>NC_090418.1:14229929-15616596 GCF_036365525.1 Heterodontus francisci | reverse complement strand
GAACAGGAGGAGGCCATTCAGCCCTTGAGCTTCTAAAATAGGAACAGGAGGAGGCCATTCAACCCTTGAGCTTGTTACATAGGAAGAGGAGAAGGCCATTCAGCCCCTTGAACTTGTAACAAAGGAAGAGGAGAAGGCCATTCAGCCCCTTGAAAATGTTACATAGGAAGAGGAGAAGGCCATTCAGTGACGTAAACTTGTTACATGGAACAGGAGTATGCCAATCAGCCCCTTGAGCTTGTTACATCGGAAAAGGAGGAGGCCATTCAGCCCCTTGAGCTGGTTACATGGAACAGGAGAAGGCCATTCAGCCCCTTGAACTTGTTACATAGGAACAGGAGAAGTCCATTCAGCCCCTTGAACTTGTTACACAGGATGAGAAGGCCATTAAGCCCCTTTGAGCTTGTCACATAGGAAGAGGAGGAGGCCAATTAGCCCCTTGAACCTGTTCGATAGGAACAGGAGAAGGCCATTGAGCCACTTGAGCTTGTTACATAGGGATAGGAGGAGGCCATTCAGCCCCTTGAGCTTGTTCCATAGGAACAGGAGGAGGCTATTGAGCCACTTGAGCTTGTTACATAGGGATAGGAGGAGGCCATTCAGCCCCTTGAGCTGGTAATATGGAACAGAAGAAGGCCATTCAGCACATTGAGCTTGCTACATAGGAACAGGAGGAGGCCATTCAGCCCCTTGAGCTTGTTACGTAGGGACAGGAGGAGGCCATTCAGACCCTTGTGGTTGTTGCATAGGAAATGGAGAAGGCCATTCAGCCCCTTGAGATGGTTATATGGAACAGGAGAAGGCCATTCAGCACCTTGAGCTTGCTACATAGGAACAGTAAGAGGCCATTCAGCCCCTTGAGCTTCTAACATAGGAACAGCAGGAGGCCATTCAGCCCCTTGAGCTTGTAACATAGGAACAGGAGAAGGCCATTCAGCCCCTTGAGTTTGTTACATAGGAACAGGAGAGGTCCATTCAGCCCCTTGAACTTGTTACATAGGAAGAGGAGAAGGCCATTCAGCCCCCTGAGCTTGTTACATCGGAACAGGAGGAGGCCATTCAGACCCTTGAGGTTGTTACATAGGAACAGGAAAGGCCATTCAGCCCCTTGTGCTGGTTAAATGGAACAGGAGAAGGCCATTCAGCACCTTGAGCTTCTAACATAGGAACAGGAGGAGGCCATCCAGCCCTTGAGCTTCGAACATAGGAATTGGAGGAGGCCATTCAGCCCCTTGAGCTTGCTCCACAGGAACTGGAATAGGCCATTCAGCCCCTTGAGCTTGTAACATAGGAACAGGAGAAGGCCATTTCGCCCTTGAGCTTCTAACATCGGAACAGGAGATGGCCATTCAGCCCCCTGAGTTTGTTACATAGGAACAGGAGAAGTCCATTCAGCCCTTGAGCTTCTAACATCGGAACAGGAGATGGCCATTCAGCCCTCTGAGTTTGTTACATAGGAACAGGAGAAGTCCATTCAGCCCCTTGAACTTGTTACATAGGAAGAGGAGAAGGCCATTCAGCCCCCTGAGCTTGTTACATCGGAACAGGAGGAGGCCATTCAGCGCCTTGAACTTGTTACATCGGAACAGGAGAAGGCCATTCAGCCCCTTGACAATGTTACATAGGAACAGGAGGAGGCCATTCAGCCCCGTGAGCTTGTTACATAGGAACAGGAGGAGGCCATTCAGCCCCTTGAGCTTGTTACATAGGAAGAGGAGAAGGCCATTCAGCACCTTGAACATGTTCGATAGGAATGGGAGAAGGCCATTCAGCACCTTGAACATGTTCGATAGGAATGGGAGAAGGCCATTCAGCCCCTTGAACTTGTTACATAGGAGCAGGGGAAGGCCATTCATCCCCTTGAGCTTGTTACATAGGAAGAGGAGAAGGCGATTCAGCCCCTTCAACATGTTCGATAGGAACAGGAGAATGCCATTCAGCCCCTTGAGCTGGTTACATGGTGCAGGAGAACGCCATTCAGCCCCTTGAGCTTGTCACATAGGAAATGGAGATGGCCATTCAGCAACTTGAGCTTGTTACATAGCAACAGGAGAAGTCCCTTTAGCCCCTTGAACCTCTAACATAGGAAGAGGAGAAGGCCATTCAGGCCCTTGAGCTTGTTACATAGGAACAGGAGGAGGCCATTCAGCCCCTTGAGGTTGTTCCGTAGGAACAGCAGGAGGCCATTCAGGCCCTTCAGATGGTTACATGGAACAGGAGAAGGCCATTCAGCCCCTTGAGCTTGCTACATAGGAAAAGGAAGAGGCCATTCAGCCCCTTGAGCATCTGGCATAGGAACAGCAGGAGGCCATTCAGCCCCTTGAGCTTGTAACATAGGAACAAGAGAAGGCCATTCAGCCCCTTGAGATTGTTACATAGGAACAGGAGAAGGCCATTCAGCCCTTGAGCTTCTAACATAGGAACAGGAGGCGGCCATTCAGCCCCTTGAGCTTGTTACATAGGAACAGGAGAAGGCCATTCAGCCTCTTGAGCTTGTAACACAGGAACAAGCGGAGGCCATTCAGTCCCTCGAGCCTGCTTTACAGGAACAGGAGAAGGCCATTCAGCACCTTGAGCATGTTCGATAGGAGCAGGAGGAGGCCATTCAGACCCTTGAGATTGTTAATTAGGAACAGGAGAAGGCCATCCAGCCCCATGAACTTGTTACATAGGAAGAGGAGAAGGCCATTCAGCCTCTTGAGCTTGTAACATAGGAAAAGGAGAAGGCCATTCAGCCCCTTGAGCTTGTAACATAGGAACAGGAGAAGGCCATTCAGCACCTTGAGCTTGTAACATAGGAACAGGAGAAGGCCATTCAGCCCCTTGAGCTTGTCACATAGGAAATGGAGATGGCCATTCAGCAACTTGAGTGTGTTACATAGCAACAGGAAGAGGCCGTTCAGCCCCTTGAGCTTGTTACATAGCAACAGGAGAAGGCCCTTCAGCCCCTTGAGCCTCGAACATAGGAACAGGAGAAGGCCATTCAGCCCCTTGAGCTTGTAACATAGGAACAGGAGAAGGCCATTCAGCCTCTTGAGCTTGTAACATAGGAACAGGAGGAGGCCATTCAGCCCCTTGAGCTTGTAACATAGGAACAGGAGAAGGCCATTCAGCACCTTGAGCTTGTAACATAGGAACAGGAGAAGGCCATTCAGCCCCTTGAGCTTGCAACATAGGAACAGGAAGAGGCTATTCAGCCCCTTGAGCATCTAACATAGGAACAGCAGGGGGCTATTCAGCCCCTTGAGCACGTTACAAAGGAACAGGAGAAGGCCATTCAGATCCTCGAGATTGTTACATATGAACAGGAGAAGGCCATTCAGCCCCTTGAGCTTGTCACATAGGAACAGGAGAAGGCCATTCAGACCCTTGAGATTGTTCATTAGGAACAGGAGAAGGCCATCCAGCCCCATGAACTTGTTACATAGGAACAGGAGAAGGCCATTCAGCCCCTTGAACATGTTCGATAGGAACAGGAAAACGCCATTCAGCCCCTTGAGCTTGTCACATAGGAAATGGAGATGGCCATTCAGCAACTTGAGCTTGTTACATAGCAACAGGAAGAGGCCGTTCAGCCCCTTGAGCTTGTTACATAGCAACAGGAGAAGGCCCTTCAGCCCCTTGAGCCTCGAACATAGGAACAGGAGAAGGCCATTCAGCCCCTTGAGCTTGTAACATAGGAACAGGAGAAGGCCATTCAGCCTCTTGAGCTTGTAACATAGGAACAGGAGGAGGCCATTCAGCCCCTTGAGCTTGTAACATAGGAACAGGAGAAGGCCATTCAGCACCTTGAGCTTGTAACATAGGAACAGGAGAAGGCCATTCAGCCCCTTGAGCTTGCAACATAGGAACAGGAAGAGGCCATTCAGCCCCTTGAGCTTGTAACATAGGAACAGGAGAAGGCCAATTCAGCCTCTTGAGCTTGTAACATAGGAAAAGGAGAAGGCCATTCAGCCCCTTGAGCTTGTAACATAGGAACAGGAGAAGGCCATTCAGCCCCTTCAGCTGGTTAAATGGAACAGGAGAAGGCCATTCAGCACCTTGAACTTGCTGCATAGGAACAGGAAGAGGCCATTCAGCCCCTTGAGCATCTAACATAGGAACAGCAGGAGGATATTCAGCCCCTTGAGCTTGTTACATAGGAACAGGAGAAGGCCATTCAGCCCCTCGAGATTGTTACATAGGAACAGGAGGAGGCCATTCAGCCCCTTGAGCCTGTAACATAGGAAAGGAGGAGGAAAATTAGCCCCTTGAACTTGTTCGATAGGAACAGGATAAGGCCATTCAGTCCCCTGAGGTTGTTACATAGGAACAGGAGAAGGCCATTCAGCTCTTGAGCTTCTAACATAGGAACAGCAGGAGGCCATTCAGCCCCTTGTTCTGGTTACATCGGAACAGGAGAAGGCCATTCAGCCCCTTGAACTTGTTACACAGGAACAGGAGGAGGGCATTCAGCCCTTGAGCCTCGAACATAGGAACAGGAAGAGGCCATTCAGCCCCTTGAGCTTGTGACATAGGAACAGGAGTAGGCCATTCAGAATCATGAGCTTGAAACACAGGAACAGGAGGAGGCCATTCAGCCCCTTGAGCTGGTTCCATGGTACAGGAGAACGCCATTCAGCCCCTTGAGCTTGTCACATAGGAAATGGAGATGGCCATTCAGCAACTTGAGCTTGTTACATAGCAACAGGAAGAGGCCGTTCACCCCTTGAGCTTGTTAAATAGCAACAGGAGAAGTCCCTTCAGCCCCTTGAGCCTCTAACATAGGAAGAGGAGAAGGCCGTTCAGGCCCTTGAGCTTATTACATAGAAACAGGAGAAGGCCACTCAGCCCCTTGATAATGTTACATAGGAACAGGAGAAGGTCATTCAGCTCCTTGAGCTTGTTACATAGGAACAGGAGGAGGGCATTCAGCCCTTGAGCTTCCAACATAAGAACAGGAGGAGGCCATTCAGCCCCTTGAGCTTGTTCCATAGGAACAGGAGGAGGGCATTCAGCCCTTGAGCTTCGAACATAGGAACAGGAGGATGCCATTCAGCCCCTTGAGCTTGTGACATAGGAACAGGAGAAGGCCATTCAGTCCTTGAGCTTCCAACATAAGAACAGGAGGAGGTCATTCAGCACCTTGAGCATGTTCGATAGGAGCAGGAGGAGGCCATTCAGACCCTTGAGATTGTTACAAAGGAACAGGAGAAGGCCATTCAGCCCCTTGAGCTTGTAACATTGGAACAGGAGAAGGCCATTCAGCCCTTGACCTTCTAACATAGGAACAAGAGGAGGCCATTCAGTCCCTCGAGAATGTTTATAGGAATAGGAGAAGGCCATTCAGCACCTTGAGCATGTTCGATAGGAGCAGGAGGAGGCCATTCAGACCCTTGAGATTGTTACATAGGAACAGGATAAGGCAATTCACCCACTGAGCTTATTACTTAGGGACAGGAGAAGGCCATTCAGCCCCTTGAGCTTGTTACATAAGAAGTGGAGAAGGCCATTCAGACCCTTGATAATGTTAGATAGGAAGAGGAGAAGGCCATTCAGCTGCTTGAACATGTTCGATAGGAAGAGGAGAAGGCCATTCAGCCCCTTGAACATGTTCGATAGGAACAGGAGAAGGCCATTCAGCCCCTTGAGCTGGTTACATGGTGCAGGAGAACGCCATTCAGACCCTTGAGCTTGTCACATAGGAAATGGAGAAGGCCATTCGGCAACTTGAGCATGTTACATCACAACAGGAGAAGGCCATTCAGCCCCTTGAGCTTATTTCATAGGAACAGGAGGGGGCCATTCAGCCCCTTGAGCTTGTAACATAGGAACAGGAGAAGGCCATTCAGCCCCTTGAGCTTGATACATCAGAACCGCAGAAGGCCATTCAGCCCCTTGAGTTTGTTCCATAAAAACAGGAGAAGGCCATTCAGCCCCCTGAGCTTATTACATAGGAACAGGAGGGGGCCATTCAGCCCCTTGAGCATGTTCGATAGGAAGAGGAGAAGGCCATTCAGCCCCTTGAACATGTTCGATAGGAAGAGGAGAAGGCCATTCAGCCCCTTGAACATGTTCGATAGGAAGAGGAGAAGGCCATTCAGCCCCTTGAACATGTTCGATAGGAACAGGAGTAGGCCATTCAGCCCCTTGAGCTGGTTACATGGTGCAGGAGAAGGCCATTCAGCCCCTTGAGCTTGTTACATAGGAAAAGGAGGAGGGCATTCAGCCTCTTGAACTTGTTACATAGGAGCAGGAGGCCATTCAGCCCCTTGAGCCTGTTACATAGGAAGGGGAGAAGGCCATTCAGCCCCTTGAGCTTGTTACATAGGACGAGGAGAAGGCAATTCAGCCCCTTGAGCTTGTTACATAGGAACAGGAGGAGGGCATTCAGCCTCGTGAACTTGTTACATAGGAGCAGGAGAAGGCCATTCAGCCCCTTGAGCTGGTTACATAGGAACAGGAGAAGGCCATTTAGCCCCTTGAACATGCTCTATAGGAACAGAAGAAGGCCATTCAGACCCTTGAGCTGGTTACATGGGATAGGAGTACGCCATTCAGCCCCTTGAGCTTGTCACATAGGAACAGGAAAAGGCCATTCAGCCCCTTGAGCTTGTTACATAGGAACAGGAGGAGGCCATTCAGCCCCTTGAGGTTGTTACATAGGAACAGGAAAAGGCCATTCAGCCCCTTGAGCTTGTTACATAGGAACAAGAGGAGGCAATTCAGCCCCCTGAGGTTGTTACATAGGAACAGCAGGAGGCCATTCAGCCCCTTCAGCTGGTTACATGGAACAGCAGGAGGCTATTCAGCCCCTTGAGCTTGTAACAGAGGAACAAGAGAAGGCCATTCAGCCCCTTAAGCTTGTTACATAGGAACAGGAGGAGGCCATTCAGCCCCTTGAGCTTGTTACATCGGAACAGGAGAAGGCCATTCAGCCCCTTGAACTTGTTGCATAGGAACAGGAGAAGGTCATTCAGCCCCTTGAGCTTGTTACACAGGAACAGGAGGAGGGCATTCAGCCCTTGAGCCTCGAACATAGGAACAGGAAGAGGCCATTCAGCCCCTTAAGCTTGTTACATAGGAACAGGAGGAGGCCATTCAGCCCCTTGAGCTTGTTACATCGGAACAGGAGAAGGCCATTCAGCCCCTTGAACTTGTTGCATAGGAACAGGAGAAGGTCATTCAGCCCCTTGAGCTTGTTACACAGGAACAGGAGGAGGGCATTCAGCCCTTGAGCCTCGAACATAGGAACAGGAAGAGGCCATTCAGCCCCTTGAGCTTGTCACATAGGAACAGGAAAAGGCCATTCAGCCCCTTGAGCTTGTTACATAGGAACAGGAGGAGGCCATTCAGCCCCTTGAGGTTGTTACATAGGAACAGGAAAAGGCCATTCAGCCCCTTGAGCTTGTTACATAGGAACAAGAGGAGGCAATTCAGCCCCCTGAGGTTGTTACATAGGAACAGCAGGAGGCCATTCAGCCCCTTCAGCTGGTTACATGGAACAGCAGGAGGCTCTTCAGCCCCTTGAGCTTGTAACAGAGGAACAAGAGAAGGCCATTCAGCCCCTTAAGCTTGTTACATACGAATTGGAGAAGGCCATTCAGCCCCTTGATAATGTTACATAGGAACAGGAGAAGGTCATTCAGCCCCTTGAACTTGTTGCATAGGACGAGCAGAAGGCAATTCAGCCCCTTGAGCTTGTTACATAGGACGTGGAGAAGGCCATTCAGCCCCTTGAGCTTGTTACGTAGGAACAGGAGGAGGGCATTCAGCCTCTTGAACTTCTTACATAGGAACAGGACAAGGCCATTCAGCCCCTTAAACTGTTACATTGGAACTGGAGAAGGCCATTCAGCCCCTTGACCTTGTTACATAGGAACAGGAAAGGCCATTCAGCTCCTTGAGCTTGCTACATAGGAACAGGAAGAGGCCATTCAGCCCCTTGAGCTTCTCACATAGGAACAGCAGGAGGTTATTCTGCCCCTTGAACTTGTTACATCGGAACAGAAGAAGGCTATTCAGCCCCTCGAGATTGTTACATGGGAACAGGAGGAGGCCATTCAGCCCCTTGAGCTTGTAACATAGGAACAGGTGAAGGCCATTCAGCCCCTGAGCTTCTAACATAGGAACAGGAGCAGGCCATTCAGCCCCTTGAGCTTGTTACGTAGGAACAGGAGGAGGGCATTCAGCCTCTTGAACTTGTTACATTGGAGCAGGAGAAGGCCATTCAGCACCTTGAGTCTGTTACATAGGAAGTGGAGAAGGCCATTCAGCCCCTTGAGCTTGTTACATAGGACGAGCAGAAGGCAATTCAGCCCCTTGAGCTTGTTACATAGGAACAGGAGGAGGGCATTCAGCCTCTTGAACTTGTTACATAGGAGCAGGAGAAGGCCATTCAGCCCATTGAGCCTGTTACATAGGAAGAGGAAAAGGCCATTCAGCCCCTTGATAATGTTAGATATGAACAGCAGAAGGCCATTCAGCCCCTTGAACATGTTCGAAAGGAACAGGAGAATGCCATTCAGCCCCTTGAGCTGGTTACATAGGAACAGGAGAAGGCCATTTAGCCCTTTGAACATGTTCTATAGGAACAGAAGAAGGTCATTCAGCCCCTTGAGCTGGTTACATGGGATAGGAGTACGCCATTCAGCCCCTTGAGCTTGTCACATAGGAACAGGAAAAGGCCATTCAGCCCCTTGAGCTTGTTACATAGGAACAGGAGGAGGCCATTCAGCCCCTTGAGGTTGTAACATAGGAACAGGAAAAGGCCATTCAGCCCCTTGAGCTTGTTACATAGGAACAGGAGGAGGCCATTCAGCCCCTTGAGGTTGTTACGCAGGAACAGCAGGAGGCCATTCAGCCCTTTCAGCTGGTTTCATGGAACAGGAGAAGGCCATTCAGCCCCTTGAGCTTGCCACATAGGAGCAGGAAGAGGCCATTCAGTCCCTTGAGCTTCTGACATAAGAACAGCAGGAGGCTATTCAGCCCCTTGAGCTTGCAGCATAGGAACAAGAGAAGGCCATTCAGCCCCTTGAGATTATTACATAGGAAAAGGAGGAGGCCATTCAGCCCCTTGAGCTTTGAACATAGGAACAGGAGGAGGCTATTCAGCCCCTTGAGCTTGTTACATAGGAACAGGAGAAGGCCATTCAGCCCCTTGAGCTTGTTACATAGGAACAGGAGGGGGCAATTCAGCCCCTTGAGCTTGTTACATCACAAAAGGAGAAGGCCATTCAGCCCCTTGAGCATGTTCGATAGGAGCAGGAGAAGGCCATTCAGTCCCTCGAGCCTGTTACATAGGAAGAGGAGGAGGCCATTCAGGCCCTTGATCTTGTAACACAGGAACAGGAGAAGGCCATTCAGCCCCTTGAGCTTGTAACATGGGAACAGGAGAAGGCCATTCAGCCCCTTGAGTTTGTAACGCAGGAGAAGGCAATTCAGCCGCTTGAGATTGTTACATAGGAACAGGAGGAGGGCATTCAGCCTCTTGAACTTGTTAAATAGGAGCAGGAGAAGGCCATTCAGCCCCTTGAGCCTGTTACATAGGAAGGGGAGAAGGCCATTCAGCCCCTTGAGCTTGTTACATATGACGAGCAGAAGGCAATTCAGCCCCTTGAGCTTGTTACATAGGAACAGGAGGAGGGCATTCAGCCTCTTGAACTTGTTACATAGGAGCAGGAGAAGGCCATTCAGCCCATTGAGCCTGTTACATAGGAAGAGGAAAAGGCCATTCAGCCCCTTGATAATGTTAGATAGGAACAGCAGAAGGCCAATCAGCCCCTTGAACATGTTCGAAAGGAACAGGAGAATGCCATTCAGCCCCTTGAGCTGGTTACATAGGAACAGGAGAAGGCCATTTAGCCCTTTGAACATGTTCTATAGGAACAGAAGAAGGTCATTCAGCCCCTTGAGCTGGTTACATGGGATAGGAGTACGCCATTCAGCCCCTTGAGCTTGTCATATAGGAACAGGAAAAGGCCATTCAGCCCCTTGAGCTTGTTACATAGGAACAGGAGGAGGCCATTCAGCCCCTTGAGGTTGTAACATAGGAACAGGAAAAGGCCATTCAGCCCCTTGAGCTTGTTACATAGGAACAGGAGGAGGCCATTCAGCCCCTTGAGATTGTTACGCAGGAACAGCAGGAGGCCATTCAGCCCTTTCAGCTGGTTACATGGAACAGGAGAAGGCCATTCAGCCCCTTGAGCTTGCCACATAGGAGCAGGAAGAGGCCATTCAGCCCCTTGAGCTTCTGACATAAGAACAGCAGGAGGCTATTCAGCCCCTTGAGCTTGTAGCATAGGAACAAGAGAAGGCTATTCAGCCCCTTGAGATTATTACATAGGAAAAGGAGGAGGCCATTCAGCCCCTTGAGCTTTGAACATAGGAACAGGAGGAGGCCATTCAGCCCCTTGAGCTTGTTACATAGGAACAGGAGAAGGCCATTCAGCCCCTTGAGCTTGTTACATAGGAACAGGAGGGGGCCATTCAGCCCCTTGAGATTGTTACATCACAAAAGGAGAAGGCCATTCAGCCCCTTGAGCATGTTCGATAGGAGCAGGAGAAGGCCATTCAGTCCCTCGAGCCTGTAACATTGGAACTGGAGAAGGCCATTCAGCCCCTTGACCTTGTTACATAGGAACAGGAGAAGACCATTCAGACCCTTCAGCTGGTTACATGCAACAGGAAAGGCCATTCAGCTCCTTGAGCTTGCTACATAGGAACAGGAAGAGGCCATTCATCCCCTTGAGCTTCTCACATAGGAACAGCAGGAGGCTATTCAGCCCCTTGAACTTGTTACATCGGAACAGAAGAAGGCCATTCAGCCCCTCGAGATTGTTACATAGGAACAGGAGGAGGCCATTCAGCCCCTTGAGCTTGTAACATAGGAACAGGTGAAGGCCATTCAGCCCCTGAGCTTCTAACATAGGAACAGGAGCAGGCCATTCAGCCCCTTGAGCTTGTTACATAGGAACAGGAGAAGGCAATTCAGCCCCTTGTGCTTGTTACATACGAAGTGGAGAAGGCCATTCAGCCCCTTCATAATGTTACATAGGAACAGGAGAAGGCCATTCAGCCCCTTGAACTTGTTGCATAGGACGAGCAGAAGGCAATTCAGCTCCTTGAGCTTGTTACATAGGACGTGGAGAAGGCCATTCAGCCCCTTGAGCTTGTTACGTAGGAACAGGAGGAGGGCATTCAGCCTCTTGAACTTTTTACATAGGAGCAGGAGAAGGCCATTCAGCACCTTGAGCCTGTTACATAGGAAGTGGAGAAGGCCATTCAGCCCCTTGAGCTTGTTACATAGGACGAGCAGAAGGCAATTCAGCCCCTTGAGCTTGTTACATAGGAACAGGAGGAGGGCATTCAGCCTCTTGAACTTGTTACATAGGAGCAGGAGAAGGCCATTCAGCCCATTGAGCCTGTTACATAGGAAGAGGAAAAGGCCATTCAGCCCCTTGATAATGTTAGATAGGAACAGCAGAAGGCCATTCAGCCCCTTGAACATGTTCGAAAGGAACAGGAGAATGCCATTCAGCCCCTTGAGCTGGTTACATCGGAACAGGAGAAGGCCATTTAGCCCTTTGAACATGTTCTATAGGAACAGAAGAAGGTCATTCAGCCCCTTGAGCTGGTTACATGGGATAGGAGTACGCCATTCAGCCCCTTGATCTTATCACATAGCAACAGGGAAAGGTCATTCAGCCCCTTGAGCTTGTTACATAAGAACAGGAGGAGGCCATTCAGTCCCTTGAGGTTGTAACATAGGAACTGGAAAAGGCCATTCAGCTCCTTGAGCTTGTTACATAGGAACAGGAGGAGGCCATTCAGCCCCTTGAGGTTGTTACGCAGGAACAGCAGGAGGCCATTCAGCCCTTTCAGCTGGTTACATGGAACAGGAGAAGGCCATTCAGCCCCTTGAGCTTGCCACATAGGAGCAGGAAGAGGCCATTCAGCCCCTTGAGCTTCTGACATAAGAACAGCAGGAGGCTATTCAGCCCCTTGAGCTTGTAGCATAGGAACAGGAGAAGGCCATTCAGCACCTTGAGCTTGTAACATAGGAACAGGAGAAGGCCATTCAGCCCCTTGAGCTTGCCACATAGGAGCAGGAAGAGGCCATTCAGCCCCTTGAGCTTCTGACATAAGAACAGCAGGAGGCTATTCAGCCCCTTGAGCTTGTAGCATAGGAACAAGAGAAGGCCATTCAGCACCTTGAGATTATTACATAGGAAAAGGAGGAGGCCATTCAGCCCCTTGAGCTTTGAACATAGGAACAGGAGGAGGCCATTCAGCCCCTTGAGCTTGTTACATAGGAACAGGAGAAGGCCATTCAGCCCCTTGAGCTTTTTACATAGGAACAGGAGGGGGCCATTCAGCCCCTTGAGCTTGTTACATCACAAAAGGAGAAGGCCATTCAGCCCCTTGAGCATGTTCAATAGGAGCAGGAGAAGGCCATTCAGTCCCTCGAGCCTGTTACATAGGAAGAGGAGGAGGCCATTCAGGCCCTTGATCTTGTAACACAGGAACAGGAGAAGGCTATTCAGCCCCTTGAGCTTGTAACGCAGGAGAAGGCAATTCAGCACCTTGAGATTGTTACATAGGAACAGGAGGAGGGCATTCAGCCTCTTGAGCTTGTTAAATAGGAGCAGGAGAAGGCCATTCAGCCCCTTGAGCTTGTTACATAGGACGTGGAGAAGGCCATTCAGCCCCTTGAGCTTGTTACATAGGAAAAGGAGGAGGGCATTCAGCCTCTTGAACTTGTTACATTGGAGCAGGAGGCCATTCAGCCCCTTGAGCCTGTTACATAGGAAGGGGAGAAGGCCATTCAGCCCCTTGAGCTTGTTACATAGGACGAGGAGAAGGCAATTCAGCCCCTTGAGCTTGTTACATAGGAACAGGAGGAGGGCATTCAGCCTCGTGAACTTGTTACATAGGAGAAGGAGAAGGCCATTCAGCCCCTTGAGCCTGTTACATAGGAAGAGGAGACAGCCATTCAGCCCCTTAATAATGTTACATAGGAACAGGAGAAGGCCATTCAGCCCCTTGAACATGTTCTATAGGAACAGAAGAAGGCCATTCAGCCCCTTGAGCTGGTTACATGGTACAGGAGAACGCCATTCAGCCCCTTGATAATGTTACATAGGAACAGGAGAAGGCCATTTAGCCCCTTGAACATGTTCTATAGGAACAGAAGAAGGCCATTCAGCCCCTTGAGCTGGTTACATGGGATAGGAGTACGCCATTCAGCCCCTTGAGCTTGTCACATAGGAACAGGAAAAGGCCATTCAGCCCCTTGAGCTTGTTACATAGGAACAGGAGGAGGCCATTCAGCCCCTTGAGGTTGTAACATAGGAGCAGAAAAAGGCCATTCAACCCCTTGAGCTTGTTACATAGGAACAAGAGGAGGCAATTCAGCCCCCTGAGGTTGTTACATAGGAACAGCAGGAGGCCATTCAGCCCCTTCAGCTGGTTACATGGAACAGCAGGAGGCTATTCAGCCCCTTGAGCTTGTAACAGAGGAACAAGAGAAGGCCATTCAGCCCCTTAAGCTTGTTACATAGGAACAGGACAAGGCCATTCAGCCCCTTGAGCCTGTAACATTGGAACTGGAGAAGGCCATTCAGCCCCTTGACCTTGTTACATAGGAACAGGAGAAGCCCATTCAGACCCTTCAGCTGGTTACATGCAACAGGAAAGGCCATTCAGCTCCTTGAGCTTGCTACATAGGAACAGGAAGAGGCCATTCATCCCCTTGAGCTTCTCACATAGGAACAGCAGGAGGCTATTCAGCCCCTTGAACTTGTTACATCGGAACAGAAGAAGGCCATTCAGCCCCTCGAGATTGTTACATAGGAACAGGAGGAGGCCATTCAGCCCCTTGAGCTTGTAACATAGGAACAGGTGAAGGCCATTCAGCCCCTGAGCTTCTAACATAGGAACAGGAGCAGGCCATTCAGCCCCTTGAGCTTGTTACATAGGAACAGGAGAAGGCAATTCAGCCCCTTGTGCTTGTTACATACGACGTGGAGAAGGCCATTCAGCCCCTTCATAATGTTACATAGGAACAGGAGAAGGCCATTCAGCCCCTTGAACTTGTTGCATAGGACGTGGAGAAGGCAATTCAGCACCTTGAGCTTGTTACATAGGACGTGGAGAAGGCCATTCAGCCCCTTGAGCTTGTTACATAGGAACAGGAGAAGGCCATTCAGACCCTTCAGCTGGTTACATGCAACAGGAAAGGCCATTCAGCTCCTTGAGCTTGCTACAGAGGAAAAGGAAGAGGCCATTCAGCCCCTTGAGCTTCTCACATAGGAACAGCAGGAGGTTATTCTGCCCCTTGAACTTGTTGCATCGGAACAGAAGAAGGCCATTCAGCCCCTCGAGATTGTTACATAGGAACAGGAGGAGGCCATTCAGCCCCTTGAACTTGTAACATAGGAACAGGTGAAGGCCATTCAGCCCCTGAGCTTCTAACATAGGAACAGGAGCAGGCCATTCAGCCCCTTGTGCTTGTTACATAGGAACAGGAGAAGGCAATTCAGCCCCTTGTGCTTGTTACATTCGAAGTGGAGAAGGCCATTCAGCCCCTTGATAATGTTACATAGGAACAGGAGAAGGCCATTCAGCCCCTTGAACTTGTTGCATAGGACGAGCAGAAGGCAATTCAGCCCCTTGAGCTCGTTACAGAGGACGTGGAGAAGGCCATTCAGCCCCTTGAGCTTGTTACGTAGGAACAGGAGGAGGGCATTCAGCCTCTTGAACTTTTTACATAGGAGCAGGAGAAGGCCATTCAGCACCTTGAGCCTGTTACATAGGAAGTGGATAAGGCCATTCAGCCCCTTGAGCTTGTTACATAGGACGAGCAGAAGGCAATTCAGCCCCTTGAGCTTGTTACATAGGAACAGGAGGAGGGCATTCAGCCTCTTGAACTTGTTACATAGGAGCAGGAGAAGGCCATTCAGCCCATTGAGCCTGTTACATAGGAAGAGGAAAAGGCCATTCAGCCCCTTGATAATGTTAGATAGGAACAGCAGAAGGCCATTCAGCCCCTTGAACATGTTCGAAAGGAACAGGAGAATGCCATTCAGCCCCTTGAGCTGGTTACATAGGAACAGGAGAAGGGCATTTAGCCCTTTGAACATGTCCTATAGGAACAGAAGAAGGTCATTCAGCCCCTTGAGCTGGTTACATGGGACAGGAGTACGCCATTCAGCCCCTTGAGCTTGTCACATAGGAACAGGAAAAGGCCATTCAGCCCCTTGAGCTTGTTCGATAGGAACAGGAGGAGGCCATTCAGCCCCTTGAGGTTGTAACATAGGAACAGGAATAGGCCATTCAGCCCCTTGAGCTTGTTACATAGGAACAGGAGGAGGCCATTCAGCCCCTTGAGGTTGTTACGCAGGAACAGCAGGAGGCCATTCAGCCCTTTCAACTGGTTACATGGAACAGGAGAAGGCCATTCAGCCCCTTGAGCTTCTGACATAAGAACAGCAGGAGGCTATTCAGCCCCTTGAACTTGTAGCATAGGAACAAGAGAAGGCCATTCAGCCCCTTGAGATTATTACATAGGAAAAGGACGAGGCCATTCAGCCCCTTGAGCTTTGAACATAGGAACAGGAGGAGGCCATTCAGCCCCTTGAGCTTGTTACATAGGAACAGGAGAAGGCCATTCAGCCCCTTGAGCTTGTTACATAGGAACAGGAGAAGGCCATTCAGACCCTTCAGCTGGTTACATGCAACAGGAAAGGCCATTCAGCTCCTTGAGCTTGATACATAGGAACAGGAAGAGGCCATTCAGCCCCTTGAGCTTCTCACATAGGAACAGCAGGAGGCTATTCAGCCCCTTGAACATGTTCCATCAGAACAGGAGAAGGCCAGTCAGCACCTCGAGATTGTTACATAGGAACAGGAGGAGGCCATTCAGCCCCTTGAGCTTGTAACATAGGAACAGGTGAAGGCCATTCAGACCCTGAGCTTCTAACATAGGAACAGGAGCAAGCCATTCAGCCCCTTGAGCTTGTTACATAGGAACAGGAAAAGGCAATTCAGCCCCTTGTGCTTGTTACATACGAAGTGGAGAAGGCCATTCAGCCCCTTGATAATGTTACATAGGAACAGGAGAAGGCAATTCAGCCCCTTGAGATTGTAACAAAGGAACAAGAGGAGGCCATTCACTCCCTCGAGCCTGTTATATAGGAACAGGAGAAAGCCATTCAGCACCTTGAGCATGTTCAATAGGAGCAGGAGGAGGCCTTTCAGACCCTTGAGATTGTTACATAGGAACAGGAGAAGGCCATTCAGCCCGTTGAGCTTGTTACTTAGGAACAGGAAGAGGCCATTCAGCCCCTTAAACTTGTTACCTAGGGACAGGAGGAGGTCATTCAGCTTCTTGTGCTAGTGACATAGTAACAGGAGGAGGCCATTCACCCCCTTGAGCTTATTAGATAGGAACAGGAGAATGCCATTCACTCACTTGAGCTTGTAACATAGGAACAGGAGAAGGCCATTCAGCCCCTTGAACTTGTAACATAGGAACAGGAGAAGGCCATTCAGCTCCTTGTGCTTGTTACATAGTAACAGGAGGAGGCCATTCACCCCCTTGAGCTTGTAACATAGGAACAGGAGAAGGCCATTCAGCCCCTTGAGCATGTTCGATAGGAGCAGGAGAAGGCCATTCAGCCCCTTGAGCTTGTAACATAGAAAGAGGAGAAGGCCATTCAGCCCTTTGAGCTTGTAACAATGGAACACGAGAAGGCCATTCACCTCCTTGTGCTTGTTACATAGTAACAGTTGGAGGCCATTCAGCCCGTTGAGCTTGTTACATAGGAACAGGAAGAGGCCATTCAGCCCCTTGAACTTGTTACATAGGAACAGGAGAAGGCCATTCAGCCCGTTGAGCTAGTTACACAGGAACAGGAGGAGGCCATTCAGCCCCTTGAGCTTGTGACATGGAACAGGAGGAGGCCATTTAGCCCCTTGAACTTGTTACATAGGAAGAGGAGGAGGCTATTCAGCCCCTTGAGCTTGTAACATAGGAACAGGAGGAGGCCATTCAGTTCCTTGAGCTTGTTACATAGGAACAGGAAGAGGCCAATCAACCCTTGAAATAGTTACATAGGAGCAGGAGGAGGCCATTCAGCTGCTTGATCTTGTGACATGGAACAGGAGGAGACCATTTAGCCGCTTGAACTTGTTACATAGGAACAGGAGGAGGCCATTCAGCCCCTTGAGCTTGGAACAAAGGAACAGGAAAGGCCATTCAGCACCTTGAGCTTGTTACATAGGAACAGGAAGAGGCCATTCACCCCTTAAAATGGTTACATAGGAACAGGAGGAGGGCATTCAGCCTCTTGAACTTGTTACATAGGAGCAGGAGAAGGCCATTCAGCCCCTTGAACTTGTAACATAGGAACAGGAGAAGGCGATTCAGCTCCTTGTGCTTGTTACATAGTAACAGGAGGAGGCCATTCACCCCCTTGAGCTTGTAACGTAGGAAGGGGGGAAGGCCATTCAGCCCCTTGAGGCTGTTACATAGGAAGAGGAGAAGGCCATTCAGCCCCTTGATAATGTTAGATTGGATCAGGAGAAGGCCATTCAGCCCCTTGAACATGTTCGATAGGAACAGGAGAATGCCATTCAGCCCCTTGAGCTGGTTACATGGTACAGGAGAACACCATTCAGCCCCTTGATAATGTTACATAGGAACAGGAGAAGGCCATTCAGCCCCTTGAGCTTGTTACATAGGAACAGGAGGAGGCCATTCAGCCCCTTGAGCGTGTCACATAGGAACAGGAAAAGGCCATTCAGCCCCATGAGGATGTTACGCAGGAACAGCAGGAGGCCATTCAGCCCCTTCAGCTGGTTACATGGAACAGGAGAAGGCCATTCAGCCCCTTGAGCTTGCCACATAGGAGCAGAAGAGGCCATTCAGCCCCTTGAGCTTCTGACATAAGAACAGCAGGAGGCTATTCAGCCCCTTGAGCTTGTAGCATAGGAACAAGAGAAGGCCATTCAGCCCCTTTAGATTATTACATAGGAGCAGGAGGAGGCCATTCAGCCCCTTGAGCTTGTTACATAGGAACAGGAGAAGGCCATTCAGCCCCTTGAGATTGTAACAAAGGAACAAGAGGAGGCCATTCAGTCCCTCGAGCCTGTTATATAGGAACAGGAGAAGGACACTCAGCACCTTGAGCATGTTCGATAGGAGCAGGAGGAGGCCATTCAGACCCTTGAGATTGTTACATAGGAACAGGAGAAGGCCATTCAGCCCCTTGAACTTGTTACATAGGAAGAGGAGACGGCCATTCAGCCCCTTGAGCTTGTAACATTGGAACAGGAGAAGGCCATTCAGCCCTTGATCTTCTAACATAGGAACAAGAGGAGGCCATTCAGTCCCTCGAGAATGTTTATAGGAATAGGAGAAGGCCATTCAGCACCTTGAGCATGTTCGATAGGAGCAGGAGGAGGCCATTCAGACCCTTTAGATTGTTACATAGGAACAGGAGAAGGCCATTCAGCCCCTTGAACTTGTTACATAGGAACAGGATAAGGCAATTCACCCACTGAGCTTATTACTTAGGGACAGGAGAAGGCCATTCAGACCCTTGACATTGTTACATCTGAACAGAAGAAGTTCATTCAGCCCCTTGAGCTTGTTACAGAAGAAGTGGAGAAGGCCATTCAGACCCTTGATAATGTTAGATAGGAACAGGAGAATGCCATTCAGCTGCTTGAACTTATTGCATAGGACGAGCAGAAGGCAATTCAGCCCCTTGAGCTTGTAACATAGGATCAGGAGAAGGCCATTTAGCCCCTTGAGCTTGTTACATCACAACAGGAGAAGGCCATTCAGCCCCTTGAGCATGTTACATAGGAAATGGAGAAGGCCATTTAGCCCCTTGAACTTGTTACATAGGAACAGGAGGAGGCCATTCAGCCCCTTGAGCATGTTCCATAGGAAATCGAGAAGGCCATTTAGCCCTTTGAACTTGTTACATAGGCACAGAAGGAGGCCATTCAGCCCTTTGAGCTTGTGACATGGAACAGGAGGAGGCCATATAGCCCCTTGAACTTGTTACATAGGAACAGGAGGAGGCCATTCAGCCCCTTGAGCTTGTCACATAGGAACAAAAGGAGGCCATTCAGCTCCTTGGGCTTGTTACATAGGAACAGGAAGAGGCCATTCAACCCTTGAAATAGTTACATAGGAACAGGAGGAGGCCATTCAGCCCCTTGAGCTTGTAACATAGGCACAGAAGGAGGCCATTCAGCCCCTTGAGCTTGTGACATGGAACAGGAGGAGGGCATATAGCCCCTTGAGCTTGGAACATAGGAACAGGAGAAGGCGATTCTGCCCCTTGAGCTTGTTACATAGGAACAGGAAGAGGCCATTCAAACCTTGAAATAATTACATAGGAACAGGAGAAGGCGATTCAGCGCCTTGAACTTGTTACATAGGAACAGCAGAAGGCCATTCAGCCCCATGACCTTGTAACATCGGAACAGGAGAAGGCACTCAGCCCCTTGAGCTTGTAACATAGTAACAGGAGAAGGCCATTCAGCTCCTTGTGCTTGTTACACAGGAACAGGAAGAGGCCTTTCAGCCCCTTGAAGTAGTTACATAGGAACAGGAGGAGGCCTTTCAGCCTGTTGAGCTTATTACTTAGGAACAGGAGAGGGCCATTCACTCACTTGAGCTTGTAACATAGGAATAGGAGAAGGCCATTCAGCCCCTTGAGCTTGTAACATAGGAAAAGGAGAAGGTCATTCAGCTCCTTGTGCTTGTTACATAGTAACAGGAGGAGGCCATTCAGCCCCTTGAGCTTGTAACATAGGAACAGGAGGAGGCCATTCAGCCCCTTGAGCATGTTCGATAGGAGCAGGAGTAGGCCATTCAGCCCCTTGAGCTTGTAACATAGGAAGAGGAGAAGGCCATTAAACCCCTTGAGCTTGTAACATAGGAACACGAGAAGGCCATTCACCTCCTTGTGCTTGTTACATAGTAACAGGAGGAGGCCATTCAGCCCCTTGAACTTGTTACATAGAAACAGGAAGAGGCCATTCAGCCCCTTGAACTTGTTACATAGGAACAGGAGAAGGCAATTCAGCCCCTTGAGCTAGTTACATAGGAACAGGAGGAGGCCATTCACCCCCTTGAGCTTATGACATGGAACAGGAGGAGGCCATTTAGCCCCTTGAACTTGTTACATAGGAAGAGGAGGAGGCCATTCAGCCCCTTGAGATTGTAATATAGGAACAGGAGGAGGCCATTCAGCTCCTTGCGCTTGTTACGTAGTAACAGGAAGAGGCCATTCAACCCTTGAAATAGTTACATAGGAACAGGAGGAGGCCATTCAGCCCCTTGAGCTTGTGACATGGAACAGGAGGAGGCCATTTAGCGCCTTGAACTTTTTACATCGGAACAGGAGGAGGCCATTCAGCCCCTTGAGCTTGTAACATAGGAACAGGAAAGGCCATTCAGCCCCTTGAGCTTGTTATATAGGAACAGGAAGAGGCCATTCAACCCTTGAAATAGTGACATAGGAACAGGAGGAGGCCATTCAGCCCCTTGAGCTTTTAACATAGGAACAGGAGAAGGCCATTCAGCTCCTTGTGCTTGTTACATAGTAACAGGAGGAGGCCATTCAGCCCGTTCAGCTTGTTACATAGGAACAGGAAGTGGCCATTCAGGCGCTTGAACTTGGAACATAGGAACAGGAGAAGGCCATTCAGCCCCTTGAGCTTGTAACATAGTAACAGGAGAAGGCCATTCAGCTCCTTGTGCTTGTTACATAGTAACAGGAGGAGGCCATTCAGCCCATTGAGCTAGTTACATAGGAACAGGAAGAGGCCATTCAGCCCCTTGAACTTGTTACATAGGGACAGGAGGAGGCCATTCAGCTTCTTGTGCTTGTGACATAGTAACAGGAGGAGGCCATTTACCCCCTTGAGCTTGTTACATAGGAACAGTAAAAGGCCTTTCAGCCCCTTGAAGTAGTTACATAGGAACAGGAGAAGGCCATTCAGCCCCTTGAGCATGTTCGATAGGAGCAGGAGAAGGCCATGCAGCCCGTTGAGCTTGTAACATAGGAAGAGGAGAAGGCCATTCAGCCCCTTGAGCTTGTAACATAGGAACAGGAGAAGGCCATTCACCTCCTTGTGCTTGTTACATAGTCACAGGAGGAGGCCATTCAGCCCGTTGAGCTTGTTACATAGGAACAGGAAAAGGCCATTCAGCCCCTTGAGCTTGTTACATGGAACAGGAGGAGGCCATTCAGCCCCTTGAGCTTGTTACATCCGATGATTAGCAGGCCATTCACCCCCTTGAGCTTGTTCCATCGGAACAGGAGAAGGCATTCAGCGCCTTGAGCTTCTGACACAGGAACAGGAGGAGGCCATTCAGCCCCTTGAGCTTGTGACATGGAACAGGAGGAGGCCATTTAGCCCCTTGAACTTGTTACATAGGAACAGGAGGAGGCCATTCAGCTCCTTGAGCTTGTTACATAGGAACAGGAGGAGGCCATTCAGCTCCTTGAGCTTGTTACATAGGAACAGGAAGAGGCCATTCAACCCTTGAAATAGTTACATAGGAACAGGAGGAGGCCTTTCAGCCCGTTGAACTTGTTACATAGGAACAGGAGAAGGCCATTCAGCCCCTTGAGCTTGCAACATAGGAACAGGTAAAGGCCATTCAACCCCTTGAGCTTGTTACATAGGAACAGGAGGAGGCCATTCAGCCCCTTGAGGTTGTAACATAGGAACAGGAAAAGGCCATTCAGCCCCTTGAGCTTGTTACATAGGAACAGGAGGAGGCCATTCAGCCCCTTGAGGTTGTTACGCAGGAACAGCAGGTGGCCATTCAGCCCCTTCAGCTGGTTATATGGAACAGGAGAAGGCCATTCAGCCCCTTGAGGTTGCCACATAGGAGCAGGAAGAGGCTATTCAGCCTCTGGAGCTTCTGACATAAGAACAGCAGGAGGCTATTCACCCCCTTGAGCTTGTAGCATAGGAACAAGAGAAGGCCATTCAGCCCCTTGAGATTATTACATAGGAAAAGGAGGAGGCCATTCAGCCCCTTGAGCTTTTAACATAGGAACAGGAGGAGGCCATTCAGCCCCTTGAGCTTGTTACATAGGAACAGGAGAAGGCCATTCAGCACCTTGAGCATGTTCGATAGGAGCAGGAGGAGGCCATTCAGACCCTTGAGGTTGTTACGCAGGAACAGCAGGAGGCCATTCAGCCCTTTCAGCTGGTTACATGGAACAGGAGAAGGCCATTCAGCCCCTTGAGCTTGCCACATAGGAGCAGGAAGAGGCCATTCAGCCCCTTGAGCTTCTGACATAAGAACAGCAGGAGGCTATTCAGCCCCTTGAGCTTGTAGCATAGGAACAGGAGAAGGCCATTCAGCACCTTGAGCTTGTAACATAGGAACAGGAGAAGGCCATTCAGCCCCTTGAGCTTGCCACATAGGAGCAGGAAGAGGCCATTCAGCCCCTTGAGCTTCTGACATAAGAACAGCAGGAGGCTATTCAGCCCCTTGAGCTTGTAGCATAGGAACAAGAGAAGGCCATTCAGCACCTTGAGATTATTACATAGGAAAAGGAGGAGGCCATTCAGCCCCTTGAGCTTTGAACATAGGAACAGGAGGAGGCCATTCAGCCCCTTGAGCTTGTTACATAGGAACAGGAGAAGGCCATTCAGCCCCTTGAGCTTGTTACATAGGAACAGGAGGGGGCCATTCAGCCCCTTGAGCTTGTTACATCACAAAAGGAGAAGGCCATTCAGCCCCTTGAGCATGTTCAATAGGAGCAGGAGAAGGCCATTCAGTCCCTCGAGCCTGTTACATAGGAAGAGGAGGAGGCCATTCAGGCCCTTGATCTTGTAACACAGGAACAGGAGAAGGCTATTCAGCCCCTTGAGCTAGTAACATGGGAACAGGAGAAGGCCATTCAGCCCCTTGAGTTTGTAACGCAGGAGAAGGCAATTCAGCACCTTGAGATTGTTACATAGGAACAGGAGGAGGGCATTCAGCCTCTTGAGCTTGTTAAATAGGAGCAGGAGAAGGCCATTCAGCCCCTTGAGCTTGTTACATAGGACGTGGAGAAGGCCATTCAGCCCCTTGAGCTTGTTACATAGGAAAAGGAGGAGGGCATTCAGCCTCTTGAACTTGTTACATTGGAGCAGGAGGCCATTCAGCCCCTTGAGCCTGTTACATAGGAAGGGGAGAAGGCCATTCAGCCCCTTGAGCTTGTTACATAGGACGAGGAGAAGGCAATTCAGCCCCTTGAGCTTGTTACATAGGAACAGGAGCAGGGCATTCAGCCTCGTGAACTTGTTACATAGGAGCAGGAGAAGGCCATTCAGCCCCTTGAGCCTGTTACATAGGAAGAGGAGACAGCCATTCAGCCCCTTGATAATGTTACATAGGAACAGGAGAAGGCCATTCAGCCCCTTGAACATGTTCTATAGGAACAGAAGAAGGCCATTCAGCCCCTTGAGCTGGTTACATGGTACAGGAGAACGCCATTCAGCCCCTTGATAATGTTACATAGGAACAGGAGAAGGCCATTTAGCCCCTTGAACATGTTCTATAGGAACAGAAGAAGGCCATTCAGCCCCTTGAGCTGGTTACATGGGATAGGAGTACGCCATTCAGCCCCTTGAGCTTGTCACATAGGAACAGGAAAAGGCCATTCAGCCCCTTGAGCTTGTTACATAGGAACAGGAGGAGGCCATTCAGCCCCTTGAGGTTGTAACATAGGAGCAGGAAAAGGCCATTCAACCCCTTGAGCTTGTTACATAGGAACAAGAGGAGGCAATTCAGCCCCCTGAGGTTGTTACATAGGAACAGCAGGAGGCCATTCAGCCCCTTCAGCTGGTTACATGGAACAGCAGGAGGCTATTCAGCCCCTTGAGCTTGTAACAGAGGAACAAGAGAAGGCCATTCAGCCCCTTAAGCTTGTTACATAGGAACAGGACAAGGCCATTCAGCCCCTTGAGCCTGTAACATTGGAACTGGAGAAGGCCATTCAGCCCCTTGACCTTGTTACATAGGAACAGGAGAAGCCCATTCAGACCCTTCAGCTGGTTACATGCAACAGGATAGGCCATTCAGCTCCTTGAGCTTGCTACATAGGAACAGGAAGAGGCCATTCATCCCCTTGAGCTTCTCACATAGGAACAGCAGGAGGCTATTCAGCCCCTTGAACTTGTTACATCGGAACAGAAGAAGGCCATTCAGCCCCTCGAGATTGTTACATAGGAACAGGAGGAGGCCATTCAGCCCCTTGAGCTTGTAACATAGGAACAGGTGAAGGCCATTCAGCCCCTGAGCTTCTAACATAGGAACAGGAGCAGGCCATTCAGCCCCTTGAGCTTGTTACATAGGAACAGGAGAAGGCAATTCAGCCCCTTGTGCTTGTTACATACGAAGTGGAGAAGGCCATTCAGCCCCTTCATAATGTTACATAGGAATAGGAGAAGGCCATTCAGCCCCTTGAACTTGTTGCATAGGACGTGGAGAAGGCAATTCAGCCCCTTGAGCTTGTTACATAGGACGTGGAGAAGGCCATTCAGCCCCTTGAGCTTGTTACATAGGAACAGGAGAAGGCCATTCAGACCCTTCAGCTGGTTACATGCAACAGGAAAGGCCATTCAGCTCCTTGAGCTTGCTACAGAGGAAAAGGAAGAGGCCATTCAGCCCCTTGAGCTTCTCACATAGGAACAGCAGGAGGTTATTCTGCCCCTTGAACTTGTTGCATCGGAACAGAAGAAGGCCATTCAGCCCCTCGAGATTGTTACATAGGAACAGGAGGAGGCCATTCAGCCCCTTGAACTTGTAACATAGGAACAGGTGAAGGCCATTCAGCCCCTGAGCTTCTAACATAGGAACAGGAGCAGGCCATTCAGCCCCTTGTGCTTGTTACATAGGAACAGGAGAAGGCAATTCAGCCCCTTGTGCTTGTTACATTCGAAGTGGAGAAGGCCATTCAGCCCCTTGATAATGTTACATAGGAACAGGAGAAGGTCATTCAGCCCCTTGAACTTGTTGCATAGGACGAGCAGAAGGCAATTCAGCCCCTTGAGCTCGTTACAGAGGACGTGGAGAAGGCCATTCAGCCCCTTGAGCTTGTTACGTAGGAACAGGAGGAGGGCATTCAGCCCCTTGAGCTTGTTACATAGGAAAAGGAGGAGGGCATTCAGCCTCTTGAACTTGTTACATTGGAGCAGGAGGCCATTCAGCCCCTTGAGCCTGTTACATAGGAAGGGGAGAAGGCCATTCAGCCCCTTGAGCTTGTTACATAGGACGAGGAGAAGGCAATTCAGCCCCTTGAGCTTATTACATAGGAACAGGAGCAGGGCATTCAGCCTCGTGAACTTGTTACATAGGAGCAGGAGAAGGCCATTCAGCCCCTTGAGCCTGTTACATAGGAAGAGGAGACAGCCATTCAGCCCCTTGATAATGTTACATAGGAACAGGAGAAGGCCATTCAGCCCCTTGAACATGTTCTATAGGAACAGAAGAAGGCCATTCAGCCCCTTGAGCTGGTTACATGGTACAGGAGAACGCCATTCAGCCCCTTGATAATGTTACATAGGAACAGGAGAAGGCCATTTAGCCCCTTGAACATGTTCTATAGGAACAGAAGAAGGCCATTCAGCCCCTTGAGCTGGTTACATGGGATAGGAGTACGCCATTCAGCCCCTTGAGCTTGTCACATAGGAACAGGAAAAGGCCATTCAGCCCCTTGAGCTTGTTACATAGGAACAGGAGGAGGCCATTCAGCCCCTTGAGGTTGTAACATAGGAGCAGGAAAAGGCCATTCAACCCCTTGAGCTTGTTACATAGGAACAAGAGGAGGCAATTCAGCCCCTTGAGATTGTAACAAAGGAACAAGAGGAGGCCATTCAGTCCCTCGAGCCTGTTATATAGGAACAGGAGAAGGACACTCAGCACCTTGAGCATGTTCGATAGGAGCAGGAGGAGGCCATTCAGACCCTTGAGATTGTTACATAGGAACAGGAGAAGGCCATTCAGCCCCTTGAACTTGTTACATAGGAAGAGGAGACGGCCATTCAGCCCCTTGAGCTTGTAACATTGGAACAGGAGAAGGCCATTCAGCCCTTGATCTTCTAACATAGGAACAAGAGGAGGCCATTCAGTCCCTCGAGAATGTTTATAGGAATAGGAGAAGGCCATTCAGCACCTTGAGCATGTTCGATAGGAGCAGGAGGAGGCCATTCAGACCCTTTAGATTGTTACATAGGAACAGGAGAAGGCCATTCAGCCCCTTGAACTTGTTACATAGGAACAGGATAAGGCAATTCACCCACTGAGCTTATTACTTAGGGACAGGAGAAGGCCATTCAGACCCTTGACATTGTTACATCTGAACAGAAGAAGTTCATTCAGCCCCTTGAGCTTGTTACAGAAGAAGTGGAGAAGGCCATTCAGACCCTTGATAATGTTAGATAGGAACAGGAGAATGCCATTCAGCTGCTTGAACTTATTGCATAGGACGAGCAGAAGGCAATTCAGCCCCTTGAGCTTGTAACATAGGATCAGGAGAAGGCCATTTAGCCCCTTGAGCTTGTTACATCACAACAGGAGAAGGCCATTCAGCCCCTTGAGCATGTTACATAGGAAATGGAGAAGGCCATTTAGCCCCTTGAACTTGTTACATAGGAACAGGAGGAGGCCATTCAGCCCCTTGAGCATGTTCCATAGGAAATCGAGAAGGCCATTTAGCCCTTTGAACTTGTTACATAGGCACAGAAGGAGGCCATTCAGCCCTTTGAGCTTGTGACATGGAACAGGAGGAGGCCATATAGCCCCTTGAACTTGTTACATAGGAACAGGAGGAGGCCATTCAGCCCCTTGAGCTTGTCACATAGGAACAAAAGGAGGCCATTCAGCTCCTTGGGCTTGTTACATAGGAACAGGAAGAGGCCATTCAACCCTTGAAATAGTTACATAGGAACAGGAGGAGGCCATTCAGCCCCTTGAGCTTGTAACATAGGCACAGAAGGAGGCCATTCAGCCCCTTGAGCTTGTGACATGGAACAGGAGGAGGGCATATAGCCCCTTGAGCTTGGAACATAGGAACAGGAGAAGGCGATTCTGCCCCTTGAGCTTGTTACATAGGAACAGGAAGAGGCCATTCAAACCTTGAAATAATTACATAGGAACAGGAGAAGGCGATTCAGCGCCTTGAACTTGTTACATAGGAACAGCAGAAGGCCATTCAGCCCCATGACCTTGTAACATCGGAACAGGAGAAGGCACTCAGCCCCTTGAGCTTGTAACATAGTAACAGGAGAAGGCCATTCAGCTCCTTGTGCTTGTTACACAGGAACAGGAAGAGGCCTTTCAGCCCCTTGAAGTAGTTACATAGGAACAGGAGGAGGCCTTTCAGCCTGTTGAGCTTATTACTTAGGAACAGGAGAGGGCCATTCACTCACTTGAGCTTGTAACATAGGAATAGGAGAAGGCCATTCAGCCCCTTGAGCTTGTAACATAGGAAAAGGAGAAGGTCATTCAGCTCCTTGTGCTTGTTACATAGTAACAGGAGGAGGCCATTCAGCCCCTTGAGCTTGTAACATAGGAACAGGAGGAGGCCATTCAGCCCCTTGAGCATGTTCGATAGGAGCAGGAGTAGGCCATTCAGCCCCTTGAGCTTGTAACATAGGAAGAGGAGAAGGCCATTAAACCCCTTGAGCTTGTAACATAGGAACACGAGAAGGCCATTCACCTCCTTGTGCTTGTTACATAGTAACAGGAGGAGGCCATTCAGCCCCTTGAACTTGTTACATAGGAACAGGAAGAGGCCATTCAGCCCCTTGAACTTGTTACATAGGAACAGGAGTAGGCAATTCAGCCCCTTGAGCTAGTTACATAGGAACAGGAGGAGGCCATTCACCCCCTTGAGCTTATGACATGGAACAGGAGGAGGCCATTTAGCCCCTTGAACTTGTTACATAGGAAGAGGAGGAGGCCATTCAGCCCCTTGAGATTGTAATATAGGAACAGGAGGAGGCCATTCAGCTCCTTGCGCTTGTTACGTAGTAACAGGAAGAGGCCATTCAACCCTTGAAATAGTTACATAGGAACAGGAGGAGGCCATTCAGCCCCTTGAGCTTGTGACATGGAACAGGAGGAGGCCATTTAGCGCCTTGAACTTTTTACATCGGAACAGGAGGAGGCCATTCAGCCCCTTGAGCTTGTAACATAGGAACAGGAAAGGCCATTCAGCCCCTTGAGCTTGTTATATAGGAACAGGAAGAGGCCATTCAACCCTTGAAATAGTGACATAGGAACAGGAGGAGGCCATTCAGCCCCTTGAGCTTTTAACATAGGAACAGGAGAAGGCCATTCAGCTCCTTGTGCTTGTTACATAGTAACAGGAGGAGGCCATTCAGCCCGTTCAGCTTGTTACATAGGAACAGGAAGTGGCCATTCAGGCGCTTGAACTTGGAACATAGGAACAGGAGAAGGCCATTCAGCCCCTTGAGCTTGTAACATAGTAACAGGAGAAGGCCATTCAGCTCCTTGTGCTTGTTACATAGTAACAGGAGGAGGCCATTCAGCCCATTGAGCTAGTTACATAGGAACAGGAAGAGGCCATTCAGCCCCTTGAACTTGTTACATAGGGACAGGAGGAGGCCATTCAGCTTCTTGTGCTTGTGACATAGTAACAGGAGGAGGCCATTTACCCCCTTGAGCTTGTTACATAGGAACAGTAAAAGGCCTTTCAGCCCCTTGAAGTAGTTACATAGGAACAGGAGAAGGCCATTCAGCCCCTTGAGCATGTTCGATAGGAGCAGGAGAAGGCCATGCAGCCCGTTGAGCTTGTAACATAGGAAGAGGAGAAGGCCATTCAGCCCCTTGAGCTTGTAACATAGGAACAGGAGAAGGCCATTCACCTCCTTGTGCTTGTTACATAGTCACAGGAGGAGGCCATTCAGCCCGTTGAGCTTGTTACATAGGAACAGGAAAAGGCCATTCAGCCCCTTGAGCTTGTTACATGGAACAGGAGGAGGCCATTCAGCCCCTTGAGCTTGTTACATCCGATGATTAGCAGGCCATTCACCCCCTTGAGCTTGTTCCATCGGAACAGGAGAAGGCATTCAGCGCCTTGAGCTTCTGACACAGGAACAGGAGGAGGCCATTCAGCCCCTTGAGCTTGTGACATGGAACAGGAGGAGGCCATTTAGCCCCTTGAACTTGTTACATAGGAACAGGAGGAGGCCATTCAGCTCCTTGAGCTTGTTACATAGGAACAGGAGGAGGCCATTCAGCTCCTTGAGCTTGTTACATAGGAACAGGAAGAGGCCATTCAACCCTTGAAATAGTTACATAGGAACAGGAGGAGGCCTTTCAGCCCGTTGAACTTGTTACATAGGAACAGGAGAAGGCCATTCAGCCCCTTGAGCTTGCAACATAGGAACAGGTAAAGGCCATTCAACCCCTTGAGCTTGTTACATAGGAACAGGAGGAGGCCATTCAGCCCCTTGAGGTTGTAACATAGGAACAGGAAAAGGCCATTCAGCCCCTTGAGCTTGTTACATAGGAACAGGAGGAGGCCATTCAGCCCCTTGAGGTTGTTACGCAGGAACAGCAGGTGGCCATTCAGCCCCTTCAGCTGGTTATATGGAACAGGAGAAGGCCATTCAGCCCCTTGAGGTTGCCACATAGGAGCAGGAAGAGGCTATTCAGCCTCTGGAGCTTCTGACATAAGAACAGCAGGAGGCTATTCACCCCCTTGAGCTTGTAGCATAGGAACAAGAGAAGGCCATTCAGCCCCTTGAGATTATTACATAGGAAAAGGAGGAGGCCATTCAGCCCCTTGAGCTTTTAACATAGGAACAGGAGGAGGCCATTCAGCCCCTTGAGCTTGTTACATAGGAACAGGAGAAGGCCATTCAGCACCTTGAGCATGTTCGATAGGAGCAGGAGGAGGCCATTCAGACCCTTGAGGTTGTTACGCAGGAACAGCAGGAGGCCATTCAGCCCTTTCAGCTGGTTACATGGAACAGGAGAAGGCCATTCAGCCCCTTGAGCTTGCCACATAGGAGCAGGAAGAGGCCATTCAGCCCCTTGAGCTTCTGACATAAGAACAGCAGGAGGCTATTCAGCCCCTTGAGCTTGTAGCATAGGAACAGGAGAAGGCCATTCAGCACCTTGAGCTTGTAACATAGGAACAGGAGAAGGCCATTCAGCCCCTTGAGCTTGCCACATAGGAGCAGGAAGAGGCCATTCAGCCCCTTGAGCTTCTGACATAAGAACAGCAGGAGGCTATTCAGCCCCTTGAGCTTGTAGCATAGGAACAAGAGAAGGCCATTCAGCACCTTGAGATTATTACATAGGAAAAGGAGGAGGCCATTCAGCCCCTTGAGCTTTGAACATAGGAACAGGAGGAGGCCATTCAGCCCCTTGAGCTTGTTACATAGGAACAGGAGAAGGCCATTCAGCCCCTTGAGCTTGTTACATAGGAACAGGAGGGGGCCATTCAGCCCCTTGAGCTTGTTACATCACAAAAGGAGAAGGCCATTCAGCCCCTTGAGCATGTTCAATAGGAGCAGGAGAAGGCCATTCAGTCCCTCGAGCCTGTTACATAGGAAGAGGAGGAGGCCATTCAGGCCCTTGATCTTGTAACACAGGAACAGGAGAAGGCTATTCAGCCCCTTGAGCTAGTAACATGGGAACAAGAGAAGGCCATTCAGCCCCTTGAGTTTGTAACGCAGGAGAAGGCAATTCAGCACCTTGAGATTGTTACATAGGAACAGGAGGAGGGCATTCAGCCTCTTGAGCTTGTTAAATAGGAGCAGGAGAAGGCCATTCAGCCCCTTGAGCTTGTTACATAGGACGTGGAGAAGGCCATTCAGCCCCTTGAGCTTGTTACATAGGAAAAGGAGGAGGGCATTCAGCCTCTTGAACTTGTTACATTGGAGCAGGAGGCCATTCAGCCCCTTGAGCCTGTTACATAGGAAGGGGAGAAGGCCATTCAGCCCCTTGAGCTTGTTACATAGGACGAGGAGAAGGCAATTCAGCCCCTTGAGCTTGTTACATAGGAACAGGAGCAGGGCATTCAGCCTCGTGAACTTGTTACATAGGAGCAGGAGAAGGCCATTCAGCCCCTTGAGCCTGTTACATAGGAAGAGGAGACAGCCATTCAGCCCCTTGATAATGTTACATAGGAACAGGAGAAGGCCATTCAGCCCCTTGAACATGTTCTATAGGAACAGAAGAAGGCCATTCAGCCCCTTGAGCTGGTTACATGGTACAGGAGAACGCCATTCAGCCCCTTGATAATGTTACATAGGAACAGGAGAAGGCCATTTAGCCCCTTGAACATGTTCTATAGGAACAGAAGAAGGCCATTCAGCCCCTTGAGCTGGTTACATGGTACAGGAGAACGCCATTCAGCCCCTTGATAATGTTACATAGGAACAGGAGAAGGCCATTTAGCCCCTTGAACATGTTCTATAGGAACAGAAGAAGGCCATTCAGCCCCTTGAGCTGGTTACATGGGATAGGAGTACGCCATTCAGCCCCTTGAGCTTGTCACATAGGAACAGGAAAAGGCCATTCAGCCCCTTGAGCTTGTTACATAGGAACAGGAGGAGGCCATTCAGCCCCTTGAGGTTGTAACATAGGAGCAGGAAAAGGCCATTCAACCCCTTGAGCTTGTTACATAGGAACAAGAGGAGGCAATTCAGCCCCCTGAGGTTGTTACATAGGAACAGCAGGAGGCCATTCAGCCCCTTCAGCTGGTTACATGGAACAGCAGGAGGCTATTCAGCCCCTTGAGCTTGTAACAGAGGAACAAGAGAAGGCCATTCAGCCCCTTAAGCTTGTTACATAGGAACAGGACAAGGCCATTCAGCCCCTTGAGCCTGTAACATTGGAACTGGAGAAGGCCATTCAGCCCCTTGACCTTGTTACATAGGAACAGGAGAAGCCCATTCAGACCCTTCAGCTGGTTACATGCAACAGGATAGGCCATTCAGCTCCTTGAGCTTGCTACATAGGAACAGGAAGAGGCCATTCATCCCCTTGAGCTTCTCACATAGGAACAGCAGGAGGCTATTCAGCCCCTTGAACTTGTTACATCGGAACAGAAGAAGGCCATTCAGCCCCTCGAGATTGTTACATAGGAACAGGAGGAGGCCATTCAGCCCCTTGAGCTTGTAACATAGGAACAGGTGAAGGCCATTCAGCCCCTGAGCTTCTAACATAGGAACAGGAGCAGGCCATTCAGCCCCTTGAGCTTGTTACATAGGAACAGGAGAAGGCAATTCAGCCCCTTGTGCTTGTTACATACGAAGTGGAGAAGGCCATTCAGCCCCTTCATAATGTTACATAGGAACAGGAGAAGGCCATTCAGCCCCTTGAACTTGTTGCATAGGACGTGGAGAAGGCAATTCAGCCCCTTGAGCTTGTTACATAGGACGTGGAGAAGGCCATTCAGCCCCTTGAGCTTGTTACATAGGAACAGGAGAAGGCCATTCAGACCCTTCAGCTGGTTACATGCAGCAGGAAAGGCCATTCAGCTCCTTGAGCTTGCTACAGAGGAAAAGGAAGAGGCCATTCAGCCCCTTGAGCTTCTCACATAGGAACAGCAGGAGGTTATTCTGCCCCTTGAACTTGTTGCATCGGAACAGAAGAAGGCCATTCAGCCCCTCGAGATTGTTACATAGGAACAGGAGGAGGCCATTCAGCCCCTTGAACTTGTAACATAGGAACAGGTGAAGGCCATTCAGCCCCTGAGCTTCTAACATAGGAACAGGAGCAGGCCATTCAGCCCCTTGTGCTTGTTACATAGGAACAGGAGAAGGCAATTCAGCCCCTTGTGCTTGTTACATTCGAAGTGGAGAAGGCCATTCAGCCCCTTGATAATGTTACATAGGAACAGGAGAAGGCCATTCAGCCCCTTGAACTTGTTGCATAGGACGAGCAGAAGGCAATTCAGCCCCTTGAGCTCGTTACAGAGGACGTGGAGAAGGCCATTCAGCCCCTTGAGCTTGTTACGTAGGAACAGGAGGAGGGCATTCAGCCCCTTGAGCTTGTTACATAGGAAAAGGAGGAGGGCATTCAGCCTCTTGAACTTGTTACATTGGAGCAGGAGGCCATTCAGCCCCTTGAGCCTGTTACATAGGAAGGGGAGAAGGCCATTCAGCCCCTTGAGCTTGTTACATAGGACGAGGAGAAGGCAATTCAGCCCCTTGAGCTTGTTACATAGGAACAGGAGCAGGGCATTCAGCCTCGTGAACTTGTTACATAGGAGCAGGAGAAGGCCATTCAGCCCCTTGAGCCTGTTACATAGGAAGAGGAGACAGCCATTCAGCCCCTTGATAATGTTACATAGGAACAGGAGAAGGCCATTCAGCCCCTTGAACATGTTCTATAGGAACAGAAGAAGGCCATTCAGCCCCTTGAGCTGGTTACATGGTACAGGAGAACGCCATTCAGCCCCTTGATAATGTTACATAGGAACAGGAGAAGGCCATTTAGCCCCTTGAACATGTTCTATAGGAACAGAAGAAGGCCATTCAGCCCCTTGAGCTGGTTACATGGGATAGGAGTACGCCATTCAGCCCCTTGAGCTTGTCACATAGGAACAGGAAAAGGCCATTCAGCCCCTTGAGCTTGTTACATAGGAACAGGAGGAGGCCATTCAGCCCCTTGAGGTTGTAACATAGGAGCAGGAAAAGGCCATTCAACCCCTTGAGCTTGTTACATAGGAACAAGAGGAGGCAATTCAGCCCCCTGAGGTTGTTACATAGGAACAGCAGGAGGCCATTCAGCCCCTTCAGCTGGTTACATGGAACAGCAGGAGGCTATTCAGCCCCTTGAGCTTGTAACAGAGGAACAAGAGAAGGCCATTCAGCCCCTTAAGCTTGTTACATAGGAACAGGACAAGGCCATTCAGCCCCTTGAGCCTGTAACATTGGAACTGGAGAAGGCCATTCAGCCCCTTGACCTTGTTACATAGGAACAGGAGAAGCCCATTCAGACCCTTCAGCTGGTTACATGCAACAGGATAGGCCATTCAGCTCCTTGAGCTTGCTACATAGGAACAGGAAGAGGCCATTCATCCCCTTGAGCTTCTCACATAGGAACAGCAGGAGGCTATTCAGCCCCTTGAACTTGTTACATCGGAACAGAAGAAGGCCATTCAGCCCCTCGAGATTGTTACATAGGAACAGGAGGAGGCCATTCAGCCCCTTGAGCTTGTAACATAGGAACAGGTGAAGGCCATTCAGCCCCTGAGCTTCTAACATAGGAACAGGAGCAGGCCATTCAGCCCCTTGAGCTTGTTACATAGGAACAGGAGAAGGCAATTCAGCCCCTTGTGCTTGTTACATACGAAGTGGAGAAGGCCATTCAGCCCCTTCATAATGTTACATAGGAACAGGAGAAGGCCATTCAGCCCCTTGAACTTGTTGCATAGGACGTGGAGAAGGCAATTCAGCCCCTTGAGCTTGTTACATAGGACGTGGAGAAGGCCATTCAGCCCCTTGAGCTTGTTACATAGGAACAGGAGAAGGCCATTCAGACCCTTCAGCTGGTTACATGCAACAGGAAAGGCCATTCAGCTCCTTGAGCTTGCTACAGAGGAAAAGGAAGAGGCCATTCAGCCCCTTGAGCTTCTCACATAGGAACAGCAGGAGGTTATTCTGCCCCTTGAACTTGTTGCATCGGAACAGAAGAAGGCCATTCAGCCCCTCGAGATTGTTACATAGGAAAAGGAGGAGGCCATTCAGCCCCTTGAACTTGTAACATAGGAACAGGTGAAGGCCATTCAGCCCCTGAGCTTCTAACATAGGAACAGGAGCAGGCCATTCAGCCCTTGTGCTTGTTACATAGGAACAGGAGAAGGCAATTCAGCCCCTTGTGCTTGTTACATTCGAAGTGGAGAAGGCCATTCAGCCCCTTGATAATGTTACATAGGAACAGGAGAAGGCCATTCAGCCCCTTGAACTTGTTGCATAGGACGAGCAGAAGGCAATTCAGCCCCTTGAGCTCGTTACAGAGGACGTGGAGAAGGCCATTCAGCCCCTTGAGCTTGTTACGTAGGAACAGGAGGAGGGCATTCAGCCTCTTGAACTTTTTACATAGGAGCAGGAGAAGGCCATTCAGCACCTTGAGCCTGTTACATAGGAAGTGGATAAGGCCATTCAGCCCCTTGAGCTTGTTACATAGGACGAGCAGAAGGCAATTCAGCCCCTTGAGCTTGTTACATAGGAACAGGAGGAGGGCATTCAGCCTCTTGAACTTGTTACATAGGAGCAGGAGAAGGCCATTCAGCCCATTGAGCCTGTTACATAGGAAGAGGAAAAGGCCATTCAGCCCCTTGATAATGTTAGATAGGAACAGCAGAAGGCCATTCAGCCCCTTGAACATGTTCGAAAGGAACAGGAGAATGCCATTCAGCCCCTTGAGCTGGTTACATAGGAACAGGAGAAGGGCATTTAGCCCTTTGAACATGTCCTATAGGAACAGAAGAAGGTCATTCAGCCCCTTGAGCTGGTTACATGGGACAGGAGTACGCCATTCAGCCCCTTGAGCTTGTCACATAGGAACAGGAAAAGGCCATTCAGCCCCTTGAGCTTGTTCGATAGGAACAGGAGGAGGCCATTCAGCCCCTTGAGGTTGTAACATAGGAACAGGAATAGGCCATTCAGCCCCTTGAGCTTGTTACATAGGAACAGGAGGAGGCCATTCAGCCCCTTGAGGTTGTTACGCAGGAACAGCAGGAGGCCATTCAGCCCTTTCAACTGGTTACATGGAACAGGAGAAGGCCATTCAGCCCCTTGAGCTTCTGACATAAGAACAGCAGGAGGCTATTCAGCCCCTTGAACTTGTAGCATAGGAACAAGAGAAGGCCATTCAGCCCCTTGAGATTATTACATAGGAAAAGGACGAGGCCATTCAGCCCCTTGAGCTTTGAACATAGGAACAGGAGGAGGCCATTCAGCCCCTTGAGCTTGTTACATAGGAACAGGAGAAGGCCATTCAGCCCCTTGAGCTTGTTACATAGGAACAGGAGAAGGCCATTCAGACCCTTCAGCTGGTTACATGCAACAGGAAAGGCCATTCAGCTCCTTGAGCTTGATACATAGGAACAGGAAGAGGCCATTCAGCCCCTTGAGCTTCTCACATAGGAACAGCAGGAGGCTATTCAGCCCCTTGAACATGTTCCATCAGAACAGGAGAAGGCCAGTCAGCACCTCGAGATTGTTACATAGGAACAGGAGGAGGCCATTCAGCCCCTTGAGCTTGTAACATAGGAACAGGTGAAGGCCATTCAGACCCTGAGCTTCTAACATAGGAACAGGAGCAAGCCATTCAGCCCCTTGAGCTTGTTACATAGGAACAGGAAAAGGCAATTCAGCCCCTTGTGCTTGTTACATACGAAGTGGAGAAGGCCATTCAGCCCCTTGATAATGTTACATAGGAACAGGAGAAGGCAATTCAGCCCCTTGAGATTGTAACAAAGGAACAAGAGGAGGCCATTCACTCCCTCGAGCCTGTTATATAGGAACAGGAGAAAGCCATTCAGCACCTTGAGCATGTTCAATAGGAGCAGGAGGAGGCCTTTCAGACCCTTGAGATTGTTACATAGGAACAGGAGAAGGCCATTCAGCCCGTTGAGCTTGTTACTTAGGAACAGGAAGAGGCCATTCAGCCCCTTAAACTTGTTACCTAGGGACAGGAGGAGGTCATTCAGCTTCTTGTGCTAGTGACATAGTAACAGGAGGAGGCCATTCACCCCCTTGAGCTTATTAGATAGGAACAGGAGAATGCCATTCACTCACTTGAGCTTGTAACATAGGAACAGGAGAAGGCCATTCAGCCCCTTGAACTTGTAACATAGGAACAGGAGAAGGCCATTCAGCTCCTTGTGCTTGTTACATAGTAACAGGAGGAGGCCATTCACCCCCTTGAGCTTGTAACATAGGAACAGGAGAAGGCCATTCAGCCCCTTGAGCATGTTCGATAGGAGCAGGAGAAGGCCATTCAGCCCCTTGAGCTTGTAACATAGAAAGAGGAGAAGGCCATTCAGCCCTTTGAGCTTGTAACAATGGAACACGAGAAGGCCATTCACCTCCTTGTGCTTGTTACATAGTAACAGTTGGAGGCCATTCAGCCCGTTGAGCTTGTTACATAGGAACAGGAAGAGGCCATTCAGCCCCTTGAACTTGTTACATAGGAACAGGAGAAGGCCATTCAGCCCGTTGAGCTAGTTACACAGGAACAGGAGGAGGCCATTCAGCCCCTTGAGCTTGTGACATGGAACAGGAGGAGGCCATTTAGCCCCTTGAACTTGTTACATAGGAAGAGGAGGAGGCTATTCAGCCCCTTGAGCTTGTAACATAGGAACAGGAGGAGGCCATTCAGTTCCTTGAGCTTGTTACATAGGAACAGGAAGAGGCCAATCAACCCTTGAAATAGTTACATAGGAGCAGGAGGAGGCCATTCAGCTGCTTGATCTTGTGACATGGAACAGGAGGAGACCATTTAGCCGCTTGAACTTGTTACATAGGAACAGGAGGAGGCCATTCAGCCCCTTGAGCTTGGAACAAAGGAACAGGAAAGGCCATTCAGCACCTTGAGCTTGTTACATAGGAACAGGAAGAGGCCATTCACCCCTTAAAATGGTTACATAGGAACAGGAGGAGGGCATTCAGCCTCTTGAACTTGTTACATAGGAGCAGGAGAAGGCCATTCAGCCCCTTGAACTTGTAACATAGGAACAGGAGAAGGCGATTCAGCTCCTTGTGCTTGTTACATAGTAACAGGAGGAGGCCATTCACCCCCTTGAGCTTGTAACATAGGAACAGGAGAAGGCCATTCAGCCCCTTGAGCATGTTCGATAGGAGCAGGAGAAGGCCATTCAGCCCCTTGAGCTTGTAACATAGAAAGAGGAGAAGGCCATTCAGGCCCTTGAGCTTGTAACAATGGAACACGAGAAGGCCATTCACCTCCTTGTGCTTGTTACATAGTAACAGTTGGAGGCCATTCAGCCCATTGAGCTTGTTACATAGGAACAGGAAGAGGCCATTCAGCCCCTTGAACTTGTTACATAGGAACAGGAGAAGGCCATTCAGCCCGTTGAGCTAGTTACACAGGAACAGGAGGAGGCCATTCAGCCCCTTGAGCTTGTGACATGGAACAGGAGGAGGCCATTTAGCCCCTTGAACTTGTTACATAGGAAGAGGAGGAGGCTATTCAGCCCCTTGAGCTTGTAACATAGGAACAGGAGGAGGCCATTCAGTTCCTTGAGCTTGTTACATAGGAACAGGAAGAGGCCAATCAACCCTTGAAATAGTTACATAGGAGCAGGAGGAGGCCATTCAGCTGCTTGATCTTGTGACATGGAACAGGAGGAGGCCATTTAGCCGCTTGAACTTGTTACATAGGAACAGGAGGAGGCCATTCAGCCCCTTGAGCTTGGAACAAAGGAACAGGAAAGGCCATTCAGGACCTTGAGCTTGTTACATAGGAACAGGAAGAGGCCATTCACCCCTTAAAATAGTTACATAGGAACAGGAGGAGGGCATTCAGCCTCTTGAACTTGTTACATAGGAGCAGGAGAAGGCCATTCAGCCCCTTGAGCCTGTAACGTAGGAAGGGGGGAAGGCCATTCAGCCCCTTGAGGCTGTTACATAGGAAGAGGAGAAGGCCATTCAGCCCCTTGATAATGTTAGATTGGATCAGGAGAAGGCCATTCAGCCCCTTGAACATGTTCGATAGGAACAGGAGAATGCCATTCAGCCCCTTGAGCTGGTTACATGGTACAGGAGAACACCATTCAGCCCCTTGATAATGTTACATAGGAACAGGAGAAGGCCATTCAGCCCCTTGAGCTTGTTACATAGGAACAGGAGGAGGCCATTCAGCCCCTTGAGCGTGTCACATAGGAACAGGAAAAGGCCATTCAGCCCCATGAGGATGTTACGCAGGAACAGCAGGAGGCCATTCAGCCCCTTCAGCTGGTTACATGGAACAGGAGAAGGCCATTCAGCCCCTTGAGCTTGCCACATAGGAGCAGAAGAGGCCATTCAGCCCCTTGAGCTTCTGACATAAGAACAGCAGGAGGCTATTCAGCCCCTTGAGCTTGTAGCATAGGAACAAGAGAAGGCCATTCAGCCCCTTTAGATTATTACATAGGAGCAGGAGGAGGCCATTCAGCCCCTTGAGCTTGTTACATAGGAACAGGAGAAGGCCATTCAGCCCCTTGAGATTGTAACAAAGGAACAAGAGGAGGCCATTCAGTCCCTCGAGCCTGTTATATAGGAACAGGAGAAGGACACTCAGCACCTTGAGCATGTTCGATAGGAGCAGGAGGAGGCCATTCAGACCCTTGAGATTGTTACATAGGAACAGGAGAAGGCCATTCAGCCCCTTGAACTTGTTACATAGGAAGAGGAGACGGCCATTCAGCCCCTTGAGCTTGTAACATTGGAACAGGAGAAGGCCATTCAGCCCTTGATCTTCTAACATAGGAACAAGAGGAGGCCATTCAGTCCCTCGAGAATGTTTATAGGAATAGGAGAAGGCCATTCAGCACCTTGAGCATGTTCGATAGGAGCAGGAGGAGGCCATTCAGACCCTTTAGATTGTTACATAGGAACAGGAGAAGGCCATTCAGCCCCTTGAACTTGTTACATAGGAACAGGATAAGGCAATTCACCCACTGAGCTTATTACTTAGGGACAGGAGAAGGCCATTCAGACCCTTGACATTGTTACATCTGAACAGAAGAAGTTCATTCAGCCCCTTGAGCTTGTTACAGAAGAAGTGGAGAAGGCCATTCAGACCCTTGATAATGTTAGATAGGAACAGGAGAATGCCATTCAGCTGCTTGAACTTATTGCATAGGACGAGCAGAAGGCAATTCAGCCCCTTGAGCTTGTAACATAGGATCAGGAGAAGGCCATTTAGCCCCTTGAGCTTGTTACATCACAACAGGAGAAGGCCATTCAGCCCCTTGAGCATGTTACATAGGAAATGGAGAAGGCCATTTAGCCCCTTGAACTTGTTACATAGGAACAGGAGGAGGCCATTCAGCCCCTTGAGCATGTTCCATAGGAAATCGAGAAGGCCATTTAGCCCTTTGAACTTGTTACATAGGCACAGAAGGAGGCCATTCAGCCCTTTGAGCTTGTGACATGGAACAGGAGGAGGCCATATAGCCCCTTGAACATGTTACATAGGAACAGGAGGAGGCCATTCAGCCCCTTGAGCTTGTCACATAGGAACAAAAGGAGGCCATTCAGCTCCTTGGGCTTGTTACATAGGAACAGGAAGAGGCCATTCAACCCTTGAAATAGTTACATAGGAACAGGAGGAGGCCATTCAGCCCCTTGAGCTTGTAACATAGGCACAGAAGGAGGCCATTCAGCCCCTTGAGCTTGTGACATGGAACAGGAGGAGGGCATATAGCCCCTTGAGCTTGGAACATAGGAACAGGAGAAGGCGATTCTGCCCCTTGAGCTTGTTACATAGGAACAGGAAGAGGCCATTCAAACCTTGAAATAATTACATAGGAACAGGAGAAGGCGATTCAGCGCCTTGAACTTGTTACATAGGAACAGCAGAAGGCCATTCAGCCCCATGACCTTGTAACATCGGAACAGGAGAAGGCACTCAGCCCCTTGAGCTTGTAACATAGTAACAGGAGAAGGCCATTCAGCTCCTTGTGCTTGTTACACAGGAACAGGAAGAGGCCTTTCAGCCCCTTGAGCTTGTTACATAGGAACAGGAGAAGGCCATTCAGCCCCTTGAGATTGTAACAAAGGAACAAGAGGAGGCCATTCAGTCCCTCGAGCCTGTTATATAGGAACAGGAGAAGGACACTCAGCACCTTGAGCATGTTCGATAGGAGCAGGAGGAGGCCATTCAGACCCTTGAGATTGTTACATAGGAACAGGAGAAGGCCATTCAGCCCCTTGAACTTGTTACATAGGAAGAGGAGACGGCCATTCAGCCCCTTGAGCTTGTAACATTGGAACAGGAGAAGGCCATTCAGCCCTTGATCTTCTAACATAGGAACAAGAGGAGGCCATTCAGTCCCTCGAGAATGTTTATAGGAATAGGAGAAGGCCATTCAGCACCTTGAGCATGTTCGATAGGAGCAGGAGGAGGCCATTCAGACCCTTTAGATTGTTACATAGGAACAGGAGAAGGCCATTCAGCCCCTTGAACTTGTTACATAGGAACAGGATAAGGCAATTCACCCACTGAGCTTATTACTTAGGGACAGGAGAAGGCCATTCAGACCCTTGACATTGTTACATCTGAACAGAAGAAGTTCATTCAGCCCCTTGAGCTTGTTACAGAAGAAGTGGAGAAGGCCATTCAGACCCTTGATAATGTTAGATAGGAACAGGAGAATGCCATTCAGCTGCTTGAACTTATTGCATAGGACGAGCAGAAGGCAATTCAGCCCCTTGAGCTTGTAACATAGGATCAGGAGAAGGCCATTTAGCCCCTTGAGCTTGTTACATCACAACAGGAGAAGGCCATTCAGCCCCTTGAGCATGTTACATAGGAAATGGAGAAGGCCATTTAGCCCCTTGAACTTGTTACATAGGAACAGGAGGAGGCCATTCAGCCCCTTGAGCATGTTCCATAGGAAATCGAGAAGGCCATTTAGCCCTTTGAACTTGTTACATAGGCACAGAAGGAGGCCATTCAGCCCTTTGAGCTTGTGACATGGAACAGGAGGAGGCCATATAGCCCCTTGAACTTGTTACATAGGAACAGGAGGAGGCCATTCAGCCCCTTGAGCTTGTCACATAGGAACAAAAGGAGGCCATTCAGCTCCTTGGGCTTGTTACATAGGAACAGGAAGAGGCCATTCAACCCTTGAAATAGTTACATAGGAACAGGAGGAGGCCATTCAGCCCCTTGAGCTTGTAACATAGGCACAGAAGGAGGCCATTCAGCCCCTTGAGCTTGTGACATGGAACAGGAGGAGGGCATATAGCCCCTTGAGCTTGGAACATAGGAACAGGAGAAGGCGATTCTGCCCCTTGAGCTTGTTACATAGGAACAGGAAGAGGCCATTCAAACCTTGAAATAATTACATAGGAACAGGAGAAGGCGATTCAGCGCCTTGAACTTGTTACATAGGAACAGCAGAAGGCCATTCAGCCCCATGACCTTGTAACATCGGAACAGGAGAAGGCACTCAGCCCCTTGAGCTTGTAACATAGTAACAGGAGAAGGCCATTCAGCTCCTTGTGCTTGTTACACAGGAACAGGAAGAGGCCTTTCAGCCCCTTGAAGTAGTTACATAGGAACAGGAGGAGGCCTTTCAGCCTGTTGAGCTTATTACTTAGGAACAGGAGAGGGCCATTCACTCACTTGAGCTTGTAACATAGGAATAGGAGAAGGCCATTCAGCCCCTTGAGCTTGTAACATAGGAAAAGGAGAAGGTCATTCAGCTCCTTGTGCTTGTTACATAGTAACAGGAGGAGGCCATTCAGCCCCTTGAGCTTGTAACATAGGAACAGGAGGAGGCCATTCAGCCCCTTGAGCATGTTCGATAGGAGCAGGAGTAGGCCATTCAGCCCCTTGAGCTTGTAACATAGGAAGAGGAGAAGGCCATTAAACCCCTTGAGCTTGTAACATAGGAACACGAGAAGGCCATTCACCTCCTTGTGCTTGTTACATAGTAACAGGAGGAGGCCATTCAGCCCCTTGAACTTGTTACATAGGAACAGGAAGAGGCCATTCAGCCCCTTGAACTTGTTACATAGGAACAGGAGAAGGCAATTCAGCCCCTTGAGCTAGTTACATAGGAACAGGAGGAGGCCATTCACCCCCTTGAGCTTATGACATGGAACAGGAGGAGGCCATTTAGCCCCTTGAACTTGTTACATAGGAAGAGGAGGAGGCCATTCAGCCCCTTGAGATTGTAATATAGGAACAGGAGGAGGCCATTCAGCTCCTTGCGCTTGTTACGTAGTAACAGGAAGAGGCCATTCAACCCTTGAAATAGTTACATAGGAACAGGAGGAGGCCATTCAGCCCCTTGAGCTTGTGACATGGAACAGGAGGAGGCCATTTAGCGCCTTGAACTTTTTACATCGGAACAGGAGGAGGCCATTCAGCCCCTTGAGCTTGTAACATAGGAACAGGAAAGGCCATTCAGCCCCTTGAGCTTGTTATATAGGAACAGGAAGAGGCCATTCAACCCTTGAAATAGTGACATAGGAACAGGAGGAGGCCATTCAGCCCCTTGAGCTTTTAACATAGGAACAGGAGAAGGCCATTCAGCTCCTTGTGCTTGTTACATAGTAACAGGAGGAGGCCATTCAGCCCGTTCAGCTTGTTACATAGGAACAGGAAGTGGCCATTCAGGCGCTTGAACCTGGAACATAGGAACAGGAGAAGGCCATTCAGCCCCTTGAGCTTGTAACATAGTAACAGGAGAAGGCCATTCAGCTCCTTGTGCTTGTTACATAGTAACAGGAGGAGGCCATTCAGCCCATTGAGCTAGTTACATAGGAACAGGAAGAGGCCATTCAGCCCCTTGAACTTGTTACATAGGGACAGGAGGAGGCCATTCAGCTTCTTGTGCTTGTGACATAGTAACAGGAGGAGGCCATTTACCCCCTTGAGCTTGTTACATAGGAACAGTAAAAGGCCTTTCAGCCCCTTGAAGTAGTTACATAGGAACAGGAGAAGGCCATTCAGCCCCTTGAGCATGTTCGATAGGAGCAGGAGAAGGCCATGCAGCCCGTTGAGCTTGTAACATAGGAAGAGGAGAAGGCCATTCAGCCCCTTGAGCTTGTAACATAGGAACAGGAGAAGGCCATTCACCTCCTTGTGCTTGTTACATAGTCACAGGAGGAGGCCATTCAGCCCGTTGAGCTTGTTACATAGGAACAGGAAAAGGCCATTCAGCCCCTTGAGCTTGTTACATGGAACAGGAGGAGGCCATTCAGCCCCTTGAGCTTGTTACATCCGATGATTAGCAGGCCATTCACCCCCTTGAGCTTGTTCCATCGGAACAGGAGAAGGCATTCAGCGCCTTGAGCTTCTGACACAGGAACAGGAGGAGGCCATTCAGCCCCTTGAGCTTGTGACATGGAACAGGAGGAGGCCATTTAGCCCCTTGAACTTGTTACATAGGAACAGGAGGAGGCCATTCAGCTCCTTGAGCTTGTTACATAGGAACAGGAGGAGGCCATTCAGCTCCTTGAGCTTGTTACATAGGAACAGGAAGAGGCCATTCAACCCTTGAAATAGTTACATAGGAACAGGAGGAGGCCTTTCAGCCCGTTGAACTTGTTACATAGGAACAGGAGAAGGCCATTCAGCCCCTTGAGCTTGCAACATAGGAACAGGTAAAGGCCATTCAACCCCTTGAGCTTGTTACATAGGAACAGGAGGAGGCCATTCAGCCCCTTGAGGTTGTAACATAGGAACAGGAAAAGGCCATTCAGCCCCTTGAGCTTGTTACATAGGAACAGGAGGAGGCCATTCAGCCCCTTGAGGTTGTTACGCAGGAACAGCAGGTGGCCATTCAGCCCCTTCAGCTGGTTATATGGAACAGGAGAAGGCCATTCAGCCCCTTGAGGTTGCCACATAGGAGCAGGAAGAGGCTATTCAGCCTCTGGAGCTTCTGACATAAGAACAGCAGGAGGCTATTCACCCCCTTGAGCTTGTAGCATAGGAACAAGAGAAGGCCATTCAGCCCCTTGAGATTATTACATAGGAAAAGGAGGAGGCCATTCAGCCCCTTGAGCTTTTAACATAGGAACAGGAGGAGGCCATTCAGCCCCTTGAGCTTGTTACATAGGAACAGGAGAAGGCCATTCAGCACCTTGAGCATGTTCGATAGGAGCAGGAGGAGGCCATTCAGACCCTTGAGATTGTTACATAGGAACAGAAGGTCATTCAGCCCCTTGAACTTGTTACATAGGAAGAGGAGACGGCCATTCAGCCCCTTGAGCTTGTAACATTGGAACAGGAGAAGGCCATTCAGCCCTTGTACTTCTAACATAGGAACAAGAGGAGGCCATTCAGTCCCTCGAGAATGTTTATAGGTATAGGAGAAGGCCATTCAGCACCTTGAACTTGTTACATAGGAACAGGATAAGGCAATTCACCCACTGAGCTTATTACTTAGGGACAGGAGAGGCCATTCAGACCCTTGAGATGGTTACATCTGAACAGAAGAAGTTCATTCAGCCCCTTGAGCTTGTTACAGAAGAAGTGGAGAAGGCCATTCAGACCCTTGATAATGTTAGATAGGAACAGGAGAAGGCCATTCAGCCCCTTGAGCTTGTAACATAGGATCAGGAGAAGGCCATTCAGCCCCTTGAGCTTGTTACATCACAACAGGAGAAGGCCATTCAGCCCCTTGAGCATGTTCGATAGGAGCAGGAGAAGGCCATTCAGTCCCTCGAGCCTGTTACTTAGGAAGAGGAGGAGGCCATTCAGGCCCTTGAGCTTGTAACATAGGAACAGGAGAAGGCTATTCAGCCCCTTGAGCTTGTAACGTAGGAACGGGAGAAGGCCATTCAGCCCCTTGAGTTTGTAACGCAGGAGAAGGCAATTCAGCCCCTTGAGATTGTTCGACAGGAGCAGGAGAAGGCCATTCAGCCCCTTGATCTGGTTACATGGAACAGGAGGAGGCCATTCAGCCCCTTGAGCTTGTCACATAGGAACAGGCGAAGGCCATTCAGCCCTTGAGCTAGTTACACAGGAACAGGAGAAGGCCATTCAGCCCCTTTATCTTGTTTCATAGGGACAGGAGAAGGCCATTCAGCCCCTTGAGCTTGCAACAGAGGAACAGGAGGAGGCCATTTAGCCCCTTGAACGTGTTACATAGGAACAGGAGGAAGCCATTCAGCCCCTTGAGCTTGTGACATGGAACAGGAGGAGGCCATTTAGCCCGTTGAACTTGTTACATAGGAACAGGAGGAGGCCATGCAGCCCCTTGAGCATGTTACATAGGAAATGGAGAAGGCCATTTAGCCCCTTGAACTTGTTACACAGGAACAGGAGGAGGCCATTCAGCCCCTTGAGCATGTTACATAGGAAATGGAGAAGGCCAATCAGCCCTTTGAACTTGTTACATAGGCACAGAAGGAGGCCATTCAGCCCCTTGAGCTTGTGACATGGAACAGGAGGAGGCCATATAGTGCCTTGAACTTGTTACATAGGAACAGGAGGAGGCCATTCAGCCCCTTGAGCTTGTTACATAGGAACAGGAGAAGGCCATTCAGCCCCTTGAGATTGTAACAAAGGAACAAGAGGAGGCCATTCAGTCCCTCGAGCCTGTTATATAGCAACAGGAGAAGGCCATTCAGCACCTTGAGCATGTTCGATAGGAGCAGGAGGAGGCCATTCAGACCCTTGAGATTGTAACATAGGAACAGGAGAAGGCCATTCAGCCCCTTGAACCTGTTACATAGGAAGAGGAGACGGCCATTCAGCCCCTTGAGCTTGTAACATTGGAACAGGAGAAGGCCATTCAGCACTTGATCTTCGAACATAAGAACAAGAGGAGGCCATTCAGTCCCTCGAGAATGTTTATAGGAATAGGAGAACCCATTCAGCACGTTGAGCATGTTCGATAGGAGCAGGAGGAGGCCATTCAGACCCTTGAGATTGTTACATAGGAACAGGAGAAGGCCATTCAGCCCCTTGAACCTGTTACATAGGAACAGGATAAGGCAATTCACCCACTGAGCTTATTATTGAGGGACAGGAGAAGGCCATTCAGACCCTTGAGATTGTTACATCTGAACAGAAGAAGTTCATTCAGCCCCTTGAGCTTGTTACAGAAGAAGTGGAGAAGGCCATTCAGACCCTTGATAATGTTAGATAGGAACAGGAGAAGGCCATTCAGCTGCTTGAACTTATTGCATAGGACGAGCGGAAGGCAATTCAGGCCCTTGAGCTTGCAACATAGGATCAGCAGAAGGCCATTCAGCCCCTTGAGCTTGTTACATCACAACAGGAGAAGGCCATTCAGCCCCTTGAGCATGTTCGATAGGAGCAGGAAAAGGCCATTCAGTCCCTCGAGCCTGTTACACAGGAAGAAGAGGAGGCCATTCAGGCCCTTGAGCTTGTAACATAGGAACAGGAGAAGGCTATTCAGCCCCTTGAGCTTGTAACATAGGAACAGGAGAAGGTCATTCAGCCCCTTGAGTTTGTAACGCAGGAGAAGGCAATTTTGCCCCTTGAGATTGTTCGATAGGAGCAGGAGAAGGCCATTCAGCCCCTTGATCTGGTTACATGGAACAGGAGGAGGCCATTCAGCCCCTTGAGCTTGTCACATAGGAACAGGAGAAGGCCATTCAGCCCTTGAGCTAGTTACACAGGAACAGGAGAAGGCCATTCAGCCCCTTTATCTTGTTTCATAGGGACAGGAGATGGCCATTCAGCCCCTTGAGCTTGCAACAGAGGAACAGGAGGAGGCCATTTAGCCCCTTGAACTTGTTACATAGGAACAGGAGGAGGCCATTCAGCCCCTTGAGCTTGTGACATGGAACAGGAGGAGGCCATTTAGCCCGTTGAACTTGTTACATAGGAAAAGGAGGAGGCCATTCAGCCCCTTGAGCATGTTACATAGGAAATGGAGAAGGCCGTCTGGCCCCTTGAACTTGTTACATAGGAACAGGAGGAGGCCATTCAGCCCCTTGAGCATGTTCCATAGGAAATCGAGAAGGCCATTTAGCCCTTTGAACTTGTTACATAGGCACAGAAGGAGGCCATTCAGCCCCTTGAGCTTGTGACATGGAACAGGAGGAGGCCATATAGCCCCTTGAACTTGTTACATAGGAACAGGAGGAGGCCATTCAACCCCTTGAGCTTGTAACATAGGAACAAAAGGAGGCCATTCAGCTCCTTGGGCTTGTTACATAGGAACAGGAAGAGGCCATTCAACCCTTGAAATAGTTACATAGGAACAGGAGGAGGCCATTCAGCCCCTTGAGCTTGTAACATAGGCACAGAAGGAGGCCATTCAGCCCCTTGAGCTTGTGACATGGAACAGGAGGAGGCCATATAGCCCCTTGAGCTTGTAACATAGGAACAGGAGAAGACTATTCTGCCCCTTGAGCTTGTTACATAGGAACAGGAAGAGGCCATTCAACCCTTGAAATAATTACATAGGAACAGGAGAAGGCAATTCAGCGCCTTGAACTTGTTACATAGGAACAGCAGAAGGCCATTCAGCCCCATGAACTTGTAACATCGGAACAGGAGAAGGCACTCAGCCCCTTGAGCTTGTAACATAGTAACAGGAGAAGGCCATTCAGCTCCTTGTGCTTGTTACATAGGAACAGGAAGAGGCCATTCAGCCCCTTGAACTTGTGACATAGGGACAGGAGGAGGCCATTCGGCTTCTTGTGCTTTTGACATAGTAACAGGAGGAGGCCATTCACCCCCTTGAGCTTGTGACATAGGAACAGGAAAAGGCCTTTCAGCTCCTTGAAGTACTTACATAGGAACAGGAGGAGGCCTTTCAGCCTGTTGAGCTTATTACATAGGAACAGGAGAGGGCCATTCACTCACTTGAGCTTGTAACATAGGAATAGGAGAAGGCCATTCAGCCCCTTGAGCTTGTAACATAGGAAAAGGAGAAGGTCATTCAGCTCCTTGTGCTTGTAACATAGGAACACGAGAAGGCCATTCACCTCCTTGTGCTTGTTACATAGTAACAGGAGGAGGCCATTCAGCCCCTTGAGCTTGTTACATAGGAACAGGAAGAGGCCATTCCGCCCCTTGAACTTGTTACATAGGAACAGGAGAAGGCAATTCAGCCCCTTGAGCTAGTTATATAGGAACAGGAGGAGGCCATTCAGCCCCTTGAGCTTATGACATGGAACAGGAGGAGGCCATTTAGCCCCTTGAACCTGTTACATAGGAAGAGGAGGAGGCCATTCAGCCCCTTGAGATTGTAACATAGGAACAGGAGAAGGCCATTCAGCTCCTTGAGCTTGTTACATAGTAACAGGAAGAGGCCATTCAACCCTTGAAATAGTTACATAGGAACAGGAGGAGGCCATTCAGCCCCTTGAACTTGTTACATAGGAACAGCAGAAGGCCATTCAGCCCCATGAACTTGTAACATCGGAACAGGAGAAGGCACTCAGCCCCTTGAGCTTGTAACATAGTAACAGGAGAAGGCCATCCAGCTCCTTGTGCTTGTTACATAGGAACAGGAAGAGACCATTCAGCCCCTTGAACTTGTGACATAGGGACAGGAGGAGGCCATTCAGCTTCTTGTGCTTTTGACATAGTAACAGGAGGAGGCCATTCACCCCCTTGAGCTTGTGACATAGGAACAGGAAAAGGCCTTTCAGCCCCTTGAAGTACTTACATAGGAACAGGAGGAGGCCTTTCAGCCTGTTGAGCTTATTACATAGGAACAGGAGAGGGCCATTCACTCACTTGAGCTTGTAACATAGGAATAGGAGAAGGCCATTCAGCCCCTTGAGCTTGTAACATAGGAAAAGGAGAAGGTCATTCAGCTCCTTGTGCTTGTTACATAGTAACAGGAGAAGGCCATTCAGCCCCTTGAGCATGTTCGATAGGAGCAGGAGTAGGCCATTCAGCCCCTTGAGCTTGTAACATAGGAAGAGGAGAAGGCCATTTAGCCCCTTGAGCTTGTAACATAGGAACACGAGAAGGCCATTCACCTCCTTGTGCTTGTTACATAGTAACAGAAGGAGGCCATTCAGCCCGTTGAGCTTGTTACATAGGAACAGGAAGAGGCCATTCAGCCCCTTGAACTTGTTACATAGGAACAGGAGAAGGCAATTCAGCCCCTTGAGCTAGTTACATAGGAACAGGAGGAGGCCATTCAGCCCCTTGAGCTTATGACATGGAACAGGAGGAGGTCATTTAGCCCCTTGAACTTGTTACATAGGAAGAGGAGGAGGCCATTCAGCCCCTTGAGATTGTAACATAGGAACAGGAGGAGGCCATTCAGCTCCTTGAGCTTGTTACATAGTAACAGGAAGAGGCTATTCAACCCTTGAAATAGTTACATAGGAACAGGAGGAGGCCATTCAGCCCCTTGAGCTTGTGACATGGAACAGGAGGAGGCCATTTAGCCCCTTGAACTTTTTACATCGGAACAGGAGGAGGCCATTCAGCCCCTTGAGCTTGTAACATAGGAACAGGAAAGGCCATTCAGCCCCTTGAGCTTGTTATATAGGAACAGGAAGAGGCCATTCAACCCTTGAAATAGTGACATAGGAACAGGAGGAGGCCATTCAGCCCCTTGAGCTTTTAACATAGGAACAGGAGAAGGCCATTCAGCTCCTTGTGCTTGTTACATTGTAACAGGAGGAGGCCATTCAGCCCATTGAGCTTGTTACATAGGAACACGAAGAGGCCAACAGACGCTTGAACTTGTAACATCGGAACAGGAGAAGGCATTGAGCCCCTTGAGCTTGTAACATAGTAACAGGAGAAGGCCATTCAGCTCCTTGTGCTTGTTACATAGTAACAGGAGGAGGCCATTCAGCCCATTGAGATGGTTACATAGGAACAGGAAGAGGCCATTCAGCCCCTTGAGCCTGTAACATAGGAACAGGAGAAGGCAATTCAGCTCCTTGTGCTTGTTACATAGTAACAGGAGGAGGCCATTCAGCCCGTTCAGCTTGTTAGATAGGACAGGAAGTGGCCATTCAGATGCTTGAACTTGGAAGATAGGAACAGGAGAAGGCCATTCAGCACCTTGAGCTTATTACATAGTAACAGGAGGAGGCCATTCAGCCCGTTGAGCTTGTTACATAGGAACAGGAAGAGGCCATTCAGCCCCTTGAACTTGTTACATAGGGACAGGAGGAGGCCATTCAGCTTCTTGTGCTTGTGACATAGTAACAGGAGGAGGCCATTCACCCCCTTGAGCTTGTTACATAGGAACAGTAAAAGGCCTTTCAGCCCCTTGAAGTAGTTACATAGGAACAAGAGGAGGCCTTTCACTCACTTGAGCTTGTAACATAGGAATAGGAGAAGGACATTCAGCTCCTTGTGCTTGTTACATAGTAACAGGAGGAGGCCATTCAGCCCCTTGAACTTGTTACATAGGAACAGGAGAAGGCAATTCAGCCCCTTGAGCTAGTTACATAGTAACAGGAGGAGGCCATTCAGCCCCTTGATCTTATGACATGGAACAGGAGGAGGCCATTCAGCCCCTTGAACATGTTACATAGGAAGAGGAGGAGGCCATTCAGCCCCTTGAGATTGTAACATAGGAACAGGAGGAGGCCTTTCTACTCCTTGAGCTTGTTACATAGTAACAGGAAGAGGCCATTCAACCCTTGAAATAGTTACATAGGAACAGGAGGAGGCCATTCAGCCCCTTGAGCTTGTGACATGGAACAGGAGGAGGCCATTTAGCCCCTTGAACTTTTAACATCGGAACAGGAGGAGGCCATTCAGCCACTTGAGCTTGTAACATAGGAACAGGAAAGGCCATTCAGCCCCTTGAGCTTGTTATATAGGAACAGGAAGAGGCGATTCAACCCTTGAAATAGTGACATAGGAACAGGAGGAGGCCATTCAGCCCCTTGAGCTTTAAACATAGGAACAGGAGAAGGCCATTCAGCTCCTTGTGCTTGTTACATTGTAACAGGAGGAGGCCATTCAGCCCATTGAGCTTGTTACATCTGAACAGAAGAAGTTCATTCAGCCCCTTGAGCTTGTTACAGAAGAAGTGGAGAAGGCCATTCAGACCCTTGATAATGTTAGATCGGAACAGGAGAAGGCCATTCAGCTGCTTGAACTTATTGCATAGGACGAGCAGAAGGCAATTCAGCCCCTTGAGCTTGTTACATCACAACAGGAGAAGGCCATTCAGCCCCTTGAGCATGTTCGATAGGAGCAGGAGAAGGCCATTCAGTCCCTCGAGCCTGTTACATAGGAAGAGGAGGAGACCATTCAGGCCCTTGAGCTTGTAACATAGGAACAGGAGAAGGCTATTCAGCCCCTTGAGCTTGGAACATAGGATCAGGAGAAGGCCATTCAGCCCCTTGAGCTTGTTACATCACAACAGGAGAAGGCCATTCAGCCCCTTGAGCATGTTCGATAGGAGCAGGAGAAGGCCATTCAGTCCCTCGAGCCTGTTATATAGGAAGAGGAGGAGACCATTCAGGCCCTTGAGCTTGCAACATAGGATCAGGAGAAGGCCATTCAGCCCCTTGAGCTTGTTACATCACAACAGGAGAAGGCCATTCAGCCCCTTGAGCATGTTCGATAGGAGCAGGAGAAGGCCATTCAGTCCCTCGAGCCTGTTACATAGGAAGAGGAGGAGACCATTCAGGCCCTTGAGCTTGTAACATAGGAACAGGAGAAGGCTATTCAGCCCCTTGAGCTTGGAACATAGGAACAGGAGAAGGTCATTCAGCCCCTTGAGTTTGTAACGCAGGAGAAGGCAATTTTGCCCCTAGAGATTGTTCGATAGGAGCAGGAGAAGGCCATTCAGCCCCTTGAGCTTGTCACATAGGAACAGGAGAAGGCCATTCAGCCCTTGAGCTAGTTACACAGGAACAGGAGAAGGCCATTCAGCCCCTTTATCTTGTTTCATAGGGACAGGAGAAGGCCATTCAGCCCCTTGAGCTTGCAACAGAGGAACAGGAGGAGGCCATTTAGCCCCTTGAACTTGTTACATAGGAACAGGAGGAGGCCATTCAGCCCCTTGAGCTTGTGACATGGAACAGGAGGAGGCCATTTAGCCCGTTGAACTTGTTACATAGGAACAGGAGGAGGCCATTCAGCCCCTTGAGCATGTTACATAGGAAATGGAGAAGGCCATTTAGCCCCTTGAACTTGTTACATAGGAACAGGAGGAGGCCATTCAGCCCCTTGAGCATGCTCCATAGGAAATCGAGAAGGCCATTTAGCCCTTTGAACTTGTTACATAGGCACAGAAGGAGGCCATTCAGCCCCTTGAGCTTGTGACATGGAACAGGAGGAGGCCATATAGTGCCTTGAACTTGTTACATAGGAACAGGAGGAGGCCATTCAACCCCTTGAGCTTGTAACATAGGAACAAAAGGAGGCCATTCAGCTCCTTGGGCTTGTTACGTAGGAACAGGAAGAGGCCATTCAACCCTTGAAATAGTTACATAGGAACAGGAGGAGGCCATTCAGCCCCTTGAGCTTGTAACATAGGCACAGAACGAGGCCATTCAGCCCCTTGAGCTTGTGACATGGAACAGGAGGAAGCCATATAGCCCCTTGATCTTGTAACATAGGAACAGGAGAAGGCGATTCTGCCCCTTGAGCTTGTTACATAGGAACAGGAAGAGGCCATTCAACCCTTGAAATAATTACATAGGAACAGGAGAAGGCGATTCAACGCCTTGAACTTGTTACATAGGAACAGCAGAAGGCCATTCAGCCCCATGAACTTGTAACATCGGAACAGGAGAAGGCACATAGCCCCTTGAGCTTGTAACATAGTAACAGGAGAAGGCCATTCAGCTCCTTGTGCTTGTTACATAGGAACAGGAAGAGGCCTTTCAGCCCCTTGAAGTAGTTACATAGGAACAGGAGGAGGCCTTTCAGCCTGTTGAGCTTATTACTTAGGAACAGGAGAGGGCCATTCACTCACTTGAGCTTGTAACATAGGAATAGGAGAAGGCCATTCAGCCCCTTGAGCTTGTAACATAGGAAAAGGAGAAGGTCATTCAGCTCCTTGTGCTTGTTACATAGTAACAGGAGAAGGCCATTCAGCTCCTTGTGCTTGTTACATAGGAACAGGAAGAGGCCATTCAGCCCCTTGAACTTGTGACATAGGGACAGGAGGAGGCCATTCAGCTTCTTGTGCTTTTGACATAGTAACAGGAAGAGGCCTTTCACCCCCTTGAGCTTGTGACAGAGGAACAGGAAAAGGCCTTTCAGCCCTTTGAAGTACTTACATAGGAACAGGACGAGGCCTTTCAGCCTGTTGAGCTTATTACATAGGAACAGGAGAGGGCCATTCACTCACTTGAGCTTGTAACATAGGAATAGGAGAAGGCCATTCAGCCCCTTGAGCTTGTAACATAGGAAAAGGAGAAGGTCATTCAGCTCCTTGTGCTTGTTACATAGTAACAGGAGGAAGCCATTCAGGCCCTTGAGCTTGTAACATAGTAACAGGAGAAGGCCATTCAGCCCCTTGAGCATGTTCGATAGGAGCAGGAGTAGGCCATTCAGCCCCTTGAGCTTGTAACATAGGAAGAGGAGAAGGCCATTCACCTCCTTGTGCTTGTTACATCGTAACAGGAGGAGGCCATTCAGCCGCTTGAGCTTGTTACATAGGAACAGGAAGAGGCCATTCAGCCCCTTGAACTTGTTACATAGGAACAGGAGAAGGCATTCAGCCCCTTGAGCTAGTTACATAGGAACAGGAGGAGGCCATTCAGCCCCTTGAGCTTATGACATGGAACAGGAGGAGGCCATTTAGCCCCTTGAACTTGTTACATCACAACAGGAGAAGGCCATTCAGCCCCTTGAGCATGTTCGATAGGAGCAGGAGAAGGCCATTCAGTCCCTCGAGCCTGTTACATAGGAAGAGGAGGAGACCATTCAGGCCCTTGAGCTTGTAACATAGGAACAGGAGAAGGCTATTCAGCCCCTTGAGCTTGGAACATAGGAACAGGAGAAGGTCATTCAGCCCCTTGAGTTTGTAACGCAGGAGAAGGCAATTTTGCCCCTAGAGATTGTTCGATAGGAGCAGGAGAAGGCCATTCAGCCCCTTGAGCTTGTCACATAGGAACAGGAGAAGGCCATTCAGCCCTTGAGCTAGTTACACAGGAACAGGAGAAGGCCATTCAGCCCCTTTATCTTGTTTCATAGGGACAGGAGAAGGCCATTCAGCCCCTTGAGCTTGCAACAGAGGAACAGGAGGAGGCCATTTAGCCCCTTGAACTTGTTACATAGGAACAGGAGGAGGCCATTCAGCCCCTTGAGCTTGTGACATGGAACAGGAGGAGGCCATTTAGCCCGTTGAACTTGTTACATAGGAACAGGAGGAGGCCATTCAGCCCCTTGAGCATGTTACATAGGAAATGGAGAAGGCCATTTAGCCCCTTGAACTTGTTACATAGGAACAGGAGGAGGCCATTCAGCCCCTTGAGCATGCTCCATAGGAAATCGAGAAGGCCATTTAGCCCTTTGAACTTGTTACATAGGCACAGAAGGAGGCCATTCAGCCCCTTGAGCTTGTGACATGGAACAGGAGGAGGCCATATAGTGCCTTGAACTTGTTACATAGGAACAGGAGGAGGCCATTCAACCCCTTGAGCTTGTAACATAGGAACAAAAGGAGGCCATTCAGCTCCTTGGGCTTGTTACGTAGGAACAGGAAGAGGCCATTCAACCCTTGAAATAGTTACATAGGAACAGGAGGAGGCCATTCAGCCCCTTGAGCTTGTAACATAGGCACAGAACGAGGCCATTCAGCCCCTTGAGCTTGTGACATGGAACAGGAGGAAGCCATATAGCCCCTTGATCTTGTAACATAGGAACAGGAGAAGGCGATTCTGCCCCTTGAGCTTGTTACATAGGAACAGGAAGAGGCCATTCAACCCTTGAAATAATTACATAGGAACAGGAGAAGGCGATTCAACGCCTTGAACTTGTTACATAGGAACAGCAGAAGGCCATTCAGCCCCATGAACTTGTAACATCGGAACAGGAGAAGGCACATAGCCCCTTGAGCTTGTAACATAGTAACAGGAGAAGGCCATTCAGCTCCTTGTGCTTGTTACATAGGAACAGGAAGAGGCCTTTCAGCCCCTTGAAGTAGTTACATAGGAACAGGAGGAGGCCTTTCAGCCTGTTGAGCTTATTACTTAGGAACAGGAGAGGGCCATTCACTCACTTGAGCTTGTAACATAGGAATAGGAGAAGGCCATTCAGCCCCTTGAGCTTGTAACATAGGAAAAGGAGAAGGTCATTCAGCTCCTTGTGCTTGTTACATAGTAACAGGAGAAGGCCATTCAGCTCCTTGTGCTTGTTACATAGGAACAGGAAGAGGCCATTCAGCCCCTTGAACTTGTGACATAGGGACAGGAGGAGGCCATTCAGCTTCTTGTGCTTTTGACATAGTAACAGGAAGAGGCCTTTCACCCCCTTGAGCTTGTGACAGAGGAACAGGAAAAGGCCTTTCAGCCCTTTGAAGTACTTACATAGGAACAGGACGAGGCCTTTCAGCCTGTTGAGCTTATTACATAGGAACAGGAGAGGGCCATTCACTCACTTGAGCTTGTAACATAGGAATAGGAGAAGGCCATTCAGCCCCTTGAGCTTGTAACATAGGAAAAGGAGAAGGTCATTCAGCTCCTTGTGCTTGTTACATAGTAACAGGAGGAAGCCATTCAGGCCCTTGAGCTTGTAACATAGTAACAGGAGAAGGCCATTCAGCCCCTTGAGCATGTTCGATAGGAGCAGGAGTAGGCCATTCAGCCCCTTGAGCTTGTAACATAGGAAGAGGAGAAGGCCATTCACCTCCTTGTGCTTGTTACATCGTAACAGGAGGAGGCCATTCAGCCGCTTGAGCTTGTTACATAGGAACAGGAAGAGGCCATTCAGCCCCTTGAACTTGTTACATAGGAACAGGAGAAGGCATTCAGCCCCTTGAGCTAGTTACATAGGAACAGGAGGAGGCCATTCAGCCCCTTGAGCTTATGACATGGAACAGGAGGAGGCCATTTAGCCCCTTGAACTTGTTACATAGGAAGAGGAGGAGGCCATTCAGCCCCTTGAGATTGTAACATAGGAACAGGAGGAGGCCATTCAGCTCCTTGAGCTTGTTACATAGTAACAGGAAGAGGCCATTCAACCCTTGAAATAGTTACATAGGAAAAGGAGGAGGCCATTTAGCCCCTTGAGCTTGTGACATGGAACAGGAGGAGGCCATTTAGCACCTTGAACTTTTTACATCGGAACAGGAGGAGGCCATTCAGCCCCTTGAGCTTGTAACATAGGAACAGGAAAGGCCATTCAGCCCCTTGAGCTTGTTATATTGGAACAGGAAGAGGCCATTCAACCCTTGAAATAGTGACATAGGAACAGGAGGAGGCCATTCAGCCCCTTGAGCTTTTAACATAGGAACAGGAGAAGGCCATTCAGCTCCTTGTGCTTGTTACATTGTAACAGGAGGAGGCCATTCAGCCCATTGAGCTTGTTACATAGGAACATGAAGAGGCCAATCAGACGCTTGAACTTGTAACATCGGAACAAGAGAAGGCATTGAGCCCCTTGAGCTTGTAACATAGGCACAGAAGGAGGCCATTCAGCCCCTTGAGCTTGTGACATGGAACAGGAAAAGGCCATATAGCCCCTTGAGCTTGTAACATAGGAACAGGAGAAGGCGATTCTGCCCCTTGAGCTTGTTACATAGGAACAGGAAGAGGCCATTCAACCCTTGAAATAATTACATAGGAACAGGAGAAGGCGATTCTGCCCCTTGAGCTTGTTACATAGGAACAGGAAGAGGCCATTCAACCCTTGAAATAATTACATAGGAACAGGAGAAGGCCATTCAGCCCCATGAACTTGTAACATCGGAACAGGAGAAGGCACTCAGCCCCTTGAGCTTGTAACATAGTAACAGGAGAAGGCCATTCAGCTCCTTGTGCTTGTTACATAGGAACAGGAAGAGGCCATTCAGCCCCTTGAACTTGTGACATAGGGACAGGATGAGGCCATTCAGCTTCTTGTGCTTTTGACATAGTAAGAGGAGGAGGCCATTCACCCCCTTGAGCTTGTGACAGAGGAACAGGAAAAGGCCTTTCAGCCCCTTGAAGTACTTACATAGGAACAGGACGAGGCCTTTCAGCCTGTTGAGCTTATTACATAGGAACAGGAGAGGGCCATTCACTCACTTGAGCTTGTAACATAGGAATAGGAGAAGGCCATTCAGCCCCTTGAGCTTGTAACATAGGAAAAGGAGAAGGTCATTCAGCTCCTTGTGCTTGTTACATAGTAACAGGAGGAAGCCATTCAGGCCCTTGAGCTTGTAACATAGTAACAGGAGAAGGCCATTCAGCCCCTTGAGCATGTTCGATAGGAGCAGGAGTAGGCCATTCAGCCCCTTGAGCTTGTAACATAGGAAGAGGAGAAGGCCATTAAGCCCCTTGAGCTTGTAACATAGGAACAGGAGAAGGCCATTCACCTCCTTGTGCTTGTTACATCGTAACAGGAGGAGGCCATTCAGCCGCTTGAGCTTGTTACATAGGAACAGGAAGAGGCCATTCAGCCCCTTGAATTTGTTACATAGGAACAGGAGAAGGCAATTCAGCCCCTTGAGCTAGTTACATAGGAACAGGAGGAGGCCATTCAGCCCCTTGAGCTTATGACATGGAACAGGAGGAGGCCATTTAGCCCCTTGAACTTGATACATAGGAAGAGGAGGAGGCCATTCAGCCCCTTGAGATTGTAACATAGGAACAGGAGGAGGCCATTCAGCTCCTTGAGCTTGTCACATAGTAACAGGAAGAGGCCATTCAACCCTTGAAATAGTTACATAGGAACAGGAGGAGGCTATTCAGCCCCTTGAGCTTGTGACATGGAACAGGAGGAGGCCATTTAGCACCTTGAACTTTTTACATCGGAACAGGAGGAGGCCATTCAGCCCCTTGAGCTTGTAACATAGGAACAGGAAAGACCATTCAGCCCCTTGAGCTTGTTATATTGGAACAGGAAGAGGCCATTCAACCCTTGAAATAGTGACATAGGAACAGGAGGAGGCCATTCAGCCCCTTGAGCTTTTAACATAGGAACAGGAGAAGGCCATTCAGCTCCTTGTGCTTGTTACATTGTAACAGGTGGAGGCCATTCAGCCCATTGAGCTTGTTACATAGGAACACGAAGAGGCCAATCAGACGCTTGAACTTGTAACATCGGAACAGGAGAAGGCATTGAGCCCCTTGAGCTTGTAACATAGTAACAGGAGAAGGCCATTCAGCTCCTTGTGCTTGTTACATAGTAACAGGAGGAGGCCATTCAGCCCATTGAGATGGTTACATAGGAACAGCAAGAGGCCATTCAGCCTCTTGAGCCTGTAACATAGGAACAGGAGAAGGCAATTCAGCTCCTTGTGCTTGTTACATTGTAACAGGAGGAGGCCATTCAGCCCGTTCAGCTTGTTACATAGGAACAGGAAGTGGCCACTCAGACGCTTGAACTTGGAAGATAGGAACAGGAGAAGGCCATTCAGCCCCTTGAGCTTGTTACATAGTAACAGGAGGAGGCCATTCAGCCCGTTGAGCTTGTTACATAGGAACAGGAAGAGGCCATTCAGCCCCTTGAACTTGTTACATAGGGACAGGAGGAGGCCATTCAGCTTCTTGTGCTTGTGACATAGTAACAGGAGGAGGCCATTCACCCCCATGAGCTTGTTACATAGGAACAGTAAAAGGACTTTCAGCCCCTTGAAGTAGTTACATAGGAACAGGAGGAGGCCTTTCACTCACTTGAGCTTGTAACATAGGAATAGGAGAAGGGCATTCAGCCCCTTGAGCTTGCATCATCGGAACAGGAGAAGGCCATTCAGCTCCTTGTGCTTGTTACATAGTAACAGGAGGAGGCCATTCAGCCCCTTGAGCTTGTGACATAGGAACAGGAGAAGGCCATTCAGCCCCTTGAGCATGTTCGATAGGAGCAGGAGAAGGCCATTCAGCCCCTTGAGCTTGTAACATAGGAACAGGAGAAGGCCATTCAGCCCCTTGAGCTTGTAACATAGGAACAGGAGAAGGCCATTCACCTCCTTGTGCTTGTTACATAGTAATAGGAGGAGGCAATTCAGCCCGTTGAGCTTGTTACATAGGAACAGGAAGAGGCCATTCAGCCCATTGAGCTTGTTACATGGAACAGGAGGAGGCCATTCAGCCCCTTGAGCTTGTTACATCCGATGATTAGCAGGCCATTCAGCCCCTTGATCTTGTTCCATCAGAACAGGAGAAGGCATTCAGCGCCTTGAGCTTCTTACATAGGAACAGGAGGAGGCCATTCAGCCCCTTGAGCTTGAGACATGGAACAGGAGGAGGCAATTTAGCCCCTTGAACTTGTTCCATAGGAAGTGGAGGAGGCCATTCAGCCCCTTGAGCTTGTTACATAGAAACAGGAGGAGGCCATTCAGCTCCTTGAGCTTGTTACATAGGAACAGGAAGAGGCCATTCAACCCTTGAAATAGTTACATAGGAACAGGAGGAGGCCATTCAGCCCCTTGAGCTTGTGACGTGGAACAGGAGGAGGCCATTTAGCCCCTTGAACTTGTTACATAGGAACAGGAGGTGGTCATTCAGCCCCTTGAGCTTGTAACATAGGAACAGGAGAAGGCCATTCAGCCCCTTGAGCTTGTTACATAGGAACAGGAAGAGGCCATTCAACCCTTGAAATAGTTACATAGGAACAGGAGGAGGCCTTTCAGCCCGTTGAACTTGTTACATAGGCACAGGAGAAGGCCATTCAGCCCCTTGAGCTTGCAACATAGGAGCAGGAAAAGGCCATTCAACCCCTTGAGCTTGTGACATAGGAACAGGAGGAGGCCATTCAGCCCCTTGAGGTTAGAACATAGGAACAGGAAAAGGCCATTCAGCCCCTTGAGCTTGTTCCATAGGAACAGCAGGTGGCCATTCAGCCCCTTCAGCTGGTTACATGGAACAGGAGAAGGCCATTCAGCCCCTTGAGGTTGCCACATGGGAGCAGGAAGAGGCCATTCTGCCTCTTGAGCTTCTGACATAAGAACAGCAGGAGGCTATTCACCCCCTTGAGCTTGTAGCATAGGAACAAGAGAAGGCCATTCAGCCCCTTGAGATTATTACATAGGAAAAGGAGGAGGCCATTCAGCCCCTTGAGCTTTTAACATAGGAACAGTAGGAGGCCATTCAGCCCCATGAACTTGTAACATTGGAACAGGAGAAGGCACTCAGCCCCATGAACTTGTAACATTGGAACAGGAGAAGGCACTCAGCCCCTTGAGCTTGTAACATAGTAACAGGAGAAGGCCATTCAGCTCCTTGTGCTTGTTACGTAGGAACAGGAAGAGGCCATTCACCCCCTTGAGCTTGTGACAGAGGAACAGGAAAAGGCCTTTCAGCCCTTTGAAGTACTTACATAGGAACAGGACGAGGCCTTTCAGCCTGTTGAGCTTATTACATAGGAACAGGAGAGGGCCATTCACTCACTTGAGCTTGTAACATAGGAATAGGAGAAGGCCATTCAGCCCCTTGAGCTTGTAACATAGGAAAAGGAGAAGGTCATTCAGCTCCTTGTGCTTGTTACATAGTAACAGGAGGAAGCCATTCAGGCCCTTGAGCTTGTAACATAGTAACAGGAGAAGGCCATTCAGCCCCTTGAGCATGTTCGATAGGAGCAGGAGTAGGCCATTCAGCCCCTTGAGCTTGTAACATAGGAAGAGGAGAAGGCCATTCACCTCCTTGTGCTTGTTACATCGTAACAGGAGGAGGCCATTCAGCCGCTTGAGCTTGTTACATAGGAACAGGAAGAGGCCATTCAGCCCCTTGAACTTGTTACATAGGAACAGGAGAAGGCATTCAGCCCCTTGAGCTAGTTACATAGGAACAGGAGGAGGCCATTCAGCCCCTTGAGCTTATGACATGGAACAGGAGGAGGCCATTTAGCCCCTTGAACTTGTTACATAGGAAGAGGAGGAGGCCATTCAGCCCCTTGAGATTGTAACATAGGAACAGGAGGAGGCCATTCAGCTCCTTGAGCTTGTTACATAGTAACAGGAAGAGGCCATTCAACCCTTGAAATAGTTACATAGGAAAAGGAGGAGGCCATTTAGCCCCTTGAGCTTGTGACATGGAACAGGAGGAGGCCATTTAGCACCTTGAACTTTTTACATCGGAACAGGAGGAGGCCATTCAGCCCCTTGAGCTTGTAACATAGGAACAGGAAAGGCCATTCAGCCCCTTGAGCTTGTTATATTGGAACAGGAAGAGGCCATTCAACCCTTGAAATAGTGACATAGGAACAGGAGGAGGCCATTCAGCCCCTTGAGCTTTTAACATAGGAACAGGAGAAGGCCATTCAGCTCCTTGTGCTTGTTACATTGTAACAGGAGGAGGCCATTCAGCCCATTGAGCTTGTTACATAGGAACATGAAGAGGCCAATCAGACGCTTGAACTTGTAACATCGGAACAAGAGAAGGCATTGAGCCCCTTGAGCTTGTAACATAGGCACAGAAGGAGGCCATTCAGCCCCTTGAGCTTGTGACATGGAACAGGAAAAGGCCATATAGCCCCTTGAGCTTGTAACATAGGAACAGGAGAAGGCGATTCTGCCCCTTGAGCTTGTTACATAGGAACAGGAAGAGGCCATTCAACCCTTGAAATAATTACATAGGAACAGGAGAAGGCGATTCTGCCCCTTGAGCTTGTTACATAGGAACAGGAAGAGGCCATTCAACCCTTGAAATAATTACATAGGAACAGGAGAAGGCCATTCAGCCCCATGAACTTGTAACATCGGAACAGGAGAAGGCACTCAGCCCCTTGAGCTTGTAACATAGTAACAGGAGAAGGCCATTCAGCTCCTTGTGCTTGTTACATAGGAACAGGAAGAGGCCATTCAGCCCCTTGAACTTGTGACATAGGGACAGGATGAGGCCATTCAGCTTCTTGTGCTTTTGACATAGTAAGAGGAGGAGGCCATTCACCCCCTTGAGCTTGTGACAGAGGAACAGGAAAAGGCCTTTCAGCCCCTTGAAGTACTTACATAGGAACAGGACGAGGCCTTTCAGCCTGTTGAGCTTATTACATAGGAACAGGAGAGGGCCATTCACTCACTTGAGCTTGTAACATAGGAATAGGAGAAGGCCATTCAGCCCCTTGAGCTTGTAACATAGGAAAAGGAGAAGGTCATTCAGCTCCTTGTGCTTGTTACATAGTAACAGGAGGAAGCCATTCAGGCCCTTGAGCTTGTAACATAGTAACAGGAGAAGGCCATTCAGCCCCTTGAGCATGTTCGATAGGAGCAGGAGTAGGCCATTCAGCCCCTTGAGCTTGTAACATAGGAAGAGGAGAAGGCCATTAAGCCCCTTGAGCTTGTAACATAGGAACAGGAGAAGGCCATTCACCTCCTTGTGCTTGTTACATCGTAACAGGAGGAGGCCATTCAGCCGCTTGAGCTTGTTACATAGGAACAGGAAGAGGCCATTCAGCCCCTTGAATTTGTTACATAGGAACAGGAGAAGGCAATTCAGCCCCTTGAGCTAGTTACATAGGAACAGGAGGAGGCCATTCAGCCCCTTGAGCTTATGACATGGAACAGGAGGAGGCCATTTAGCCCCTTGAACTTGATACATAGGAAGAGGAGGAGGCCATTCAGCCCCTTGAGATTGTAACATAGGAACAGGAGGAGGCCATTCAGCTCCTTGAGCTTGTCACATAGTAACAGGAAGAGGCCATTCAACCCTTGAAATAGTTACATAGGAACAGGAGGAGGCTATTCAGCCCCTTGAGCTTGTGACATGGAACAGGAGGAGGCCATTTAGCACCTTGAACTTTTTACATCGGAACAGGAGGAGGCCATTCAGCCCCTTGAGCTTGTAACATAGGAACAGGAAAGACCATTCAGCCCCTTGAGCTTGTTATATTGGAACAGGAAGAGGCCATTCAACCCTTGAAATAGTGACATAGGAACAGGAGGAGGCCATTCAGCCCCTTGAGCTTTTAACATAGGAACAGGAGAAGGCCATTCAGCTCCTTGTGCTTGTTACATTGTAACAGGTGGAGGCCATTCAGCCCATTGAGCTTGTTACATAGGAACACGAAGAGGCCAATCAGACGCTTGAACTTGTAACATCGGAACAGGAGAAGGCATTGAGCCCCTTGAGCTTGTAACATAGTAACAGGAGAAGGCCATTCAGCTCCTTGTGCTTGTTACATAGTAACAGGAGGAGGCCATTCAGCCCATTGAGATGGTTACATAGGAACAGCAAGAGGCCATTCAGCCTCTTGAGCCTGTAACATAGGAACAGGAGAAGGCAATTCAGCTCCTTGTGCTTGTTACATTGTAACAGGAGGAGGCCATTCAGCCCGTTCAGCTTGTTACATAGGAACAGGAAGTGGCCACTCAGACGCTTGAACTTGGAAGATAGGAACAGGAGAAGGCCATTCAGCCCCTTGAGCTTGTTACATAGTAACAGGAGGAGGCCATTCAGCCCGTTGAGCTTGTTACATAGGAACAGGAAGAGGCCATTCAGCCCCTTGAACTTGTTACATAGGGACAGGAGGAGGCCATTCAGCTTCTTGTGCTTGTGACATAGTAACAGGAGGAGGCCATTCACCCCCATGAGCTTGTTACATAGGAACAGTAAAAGGACTTTCAGCCCCTTGAAGTAGTTACATAGGAACAGGAGGAGGCCTTTCACTCACTTGAGCTTGTAACATAGGAATAGGAGAAGGGCATTCAGCCCCTTGAGCTTGCATCATCGGAACAGGAGAAGGCCATTCAGCTCCTTGTGCTTGTTACATAGTAACAGGAGGAGGCCATTCAGCCCCTTGAGCTTGTGACATAGGAACAGGAGAAGGCCATTCAGCCCCTTGAGCATGTTCGATAGGAGCAGGAGAAGGCCATTCAGCCCCTTGAGCTTGTAACATAGGAACAGGAGAAGGCCATTCAGCCCCTTGAGCTTGTAACATAGGAACAGGAGAAGGCCATTCACCTCCTTGTGCTTGTTACATAGTAATAGGAGGAGGCAATTCAGCCCGTTGAGCTTGTTACATAGGAACAGGAAGAGGCCATTCAGCCCATTGAGCTTGTTACATGGAACAGGAGGAGGCCATTCAGCCCCTTGAGCTTGTTACATCCGATGATTAGCAGGCCATTCAGCCCCTTGATCTTGTTCCATCAGAACAGGAGAAGGCATTCAGCGCCTTGAGCTTCTTACATAGGAACAGGAGGAGGCCATTCAGCCCCTTGAGCTTGAGACATGGAACAGGAGGAGGCAATTTAGCCCCTTGAACTTGTTCCATAGGAAGTGGAGGAGGCCATTCAGCCCCTTGAGCTTGTTACATAGAAACAGGAGGAGGCCATTCAGCTCCTTGAGCTTGTTACATAGGAACAGGAAGAGGCCATTCAACCCTTGAAATAGTTACATAGGAACAGGAGGAGGCCATTCAGCCCCTTGAGCTTGTGACGTGGAACAGGAGGAGGCCATTTAGCCCCTTGAACTTGTTACATAGGAACAGGAGGTGGTCATTCAGCCCCTTGAGCTTGTAACATAGGAACAGGAGAAGGCCATTCAGCCCCTTGAGCTTGTTACATAGGAACAGGAAGAGGCCATTCAACCCTTGAAATAGTTACATAGGAACAGGAGGAGGCCTTTCAGCCCGTTGAACTTGTTACATAGGCACAGGAGAAGGCCATTCAGCCCCTTGAGCTTGCAACATAGGAGCAGGAAAAGGCCATTCAACCCCTTGAGCTTGTGACATAGGAACAGGAGGAGGCCATTCAGCCCCTTGAGGTTAGAACATAGGAACAGGAAAAGGCCATTCAGCCCCTTGAGCTTGTTCCATAGGAACAGCAGGTGGCCATTCAGCCCCTTCAGCTGGTTACATGGAACAGGAGAAGGCCATTCAGCCCCTTGAGGTTGCCACATGGGAGCAGGAAGAGGCCATTCTGCCTCTTGAGCTTCTGACATAAGAACAGCAGGAGGCTATTCACCCCCTTGAGCTTGTAACATAGGAATAGGAGAAGGCCATTCAGCCCCTTGAGCTTGTAACATAGGAAAAGGAGAAGGTCATTCAGCTCCTTGTGCTTGTTACATAGTAACAGGAGGAAGCCATTCAGCCCCTTGAGCTTGTAACATAGGAAGAGGAGAAGGCCATTAAGCCCCTTGAGCTTGTAACATAGGAACACGAGAAGGCCATTCACCTCCTTGTGCTTGTTACATAGTAACAGGAGGAGGCCATTCAGCCGCTTGAGCTTGTTACATAGGAACAGGAAGAGGCCATTCAGCCCCTTGAACTTGTTACATAGGAGCAGGAGAAGGCAATTCAGCCCCTTGAGCTATTTACACAGGAACAGGAGGAGGCCATTCAGCCCCTTGAGCTTATGACATGGAACAGGAGGAGGCCATTTAGCCCCTTGAACTTGTTACATAGGAAGAGGAGGAGGCCATTCAGCCCCTTGAGATTGTAACATAGGAACAGGAGGAGGCCATTCAGCTCCTTGAGCTTGTTACATAGTAACAGGAAGAGGCCATTCAACCCTTTAAATAGTTACATAGGAACAGGAGGAGGCCATTCAGCCCCTTGAGCTTGTGACATGGAACAGGAGGAGGCCATTCAGCCCCTTGAGCTTGTAACATAGGAACAGGAAAGGCCATTCAGCCCCTTGAGCTTGTTATATAGGAACAGGAAGAGGCCATTCAACCCTTGAAATAGTGACATAGGAACAGGAGGAGGCCATTCAGCCCCTTGAGCTTTTAACATTGGAACAGGAGAAGGCCATTCAGCTCCTTGTGCTTGTTACATTGTAACAGGAGGAGGCCATTCAGCCCATTGAGCTTGTTACATAGGAACACGAAGAGGCCAATCAGACGCTTGAACTTGTAACATCGGAACAGGAGAAGGCATTGAGCCCCTTGAGCTTGTAACATCGTAACAGGAGAAGGCCGTTCAGCTCCTTGTGCTTGTTACATAGTAACAGGAGGAGGCCATTCAGCCCATTGAGATGGTTACATAGGAACAGGAAGAGGTCATTCAGCCCCTTGAGCCTCAAACATAGGAACAGGAGAAGGCAATTCAGCTCCTTGTGCTTGTTACATAGTAACAGGAGGAGGCCATTCAGCCCGTTCAGCTTGTTACATAGGAACAGGAAGAGGCCATTCAGCCCCTTGAACTTGTTACATAGTAACAGGAGGAGGCCATTCAGCCCGTTCAGCTTGTTACATAGGAACAGGAAGAGGCCATTCAGCCCCTTGAACTTGTTACATAGTAACAGGAGGAGGCCATTCAGCCCGTTCAGCTTGTTACATAGGAACAGGAAGAGGCCATTCAGCCCCTTGAACTTGTTACATAGGAACAGGAAGAGGCCATTCAGCCCCTTGAACTTGTGACATAGTAACAGGAGGAGGCCATTCACCCCCATGAGCTTGTTACATAGGAACAGTAAAAGGATTTTCAGCCCCTTGAAGTAGTTACATAGGAACAGGAGGAGGCCTTTCACTCACTTGAGCTTGTAACATAGGAATAGGAGAAGGGCATTCAGCCCCTTGAGCTTGCATCATAGGAACAGGAGAAGGCCATTCAGCTCCTTGTGCTTGTTACATAGTAACAGGAGGAGGCCATTCAGCCCCTTGAGCTTGTGACATAGGAACAGGAGAAGGCCATTCAGCCCCTTGAGCATGTTCGATAGGAGCAGGAGAAGGCCATTCAGCCCCTTGAGCTTGTAACATAGGAACAGGAGAAGGCCATTCAGCCCCTTGAGCTTGTAACATAGGAACAGGAGAAGGCCATTCACCTCCTTGTGCTTGTTACATAGTAAGAGGAGGAGGCCATTCAGCCCGTTGAGCTTGTTACATAGGAAGAGGAAGAGGCCGTTCAGCCCCTTGAGCTTGTTACATGGAACAGGAGGAGGCTATTCAGCCCCTTGAGCTTGTTACATCCGATGATTAGCAGGCCATTCAGCCCCTTGATCTTGTTCCATCAGAACAGGAGAAGGCATTCAGCACCTTGAGCTTCTTACATAGGAACAGGAGGAGGCCATTCAGCCCCTTGAGCTTGAGACATGGAACAGGAGGAGGCCATTTAGCCCCTTGAACTTGTTCCATAGGAAGAGGAGGAGGCCATTCAGCCCCTTGAGCTTGTTACATAGAAACAGGAGGAGGCCATTCAGCTCCTTGAGCTTGTTACATAGGAACAGGAAGAGGCCATTCAACCCTTGAAATAGTTACATAGGAACAGGAGGAGGCCATTCAGCCCCTTGAGCTTGTGACGTGGAACAGGAGGAGGCCATTTAGCCCCTTGAACTTGTTACATAGGAACAGGAGGAGGCCATTCAGCCCCTTGAGCTTGTAACTTCGGAACAGGAGAAGGCCATTCAGCCCCTTGAGCTTGTTACATAGGAACAGGAAGAGGCCATTCAACCCTTGAAATAGTTACATAGGAACAGGAGGTGGCCTTTCAGCCCGTTGAACTTGTTACATTGGAACAGGAGAAGGCCATTCAGCCCCTTGAGCTTGCAACTTAGGAGCAGGAAAAGGCCATTCAACCCCTTGAGCTTGTGACATAGGAACAGGAGGAGGCCATTCAGCCCCTTGAGGTTGTAACATAGGAACAGGAAAAGGCCATTCAGCCCCTTGAGCTTGTTCCATAGGAACAGGAGGAGGCCATTCAGACCCTTGAGGTTGTTACGCAGGAACAGCAGTTGGCCATTCAGCCCCTTCAGCTGGTTACATGGAACAGGAGAAGACCATTCAGCCCCTTGAGGTTGCCACATGGGAGCAGGAAGAGGCCATTCAGCCTCTTGAGCTTCTGACATAAGAACAGCAGGAGGCTATTCACCCCCTTGAGCTTGTAGCATAGGAACAAGAGAAGGCCATTCAGCCCCTTGAGATTATTACATAGGAAAAGGAGGCGGCCATTCAGCCCCTTGAGCTTTTAACATAGGAACAGTAGGAGGCCATTCAGCCCCTTGAGCTTGTTACATAGGAACAGGAGAAGGCCATTCAGCCCCCAGAGATTGTAACAAAGGAACAAGAGGAGGCCATTCAGTCCCTCGAGCCTGTTATATCGGAACAGGAGTAGGCCATTCAGCACCTTGAGCATGTTCGATAGGAGCAGGAGGAGGCCATTCAGACCCTTGAGATTGTTACATAGGAACAGGAGAAGGCCATTCAGCCCCTTGAACTTGTTACATAGGAAGAGGAGACGGCCATTCAGCCCCTTGAGCTTGTAACATTGGAACAGGCGAAGGCCATTCAGCCCTTGATCTTCTAACATAGGAACAAGAGGAGGCCATTCAGTCCCTCGAGAATGTTTACAGGGATAGGAGATGGCCATTCAACACCTTGAGCATTTTCGATAGGAGCAGGAGCAGGCCATTCAGACCCTTGAGATTGTTACATAGGATCAGGAGAAGGCCATTCAGCCCCTTGAGCTTTTTACATCACAACAGGAGAAGGCCATTCAGCCCCTGGAGCATGTTCGATAGGAGCAGGAGAAGGCCATTCAGTCCCTCTAGCCTGTTACATAGGAAGAGGAGGAGGCCATTCAGGCCCTTGAGCTTGTAACATAGGAACAGGAGAAGGCTATTCAGCCCCTTGAGCTTCCAACAGAGGAACAGGAGGAGGCCATTTAGCCCCTTGAACTTGTTACATTGGAACAGGAGGAGGCCATTCAGCCCCTTGAGCTTGTGACATGGAACAGGAGGAGGCCATTTAGCCCGTTGAACTTGTTACATAGGAACAGGAGGAGGCCATTCAGCCCCTTGAGCATGTTACATAGGAAATGGAGAAGGCCATTTAGCCCCTTGAACTTGTTACACAGGAACAGGAGGAGGCCATTCAGCCCCTTGAGCATGTTCCATAGGAAATGGAGAAGGCCATTTAGCCCCTTGAGCTTGTTCCATAGGAACAGGAGGAAGCCATTCAGACCCTTGAGGTTGTTACGCAGGAACAGCAGGTGGCCATTCAGCCCCTTCAGCTGGTTACATGGAACAGGAGAAGGCCATTCAGCCCCTTGAGGTTGCCACATGGGAGCAGGAAGAGGCCATTCAGCCTCTTGAGCTTCTGACATAAGAACAGCAGGAGGCTATTCACCCCCTTGAGCTTGTAGCATAGGAACAAGAGAAGGCCATTCAGCCCCTTGAGATTATTGCATAGGAAAAGGAGGAGGCCATTCAGCCCCTTGAGCTTTTAACATAGGAACAGTAGGAGGCCATTCAGCCCCTTGAGCTTGTTACATAGGAACAGGAGAAGGCCATTCAGCCCCTAGAGATTGTAACAAAGGAACAAGAGGAGGCCATTCAGTCCCTCGAGCCTGTTATATCGGAACAGGAGTAGGCCATTCAGCACCTTGAGCATGTTCGATAGGAGCAGGAGGAGGCCATTCAGACCCTTGAGATTGTTACATAGGAACAGGAGAAGGCCATTCAGCCCCTTGAACTTGTTACATAGGAAGAGGAGACGGCCATTCAGCCCCTTGAGCTTGTAACATTGGAACAGGAGAAGGCCATTCAGCCCTTGATCTTCTAACATAGGAACAAGAGGAGGCCATTCAGTCCCTCGAGAATGTTTATAGGAATAGGAGAAGGCCATTCAAAACCTTGAGCATGTTCGATAGGAGCAGGAGGAGGCCATTCAGACCCTTGAGATTGTTACATAGGATCAGGAGAAGGCCATTCAGCCCCTTGAGCTTGTTACATCCAACAGGAGAAGGCCATTCAGCCCCTTGAGCATGTTCGATAGGAGCAGGAGAAGGCCATTCAGCCCCTTGAGCTTGGAACATAGGAACAGGAGAAGGCCATTCAGCCCCTTGAGTTTGTAACGCAGGAGAAGGCAATTCAGCCCCTTGAGATTGTTCGACAGGATCAGGAGAAGGCCATTCAGCCCCTTGATCTGGTTACATGGAACAGGAGAAGGCCATTCAGCCCCTTGAGGTTGCCACATGGGAGCAGGAAGAGGCCATTCAGCCTCTTGAGCTTCTGACATAAGAACAGCAGGAGGCTATTCAGCCCCTTGAGCTTGCAACAGAGGAACAGGAGGAGGCCATTTAGCCCCTTGAACTTGTTACATAGGAACAGGAGAAGGCCATTCAGCCCCTTGAGCTTGTTACATAGGAAGAGGAGAAGGCCATTCAGCCCCTTGAGCTAGTTACATAGGAACAGGAGGAGGCCATTCAGCCCCTTGAGATTATTACATAGGAAAAGGAGTAGGCCATTCAGCCCCTTGAGCTTGCAACAGAGGAACAGGAGGAGGCCATTTAGCCCCTTGAACTTGTTACATAGGAACAGGAGGAGGCCATTCAGCCCCTTGAGCTTGTGACATGGAACAGGAGGAGGCCATTTAGCCCGTTGAACTTGTTACATAGGAACAGGAGGAGGCCATTCAGCCCCTTGAGCATGTTACATAGGAAATGGAGAAGGCCATTTAGCCCCTTGAACTTGTTACACAGGAACAGGAGGAGGCCATTCAGCCCCTTGAGCATGTTACATAGGAAATGGAGAAGGCCATTTAGCCCCTTGAGCTTGTTCCATAGGAACAGGAGGAGGCCATTCAGACCCTTGAGGTTGTTACGCAGGAACAGCAGGTGGCCATTCAGCCCCTTCAGCTGGTTACATGGAACAGGAGAAGGCCATTCAGCCCCTTGAGGTTGCCACATGGGAGCAGGAAGTGGCCATTCAGCCTCTTGAGCTTCTGACATAAGAACAGCAGGAGGCTATTCACCCCCTTGAGCTTGTAGCATAGGAACAAGAGAAGGCCATTCAGCCCCTTGAGATTATTACATAGGAAAAGGAGGAGGCCATTCAGCCCCTTGAGCTTTTAACATAGGAACAGTAGGAGGCCATTCAGCCCCTTGAGCTTGTTACATAGGAACAGGAGAAGGCCATTCAGCCCCTAGAGATTGTTACATAGGAACAGGAGAAGGCCATTCAGCCCCTTGAGCTAGTAACATTGGAAGAGGAGAAGGCCATTCAGCTCCTTGTGCTTGTTACATAGTAACAGGAGGAGGCCATTCAGCCCCTTGAGCTTGTAACATAGTAACAGGAGAAGGCCATTCAGCTCCTTGTGCTTGTTACATAGGAACAGGAAGAGGCCATTCAACCCTTGAAATAGTTACGTAGGAACAGGAGGAGGCCTTTCAGCCTGTTGAACTTGTTACATAGAAACAGCAGAAGGCCATTCAGCCCCTTGAGCTTGTAACATAGGAACAGGAGAAGGCCAGTCAGACGCTTGAACTTGTAAAAAAGGAACAGGAGAAGGCCATTCAGCCACTTGAGCCTATTAACTGGTAACAAGAGGAGACCATTCAGCCCGTTGAGATTGTAACATAGTAACAGGAGAAGGCCATTCAGCCCCTTGAGCTTGTAACATAGTAACAGGAGAAGGCCATTCAGCTCCTTGTGCTTGTTACATAGTAACAGGAGGAGGCCATTCAGCCCATTGTGCTTGTTACATCGGAACAGGAAGAGGCCATTCAGCCCCTTGAACTTGTTACAAAGGGACAGGAGAAGGCCATTCAGCCCCTTGAGCTTGTAACATAGGAACAGGAGAAGGCCATTCAGCTCCTTGTGCTTGTTACATAGTAACAGGAGGAGGCCATTCAGCCCGTTGAGCTTGTTACATAGGAACAGGATGAGGCCATTCAGACGCTTGAACTTTTAACATAGGAAGAGGAGAAGGCCATTCAGCCCCTTGAGCTTGTTACATAGGAACAGGAGAAGGCCATTCACCTCCTTGTGCTTGCACATAGTAGCAGGAAGAGGCCATTCAGCCCCTTGAACTTGTTATATGGAACAGGAGGAGGCCATTCAGCCCCTTGAGCTTGTTACATACGATGATTAGCAGGCCATTCAGCCCCTTGATCTTGTTACATTGGAAGAGGAGGAGGCCATTTAGCCCCTTGAACATGTTACATAGGAACAGCAGGAGGCCATTCAGCCCCTTGAGCTTGTAACATAGGAACAGGAGAAGGCGATTCAGCCCCTTGAGCTTGTTACATAGGAACAGGAAGAGGCCATTCAACCCTTGAAATAATTACATAGGAACAGGAGGAGGCAATTCAGCCCCTTGAGCTTGTGACATGGAACAGGAGGAGGCCATCTAGCCCCTTGAACTTGTTACATAGGAACAGGAGGAGGCCATTCAGCCCCTTGAGCTTGTGACATGGAACAGGAGGAGGCCATCTAGCCCCTTGAGCTTGTAACATCGGAACAAAAGTAGGCCATTCAGCTCCTTGAGCTTGTTACATAGGAACAGGAAGAGGCCATTCAACCCTTGAAATAGTTACATAGGAACAGGAGGAGGCCATTCAGCCCCTTGAGCTTGTGACATGGAACAGGAGGAGGCCATTTAGCCCCTTGAACATGTTACATAGGAACAGCAGGAGGCCATTCAGCCCCTTGAGCTTGTAACATAGGAACAGGAGAAGGCGATTCAGCCCCTTGAGCTTGTTACATAGGAACAGGAAGAGGCCATTCAACCCTTGAAATAATTACATAGGAACAGGAGGAGGCAATTCAGCCCCTTGAGCTTGTGACATGGAACAGGAGGAGGCCATTTAGCCCCTTGAACTTGTTACATAGGAACAGGAGGAGGCCATTCAGCGCCTTGAACTTGTTACATAGCAACAGGAGAAGGCCATTCAGACCCTTGAGCTTGTGACATGGAACCGGAGGAGGCCATTTAGCCCCTTGAGCTTGTTACATAGGAACAGAAGGAGGCCATTTAGCCCCTTGAACTTGTTACATAGGAACAGGAGGAGGCCATTCAGCCCCTTGAGCTTGTGACATGGAACAGGAGGAGGCCATTTAGCCCCTTGAACTTGTTACATAGGAAGAGGAGGAGGCCATTCAGTGCCTTGAACTTGTTACATAGGAACAGCAGAAGGCCATTCAGCCCCATGAGCTTGTAACATAGGAACAGGAGAAGGCCATTCAGCTCCTTGTGCTTGTTACATAGTAACAGGAGGAGGCCATTCAGCTCCTTGTGCTTGTTACATAGTAACAGGAGGAGGCCATTCAGCCCATTGAGCTTATTACATAGGAACAGGAAGAGGCCATACAGCCCCTTGAACTTGTTACATCGTGACAGGAGAAGGCCATTCAGCCCCTTGAGCTTGTAACATCGGAACAGGAGAAGGCCATTCAGCTCCTTGTGCTTGTTACATAGGAACAGGAGGAGGCCATTCAGCCCGTTGAGCTTGTTACTTAGGAACAGGAAGAGGCCATTCAGCCCCTTGAACTTGTTACATAGGGACAGGAGGAGGCCATTCAGCTTCTTGTGCTTGTGACATCGTCACAGGAGGAGGCCATTCACCTCCTTGAGCTTGTGACATAGGAACAGGAAAAGGCCTTTCAGCCCCTTGAAGTAGTTACATAGGAACAGGAGGAGGCCTTTCAGCCTGTTGAGCTTATTACTTAGGAACAGGAGAGGGCCATTCACTCACTTGAGCTTGTAACATAGGAATAGGAGAAGGCCATTCAGCCCCTTGAGCTTGTAACATAGGAACAGGAGAAGGCCATTCAGCTCATTGTGCTTGTTACATAGTAACAGGAGGAGGCCATTCAGCCACTTGAGCTTGTAACATAGGAACAGGAGAAGGCCATTCAGCCCCTTGAGCATGTTCGTTAGGAGCAGGAGAAGGCCATTCAGCCCCTTGAGCTTGTAACATAGGAACACGAGAAGGCCATTCACCTCCTTGTGCTTGTTACATAGTAACAGGAGGAGGCCATTCAGCTCGTTGAGCTTGTTGCATAGGAACAGGAAGAGGCCATTCAGCCCCTTGAACTTGTAACATAGGAACAGGAGAAGGCAATTCAGCCCCTTGAGCTTGTTACATAGGAACAGGAAGAGGCCATTCAACCCTTGAAATAGTTACATAGGAACAGCAGAAGGCCATTCAGCCCCTTGAGCTTGTAACATAGAAACAGGAGAAGGCCATTCAGCTTCTTGTGCTTGTGACATAGTAACAGGAAAAGGCCTTTCAGCCCCTTGAAGTAGTTACATAGGAACAGGAGGAGGCCTTTCAACCTGTTGAGCTTATTACATCGGAACAGGAGAGGGCCATTCACTCACTTGAGCTTGTAACATAGGAAGAGGAGAAGGCCATTCAGCCCCTTGAGCTAGTAACATTGGAAGAGGAGAAGGCCATTCAGCTCCTTGTGCTTGTTACATAGTAACAGGAGGAGGCCATTCAGCCCCTTGAGCTTGTAACATAGTAACAGGAGAAGGCCATTCAGCTCCTTGTGCTTGTTACATAGGAACAGGAAGAGGCCATTCAACCCTTGAAATAGTTACATAGGAACAGGAGGAGGCCTTTCAGCCTGTTGAACTTGTTACATAGAAACAGCAGAAGGCCATTCAGCCCCTTGAGCTTGTAACATAGGAACAGGAGAAGGCCAGTCAGACGCTTGAACTTGTAAAAAAGGAACAGGAGAAGGCCATTCAGCCACTTGAGCCTATTAGCTGGTAACAAGAGGAGGCCATTCAGCCCGTTGAGATTGCAACATAGTAACAGGAGAAGGCCATTCAGCCCCTTGAGCTTGTAACATAGTAACAGGAGAAGGCCATTCAGCTCCTTGTGCTTGTTACATAGTAACAGGAGGAGGCCATTCAGCCCATTGTGCTTGTTACATCGGAACAGGGAGAGGCCATTCAGCCCCTTGAACTTGTTACAAAGGGACAGGAGAAGGCCATTCAGCCCCTTGAGCTTGTAACATAGGAACAGGAGAAGGCCATTCAGCTCCTTGTGCTTGTTACATAGTAACAGGAGGAGGCCATTCAGCCCGTTGAGCTTGTTACATAGGAACAGGATGAGGCCATTCAGACGCTTGAACTTTTAACATAGGAAGAGGAGAAGGCCATTCAGCCCCTTGAGCTTGTTACATAGGAACAGGAGAAGGCCATTCACCTCCTTGTGCTTGCACATAGTAGCAGGAAGAGGCCATTCAGCCCCTTGAACTTGTTACATGGAACAGGAGGAGGCCATTCAGCCCCTTGAGCTTGTTACATACGATGATTAGCAGGCCATTCAGCCCCTTGATCTTGTTACATTGGAAGAGGAGGAGGCCATTTAGCCCCTTGAGCTTGTTACATAGGAGCAGGAGGAGGCCATTCACCCCCTTGAGCTTGTGACATAGAAGCAGGAAAAGACCTTTTTGCCCCTTGAAATAGTTACATAGGAACAGGAGAAGGCCTTTCAGCCCCTTGAGCTTGTGACATGGAACAGGAGGAGGCCATTCAGCCCCTTGAGATTGTAACTTAGTTTAGTTTAGTTTTGAGATACAGCACTGAAACAGGTTTGTGCCGACCATCAACCACCCATTTATACTAATCCTACACTTATTCCATATTCCTACCACATCCCCACCTGTCCCTATATTTCCTAACCAACTACCTACACTAGGGGCAATTTATAATGGCCAATTAACCTATCAACCAGCAAGTCTTTGGCATGTGGGAGGAAATCAGAGCACCCAGACGAAACCCACGCAGACACTGGGAGAACTTGCAAACTCCACACAGGCAGTACCCAGAATTGAACCCGGGTCGCTGGAGCTGTGAGGCTGCGGTGCTAACCACTGCGCAACTGTGCCACCCTGGAACAGGAGTAGGCCTTTCAGCCGCTTGTGCTTGTTGATAGGAACAGGAGAAGGCCATTCAGCCCCTTGAGCTTGTCGATAGGAATAGGAGGAAGCCATTCAGCCCCTTTAGCTGGTTACATAGGAACAGGAGAGGGCCATTGAGCCCCTTGAGAGTGTAACTTAGGAACAGGAGTAGGCCGTTCAGCCGCTTGTGCTTGTCTATAGGAACAGGAGGAGGCCATTCAGCCCCTTGAGCTTGTTTGATTGGAACAGGAGAGGGCCATTCAGCCCCTTGAGCTTGTTACATAGTAACAGGAGGAGGCCATTCAGCCCGTTGAGCTTGTTACATAGGAACAGGAAGAGGCCATTCAGCCCCTTGAATTTGTTACATAGGGACAGGAGGAGGCCATTCAGCTTCTTGTGCTTGTGACATCGTCACAGGAGGAGGCCATTCACCTCCTTGAGCTTGTGACATAGGAACAGGAAAAGGCCTTTCAGCCCCTTGAAGTAGTTACATAGGAACAGGAGGAGGCCTTTCAGCCTGTTGAGCTTATTACATAGGAACAGGAGAATGCCATTCACTCACTTGTGCTTGTTACATAGGAACAGGAGAAGGCCATTCAGCCCCTTGAGCTTGTAACATAGGAACAGGAGAAGGCCATTCAGCTCATTGTGCTTGTTACATAGTAACAGGAGGAGGCCATTCAGCCACTTGAGCTTGTAACATAGGAACAGGAGAAGGCCATTCAGCTCATTGTGCTTGTTACATAGTAACAGGAGTAGGCCAATCAGCCCCTTGAGCTTGTAACATAGGAAGAGGAGAAGGCCATTCAGCCCCTTGACCTTGTAACATAGGAACACGAGAAGGCCATTCACCTCCTTGTGCTTGTTACATAGTAACAGGAGGAGGCCATTCAGCCCGTTGAGCTTGTTGCATAGGAACAGGAAGAGGCCATTCAGCCCCTTGAACTTGTAACACAGGAACAGGAGAAGGCCATTCAGCCCCTTGAGCTTGTTACATAGGAACAGGAAGAGGCCATTCAACCCTTGAAATAGTTACATAGGAACAGCAGAAGGCCATTCAGCCCCTTGAGCTTGTAACATAGGAACAGGAGAAGGCCATTCAGCTTCTTGTGCTTGTGACATAGTAACAGGAAAAGGCCTTTCAGCCCCTTGAAGTAGTGACATAGGAACAGGAGGAGGCCTTTCAATCTGTTGAGCTTATTACATCGGAACAGGAGAGGGCCATTCACTCACTTGAGCTTGTAACATAGGAAGAGGAGAAGGCCATTCAGCCCCTTGAGCTTGTTACATCGGAACAGGAAAAGGCCTTTCAGCCCCTTGAAGTAGTTACATAGGAACAGGAGGAGGCCTTTCAGCCTGTTGAGCTTATTACATCGGAACAGGAGAGGGCCATTCACTCACTTGAGCTTGTAACATAGGAAGAGGAGAAGGCCATTCAGCTCCTTGAGCTAGTAACATTGGAAGAGGAGAAGGCCATTCAGCTCCTTGTGCTTGTTACATAGTAACAGGAGGAGGCCATTCAGCCCCTTGAGCTTGTAACATAGTAACAGGAGAAGGCCATTCAGCTCCTTGTGCTTGTTACATAGGAACAGGAAGAGGCCATTCAACCCTTGAAGTAGTTACATAGGAACAGGAGGAGGCCATTCAGCCCGTTGAGCTTGTTACATAGGAACAGGATGAGGCCATTCAGACGCTTGATCTTTTAACATAGGAAGAGGAGAAGGCCATTCAGCCCCTTGAGCTTGTTACATAGGAACAGGAGAAGGCCATTCACCTCCTTGTGCTTGCACATAGTAGCAGGAAGAGGCCATTCAGCCCCTTGAACTTGTTACATAGGAACCGGAGAAGGCCATTCAGCCCCTTGAGCTTGTTACATGGAACAGGAGGAGGCCATTCAGCCCCTTGAGCTTGTTACATACGATGATTAGCAGGCCATTCAGCCCCTTGATCTTGTTACATTGGAAGAGGAGGAGGCCATTTAGCCCCTTGAGCTTGTTACATAGGAGCAGGAGGAGGCCATTCACCCCCTTGAGCTTGTGACATAGAAGCAGGAAAAGACCTTTTTGCCCCTTGAAATAGTTACATAGGAACAGGAGAAGGCCTTTCAGCCCCTTGAGCTTGTGACATGGAACAGGAGGAGGCCATTCAGCCCCTTGAGATTGTAACTTAGTTTAGTTTAGTTTTGAGATACAGCACTGAAACAGGTTTGTGCCGACCATCAACCACCCATTTATACTAATCCTACACTTATTCCATATTCCTACCACATCCCCACCTGTCCCTATATTTCCTAACCAACTACCTACACTAGGGGCAATTTATAATGGCCAATTAACCTATCAACCAGCAAGTCTTTGGCATGTGGGAGGAAATCAGAGCACCCAGACGAAACCCACGCAGACACTGGGAGAACTTGCAAACTCCACACAGGCAGTACCCAGAATTGAACCCGGGTCGCTGGAGCTGTGAGGCTGCGGTGCTAACCACTGCGCAACTGTGCCACCCTGGAACAGGAGTAGGCCTTTCAGCCGCTTGTGCTTGTTGATAGGAACAGGAGAAGGCCATTCAGCCCCTTGAGCTTGTCGATAGGAATAGGAGGAAGCCATTCAGCCCCTTTAGCTGGTTACATAGGAACAGGAGAGGGCCATTGAGCCCCTTGAGAGTGTAACTTAGGAACAGGAGTAGGCCGTTCAGCCGCTTGTGCTTGTCTATAGGAACAGGAGGAGGCCATTCAGCCCCTTGAGCTTGTTTGATTGGAACAGGAGAGGGCCATTCAGCCCCTTGAGCTTGTTACATAGGAACAGGAGGAGTCTATTCTGCCCCTTGAGCCAGGAATCAACGTGTAGCTGAGCCCAGGGTCAGCCATCCTGGGGATGGCGATTCAGTGGGTCAAAGGGCAACTGACATCAAGCCGACCAACACCAGTACAGGCAATGTGTAAACCACTGGGATTCAACTGGTGTTATTGTGGAGACTGTGCTGCCCAGAGGGGCCGTGCTGCCTTTGTTTGCCCATCTGTCACAATGACCCATGTTCAACCCTTCACTACGTCACACCCAACTACTCTCAGGCAGTGTTGCTCTCAGGCTAACTCCTTGTCTGCTTTCTCGCACCCACTCCCATCAGCAGGATAAAGAAGGAACCTGCCTTTCTTTGGCAGACTTCATGATGTCCCAAAGCACTTTACAGCTAATTAAGTACTTCTCCAGCTCAGTCACTGTGATCATGTTGGGGAAGTAATGCACAGCAAGCTCCCAAGGGCAGCAATTCCTCTGTAACCTCTACGGCTTCCAACCTCATAGTCCAACAACCCCAGACAGCCCGCTTCTACCTCCTTCCCAAAATCCACGAACGGGACTGTCCCGGCAGACCCATTGTGTCAGACTGCTCCTGCCCCACTGAACTTATTTCTTCCTATCTAGACTCTATCTTTTCTCCGCTGGTCCAGTCTCTTCCCACCTACATCCGTGACTCTTCTGACGCTCTACGTCATTTTGACAATTTCCAGTTTCCTGGTCCCAACCGCCTCCTCTTCACTATGGACGTCCAATCGCTCTACACCTCCATCCCCCACCAGGATGGTTTGAGGGCTCTCCGCATCTTCCTGGAACAGAGGCCCAACCAGTCCCCATCCACCACCACCCTCCTCCGCCTGGCTGAACTTGTTCTCACATTGAACAACTTCTCCTTCAACTCCACGCACTTCCTTCAAGCAAAAGGTGTCGCTATGGGTACCCGCATGGGTCCTAGTTATGCCTGTCTTTTTGTGGGATATGTCGAGCATTCTTTGTTCCAGTCCTACTCAGGCCCCCTCCCCCAACTCTTTTTCCGGTACATTGATGACTGTATCGGTGCCGTTTCCTGCTCCCGCCCAGAACTAGAAAACTTTATCAACTTTGCTTCCTATTTCCACCCTTCTCTCACCTTTACATGGTCCATCTCTGACACTTCCCTTCCCTTCCTCGACTTCTCTGTCTCCATCTCTGGGGATAGGTTGTCTGCCAATATCCATTATAAGCCCACCGACTCCCACAGCTACCTGGACTACACTTCTTCACATCCTACCTCCTGTAAGGGCTCCATTCCATTCTCCCAGTTTCTCCATCTCCGACGCATCTGCTCTGATGATGCTACCTTCCATGACGGTGCTTCTGATATGACCTCCTTTTTCCTCAACCGAGGATTTCCCCCCACTGTGGTTGACAGGGCCCTCAACCGTGTCTGACCCATTCCCCGCACCTCTACCCTCACCCCTTCCCCTCCCTCCCAGAACCGTGACAGGGTTCCCCTTGTCCTCACTTTTCATCCCACCAGCCTCCATATCCAAAGGATCATCTGCCGCCATTTTCGCCACCTCCAGCGTGATGCCACTACCAGTCGCATCTTCCCCTCCCTTCCCCTGTCAGCATTCCGAAGGGATCGTTCCCTCCGCGACACCCTGGTCCACTCCTCCATTACCCCCACCACCTCGTCCCCGTCCCAGGGCACCTTCCCCTGCAATCGCAGGAGGTGTAATACCTGCCCATTTACCTCCTTTCTCCTCACTATCCCAGGCCCCAAACACTCCTTTCAGGTTAAGCAGCGATTTACCTGTACTTCTTTCAATGTAGTATACTGTATTCGCTGCTCACAGTGTGGTCTCCTCTACATTGGGGAGACCAAGCGCAGACTGGGTGACCGCTTTGCGGAACATCTCCGCTCAGTCCGCAAGCAGGACCCTGAGCTTCCGGTTGCTTGCCATTTCAACACTCCCCCCTGCTCTCATGCTCACATCTCTGTCCTGGGATTGCTGCAGTGTTCCAGTGAACATCAACGCAAGCTCAAGGAACAGCATCTCATCTACCGATTAGGCACACCACAGCCTGCCGGACTGAACATTGAGTTCAATCATTTCAGAGCATGACAGCTCCCCATTTTACTTTCATTTTTAGTTATTTTTTCTTCCTTTTTTTTTACATTCTTTTTTTACATTTTTTACAATCTTTTTTTGCATTCATTTCATTTCATCTTAGTTTGTTCAGTTTGCTTACCCACTGTTTTTTTCAGGTTTTTTTTCAGGTTTGCACTAGCTGCTGTTCAATATTCAGTGTATTCACACCTAATCTGTACTAATGCTTTGTCTTTCAACACACCATTAACATATTGTTTGCCTTTGCTCTGTGACCTTTTGGTCAGCTATGTGGCCTGGTCCAATCTGCACGTTCTCCTTTGTTATCTCTTGCCCCACCCCCACCTCACTTGCTTATAATCTGTGACTTTTCTAATATTTGTCAGTTCCGAAGAAGGGTCACTGACCCGAAACGTTAACTCTGCTTCTCTTTCCACAGATGCTGCCAGACCTGCTGAGTGATTCCAGCATTTCTTGTTTTTGCTTCTGTAAAATCTTCCTGCCCACCCTGAACTCTCCATTCCTCCAAATTAGACTTCCTGTGCATCCCCAATTTCCTTTGCCCCACCATAAGCAGTATGCTCTGAAATTTCAGCCTGTGCTCTGAAATTTCCTCCCTAATCCTCTCCGCCTCTCTCTCCTCCTTAAAACTTATCTCTTTAATGTACTTAATAGCTCCTGCTGTGGCTTACCATCTGCTTAATTGATTTCACCTCTGGGAAATGCCTTGGATATTTCGCACATTAAAGGCGTAATAGAATTGTAAGTTGACGAATATAGGCCAGAAGACTGAAGGGAGCACCACTCTCCTGCTAATACCAGTACAGGTGATAGAACAGGGCCTCAGGTTAACCCTCTCACCCAGAACCAGCCACATTGTCAGCAGGGCCTTCCCTCAGGCAGGCAGCACAGAGGCCTTGCACTAGGCCTCGAGAGGGGCCTGAGGTTCTACAAATTCCCCGTCTGGAAGCAGAGACTGAGACGGACTGAGACAAATCGAACCAGGACTCCCTGACACTTCCTAATCAGGGTAGGATGGACAAACACTGTGCCCGGAGGATGTGGGCCTGGTCCCCCCTCAGCAGGGGCTTCAGGGAGCAACGGCATCACAGCTCTCGTCAGCAACCGAGAATCTGGAAGGAGAATGGACGGATGTTCAGTTTCTCACAGCTGTTCTATTTTTAGAGGCTGACATTCTATGTGGTTGCTGATTCATTCCGATTCTTCAGCAGCGAGTGTTGGAGTGTCGTTCATCACCTCCGACCCAGATCAGTATCAGTAGTGGGTGGCCTGCGTTAATGCAGAACGGTGAAGCTTCGCTCACTCAGTGACTGTGCAGCAGCAGCTGCAGCTGAAAATCCTGCCTGGTGAGGTTGGAGCACTGGGTGCCGGCCCAGGGACCAGACCTGGAGACAGCCCCTCTGCCCAGACCTTGTCCCTGCTGGGAGACACGCCCACTGCCCAGACATTGTCCCTGCCAGAAAACATCCCCTCTGTCTGGACCTTGTCCCTGCCAGGAGACAGCCCCTCTGCCCAGACCTTGTTCCTGCCAGGAGACAGGCCCTCTGCCCAAAGACTGCCCCTCTGCCCAGATCTTGTCCCTGCCAGGAGACAGGCCTGCTGCCCAAAGACTGCCCCTCTTCCCAGACCTTGTCCCTGCCAGGAGATAGACCCTCTGTCCAGATCTTGTTCCTGCACCCCAATTACATTCACAGCCCAGTCGGTGTTCCCCCCCCCGCCACCACTCCGGCCCCCTCCTCTCCCCCCACTCCCTGCCTCAGTGACTGTTCCTTCGGCAACTGTACCCCCGGTGAATGTCCCCCTCATGACTGCTCCCACTGCCCCCAGTATCCATTTCCCCAGTGACTGTCCTGCTTGGTGTCTGTATCCACCTCGATGACTCCCTCCCTGTGACCTTCCCCCTGGTGACTGTCCAGCTCAGTGACTGTCCCCTCCTCGGTGACTGTCTCCTCAGTGTATGTCCCACAGCCTTGGTTACTGTCCCCTGCGCGACTAGTTCATTTCCGGGCCTCTAACCACAGCAGTGAGTGTTTAAACCCAACTGATTCACGAATGTCCTTTTAAGGAAGGAAATCTGCCAGTCTTTCCCAGTCTAGTTCTGGACGTGAACCCAGTCCCTCACCAATGTTATTGTCTCCTAACTGCACTCTGTAGTGGCCGAGCAAGTCATTCAGTTGCATCAAACTATCGTAGTGGTTTTTGGCTCACCACCACCTTCATGGGGCACACAGCGATGGGCATTAAATGCCAAGCTTGCCACCATCGCCCATAACCTGAATATTATTTAGGTGGGGGGCGGGGAGGGTTAGTAGATGTTACATTATCCCTCACCTGTGAAAGGCCAGCTGAGAATCTCGCCTTCAGTATTTTTCACTAAACATAGAACATAGAACATAGAACAGTACAGCACAGTACAGGCCCTTCGGCCCATGATGTTGTGCCGAACCTTTAAGCTACTCAAGATCTAAGTAAATACCTACCCTTCATTCTTACTATCATCCATGTACCTATCCAAGAGTCGCTTAAATGCCCCTAATGTATCTGTTTCTACTACCACTGCTGGCAGCGCATTCCACACACCCACCACTCTCTGTGTAAAGAACCTACCTCTGACATCTCCCCGAAACCTTCCTCCAATCACCCTAAAGTTATGCCCCCTGGTGATAGCCCTTTCCACCCTGGGAAAAAGTCTCTGACTATCCACTCTATCTATGCCTCTCATCATCTTGTACCCCTCTATCAAGTCACCTCTCATCCTTCTTCGCTCCAATGAGAAAAGCCTTAGCTCCCTCAATCTTTCTTCGTAGGACATGCCCTCCAGTCCAGGCAGCATCCTGGTAAATCTCCTCTGCACCCTCTCTAAAGCTTCCACTTCCTTCCTATAATGAGGCGACCAGAACTGAACACAATATTCCAAGTGTGGTCGAACCAGGGCCTTATAGAGCTGCAGCATAACCTCGCGGCTCTTAAACTCAATCCCCCTGTTAATGAAAGCCAACACACCATACGCCTTCTTCACAACCCTATCAACTTGGGTGGCAACTTTGAGCGATCTATGGACATGGACCCCCCCCGATTCCCTCTGTTCCTCCACACTACCAAGAATCCTGTCTTTAAGCCTGTATTCCACATTCAAATTCGACCTTCCAAAATGAATCACTTCACACTTTTCCAGGTTTAACTCCATCTGCCACTTCTCAGACCAGCTCTGCATCCTGTCAATGTCCCGTTGCAACCTACAACAGCCTTCCACACTATCCACAACTCCAGCAACCTTCGTGTCATCGGCAAACTTGCTAACCCAGCCTTCCACTTCCTCATCCAAGTCATTTACAAAAATCACAAAGAGCAGAGGTCCCAGAACAGATCCTTGTGGAACACCACTGGTCACCGAGCTCCATGCTGAATACTTTCCATCTACTACCACCCTCTGACTTCTATGGGCCAGCCAATTTTGTATCCAGACAGCCAACTTTCCCTGAATCCCATGCCTCCTTACTTTCTGAATGAGCCTACCATGGGGAACCTTATCAAACGCCTTGCTAATATCCATATACACCACATCCACTGCTCTTCCTTCATCAATGTGTTTTGTCACATCTTCAAAGAATTCAATAAGGCTTGTGAGGCATGACCTGCCCCTCACAAAGCCGTGCTGACTGTCTCTAATCAAACCATGCTTTTCCAAGTCATCATCAATCATCGCCAAAGGCGCGGCAATCTCTTCCCTCACTTCCCGTAATATCCTTGGGTATATCCCGTCTGGCCCCGCGGACTTATCTTTCCTCATATCATTCAAAATTTCCAGCACATCCTCCCTCTTAACCTCAACCTGTTCGAGCATATCAGCCTGTTCCACGCTGTCCTCACAAACGACCAGGTTCCTCTCACTAGTGAATACTGAAGCAAAGTATTCATTTAGGACCTCCCCTACCTCCTCCGACTCCAGGCACAAGTTCCCTCCACTTTCCCTGATCGGCCCTACCCTCACTCTAGCCATCCTCTTGTTCCTCACATAAGTATAGAACGCCTTGGGATTTTCCTTAATCCTACCCGCCAAGCCTTTTTCATGTCCCCTTCTAGCTCTCCTAAGTCCATTCTTCAGTTCCTTCCGGGCTACCTTGTAACCGTCTAGAGCCCTGTCTGATCCTTGCTTCCGCAACCTTAAGTAAGCTTCCTTCTTCCTCTTGACTAGCTGTTCCACATCTCTTGTCATCCAAGGTTCCTTCACCCTACCATCCCTTCCCTGCCTCATTGGGACAAACCTATCCAGCAGTCGCAGCAAGTGCTCCCTAAACAACCTCCACATTTCTGTCGTGCATTTCCCTGAGAACATCTGTTCCCAATTTATGCTCCCCAGTTCCTGCCTAATAGCAATGTAATTCCCCCTCCCCCAATTAAATATTTTCCCATCCCTTCTGCTCCTGTCCCTCTCCATGACTATAGTAAAGTCAGGGAGTTGTGATCACTATCACCGAAATGCTCTCCCACCGAGAGATCTGCCACCTGACCTGGTTCGTTGCCAAGCACCAAGTCCAACATAGTCTCCCCTCTCGTCGGCCTATCTACATATTGAGTCAGAAAACCTTCCTGGACACACCTGACAAAAACTGCTCCATCCAAACTATTTGCACTAAGGAGGTTCCAATCAATATTAGGGATTATCACCCATGACAACAACCCTGTTACTTCTGCACCTTTCGAAAATCTGCCTCCCAATCTGTTCCTCTGTGTCTCTGTTGCTATTGGGGGTGTCTATAGAAAACTCCCAATAAAGTGACTGCTCCTTTCCTGTTTCTGACTTCCACCCATAATGACTCAGTAGACAAACCCTCCTCGACGACCACCTTTCTGCAGCTGTGATACTATCCCTGATTAGCAATGCCACTCCCCCACCTCTTTTACCTCCCTCACTATTCCTTTTGAAACATCTAAATCCTGGAACATCCAACATCTATTCCTGCCCTTGTGATATCCACATCTCCGTAATGGCCACAACATCGTAGCTCCAAGTACTGATCCATGCTCTAAGTTCATCACCCTTATTCCTGACACTTCTTGCGTTAAAATAGACACACTTCAACCCATCATACTGGCTGCAACTTTGCCCTGTCAACTGTCTAACCTTCCTCACAGACTCTCTGCACTCTGTATCTGCCTGTTCAACAGCTACCCCATCCACTGATCCGTGGCTCCGGTTCCCATCCCCCTGCCAAACGCTGCTGGGAGTGTCGTCTAAGATCTCACTGAACATCTGCTTTATTTTAAACAATTGGATCACCCAATGGGTTTGATTTTAAATGTACCGAAATAAATTCTTACCACAGATCGATTGGGAGCCTGGCATGACAGAAAACAAATTGAAAGAATATGCTTAACACCTTCACATGCCTGAGTGGGTCGTAGTTAGCGCTGAGTCTCAAAGTCATTGGTTTCAGCTCCCTCCTGGGACCTGAGCAAATAAACCAGGCCGACATGACGGCACGGAGGGAATGCTGCACAGCTGGAGGTGCCGATCTGCCCTCTCAGGTGGATGTAAAAGATCCCACAGAATTATTGGGAAGAGCACAGGAGTTGCTCACTGGTGTCCTGGCCTTTTCTCCCACTCTCTGTTGGGAGTATCCAAAATGAGTGGGCTTAACCTTAATCGGTAGAGCTAGCCCATTCAGGAGCGAAATCAGAAAGGACTTCATCATACCAAGGATGGAAGAAACCTAGAGCGGCCTGTCCCAAAAAGCTGTTTTTTAATTATTATTATTATTCATTCCTGGAATGTGGATGTCACTGCATCCCTAACTCACATTCTCAAGACTGAGAGGACAGACCATTGTTAGGTGAGGCCTGCAAGAGATATGGAACAAACGTGGGTTACTGGAATTAAGGTACAGAACAGCCATGATCTAAGTGAATAGCGGGAAAAGCTCGAGGGCTGAATGGCCTCCTCCTGTTTGGATGGTGCGATGGAAAGTGACTGAGAGGATAAAGCTGAAAGAAGGGGCTTATATGAGTGCAAAGAAAAGTGGAGATCCCAGACTGGAAGAGCAATAAAGAAGGGCAAAGAGATATAAAAATGAGATAAGAGCGTCAAGAAGGGAATACGAGAACAACATGAGAGGGATATCAAGGTCATTAAATATACAATATACAAAGAGGAAGGTTTTGGCTAAGAATAATGACAGACAAGGGCGATATTGTACTTTCAATTCAGAAAGTGACAGTCTTCCTAAATGCCAAATGCTGACTTGTTATCTGTCTTCACAGCAGAGAATGAGGATAAAAATATCAGAGAAACTAAAAGTAAGCCAAAGGGAAGAACTTCCTAGATAGAACAAAGAACAAAGAACAGTACAGCACAGGAACAGGCCATTCGGCCCTCCAAGCCTAGCCTCCAAGATTCAGTATAAGTAAAAAAAGATGGTGATGGAAAAACTAATGGCAATAAAGATGGGCAAATCTCTAGCATTTGGCGGGACCCCAGGATATTACGGAGAATTACATTTTATTTTATACCTGGAATATATAGCACAGAAACAGGCCATTCAGCCCAGCCAGTCCACGCTGGTGTTTATGCTCCACTCGCACCTCCTCCAATTTTTTCTCATCTAAATCTATCATTGAAACCCTCTATTCCCTTTTCCCTCATATGCTTATCTAGCCTTTCCTTAAGTGCATCTATAGTACTCACTTCAGCCACTCCCTGTGGTAGCGAGTTCCACATTCTCACCACTCTTTGGGGAAAGCGGTTTCTTCTGAATTTCCTACTGACTATCTTATATCAATGGCCTCTAAGTTATGCTCTTCACCACAAGAGGAAACTTTCTCTCTGAATCCACTCTAACAAAACCTTGCATAATTTTAAAGAACTCGATTATGTCGGTGTCATCCCTGTAAATCTTTTCTTTTTGCACCTTCTGCAGTGCCTCTATAACCTTTTTATAATACAGCGGCTAGAAGTGTACACAATGCTCCAAGTGTGGCCTAACCAAGGTTCGATACAGGTTTAGCATAACTTCGCTATTTTTAGACTCTATCTCTGTAGAAATAGACCTGAGTGCTTAGTTTGTGTTTTTGCTAACCTGCTTTACTATTGTCAGTGCTTTATGTATTTGTACTCCCAAATCCCGTCACTCCTCTACCCCATTTAGATTATTTTCTAATATGTGACTTCCGTGCTTTCCTTCCCAGAATGTATTAACTCACACTGATCCGTGTTGCAATTATTTTGTCAATTATATGCACATTCGCAAGGCTCCTTGTAACTGGTTGCACTGAGCAATTTGTGCCTAGTCCCTTTAGTAACAGCTCAGCGGCTGGCACTCATGACTCTGAAACTGAAGGTTGGGGGTTTATGTCTCATGACATTAAACCAAGGCCCTCTTAGTTAGATGTAGAAGATTCCGTGACACTGTTTGGAAGAAGAGCAGGGGAGTTTTTACCCGTGTCTCGGCCAATATATATCCTTCAATCAGCATCAGGAGTGGCGCAGTGGTTAGCACCGCAGCCTCACAGCTCCAGGGACCAGGGTTCAAATCTGGGTACTGCCTGTGTGGAGTTTGCAGGTTCTCCCTGTGTCTGTGTGGGTTTTCTCCGGGTGCTCCGGTTTCCTCCCACATAAATGGGTGGTTGATGGTTGGCACAGTCTTGGTGGGCCAAAGGGCCTGTTTCAGTGCTGTATCTCTAAAAATTAAAAAAAACTAAAAAATCACAAAACTACACATTATCGCATCACGATCTCATAACTGTGAGTGTCATCACGCTACACATAAATTGGCAGCCGCATTTCCCACATTACGAAAGTGACAACAAATCATAAAAACATTATTGGCTGTAAAGTGCTTTGGGAGATGCTGTGGTCATGAATGGCACTATATAAATTTGGAAGCCTTTTTTACAGTATGAATTCAGGGGTCTCTCAGTGCTGCCTGTCTGTACTGAGTGTGAAGAAGGGAGTATGGCAAGTGAATGGATTTTAAGGGTTAATTATGGGTGGCACAGTGGCGCAGTGGTTAACACCGCAGCCTCACAGCTCCAGCGACCCGGGTTCAATTCTGGGTACTGCCTGTGTGGAGTTTGCAAGTTCTCCCTGTGTCTGCGTGGGTTTCCTCCGGGTTCTCCAGTTTCCTCCCACATGCCGAAAGACTTGCAGGTTGATAGGTAAATTGGCCATTATAAATTGCCCCTAGTATAGGTAGTGGTAGGGAAATATAGGGACAGGTGTGGATGTGGTAGGAATATGGGATTAGTGTAGCATTAGTATAAATGGGTGGTTGATGGTCGGCACAGACTCAGTGGGCCAAAGGGCCTGTTTCAGTGCTGTATCTCTAAACTAAACTAAACTAAATCTCTCAAGACTAGTTTTTGCTTTGTTTAAATTTAACAATTAATTGAAATTCCTCTTTCAGCTAAAAGGTAATCTAGGGTTCTTGCAGTTTTAAACGGGGGTATACTAACTCTCTGAGAGTAGCTGTAGCTCGTTAATTAGGTAGCTAGCGTAAACTGGTTTCTGAGCTCTAGCAGAGCTCTAGCAGAGCTGACACAGCATTGTTTTCAGAATATAAATTCAGGGGACTCTCAGTGCTGCTTGTCTGCATTGAGTGCTGCTGCAGGGCAGAGTGCGCAGAAGGAAGTTTGGTAAATGAGGAAGTTCAGGAAGGAGGGGAACTATAAATTAAGAAAAAAATTAATTTGACTGCAGTGAGAGCTGCTTCGTACACAGAGTGTAAAATGGGAGTTTGGTGCATGAGGGAGTTGCTCCATTCTTTCTTTCTCTCATCAGCCTTTTTTCAGCCTCCAGTAGCTGCCTCTCTCGCTTTGGTACAGGGGAAGAAGCTGATTGGTGAGTAATTGGTAATTATTCTACTTCTCATTGTAATTTTAAAAAATTTACGTTATGGTATGGAAGGTCAGCTCGGTCAAGTGGAATGTATGTCCTGCATTATGTGGGAAGTCATGGATGCACCACATGTCCTAGACGAACACATCTGTAGGAAGTGTCACCAACTACAGAAGCTTGAGCTCCGGGTTTCAGAATCGAGCAGCGGCTGGAGTCACTGTTCTGCATCCATAGTCATGGATAGCATGTTTAGGGAGGTGGTCACACCGCTGGTTAGGAGCATGCAGGCAAAGAGGGAATGGGTGACAGCCAGGCAGTCTAACAGAACCAGGCAGGCAGTGCAGGAGTTCCCAGGGTCTATCTTGCTTGCTAATTGGTTTTCCATTTTGGATACTGGTGAGCTCAATGGTTCCTCGCGGGAGTGCAGCTAGAGCAATCGTGGCACCACAGGGGGCTCAGCTGCATGGGAGGGGAGGAAGAAGAGTGGAAGAGCAATTGTGGTAGGGGATTTGATAGTCATGGGATCAGACAGGCATTTCTGTGGCAGTAATCATGACTCCAGGATGATATGGGCGGCACAGTGGCGCAGTGGTTAGCACCGCAGCCTCACAGCTCCAGCGACCCGGGTTCAATTCTGGGTAATGCCTGTGTGGAGTTTGCAAGTTCTCCCTGTGTCTGCGTGGGTTTCCTCCGGGTGCTCCGGTTTCCTCCCACATGCCAAAGACTTGCAGGTTGATAGGTTAATTGGCCATTATAAATTGCCCCTAGTATAGGTAGGTGGTAGGGAAATATAGGGACAGGTGGGGATGTGGTAGGAATGTGGGATTAGTGTAGGATTAGTATAAATGGGTGGTTGATGGTCGGCACAGACTCGGTGGGCCGAAGGGCCTGTTTCAGTGCTGTATCTCTGAACTAAACTAAAATATGTTGCCTCCCTGATGCCAGGGTCAAGGATGTCATGGAGCGGCTGCAGGACATCCTTCTAGAGGAGGGTGAACAACCAGAGGTCGTGATCCACATTGGTGCCAATGACATAGGTAAGAAGGGGGATGAGGTCTTGAAAGCAGATTTTAGGGAGTTAGGAAGGAAATTGAAAAGAAGAACCTCAAGAGCAGTAATCTCAGGATTACTCCCAGCGCCACGTGCTAGTGAGTGTAGGAATAGGAGGATTGATCGATTGAACACGTGGCTGGAGAATTGGTGTAGGAGGGAGGGAATCAGATTTCTGAGGCATTGGGACCAGTTCTGGAGTATGTGGGACCTGTACAAGATAGACGGGTTACACCTTAACAGGACTGGGACTAACATCATCATAGGGAGATTTGTTACTGCTGTTGGGGAGGGTTTAAACTAGTTTGTTAGGGGGATGGGAACCTGAGGGGTAGCTCAAATTGGAAGGAAGTAAAGCTGGTAACAGGAGGTAGTAAAGTAGCAAGTGACATTAGAAGGCAGGCGAAACAAAGGCGAACATCAACTAGGTTTAGAATGCAGAATGATGTCAAGAAGACAAGGTTAAGGGCACTCTACCTGAATGCACACAGCATTCGCAACAAGGTAGATGATTTAAAGGCCCAAACAGAGGTAAATGGATATGATCTAATTGCCATTACGGAAACTTGGTTACAGGGTGACCAAGGCGGTGCAGTGGTTAGCACCGCAGCCTCACAGCTCCAGCGACCTGGGTTCGGTTCTGGGTACTGCCTGTGTGGAGTTTGCAAGTTCTCCCTGTGACAGCATGGGTTTCTGCCGGGTGCTCCGGTTTCCTCCCACAGCCAAAGACTTTCAGATTCGTAGGTAAATTGGCCATTGTAAATTGGCCCTAGTGTAGGTAGGTGGTAGGAGAATGGTAGGGATGTGGTAGGGAATATGGGATTGATGTAGCATTAGTATGAATGGGTGGTTGTTGGTCGGCACAGACGTGGTGGGCCGAAGGGTCTGTTTCAGTGCTGTATGGCTGGGAACTGGATATTCGACATTTAGTAAACATAGGCAAAAAGGAAAAGGAGGTTGCGTTGTGCTGATAATAAAGGATGGGATCAGTACTTTAGTAAGGGAGGATCTCAGATTGCAAGACCAAAATGCGGAATCTGTCTGGGTGGAGCTAAGAAACAGAAAGGGGCAGCAAACATTGATAGGAGTTGTTTATAGGCCACCAAACAGTAGTGGTAGTGTGGGGTATGGTATTAATCAGCAGATTAGAGAAGCATGTCGTAATACCGTAATCATGGGTGATTTCAATCTGCACATAGACTGTGTAAACCTAATGAGCACTAATGCTGTGGAGGATGAGTTTCTGGAGTGTGTTAGGGATGGTTTTCTAGAGCAGTATGTTGAGGAACCGACTAGAGAACAGGCTATTTTACATTTAGTATTATACAATGAGAAAGGGTTAATTAATAATCTTGTTGTAAAAGAAACTTGAGGGATGAGTGACTATAATATGATAAAACTTTACATGATGCTTGAAAGTGAAATAGTTCAATCTGAAGCCAGACTGTTAAATTTGAACAAAGAACAAAGAAAATTATGAAGGAATAAGGGGCAAATTGGCTGAGGTGGACTGGGAAAATACATAAAAAGGTATGACATTACATTGGCAATGTCTTTAAAGAAATATTACATAGTTTACAGCAACTAAACAATCCTTCAAGGCACAAAACCCCCAAAAGTAAAGGCAGTCAACCGTGGATAACAAAGGAAGTTAAGAAAGTTAAGGATTGTATAAGATTAAAAGGAAGTTGCCCGAAATATTAGTAAACCTGAGGATTGGGAGGATTTTAGAATACAGCAAAGGAGGATAAAGAAACTGATAAAGGGGGAATAGAATATGAATATCAGCTTGCAAAAAACATAAAAATGGGCTGTAAAAGCTTCTATAGGTATGTATGGCTGAGACAATTGTGGGTCCATTACAGGCAGAGTCAGGAGAATTTATAATGGGAAATAGAGAAATGGCAGAGAAGCTAAATGATTACTTTGTGTCTGTCTTCACTGAGGAAGATACAAGAAATCTCCCAGAATTAGCGATCCAAAGGATTAGGGCGAATGAGGAATTGAAGGAAATTAGTATTATTAAGAAAGTTGTATTGGAGAAATTAATGGGGCTGAAGGTTCATAAGTCCCAAGGACATGATATTCTACATTCCAGAGTGTTAAGAGAGATAGCTATGGAGATAATGGATGCATTGGTAATCATCTTCCAAAATTCTATAGATTCTGGAACGGGTCCTGCAGATTGGAAGGTAGCAAGAAAACAGGGAATTACAGAGCCTTACATCAGTCATTGGGAAAATGCTCGAATCTATTCCAAAGGATGTGTTGGATAATAATGATCTGATTGGGCATAGTCAACATGGATTTATGAATGGGAAATCATGTTTGACAAACCTGTTGGAGTCTTTTGAGGATGTTACGAACAGAATTGATAAAGGGGAGTCGGTGGACGTGGTATACTTGGAATTTTCAGAAAGCTTTGGATAAAGTGCCCCACAGGAGGTTGGTTAGCAAAATTAAAGAACATCGGATAGGAGGTAATATACTGGCATGGATTAAGGATTGGTTAACAGGCAGAAAACACAGAGTAGGAATAAACAGGTCATTCTCGCATTGACAGGCTGTGACTAGTGGAGTACTACAGGGATCAGTGCTTGGGCCCCAGCTGTTCACAATGTATATCAATGATTTGGATGTGGGGACCAAATGTAATATTTCCAAGTTTGCGGACGACACAAAACTAAGTTGGAATGTGTGTTGTGAAGAAGATGCAAAACGGCTTCAAGGGGATTTGGACAGACTTGGTGAGTGGGCAAGAATGTGGCAGATGGAATATAATGAGTAAAAATGTGAGGTTATCCACATTAATAGGTGGAACAGATGTGCAGAACATTTGTTAAATGGTAAAGATTAGAAAGCGTTGATGTACAAAGGGACTTGGGTGTCCTCGTAAATAAGTCACTGAAAACTAGCATGCAGGTGCAGCAAGGTATTAAGAAGGCTAATGTGATGTTGGCTTTCATTGCAAGATGATTTGAGTACAGGAGTAGTGAAGTCTTGCTTCAATTGTATAGGACCTTGGTTAGACCGCACCTGGACTAGTGTGTGCAGTATTGGTCCCTTTACTTTAGGAAGGATATTATTGCCATAGAGGGAGTGGAACAAAGGTTCACCAGATTTGTTCCCGGGATGGCGGGACTGTCCTCGGAGGAGAGATTGGGGAAACTGGGCCTATATTCTCTAGAGATTCGAAGAATGAGAGGTGATCTCATTGAAACCTACAAATTAGATGCAGGTAAGATGTTTCCCCTGGTTGAGGAGTCTATAACCAGGGGCCACAATTTCAAAATAAGGGGGAAGCCATTTAGGACCAAGATGAAGAGAAATTTCTTTACTCAGAGGGTTGTGAATCTTTGGAATTCTCTACTCAACAGGGCTGTCAAAGCTCATTTATTGAGTATGTTTAAATCAGCGATTGACAGACTTCTAAAAACCAATGTCATAAAGGGATATGAGGATAGTGTGGGAAAAAGGCATTGAAGTGGATGATCAGCCATGACTGTATTGAATGGCAGGGCAGGCTCGATGGGCTGAAAGGCTGACTCCTGCTACTATGTTGCTATCAACTCAATCTACACCAGTCTCTGATCAGAGTAACTCACTCTACACCAGTCTCTGATTGGAGTGGATATGAATTTATGATACTCTTGCTTTGGTTTTTCAGGTTTCCAAACCCCTGTGATAGTGCCCTGAGGTGACAATGGAAGTCTTTCAGGGCTACGGGGTGAGCGCAGGTGAGTTGGTCCTATTGGATAGCACTGTGGAACACATTGACAGAATGGGCTGAATGTCCCCTTTCTGTAAGATTCGATGGAACGACTATCTCATTCTCTGGTTCCAATGGGCCCATCTTGACTGAAGCAGCATTGACATTTTCCTACTGCTTCCAAATAGCACTGGAGTTTAAGGGGTTAGGTTCTGAGGTGAATTTGCCTCAGCTTTACTGGTATCACCTGGAGTTTAGACATTAGAGGGGTGTTTGAATGGAGGTATTTAAGAACATATGAACATAAGAAATGATTAAAGGATTTGATAGGGTGGAGGCAACTGAAGGCGCGACCTCCAATGGGGGAGCGATTAAAACTGGGGATGCTCAAGAGGCCACAATTAGCGGAGCGCAGATACCTTGGAGAGTTTGGGACTGGACGAGGTTACAGAGATAGGGAGAGACGAGGCCATGGGGGGATTTGAAAACAAGGATGAGAATTTTTGTATCAAGATGTTGTTTGACTGGGAGCCAGCGTAGGTCAATGAGCAGAGGGGTGATAGGTGAACTGCACATGGGCAGCAGAGTTTTGGATGACCACAAGTTTATGGAGGTTAGTTTGTGGGTGACTGGCCAGGAGTGCATTGGAACTCAATATAGAAGTAACAAAGGCACGAATGAGGGTTTCAGCAATAGGTAAGCTAAGGCAGGGGGGAAGTCAGGTGATGTTACGGACGTTAAAATAGGTGGTTTTGATGATGGAACAATATGTGGTTGGAAGCTCATCTTGGGGTTGAATGTGACACCAAGATTGCAAACAGACTGGCTTTCTCTCAGACTGTTGCCAGGGATTGGAGTCGGTAGTTAGGGAACGGAGTTTGGAGTGGGAACCGAAAACAACGGTTTCAGTCTTCCCAATATTTAAGTGGAGCAAATTTCTGCTCATCCAATACTAGATGTTGGACAAGAAATCTGATAGTTTGGCAACAGCGGAGGAGTCGAAAGAGTTGGTGCTGAGGTGGAGCTGAGTGTCGTCGCATACGTGTGAAAAATACCACTGCGCTTTTGGATGACATCACTGCAGGATGGCATGTAGATGGGAAATAGGAGGGGTCCAAAGATAGAATTGGAGATTATTGGTTGTTAGGCAGGGAAGAGTATCGAGGCACATGAACTCATTAAGTGGCTCAAGGGGCTGAGGGCCTCTTCCTATTCCCGTGTAACGGACCAAGGGGCTGAATGGCTCCCTCCTATTCCAATACATTATTTGAGGGGCTGAATGGCCTGCTCCTGTTCATAGGAACATGGGAGCAGGAGTAGTTCCTTCAGCCCATCGGGCCTGCTCTGCCGTCCAGTATGATCATGGCTGATCATCCACTTCAATGCCTTTTCCCCACGCTATCCCCCTATCCCTTGATGTCATTGGTATTTAGAAATCTGCCAATCACAGAATCATAGAAAGTTTAAGGCAGAGGAAGAGGTCAGTTGGCCCATCGTGTCTGTGCCAGTCGAGAAACGATCCACCTCTTCCAATTCCACCTCCCAGCATTTGGTCCGTAACCCTGTAGATAACGGCACTTGAGGTGCATATCCAGACTCCTTTTGAATGAGTTGAGGGTTTCTGCCTCAACTACCCTTTCAGGCAGTCAATCTCTGTTTTAAACAATGACTGAGCTTCCACAGCCCTCTGGGGCAGAGAATTCCAAACATTCATAACCCTCTGTGTAAAGAAATGTCTCCTCATCTCTGTCCTAAGTGGCTTCCCCCTTATTTTGAAATGGTGTCCCCTGGTTCTAGACTCTCCAACCAAGGGAAACATCTTACCTGCATCTACCCTGTCTATCCCTTTAAGTATTTTGTAGGTTTCAAAGAGATCACCTCTAATTCTTCAAAACTCTAGAGAATACAGACCCATTTTCCCCATTCTCTTTTCATAGGACAGTCCTGCCGGCCAGGAACAAGTTGTACTCCCTCTATGGCAATAATATCCTTCCTAAGGTGAGGGGACCAAAACAGCACACAGTACTCCAGGTGCAGTCTGACCAAGGTTCTATACAATTGAAGCAAGACTTTGCTATTCCTGCACTCAAATCCTCTTGTGATAAAGGCTAACATACCATTAGCCTTCCTAATTGTTTGCTGCACCTGCATGTTAGCTTTCAGTACTGATGAGGACACCCAGGTCCCTTTGTACATCTACACTTTCTAATCTCTTACCATTTAAGAAATACTCTGCACATCTGTTCTTCCTATAAAAGTGGATAACCTGACTATGTAATAGATTTGAGGGGCTGAATGGCCTCCTCCTCTTCCAAGGACACAGACTCGTGGGCTTGAATACTTGCTCCCATTCGTAAGTAAATGCTTTGTGAATCTGAACTATCTTCTCCTGCTCCTATGTAACAGGTTTAAGGGGTTGAATGGCCTCCTTCTCTTCCTATGTAACTAGTTTGTGGGGTTGCATGGTCTTTTCCTGTTGCTGTATTACAGGATAGAGGGACTGAATAGCCTCTTCCTATTCCTATATAACAGGCTGAGGGGCTGAAGGAACTACTCCTTTTCCATTGTAACTGTCTCAATGGTCTCCTCCTGTTTGTGTGTGTCAGGGTGAAAGGGCTGAATGGCCTCCTCATGTTCCTATACAACAGATTTTAAGGGGCTGAATAACCTCCAATGTTTCAATTTAACTGGCTTGTGGTAGTGAATGTATCAGAATCGAAGGGTTGAATGGCCTTCTTTCTGCTCCACTGTAACAGTATTGTGGGGCTGAATGGCCTCCACCTATCCCTGTACTATATCTTCACTGGGTTGAGTGGTCTCCTCCAGCTCCTATGAAACAGGTTCGAGGGATTGAATACCGGCTCCTGTTCCTAAGCAACTGGTTTGTGGGTCCGAACAGTCTTCCTTGTTGCTCTGTAACAGATTCGAGGGGCTGAATGGCATCTTTCTGTTCCTGTCCAACAGGTTCGTGAGCTGAGTGGCCTCCTCCTATATGTGAGTAACAGGTTTGAGGGGCTGAATGGCCTTCCCCTGTTATTATGTAACAGGTTAATTTGGGCTGAATCACTTCCTCCTATGTCACAGACTTGAGGGGCTGAATGGCCTCCTCCTGTCGCCATGTAACAATATTGACGAACTGAATGGCTTCTCTCTTTTGCAGTGTGACAGGTTTGTGATGTTGAATGATCTCTTCCTGTTCCTGTGTACCATGCTCGAGTGGTTGAATGATCTCCTCCTGCCTTTGACACAGACATGGAGTAGCAGCAGAGTGGGCCCAAGACTAGGAAGAGCGGGAGTTGAGCAAGACCGGAGTCAGATATAAAAGGCAGTGGGAGAGGAGGCCCAAATCCTGGTGGAGTGGAAACTCAGCGAGACCGGAGTGAACACAAAGAGCTCTGTTAGCAGCAGATGGATCTTGTTCAAAAAAAAATCAAAGTGTGATGTGACAGGAAAGCAGGCAAGTATTTCTCTCTCTTTCGCTCTAAACTAGTGCATTGGTATAAATTAGGAGGCAGGAAATTTTTAAAAACCTCAATCGCGGTAAGTATAGCAATAAGTGGATTAAAAGAAAGAGTATTCACACAGAGTAGGTCCAGAGGCATTAATTAAAATTAATAGTTTAGACAAGGTACTAATTTGATTCCAGAAGATTTTTTTTTAGATCATGGGTGTGCAGCTGAGACCTGTTGCTTGCAATTCCTGCCCCCTCTAGGAACTCCAGGACACCTCACGTGTCTTGGGGGACCCTGTATACAGGATGTGTGTCCAGCTGCTGAGCTCCAGCTCAGGATTGCTGAGCTTGAGGGGCAGCTGGAGTCATTGCAGTGCTTCAGGGAGGTTGGGAGTTTTCTGAATCGTACATTCCAGGAGGTGGGTCGCACCACAGGCAGAGAGTTCAGGACAGTAGATGGGTGGCCATCCGGAAGAGTAGGAAGAAGCAGGAAGTGCAGGAACTTACGGGGTGTGTGCCACTCTCCAACCAGTACTCAGTATTGTAGACTGCTGGGAGTGGTGACACCTTAAGGAGTGCAGTCGAGAATAGGCAAGGGACTGCACAGGAGGGAACAGCAAAGAGTAGAAATGCAGTCATTGTAGGAGATTCCATAGTCAGGGGGTTGGACAGGCATTTCTGTAAACCTCATTGTGAGTCCCGCATTGTGTGTTTCCTCCCTGGTGCCAGGGTAAATGATATCACAGAGATGGAGCAGAATATTCTCCAGGGGGAAGGGTGTGAGCCTGACGTTGTGGTACATGTTACTATCAACACATAGGCAAATATTGAGGTCCTATGGTCAAGTTTTCAAGAGCTAGGGAGGAAGTTGAAGGTTGTTATCTCTGGATTAGTCCCAGTACCATGCGCTAGCGAGGGTAGAAATAGAAAGATACAGAGAATCAATGTGGAGCTTGAGGCATGGTTCAGAAGGGAGGACTTCAGAGTTTTGGGGCATTGGGACCAGTTCTGGGGCAGGAGATGTAATATTACATGTCCCTTTGCTGTGTGATCTGTTGTAAGACTCACAGGACTGCGAGTAATATCGCAATAAAATGTGCGGTTTCTTATAACTGAACATATATATATATATATATATATATATATATATAAGCAATTTGTGCACAAGCTTGATCTAAACACAGCTTACTCTACTGGGCTCCACCCAACGCTGCCTGGTCATGTGTGACACGACATCACTTCCTCTGGTATCTTCACTTGCAGTTAAGGTAGTCCCTTCTTAAGGTTACCCCACAACATCCCCTTTTTCTCCCAAAGATTAAAAAAAACATATGTACAATATACAGTGATGTTGTGGTTTGGGCTAATTATGCATTATGCACAGTGGTGCAGTGGTTAGCACCGCAGCCTCACAGCTCCAGCGACCCAGGTTCAATTCTGGGGACCGCCTGTGTGGAGTTTGCAAGTTCTCCCTGTGTCTGCGTGGGTTTCCTCCGGGTGCTCTGGTTTCCTCCCACATGCCAAAAGACTTGCTGGTTGATAGGTTAATTGGCCTTTATAAATTGCCCCCAGTATAGGTAGGTGGTAGGGAAATATAGGGACAGGTGAAGATGTGGTAGTAATGTGGAATTAGTGTAGGATTAGTATAAAGTGGGTGGTTGATGGTCGGCACAGACTCGGTGGGCCGAAGGGCCTGTTTCAGTGCTGTATCTCTGAAAAAAAAAATGTTATTTACAGATATGCAAATTTAACACTCTCTAAAACGTAGAGGAGGTTTACTTATTCATCCCGATCTGATTATTGTGAATCACTTCTGTTGTTTAGAAAGTTTATAAGCTAGTGTTTCATCTTTATGTTGTTTCTGGCTCCCAGATGCTGGAAAGAATCGCACTTTAAGCTTGGAAAAGGCTGGAGTCAGTCTTGTTTATTATAGCACCTTGTTTTGTGCTGTTGGCCCTCATTCTTGTGTTACATATATCATGACTCCCCAATGCAGCTGTGAATGAGGCCCCCCCCCCCCACCCCACCGGAACACTTAAACATGACAACTTGTTCCTAGCTAATTAGTTCCTAACACTTTACAGATAATATAATAATATAGACATATATAACATCCCTCTTTCTTTAAAACATAATGCCCCAATAATAAATAAAGAATATTATCATCCGACTTGAGGAAATAATCTGAACCCCTTTTTTAAAGTCTTTTATAGCATATATTTTTTTAAAAGAATATTATTCACGGTATCGCTTGGTTGGTTAAGATGTTGTGCCTCCATCTTGTAGATTTGGCATTTATTGCGCTCAGTGGTGAGTTGACACACTGTACAGGTGATGTTGTGTCACTTGCTGGTGATGTTGTTAATGTTGTCCCGCTGGATAGTGATGTTTCCGGTGTAGTTGATAATCTTTTCTGTTGTTCCAGCTCAGGTCTAGGTGGAATATGGATTCTGTTCCTTCTCATTTGGTTACCGGTTTCAGTCTCAATGATATATGACCTTTGGAGTCTCAGCTTCACCAACAACTTTTGCTGGGCTCCGGGTTTCCATGATTGGATCCTGTACGTGTACAGTTTGTCCTTTCAACAGCTGGGGTAGGCATTTAGCATATTTGTTGAAGTGTTGTTTTCCCCTTACCTGTGCTTCAGTGAGTTGTTGTCTCACTTCCTCCTGGTCACTTGAAGGATGTATTTAGCTTGGCAGAGTTGTCTTGTATTTTCTTCCATTTAACAGCTCTGCAGGTGATTTCATGTCAGCCTTGAGAGGTGTGGATCGGAGTGACAATAAGGCCAGGTTTGGGTCTTCCTTCATCTCTTGGCATTTCACAAGTGTTTTTTTGACCGTCTGGACGTGTCTTTCTATAAATCCGTGTCCCTGTGGGTAATGTGGTGATGAGGTGATGGTGTTGAACCCATACTGGTCAGCGAATTTCTTAAATTCTCTGGATGTAAATTGAGTGCAATTGTCACATATTAACCTTTCAGGAATCCCTTGCACAGTGAACAGAACTCGTTCTGCTGAGATTACTGTTGTGGCTCTCATGTCTTTCATCTTCCGGATAAAAGGACATTTTGAGTAGTAGTCTGCGGCTATGAGATACCATTCTTGATTATGTGTTGAATAAATTGACTCCTACAATATGCCATGGTCTGGGTGGTATTTCAGTAGCTATCATTTCCACTTCCTGTTGTGTGTTTCTGTACTTCTGATATACCTTGCATGTAGACACCATGTTTTCGATATCTTTGTATTTGCCTATCCAGTGCACAGCTGATCTGGCTCTGAGCTTACATTTCTCCACTCCCATGTGGCCTTGAAAGAATTTCTTCCTGCATTGTTTTGGGTTTGATTATTCTGGATCCGGCCAGCAAAACACCATCTTCTAGTGAGATGTCATCTCTAATTGATCAGTACTGCCGTATTGCTGGCTGTGTGTGCTGTATCTTATTAGGCCATCCCTGGCTCACTTGCTGAGATAGCAACTGTAACACTTCATTTTTGTAGTCTCATCTCTAATTTGACTCAGTTTTGGTGGTGTTACATTCACTAGATGATGAATCTGTATACTTAGATCTCATGTTTCTCCTGTGGTGACAACTGAGATAGGGTGTCTGCCAGCACTATTTCTCTTTCTGGCTTATATTTCAGAATGAAATCATAACTCTGAAACCTCAAAAGTAACCTCTGCATTCTTGCTGGTGCTTTACATAGATTTTTCTTGTATATCTGCTCCAGTTGACGATGATCACTCTCCACTGTGAACTTCCTCTTTCAGAGATAGGTTTGGAACTTCTCACATCCGTACACGACTGCCAAAAACGCTCTCTCTATGTTGGCATATCTTGTCTCAGCTGATGTCAGAGTTTTGGACGCAAATGCTATTGGCTTTCCCTCTTGTATCAGGGCTGTTCCCAGTCCTTTTGTGGAAGCATCTACTTGCAGAGTGACAGGTTTCTTTCTGTTGTAGTATGACAGACTTGTCTTCTTACATACTACCTTCTTGCATTGTTCTGCACGTCTTTGCCCAGTGATTGGTCTTTCCGCAAGCTCTGCAGATTGATCCAAATGCGTGACATTTCCTTCTATCAATTCCTGTGGTCGTTCACAGCTCCTGCACGTCTTTCTCTCTGTTTGGTGTACATTCTTCAGTTGTTGTTTCACTGCATCGACCCTGTCTCTTGGCTTAACTGAAGGCTAGCCATTTGGGAGGTCAGAGTCTTCATCTGTCTGCTCGTGACTTCATGTGCTCGGGCAGCGTCTACAGCCTGCGATATTTTGAGCTTGTCCTGTCCGATTAGAGCTTTCCGTACTTCAGGATGTGCAGAACCCCAAATGAGCTGATCTATCAGCCATTCATCAGTGTCCTTAAATTTGCATTTTCTGGCTGCATTTTTTAATCTTGCTACAAAATTGGCAATAGGCTCACCTAGTTCCTGTCTGAGGCCTCGAAATTCATATCGGTTTATCCGATGATTTGATTTTGGCTGGAGGTGGGTGCTGAATCTTTCAAAAACTGTTTCTTGGTTTCTGCTGTCCTCTTCGCTTAGGTCCCAGCTGTTAAATACATTTTATCCTTTATCTCCAGCCCATAGAAGGATATAGCTGATCCTCTCCTCTTCACTAGTGTCTTTTAGGAAACTATTGAATGCCAAATTGCACTTTTGTTTAAACTTCTCAAATGCCACTATGATATCATCAGCTTCCCAATTCATCATGGGCTGTAGCAGTGCATTCATTCCTGTCCCGGCTGAGATTTCGATCTTTTCTTTCAGAGTTTTCGCATGAGTCGCTCAGTTTTTCTGTCTCTCTTTCTGGCACTAATTTGGGTCACTTTTCTCAATCTGATGCTTTTAAAAATGTTGTAGGTTTACTCACACTTGCTGCTACTATGTTTCATCTATATGTGGTTTGTGGTTCCCAGATGTTGGAAAGAATCACACTTTAAGCTTGGAAAAGGCTGGAGTCAGTCTTGTTTATTACAGCACTATGCTTTGTGCTGTAGAGCCTGATTTTTGTGTTACATATAACATGACTCCCCATTGTAGCCGTGAATGAGGCCTCTCCCACTGGAACACTTAAACGTAACAACTATTTCCTAGCTAATTAGTTCCTAACACTTTACAGATAGTATAACAATATATACATATATAACAACTGGCAACATCACTACTCCCTCTGGCTGCTGTATACTTGCTGCAGCAAACTGAAGTCTGAGGAGAAATTCCCGGTCATATAGCCTCTTCATGCCAAGACTACCAGCCTTTGTGTTGTCCTTTACTTGGACCAACCCCATACACTCGACCTGGATATTTTCTACCATCTTCGGTGCGTTATTGACTCCATGTGTTGTGACTATTCATAAACTTCAGCTGGAAGTCCTGCGAGAGCTGGTCCAGTTGTGTCGACAATGTAAAGTATTTATTGTAGCCATTCAGATCTCCCATAGCTGTACTGTAAGGTTAGCATTCCAATGCACTTGATTGGAGAACCATTGCACGCAGTCAGGCTAGCATTGATGGGTTGCACTATAGATTCCCATTTCTTTAGATACATGCCCTTCAGTATATGGATGAGCAGAATATTTGCACTTGCTCCGGTGTCAGTTTTTACTCTGAGCTTATGCCTGCCACTTCTCTGTGGACCTATAATCCCGATCATGGTGAATGCCTCAGACTGCGTGATAGCATTGACATGTTGATGCAAATTGACTATGTGAAATGCTTGCACATGCTCGCACGAGTGCACTCTTCATCAGCATCTTCCTGGCAATCTGTCTCTCTACCAACCTGATGTACTTACTTGGGGCTTTTGCCCTCAACAGGACTGGCATCAATGTCCGAGTGTGGTTAAATTAAATTGGCAGGGGTGTGGGCACCAATATATAGAAGTAGTAAAGAACAATAAGAAGCATAAAAGAGTGAGAGTGTTGGATAGTACTAGAGAAGGAAGTAGTCCCATCTTAGATAGGAGCAGACTGAAAAGGACTACAAGGACTACAAGGAATGATTTAGAATGTATGCATGTAAGCACACAAAGGATGAATAAGGTTGGTGAGCTACTAGTACAAAGAGCTATGTGAGAATATGATGTAGTGGCTTAAAAACGATGAGGACTGGGAGACAGAATGTTCAGCAAAGATAGGAAAGGGAAAAAGGGAGGTGGAGTGGCAGTACTGATTAGGGAAGACATTGCAGTGTTGGGAAGAGAGGATGTCCTTGAGGGGGCATGGACAGAATCCATTTGGTTAGAGTTGAGAAGCAAAACGGGTATCATCATGCTACTAGGGGTATTCTATGGGCCTCTGAACACTGAGAGAAAGATAGAGGAGCAAATCTGCAGGGAAATCACAGAGATGTGCAAGAACTATAGAGTGATGATATTGGGGAGCTTTAAATACCCAAATATCAAATGGGATAATGTTAGAGCAAAGGGAAAGGAGGGGGGAGGAATTTCTGAAATAAGACTGGTAAATATAGAATATGAGAAGAGAATGACATTTAATGTAAAAGGGAACCCCAAAATCTTCTAATGACATGTAGATAGTAAGTGGGTAGTAAGAGGTGGGGTGAAGCCTATTAGGGACAAAGAAGGTGCTTAGAGGCACAGAGAAAGACTAGAATACTTAACAAGTACTTTGTATCGGTGTTTACTAAGGAAGAGGGCGATAACAAAATATCGGGAAAATAGGAAGTGGTGGAAGTAATGGATGAAAACTGAAAGGAAGGATGTACTGGAAAGGTTGTACTTAGCATGGATAAGCCACCTAGTCTAGATGGCTTGCATCCCAGGTTGCTCAGGAAGGTGGGATAGCAGAAGGGCTCACCATAATCTTTCACTCTTCCCTAGATATGACAGAGATACCATTGGATTGGAGAGTGGCAAATGTGACACCCTTATTCAAGAAAGCATGTAAGGACATTCTACAGACCAGATAGTTTAACATCAGCGGCGGGTAAGGCTTTAGATACAATGATCAGGGGGAAAAAATCAACAGGCACTTGGAGAGGATTGAGTTATTTAAGGAGAGTCAGCACAGATTTGTAAAAGACAGATCATGTGTAACTAAGCTAATTGAACTTTTTTGATGAAGTAACTGAGAAGGTTGATGAAGGGAATGCGGTGGATGTTGTCTATATGGATTTTAAGAAACCATTTGATAAAGTACCACATAAAAGGCTAGTTAACAAAATTGACAGTCATGGAATAGGAGGGTCAGTGTCCAATTGGCTAAAAAAAATTAGCTTAAGGACAGAAACAGGGTGTGGTGATAAATAGTTGTTTTTCAGACTGGAGGATGGTAGACAGTGGTGTTCCCCAAGGTTTGGTGCTGGGGACACTTTTGTTTGATATATATAAATGACTTGGATATAGGAATACAGAGTAAAAGTTCAAGATTTGCTGATGATACCAAACTTGGAGGTGTGGCAAACAGTGAGGATAATAGCAATTGAGTGCAACAAGGCACAGATAGGCTATCAGAATTGACAGATAAGCAGCAGATGTAATTTAATACAAAGAAGTATGAGGTGATGTATTTTGGCAGAAGGGATATATAGACTTAATGTCACAGTTCTAAAGTGTGCACAAGGACAGAGGGACCTGGGGATTTGTGTGCTTAGATCTTTGAAGGTGGTAGGATGTATTGAAAGAGTAGTTACCATATGCGAACTTGGGCTTCATAAATCGAGGGAATGAACACAAAAGCATGGAAGTTATGCTGAACCTTTATAAAACTCTGGTTAGACCACAACTGGAGCATAGCATCCAGTTCTGGTCAGCACACTTTAGAAAGGATGTGAGGGTCCTTGAGAGGGTGCAGAGGAGATTTACCGGAATGGTTCCAGGGATGAGGGATTTTAGCTACACGGAGAAGCTGGGGCTGTTTTCCTTGGAGTAAAGGAGCTGACGGGAGATTTGATAGAGGTGTACAAGATTCTGACTGGTTTGGATAGGGTAAACAAAGTAAAGCTGTTCCCAGGAGCTGATGGTACAAGGACTAGGGGACACAGATTGAAGGTTTTGGGCAAGAGATGCAGGGGACATGTACGAAAGAACTTTTTTACACAGCGAGTGGCAATGACCTGGAACTCACTGCCTACGAGGGCAGTGGAAGCAGAGATGATCAATGATTTCAAGAGGAAATTGGATGGGCACTTGAGGGAAATAAACTTGCAGGGCTAAGGGGAATAGAGCTGGGGAATGGGACTGATAGGATTGCTCTGGAGTGAGCCAGCATTGACCTGATGGGCCAAAAGGCCTTCCTGCTCCTCTGTAACAGGCTCAATGGGCTGAACAGCCTCCTGTCACTATGTAACAAGATTGAAGGGCTGAATGACTGTTCGTTGCAGTGTGACAGACTCATAGTGTTCAATGGCCTTCTCCTGTTCATATGTAACCGGTTCAAGTTGCAGAAAGGCCTCTGCGACTGGAGACATGACTCCAGGATGGTATGTTGCCTCCATGGTGCCATGCTCAGTGGCTGCAGTATAATCTGAAGGGGGTGGGGGGAGACTGAGCGGGAAGGGGTCATGGTCCATGTCGGCATCAATGACATCGGCAGAAAGAGGGATGAGGTCCGACAGACAGAGTTTAAGGAGAAGGGAGAGAGACTGAAAAGCAAGTCCTCAAAGGTTGTAATCTCCAGATTATTCCTGATACCATATGCCAGGATGTACAGAAATGAAGATCAAGCTGATGAATATGTGGCTAGAGAGATGGCGCAGGAGGGAGGGCTTTAGATTCCTTAGATTCCTGAGGCATTAGGACTGCTTCGTGGGAGGTGGGAGCCGCACAAGGCAGATGGGTTGCACTTCAATAAGGCCAGGACCAATACCCTCGCAGGGGGTTTTGCAAGTACTGTTGGGGATGGTTTAAACTAGCTTGGCAGGGGGATGGGAACCTGAGAGTACATTCAAAAGGGGAGAAGAAAAGTTGGAAATGGAAGGCAGAAAATGAGTAAGCATGTTTGGAAGGCAGAAGAAACAAAGGCTAGAAAATAGGCAACAAGGGAGTTTGGCAGTGCTAAATGGGACAGACTTCAATGCAAGAAGCCTAGGGAATAGGTCTGGTGAGTTGAGAACACAGACTGACATGTGGGCGTATGATATTACAGCTATTATTGAGACATGGCTAAAAGAGGGGCAGTAATGGCAGCTCAACATTCCTGGTTGCAGGGTTTTCAGACGACATTGAGAAGGGGATACAAAAGGAGGGGGGTTCGCAATATTGATTAAAGAAACAATTATATCTGTGAGGAGGGTGATATGTTAGAAAGATCACAAATAAGGCCATATGGGTTGAACTGAAGAGCAAAAAAATGGGCAAACACACTACTGGGATTCAAGCTGTTCCTGTGCAACTACAAGACTGACATCTACCTGGCATCTACCTGGCAACTACAAGACTGGCATCTCCCTGGCAATGTGGAAAATTGTCCAGATATGTCTTGTCTACAAAAATCAAGAGAATTCCAATTCAGTCAACTTTCAGGTGGTGGTGTTCCCCTGCATCTGCTGCCCTTGTCCTTCTAGGTGGTAGAGGTCGTGGGTTTTGAAGGGTCGAAGGAGCCTTGGTGAGTTGCTGCAGTGCATCTTGTAGATGGTACACACTGCTGCCACTGTGCGTCCGTGGTAAAGGGAGTGAATGTTTGTCGATGGGGTGCTAATCAAGCGGGCTGCTTTGGCCTGGATGATGTTGAGCTTCTTGAGTGTTGTTGGAACTACACCCATCCAGGCAAGTGGAGACTATTCCATCACATTCCTGATTTGTGCCTTGTAGGTGGTGGACAGGCTTTGGGTAGACAGGAGGTGAGTTCCTCACTGCAGGATTCCCAGCCTCTGACCTGCTCTTGTAGCCACAGTATTTATGTGGCTGTTGCAGTTCAGTTTCTAAGCCCGCTAGCCTTCCACCCACCTCCCCACTTCTCCCCTTGCCTTCCCTCCCCCTTGCCTCCCCTCCCCCTCCCCTCTCCTGCTCTCTCCTCCCCTCTCTTCCCCTTCTTCCTTCCACGCTTCTCCTCTTCTTCTCCCCCTCCCTTCCCTCTCCTCTCATCCCCTCCCCTCTCGTCCACTCCACTCCTTTTTCCTCTTCTGCCCGCCCCTCTTCTGCCCTCTCCTCTCTCCTGCTCTTCTCTCTCCTCCCCTCCCCTCCCCTCCTATTTCCTCTCCTCCCCTCCACTCCCCTCCGCTCCCCTCCCATTTCCTCTCCCCTCCTCACCTCCCTTCTCATCTCTCCTCACCTCCACTCCATCTCACTTGAGTCAAGGCTGCCAAGACCTAGGTTTTCCAGCGATGTCTGGCAGCTCCACCCTTGGTGGGAGAGGTGGGCATCAGGATTGGCCGTTTCCTTGCCCTCTGCCTTGAGGCTGCCCCGTGTGCCACCCTGCTTGGTGCCCGGCTCTGGCCACAGCACATTTACAACCCCTCTCCATGTGAACAAGTGTCCTCTCTCACCCTCACTCTTTGCCCCAGTGTGGTCAGCCCTGGCTCCCCAGGCACCTGCTTGTTTCCCAAACCTTCCTTCCTGCCCATATCTGATGATGTTTTATATTCAGATTTTACCAGCAACTAAAAGTCTTATCAAGCTGGCTCTCTGGACTTTCCGTTTCTCCCCTGCTTTATCTATTGGGTCTGTCTGTACCTCCGTTCCCTCCTGTACCTGTTTGCAGCACATCCTATTCTGCTCGTAACTCAGCAATGTCACTGTCACTGGCTGCTGGCATCAACGACAGTTTGAAGGTGCTTCCTGCTTCCAGTTTGCCAGTCACAGTCCTCAGCAAACTACCACGGAGAGAAACCTCAGGTTTCAGATCAATGCAGAGTCTGCAGTGAGGTAAGTGTACAATTTCACAGCAAAAATATTAAGCCACAGTGAGAGAGTGAGAGAGCAAAAGAGAGGCAGAGGGTGCGACAGAAGCAGAGAGAGAGAGAGAGCAAGAGAGAGAGAGAGGGGCAGAGACATACAGAAAGAGGCACAGAGAGATCGAGAAACTGACAAAGAGATAGAGGCAGTGACAGACAGAAAGAGACATAGAGAGGCAGAGACACTGAGAGGCAGAGAGAGAGAAAGGTAGAGAAAAACAGGCAGAGAGAAAGAGAGAGAGAGAGAGAGAGAGAGAGAGAGAGAGAGAGAGAGAGAGAGAGAAGCAGACAGCCAGAGACAGAGAGAGGCAGAGACTAACTGACAGAGAAAGAGGGAGAGACAGAGACAGAGAGGGGGTTGTTTATCTTTGGATGTGGTGTCTTCTTGTCCTATTCAGCTATCCAATTGTCCCCAGATTGCTCATCTCTGTTCAGTTCTGTTCTGGTGTCCAGTGAGTTCAGACTGAGTGGACTAGAAATTCCATCGTGTTTTGCTGTGGCTTTTGAGTGGAGAATCAGTGCTAAGAAGTGTGAAATGAGTGATGGCCTCAATTATATATGGGCCAATAGAAAGAGAAGCCTTCAGAAAACTGGTCACCACAGCAGCAGCATATGTGGACAGTTAGAGAGGGTCATGGAACCGTTACAGGATGTGAGACTCACTGGAGGTTGACCTGTCTGTGAAGCAGTGAGAGGGAGCTGCGATGCTCTGTCCCAGCATCCGTTCATCACTGACACTTTCTAGGAGCCAGTAGACACCAGGCCATGCAACTCCCATGGAGTTAATCTCAGTATCTTCCGGCTGTATCTCTACACTGCCCTTGTCCTATGTGAGAACGGAGTGAGGGAGGATGGTGATGCTCTCGGACCCTCCATCCATGCTCGGGGACCCTCTACCCATTCTTGTGCGCCCTCTATCCGTACACCAGGACCCTCTATCCATGCTTGGGGATCCTCGACCCATTCTCATGAGCCCTCTATCTGTGCACCGGGACCCTCTATGCGTTCTCCGTCCGTCCTTCGAGGCTTTGAAAGGCTGAGGTTATGGAGGTTATGGAGGTTATAGAGCTGGGGCCACACAGGCAGCAGCCTGACCTGCCATGGAAACTGTCTCTAGAGGCCTCCCGTGCAGTGGGCACTGTGCTGACCACTCGTACCTTGGTGGATCAGGTTGATCTCGATGCCCTGCAGAGGAGCCCACAAACTGGAGCTGGGCTCTGCCATTGTGGTTGAGCTTCCTGGTAGCTGCCTTGTACCCTGAGGAGGCTTGTGGTGCACACGGATCAGGCCAGGATATTCCCTGTTCCTCCAGCCTACTCCTGGGCTGTCTCATCCCTCAACCCCAGGCTCCCTGCACACTGGTGTCTGGCGACTCGCCCAGTGCAGACCCCTCCAGCCCAGCCACTAACAAATGACTGGTGCCAGGCTCAAAGTTGGTGCTTACTAAGGCTTGGTCAAGGAGGCGGACTGCCAGCTTGGTGTTGCCTTCTATCTGCTCCTCATCTTCCGGGGACTCGGCCCTGAAAGGAGAGAGAGAGAGAGAGAGATGAGGATTAGCGTTAGTGTGAAGAATAAGGAAATGGGAATATGGTGCCCAAGTGAATCTCCATCGCACCTCGCCCCACCCCAGGATTTGTTCATGATGTCTGTTTATCACCTGGCTTTACTGCATGAAACCTTCTATTTTTGGCAGTCAACAGTTTCCCATTCTGGAAGATTTTAACAAAATGCCCCAGTCTCCCTAGTCCCCAGTCCTACAGTCCCTTGTCATCCCTCCTCCTATTCCTGGTCCCCAGTTACTCATGGTCTGGTAGAAACCGCGGCCAGTTCCAATCTCTGGTCCACAGCAGTGGGAAGTCCATTTCATGTGCTGAGCTGGCGGCTCTGAGGAAATGAGCTGGCCAAGTGCAGTAATTCTTTACAGCTTGGACAGGGCCTGCCGTCATGTGGGTGCATGTGTTTTAGTGCCATAACCCTCACCTGGTGCTGCCTTATTTCCCCAGCAACCGGTGCCTCCGCACCATCCCTAGGGCGGAGCTGGCTGGACCCAGGGATATACTGTGTAGTCTGAGCCAGGGGATTAGACTGTGCTCAGCTGCTACTGTCAGATATGCACAGATCCCACCTTTCTCCACCACATCCTGCCAGGTGTTTGCCCCTCCGCCCCTTCCTTTGTAAACCAGACCTCAGCTCTGCATTGAATTGAGCAGAAACCCGGCCCAGTCCACAGACCTGTGAATCTCCCTATCTCCCTCTATTCTTCCCACACACAACTGCCCTCAAACCCAAACTTCACACCAACTGACCACTCGGGCTACACGTCTCTCCAAAGCCTACAATGAGCTGACTCCTCTCTCTCCTGCTCTGACTGTTTCTCACCGTGTATCTCAGCATTTCTCTCCACGTCTCTTCACCCTTTCCCTCTTCCTTCTCTCTGTCTCCCTCCCTCTCTCACCTTTCTCTCCCTGTCAGCCTCCCTCTCTCCTTGGGGGGAATTTTATGCTCTCCGCCGAGGCAGATTTGGAGGTGGGGAGAGCATACAATCGGGTGGATGGTGGTGGGGGCGGGGTGACCCTGACACTTTCTGGCCTCTGCCAAAATTAAGCCTGGGGAGGGAAGGCCTGTGAACAGCCTTCCTGCCCCGTCACCAATTGAAGCCCATAAGTGGGCAATTAATGCCCAATTAAGGGCCTCATCCCACTGCCACTGCAGTTAGCCAAGTGGCGGGCGGCCTTGTTGCTGCACAGGAAGCACAGCATGAGAAACCGTGCGGGCTGCTTTCCAGCTCCGAGGGGAGGGGGAGGTCCCTCATTCAAAGGTGCTTAGTGACTGAATGAGGTGTACTACAACTGGAAGTCGGGGGTGGGGGGGGGGCGCCCGGTGTGAGCCACATCTCCTTCCCCGCGGGTCAACGCAACCCGCACCCCCCCCCGGCAAGAACCATCCCACCCTGGTCTACCTGTGGCCTGGGTCCAGCGCTGCTCCTGGGCCTTGGGTGGGTGCTCCGTTGGCAGCAGCCACTGCTTCCGCGGTGGCACTGCTCAGTTAAAGAGCTGATAGCCTCTGATTGGCCAGCAGCTCTCAGAGGGCAGGACTTCCATCACCAGGGTCCTTGATTCCATGGAAGTCCCACTGCTGTCCACTTTAGTGCCTAATTGGCACGAGGTTTGGCAGGTCTCCCACAGAAGAGGCAAACATAGAAACATAGAAAATAGGAGCAGGAGTAGGCCATTCGGCCCTTCGAGCCTGTTCTGCCATTCATTATGAACATGGCTGTTCATCCAACTCAGTAACCTGTTCCCGATTTTGCCCCACACCCTTTATTCCCTTTCGACCCAAGAGCGAGATCTAACTCCTTCTGGAAAACATACAATGTTTTGGCCTCAACTGCTTTCTGTGGTAGCAAATTCCACAGGCTCAACACTGTCTGGGTGAAGAAATTTCTCCTCATCTCAGTCCTGAAAGATTTACCCCGTATCCTTAAACTATGACCACTGGTTCTGGACTCCCCCACCATCGGGAACATCCTTCCTGCATCTACCCTGTCAAGTCCTGTTAGAATTTTATAGGTTTCTATGAGATCCCCCCTCACTCTTCTGAACTCCAGCAAATATAATCCTAACAGACTCAATCCCCTCATGCATCAGTCTCGCCATCCCAGGAATCAGTCTGGTAAACCTTCGCTGCACTCCCTCTATAGCAAGAACATCCTTCCTCAGATAAGGAGACCAAAACTGCACACAATATTCCAGGTGCAGTCTCACCAAGGCCCGATATAATCGCAGCAAGACATTCCTGCTCCTGTACTTGAATCATCTTGCTATGAAGGCCAACATAACATTTGCCTTTATTTACCGCTTGTTGCACTTGCATATTTACCTTCAGTGACTGGTGCACAAGAACACCCAAGTTTCACTGCATTTTCCCCTCTCTCAGTTTATAGCCGTTCAGATAAGAATCTGCCTTCCTGTTTTTGCTACCAAAGTGGATAACCTCACATTTATCCACATTATACTGCATCTGCCATGCATTAGCCCACTCACTCAACTTGTCCAAATCACCCTGAAGCTTCTCTACATCCTCCTCACAACTCACCCTCCCACCCAGTTTTGTTTCATCTGCAAATTTGGAGATGTTACATTTAGTTCCCTTATCTAAATCACTAATATATATATATAGTGAATACTGATCCCTGTGGTACCCCACTAGTCACTGCCTGCCATTCGGAAAAAGACCCGTTTATTCCTACTCTTTGTTTCCTGTCTGCCAACCAATTTTCTATCCATCGCAATACACTACCACCAATCACATGCACTTTAATTTTACACGCTAATCTCTTAAGTGGGACTTTGTCGAAAGCCTTCTGAAAGTCCAAATAAACCATATCCACTTGCTCCCCCTCATCAACTCTACTAGTTACATCCTCGAAGAATTCTAGTAGATTTGTCAAGCATGATTTCCCTTTCGTAAATCCATGCTGGCTCTGTCCGATTCTACCACTATTCTCCAAGTGCTCTGGTATAAAATCTTTGATAATCTACTCTAGAATTTTCCCCACTACTGACGTCAGGCTGACTGGTCTATAATTCCCTGCTTTCTCTCTACCTCCCTTTTTAAATAGTGGGGTTACATTAGCTACCCTCCAATCTGTAGGAACTGTTCCAGAGTCTATAGAATCTTGGAAGATGACCACCAATGCGTCCACTATTCCTAGGGCCACTTCCTTATGCATTCTGGGATGTACACCATCAGGCCCTGGGGGTTGCACAGTGGCGCAGTGGTTAGCACCGCAGCCTCACAGCTCCAGGGACTCGGGTTCAATTCTGGGTACTGCCTGTGCAGAGTTTGCAAGTTCTCTCTGTGATGGTGTGGGTTTTCGCCCGTTGCTCCGGTTTCCTCCCACAGTCAAAGACTTGCAGGTGATAGATAAATTGCCCCTAGTGTAGGTAGGTGGTCGGGAATATGGGATTACTGTAGGATTAGTATAAATGGGTGGTTGTTGGTCGGCACAGACTAGGTGGGCCAAAGGGCCTGTTTCAGTGCTGTATCTCTAAATAAAAATAAAATTTTCCCAACACCATTTCTCTACTAATACTGATTTCCTTCAGTTCCTCTCGCTCACTAATCTGTATGTTTCCCAACATCTCTGGTGTGAGGATCCTGGCATCGCTTTTTCAGACGTCAAGACCTCCATTGCCAGGATTAAATTCCGGCCCTTTTGTCTCCCTTGTTTCTCGAGCTTCTCTCTCTTTCTCTCTCCCTCTGTCTCTGTATGTTTGTCTCAGTCTCTCTGCGTCTCTGTCTATCTCTCGGTCTTTCTGTCTCTGACTATCTGTATCTCTCTACCACTCTGTGTCTCCATCATTGTCTGTATGTCTCTCTCTGTCCCTAACTCTCTCTGTCTTTCTCAGTCTGTCTTGCTCTCTCTATCGCTCTGTCTCAGTCTCCCTCTGTCTCTGTCACTCTCTTGCTCTCTCTGTGATGCGCCTACGATAGACCTGCGGTGGGTCTACAATAGACATGCACTGGGCCTATGATGGGACTGCAATGGGCCTGTGATACGTCTATGCTAGATCTGCAATGCAGCTGTAATGGGCCTACAATAGGCCGTTGAAGGGCCTACCATGTACCTGTGTTGGGCCTACGATAAGCTTGCTGTGAGTTGCACACCAGTGCTTTCAGCAATGAATAACTCTGCAGCCAGGCTTTATAACCACAGGGCAGGGACAGTTCCAAGCACAAACACTGCCACAGATGCGGGAAACCACAACAGTTATGAATTTGATACATTGCTGCCTTATTTAGGCAATAAAATATGTTTATGAATAAACCAGAAGTGCCTTATGTTCTACAGGATTTTGAGCTGTCATTACTTCTAACCTCCAGGTTGCTAAAACACATTGAAGTAATGCAGACAGAAATTCGTATTGATTTTATTGATACAGGGAGAGCCATTACTCCAGTAAAGCTTTCTATTAGCTCCAAATAGATTTTGAAGTAATTCCTTGCTTCATCATCAATCTTCACCCCAATCTAGAACAGCAATCACACCATCTTCAGGCAAATATGGCAAAGGTTTTGCTTCCCTGACTTCCTGTCTGGTCCTGAAACGAATGAGAATGTGTTTGACAGGATTCCGAGCGGTCGAAGGGAAAATTTCACAGGGCCCACTCACAGATTATCGTCATGTTTATCATTCAGCTTTGTATCCCATTATGAGTATTCCAGGCAATACAAAAATTAATTTGAAACAGAATCCTTCATATTGATAGATGTCATCATACTGAAATTGTTTTAATTAAATCAGACATCAGGACGGTAAAAAGATCTGTCAGATATACTGAGGGAGTGCTGCACTGCCAGAGGGTCAGTACTGAGCGAGTGCTGCACTGTCAGAGGGTCAGTACTGAGGGAGCGCTGCAGTGTCAGAGGGACAGTACTGAGGGAGTGCTGCACTGTCAGAGGGTCAATACAGAGGGAGCGCTGCACTGTCAGAGGGTCAGTACTGAGGGAGTGCTGCACTGTCAGAGGGTCAGTACTGAGGGAGCGCTGCAGTGTCAGAGGGTCAGTACTGAGGGAGTGCTGCAGTGTCAGAGGGTCAGTACTGAGGGAGTGCAGCACTGTCAGAGGGTCAGTACTGAGGGAGCGCTGCACTGTCAGAGGGTCAGTACTGAGGGAGCGCTGCAGTGTAAGAGGGACAGTACTGAGGGAGTGCTGCACTGTCAGAGGGTCAATACAGAGGAAGTGCTGCACTGTTAGAGGGTCAGTACTGAGGGAGTGTGTTTTGAATGTGTGGAATGTCACTCTGTCAGTGTGTTTATAATGTGTGGAATGTCACTCTGTCAGTGTGTTTATAATGTGTGGAATGTCACTCTGTCAGTGTGTTTAGAATGTGTGGAATGTCACTCTGTCAGGGTGTTCAGAATGTGCGGAATGTCACTCTGTCAGGGTGTTCAGAATGTGCGGAATGTCACTCTGTCAGTGTGTTTAGAATGTGTGGAATGTCACTCTGTCAGTGTGTTTAGAATGTGTGGAATGTCACTCTGTCAGTGTGTTCAGAATGTGTGGAATGTCACTCTGTCAGGGTGTTCAGAATGTGCGGAATGTCACTCTGTCAGGGTGTTCAGAATGTGCGGAATGTCACTCTGTCAGTGTGTTTAGAATGTGTGGAATGTCACTCTGTCAGTGTGTTTATAATGTGTGGAATGTCACTCTGTCAGTGTGTTTAGAATGTGTGGAATGTCACTCTGTCAGTGTGTTCAGAATGTGCGGAATGTCACTCTGTCAGTGTGTTTATAATGTGTGGAATGTCACTCTGTCAGTGTGTTTAGAATGTGTGGAATGTCACTCTGTCAGTGTGTTTATAATGTGTGGAATGTCACTCTGTCAGTGTGTTTATAATGTGTGGAATGTCACTCTGTCAGTGTGTTTAGAATGTGTGGAATGTCACTCTGTCAGTGTGTTTATAATGTGTGGAATGTCACTCTGTCAGTGTGTTTAGAATGTGTGGAATGTCACTCTGTCAGTGTGTTTAGAATGTGTGGAATGTCACTCTGTCAGTGTTTACAATGTGTGGAATGTCACTCTGTCAGTGTGTTTAGAATATGTGGAATGTCACTCTGTCAGTGTTTACAATGTGTGGAATGTCACTCTGTCAGTGTGTTTAGAATGTGTGGAATGTCACTCTGTCAGTGTGTTTATAATGTGTGGAATGTCACTCTGTCAGTGTGTTTATAATGTGTGGAATGTCAATCTGTCAGTGTGTTTAGAATGTGTGGAATGTCACTCTGTCAGTGTGTTTAGAATATGTGGAATGTCACTCTGTCAGTATGTTTAGAATATGAGGAATGTCACTCTGTCAGTGTGTTTATAATGTGTGGAATGTCACTCTGTCAGTGTGTTTAGAATATGTGGAATGTCACTCTGTCAGTGTGTTTAGAATATGTGCAATGTCACTCTGTCGGTGTGTTTAGAATGTGTGGAATGTCACTCTGTCAGTGTGTTTAGAATGTGTGGAATGTCACTCTGTCAGTGTGTTTAGAATATGTGGAATGTCACTCTGTCAGTGTTTACAATGTGTGGAATGTCACTCTGTCAGTGTGTTTAGAATATGTGGAATGTCACTGTCAGTGTGTTTATAATGTGTGGAATGTCACTCTGTCAGTGTGTTTAGAATGTGTGGAATGTCACTCTGTCAGTATGTTTAGAATATGAGGAATGTCACTCTGTCAGTGTGTTTATAATGTGTGGAATGTCACTCTGTCAGTGTTTACAATGTGTGGAATGTCACTCTGTCAGTGTGTTTAGAATATGTGGAATGTCACTCTGTCAGTATGTTTAGAATATGAGGAATGTCACTCTGTCAGTGTGTTTATAATGTGTGGAATGTCACTCTGTCAGTGTGTTTAGAATATGTGGAATGTCACTCTGTCGGTGTGTTTAGAATGTGTGGAATGTCACTCTGTCAGTGTGTTTAGAATGTGTGGAATGTCACTCTGTCAGTGTGTTTAGAATATGTGGAATGTCACTGTCAGTGTGTTTATAATGTGTGGAATGTCACTCTGTCAGTGTGTTTAGAATGTGTGGAATGTCACTCTGTCAGTGTTTACAATGTGTGGAATGTCACTCTGTCAGTATGTTTAGAATATGAGGAATGTCACTCTGTCAGTGTGTTTATAATGTGTGGAATGTCACTCTGTCAGTGTGTTTAGAATATGTGGAATGTCACTCTGTCGGTGTGTTTAGAATGTGTGGAATGTCACTCTGTCAGTGTGTTTAGAATGTGTGGAATGTCACTCTGTCAGTGTGTTTAGAATATGTGGAATGTCACTCTGTCAGTGTTTACAATGTGTGGAATGTCACTCTGTCAGTGTGTTTAGAATATGTGGAATGTCACTGTCAGTGTGTTTATAATGTGTGGAATGTCACTCTGTCAGTGTGTTTAGAATGTGTGGAATGTCACTCTGTCAGTGTTTACAATGTGTGGAATGTCACTCTGTCAGTGTGTTTAGAATATGTGGAATGTCACTCTGTCAGTATGTTTAGAATATGAGGAATGTCACTCTGTCAGTGTGTTTATAATGTGTGGAATGTCACTCTGTCAGTGTTTACAATGTGTGGAATGTCACTCTGTCAGTGTGTTTAGAATATGTGGAATGTCACTCTGTCAGTATGTTTAGAATATGAGGAATGTCACTCTGTCAGTGTGTTTATAATGTGTGGAATGTCACTCTGTCAGTGTGTTTAGAATATGTGGAATGTCACTCTGTCAGTGTGTTTAGAATATGTGGAATGTCACTCTGTCAGTGTTTACAATGTGTGGAATGTCACTCTGTCAGTGTGTTTAGAATATGTGGAATGTCACTCTGTCAGTGTGTTTATAATGTGTGGAATGTCACTCTGTCAGTGTGTTTATAATGTGTGGAATGTCACTCTGTCAGTGTGTTTAGAATGTGTGGAATGTCACTCTGTCAGTGTGTTTAGAATGTGTGGAATGTCACTCTGTCAGTGTGTTTAGAATGTGTGGAATGTCACTCTGTCAGTGTGTTTATAATGTGTGGAATGTCACTCTGTCAGTGTGTTTATAATGTGTGGAATGTCACTCTGTCAGTGTGTTTAGAATGTGTGGAATGTCACTCTGTCAGTGTGTTTATAATGTGTGGAATGTCACTCTGTCAGTGTGTTTAGAATGTGTGGAATGTCACTCTGTCAGTGTGTTTATAATGTGTGGAATGTCACTCTGTCAGTGTGTTTATAATGTGTGGAATGTCACTCTGTCAGTGTGTTTAGAATGTGTGGAATGTCACTCTGTCAGTGTGTTTATAATGTGTGGAATGTCACTCTGTCAGTGTGTTTATAATGTGTGGAATGTCACTCTGTCAGTGTGTTTATAATGTGTGGAATGTCACTCTGTCAGTGTGTTTATAATGTGTGGAATGTCACTCTGTCAGTGTGTTTATAATGTGTGGAATGTCACTCTGTCAGTGTGTTTATAATGTGTGGAATGTCACTCTGTCAGTGTGTTTATAATGTGTGGAATGTCACTCTGTCAGTGTGTTTATAATGTGTGGAATGTCACTCTGTCAGTGTGTTTATAATGTGTGGAATGTCACTCTATCAGTGTGTTTAGAATGTGTGGAATGTCACTCTGTCAGTGTGTTTATAATGTGTGGAATGTCACTCTATCAGTGTGTTTAGAATGTGTGGAATGTCACTCTGTCAGTGTGTTTATAATGTGTGGAATGTCACTCTGTCAGTGTGTTTATAATGTGTGGAATGTCACTCTGTCAGTGTGTTTCTAATGTGTGGAATGTCACTCTGTCAGTGTGTTTAGAATGTGTGGAATGTCACTCTGTCAGTGTGTTTATAATGTGTGGAATGTCACTCTGTCAGTGTGTTTATAATGTGTGGAATGTCACTCTGTCAGTGTGTTTAGAATGTGTGGAATGTCACTCTGTCAGTGTGTTTATAATGTGTGGAATGTCACTCTGTCAGTGTGTTTAGAATATGTGGAATGTCACTCTGTCAGTGTGTTTAGAATGTGTGGAATGTCACTCTGTCAGTGTGTTTAGAATGTGTGGAATGACACTCTGTCAGTGTGTTTATAATGTGTGGAATGTCACTCTGTCAGTGTGTTTATAATGTGTGGAATGTCACTCTGTCAGTGTGTTTAGAATGTGTGGAATGTCACTCTGTCAGTGTGTTTAGAATGTGTGGAATGTCACTCTGTCAGTGTGTTTATAATGTGTGGAATGTCACTCTGTCAGTGTGTTTAGAATATGTGTAATGTCACTCTGTCAGTGTGTTTAGAATGTGTGGAATGTCACTCTGTCAGTGTGTTTAGAATGTTTGGAATGACACTCTGTCAGTGTGTTTATAATGTGTGGAATGTCACTCTGTCAGTGTGTTTAGAATATGTGGAATGTCACTCTGTCAGTGTGTTTAGAATATGTGGAATGTCACTCTGTCAGTGTGTTTAGAATATGTGGAATGTCACTCTGTCAGTGTGTTTAGAATGTGTGGAATGTCACTCTGTCAGTGTGTTTAGAATGTGTGGAATGTCACTCTGTCAGTGTGCTTAGAATGTGTGGAATGTCACTCTGTCAGTGTGTTTAGAATGTGTGGAATGTCACTCTGTCAGTGTGTTTAGAATATGTGGAATGTCACTCTGTCAGTGTGTTTAGAATATGTGGAATGTCACTCTGTCAGTGTGTTTAGAATATGTGGAATGTCACTCTGTCAGTGTGTTTCGAATATGTGGAATGTCACTCTGTCAGTGTGTTTAGAATATGTGGAATGTCACTCTGTCAGTGTGTTTAGAATGTGTGGAATGTCACTCTGTCAGTGTGTTTAGAATGTGTGGAATGTCACTCTGTCAGTGTGTTTAGAATGTGTGGAATGTCACTCTGTCAGTGTGTTTAGAATGTGTGGAATGTCACTCTGTCAGTGTGTTTAGAATATGTGGAATGTCACTCTGTCAGTGTGTTTAGAATGTGTGGAATGTCACTCTGTCAGTGTGTTTAGAATGTGTAGAATGACACTCTTTCAGTGTGTTTAGAATGTGTGGAATGTCACTCTGTCAGTGTGTTTAGAATATGTGGAATGTCACTCTGTCAGTGTGTTTATAATGTGTGGAATGTCACTCTGTCAGTGTGTTTAGAATATGTGGAATGTCACTCTGTCAGTGTGTTTATAATGTGTGGAATGTCACTCTGTCAGTGTGTTTAGAATATGTGGAATGTCACTCTGTCAGTGTGTTTATAATGTGTGGAATGTCACTCTGTCAGTGTGTTTATAATGTGTGGAATGTCACTCTGTCAGTGTGTTTAGAATATGTGGAATGTCACTCTGTCAGTGTGTTTATAATGTGTGGAATGTCACTCTGTCAGTGTGTTTATAATGTGTGGAATGTCACTCTGTCAGTGTGTTTATAATGTGTGGAATGTCACTCTGTCAGTGTGTTTATAATGTGTGGAATGTCACTCTGTCAGTGTGTTTAGAATATGTGGAATGTCACTCTGTCAGTGTGTTTATAATGTGTGGAATGTCACTCTGTCAGTGTGTTTAGAATATGTGGAATGTCACTCTGTCAGTGTGTTTAGAATATGTGGAATGTCACTCTGTCAGTGTGTTTATAATGTGTGGAATGTCACTCTGTCAGTGTGTTTATAATGTGTGGAATGTCACTCTGTCAGTGTGTTTAGAATGTGTGGAATGTCACTCTGTCAGTGTGTTTATAATGTGTGGAATGTCACTCTGTCAGTGTGTTTAGAATATGTGGAATGTCACTCTGTCAGTGTTTACAATGTGTGGAATGTCACTCTGTCAGTGTGTTTAGAATGTGTGGAATGTCACTCTGTCAGTGTGTTTATAATGTGTGGAATGTCACTCTGTCAGTGTGTTTATAATGTGTGGAATGTCACTCTGTCAGTGTGTTTATAATGTGTGGAATGTGACTCTGTCAGTGTGTTTAGAATGTGTGGAATGTCACTCTGTCAGTGTGTTTAGAATGTGTGGAATGTCACTCTGTCAGTGTGTTTATAATGTGTGGAATGTCACTCTGTCAGTGTGTTTACAATGTGTGGAATGTCACTCTGTCAGTGTGTTTACAATGTGTGGAATGTCACTCTGTCAGTGTGTTTAGAATGTGTGGAATGTCACTCTGTCAGTGTGTTTACAATGTGTGGAATGTCACTCTGTCAGTGTGTTTAGAATGTGTGGAATGTCACTCTGTCAGTGTGTTTATAATGTGTGGAATGTCACTCTGTCAGTGTGTTTAGAATATGTGGAATGTCACTCTGTCAGTGTTTACAATGTGTGGAATGTCACTCTGTCAGTGTGTTTAGAATGTGTGGAATGTCACTCTGTCAGTGTGTTTATAATGTGTGGAATGTCACTCTGTCAGTGTGTTTATAATGTGTGGAATGTCACTCTGTCAGTGTGTTTATAATGTGTGGAATGTCACTCTGTCAGTGTGTTTAGAATGTGTGGAATGTCACTCTGTCAGTGTGTTTATAATGTGTGGAATGTCACTCTGTCAGTGTGTTTACAATGTGTGGAATGTCACTCTGTCAGTGTGTTTACAATGTGTGGAATGTCACTCTGTCAGTGTGTTTATAATGTGTGGAATGTCACTCTGTCAGTGTGTTTAGAATGTGTGGAATGTCACTCTGTCAGTGTGTTTAGAATGTGTGGAATGTCACTCTGTCAGTGTGTTTATAATGTGTGGAATGTCACTCTGTCAGTGTGTTTACAATGTGTGGAATGTCACTCTGTCAGTGTGTTTAGAATGTGTGGAATGTCACTCTGTCAGTGTGTTTATAATGTGTGGAATGTCACTCTGTCAGTGTGTTTAGAATGTGTGGAATGTCACTCTGTCAGTGTGTTTAGAATGTGTGGAATGTCACTCTGTCAGTGTGTTTATAATGTGTGGAATGTCACTCTGTCAGTGTGTTTAGAATGTGTGGAATGTCACTCTGTCAGTGTGTTTATAATGTGTGGAATGTCACTCTGTCAGTGTGTTTACAATGTGTGGAATGTCACTCTGTCAGTGTGTTTATAATGTGTGGAATGTCACTCTGTCAGTGTGTTTAGAATGTGTGGAATGTCACTCTGTCAGTGTGTTTAGAATATGTGGAATGTCACTCTGTCAGTGTGTTTATAATGTGTGGAATGTCACTCTGTCAGTGTGTTTACAATGTGTGGAATGTCACTCTGTCAGTGTGTTTAGAATGTGTGGAATGTCACTCTGTCAGTGTGTTTATAATGTGTGGAATGTCACTCTGTCAGTGTGTTTAGAATGTGTGGAATGTCACTCTGTCAGTGTGTTTATAATGTGTGGAATGTCACTCTGTCACTGTGTTTAGAATGTGTGGAATGTCACTCTGTCAGTGTGTTTATAATGTGTGGAATGTCACTCTGTCAGTGTGTTTAGAATATGTGGAATGTCACTCTGTCAGTGTGTTTAGAATGTGTGGAATGTCACTCTGTCAGTGTGTTTAGAATGTGTGGAATGACACTCTGTCAGTGTGTTTATAATGTGTGGAATGTCACTCTGTCAGTGTGTTTATAATGTGTGGAATGTCACTCTGTCAGTGTGTTTAGAATGTGTGGAATGTCACTCTGTCAGTGTGTTTAGAATGTGTGGAATGTCACTCTGTCAGTGTGTTTATAATGTGTGGAATGTCACTCTGTCAGTGTGTTTAGAATATGTGTAATGTCACTCTGTCAGTGTGTTTAGAATGTGTGGAATGTCACTCTGTCAGTGTGTTTAGAATGTGTGGAATGACACTCTGTCAGTGTGTTTATAATGTGTGGAATGTCACTCTGTCAGTGTGTTTAGAATATGTGGAATGTCACTCTGTCAGTGTGTTTAGAATATGTGGAATGTCACTCTGTCAGTGTGTTTAGAATATGTGGAATGTCACTCTGTCAGTGTGTTTAGAATGTGTGGAATGTCACTCTGTCAGTGTGTTTAGAATGTGTGGAATGTCACTCTGTCAGTGTGCTTAGAATGTGTGGAATGTCACTCTGTCAGTGTGTTTAGAATGTGTGGAATGTCACTCTGTCAGTGTGTTTAGAATATGTGGAATGTCACTCTGTCAGTGTGTTTAGAATATGTGGAATGTCACTCTGTCAGTGTGTTTAGAATATGTGGAATGTCACTCTGTCACTGTGTTTAGAATATGTGGAATGTCACTCTGTCAGTGTGTTTAGAATATGTGGAATGTCACTCTGTCAGTGTGTTTAGAATGTGTGGAATGTCACTCTGTCAGTGTGTTTAGAATGTGTGGAATGTCACTCTGTCAGTGTGTTTAGAATGTGTGGAATGTCACTCTGTCAGTGTGTTTAGAATGTGTGGAATGTCACTCTGTCAGTGTGTTTAGAATATGTGGAATGTCACTCTGTCAGTGTGTTTAGAATGTGTGGAATGTCACTCTGTCAGTGTGTTTAGAATGTGTGGAATGACACTCTTTCAGTGTGTTTATAATGTGTGGAATGTCACTCTGTCAGTGTGTTTAGAATATGTGGAATGTCACTCTGTCAGTGTGTTTATAATGTGTGGAATGTCACTCTGTCAGTGTGTTTAGAATATGTGGAATGTCACTCTGTCAGTGTGTTTATAATGTGTGGAATGTCACTCTGTCAGTGTGTTTAGAATATGTGGAATGTCACTCTGTCAGTGTGTTTATAATGTGTGGAATGTCACTCTGTCAGTGTGTTTATAATGTGTGGAATGTCACTCTGTCAGTGTGTTTAGAATATGTGGAATGTCACTCTGTCAGTGTGTTTATAATGTGTGGAATGTCACTCTGTCAGTGTGTTTATAATGTGTGGAATGTCACTCTGTCAGTGTGTTTATAATGTGTGGAATGTCACTCTGTCAGTGTGTTTATAATGTGTGGAATGTCACTCTGTCAGTGTGTTTAGAATATGTGGAATGTCACTCTGTCAGTGTGTTTATAATGTGTGGAATGTCACTCTGTCAGTGTGTTTAGAATATGTGGAATGTCACTCTGTCAGTGTGTTTAGAATATGTGGAATGTCACTCTGTCAGTGTGTTTATAATGTGTGGAATGTCACTCTGTCAGTGTGTTTATAATGTGTGGAATGTCACTCTGTCAGTGTGTTTAGAATATGTGGAATGTCACTCTGTCAGTGTTTACAATGTGTGGAATGTCACTCTGTCAGTGTGTTTAGAATGTGTGGAATGTCACTCTGTCAGTGTGTTTATAATGTGTGGAATGTCACTCTGTCAGTGTGTTTATAATGTGTGGAATGTCACTCTGTCAGTGTGTTTATAATGTGTGGAATGTGACTCTGTCAGTGTGTTTAGAATGTGTGGAATGTCACTCTGTCAGTGTGTTTATAATGTGTGGAATGTCACTCTGTCAGTGTGTTTACAATGTGTGGAATGTCACTCTGTCAGTGTGTTTAGAATGTGTGGAATGTCACTCTGTCAGTGTGTTTACAATGTGTGGAATGTCACTCTGTCAGTGTGTTTAGAATGTGTGGAATGTCACTCTGTCAGTGTGTTTAGAATGTGTGGAATGTCACTCTGTCAGTGTGTTTATAATGTGTGGAATGTCACTCTGTCAGTGTGTTTAGAATATGTGGAATGTCACTCTGTCAGTGTTTACAATGTGTGGAATGTCACTCTGTCAGTGTGTTTAGAATGTGTGGAATGTCACTCTGTCAGTGTGTTTATAATGTGTGGAATGTCACTCTGTCAGTGTGTTTATAATGTGTGGAATGTCACTCTGTCAGTGTGTTTATAATGTGTGGAATGTCACTCTGTCAGTGTGTTTAGAATGTGTGGAATGTCACTCTGTCAGTGTGTTTATAATGTGTGGAATGTCACTCTGTCAGTGTGTTTACAATGTGTGGAATGTCACTCTGTCAGTGTGTTTAGAATATGTGGAATGTCACTCTGTCAGTGTGTTTATAATGTGTGGAATGTCACTCTGTCAGTGTGTTTAGAATGTGTGGAATGTCACTCTGTCAGTGTGTTTAGAATGTGTGGAATGTCACTCTGTCAGTGTGTTTATAATGTGTGGAATGTCACTCTGTCAGTGTGTTTACAATGTGTGGAATGTCACTCTGTCAGTGTGTTTAGAATGTGTGGAATGTCACTCTGTCAGTGTGTTTATAATGTGTGGAATGTCACTCTGTCAGTGTGTTTAGAATGTGTGGAATGTCACTCTGTCAGTGTGTTTAGAATGTGTGGAATGTCACTCTGTCAGTGTGTTTATAATGTGTGGAATGTCACTCTGTCAGTGTGTTTAGAATGTGTGGAATGTCACTCTGTCAGTGTGTTTATAATGTGTGGAATGTCACTCTGTCAGTGTGTTTACAATGTGTGGAATGTCACTCTGTCAGTGTGTTTATAATGTGTGGAATGTCACTCTGTCAGTGTGTTTAGAATGTGTGGAATGTCACTCTGTCAGTGTGTTTAGAATATGTGGAATGTCACTCTGTCAGTGTGTTTATAATGTGTGGAATGTCACTCTGTCAGTGTGTTTACAATGTGTGGAATGTCACTCTGTCAGTGTGTTTAGAATGTGTGGAATGTCACTCTGTCAGTGTGTTTATAATGTGTGGAATGTCACTCTGTCAGTGTGTTTAGAATGTGTGGAATGTCACTCTGTCAGTGTGTTTATAATGTGTGGAATGTCACTCTGTCAGTGTGTTTAGAATGTGTGGAATGTCACTCTGTCAGTGTGTTTAGAATGTGTGGAATGTCACTCTGTCAGTGTGTTTATAATGTGTGGAATGTCACTCTGTCAGTGTGTTTACAATGTGTGGAATGTCACTCTGTCAGTGTGTTTATAATGTGTGGAATGTCACTCTGTCAGTGTGTTTAGAATGTGTGGAATGTCACTCTGTCAGTGTGTTTATAATGTGTGGAATGTCACTCTGTCAGTGTGTTTAGAATGTGTGGAATGTAACTCTGTCAGTGTGTTTAGAATGTGTGGAATGTCACTCTGTCAGTGTGTTTATAATGTGTGGAATGTCACTCTGTCAGTGTGTTTACAATGTGTGGAATGTCACTCTGTCAGTGTGTTTAGAATGTGTGGAATGTCACTCTGTCAGTGTGTTTAGAATGTGTGGAATGTCACTCTGTCAGTGTGTTTATAATGTGTGGAATGTCACTCTGTCAGTGTGTTTATAATGTGTGGAATGTCACTCTGTCAGTGTGTTTAGAATGTGTGGAATGTCACTCTGTCAGTGTGTTTAGAATGTGTGGAATGTCACTCTGTCAGTGTGTTTATAATGTGTGGAATGTCACTCTGTCAGTGTGTTTAGAATGTGTGGAATGTCACTCTGTCAGTGTGTTTAGAATGTGTGGAATGTCACTCTGTCAGTGTGTTTATAATGTGTGGAATGTCACTCTGTCAGTGTGTTTATCATGTGTGGAATGTCACTCTGTCAGTGTGTTTATCATGTGTGGAATGTCACTCTGTCAGTGTGTTTAGAATGTGTGGAATGTCACTCTGTCAGTGTGTTTAGAATGTGTGGAATGTCACTCTGTCAGTGTGTTTAGAATGTGTGGAATGTCACTCTGTCAGTGTGTTTATAATGTGTGGAATGTCACTCTGTCAGTGTGTTTAGAATGTGTGGAATGTCACTCTGTCAGTGTGTTTAGAATGTGTGGAATGTCACTCTGTCAGTGTGTTTATAATGTGTGGAATGTCACTCTGTCAGTGTGTTTAGAATATGTGGAATGTCACTCTGTCAGTGTGTTTATAATGTGTGGAATGTCACTCTGTCAGTGTGTTTATAATGTGTGGAATGTCACTCTGTCGGTGTGTTTAGAATGTGTGGAATGTCACTCTGTCAGTGTGTTTAGAATGTGTGGAATGTCACTCTGTCAGTGTGTTTAGAATATGTGGAATGTCACTCTGTCAGTGTTTACAATGTGTGGAATGTCACTCTGTCAGTGTGTTTAGAATATGTGGAATGTCACTGTCAGTGTGTTTATAATGTGTGGAATGTCACTCTGTCAGTGTGTTTATAATGTGTGGAATGTCACTCTGTCAGTGTGTTTAGAATATGTGGAATGTCACTCTGTCAGTGTTTACAATGTGTGGAATGTCACTCTGTCAGTGTGTTTAGAATGTGTGGAATGTCACTCTGTCAGTGTGTTTAGAATATGTGGAATGTCACTCTGTCAGTGTTTACAATGTGTGGAATGTCACTCTGTCAGTGTGTTTATAATGTGTGGAATGTCACTCTGTCAGTGTGTTTATAATGTGTGGAATGTCACTCTGTCAGTGTGTTTATAATGTGTGGAATGTCACTCTGTCAGTGTGTTTAGAATGTGTGGAATGTCACTCTGTCAGTGTGTTTATAATGTGTGGAATGTCACTCTGTCAGTGTGTTTAGAATATGTGGAATGTCACTCTGTCAGTGTGTTTATAATATGTGGAATGTCACTCTGTCAGTGTGTTTATAATGTGTGGAATGTCACTCTGTCAGTGTGTTTAGAATATGTGGAATGTCACTCTGTCAGTGTGTTTATAATGTGTGGAATGTCACTCTGTCAGTGTGTTTAGAATATGTGGAATGTCACTCTGTCAGTGTGTTTATAATGTGTGGAATGTCACTCTGTCAGTGTGTTTATAATGTGTGGAATGTCACTCTGTCAGTGTGTTTAGAATGTGTGGAATGTCACTCTGTCAGTGTGTTTATAATGTGTGGAATGTCACTCTGTCAGTGTGTTTATAATGTGTGGAATGTCACTCTGTCAGTGTGTTTATAATGTGTGGAATGTCACTCTGTCAGTGTGTTTAGAATATGTGGAATGTCACTCTGTCAGTGTGTTTATAATGTGTGGAATGTCACTCTGTCAGTGTGTTTATAATGTGTGGAATGTCACTCTGTCAGTGTGTTTATAATATGTGGAATGTCACTCTGTCAGTGTGTTTATAATGTGTGGAATGTCACTCTGTCAGTGTGTTTATAATGTGTGGAATGTCACTCTGTCAGTGTGTTTAGAATATGTGGAATGTCACTCTGTCAGTGTGTTTATAATGTGTGGAATGTCACTCTGTCAGTGTGTTTAGAATATGTGGAATGTCACTCTGTCAGTGTGTTTATAATGTGTGGAATGTCACTCTGTCAGTGTGTTTATAATGTGTGGAATGTCACTCTGTCAGTGTGTTTATAATATGTGGAATGTCACTCTGTCAGTGTGTTTATAATGTGTGGAATGTCACTCTGTCAGTGTGTTTATAATGTGTGGAATGTCACTCTGTCAGTGTGTTTAGAATATGTGGAATGTCACTCTGTCAGTGTGTTTATAATGTGTGGAATGTCACTCTGTCAGTGTGTTTAGAATATGTGGAATGTCACTCTGTCAGTGTGTTTATAATGTGTGGAATGTCACTCTGTCAGTGTGTTTATAATGTGTGGAATGTCACTCTGTCAGTGTGTTTATAATGTGTGGAATGTCACTCTGTCAGTGTGTTTATAATGTGTGGAATGTCACTCTGTCAGTGTTTACAATGTGTGGAATGTCACTCTGTCAGTGTGTTTATAATATGTGGAATGTCACTCTGTCAGTGTGTTTATAATGTGTGGAATGTCACTCTGTCAGTGTGTTTATAATGTGTGGAATGTCACTCTGTCAGTGTGTTTAGAATATGTGGAATGTCACTCTGTCAGTGTGTTTATAATGTGTGGAATGTCACTCTGTCAGTGTGTTTAGAATATGTGGAATGTCACTCTGTCAGTGTGTTTATAATGTGTGGAATGTCACTCTGTCAGTGTGTTTATAATGTGTGGAATGTCACTCTGTCAGTGTGTTTATAATGTGTGGAATGTCACTCTGTCAGTGTGTTTATAATCTGTGGAATGTCACTCTGTCAGTGTTTACAATGTGTGGAATGTCACTCTGTCAGTGTGTTTAGAATGTGTGGAATGTCACTCTGTCAGTGTGTTTATAATGTGTGGAATGTCACTCTGTCAGTGTGTTTATAATGTGTGGAATGTCACTCTGTCAGTGTGTTTAGAATATGTGGAATGTCACTCTGTCAGTGTGTTTAGAATGTGTGGAATGTCACTCTGTCGGTGTGTTTAGAATGTGTGGAATGTCACTCTGTCAGTGTGTTTAGAATGTGTGGAATGTCACTCTGTCAGTGTGTTTAGAATATGTGGAATGTCACTCTGTCAGTGTTTACAATGTGTGGAATGTCACTCTGTTAGTGTGTTTAGAATATGTGGAATGTCACTCTGTCGGTGTGTTTAGAATATGTGGAATGTCACTGTCAGTGTGTTTATAATGTGTGGAATGTCACTCTGTCAGTGTGTTTAGAATATGTGGAATGTCACTCTGTCAGTGTGTTTATAATGTGTGGAATGTCACTCTGTCAGTGTGTTTAGAATGTGTGGAATGTCACTCTGTCAGTGTGTTTATAATGTGTGGAATGTCACTCTGTCAGTGTGTTTAGAATATGTGGAATGTCACTCTGTCAGTGTGTTTAGAATATGTGGAATGTCACTCTGTCAGTGTGTTTAGAATATGTGGAATGTCACTCTGTCGGTGTGTTTAGAATGTGTGGAATGTCACTCTGTCAGTGTGTTTAGAATGTGTGGAATGTCACTCTGTCAGTGTGTTTATAATGTGTGGAATGTCACTCTGTCGGTGTGTTTAGAATGTGTGGAATGTCACTCTGTCAGTGTGTTTAGAATGTGTGGAATGTCACTCTGTCAGTGTGTTTAGAATGTGTGGAATGTCACTCTGTCAGTGTGTTTAGAATATGTGGAATGTCACTCTGTCAGTGTGTTTAGAATGTGTGGAATGTCACTCTGTCAGTGTGTTTATAATGTGTGGAATGTCACTCTGTCAGTGTGTTTAGAATATGTGGAATGTCACTCTGTCAGTGTGTTTAGAATATGTGGAATGTCACTCTGTCAGTGTGTTTAGAATATGTGGAATGTCACTCTGTCGGTGTGTTTAGAATGTGTGGAATGTCACTCTGTCAGTGTGTTTAGAATGTGTGGAATGTCACTCTGTCAGTGTGTTTAGAATGTGTGGAATGTCACTCTGTCAGTGTGTTTAGAATATGTGGAATGTCACTCTGTCAGTGTTTACAATGTGTGGAATGTCACTCTGTCAGTGTGTTTAGAATATGTGGAATGTCACTGTCAGTGTGTTTATAATGTGTGGAATGTCACTCTGTCAGTGTGTTTAGAATATGTGGAATGTCACTCTGTCAGTGTGTTTAGAATGTGTGGAATGTCACTCTGTCAGTGTGTTTAGAATATGTGGAATGTCACTCTGTCAGTGTTTACAATGTGTGGAATGTCACTCTGTCAGTGTGTTTAGAATATGTGGAATGTCACTCTGTCAGTGTGTTTAGAATGTGTGGAATGTCACTCTGTCAGTGTGTTTATAATGTGTGGAATGTCACTCTGTCAGTGTGTTTAGAATATGTGGAATGTCACTGTCAGTGTGTTTATAATGTGTGGAATGTCACTCTGTCAGTGTGTTTAGAATATGTGGAATGTCACTCTGTCAGTGTGTTTAGAATGTGTGGAATGTCACTCTGTCAGTGTGTTTAGAATATGTGGAATGTCACTCTGTCAGTGTTTACAATGTGTGGAATGTCACTCTGTCAGTGTGTTTAGAATATGTGGAATGTCACTGTCAGTGTGTTTATAATGTGTGGAATGTCACTCTGTCAGTGTGTTTAGAATATGTGGAATGTCACTCTGTCAGTGTGTTTAGAATGTGTGGAATGTCACTCTGTCAGTGTGTTTAGAATATGTGGAATGTCACTCTGTCAGTGTTTACAATGTGTGGAATGTCACTCTGTCAGTGTGTTTAGAATATGTGGAATGTCACTCTGTCAGTGTGTTTAGAATGTGTGGAATGTCACTCTGTCAGTGTGTTTAGAATGTGTGGAATGTCACTCTGTCAGTGTGTTTATAATGTGTGGAATGTCACTCTGTCAGTGTGTTTATAATGTGTGGAATGTCACTCTGTCAGTGTGTTTATAATGTGTGGAATGTCACTCTGTCAGTGTGTTTATAATGTGTGGAATGTCACTCTGTCAGTGTGTTTAGAATATGTGGAATGTCACTCTGTCAGTGTGTTTATAATGTGTGGAATGTCACTCTGTCAGTGTGTTTAGAATGTGTGGAATGTCACTCTGTCAGTGTGTTTAGAATGTGTGTAATGTCACTCTGTCAGTGTGTTTATAATGTGTGGAATGTCACTCTGTCAGTGTGTTTAGAATGTGTGGAATGTCACTCTGTCAGTGTGTTTAGAATGTGTGGAATGTCACTCTGTCAGTGTGTTTATAATGTGTGGAATGTCACTCTGTCAGTGTGTTTAGAATGTGTGGAATGTCACTCTGTCAGTGTGTTTACAATGTGTGGAATGTCACTCTGTCAGTGTGTTTATAATATGTGGAATGTCACTCTGTCAGTGTGTTTACAATGTGTGGAATGTCACTCTGTCAGTGTGTTTATAATGTGTGGAATGTCACTCTGTCAGTGTGTTTAGAATATGTGGAATGTCACTCTGTCAGTGTGTTTATAATGTGTGGAATGTCACTCTGTCAGTGTGTTTACAATGTGTGGAATGTCACTCTGTCAGTTTGTTTATAATGTGTGGAATGTCACTCTGTCAGTGTGTTTAGAATACGTGGAATGTCACTCTGTCAGTGTGTTTATAATGTGTGGAATGTCACTCTGTCAGTGTGTTTAGAATGTGTGGAATGTCACTCTGTCAGTGTGTTTATAATGTGTGGAATGTCACTCTGTCAGTGTGTTTATAATGTGTGGAATGTCACTCTGTCAGTGTGTTTAGAATATGTGGAATGTCACTCTGTCAGTGTGTTTATAATGTGTGGAATGTCACTCTGTCAGTGTGTTTAGAATGTGTGGAATGTCACTCTGTCAGTGTGTTTATAATGTGTGGAATGTCACTCTGTCAGTGTGTTTATAATGTGTGGAATGTCACTCTGTCAGTGTGTTTATAATGTGTGGAATGTCACTCTGTCAGTGTGTTTAGAATGTGTGGAATGTCACTCTGTCAGTGTGTTTAGAATGTGTGGAATGTCACTCTGTCAGTGTGTTTAGAATGTGTGGAATGTCACTCTGTCAGTGTGTTTAGAATGTGTGGAATGTCACTCTGTCAGTGTGTTTATAATGTGTGGAATGTCACTCTGTCAGTGTGTATAGAATGTGTGGAATGTCACTCTGTCAGTGTGTTTAGAATGTGTGGAATGTCACTCTGTCAGTGTGTTTATAATGTGTGGAATGTCACTCTGTCAGTGTGTTTAGAATATGTGGAATGTCACTCTGTCAGTGTGTTTAGAATGTGTGGAATGTCACTCTGTCAGTGTGTTTATATTGTGTGGAATGTCACTCTGTCAGTGTGTTTAGAATGTGTGGAATGTCACTCTGTCAGTGTGTTTATAATGTGTGGAATGTCACTCTGTCAGTGTGTTTATAATGTGTGGAATGTCACTCTGTCAGTGTGTTTATAATGTGTGGAATGTCACTCTGTCAGTGTGTTTAGAATGTGTGGAATGTCACTCTGTCAGTGTGTTTAGAATGTGTGGAATGTCACTCTGTCAGTGTGTTTAGAATGTGTGGAATGTCACTCTGTCAGTGTGTTTAGAATGTGTGGAATGTCACTCTGTCAGTGTGTTTAGAATGTGTGGAATGTCACTCTGTCAGTGTGTTTATAATGTGTGGAATGTCACTCTGTCAGTGTGTTTATAATGTGTGGAATGTCACTCTGTCAGTGTGTTTAGAATGTGTGGAATGTCACTCTGTCAGTGTGTTTAGAATGTGTGGAATGTCACTCTGTCAGTGTGTTTATAATGTGTGGAATGTCACTCTGTCAGTGTGTTTAGAATGTGTGGAATGTCACTCTGTCAGTGTGTTTATAATGTGTGGAATGTCACTCTGTCAGTGTGTTTAGAATGTGTGGAATGTCACTCTGTCAGTGTGTTTATAATGTGTGGAATGTCACTCTGTCAGTGTGTTTATAATGTGTGGAATGTCACTCTGTCAGTGTGTTTATAATGTGTGGAATGTCACTCTGTCAGTGTGTTTAGAATATGTGGAATGTCACTCTGTCAGTGTGTTTATAATGTGTGGAATGTCACTCTGTCAGTGTGTTTATAATGTGTGGAATGTCACTCTGTCAGTGTGTTTATAATGTGTGGAATGTCACTCTGTCAGTGTGTTTAGAATGTGTGGAATGTCACTCTGTCAGTGTGTTTATAATGTGTGGAATGTCACTCTGTCAGTGTGTTTAGAATGTGTGGAATGTCACTCTGTCAGTGTGTTTATAATGTGTGGAATGTCACTCTGTCAGTGTGTTTAGAATATGTGGAATGTCACTCTGTCAGTGTGTTTATAATGTGTGGAATGTCACTCTGTCAGTGTGTTTAGAATGTGTGGAATGTCACTCTGTCAGTGTGTTTATAATGTGTGGAATGTCACTCTGTCAGTGTGTTTATAATGTGTGGAATGTCACTCTGTCAGTGTGTTTAGAATGTGTGGAATGTCACTCTGTCAGTTTGTTTATAATGTGTGGAATGTCACTCTGTCAGTGTGTTTAGAATGTGTGGAATGTCACTGTGTCAGTGTGTTTATAATGTGTGGAATGTCACTCTGTCAGTGTGTTTATAATGTGTGGAATGTCACTCTGTCAGTGTGTTTAGAATGTGTGGAATGTCACTCTGTCAGTGTGTTTATAATGTGTGGAATGTCACTCTGTCAGTGTGTTTAGAATGTGTGGAATGTCACTCTGTCAGTGTGTTTATAATGTGTGGAATGTCACTCTGTCAGTGTGTTTAGAATGTGTGGAATGTCACTCTGTCAGTGTGTTTATAATGTGTGGAATGTCACTCTGTCAGTGTGTTTAGAATGTGTGGAATGTCACTCTGTCAGTGTGTTTATAATGTGTGGAATGTCACTCTGTCAGTGTGCTTATAATGTGTGGAATGTCACTCTGTCAGTATGTTTAGAATGTGTGGAATGTCACTCTGTCAGTGTGTTTATAATGTGTGGAATGTCACTCTGTCAGTTTGTTTATAATGTGTGGAATGTCACTCTGTCAGTGTGTTTAGAATATGTGGAATGTCACTCTGTCAGTGTGTTTATAATGTGTGGAATGTCACTCTGTCAGTGTGTTTAGAATGTGTGGAATGTCACTCTGTCAGTGTGTTTATAATGTGTGGAATGTCACTCTGTCAGTGTGTTTAGAATGTGTGGAATGTCACTCTGTCAGTGTGTTTATAATGTGTGGAATGTCACTCTGTCAGTGTGTTTATAATGTGTGGAATGTCACTCTGTCAGTGTGTTTATAATGTGTGGAATGTCACTCTGTCAGTGTGTTTATAATGTGTGGAATGTCACTCTGTCAGTGTGTTTAGAATGTGTGGAATGTCACTCTGTCAGTGTGTTTATAATGTGTGGAATGTCACTCTGTCAGTGTGTTTATAATGTGTGGAATGTCACTCTGTCAGTGTGTTTAGAATGTGTGGAATGTCACTCTGTCAGTGTGTTTATAATGTGTGGAATGTCACTCTGTCAGTGTGTTTATAATGTGTGGAATGTCACTCTGTCAGTGTGTTTAGAATATGTGGAATGTCACTCTGTCAGTGTGTTTATAATGTGTGGAATGTCACTCTGTCAGTGTGTTTAGAATGTGTGGAATGTCACTCTGTCAGTGTGTTTATAATGTGTGGAATGTCACTCTGTCAGTGTGTTTATAATGTGTGGAATGTCACTCTGTCAGTGTGTTTAGAATGTGTGGAATGTCACTCTGTCAGTGTGTTTATAATGTGTGGAATGTCACTCTGTCAGTGTTTACAATGTGTGGAATGTCACTCTGTCAGTGTGTTTAGAATATGTGGAATGTCACTCTGTCAGTGTTTACAATGTGTGGAATGTCACTCTGTCAGTGTGTTTAGAATATGTGGAATGTCACTCTGTCAGTGTTTACAATGTGTGGAATGTCACTCTGTCAGTGTGTTTAGAATATGTGGAATGTCACTCTGTCAGTGTTTACAATGTGTGGAATGTCACTCTGTCAGTGTGTTTAGAATATGTGGAATGTGACTCTGTCAGTGTTTACAATGTGTGGAATGTCACTCTGTCAGTGTTTATAATGTGTGGAATGTCACTCTGTCAGTGTGTTTATAATGTGTGGAATGTCACTCTGTCAGTGTGTTTATAATGTGTGGAATGTCACTGTGTCAGTGTGTTTAGAATATGTGGAATGTCACTGTCAGTGTATTTATAATGTGTGGAATGTCACTCTGTCAGTGTGTTTATAATGTGTGGAATGTCACTCTGTCAGTGTGTTTATAATGTGTGGAATGTCACTCTGTCAGTGTGTTTAGAATGTGTGGAATGTCACTCTGTCAGTGTGTTTATAATGTGTGGAATGTCACTCTGTCAGTGTGTTTAGAATGTGTGGAATGTCACTCTGTCAGTGTGTTTAGAATGTGTGTAATGTCACTCTGTCAGTGTGTTTATAATGTGTGGAATGTCACTCTGTCAGTGTGTTTAGAATGTGTGGAATGTCACTCTGTCAGTGTGTTTATAATGTGTGGAATGTCACTCTGTCAGTGTGTTTAGAATGTGTGGAATGTCACTCTGTCAGTGTGTTTACAATGTGTGGAATGTCACTCTGTCAGTGTGTTTATAATATGTGGAATGTCACTCTGTCAGTGTGTTTACAATGTGTGGAATGTCACTCTGTCAGTGTGTTTATAATGTGTGGAATGTCACTCTGTCAGTGTGTTTAGAATATGTGGAATGTCACTCTGTCAGTGTGTTTATAATGTGTGGAATGTCACTCTGTCAGTGTGTTTACAATGTGTGGAATGTCACTCTGTCAGTGTGTTTATAATGTGTGGAATGTCACTCTGTCAGTGTGTTTAGAATACGTGGAATGTCACTCTGTCAGTGTGTTTATAATGTGTGGAATGTCACTCTGTCAGTGTGTTTAGAATGTGTGGAATGTCACTCTGTCAGTGTGTTTATAATGTGTGGAATGTCACTCTGTCAGTGTGTTTATAATGTGTGGAATGTCACTCTGTCAGTGTGTTTAGAATATGTGGAATGTCACTCTGTCAGTGTGTTTATAATGTGTGGAATGTCACTCTGTCAGTGTGTTTAGAATGTGTGGAATGTCACTCTGTCAGTGTGTTTATAATGTGTGGAATGTCACTCTGTCAGTGTGTTTATAATGTGTGGAATGTCACTCTGTCAGTGTGTTTATAATGTGTGGAATGTCACTCTGTCAGTGTGTTTAGAATGTGTGGAATGTCACTCTGTCAGTGTGTTTAGAATGTGTGGAATGTCACTCTGTCAGTGTGTTTAGAATGTGTGGAATGTCACTCTGTCAGTGTGTTTAGAATGTGTGGAATGTCACTCTGTCAGTGTGTTTATAATGTGTGGAATGTCACTCTGTCAGTGTGTTTAGAATGTGTGGAATGTCACTCTGTCAGTGTGTTTAGAATGTGTGGAATGTCACTCTGTCAGTGTGTTTATAATGTGTGGAATGTCACTCTGTCAGTGTGTTTAGAATATGTGGAATGTCACTCTGTCAGTGTGTTTAGAATGTGTGGAATGTCACTCTGTCAGTGTGTTTATAGTGTGTGGAATGTCACTCTGTCAGTGTGTTTAGAATGTGTGGAATGTCACTCTGTCAGTGTGTTTATAATGTGTGGAATGTCACTCTGTCAGTGTGTTTATAATGTGTGGAATGTCACTCTGTCAGTGTGTTTATAATGTGTGGAATGTCACTCTGTCAGTGTGTTTAGAATGTGTGGAATGTCACTCTGTCAGTGTGTTTAGAATGTGTGGAATGTCACTCTGTCAGTGTGTTTAGAATGTGTGGAATGTCACTCTGTCAGTGTGTTTAGAATGTGTGGAATGTCACTCTGTCAGTGTGTTTATAATGTGTGGAATGTCACTCTGTCAGTGTGTTTAGAATGTGTGGAATGTCACTCTGTCAGTGTGTTTAGAATGTGTGGAATGTCACTCTGTCAGTGTGTTTATAATGTGTGGAATGTCACTCTGTCAGTGTGTTTAGAATATGTGGAATGTCACTCTGTCAGTGTGTTTAGAATGTGTGGAATGTCACTCTGTCAGTGTGTTTATAGTGTGTGGAATGTCACTCTGTCAGTGTGTTTAGAATGTGTGGAATGTCACTCTGTCAGTGTGTTTATAATGTGTGGAATGTCACTCTGTCAGTGTGTTTATAATGTGTGGAATGTCACTCTGTCAGTGTGTTTATAATGTGTGGAATGTCACTCTGTCAGTGTGTTTAGAATGTGTGGAATGTCACTCTGTCAGTGTGTTTATAATGTGTGGAATGTCACTCTGTCAGTGTGTTTAGAATATGTGGAATGTCACTCTGTCAGTGTGTTTAGAATGTGTGGAATGTCACTCTGTCAGTGTGTTTATAGTGTGTGGAATGTCACTCTGTCAGTGTGTTTAGAATGTGTGGAATGTCACTCTGTCAGTGTGTTTATAATGTGTGGAATGTCACTCTGTCAGTGTGTTTATAATGTGTGGAATGTCACTCTGTCAGTGTGTTTATAATGTGTGGAATGTCACTCTGTCAGTGTGTTTAGAATGTGTGGAATGTCACTCTGTCAGTGTGTTTAGAATGTGTGGAATGTCACTCTGTCAGTGTGTTTAGAATGTGTGGAATGTCACTCTGTCAGTGTGTTTAGAATGTGTGGAATGTCACTCTGTCAGTGTGTTTAGAATGTGTGGAATGTCACTCTGTCAGTGTGTTTATAATGTGTGGAATGTCACTCTGTCAGTGTGTTTATAATGTGTGGAATGTCACTCTGTCAGTGTGTTTAGAATGTGTGGAATGTCACTCTGTCAATGTGTTTAGAATGTGTGGAATGTCACTCTGTCAGTGTGTTTATAATGTGTGGAATGTCACTCTGTCAGTGTGTTTAGAATGTGTGGAATGTCACTCTGTCAGTGTGTTTATAATGTGTGGAATGTCACTCTGTCAGTGTGTTTAGAATGTGTGGAATGTCACTCTGTCAGTGTGTTTATAATGTGTGGAATGTCACTCTGTCAGTGTGTTTATAATGTGTGGAATGTCACTCTGTCAGTGTGTTTATAATGTGTGGAATGTCACTCTGTCAGTGTGTTTAGAATATGTGGAATGTCACTCTGTCAGTGTGTTTATAATGTGTGGAATGTCACTCTGTCAGTGTGTTTATAATGTGTGGAATGTCACTCTGTCAGTGTGTTTATAATGTGTGGAATGTCACTCTGTCAGTGTGTTTAGAATGTGTGGAATGTCACTCTGTCAGTGTGTTTATAATGTGTGGAATGTCACTCTGTCAGTGTGTTTAGAATGTGTGGAATGTCACTCTGTCAGTGTGTTTATAATGTGTGGAATGTCACTCTGTCAGTGTGTTTAGAATATGTGGAATGTCACTCTGTCAGTGTGTTTATAATGTGTGGAATGTCACTCTGTCAGTGTGTTTAGAATGTGTGGAATGTCACTCTGTCAGTGTGTTTATAATGTGTGGAATGTCACTCTGTCAGTGTGTTTAGAATATGTGGAATGTCACTCTGTCAGTGTTTACAATGTGTGGAATGTCACTCTGTCAGTGTGTTTAGAATATGTGGAATGTGACTCTGTCAGTGTTTACAATGTGTGGAATGTCACTCTGTCAGTGTTTATAATGTGTGGAATGTCACTCTGTCAGTGTGTTTATAATGTGTGGAAAGTCACTCTGTCAGTGTGTTTATAATGTGTGGAATGTCACTGTGTCAGTGTGTTTAGAATATGTGGAATGTCACTGTCAGTGTATTTATAATGTGTGGAATGTCACTCTGTCAGTGTGTTTATAATGTGTGGAATGTCACTCTGTCAGTGTGTTTATAATGTGTGGAATGTCACTCTGTCAGTGTGTTTAGAATGTGTGGAATGTCACTCTGTCAGTGTGTTTATAATGTGTGGAATGTCACTCTGTCAGTGTGTTTAGAATGTGTGGAATGTCACTCTGTCAGTGTGTTTAGAATGTGTGTAATGTCACTCTGTCAGTGTGTTTATAATGTGTGGAATGTCACTCTGTCAGTGTGTTTAGAATGTGTGGAATGTCACTCTGTCAGTGTGTTTAGAATGTGTGGAATGTCACTCTGTCAGTGTGTTTATAATGTGTGGAATGTCACTCTGTCAGTGTGTTTAGAATGTGTGGAATGTCACTCTGTCAGTGTGTTTACAATGTGTGGAATGTCACTCTGTCAGTGTGTTTATAATATGTGGAATGTCACTCTGTCAGTGTGTTTACAATGTGTGGAATGTCACTCTGTCAGTGTGTTTATAATGTGTGGAATGTCACTCTGTCAGTGTGTTTAGAATATGTGGAATGTCACTCTGTCAGTGTGTTTATAATGTGTGGAATGTCACTCTGTCAGTGTGTTTACAATGTGTGGAATGTCACTCTGTCAGTGTGTTTATAATGTGTGGAATGTCACTCTGTCAGTGTGTTTAGAATACGTGGAATGTCACTCTGTCAGTGTGTTTATAATGTGTGGAATGTCACTCTGTCAGTGTGTTTAGAATGTGTGGAATGTCACTCTGTCAGTGTGTTTATAATGTGTGGAATGTCACTCTGTCAGTGTGTTTATAATGTGTGGAATGTCACTCTGTCAGTGTGTTTAGAATATGTGGAATGTCACTCTGTCAGTGTGTTTATAATGTGTGGAATGTCACTCTGTCAGTGTGTTTAGAATGTGTGGAATGTCACTCTGTCAGTGTGTTTATAATGTGTGGAATGTCACTCTGTCAGTGTGTTTATAATGTGTGGAATGTCACTCTGTCAGTGTGTTTATAATGTGTGGAATGTCACTCTGTCAGTGTGTTTAGAATGTGTGGAATGTCACTCTGTCAGTGTGTTTAGAATGTGTGGAATGTCACTCTGTCAGTGTGTTTAGAATGTGTGGAATGTCACTCTGTCAGTGTGTTTAGAATGTGTGGAATGTCACTCTGTCAGTGTGTTTATAATGTGTGGAATGTCACTCTGTCAGTGTGTTTAGAATGTGTGGAATGTCACTCTGTCAGTGTGTTTAGAATGTGTGGAATGTCACTCTGTCAGTGTGTTTATAATGTGTGGAATGTCACTCTGTCAGTGTGTTTAGAATATGTGGAATGTCACTCTGTCAGTGTGTTTAGAATGTGTGGAATGTCACTCTGTCAGTGTGTTTATAGTGTGTGGAATGTCACTCTGTCAGTGTGTTTAGAATGTGTGGAATGTCACTCTGTCAGTGTGTTTATAATGTGTGGAATGTCACTCTGTCAGTGTGTTTATAATGTGTGGAATGTCACTCTGTCAGTGTGTTTATAATGTGTGGAATGTCACTCTGTCAGTGTGTTTAGAATGTGTGGAATGTCACTCTGTCAGTGTGTTTAGAATGTGTGGAATGTCACTCTGTCAGTGTGTTTAGAATGTGTGGAATGTCACTCTGTCAGTGTGTTTAGAATGTGTGGAATGTCACTCTGTCAGTGTGTTTAGAATGTGTGGAATGTCACTCTGTCAGTGTGTTTATAATGTGTGGAATGTCACTCTGTCAGTGTGTTTATAATGTGTGGAATGTCACTCTGTCAGTGTGTTTAGAATGTGTGGAATGTCACTCTGTCAGTGTGTTTAGAATGTGTGGAATGTCACTCTGTCAGTGTGTTTATAATGTGTGGAATGTCACTCTGTCAGTGTGTTTAGAATGTGTGGAATGTCACTCTGTCAGTGTGTTTATAATGTGTGGAATGTCACTCTGTCAGTGTGTTTAGAATGTGTGGAATGTCACTCTGTCAGTGTGTTTATAATGTGTGGAATGTCACTCTGTCAGTGTGTTTATAATGTGTGGAATGTCACTCTGTCAGTGTGTTTATAATGTGTGGAATGTCACTCTGTCAGTGTGTTTAGAATATGTGGAATGTCACTCTGTCAGTGTGTTTATAATGTGTGGAATGTCACTCTGTCAGTGTGTTTATAATGTGTGGAATGTCACTCTGTCAGTGTGTTTATAATGTGTGGAATGTCACTCTGTCAGTGTGTTTAGAATGTGTGGAATGTCACTCTGTCAGTGTGTTTATAATGTGTGGAATGTCACTCTGTCAGTGTGTTTAGAATGTGTGGAATGTCACTCTGTCAGTGTGTTTATAATGTGTGGAATGTCACTCTGTCAGTGTGTTTAGAATATGTGGAATGTCACTCTGTCAGTGTGTTTATAATGTGTGGAATGTCACTCTGTCAGTGTGTTTAGAATGTGTGGAATGTCACTCTGTCAGTGTGTTTATAATGTGTGGAATGTCACTCTGTCAGTGTGTTTATAATGTGTGGAATGTCACTCTGTCAGTGTGTTTAGAATGTGTGGAATGTCACTCTGTCAGTTTGTTTATAATGTGTGGAATGTCACTCTGTCAGTGTGCTTAAAATGGGTGGAATGTCACTGTGTCAGTGTGTTTATAATGTGTGGAATGTCACTCTGTCAGTGTGTTTATAATGTGTGGAATGTCACTCTGTCAGTGTGTTTAGAATGTGTGGAATGTCACTCTGTCAGTGTGTTTATAATGTGTGGAATGTCACTCTGTCAGTGTGTTTAGAATGTGTGGAATGTCACTCTGTCAGTGTGTTTATAATGTGTGGAATGTCACTCTGTCAGTGTGTTTAGAATGTGTGGAATGTCACTCTGTCAGTGTGTTTATAATGTGTGGAATGTCACTCTGTCAGTGTGTTTAGAATGTGTGGAATGTCACTCTGTCAGTGTGTTTATAATGTGTGGAATGTCACTCTGTCAGTGTGTTTATAATATGTGGAATGTCACTCTGTCAGTATGTTTAGAATGTGTGGAATGTCACTCTGTCAGTGTGTTTATAATGTGTGGAATGTCACTCTGTCAGTGTGTTTATAATGTGTGGAATGTCACTCTGTCAGTGTGTTTAGAATATGTGGAATGTCACTCTGTCAGTGTGTTTATAATGTGTGGAATGTCACTCTGTCAGTGTGTTTAGAATGTGTGGAATGTCACTCTGTCAGTGTGTTTATAATGTGTGGAATGTCACTCTGTCAGTGTGTTTAGAATGTGTGGAATGTCACTCTGTCAGTGTGTTTATAATGTGTGGAATGTCACTCTGTCAGTGTGTTTATAATGTGTGGAATGTCACTCTGTCAGTGTGTTTATAATGTGTGGAATGTCACTCTGTCAGTGTGTTTATAATGTGTGGAATGTCACTCTGTCAGTGTGTTTAGAATGTGTGGAATGTCACTCTGTCAGTGTGTTTATAATGTGTGGAATGTCACTCTGTCAGTGTGTTTATAATGTGTGGAATGTCACTCTGTCAGTGTGTTTAGAATGTGTGGAATGTCACTCTGTCAGTGTGTTTATAATGTGTGGAATGTCACTCTGTCAGTGTGTTTATAATGTGTGGAATGTCACTCTGTCAGTGTGTTTAGAATATGTGGAATGTCACTCTGTCAGTGTGTTTATAATGTGTGGAATGTCACTCTGTCAGTGTGTTTAGAATGTGAGGAATGTCACTCTGTCAGTGTGTTTATAATGTGTGGAATGTCACTCTGTCAGTGTGTTTAGAATGTGTGGAATGTCACTCTGTCAGTGTGTTTATAATGTGTGGAATGTCACTCTGTCAGTGTTTACAATGTGTGGAATGTCACTCTGTCAGTGTGTTTAGAATATGTGGAATGTCACTCTGTCAGTGTTTAGAATGTGTGGAATGTCACTCTGTCAGTGTGTTTAGAATATGTGGAATGTCACTCTGTCAGTGTTTACAATGTGTGGAATGTCACTCTGTCAGTGTGTTTAGAATATGTGGAATGTCACTCTGTCAGTGTTTACAATGTGTGGAATGTCACTCTGTCAGTGTGTTTAGAATATGTGGAATGTGACTCTGTCAGTGTTTACAATGTGTGGAATGTCACTCTGTCAGTGTTTATAATGTGTGGAATGTCACTCTGTCAGTGTGTTTATAATGTGTGGAATGTCACTCTGTCAGTGTGTTTATAATGTGTGGAATGTCACTGTGTCAGTGTGTTTAGAATATGTGGAATGTCACTGTCAGTGTATTTATAATGTGTGGAATGTCACTCTGTCAGTGTGTTTATAATGTGTGGAATGTCACTCTGTCAGTGTGTTTAGAATGTGTGGAATGTCACTCTGTCAGTGTTTACAATGTGTGGAATGTCACTCTGTCAGTGTGTTTAGAATATGTGGAATGTCACTCTGTCAGTGTTTACAATGTGTGGAATGTCACTCTGTCAGTGTGTTTAGAATATGTGGAATGTCACTCTGTCAGTGTTTACAATGTGTGGAATGTCACTCTGTCAGTGTGTTTAGAATATGTGGAATGTCACTGTCAGTGTGTTTATAATGTGTGGAATGTCACTCTGTCAGTGTGTTTATAATGTGTGGAATGTCACTCTGTCAGTGTGTTTATAATGTGTGGAATGTCACTCTGTCAGTGTGTTTAGAATGTGTGGAATGTCACTCTGTCAGTGTGTTTATAATGTGTGGAATGTCACTCTGTCAGTGTGTTTAGAATATGTGGAATGTCACTCTGTCGGTGTGTTTAGAATGTGTGGAATGTCACTCTGTCAGTGTGTTTATAATGTGTGGAATGTCACTCTGTCAGTGTGTTTATAATGTGTGGAATGTCACTCTGTCAGTGTGTTTATAATGTGTGGAATGTCACTCTGTCAGTGTGTTTAGAATGTGTGGAATGTCACTCTGTCAGTGTGTTTAGAATGTGTGGAATGTCACTCTGTCAGTGTGTTTAGAATGTGTGGAATGTCACTCTGTCAGTGTGTTTATAATGTGTGGAATGTCACTCTGTCAGTGTGTTTATAATGTGTGGAATGTCACTCTGTCAGTGTGTTTATAATGTGTGGAATGTCACTCTGTCAGTGTGTTTAGAATATGTGGAATGTCACTCTGTCAGTGTGTTTAGAATATGTGGAATGTCACTCTGTCAGTGTGTTTAGAATATGTGGAATGTCACTCTGTCGGTGTGTTTAGAATGTGTGGAATGTCACTCTGTCAGTGTGTTTAGAATATGTGGAATGTCACTCTGTCAGTGTGTTTAGAATATGTGGAATGTCACTCTGTCGGTGTGTTTAGAATGTGTGGAATGTCACTCTGTCAGTGTGTTTAGAATGTGTGGAATATCACTCTGTCAGTGTGTTTATAATGTGTGGAATGTCACTCTGTCAGTGTGTTTAGAATATGTGGAATGTCACTCTGTCAGTGTGTTTAGAATATGTGGAATGTCACTCTGTCGGTGTGTTTAGAATGTGTGGAATGTCACTCTGTCAGTGTGTTTAGAATGTGTGGAATGTCACTCTGTCAGTGTGTTTAGAATGTGTGGAATGTCACTCTGTCAGTGTGTTTATAATGTGTGGAATGTCACTCTGTCAGTGTGTTTAGAATGTGTGGAATGTCACTCTGTCAGTGTCTTTAGAATATGTGGAATGTCACTCTGTCAGTGTGTTTAGAATGTGTGGAATGTCACTCTGTCAGTGTGTTTATAATGTGTGGAATGTCACTCTGTCAGTGTGTTTATAATGTGTGGAATGTCACTCTGTCAGTGTGTTTAGAATGTGTGGAATGTCACTCTGTCAGTGTGTTTATAATGTGTGGAATGTCACTCTGTCAGTGTGTTTAGAATGTGTGGAATGTCACTCTGTCAGTGTGTTTATAATGTGTGGAATGTCACTCTGTCAGTGTGTTTATAATGTGTGGAATGTCACTCTGTCAGTGTGTTTATAATGTGTGGAATGTCACTCTGTCAGTGTGTTTAGAATATGTGGAATGTCACTCTGTCAGTGTGTTTAGAATATGTGGAATGTCACTCTGTCAGTGTGTTTAGAATATGTGGAATGTCACTCTGTCGGTGTGTTTAGAATGTGTGGAATGTCACTCTGTCAGTGTGTTTAGAATATGTGGAATGTCACTCTGTCAGTGTGTTTAGAATATGTGGAATGTCACTCTGTCGGTGTGTTTAGAATGTGTGGAATGTCACTCTGTCAGTGTGTTTAGAATGTGTGGAATGTCACTCTGTCAGTGTGTTTAGAATGTGTGGAATGTCACTCTGTCAGTGTGTTTATAATGTGTGGAATGTCACTCTGTCAGTGTGTTTATAATGTGTGGAATGTCACTCTGTCAGTGTGTTTAGAATATGTGGAATGTCACTCTGTCAGTGTGTTTAGAATATGTGGAATGTCACTCTGTCGGTGTGTTTAGAATGTGTGGAATGTCACTCTGTCAGTGTGTTTAGAATGTGTGGAATGTCACTCTGTCAGTGTGTTTAGAATGTGTGGAATGTCACTCTGTCAGTGTGTTTATAATGTGTGGAATGTCACTCTGTCAGTGTTTACAATGTGTGGAATGTCACTCTGTCAGTGCGTTTAGAATATGTGGAATGTCACTCTGTCAGTGTTTACAATGTGTGGAATGTCACTCTGTCAGTGTGTTTAGAATATGTGGAATGTCACTCTGTCAGTGTTTACAATGTGTGGAATGTCACTCTGTCAGTGTGTTTAGAATATGTGGAATGTCACTGTCAGTGTGTTTATAATGTGTGGAATGTCACTCTGTCAGTGTGTTTATAATGTGTGGAATGTCACTCTGTCAGTGTGTTTATAATGTGTGGAATGTCACTCTGTCAGTGTGTTTAGAATGTGTGGAATGTCACTCTGTCAGTGTGTTTATAATGTGTGGAATGTCACTCTGTCAGTGTGTTTAGAATATGTGGAATGTCACTCTGTCGGGGTGTTTAGAATGTGTGGAATGTCACTCTGGCAGTGTGTTTATAATGTGTGGAATGTCACTCTGTCAGTGTGTTTATAATGTGTGGAATGTCACTCTGTCAGTGTGTTTAGAATGTGTGGAATGTCACTCTGTCAGTGTGTTTAGAATGTGTGGAATGTCACTCTGTCAGTGTGTTTAGAATGTGTGGAATGTCACTCTGTCAGTGTGTTTATAATGTGTGGAATGTCACTCTGTCAGTGTGTTTATAATGTGTGGAATGTCACTCTGTCAGTGTGTTTATAATGTGTGGAATGTCACTCTGTCAGTGTGTTTAGAATATGTGGAATGTCACTCTGTCAGTGTGTTTAGAATATGTGGAATGTCACTCTGTCAGTGTGTTTAGAATATGTGGAATGTCACTCTGTCGGTGTGTTTAGAATGTGTGGAATGTCACTCTGTCCGTGTGTTTAGAATATGTGGAATGTCACTCTGTCGGTGTGTTTAGAATGTGTGGAATGTCACTCTGTCAGTGTGTTTAGAATGTGTGGAATGTCACTCTGTCAGTGTGTTTAGAATGTGTGGAATGTCACTCTGTCAGTGTGTTTATAATGTGTGAAATGTCACTCTGTCAGTGTGTTTATAATGTGTGGAATGTCACTCTGTCAGTGTGTTTAGAATATGTGGAATGTCACTCTGTCAGTGTGTTTAGAATATGTGGAATGTCACTCTGTCGGTGTGTTTAGAATGTGTGGAATGTCACTCTGTCAGTGTGTTTAGAATGTGTGGAATGTCACTCTGTCAGTGTGTTTAGAATGTGTGGAATGTCACTCTGTCAGTGTGTTTATAATGTGTGGAATGTCACTCTGTCAGTGTGTTTAGAATGTGTGGAATGTCACTCTGTCAGTGTGTTTAGAATATGTGTAATGTCACTCTGTCAGTGTGTTTATAATGTGTGGAATGTCACTCTGTCAGTGTGTTTATAATGTGTGGAATGTCACTCTGTCAGTGTGTTTATAATGTGTGGAATGTCACTCTGTCAGTGTGTTTATAATGTGTGGAATGTCACTCTGTCAGTGTGTTTAGAATGTGTGGAATGTCACTCTGTCAGTGTGTTTATAATGTGTGGAATGTCACTCTGTCAGTGTGTTTAGAATGTGTGGAATGTCACTCTGTCAGTGTGTTTATAATGTGTGGAATGTCACTCTGTCAGTGTGTTTATAATGTGTGGAATGTCACTCTGTCAGTGTGTTTAGAATATGTGGAATGTCACTCTGTCAGTGTGTTTAGAATATGTGGAATGTCACTCTGTCAGTGTGTTTAGAATATGTGGAATGTCACTCTGTCGGTGTGTTTAGAATGTGTGGAATGTCACTCTGTCAGTGTGTTTAGAATATGTGGAATGTCACTCTGTCAGTGTGTTTAGAATATGTGGAATGTCACTCTGTCGGTGTGTTTAGAATGTGTGGAATGTCACTCTGTCAGCGTGTTTAGAATGTGTGGAATGTCACTCTGTCAGTGTGTTTAGAATGTGTGGAATGTCACTCTGTCAGTGTGTTTATAATGTGTGGAATGTCACTCTGTCAGTGTGTTTATAATGTGTGGAATGTCACTCTGTCAGTGTGTTTAGAATATGTGGAATGTCACTCTGTCGGTGTGTTTAGAATGTGTGGAATGTCACTCTGTCGGTGTGTTTAGAATGTGTGGAATGTCACTCTGTCAGTGTGTTTAGAATGTGTGGAATGTCACTCTGTCAGTGTGTTTATAATGTGTGGAATGTCACTCTGTCAGTGTGTTTAGAATGTGTGGAATGTCACTCTGTCAGTGTGTTTAGAATATGTGGAATGTCACTCTGTCAGTGTATTTATAATGTGTGGAATGTCACTCTGTCAGTGTGTTTATAATGTGTGGAATGTCACTCTGTCAGTGTGTTTAGAATGTGTGGAATGACACTCTGTCAGTGTGTTTAGAATATGTGGAATGTCACTCTGTCAGTGTTTACAATGTGTGGAATGTCACTCTGTCAGTGTGTTTAGAATATGTGGAATGTCACTCTGTCAGTGTTTACAATGTGTGGAATGTCACTCTGTCAGTGTGTTTAGAATATGTGGAATGTCACTCTGTCAGTGTTTACAATGTGTGGAATGTCACTCTGTCAGTGTGTTTAGAATATGTGGAATGTCACTCTGTCAGTGTTTACAATGTGTGGAATGTCACTCTGTCAGTGTGTTTAGAATATGTGGAATGTCACTCTGTCAGTGTTTACAATGTGTGGAATGTCACTCTGTCAGTGTTTAGAATGTGTGGAATGTCACTCTGTCAGTGTGTTTATAATGTGTGGAATGTCACTCTGTCAGTGTGTTTAGAATGTGTGGAATGTCACTCTGTCAGTGTTTACAATGTGTGGAATGTCACTCTGTCAGTGTGTTTAGAATATGTGGAATGTCACTCTGTCAGTGTTTACAATGTGTGGAATGTCACTCTGTCAGTGTGTTTAGAATATGTGGAATGTCACTCTGTCAGTGTTTACAATGTGTGGAATGTCACTCTGTCAGTCTGTTTAGAATATGTGGAATGTCACTGTCAGTGTGTTTATAATGTGTGGAATGTCACTCTGTCAATGTGTTTATAATGTGTGGAATGTCACTCTGTCAGTGTGTTTAGAATGTGTGGAATGTCACTCTGTCAGTGTGTTTATAATGTGTGGAATGTCACTCTGTCAGTGTGTTTAGAATGTGTGGAATGTCACTCTGTCAGTGTGTTTAGAATATGTGGAATGTCACTCTGTCAGTGTGTTTATAATGTGTGGAATGTCACTCTGTCAGTGTGTTTATAATGTGTGGAATGTCACTCTGTCAGTGTGTTTAGAATGTGTGGAATGACACTCTGTCAGTGTGTTTAGAATATGTGGAATGTCACTCTGTCAGTGTTTACAATGTGTGGAATGTCACTCTGTCAGTGTGTTTAGAATTTGTGGAATGTCACTCTGTCAGTGTTTACAATGTGTGGAATGTCACTCTGTCAGTGTGTTTAGAATATGTGGAATGTCACTCTGTCAGTGTTTACAATGTGTGGAATGTCACTCTGTCAGTGTGTTTAGAATATGTGGAATGTCACTCTGTCAGTGTTTACAATGTGTGGAATGTCACTCTGTCAGTGTGTTTAGAATATGTGGAATGTCACTCTGTCAGTGTTTACAATGTGTGGAATGTCACTCTGTCAGTGTTTAGAATGTGTGGAATGTCACTCTGTCAGTGTGTTTATAATGTGTGGAATGTCACTCTGTCAGTGTGTTTAGAATGTGTGGAATGTCACTCTGTCAGTGTTTACAATGTGTGGAATGTCACTCTGTCAGTGTGTTTAGAATATGTGGAATGTCACTCTGTCAGTGTTTACAATGTGTGGAATGTCACTCTGTCAGTGTGTTTAGAATATGTGGAATGTCACTCTGTCAGTGTTTACAATGTGTGGAATGTCACTCTGTCAGTGTGTTTAGAATATGTGGAATGTCACTGTCAGTGTGTTTATAATGTGTGGAATGTCACTCTGTCAATGTGTTTATAATGTGTGGAATGTCACTCTGTCAGTGTGTTTATAATGTGTGGAATGTCACTCTGTCAGTGTGTTTAGAATGTGTGGAATGTCACTCTGTCAGTGTGTTTATAATGTGTGGAATGTCACTCTGTCAGTGTGTTTAGAATATGTGGAATGTCACTCTGTCAGTGTGTTTATAATGTGTGGAATGTCACTCTGTCAGTGTGTTTATAATGTGTGGAATGTCACTCTGTCAGTGTGTTTATAATGTGTGGAATGTCACTCTGTCAGTGTGTTTATAATGTGTGGAATGTCACTCTGTCAGTGTGTTTAGAATATGTGGAATGTCACTCTGTCAGTGTGTTTAGAATGTGTGGAATGTCACTCTGTCAGTGTGTTTATAATGTGTGGAATGTCACTCTGTCAGTGTGTTTATAATGTGTGGAATGTCACTCTGTCAGTGTGTTTAGAATATGTGGAATGTCACTCTGTCAGTGTGTTTATAATGTGTGGAATGTCACTCTGTCAGTGTGTTTAGAATGTGTGGAATGTCACTCTGTCAGTGTGTTTATAATGTGTGGAATGTCACTCTGTCAGTGTGTTTAGAATGTGTGGAATGTCACTCTGTCAGTGTGTTTAGAATATGTGGAATGTCACTCTGTCAGTGTGTTTAGAATGTGTGGAATGTCACTCTGTCAGTGTGTTTATAATGTGTGGAATGTCACTCTGTCAGTGTGTTTATAATGTGTGGAATGTCACTCTGTCAGTGTGTTTATAATGTGTGGAATGTCACTCTGTCAGTGTGTTTAGAATGTGTGGAATGTCACTCTGTCAGTGTTTACAATGTGTGGAATGTCACTCTGTCAGTGTGTTTAGAATGTGTGGAATGTCACTCTGTCAGTGTGTTTATAATGTGTGGAATGTCACTCTGTCAGTGTGTTTATAATGTGTGGAATGTCACTCTGTCAGTGTGTTTAGAATTTGTGGAATGTCACTCTGTCAGTGTGTTTATAATGTGTGGAATGTCACTCTGTCAGTGTGTTTAGAATATGTGGAATGTCACTCTGTCAGTGTGTTTATAATGTGTGGAATGTCACTCTGTCAGTGTGTTTATAATGTGTGGAATGTCACTCTGTCAGTGTGTTTAGAATGTGTGGAATGTCACTCTGTCATTGTTTACAATGTGTGGAATGTCACTCTGTCAGTGTGTTTAGAATATGTGGAATGTCACTGTCAGTGTGTTTATAATGTGTGGAATGTCACTCTGTCAGTGTGTTTATAATGTGTGGAATGTCACTCTGTCAGTGTGTTTAGAATGTGTGGAATGTCACTCTGTCAGTGTGTTTATAATGTGTGGAATGTCACTCTGTCAGTGTGTTTAGAATATGTGGAATGTCACTCTGTCAGTGTGTTTAGAATGTGTGGAATGTCACTCTGTCAGTGTGTTTAGAATGTGTGGAATGACACTCTGTCAGTGTGTTTACAATGTGTGGAATGTCACTCTGTCAGTGTGTTTAGAATATGTGGAATGTCACTCTGTCAGTGTTTACAATGTGTGGAATGTCACTCTGTCAGTGTGTTTAGAATATGTGGAATGTCACTCTGTCAGTGTTTACAATGTGTGGAATGTCACTCTGTCAGTGTGTTTAGAATATGTGGAATGTCACTCTGTCAGTGTTTACAATGTGTGGAATGTCACTCTGTCAGTGTGTTTAGAATATGTGGAATGTCACTCTGTCAGTGTTTACAATGTGTGGAATGTCACTCTGTCAGTGTTTAGAATGTGTGGAATGTCACTCTGTCAGTGTGTTTATAATGTGTGGAATGTCACTCTGTCAGTGTGTTTAGAATGTGTGGAATGTCACTCTGTCAGTGTTTACAATGTGTGGAATGTCACTCTGTCAGTGTGTTTAGAATATGTGGAATGTCACTCTGTCAGTGTTTACAATGTGTGGAATGTCACTCTGTCAGTGTGTTTAGAATATGTGGAATGTCACTCTGTCAGTGTTTACAATGTGTGGAATGTCACTCTGTCAGTGTGTTTAGAATATGTGGAATGTCACTGTCAGTGTGTTTATAATGTGTGGAATGTCACTCTGTCAATGTGTTTATAATGTGTGGAATGTCACTCTGTCAGTGTGTTTATAATGTGTGGAATGTCACTCTGTCAGTGTGTTTAGAATGTGTGGAATGTCACTCTTTCAGTGTGTTTATAATGTGTGGAATGTCACTCTGTCAGTGTGTTTAGAATATGTGGAATGTCACTCTGTCAGTGTGTTTATAATGTGTGGAATGTCACTCTGTCAGTGTGTTTATAATGTGTGGAATGTCACTCTGTCAGTGTGTTTATAATGTGTGGAATGTCACTCTGTCAGTGTGTTTATAATGTGTGGAATGTCACTCTGTCAGTGTGTTTAGAATATGTGGAATGTCACTCTGTCAGTGTGTTTAGAATGTGTGGAATGTCACTCTGTCAGTGTGTTTATAATGTGTGGAATGTCACTCTGTCAGTGTGTTTATAATGTGTGGAATGTCACTCTGTCAGTGTGTTTAGAATATGTGGAATGTCACTCTGTCAGTGTGTTTATAATGTGTGGAATGTCACTCTGTCAGTGTGTTTAGAATGTGTGGAATGTCACTCTGTCAGTGTGTTTATAATGTGTGGAATGTCACTCTGTCAGTGTGTTTAGAATGTGTGGAATGTCACTCTGTCAGTGTGTTTAGAATATGTGGAATGTCACTCTGTCAGTGTGTTTAGAATGTGTGGAATGTCACTCTGTCAGTGTGTTTATAATGTGTGGAATGTCACTCTGTCAGTGTGTTTATAATGTGTGGAATGTCACTCTGTCAGTGTGTTTATAATGTGTGGAATGTCACTCTGTCAGTGTGTTTAGAATGTGTGGAATGTCACTCTGTCAGTGTTTACAATGTGTGGAATGTCACTCTGTCAGTGTGTTTAGAATGTGTGGAATGTCACTCTGTCAGTGTGTTTATAATGTGTGGAATGTCACTCTGTCAGTGTGTTTATAATGTGTGGAATGTCACTCTGTCAGTGTGTTTAGAATTTGTGGAATGTCACTCTGTCAGTGTGTTTATAATGTGTGGAATGTCACTCTGTCAGTGTGTTTAGAATATGTGGAATGTCACTCTGTCAGTGTGTTTATAATGTGTGGAATGTCACTCTGTCAGTGTGTTTATAATGTGTGGAATGTCACTCTGTCAGTGTGTTTAGAATGTGTGGAATGTCACTCTGTCATTGTTTACAATGTGTGGAATGTCACTCTGTCAGTGTGTTTAGAATATGTGGAATGTCACTGTCAGTGTGTTTATAATGTGTGGAATGTCACTCTGTCAGTGTGTTTATAATGTGTGGAATGTCACTCTGTCAGTGTGTTTAGAATGTGTGGAATGTCACTCTGTCAGTGTGTTTATAATGTGTGGAATGTCACTCTGTCAGTGTGTTTAGAATATGTGGAATGTCACTCTGTCAGTGTGTTTAGAATGCGTGGAATGTCACTCTGTCAGTGTGTTTAGAATGTGTGGAATGACACTCTGTCAGTGTGTTTATAATGTGTGGAATGTCACTCTGTCAGTGTGTTTATAATGTGTGGAATGTCACTCTGTCAGTGTGTTTAGAATGTGTGGAATGTCACTCTGTCAGTGTGTTTAGAATGTGTGGAATGTCACTCTGTCAGTGTGTTTATAATGTGTGGAATGTCACTCTGTCAGTGTGTTTAGAATATGTGTAATGTCACTCTGTCAGTGTGTTTAGAATGTGTGGAATGTCACTCTGTCAGTGTGTTTAGAATGTGTGGAATGTCACTCTGTCAGTGTGTTTATAATGTGTGGAATGTCACTCTGTCAGTGTGTTTAGAATATGTGGAATGTCACTCTGTCAGTGTGTTTATAATGTGTGGAATGTCACTCTGTCAGTGTGTTTATAATGTGTGGAATGTCACTCTGTCAGTGTGTTTATAATGTGTGGAATGTCACTCTGTCAGTGTGTTTAGAATATGTGGAATGTCACTCTGTCAGTGTGTTTAGAATATGTGGAATGTCACTCTGTCAGTGTGTTTAGAATATGTGGAATGTCACTCTGTCGGTGTGTTTAGAATGTGTGGAATGTCACTCTGTCAGTGTGTTTAGAATATGTGGAATGTCACTCTGTCAGTGTGTTTAGAATATGTGGAATGTCACTCTGTCGGTGTGTTTAGAATGTGTGGAATGTCACTCTGTCAGTGTGTTTAGAATGTGTGGAATGTCACTCTGTCAGTGTGTTTAGAATGTGTGGAATGTCACTCTGTCAGTGTGTTTATAATGTGTGGAATGTCACTCTGTCAGTGTGTTTATAATGTGTGGAATGTCACTCTGTCAGTGTGTTTAGAATATGTGGAATGTCACTCTGTCGGTGTGTTTAGAATGTGTGGAATGTCACTCTGTCGGTGTGTTTAGAATGTGTGGAATGTCACTCTGTCAGTGTGTTTAGAATGTGTGGAATGTCACTCTGTCAGTGTGTTTATAATGTGTGGAATGTCACTCTGTCAGTGTGTTTAGAATGTGTGGAATGTAACTCTGTCAGTGTGTTTAGAATATGTGGAATGTCACTCTGTCAGTGTGTTTATAATGTGTGGAATGTCACTCTGTCAGTGTGTTTATAATGTGTGGAATGTCACTCTGTCAGTGTGTTTAGAATGTGTGGAATGACACTCTGTCAGTGTGTTTAGAATATGTGGAATGTCACTCTGTCAGTGTTTACAATGTGTGGAATGTCACTCTGTCAGTGTGTTTAGAATATGTGGAATGTCACTCTGTCAGTGTTTACAATGTGTGGAATGTCACTCTGTCAGTGTGTTTAGAATATGTGGAATGTCACTCTGTCAGTGTTTACAATGTGTGGAATGTCACTCTGTCAGTGTGTTTAGAATATGTGGAATGTCACTCTGTCAGTGTTTACAATGTGTGGAATGTCACTCTGTCAGTGTGTTTAGAATATGTGGAATGTCACTCTGTCAGTGTTTACAATGTGTGGAATGTCACTCTGTCAGTGTTTAGAATGTGTGGAATGTCACTCTGTCAGTGTGTTTATAATGTGTGGAATGTCACTCTGTCAGTGTGTTTAGAATGTGTGGAATGTCACTCAGTCAGTGTTTACAATGTGTGGAATGTCACTCTGTCAGTGTGTTTAGAATATGTGGAATGTCACTCTGTCAGTGTTTACAATGTGTGGAATGTCACTCTGTCAGTGTGTTTAGAATATGTGGAATGTCACTCTGTCAGTGTTTACAATGTGTGGAATGTCACTCTGTCAGTGTGTTTAGAATATGTGGAATGTCACTGTCAGTGTGTTTATAATGTGTGGAATGTCACTCTGTCAATGTGTTTATAATGTGTGGAATGTCACTCTGTCAGTGTGTTTATAATGTGTGGAATGTCACTCTGTCAGTGTGTTTAGAATGTGTGGAATGTCACTCTGTCAGTGTGTTTATAATGTGTGGAATGTCACTCTGTCAGTGTGTTTAGAATATGTGGAATGTCACTCTGTCAGTGTGTTTATAATGTGTGGAATGTCACTCTGTCAGTGTGTTTATAATGTGTGGAATGTCACTCTGTCAGTGTGTTTATAATGTGTGGAATGTCACTCTGTCAGTGTGTTTATAATGTGTGGAATGTCACTCTGTCAGTGTGTTTAGAATATGTGGAATGTCACTCTGTCAGTGTGTTTAGAATGTGTGGAATGTCACTCTGTCAGTGTGTTTATAATGTGTGGAATGTCACTCTGTCAGTGTGTTTATAATGTGTGGAATGTCACTCTGTCAGTGTGTTTAGAATATGTGGAATGTCACTCTGTCAGTGTGTTTATAATGTGTGGAATGTCACTCTGTCAGTGTGTTTAGAATGTGTGGAATGTCACTCTGTCAGTGTGTTTATAATGTGTGGAATGTCACTCTGTCAGTGTGTTTAGAATGTGTGGAATGTCACTCTGTCAGTGTGTTTAGAATATGTGGAATGTCACTCTGTCAGTGTGTTTAGAATGTGTGGAATGTCACTCTGTCAGTGTGTTTATAATGTGTGGAATGTCACTCTGTCAGTGTGTTTATAATGTGTGGAATGTCACTCTGTCAGTGTGTTTATAATGTGTGGAATGTCACTCTGTCAGTGTGTTTATAATGTGTGGAATGTCACTCTGTCAGTGTTTACAATGTGTGGAATGTCACTCTGTCAGTGTGTTTAGAATGTGTGGAATGTCACTCTGTCAGTGTGTTTATAATGTGTGGAATGTCACTCTGTCAGTGTGTTTATAATGTGTGGAATGTCACTCTGTCAGTGTGTTTAGAATTTGTGGAATGTCACTCTGTCAGTGTGTTTATAATGTGTGGAATGTCACTCTGTCAGTGTGTTTAGAATATGTGGAATGTCACTCTGTCAGTGTGTTTATAATGTGTGGAATGTCACTCTGTCAGTGTGTTTATAATGTGTGGAATGTCACTCTGTCAGTGTGTTTAGAATGTGTGGAATGTCACTCTGTCAGTGTTTACAATGTGTGGAATGTCACTCTGTCAGTGTGTTTAGAATATGTGAAATGTCACTGTCAGTGTGTTTACAATGTGTGGAATGTCACTCTGTCAGTGTGTTTATAATGTGTGGAATGTCACTCTGTCAGTGTGTTTAGAATGTGTGGAATGTCACTCTGTCAGTGTGTTTATAATGTGTGGAATGTCACTCTGTCAGTGTGTTTAGAATATGTGGAATGTCACTCTGTCAGTGTGTTTATAATGTGTGGAATGTCACTCTGTCAGTGTGTTTATAATGTGTGGAATGTCACTCTGTCAGTGTGTTTCGAATGTGTGGAATGTCACTCTGTCAGTGTGTTTATAATGTGTGGAATGTCACTCTGTCAGTGTGTTTAGAATATGTGGAATGTCACTCTGTCAGTGTGTTTATAATGTGTGGAATGTCACTCTGTCAGTGTGTTTATAATGTGTGGAATGTCACTCTGTCAGTGCGTTTATAATGTGTGGAATGTCACTCTGTCAGTGTGTTTAGAATGTGTGGAATGTCACTCTGTCAGTGTGTTTATAATGTGTGGAATGTCACTCTGTCAGTGTGTTTATAATGTGTGGAATGTCACTCTGTCAGTGTGTTTATAATGTGTGGAATGTCACTCTGTCAGTGTGTTTAGAATGTGTGGAATGTCACTCTGTCAGTGTGTTTATAATGTGTGGAATGTCACTCTGTCAGTGTGTTTATAATGTGTGGAATGTCACTCTGTCAGTGTGTTTATAATGTGTGGAATGTCACTCTGTCAGTGTGTTTATAATGTGTGGAATGTCACTCTGTCAGTGTGTTTAGAATGTGTGGAATGTCACTCTGTCAGTGTGTTTAGAATGTGTGGAATGTCACTCTGTCAGTGTGTTTAGAATGTGTGGAATGTCACTCTGTCAGTGTGTTTAGAATGTGTGGAATGTCACTCTGTCAGTGTGTTTATAATGTGTGGAATGTCACTCTGTCAGTGTGTTTAGAATGTGTGGAATGTCACTCTGTCAGTGTGTTTATAATGTGTGAAATTTCACTCTGTCAGTGTGTTTATAATGTGTGGAATGACACTCTGTCAGTGTGTTTAGAATGTGTGGAATGTCACTCTGTCAGTGTGTTTATAATGTGTGGAATGTCACTCTGTCAGTGTGTTTATAATGTGTGGAATGTCACTCTGTCAGTGTGTTTATAATGTGTGGAATGTCACTCTGTCAGTGTGTTTATAATGTGTGGAATGTCACTCTGTCAGTGTGTTTAGAATGTGTGGAATGTCACTCTGTCAGTGTGTTTATAATGTGTGGAATGTCACTCTGTCAGTGTGTTTATAATGTGTGGAATGTCACTCTGTCAGTGTGTTTATAATGTGTGGAATGTCACTCTGTCAGTGTGTTTAGAATATGTGGAATGTCACTCTGTCAGTGTGTTTAGAATATGTGGAATGTCACTCTGTCAGTGTGTTTAGAATATGTGGAATGTCACTCTGTCGGTGTGTTTAGAATGTGTGGAATGTCACTCTGTCAGTGTGTTTAGAATATGTGGAATGTCACTCTGTCAGTGTGTTTAGAATATGTGGAATGTCACTCTGTCGGTGTGTTTAGAATGTGTGGAATGTCACTCTGTCAGTGTGTTTAGAATGTGTGGAATGTCACTCTGTCAGTGTGTTTAGAATGTGTGGAATGTCACTCTGTCAGTGTGTTTATAATGTGTGGAATGTCACTCTGTCAGTGTGTTTATAATGTGTGGAATGTCACTCTGTCAGTGTGTTTAGAATATGTGGAATGTCACTCTGTCGTGTGTTTAGAATGTGTGGAATGTCACTCTGTCGGTGTGTTTAGAATGTGTGGAATGTCACTCTGTCAGTGTGTTTAGAATGTGTGGAATGTCACTCTGTCAGTGTGTTTATAATGTGTGGAATGTCACTCTGTCAGTGTGTTTAGAATGTGTGGAATGTCACTCTGTCAGTGTGTTTAGAATATGTGGAATGTCACTCTGTCAGTTTGTTTATAATGTGTGGAATGTCACTCTGTCAGTGTGTTTATAATGTGTGGAATGTCACTCTGTCAGTGTGTTTAGAATATGTGGAATGTCACTCTGTCAGTGTTTACAATGTGTGGAATGTCACTCTGTCAGTGTGTTTAGAATATGTGGAATGTCACTCTGTCAGTGTTTACAATGTGTGGAATGTCACTCTGTCAGTGTGTTTAGAATATGTGGAATGTCACTCTGTCAGTGTTTACAATGTGTGGAATGTCACTCTGTCAGTGTGTTTAGAATATGTGGAATATCACTCTGTCAGTGTTTACAATGTGTGGAATGTCACTCTGTCAGTGTGTTTAGAATATGTGGAATGTCACTCTGTCAGTGTTTACAATGTGTGGAATGTCACTCTGTCAGTGTTTAGAATGTGTGGAATGTCACTCTGTCAGTGTGCTTATAATGTGTGGAATGTCACTCTGTCAGTGTGTTTAGAATGTGTGGAATGTCACTCTGTCAGTGTTTACAATGTGTGGAATGTCACTCTGTCAGTGTGTTTAGAATATGTGGAATGTCACTCTGTCAGTGTTTACAATGTGTGGAATGTCACTCTGTCAGTGTGTTTAGAATATGTGGAATGTCACTCTGTCAGTGTTTACAATGTGTGGAATGTCACTCTGTCAGTGTGTTTAGAATATGTGGAATGTCACTGTCAGTGTGTTTATAATGTGTGGAATGTCACTCTGTCAGTGTGTTTATAATGTGTGGAATGTCACTCTGTCAGTGTGTTTATAATGTGTGGAATGTCACTCTGTCAGTGTGTTTAGAATGTGTGGAATGTCACTCTGTCAGTGTGTTTATAATGTGTGGAATGTCACTCTGTCAGTGTGTTTAGAATATGTGGAATGTCACTCTGTCAGTGTGTTTATAATGTGTGGAATGTCACTCTGTCAGTGTGTTTATAATGTGTGGAATGTCACTCTGTCAGTGTGTTTATAATGTGTGGAATGTCACTCTGTCAGTGTGTTTATAATGTGTGGAATGTCACTCTGTCAGTGTGTTTAGAATATGTGGAATGTCACTCTGTCAGTGTGTTTAGAATGTGTGGAATGTCACTCTGTCAGTGTGTTTATAATGTGTGGAATGTCACTCTGTCAGTGTGTTTATAATGTGTGGAATGTCACTCTGTCAGTGTGTTTAGAATATGTGGAATGTCACTCTGTCAGTGTGTTTATAATGTGTGGAATGTCACTCTGTCAGTGTGTTTAGAATGTGTGGAATGTCACTCTGTCAGTGTGTTTATAATGTGTGGAATGTCACTCTGTCAGTGTGTTTAGAATGTGTGGAATGTCACTCTGTCAGTGTGTTTAGAATATGTGGAATGTCACTCTGTCAGTGTGTTTAGAATGTGTGGAATGTCACTCTGTCAGTGTGTTTATAATGTGTGGAATGTCACTCTGTCAGTGTGTTTATAATGTGTGGAATGTCACTCTGTCAGTGTGTTTATAATGTGAGGAATGTCACTCTGTCAGTGTGTTTAGAATGTGTGGAATGTCACTCTGTCAGTGTTTACAATGTGTGGAATGTCACTCTGTCAGTGTGTTTAGAATGTGTGGAATGTCACTCTGTCAGTGTGTTTATAATGTGTGGAATGTCACTCTGTCAGTGTGTTTATAATGTGTGAAATGTCACTCTGTCAGTGTGTTTAGAATTTGTGGAATGTCACTCTGTCAGTGTGTTTATAATGTGTGGAATGTCACTCTGTCAGTGTGTTTAGAATATGTGGAATGTCACTCTGTCAGTGTGTTTATAATGTGTGGAATGTCACTCTGTCAGTGTGTTTATAATGTGTGGAATGTCACTCTGTCAGTGTGTTTAGAATGTGTGGAATGTCACTCTGTCAGTGTTTACAATGTGTGGAATGTCACTCTGTCAGTGTGTTTAGAATATGTGGAATGTCACTGTCAGTGTGTTTATAATGTGTGGAATGTCACTCTGTCAGTGTGTTTATAATGTGTGGAATGTCACTCTGTCAGTGTGTTTAGAATGTGTGGAATGTCACTCTGTCAGTGTGTTTATAATGTGTGGAATGTCACTCTGTCAGTGTGTTTAGAATATGTGGAATGTCACTCTGTCAGTGTGTTTATAATGTGTGGAATGTCACTCTGTCAGTGTGTTTATAATGTGTGGAATGTCACTCTGTCAGTGTGTTTAGAATGTGTGGAATGTCACTCTGTCAGTGTGTTTATAATGTGTGGAATGTCACTCTGTCAGTGTGTTTAGAATATGTGGAATGTCACTCTGTCAGTGTGTTTATAATGTGTGGAATGTCACTCTGTCAGTGTGTTTATAATGTGTGGAATGTCACTCTGTCAGTGCGTTTATAATGTGTGGAATGTCACTCTGTCAGTGTGTTTAGAATGTGTGGAATGTCACTCTGTCATTGTGTTTATAATGTGTGGAATGTCACTCTGTCAGTGTGTTTATAATGTGTGGAATGTCACTCTGTCAGTGTGTTTATAATGTGTGGAATGTCACTCTGTCAGTGTGTTTAGAATGTGTGGAATGTCACTCTGTCAGTGTGTTTATAATGTGTGGAATGTCACTCTGTCAGTGTGTTTATAATGTGTGGAATGTCACTCTGTCAGTGTGTTTATAATGTGTGGAATGTCACTCTGTCAGTGTGTTTAGAATGTGTGGAATGTCACTCTGTCAGTGTGTTTAGAATGTGTGGAATGTCACTCTGTCAGTGCGTTTAGAATGTGTGGAATGTCACTCTGTCAGTGTGTTTAGAATGTGTGGAATGTCACTCTGTCAGTGTGTTTATAATGTGTGGAATGTCACTCTGTCAGTGTGTTTAGAATGTGTGGAATGTCACTCTGTCAGTGTGTTTATAATGTGTGGAATGTCACTCTGTCAGTGTGTTTATAATGTGTGGAATGACACTCTGTCAGTGTGTTTCGAATGTGTGGAATGTCACTCTGTCAGTGTGTTTATAATGTGTGGAATGTCACTCTGTCAGTGTGTTTATAATGTGTGGAATGTCACTCTGTCAGTGTGTTTATAATGTGTGGAATGTCACTCTGTCAGTGTGTTTATAATGTGTGGAATGTCACTCTGTCAGTGTGTTTATAATGTGTGGAATGTCACTCTGTCAGTGTGTTTATAATGTGTGGAATGTCACTCTGTCAGTGTGTTTATAATGTGTGGAATGTCACTCTGTCAGTGTGTTTATAATGTGTGGAATTTCACTCTGTCAGTGTGTTTAGAATGTGTGGAATGTCACTCTGTCAGTGTGTTTATAATGTGTGGAATGTCACTCTGTCAGTGTGTTTAGAATATGTGGAATGTCACTCTGTCAGTGTTTACAATGTGTGGAATGTCACTCTGTCAGTGTGTTTATAATGTGTGGAATGTCACTCTGTCAGTGTGTTTAGAATGTGTGGAATGTCACTCTGTCAGTGTTTACAATGTGTGGAATGTCACTCTGTCAGTGTGTTTATAATGTGTGGAATGTCACTCTGTCAGTGTGTTTAGAATGTGTGGAATGTCACTCTGTCAGTGTTTAGAATGGGTGGAATGTCACTCTGTCAGTGTGTTTATAATGTGTGGAATGTCACTCTGTCAGTGTGTTTAGAATGTGTGGAATGTCACTCTGTCAGTGTTTACAATGTGTGGAATGTCACTCTGTCAGTGTGTTTATAATGTGTGGAATGTCACTCTGTCAGTGTGTTTATAATGTGTGGAATGTCACTCTGTCAGTGTGTTTATAATGTGTGGAATGTCACTCTGTCAGTGTGTTTAGAATATGTGGAATGTCACTCTGTCAGTGTGTTTAGAATGTGTGGAATGTCACTCTGTCAGTGTGTTTATAATGTGTGGAATGTCACTCTGTCAGTGTGTTTAGAATGTGTGGAATGTCACTCTGTCAGTGTTTACAATGTGTGGAATGTCACTCTGTCAGTGTGTTTAGAATGTGTGGAATGTCACTCTGTCAGTGTGTTTACAATGTGTGGAATGTCACTCTGTCAGTGTGTTTATAATGTGTGGAATGTCACTCTGTCAGTGTGTTTATAATGTGTGGAATGTCACTCTGTCAGTGTGTTTACAATGTGTGGAATGTCACTCTGTCAGTGTGTTTAGAATGTGTGGAATGTCACTCTGTCAGTGTGTTTAGAATGTGTGGAATGTCACTCTGTCAGTGTTTACAATGTGTGGAATGTCACTCTGTCAGTGTGTTTAGAATGTGTGGAATGTCACTCTGTCAGTGTGTTTATAATGTGTGGAATGTCACTCTGTCAGTGTGTTTAGAATGTGTGGAATGTCACTCTGTCAGTGTTTACAATGTGTGGAATGTCACTCTGTCAGTGTGTTTAGAATGTGTGGAATGTCACTCTGTCAGTGTGTTTATAATGTGTGGAATGTCACTCTGTCAGTGTGTTTAGAATGTGTGGAATGTCACTCTGTCAGTGTGTTTATAATGTGTGGAATGTCACTCTGTCAGTGTGTTTAGAATATGTGGAATGTCACTCTGTCAGTGTGTTTACAATGTGTGGAATGTCACTCTGTCATTGTGTTTAGAATGTGTGGAATGTCACTCTGTCAGTGTGTTTATAATGTGTGGAATGTCACTCTGTCAGTGTGTTTATAATGTGTGGAATGTCACTCTGTCAGTGTGTTTATAATGTGTGGAATGTCACTCTGTCAGTGTGTTTATAATGTGTGGAATGTCACTCTGTCAGTGTGTTTATAATGTGTGGAATGTCACTCTGTCAGTGTGTTTATAATGTGTGGAATGTCACTCTGTCAGTGTGTTTAGAATGTGTGGAATGTCACTCTGTCAGTGTGTTTATAATGTGTGGAATGTCACTCTGTCAGTGTGTTTAGAATGTGTGGAATGTCACTCTGTCAGTGTGTTTATAATGTGTGGAATGTCACTCTGTCAGTGTGTTTATAATGTGTGGAATGTCACTCTGTCAGTGTGTTTAGAATGTGTGGAATGTCACTCTGTCAGTGTGTTTAGAATGTGTGGAATGTCTCTCTGTCAGTGTGTTTATAATATGTGGAATGTCACTCTGTCAGTGTTTACAATGTGTGGAATGTCACTCTGTCAGTGTGTTTAGAATGTGTGGAATGTCACTCTGTCAGTGTGTTTATAATGTGTGGAATGTCACTCTGTCAGTGTGTTTAGAATGTGTGGAATGTCACTCTGTCAATGTGTTTATAATGTGTGGAATGTCACTCTGTCAGTGTGTTTATAATGTGTGGAATGTCACTCTGTCAGTGTGTTTAGAATGTGTGGAATGTCACTCTGTCAGTGTGTTTAGAATATGTGGAATGTCACTCTGTCAGTGTGTTTACAATGTGTGGAATGTCACTCTGTCAGTGTGTTTAGAATGTGTGGAATGTCACTCTGTCAGTGTGTTTATAATGTGTGGAATGTCACTCTGTCAGTGTGTTTATAATGTGTGGAATGTCACTCTGTCAGTGTGTTTATAATGTGTGGAATGTCACTCTGTCAGTGTGTTTAGAATATGTGGAATGTCACTCTGTCAGTGTGTTTACAATGTGTGGAATGTCACTCTGTCAGTGTGTTTAGAATGTGTGGAATGTCACTCTGTCAGTGTGTTTATAATGTGTGGAATGTCACTCTGTCAGTGTGTTTATAATATGTGGAATGTCACTCTGTCAGTGTTTACAATGTGTGGAATGTCACTCTGTCAGTGTGTTTAGAATGTGTGGAATGTCACTCTGTCAGTGTGTTTATAATGTGTGGAATGTCACTCTGTCAGTGTGTTTAGAATATGTGGAATGTCACTCTGTCAGTGTGTTTAGAATGTGTGGAATGTCACTCTGTCAGTGTGTTTAGAATATGTGGAATGTCACTCTGTCAGTGTGTTTACAATGTGTGGAATGTCACTCTGTCAGTGTGTTTAGAATGTGTGGAATGTCACTCTGTCAGAGTGTTTATAATGTGTGGAATGTCACTCTGTCAGTGTGTTTATAATGTGTGGAATGTCACTCTGTCAGTGTGTTTAGAATATGTGGAATGTCACTCTGTCAGTGTGTTTATAATGTGTGGAATGTCACTCTGTCAGTGTGTTTATAATGTGTGGAATGACACTCTGTCAGTGTGTTTAGAATGTGTGGAATGTCACTCTGTCAGTGTGTTTAGAATATGTGGAATGTCACTCTGTCAGTGTGTTTACAATGTGTGGAATGTCACTCTGTCAGTGTGTTTAGAATGTGTGGAATGTCACTCTGACAGTGTGTTTATAATGTGTGGAATGTCACTCTGTCAGTGTGTTTATAATATGTGGAATGTCACTCTGTCAGTGTTTACAATGTGTGGAATGTCACTCTGTCAGTGTGTTTAGAATGTGTGGAATGTCACTCTGTCAGTGTGTTTATAATGTGTGGAATGTCACTCTGTCAGTGTGTTGAGAATGTGTGGAATGTCACTCTGTCAGTGTGTTTATAATGTGTGGAATGTCACTCTGTCAGTGTGTTTAGAATATGTGGAATGTCACTCTGTCAGTGTGTTTACAATGTGTGGAATGTCACTCTGTCAGTGTGTTTAGAATGTGTGGAATGTCACTCTGTCAGTGTGTTTATAATGTGTGGAATGTCACTCTGTCAGTGTGTTTATAATGTAAGGAATGTCACTCTGTCAGTGTGTTTATAATGTGTGGAATGTCACTCTGTCAGTGTGTTTATAATGTGTGGAATGTCACTCTGTCAGTGCGTTTGGAATGTGTGGAATGTCACTCTGTCAGTGTGTTTATAATGTGTGGAATGTCACTCTGTCAGTGTGTTTAGAATGTGTGGAATGTCACTCTGTCAGTGTGTTTATAATGTGTGGAATGTCACTCTGTCAGTGTGTTTAGAATGTGTGGAATGTCACTCTGTCAGTGTGTTTATAATGTGTGGAATGTCACTCTGTCAGTGTGTTTATAATGTGTGGAATGTCACTCTGTCAGTGTGTTTAGAATGTGTGGAATGTCACTCTGTCAGTGTGTTTATAATGTGTGGAATGTCACTCTGTCAGTGTGTTTGGAATATGTGGAATGTCACTCTGTCAGTGTGTTTATAATGTGTGGAATGTCACTCTGTCAGTGTGTTTAGAATGTGTGGAATGACACTCTGTCAGTGTGTTTATAATGTGTGGAATGTCACTCTGTCAGTGTGTTTGGAATATGTGGAATGTCACTCTGTCAGTGTGTTTAGAATGTGTGGAATGTCACTCTGTCAGTGTGTTTAGAATGTGTGGAATGTCACTCTGTCAGTGTGTTTAGAATGTGTGGAATGTCAGTCTGTCAGTGTGTTTAGAATGTGTGGAATGTCACTCTGTCAGTGTGTTTAGAATGTGTGGAATGTCACTCTGTCAGTGTGTTTAGAATGTGTGGAATGTCAGTCTGTCAGTGTGTTTTGAATGTGTGGAATGTCACTCTGTCAGTGTGTTTATAATGTGTGGAATGTCACTCTGTCAGTGTGTTTATAATGTGTGGAATGTCACTCTGTCAGTGTGTTTTGAATGTGTGGAATGTCACTCTGTCAGTGTGTTTATAATGTGTGGAATGTCACTCTGTCAGTGTGTTTATAATGTGTGGAATGTCACTCTGTCAGTGTGTTTTGAATGTGTGGAATGTCACTCTGTCAGTGTGTTTATAATGTGTGGAATGTCACTCTGTCAGTGTGTTTATAATGTGTGGAATGTCACTCTGTCAGTGTGTTTAGAATGTGTGGAATGTCACTCTGTCAGTGTGTTTAGAATGTGTGGAATGTCACTCTGTCAGTGTGTTTAGAAAGTGTGGAATGACACTCTGTCAGTGTGTTTATAATGTGTGGAATGTCACTCTGTCAGTGTTTACAATGTGTGGGATGTCACTCTGTCAGTGTGTTTATAATGTGTGGAATGTCACTCTGTCAGTGTGTTTAGAATGTGTGGAATGTCACTCTGTCAGTGTGTTTAGAATGTGTGGAATGTCAGTCTGTCAGTGTGTTTAGAATGTGTGGAATGTCACTCTGTCAGTGTGTTTTGAATGTGTGGAATGTCACTCTGTCAGTGTGTTTAGAATGTGTGGAATGTCACTCTGTCAGTGTGTTTAGAAAGTGTGGAATGACACTCTGTCAGTGTGTTTATAATGTGTGGAATGTCACTCTGTCAGTTTGTTTAGAATGTGTGGAATGTCACTCTGTCAGTGTGTTTAGAATGTGTGGAATGTCACTCTGTCAGTGTGTTTAGAAAGTGTGGAATGACACTCTGTCAGTGTGTTTATAATGTGTGGAATGTCACTCTGTCAGTGTTTACAATGTGTGGGATGTCACTCTGTCAGTGTGTTTATAATGTGTGGAATGTCACTCTGTCAGTGTGTTTAGAATGTGTGGAATGTCACTCTGTCAGTGTGTTTAGAATGTGTGGAATGTCAGTCTGTCAGTGTGTTTAGAATGTGTGGAATGTCACTCTGTCAGTGTGTTTTGAATGTGTGGAATGTCACTCTGTCAGTGTGTTTAGAATGTGTGGAATGTCAGTCTGTCAGTGTGTTTAGAATGTGTGGAATGTCACTCTGTCAGTGTGTTTTGAATATGTGGAATGTCACTCTGTCAGTGTGTTTATAATGTGTGGAATGTCACTCTGTCAGTGTGTTTATAATGTGTGGAATGTCACTCTGTCAGTGTGTTTATAATGTGTGGAATGTCACTCTGTCAGTGTGTTTAGAATGTGTGGAATGTCACTCTGTCAGTGTGTTTAGAATGTGTGGAATGTCAGTCTGTCAGTGTGTTTAGAATGTGTGGAATGTCACTCTGTCAGTGTGTTTATAATGTGTGGAATGTCACTCTGTCAGTGTGTTTAGAATGTGTGGAATGTCAGTCTGTCAGTGTGTTTTGAATGTGTGGAATGTCACTCTGTCAGTGTGTTTATAATGTGTGGAATGTCACTCTGTCAGTGTGTTTATAATGTGTGGAATGTCACTCTGTCAGTGTGTTTTGAATGTGTGGAATGTCACTCTGTCAGTGTGTTTATAATGTGTGGAATGTCACTCTGTCAGTGTGTTTATAATGTGTGGAATGTCACTCTGTCAGTGTGTTTTGAATGTGTGGAATGTCACTCTGTCAGTGTGTTTATAATGTGTGGAATGTCACTCTGTCAGTGTGTTTAGAATGTGTGGAATGTCACTCTGTCAGTGTGTTTAGAATGTGTGGAATGTCACGCTGTCAGTGTGTTTAGAATGTGTGGAATGTCACTCTGTCAGTGTGTTTAGAAAGTGTGGAATGACACTCTGTCAGTGTGTTTATAATGTGTGGAATGTCACTCTGTCAGTGTTTACAATGTGTGGGATGTCACTCTGTCAGTGTGTTTATAATGTGTGGAATGTCACTCTGTCAGTGTGTTTAGAATGTGTGGAATGTCACTCTGTCAGTGTGTTTAGAATGTGTGGAATGTCAGTCTGTCAGTGTGTTTAGAATGTGTGGAATGTCACTCTGTCAGTGTGTTTTGAATGTGTGGAATGTCACTCTGTCAGTGTGTTTATAATGTGTGGAATGTCACTCTGTCAGTGTGTTTAGAATGTGTGGAATGTCACTCTGTCAGTGTGTTTAGAATGTGTGGAATGTCAGTCTGTCAGTGTGTTTAGAATGTGTGGAATGTCACTCTGTCAGGGTGTTTTGAATATGTGGAATGTCACTCTGTCAGTGTGTTTATAATGTGTGGAATGTCACTCTGTCAGTGTGTTTATAATGTGTGGAATGTCACTCTGTCAGTGTGTTTAGAATGTGTGGAATGTCACTCTGTCAGTGTGTTTAGAATGTGTGGAATGTCACTCTGTCAGTGTGTTTAGAAAGTGTGGAATGACACTCTGTCAGTGTGTTTATAATGTGTGGAATGTCACTCTGTCAGTGTTTACAATGTGTGGGATGTCACTCTGTCAGTGTGTTTATAATGTGTGGAATGTCAATCTGTCAGTGTGTTTAGAATGTGTGGAATGTCACTCTGTCAGTGTGTTTAGAATGTGTGGAATGTCACTCTGTCAGTGTGTTTAGAATGTGTGGAATGTCGCTCTGTCAGTGTGTAGAGAATGTGTGGAATGTCACTCTGTCAGTGTGTTTAGAATGTGTGGAATATCACTCTGTCAGTGTGTTTATAATGTGTGGAATGTCACTCTGTCAGTGTGTTTATAATGTGTGGAATGTCACTCTGTCAGTGTGTTTATAATGTGTGGAATGTCACTCTGTCAGTGTGTTTATAATGTGTGGAATGTCACTCTGTCAGTGTGTTTAGAATGTGTGGAATGTCACTCTGTCAGTGTGTTTGGAATATGTGGAATGTCACTCTGTCAGTGTGTTTATAATGTGTGGAATGTCACTCTGTCAGTGTGTTTATAATGTGTGGAATGTCACTCTGTCAGTGTGTTTAGAATGTGTGGAATGACACTCTGTCAGTGTGTTTATAATGTGTGGAATGTCACTCTGTCAGTGTGTTTGGAATATGTGGAATGTCACTCTGTCAGTGTGTTTATAATGTGTGGAATGTCACTCTGTCAGTGTGTTTATAATGTGTGGAATGTCACTCTGTCAGTGTGTTTGGAATGTGTGGAATGTCACTCTGTCAGTGTGTTTATAATGTGTGGAATGTCACTCTGTCAGTGTGTTTATAATGTGTGGAATGTCACTCTGTCAGTGTGTTTATAATGTGTGGAATGTCACTCTGTCAGTGTGTTTGGAATATGTGGAATGTCACTCTGTCAGTGTGTTTATAATGTGTGGAATGTCACTCTGTCAGTGTGTTTATAATGTGTGGAATGTCACTCTGTCAGTGTGTTTGGAATGTGTGGAATGTCACTCTGTCAGTGTGTTTATAATGTGTGGAATGTCACTCTGTCAGTGTGTTTATAATGTGTGGAATGTCACTCTGTCAGTGTGTTTAGAATGTGTGGAATGACACTCTGTCAGTGTGTTTATAATGTGTGGAATGTCACTCTGTCAGTGTGTTTGGAATATGTGGAATGTCACTCTGTCAGTGTGTTTATAATATGTGGAATGTCACTCTGTCAGTGTGTTTATAATGTGTGGAATGACACTCTGTCAGTGTGTTTATAATGTGTGGAATGACACTCTGTCAGTGTGTTTATAATGTGTGGAATGTCACTCTGTCAGTGTGTTTGGAATATGTGGAATGTCACTCTGTCAGTGTGTTTATAATGTGTGGAATGTCACTCTGTCAGTGTGTTTAGAATGTGTGGAATGACACTCTGTCAGTGTGTTTATAATGTGTGGAATGTCACTCTGTCAGTGTGTTCGGAATATGTGGAATGTCACTCTGTCAGTGTGTTTATAATGTGTGGAATGTCACTCTGTCAGTGTGTTTAGAATGTGTGGAATGTCACTCTGTCAGTGTGTTTATAATGTGTGGAATGTCACTCTGTCAGTGTGTTTAGAATGTGTGGAATGTCACTCTGTCAGTGTGTTTATAATGTGTGGAATGTCACTCTGTCAGTGTGTTTATAATGTGTGGCATGTCACTCTGTCAGTGTGTTTATAATGTGTGGAATGTCTCTCTGTCAGTGTGTTTATAATGTGTGGAATGTCACTCTGTCAGTGTGTTTAGAATTTGTGGAATGTCACTCTGTCAGTGTGTTTAGAATGTGTGGAATGTCACTCTGTCAGTGTGTTTAGAATGTGTGGAATGTCTCTCTGTCAGTGTGTTTATAATGTGTGGAATGTCACTCTGTCAGTGTGTTTATAATGTGTGGAATGTCACTCTGTCAGTGTGTTTAGAATGTGTGGAATGTCTCTCTGTCAGTGTGTTTATAATGTGTGGAATGTCACTCTGTCAGTGTGTTTATAATGTGTGGAATGTCACTCTGTCAGTGTGTTTAGAATGTGTGGAATGTCTCTCTGTCAGTGTGTTTATAATGTGTGGAATGTCACTCTGTCAGTGTGTTTATAATGTGTGGAATGTCACTCTGTCAGTGTGTTTATAATGTGTGGAATGTCTCTCTGTCAGTGTGTTTATAATGTGTGGAATGTCACTCTGTCAGTGTGTTTATAATGTGTGGAATGTCACTCTGTCAGTGTGTTTATAATGTATGGAATGTCACTCTGTCAGTGTGTTTATAATGTGTGGAATGTCACTCTGTCAGTGTGCTTAGAATGTGTGGAATGTCACTCTGTCAGTGTGTTTATAATGTGTGGAATGTCACTCTGTCAGTGTGTTTATAATGTGTGGAATGTCACTCTGTCAGTGTGTTTAGAATGTGTGGAATGTCACTCTGTCAGTGTGTTTAGAATGTGTGGAATGTCTCTCTGTCAGTGTGTTTATAATGTGTGGAATGTCACTCTGTCAGTGTGTTTATAATGTGTGGAATGTCACTCTGTCAGTGTGTTTATAATGTATGGAATGTCACTCTGTCAGTGTGTTTATAATGTGTGGAATGTCAATCTGTCAGTGTGTTTATAATGTGTGGAATGTCACTCTGTCAGTGCGTTTGGAATGTGTGGAATGTCACTCTGTCAGTGTGTTTATAATGTGTGGAATGTCACTCTGTCAGTGTGTTTAGAATGTGTGGAATGTCACTCTGTCAGTGTGTTTATAATGTGTGGAATGTCACTCTGGCAGTGTGTTTATCATGTGTGGAATGTCACTCTGTCAGTGTGTTTGGAATATGTGGAATGTCACTCTGTCAGTGTGTTTAGAATGTGTGGAATGTCACTCTGTCAGTGTGTTTAGAATGTGTGGAATGTCACTCTGTCAGTGTGTTTAGAATGTGTGGAATGTCAGTCTGTCAGTGTGTTTAGAATGTGTGGAATGTCACTCTGTCAGTGTGTTTAGAATGTGTGGAATGTCACTCTGTCAGTGTGTTTATAATGTGTGGAATGTCACTCTGTCAGTGTGTTTAGAATGTGTGGAATGTCAGTCTGTCAGTGTGTTTTGAATGTGTGGAATGTCACTCTGTCAGTGTGTTTAGAATGTGTGGAATGTCAGTCTGTCAGTGTGTTTTGAATGTGTGGAATGTCACTCTGTCAGTGTGTTTATAATGTGTGGAATGTCACTCTGTCAGTGTGTTTAGAATGTGTGGAATGTCACTCTGTCAGTGTGTTTATAATGTGTGGAATGTCAGTCTGTCAGTGTGTTTTGAATGTGTGGAATGTCACTCTGTCAGTGTGTTTATAATGTGTGGAATGTCACTCTGTCAGTGTGTTTATAATGTGTGGAATGTCACTCTGTCAGTGTGTTTTGAATGTGTGGAATGTCACTCTGTCAGTGTGTTTATAATGTGTGGAATGTCACTCTGTCAGTGTGTTTATAATGTGTGGAATGTCACTCTGTCAGTGTGTTTTGAATGTGTGGAATGTCACTTTGTCAGTGTGTTTATAATGTGTGGAATGTCACTCTGTCAGTGTGTTTAGAATGTGTGGAATGTCACTCTGTCAGTGTGTTTAGAATGTGTGGAATGTCACTCTGTCAGTGTGTTTAGAAAGTGTGGAATGACACTCTGTCAGTGTGTTTATAATGTGTGGAATGTCACTCTGTCAGTGTTTACAATGTGTGGGATGTCACTCTGTCAGTGTGCTTATAATGTGTGGAATGTCACTCTGTCAGTGTGTTTAGAATGTGTGGAATGTCACTCTGTCAGTGTGTTTAGAATGTGTGGAATGTCAGTCTGTCAGTGTGTTTAGAATGTGTGGAATGTCACTCTGTCAGTGTGTTTTGAATGTGTGGAATGTCACTCTGTCAGTGTGTTTATAATGTGTGGAATGTCACTCTGTCAGTGTGTTTAGAATGTGTGGAATGTCACTCTGTCAGTGTGTTTAGAATGTGTGGAATGTCAGTCTGTCAGTGTGTTTAGAATGTGTGGAATGTCACTCTGTCAGTGTGTTTTGAATATGTGGAATGTCACTCTGTCAGTGTGTTTATAATGTGTGGAATGTCACTCTGTCAGTGTGTTTATAATGTGTGGAATGTCACTCTGTCAGTGTGTTTAGAATGTGTGGAATGTCACTCTGTCAGTGTGTTTAGAATGTGTGGAATGTCACTCTGTCAGTGTGTTTAGAAAGTGTGGAATGACACACTGTCAGTGTGTTTATAATGTGTGGAATGTCACTCTGTCAGTGTTTACAATGTGTGGGATGTCACTCTGTCAGTGTGTTTATAATGTGTGGAATGTCACTCTGTCAGTGTGTTTAGAATGTGTGGAATGTCACTCTGTCAGTGTGTTTAGAATGTGTGGAATGTCACTCTGTCAGTGTGTTTAGAATGTGTGGAATGTCGCTCTGTCAGTGTGTAGAGAATGTGTGGAATGTCACTCTGTCAGTGTGTTTAGAATGTGTGGAATGTCACTCTGTCAGTGTGTTTATAATGTGTGGAATGTCACTCTGTCAGTGTGTTTAGAATGTGTGGAATGTCACTCTGTCAGTGTGTTTATAATGTGTGGAATGTCACTCTGTCAGTGTGTTTAGAATGTGTGGAATGTCACTCTGTCAGTGTGTAGAGAATGTGTGGAATGTCACTCTGTCAGTGTGTTTAGAATGTGTGGAATGTCACTCTGTCAGTGTGTTTTGAATGTGTGGAATGTCACTCTGTCAGTGTGTTTAGAATGTGTGGAATGTCACTCTTTCAGTGTGTTTAGAATGTGTGGAATGTCACTCTGTCAGTGTGTTTAGAAAGTGTGGAATGACACTCTGTCAGTGTTTACAATGTGTGGAATGTCACTCTGTCAGTGTGTTTATAATGTGTGGAATGTCACTCTGTCAGTGTGTTTATAATGTGTGGAATGTCACTCTGTCAGTGTGTTTAGAAAGTGTGGACTGTCACTCTGTCAGTGTGTTTATAATGTGTGGAATGTCACTCTGTCAGTGTGTTTAGAATGTGTGGAATGTCACTCTGTCAGTGTGTTTAGAATGTGTGGAATGTCACTCTGTCAGTGTGTTTATAATGTGTGGAATGTCACTCTGTCAGTGTGTTTAGAATGTGTGGAATGTCACTCTGTCAGTGTGTTTACAATGTGTGGAATGTCACTCTGTCAGTGTGTTTAGAATGTGTGGAATGTCACTCTGTCAGTGTGTTTATAATGTGTGGAATGTCACTCTGTCAGTGTGTTTAGAATGTGTGGAATGTCACTCTGTCAGTGTGTTTAGAATGTGTGGAATGTCACTCTGTCAGTGTGTTTATAATGTGTGAAATGACACTCTTTCAGTGTGTTTAGAATGTGTGGAATGACACTCTGTCAGTGTGTTTATAATGTGTGGAATGTCACTCTGTCAGTGTGTTTATAATGTGTGGAATGTCACTCTGTCAGTGTGTTTAGAATGTGTGGAATGTCACTCTGTCAGTGTGTTTATAATGTGTGGAATGTCACTCTGTCAGTGTGTTTAGAATGTGTGGAATGACACTCTGTCAGTGTGTTTAGAATGTGTGGAATGTCACTCTGTCAGTGTGTTTATAATGTGTGGAATGACAATCTGTCAGTGTGTTTAGAATGTGTGGAATGTCACTCTGTCAGTGTGTTTATAATGTGTGGAATGACAATCTGTCAGTGTGTTTAGAATGTGTGGAATGTCACTCTGTCAGTGTGTTTATAATGTGTGGAATGTCACTCTGTCAGTGTGTTTATAATGTGTGGAATGTCACTCTGTCAGTGTGTTTATAATGTGTGGAATGTCACTCTGTCAGTGCGTTTGGAATGTGTGGAATGTCACTCTGTCAGTGTGTTTAGAATGTGTGGAATGACAATCTGTCAGTGTGTTTAGAATGTGTGGAATGTCACTCTGTCAGTGTGTTTATAATGTGTGGAATGTCACTCTGTCAGTGTGTTTAGAATGTGTGGAATGTCACTCTGTCAGTGTGTTTATAATGTGTGGAATGTCACTCTGTCAGTTTGTTTAGAATGTGTGGAATGTCACTCTGTCAGTGTGTTTATAATGTGTGGAATGTCACTCTGTCAGTTTGTTTAGAATGTGTGGAATGTCACTCTGTCAGTGTGTTTATAATGTGTGGAATGTCACTCTGTCAGTGTGTTTAGAATGTGTGGAATGTCACTCTGTCAGTTTGTTTAGAATGTGTGGAATGTCACTCTGTCAGTGTGTTTATAATGTGTGGAATGTCACTCTGTCAGTGTGTTTAGAATGTGTGGAATGTCACTCTGTCAGTTTGTTTAGAATGTGTGGAATGTCACTCTTTCAGTGTGTTTATAATGTGTGGAATGTCACTCTGTCAGTTTGTTTAGAATGTGTGGAATGTCACTCTGTCAGTGTGTTTATAATGTGTGGAATGTCACTCTGTCAGTTTGTTTAGAATGTGTGGAATGTCACTCTGTCAGTGTGTTTATAATGTGTGGAATGTCACTCTGTCAGTTTGTTTAGAATGTGTGGAATGTCACTCTGTCAGTGTGTTTAGAATGTGTGGAATGTCACTCTGTCAGTGTGTTTATAATGTGTGGAATGTCACTCTGTCAGTTTGTTTAGAATGTGTGGAATGTCACTCTGTCAGTGTGTTTATAATGTGTGGAATGTCACTCTGTCAGTTTGTTTAGAATGTGTGGAATGTCACTCTGTCAGTTTGTTTAGAATGTGTGGAATGTCACTCTGTCAGTGTGTTTATAATGTGTGGAATGTCACTCTGTCAGTGTGTTTATAATGTGTGGAATGTCACTCTGTCAGTTTGTTTAGAATGTGTGGAATGTCACTCTGTCAGTGTGTTTATAATGTGTGGAATGTCACTCTGTCAGTGTGTTTAGAATGTGTGGAATGACACTCTGTCAGTGTGTTTAGAATGTGTGGAATGTCACTCTGTCAGTGTGTTTATAATGTGTGGAATGACAATCTGTCAGTGTGTTTATAATGTGTGGAATGTCACTTTGTCAGTGTGTTTATAATGTGTGGAATGTCACTCTGTCAGTGTGTTTAGAATGTGTGGAATGTCACTCTGTCAGTGTGTTTATAATGTGTGGAATGTCACTCTGTCAGTGTGTTTAGAATGTGTGGAATGACACTCTGTCAGTGTGTTTAGAATGTGTGGAATGTCACTCTGTCACTGTGTTTATAATGTGTGGAATGACAATCTGTCAGTGTGTTTAGAATGTGTGGAATGACACTCTGTCAGTGTGTTTAGAATGTGTGGAATGTCACTCAGTCAGTGTGTTTAGAATGTGTGGAATGACAATCTGTCAGTGTGTTTATAATGTGTGGAATGTCACTCTGTCAGTGTGTTTAGAATGTGTGGAATGTCACTCTGTCAGTGTGTTTATAATGTGTGGAATGTCAATCTGTCAGTGTGTTTAGAATGTGTGGAATGTCACTCTGTCAGTGTGTTTATAATGTGTGGAATGACACTCTGTCAGTGTGTTTATAATGTGTGGAATGTCACTCTGTCAGTGTGTTTATAATGTGTGGAATGTCACTCTGTCAGTGTGTTTAGAATGTGTGGAATGTCACTCTGTCAGTGTGTTTATAATGTGTGGAATGTCACTCTGTCAGTGTGTTTAGAATGTGTGGAATGTCACTCTGTCAGTGTGTTTATAATGTGTGGAATGACAATCTGTCAGTGTGTTTATAATGTGTGGAATGTCACTCTGTCAGTGTGTTTATAATGTGTGGAATGACAATCTGTCAGTGTGTTTAGAATGTGTGGAATGTCACTCTGTCAGTGTGTTTATAATGTGTGGAATGTCACTCTGTCAGTGTGTTTATAATGTGTGGAATGACACTCTGTCAGTGTGTTTATAATGTGTGGAATGACACTCTGTCAGTGTGTTTATAATGTGTGGAATGTCACTCTGTCAGTGTGTTTATAATGTGTGGAATGTCACTCTGTCAGTGTGTTTATAATGTGTGGAATGTCACTCTGTCAGTGTGTTTATAATGTGTGGAATGTCACTCTGTCAGTGTGTTTATAATGTGTGGAATGACACTCTGTCAGTGTGTTTATAATGTGTGGAATGACACTCTGTCAGTGTGTTTATAATGTGTGGAATGTCACTCTGTCAGTGTGTTTATAATGTGTGGAATGTCACTCTGTCAGTGTGTTTATAATGTGTGGAATGTCACTCTGTCAGTGTGTTTAGAATGTGTGGAATGACACTCTGTCAGTGTGTTTATAATGTGTGGAATGTCACTCTGTCAGTGTGTTTATAATGTGTGGAATGTCACTCTGTCAGTGTGTTTAGAATGTGTGGAATGTCACTCTGTCAGTGTGTTTAGAATGTGTGGAATGTCACTCGGTCAGTGTGTTTATAATGTGTGGAATGTCACTCTGTCAGTGTGTTTATAATGTGTGGAATGTCACTCTGTCAGTGTGTTTATAATGTGTGGAATGACACACTGTCAGTGTGTTTATAATGTGTGGAATGTCACTCTGTCAGTGTGTTTAGAATGTGTGGAATGTCACTCTGTCAGTGTGTTTATAATGTGTGGAATGTCACTCTGTCAGTGTGTTTATAATGTGTGGAATGTCACTCTGTCAGTGTGTTTAGAATGTGTGGAATGTCACTCTGTCAGTGTGTTTATAATGTGTGGAATGTCACTCTGTCAGTGTGTTTAGAATGTGTGGAATGTCACTCAGTCAGTGTGTTTATAATGTGTGGAATGTCACTCTGTCAGTGTGTTTATAATGTGTGGAATGTCACTCTGTCAGTGTGTTTATAATGTGTGGAATGTCACTCTGTCAGTGTGTTTAGAATGTGTGGAATGTCACTCTGTCAGTGTGTTTATAATGTGTGGAATGTCACTCTGTCAGTGTGTTTAGAATGTGTGGAATGTCACTCAGTCAGTGTGTTTATAATGTGTGGAATGACAATCTGTCAGTGTGTTTAGAATGTGTGGAATGTCACTCTGTCAGTGTGTTTATAATGTGTGGAATGACACTCTGTCAGTGTGTTTATAATGTGTGGAATGTCACTCTGTCAGTGTGTTTATAATGTGTGGAATGTCACTCTGTCAGTGTGTTTAGAATGTGTGGAATGTCACTCTGTCAGTGTGTTTATAATGTGTGGAATGTCACTCTGTCATTGTGTTTAGAATGTGTGGAATGTCACTCTGTCAGTGTGTTTATAATGTGTGGAATGACAATCTGTCAGTGTGTTTAGAATGTGTGGAATGTCACTCTGTCAGTGTGTTTATAATGTGTGGAATGACAATCTGTCAGTGTGTTTAGAATGTGTGGAATGTCACTCTGTCAGTGTGTTTATAATGTGTGGAATGTCACTCTGTCAGTGTGTTTATAATGTGTGGAATGACACTCTGTCAGTGTGTTTATAATGTGTGGAATGACACTCTGTCAGTGTGTTTATAATGTGTGGAATGTCACTCTGTCAGTGTGTTTATAATGTGTGGAATGTCACTCTGTCAGTGTGTTTATAATGTGTGGAATGTCACTCTGTCAGTGTGTTTATAATGTGTGGAATGTCACTCTGTCAGTGTGTTTATAATGTGTGGAATGACACTCTGTCAGTGTGTTTATAATGTGTGGAATGTCACTCTGTCAGTGTGTTTATAATGTGTGGAATGTCACTCTGTCAGTGTGTTTATAATGTGTGGAATGTCACTCTGTCAGTGTGTTTAGAATGTGTGGAATGACACTCTGTCAGTGTGTTTATAATGTGTGGAATGTCACTCTGTCAGTGTGTTTATAATGTGTGGAATGTCACTCTGTCAGTGTGTTTAGAATGTGTGGAATGTCACTCTGTCAGTGTGTTTATAATGTGTGGAATGTCACTCGGTCAGTGTGTTTATAATGTGTGGAATGTCACTCTGTCAGTGTGTTTATAATGTGTGGAATGTCACTCAGTCAGTGTGTTTATAATGTGTGGAATGACACTCTGTCAGTGTGTTTATAATGTGTGGAATGTCACTCTGTCAGTGTGTTTAGAATGTGTGGAATGTCACTCTGTCAGTGTGTTTATAATGTGTGGAATGTCACTCTGTCAGTGTGTTTATAATGTGTGGAATGTCACTCTGTCAGTGTGTTTAGAATGTGTGGAATGTCACTCTGTCAGTGTGTTTATAATGTGTGGAATGTCACTCTGTCAGTGTGTTTAGAATGTGTGGAATGTCACTCAGTCAGTGTGTTTATAATGTGTGGAATGTCACTCTGTCAGTGTGTTTATAATGTGTGGAATGTCACTCTGTCAGTGTGTTTCTAATGTGTGGAATGTCACTCTGTCAGTGTGTTTAGAATGTGTGGAATGTCACTCTGTCAGTGTGTTTATAATGTGTGGAATGTCACTCTGTCAGTGTGTTTATAATGTGTGGAATGTCACTCTGTCAGTGTGTTTATAATGTGTGGAATGTCACTCTGTCAGTGTGTTTATAATGTGTGGAATGTCAATCTGTCAGTGTGTTTAGAATGTGTGGAATGACACTCTGTCAGTGTGTTTAGAATGTGTGGAATGTCACTCTGTCAGTGTGTTTAGAAAGTGTGGAATGTCACTCTGTCAGTGTGTTTAGAAAGTGTGGAATGTCACTCTGTCAGTGTGTTTATAATGTGTGGAATGTCACTCTGTCAGTGTGTTTATAATATGTGGAATGTCACTCTGTCAGTGTGTTTATAATGTGTGGAATGTCACTCTGTCAGTGTGTTTATAATGTGTGGAATGTCACTCTGTCAGTGTGTTTATAATGTGTGGAATGTCACTCTGTCAGTGTGTTTAGAATGTGTGGAATGTCACTCTGTCAGTGTGTTTATAATGTGTGGAATGTCACTCTGTCAGTGTGTTTATAATGTGTGGAATGTCACTCTGTCAGTGTGTTTATAATGTGTGGAATGTCACTCTGTCAGTGTGTTTAGAATGTGTGGAATGACACTCTGTCAGTGTGTTTAGAATGTGTGGAATGTCACTCTGTCAGTGTGTTTATAATGTGTGGAATGTCACTCTGTCAGTGTGTTTAGAATGTGTGGAATGACACTCTGTCAGTGTGTTTAGAATGTGTGGAATGTCACTCTGTCAGTGTGTTTATAATGTGTGGAATGTCACTCTGTCAGTGTGTTTATAATGTGTGGAATGACACTCTGTCAGTGTGTTTAGAATGTGTGGAATGTCACTCTGTCAGTGTGTTTATAATGTGTGGAATGTCACTCTGTCAGTGTGTTTAGAATGTGTGGAATGACACTCTGTCAGTGTGTTTAGAATGTGTGGAATGTCACTCTGTCAGTGTGTTTATAATGTGTGGAATGTCACTCTGTCAGTGTGTTTATAATGTGTGGAATGTCACTCTTTCAGTGTGTTTAGAATGTGTGGAATGACACTCTGTCAGTGTGTTTAGAATGTGTGGAATGTCACTCTGTCAGTGTGTTTATAATTTGTGGAATGACACTCTGTCAGTGTGTTTAGAATGTGTGGAATGTCACTCTGTCAGTGTGTTTAGAATGTGTGGAATGTCACTCTGTCAGTGTGTTTATAATGTGTGGAATGTCACTCTGTCAGTGTGTTTAGAATGTGTGGAATGTCACTCTGTCAGTGTGTTTATAATGTATGGAATGTCACTCTGTTAGTGTGTTTATAATGTGTGGAATGTCACTCTGTCAGTGTGTTTATAATGTGTGGAATGTCACTCTGTCAGTGTGTTTATAATGGGTGGAATGTCACTCTGTCAGTGTGTTTATAATGTGTGGAATGTCACTCTGTCAGTGTGTTTATAATGTGTGGAATGTCACTCTGTCAGTGTGTTTATAATGTGTGGAATGTCACTCTGTCAGTGTGTTTAGAATGTGTGGAATGACACTCTGTCAGTGTGTTTAGAATGTGTGGAATGTCACTCTGTCAGTGTGTTTATAATTTGTGGAATGACACTCTGTCAGTGTGTTTAGAATGTGTGGAATGTCACTCTGTCAGTGTGTTTAGAATGTGTGGAATGTCACTCTGTCAGTGTGTTTATAATGTGTGGAATGTCACTCTGTCAGTGTGTTTATAATTTGTGGAATGTCACTCTGTCAGTGTGTTTATAATGTGTGGAATGTCAGTCTGTCAGTGTGTTTAGAATGTGTGGAATGACACTCTGTCAATGTGTTTAGAATGTGTGGAATGTCACTCTGTCAGTGTGTTTATAATTTGTGGAATGACACTCTGTCAGTGTGTTTAGAATGTGTGGAATGTCACTCTGTCAGTGTGTTTAGAATGTGTGGAATGTCACTCTGTCAGTGTGTTTATAATGTGTGGAATGTCACTCTGTCAGTGTGTTTATAATGTGTGGAATGTCACTCTGTCAGTGTGTTTAGAATGTGTGGAATGACACTCTGTCAGTGTGTTTAGAATGTGTGGAATGTCACTCTGTCAGTGTGTTTATAATGTGTGGAATGTCACTCTGTCAGTGTGTTTATAATGTGTGGAATGTCACTCTTTCAGTGCGTTTAGAATGTGTGGAATGACACTCTGTCAGTGTGTTTAGAATGTGTGGAATGTCACTCTGTCAGTGTGTTTATAATTTGTGGAATGACACTCTGTCAGTGTGTTTAGAATGTGTGGAATGTCACTCTGTCAGTGTGTTTAGAATGTGTGGAATGTCACTCTGTCAGTGTGTTTATAATGTGTGGAATGTCACTCTGTCAGTGTGTTTATAATTTGTGGAATGTCACTCTGTCAGTGTGTTTATAATGTGTGGAATGTCAGTCTGTCAGTGTGTTTAGAATGTGTGGAATGTCACTCTGTCAGTGTGTTTAGAATGTGTGGAATGTCACTCTGTCAGTGTGTTTAGAATATGTGGAATGTCACTCTGTCAGTGTGTTTATAATGTGTGGAATGTCACTTTGTCAGTGTGTTTAGAATGTGTGGAATGTCACTCTGTCAGTGTGTTTATAATGTGTGGAATGTCACTCTGTCAGTGTGTTTATAATGTGTGGAATGTCACTCTGTCAGTGTGTTTATAATGTGTGGAATGTCACTCTGTCAGTGTGTTTATAATGTGTGGAATGTCACTCTGTCAGTGTGTTTAGAATGTGTGGAATGTCACTCTGTCAGTGTGTTTATAATGTGTGGAATGTCACTCTGTCAGTGTGTTTATAATGTGTGGAATGTCACTCTGTCAGTGTGTTTATAATGTGTGGAATGTCACTCTGTCTGTGTGTTTATAATGTGTGGAATGTCACTCTGTCAGTGTGTTTAGAATATGTGGAATGTCACTCTGTCAGTGTGTTTAGAATATGTGGAATGTCACTCTGTCAGTGTGTTTATAATGTGTGGAATGTCACTCTGTCTGTGTGTTTATAATGTGTGGAATGTCACTCTGTCAGTGTGTTTAGAATATGTGGAATGTCACTCTGTCAGTGTGTTTAGAATATGTGGAATGTCACTCTGTCAGTGTGTTTAGAATATGTGGAATGTCACTCTGTCAGTGTGTTTATAATGTGTGGAATGTCACTCTGTCAGTGTGTTTAGAATGTGTGGAATGTCACTCTGTCAGTGTGTTTATAATGTGTGGTATGTCACTCTGTCAGTGTGTTTATAATGTGTGGAATGTCACTCTGTCAGTGTGTTTATAATGTGTGGAATGTCACTCTGTCAGTGTGTTTATAATGTGTGGAATGTCACTCTGTCAGTGTGTTTAGAATATGTGGAATGTCACTCTGTCAGTGTGTTTATAATGTGTGGAATGTCACTCTGTCAGTGTGTTTATAATGTGTGGAATGTCACTCTGTCAATGTGTTTATAATGTGTGGAATGTCACTCTGTCTGTGTGTTTAGAATGTGTGGAATGTCACTCTGTCAGTGTGTTTATAATGTGTGGAATGTCACTCTGTCAGTGTGTTTATAATGTGTGGAATGTCACTCTGTCAGTGTGTTTATAATGTGTGGAATGTCACTCTGTCAGTGTGTTTATAATGTGTGGAATGTCACTCTGTCAGTGTGTTTATAATGTGTGGAATGTCACTCTGTCAGTGTGTTTAGAATGTGCGGAATGTCACTCTGTCAGTGTGTTTAGAATGTGTGGAATGTCACTCTGTCAGTGTGTTTATAATGTGTGGAATGACACTCTGTCAGTGTGTTTATAATGTGTGGAATGTCACTCTGTCAGTGTGTTTATAATGTGTGGAATGTCACTCTGTCAGTGTGTTTAGAATGTGTGGAATGTCACTCTGTCAGTGTGTTTATAATGTGTGGAATGTCACTCTGTCAGTGTGTTTATAATGTGTGGAATGTCACTCTGTCAGTGTGTTTATAATGTGTGGAATGTCACTCTGTCAGTGTGTTTAGAATGTGTGGAATGTCACTCTGTCAGTGTGTTTATAATATGTGGAATGTCACTCTGTCAGTGTGTTTAGAATGTGTGGAATGTCACTCTGTCAGTGTGTTTAGAATGTGTGGAATGTCACTCTGTCAGTGTGTTTAGAATGTGTGGAATGTCACTCTGTCAGTGTGCTTAGAATGTGTGGAATGTCACTCTGTCAGTGTGTTTAGAATGTGTGGAATGTCACTCTGTCAGTGTGTTTATAATGTGTGGAATGTCACTCTGTCAGTGTGTTTAGAATGTGTGGAATGTCACTCTGTCAGTGTGTTTATAATGTGTGGAATGTCACTCTGTCAGTGTGTTTATAATGTGTGGAATGTCACTCTGTCAGTGTGTTTATAATGTGTGGAATGTCACTCTGTCAGTGTGTTTATAATGTGTGGAATGTCACTCTGTCAGTGTGTTTATAATGTGTGGAATGTCACTCTGTCAGTGTGTTTATAATGTGTGGAATGTCACTCTGTCAGTGTGTTTATAATGTGTGGAATGTCACTCTGTCAGTGTGTTTAGAATGTGTGGAATGTCACTCTGTCAGTGTGTTTAGAATGTGCGGAATGTCACTCTGTCAGTGTGTTTAGAATGTGTGGAATGTCACTCTGTCAGTGTGTTTATAATGTGTGGAATGTCACTCTGTCAGTGTGTTTAGAATGTGTGGAATGTCACTCTGTCAGTGTGTTTATAATGTGTGGAATGTCACTCTGTCAGTGTGTTTATAATGTGTGGAATGTCACTCTGTCAGTGTGTTTATAATGTGTGGAATGTCACTCTGTCAGTGTGTTTATAATGTGTGGAATGTCACTCTGTCAGTGTGTTTAGAATGTGTGGAATGTCACTCTGTCAGTGTGTTTATAATGTGTGGAATGTCACTCTGTCAGTGTGTTTAGAATGTGTGGAATGTCACTCTGTCAGTGTGTTTATAATGTGTGGAATGTCACTCTGTCAGTGTGTTTATAATGTGTGGAATGTCACTCTGTCAGTGTGTTTATAATGTGTGGAATGTCACTCTGTCAGTGTGTTTATAATGTGTGGAATGTCACTCTGTCAGTGTGTTTATAATGTGTGGAATGTCACTCTGTCAGTGTGTTTAGAATGTGTGGAATGTCACTCTGTCAGTGTGTTTATAATGTGTGGAATGTCACTCTGTCAGTGTGTTTATAATGTGTGGAATGTCACTCTGTCAGTGTGTTTAGAATGTGTGGAATGTCACTCTGTCAGTGTGTTTATAATGTGTGGAATGTCACTCTGTCAGTGTGTTTAGAATATGTGGAATGTCACTCTGTCAGTGTGTTTATAATGTGTGGAATGTCACTCTGTCAGTGTGTTTAGAATGTGTGGAATGTCACTCTGTCAGTGTGTTTACAATGTGTGGGATGTCACTCTGTCAGTGTGTTTATAATGTGTGGAATGTCACTCTGTCAGTGTGTTTAGAATGTGTGGAATGTCACTCTGTCAGTGTGTTTAGAATGTGTGGAATGTCACTCTGTCAGTGTGTTTACAATGTGTGGGATGTCACTCTGTCAGTGTGTTTATAATGTGTGGAATGTCACTCTGTCAGTGTGTTTAGAATATGTGGAATGTCACTCTGTCAGTGTGTTTATAATGTGTGGAATGTCACTCTGTCAGTGTGTTTAGAATGTGTGGAATGTCACTCTGTCAGTGTGTTTATAATGTGTGGAATGTCACTCTGTCAGTGTGTTTATAATGTGTGGAATGTCACTCTGTCAGTGTGTTTAGAATGTGTGGAATGTCACTCTGTCAGTGTGTTTAGAATGTGTGGAATGTCACTCTGTCAGTGTGTTTAGAATGTGTGGAATGTCACTCTGTCAGTGTGTTTATAATGTGTGGAATGTCACTCTGTCAGTGTGTTTATAATGTGTGGAATGTCACTCTGTCAGTGTGTTTAGAATGTGTGGAATGTCACTCTGTCAGTGTGTTTATAATGTGTGGAATGTCACTCTGTCAGTGTGTTTAGAATGTGTGGAATGTCACTCTGTCAGTGTGTTTAGAATGTGTGGAATGTCACTCTGTCAGTGTGTTTATAATGTGTGGAATGTCACTCTGTCAGTGTGTTTAGAATGTGTGGAATGACACTCTGTCAGTGTGTTTAGAATGTGTGGAATGTCACTCTGTTAGTGTGTTTGTAATTTGTGGAATGTCACTCTGTCAGTGTGTTTAGAATGTGTGGAATGTCACTCTGTCAGTGTGATTAGAATGTGTGGAATGTCACTCTGTCAGTGTGTTTATAATGTGTGGAATGTCACTCTGTCAGTGTGTTTAGAATGTGTGGAATGTCACTCTGTCAGTGTGTTTAGAAAGTGTGGAATGTCACTCTGTCAGTGTGTTTAGAATGTGTGGAATGTCACTCTGTCAGTGTGTTTATAATGTGTGGAATGTCACTCTGTCAGTGTGTTTATAATGTGTGGAATGTCACTCTGTCAGTGTGTTTAGAATGTGTGGAATGTCACTCTGTCAGTGTGTTTAGAATGTGTGGAATGTCACTCTGTCAGTGTGTTTATAATGTGTGGAATGTCACTCTGTCAGTGTGTTTATAATGTGTGGAATGTCACTCTGTCAGTGTGTTTAGAATGTGTGGAATGTCACTCTGTCAGTGTGTTTATAATGTGTGGAATGTCACTCTGTCAGTGTGTTTATAATGTGTGGAATGTCACTCTGTCAGTGTGTTTAGAATGTGTGGAATGTCACTCTGTCAGTGTGTTTATAATGTGTGGAATGTCACTCTGTCAGTGTGTTTATAATGTGTGGAATGTCACTCTGTCAGTGTGTTTAGAATGTGTGGAATGTCACTCTGTCAGTGTGTTTATAATGTGTGGAATGTCACTCTGTCAGTGTGTTTAGAATGTGTGGAATGACACTCTGTCAGTGTGTTTAGAATGTGTGGAATGTCACTCTGTCAGTGTGTTTGTAATTTGTGGAATGTCACTCTGTCAGTGTGTTTAGAATGTGTGGAATGTCACTCTGTCAGTGTGTTTAGAATGTGTGGAATGTCACTCTGTCAGTGTGTTTATAATGTGTGGAATGTCACTCTGTCAGTGTGTTTAGAATGTGTGGAATGTCACTCTGTCAGTGTGTTTAGAAAGTGTGGAATGTCACTCTGTCAGTGTGTTTAGAATGTGTGGAATGTCACTCTGTCAGTGTGTTTATAATGTGTGGAATGTCACTCTGTCAGTGTGTTTATAATGTGTGGAATGTCACTCTGTCAGTGTGTTTAGAATGTGTGGAATGTCACTCTGTCAGTGTGTTTAGAATGTGTGGAATGTCACTCTGTCAGTGTGTTTATAATGTGTGGAATGTCACTCTGTCAGTGTGTTTATAATGTGTGGAATGTCACTCTGTCAGTGTGTTTAGAATGTGCGGAATGTCACTCTGTCAGTGTGTTTAGAATGTGTGGAATGTCACTCTGTCAGTGTGTTTATAATGTGTGGAATGTCACTCTGTCAGTGTGTTTATAATGTGTGGAATGTCACTCTGTCAGTGTGTTTATAATGTGTGGAATGTCACTCTGTCAGTTTGTTTAGAATGTGTGGAATGTCACTCTGTCAGTGTGTTTATAATGTGTGGAATGTCACTCTGTCAGTGTGTTTATAATGTGCGGAATGTCACTCTGTCAGTGTGTTTAGAATGTGTGGAATGTCACTCTGTCAGTGTGTTTAGAATGTGTGGAATGTCACTCTGTCAGTGTGTTTATAATGTGTGGAATGTCACTCTGTCAGTTTGTTTAGAATGTGTGGAATGTCACTCTGTCAGTGTGTTTATAATGTGTGGAATGTCACCCTGTCAGTGTGTTTATAATGTGTGGAATGTCACTCTGTCAGTGTGTTTATAATGTGTGGAATGTCACTCTGTCAGTGTCTTTATAATGTGTGGAATGTCACTCTGTCAGTGTGTTTATAATGTGTGGAATGTCTCTCTTTCATTGTGTTTAGAATGTGTGGAATGTCACTCTGCCAGTGTGTTTGTAATGTGTGGAATGTCACTCTGTCAGTGTGTTTAGACTGTGTGGAATGTCACTCTGTCAGTGTGTTTAGAATGTGTGGAATGTCACTCTGTCAGTGTGTTTAGAATGTGTGGAATCTCACTCTGTCAGTGTGCTTAGAATGTGTGGAATGACACTCTTTCAGTTTGTTTAGAATGTGTGGAATGACACTCTGTCAGTGTGTTTAGAATGTGTGGAATGTCACTCTGTCAGTGTGTTTATAATTTGTGGAATGTCACTCTGTCAGTGTGTTTATAATGTGTGGAATGTCACTCTGTCAGTGTGTTTAGAATGTGTGGAATGTCACTCTGTCAGTGTGTTTAGAATGTGTGGAATGTCACTCTGTCATTGTGTTTATAATGTGTGGAATGTCACTCTGTCAATGTGTTTAGAATGTGTGGAATGTCACTCTGTCAGTGTGTTTAGAATGTGTGGAATGTCACTCTGTCAGTGTGTTTAGAATGTGTGGAATGTCACTCGGTCAGTGTGTTTAGAATGTGTGGAATGTCACTCTGTCAGTGTGTTTAGAATGTGTGGAATGTCACTCTGTCAGTGTGTTTAGAATGTGTGGAATGTCACTCTGTCAGTGTGTTTATAATGTGTGGAATGACAATCTGTCAGTGTGTTTAGAATGTGTGGAATGTCACTCTGTCAGTGTGTTTAGAATGTGTGGAATGTCACTCTGTCAGTGTGTTTAGAATGTGTGGAATGTCACTCTGTCAGTGTGTTTATAATGTGTGGAATGTCACTCTGTCAGTGTGTTTAGAATATGTGGAATGTCACTCTGTCAGTGTGTTTAGAATGTGTGGAATGACACTCTTTCAGTGTGTTTAGAATGTGTGGAATGTCACTCTGTCAGTGTGTTTAGAATGTGTGGAATGTCACTCTGTCAGTGTGTTTATAATGTGTGGAATGTCACTCTGTCAGTGTGTTTAGAATGTGTGGAATGTCACTCTGTCAGTGTGTTTAGAATGTGTGGAATGACACTCTTTCAGTGTGTTTAGAATGTGTGGAATGTCACTCTGTCAGTGTGTTTAGAATGTGTGGAATGTCACTTTGTCAGTGTGTTTAGAATGTGTGGAATGTCACTCTGTCAGTGTGTTTAGAATGTGTGGAATGACACTCTTTCAGTGTGTTTAGAATGTGTGGAATGTCACTCTGTCAGTGTGTTTAGAATGTGTGGAATGTCACTCTGTCAGTGTGTTTAGAATGTGTGGAATGTCACTCTGTCAGTGTGTTTATAATGTGTGGAATGTCACTCTGTCAGTGTGTTTAGAATGTGTGGAATGTCACTCTGTCAGTGTGTTTAGAAAGTGCGGAATATCACTCTGTCAGTGTGTTTAGAATGTGTGGAATGTCACTCTGTCAGTGTGTTTAGAATGTGTGGAATGTCACTCTGTCAGTGCGCTTAGAATGTGTGGAATGTCACTCTGTCAGTGTGTTTAGAATGTGTGGAATGTCACTCTGTCAGTGCGTTCAGAATGTGTGGAATGTCACTCTGTCAGTGTGTTTATAATGTGTGGAATGTCACTCTGTCAGTGTGTTTATAATGTGTGCAATGTCACTCTTTCAGTGTGTTTAGAATGTGTGGAATGTCACTCTGTCAGTGTGTTTAGAATGTGTGGAATGTCACTCTGTCAGTGTGTTTAGAATGTGTGGAATGTCACTTTGTCAGTGTGTTTAGAATGTGTGGAATGTCACTCTGTCAGTGTGTTTAGAATGTGTGGAATGACACTCTTTCAGTGTGTTTAGAATGTGTGGAATGTCACTCTGTCAGTGTGTTTAGAATGTGTGGAATGTCACTCTGTCAGTGTGTTTAGAATGTGTGGAATGTCACTCTGTCAGTGTGTTTATAATGTGTGGAATGTCACTCTGTCAGTGTGTTTAGAATGTGTGGAATGTCACTCTGTCAGTGTGTTTAGAAAGTGTGGAATATCACTCTGTCAGTGTGTTTAGAATGTGTGGAATGTCACTCTGTCAGTGTGTTTAGAATGTGTGGAATGTCACTCTGTCAGTGCGCTTAGAATGTGTGGAATGTCACTCTGTCAGTGTGTTTAGAATGTGTGGAATGTCACTCTGTCAGTGCGTTCAGAATGTGTGGAATGTCACTCTGTCAGTGTGTTTATAATGTGTGGAATGTCACTCTGTCAGTGTGTTTATAATGTGTGCAATGTCACTCTGTCAGTGTGTTTAGAATGTGTGGAATGTCACTCTGTCAGTGTGTTTAGAATGTGTGGAATGTCACTCTGTCAGTGTGTTTATAATGTGTGGAATGTCACTCTGTCAGTGTGTTTAGAATGTGTGGAATGTCACTCTGTCAGTGTGTTTATAATGTGTGGAATGTCACTCTGTCAGTGTGTTTATAATGTGTGGAATGTCACTCTGTCAGTGTGTTTATAATGTGTGGAATGTCACTCTGTCAGTGTGTTTATAATCTGTGGAATGTCACACTGTCAGTGTGTTTAGAATGTGTGGAATGTTACTCTGTCAGTGTGTTTAGTATCTGTGGAATGTCACTCGGTCAGTGTATTTAGAATCTGTGGAATGTCACTCTGTCAGTGTGTTTAGTATCTGTGGAATGTCACTCTGTCAGTGTGTTTAGAATCTGTGGAATGTAACTCGGTTAGTGTGTTTAGAATGTGTGGAATGTCACTCTGTCCGTGTGTTTAGTATCTGTGGAATGTCACTCTGTCAGTGTGTTTGTAATTTGTGGAATGTCACTCTGTCAGTGTGTTTAGAATGTGTGGAATGTCACTCTGTCAGTGTGTTTAGAATGTGTGGAATGTCACTCTGTCAGTGTGTTTATAATGTGTGGAATGTCACTCTGTCAGTGTGTTTAGAATGTGTGGAATGTCACTCTGTCAGTGTGTTTAGAAAGTGTGGAATGTCACTCTGTCAGTGTGTTTAGAATGTGTGGAATGTCACTCTGTCAGTGTGTTTATAATGTGTGGAATGTCACTCTGTCAGTGTGTTTATAATGTGTGGAATGTCACTCTGTCAGTGTGTTTAGAATGTGTGGAATGTCACTCTGTCAGTGTGTTTAGAATGTGTGGAATGTCACTCTGTCAGTGTGTTTATAATGTGTGGAATGTCACTCTGTCAGTGTGTTTATAATGTGTGGAATGTCACTCTGTCAGTGTGTTTAGAATGTGCGGAATGTCACTCTGTCAGTGTGTTTAGAATGTGTGGAATGTCACTCTGTCAGTGTGTTTATAATGTGTGGAATGTCACTCTGTCAGTGTGTTTATAATGTGTGGAATGTCACTCTGTCAGTGTGTTTATAATGTGTGGAATGTCACTCTGTCAGTTTGTTTAGAATGTGTGGAATGTCACTCTGTCAGTGTGTTTATAATGTGTGGAATGTCACTCTGTCAGTGTGTTTATAATGTGCGGAATGTCACTCTGTCAGTGTGTTTAGAATGTGTGGAATGTCACTCTGTCAGTGTGTTTATAATGTGTGGAATGTCACTCTGTCAGTGTGTTTATAATGTGTGGAATGTCACTCTGTCAGTTTGTTTAGAATGTGTGGAATGTCACTCTGTCAGTGTGTTTATAATGTGTGGAATGTCACTCTGTCAGTGTGTTTATAATGTGTGGAATGTCACTCTGTCAGTGTGTTTATAATGTGTGGAATGTCACTCTGTCAGTGTCTTTATAATGTGTGGAATGTCACTCTGTCAGTGTGTTTATAATGTGTGGAATGTCTCTCTCTCATTGTGTTTAGAATGTGTGGAATGTCACTCTGCCAGTGTGTTTGTAATGTGTGGAATGTCACTCTGTCAGTGTGTTTAGACTGTGTGGAATGTCACTCTGTCAGTGTGTTTAGAATGTGTGGAATGTCACTCTGTCAGTGTGTTTAGAATGTGTGGAATCTCACTCTGTCAGTGTGCTTAGAATGTGTGGAATGACACTCTTTCAGTTTGTTTAGAATGTGTGGAATGACACTCTGTCAGTGTGTTTAGAATGTGTGGAATGTCACTCTGTCAGTGTGTTTATAATTTGTGGAATGTCACTCTGTCAGTGTGTTTATAATGTGTGGAATGTCACTCTGTCAGTGTGTTTAGAATGTGTGGAATGTCACTCTGTCAGTGTGTTTAGAATGTGTGGAATGTCACTCTGTCATTGTGTTTATAATGTGTGGAATGTCACTCTGTCAATGTGTTTAGAATGTGTGGAATGTCACTCTGTCAGTGTGTTTAGAATGTGTGGAATGTCACTCTGTCAGTGTGTTTAGAATGTGTGGAATGTCACTCTGTCAGTGTGTTTAGAATGTGTGGAATGACACTCTTTCAGTGTGTTTAGAATGTGTGGAATGTCACTCTGTCAGTGTGTTTATAATGTGTGGAATGTCACTCTGTCAGTGTGTTTAGAATGTGTGGAATGTCACTCTGTCAGTGTGTTTATAATGTGTGGAATGACAATCTGTCAGTGTGTTTAGAATGTGTGGAATGTCACTCTGTCAGTGTGTTTAGAATGTGTGGAATGTCACTCTGTCAGTGTGTTTAGAATGTGTGGAATGTCACTCTGTCAGTGTGTTTATAATGTGTGGAATGTCACTCTGTCAGTGTGTTTAGAATATGTGGAATGTCACTCTGTCAGTGTGTTTAGAATGTGTGGAATGTCACTCTGTCAGTGTGTTTAGAATGTGTGGAATGTCACTCTGTCAGTGTGTTTATAATGTGTGGAATGTCACTCTGTCAGTGTGTTTAGAATGTGTGGAATGTCACTCTGTCAGTGTGTTTAGAATGTGTGGAATGACACTCTTTCAGTGTGTTTAGAATGTGTGGAATGTCACTCTGTCAGTGTGTTTAGAATGTGTGGAATGTCACTCTGTCAGTGTGTTTAGAATGTGTGGAATGTCACTCTGTCAGTGTGTTTAGAATGTGTGGAATGACACTCTTTCAGTGTGTTTAGAATGTGTGGAATGTCACTCTGTCAGTGTGTTTAGAATGTGTGGAATGTCACTCTGTCAGTGTGTTTAGAATGTGTGGAATGTCACTCTGTCAGTGTGTTTATAATGTGTGGAATGTCACTCTGTCAGTGTGTTTAGAATGTGTGGAATGTCACTCTGTCAGTGTGTTTAGAAAGTGTGGAATATCACTCTGTCAGTGTGTTTAGAATGTGTGGAATGTCACTCTGTCAGTGTGTTTAGAATGTGTGGAATGTCACTCTGTCAGTGCGCTTAGAATGTGTGGAATGTCACTCTGTCAGTGTGTTTAGAATGTGTGGAATGTCACTCTGTCAGTGCGTTCAGAATGTGTGGAATGTCACTCTGTCAGTGTGTTTATAATGTGTGGAATGTCACTCTGTCAGTGTGTTTATAATGTGTGCAATGTCACTCTGTCAGTGTGTTTAGAATGTGTGGAATGTCACTCTGTCAGTGTGTTTAGAATGTGTGGAATGTCACTCTGTCAGTGTGTTTATAATGTGTGGAATGTCACTCTGTCAGTGTGTTTAGAATGTGTGGAATGTCACTCTGTCAGTGTGTTTATAATGTGTGGAATGTCACTCTGTCAGTGTGTTTATAATGTGTGGAATGTCACTCTGTTAGTGTGTTTAGTATCTGTGGAATGTCACTCTGTCAGTGTGTTTAGTATCTGTGGAATGTCACTCTGTCAGTGTGTTTAGAATCTGTGGAATTTCACACTGTCAGTGTGTTTAGAATGTGTGGAATGTTACTCTGTCAGTGTGTTTAGTATCTGTGGAATGTCACTCTGTCAGTGTGTTTAGAATCTGTGGAATTTCACACTGTCAGTGTGTTTAGAATGTGTGGAATGTCACTCTGTCAGTGTGTTTAGTATCTGTGGTATATCACTCTGTCAGTGTGTTTAGAAAGTGTGGAATGTCACTCTGTCAGTGTGTTTAGAATCTGTGGAATTTCACACTGTCAGTGTGTTTAGAATGTGTGGAATGTTACTCTGTCAGTGTGTTTAGTATCTGTGGAATGTCACTCTGTCAGTGTGTTTAGTATCTGTGGAATGTCACTCTGTCAGTGTGTTTAGAATCTGTGGAATTTCACACTGTCAGTGTGTTTAGAATGTGTGGAATGTTACTCTGTCAGTGTGTTTAGTATCTGTGGAATGTCACTCGGTCAGTGTATTTAGAATCTGTGGAATGTCACTCTGTCAGTGTGTTTAGTATCTGTGGAATGTCACTCTGTCAGTGTGTTTAGAATCTGTGGAATTTCACACTGTCAGTGTGTTTAGAATGTTTGGAATGTCACTCTGTCAGTGTGTTTAGTATCTGTGGAATGTCACTCTGTCAGTGTGTTTAGAATCTGTGGAATTTCACACTGTCAGTGTGTTTAGAATGTTTGGAATGTCACTCTGTCAGTGTGTTTAGTATCTGTGGAATGTAACTCGGTTAGTGTGTTTAGAATGTGTGGAATGTCACTCTGTCAGTGTGTTTAGTATCTGTGGAATGTCACTCTGTCAGTGTGTTTAGAATCTGTGGAATTTCACACTGTCAGTGTGTTTAGTATCTGTGGAATGTCACTCTGTCAGTGTGTTTAGTATCTGTGGAATGTCACTCTGTCACTGTGTTTAGTATCTGTGGAATGTCACTCTGTCAGTGTGTTTAGTATCTGTGGAATGTCACTGTCAGTGTGTTTAGAATCTGTGGAATTTCACACTGTCAGTGTGTTTAGTATCTGTGGAATGTCACTCTGTCAGTGTGTTTAGAATGTGTGGAATGTCAGTCTGTCAGTGTTTAGAATCTGTGTACTGTCTCTGTCAGTGTTTGGAATCTGTGTTGTCTCTCTCTCTGTGTGTTACAACCAATGTGGGAGGAGTGCACTGTCTATTCTCGTTCCACTTCTCCACAGGTCACAACATATTGTTAAATTGTTGCCCACTTACTGAAATGGTCAATCATAGACTCTGTTTTTCATCTAGAATAAATACACCGACCAGGTTTCTTTAATAAACAAGAAAATTATATTTTTACTATAAATCAAGACTTAACCAGTAATGAAGCACAGAATAAACACCCAGATTGGAATAGAAAAGTTACCTTTTTACCTTATTCCACCCCTCACACGCACACACATACACCTGTTATCCAAAAAAATCAAGAGATTTTCTCTTTAGAGCTCTACTATAAAAATAGAATGTGTTGGCCAAAATAGCTGTCAATTCTTGAAGAAATAAAAGAATGATATGAGTCGATGTCAGAAGTCCGTTTTGGTTTGGCTCTTAATCAGATCTTCCTCGGACAGTTCCTGACAGGCAATGTTGAAGACCAGGTTAGGGAGGCTTTCCATTAAAAATTGTGGCAACATTGGTTTCAGCCAGTTTCTTGCACTTACTTTTCAACTTCTCAAGGGATGGAAAACTAGCAGGATTTTTCAAAGAGCTGGAACAGACTGAGCTGGGTGTTGCCCTCTTGGCAGGTTTTCTCCAACTGTCTTTTCAAAGGGTGGCACAGTGGTGCAGTGGTTAGCACTGCAGCCTCACAGCTCCAGCGACCCGGGTTCAATTCTGGGTATTGCCTGTGTGGAGTTTGCAAGTTCTCCCTGTGTCTGCACGGGTTTCCTCCGGGTGCTCCGGTTTCCTCCCACATGCCAAAGACATGCAGGTTGATAGGTAAATTGACCATTATAATTGACCTAGTAGAGGTAGGTGGTGGGGAAATATAGGGACAGGTGGGGATGTGGTAGGAATATGGAATTAGTGTAGGATTAGTATAAATGGGTGGTTGATGGTCAGCACAGACCCGGTGGGCCGAAGGTCCTGTTTCAGTGCTGTATCTCTAAATAAATAAAAAAATAAAATAAACCATTGTCCAAAGCAAAACCATAAACAATGTCAGGATTCAAGCCTCGTGGTCTGTCACTTCCCTGTAAACATCTTCCCCAAGTCAAAAACAATGCCAGCTGGGTAATTATTTGAACACAGGTACCTTCCAGTATCAGTTCACAGTCCTGACCTCTCAGTGACCCTTGAAAAAAGAACATCCATGGACTCATTTTCAGTTTTAAATCACAAATCATCAGAAATTAACAAATAAAAATGGAAGCGCTCATAACACAGTTTGTTTCGAATCTGTGAAATGTCACTTTGTCATGGTATTTACATTCTGTGGAATGTCACCTCTGTCAGTATTTATAGTATCTCGGTTAATGTTGATATATATTATTGATGGGGATGTGTGTGCTTCTTTGCCGTGCGGAAGTATGCTGATTGTGTTACAACATATTCATCATATTGCTTGTGAAATGCTCATGACGTTGTGAAATTTGATTCACCAATCCATGGTCTTACATCATTTCCTGTATTTTTATGCAGATTCGCAAAGCCAGTTAGGAATGAGCACGTATTTCATGTGGATACCAAGAAGCTTCATACGCAAGGTTACATGAGTGTCACTCTGGGTCACATCATCACTCCAGCTGGAAGACCATCAGAAGAAGCCAGCAAAACCAATAACCCCCCATGTATGTACTGGTAAATGAAGCATAATGTTTGTGTGCATGGAGTAAAGAGAATGACGAGGGGCTATAAAAGCATTAGTGGGAGGGTGACAGGGTAGGAGTGTAGAATTGTTTTGGGCTCTGGCTATGTGCATGCAGGTCCCGGACTGTGTGTGTACAGGTCTCTGTGCTGTGTGTGTACAGGTCTCTGTGCTGTGTGCATACAGGTCTCCGTGCTGTTTGCGTATCAGGCTCTGCGCTGTGTGGTTATCAGGGTCAGGGCTGTGTGTTTATAGGGGTCTGGACTGTGTGTTTATAGAGGACTGTGCTGTGTATTTATATGGGTCTGGGCTGTGCGCTTTTAGGGGTCTGGGCTGTGTATTTATAGAGGTCTGGGATGTGTGTTTATAAGGGTCTGGGCTGTGTGTATATTGGAGTCTGGACTGTGTGTTTATAGGGGTCTGGGCTGTGTGTTTATAGGGGTCTGGGCTGTGTGTTTATAGGAGTCTGGGCTGTGTGTATATTGAGGTCTGGACTGTGTGTTTACACGAGTCTAGGCTGTTTGTTTATAGGGGTTTGGGCTGTATGTTTATAGGGGTCTGGGCTGTTTGTTTATAGGAGTCTGGGCTGTTTGTTTATAGGGGTCTGGGCTGTGCGTTTATAGGGGTCTGGGCAGTATGTTTATAGGGGTCTGGGCCGTATGTTTATAGGGGTCTGGGCTCTGTGTATATAGGGGTCTGAGCTGTGTGTCTATAGGGGTCTGGGCTGGGTGTTTATAGGGGTCTGGACTGTGTGTTTATTAGGGTCTGGGCTGTTTGATTTTCGGGGTCTAGGCTGTGTCGTTATTGGGATCTGGGCTATGTGTTTATAGGGGTCTGGGCTGTGTATTTTTAGGTATCTGGGATGTGTGTTTATAGGGGACTGGGCAGTGTGTTTATAAGGTTCTGGGCCGTGATTTTATAGGGGTATGGGCTGTGTATTTATAGGGTTCTTGCCTGTCTGTTTATATGGGTCTGGGCTGTGTGTTCATAGGGGTCTGAGCTGTGTATTTTTAGGGGTTTGGGAAGTGTTTTTATCGGTGTCTGGGCTGTATATTTATAGGGTTCTGGGCTGTGTTTATAGGGGTTTGGGATGTGTGTTTATCGGGGTCTGACTGTGTGTTTATAAGGGTCTGGGCTGTATATTTATAAGGCTCTGGTCTGTGTGTTTATAGGAGTCTGAGCTGTGTGTTTATAGGGTTCTGGGCTCTGTGTTTATTAGGGTCTGGGCTTTGAGTTGAAAGGGGTCTAGGCTGTGTAGTTATCGGGATCTGGGTTGTGTGTTTAAAGGGGTGTGGACTGTGTGTGTATATGGGTCTGGGCTGTATGTTTTTCGGGATCTGGGCTGTATGTTTTTCGGGGTCTGGACTGTGTGTTTATCGGGGTCTGGGCTTTGTGTTTATAGGGGTCTGGACTGTATGTTTATAGGGGTCTGGGCTGTACGTTTATAAGGGTCTGGGCTATATGTTTATAGGGGTCTGGGCTGTGTGTTTATAAGGGTCTGGGCTTTGTGTTTAAAGGGGTCTAGGCTGTATGTTTCTAGGGGTCTGGGCAGTACGTTTATAAGGGTCTGGGCTTTATGTATTTTGGTGTCTGAGCTGTGTGTTTAAAGGGGCCTGGGCTGTGTGTTTATAGGGGTCTGAGCTGTGTGTTTGTAGGGGTCTGGGATCTGTGTTTATACGGGTCTGAACTGTGTGTTAAAGGGGTCTGGGCTGTGTGTTTAAAGGGGTCTTGAATGTGTGTTTGTTTGTGTCTGAGATGTAAGTTTAAAGGGGTCTGGGCTGTGTGTTGATCGTGGTCCGGACTGTGTGTTTATAGGGGTCTGAGCTGTGTGTTTAAAGGGGTCTGGGCTGTCTGTTTAAAGGTGTCGGGGCTGTGGGTTTAAAGTAGTCTGAGCTGCGTGTTTAAAGGGGTGTGGGCTGTGTGTTTAAAGGCGTCTGCGATGTGTGTTTATACGGGTCAGAACTGCGTGTTTAAAAGGGTCTGGGCTGTGTGATTAAAGGGGTCTGGGCTGTGTGTTTAAAGGGGTCTGGGATGTGTATTTGTAGGGGTCTGAACTGCATGTTTAAATGGCTCTGGGCTGTGTGTTTAAAGGTTCGGCTGTGCGTTTAGAGGGGTCTGGGATGTGTGATTATAGGGGTCTGAGCTGTGTGTTTATGGGGGCCTGAGCTGTGTGTTTATCGGGGTCTGGGCTGTATGTTTATAGGGGTCTGGGCTGTGTGTTTATAAGGGTCTGGGCTGTGTAATTATAGGGGTCTAGGCTGTGTGTTTACAGGGGGCTGGACTGTGTGTTTATAGAGTTCTGGGCTGTGTATTTATAGGGGTCTGGACTGTGTGTTTATAGGGGTCTAGGCTGTGTGTTTACAGGGCTCCAGGCTGTGTATTTATAGGGGTCTGGACTGTATGTTTATAGGGGTCTAGGCTGTGTGTTTATAGGGGCCTGGGCTGTGTATTTATAGGGGTCTGGGATGTGTGTTTATAGGGGTCTCAGCTGCGTATTTATCGGGGTCTGGACTGTGTGTTTGCAGGGGTCTGGGCTGTGTATTTATAGGGGTCTGGACTGTGTGTTTATAGGGTCTGGGCTGTATGTTTATAGGGATCTGGGCTGTGTGTTTATAGGGGTCTGAGCTGTGTGTTTAAAGGGGTCTGAGTTGCATATTTATAAGGGCAAAGCTTCATATTTATGTGTTTATCGGGGTATGAGCTGTGTGTTTAAAGGGGTCTGAACTGCCTGTTTATAGGGGTCTGAGCTGTGTGTTTATAGGGGTCTGGGCTGTATGTTTACAGGGGTTTGGGCTGTGTATTTATCAGGGTCTGGGCTGTGTGTTTATTTTGTTCTGGGCTGTGTGTTTATAGGGGTCCGGGCTGTGTAATTATAGGGGTCCGGGCTGTGTGTTTATAGGGGTCTGGACTGTGTGTTTATAGGGGTCTGGGCTGTACGTTTATAAGGGTCTGGGCTGTATGTTTATAGGGGTCTGGACTGTGTGTTTATAGGGGTCTGGGCTGTATGTTTATAGGGGTCTGGACTGTGTGTTTATAAGGTTCTGGGCTGTATGTTTATAAGGCTCTGGTCTGTGTGTTTATAAGGATCTGGACTGGACGTTTATCGGGGTCCGGACTGTGTGTTTATAGGGGTCTGGTCTTTGTATTTATAGGGGTCTGGACTGTGTGTTTATAGGGGGCTGGGCTGTGTGTTTACAGGGGTCTGGACTGTGTGTTTATAGGGGGCGGGCATGTGTGTTTACAGGGGTCTGGACTGTGTGTTTATAGGGGTCTCGGCTGTGTAATTATAGGGGTCTAGGCTGTGTGTTTACAGGGGTCTGGGTTGTGCATTTATAGGGGTCTGGACTGTATGTACATAGGAGTCTGGGCTGTGTGTTTATAAGGATCTGGGCTGTGTGTTTATAAGGGTCTGACCTGCATGTTTATAAGGGTCTGGGCTGTATGTTTATAAGGGTCTGGGCTGTATGTTTATAAGGGTCTGGGCTGTATGTTTATAAGGGTCTGGGCTGTATGTTTCATAGGGTCTGGGATGTATGTTTATCGGGGTCGGGGCTGTATGTTTATAGGGGTCTGGGCTGTATGTTTATAAGGGTCTGGGCTGTATGTTTATAGGGGTCTGGGCTGTACGTTTATAAGGGTCTGGGCTGTATGTTCATAGGGGTCTGGGCTGTGTGTTTATAAGGATCTGGGCTGTGTGTTTATAAGGATCTGGGCTGTGTGTTTATAACGGTCTGGGCTGTATGTTTATAAGGGTCTGGGCTGTGTGTTTATAAGGGTCTGGGCTGTATGTTTATAAGGGTTTATAGGGTTCTGGGCTGTGTGCTTATAGGGGTCTGTGATGTGTGTTTATAGTGGTCTGGGCTGTGTGTTTACAGGGGTCAAAACTGTGTGTTTTTTGGGTTCTGGGCTTTATGTTTACAGGGGTCTGGGCAAGGTCTTTATCGGGGTCTGGGATGTGTGATTCTTGGGGTCTGGGCTGTATGTTTTTAGGGGTCTGGGCTGTGTGTATATAGGGGTCTGGGATGTGTGTTGATAGTGGTCTGGGCTGTGTGTTTACAGGGGTCAAAACTGTGTGTTTTTTGGGGTCTGGGCTTTATGTTTATAGGGGTCTGGGCTAGGTCTGTATCGGGGTCTGGGATGTGTGTTTATAGGGGTCTGGGCTGTGTGTTTACAGGGGTCTGGGCTGTATGTTTATAGGGGTCTGGGCTGTGTGTTTATAGTGGTCAGGACTGTGCATTTTCGGGGTTTGGACTGTGTGTTTATAGGGATCTGGACTGTGTGTTTATAGGGATCTGGTCTTTGTGTTTATACGGGTCTGGACTGTGTGTTTATAGGGGTCTGGGCTGTGTGTTTATAGGGGTCGGGACTGTGTGTTTATAGGGGTCTGGGCTGTGTGTTTATAGGGGTCTGGACTGTGTGTTTATAGGGGTCTGGGCTGTGTGTTTATAGGGGTCTGGTCTTTGTATTTATCGGGCTCTGGGCTGTGCATTTACGGGGATCGGGTCTTTGTGTTTATCCGGGTCTGGGCTGTGTGTTTATAGAGGTCTGGGCTGTGTGTTTATAGGGGTCTGGGCTGTGCATTTATAGGAGTCTGGACTGTGTGTTTATAGGGGTCTAGACTGTGTGTTCTTAGGGGTCTGGACTGTGTGTTTATAGCGGTCTGGGCTGTGTGTTTATAGGGGTCTGGGCTGTGCATTTATAGGGGTCTGGACTGTCTGTTTATAGGGTTCTGGACTGTGTGTTCATAGGGGTCTGGACTGTGTGTTTATAGGGGTCTGGACTGTGTGTTTATAGGGATCTGGACTGTGTGTTTATAGGGATCTGCTCTTTGTGTTTATAGGGGTCTGGACTGTGTGTTTATAGGGGCTGGGCTGTGTGTTTATAGGGGTCTGGACTGTGTGTTTATAGGGGTCTGGGCTGTGTGTTTATAGGGGTCTGGACTGTGTGTTAATAGGGGTCTAGGCTGTGTGTTTATAGAGGTCTGGTCTTTGTATTTATAGGGCTCTGGGCTGTGGGTTTACAGGGGTCTGGGCAGTGCATTTACAGGGGTCTGGACTGTGTGTTTATAAGGATCTGGTCTTTGTATTTATAGGGGTCTGGACTGTGTGTTCATAGGGGGCTGGGCTGTGTGTTTACAGGGGTCTGGACTGTGTGTTTATAGGGGGCTGGGCTGTGTGTTTACAGGGGTCTGGACTGTGTGTTTATAGGGGTCTCGGCTGTGTAATTATAGGGGTCTAGGCTGTGTGCTTACAGGGGTCTGGGTTGTGCATTTATAGGGGTCTGGACCTGAGTGTTTATCGGGGTCTGGGCTGTGTGTTTATAGGGGTCTCGGCTGTGTAATTATAGGGGTCTAGGCTGTGTGTTTACAGGGGGCTGGACTGTGTGTTTATAGGTTTCTGGGCTGTGTATTTATAGGGGTATGACTGTGTGTTTACAGGGGTCTAGGCTGTGTATTTACAGGGCTCCAGGCTGTGTATTTATAGGGGTCTTGGATGTGTGTTTATAGGGGTCTCAGCTGTGTATTTATAGGGGTCTGGACTGTGTGTTTGCAGGGGTCTGGGCTGTGTATTTATAGGGGTCTGGACTGTGTGTTTATAGGGTTCTGGGCTGTGTATTTATAGGGGTCTGGACTGTGTGTTTACAGGGGTCTAGGCTGTGTATTTACAGGGCTCCAGGCTGTGTATTTATAGGGGTCTTGGATGTGTGTTTATAGGGGTCTCAGCTGTGTATTTATAGGGGTCTGGACTGTGTGTTTGCAGGGGTCTGGGCTGTGTATTTATAGGGGTCTGGACTGTGTGTTTATAGGGTTCTGGGCTGTGTATTTTTAGGGGTCTGGACTGTGTGTTTATAGGGGTCTAGGCTGTGTATTTACAGGGCTCCAGGCTGTGTATTTATAGGGGTCTGGGATGTGTGTTTATAGGGGTCTCAGCTGTGTATTTATAGGGGTCTGGACTGTGTGTTTGCAGGGGTCTCAGCTGTACATTTATAGGGGTCTGGACCGTGTGTTTGCAGGGTCTGGGCTGTGTATTTGTACGGGTCTGGACTGTGTGTTTACAGGGGTCAAAGCTGTGTATTTGTTTGGGTCTGCGCTTTCTGTTTACATGGGTCACAACTGTGTGTTTATCGGGCTCTGGGCTGTGTGTTTATAGGGGTCTAGGCTGTATATTCATAGGGGTCTGGGCTGTGTGTTTATAGGGGTCTGGGCTGTGTGCTTACAGGGGTCAAAACTGTGTGTTTTTAGGGGTCTGGGCTTTAAGTTTATAGGGGTCTGGGCTAGGTCTTTATCGGGGTCTGGGATGTGTGTTTATAGGGGTCTGGGCTGTATGTTTTTAGGGGTCTGGGCTGTGTGTATATAGGGGTCTGGGCTATGTCTTTATAGGTATCTGGGATTTGTGTTTATAGGGGTCTGCAATGTGTATTTATAAGGTTCTGGGCTGTGTATTGTTAGGGTTCTGGTCTGTGTGATTATAGAGGTCAGGGCTGTGTGTTGAAAGGGGTCTGGGCTGTGTATTTATAGGGTTATGGCCTGTGTTTCTATCAGGGTCGGAACTTTCTGTTTATAGGGGTCTGGGCTGTGTATTTATAGGGGGCTGGGCTGTGTGTTTATAGTCGTGTGGGCTTTGTGTTTATAGGGGGCTGGGCTGTGTGTTTATCAGGGTCTGAGCTGTGTGATTATAGTCGTGTTGGCTTTGTGTTTATAGGGTTCTGGGCTGTGTGTTTATCAGGGTCTGAGCTGTGTGTTTATAGTCGTGTGGGCTTTGTGTTTATAGGGGGCTGGGCTGTGTGTTTATCAGGGTCTGAGCTGTGTGTTTATAGTCGTGTGGGCTTTGTGTTTATAGGGGGCTGGGCTGTGTGTTTATCAGGGTCTGAGCTGTGTGATTATAGTCGTGTTGGCTTTGTGTTTATCGGGTTCTGGGCTGTGTGTTTATCGGGGTATGGGCCGTATGTTTACAGGGGTATGAGCTGTACATTTATAAGGGTCTGGGCTGTATGTTTTTCGGGGGCTGGGCTGTGTATTTATAGGGTTCTGGGCTGATTGTTTATAGGGGTCTGGGCTTTGTGTTTAAAGGGGTCTAGGCTGTGTAGTTATCGGGATCTGGGCTGTGTTTAAAGGGGTCTGGACTGTGTATTTATAGGGGTCTGGGCTGTGTGTTTCTAGTGGTCTGGACTATATGTTTATAAGGGTCTGGGCTGTATGTTTTTCGGGGGCTGGGCTGTGTATTTATAGTGTTCTGGGCTGATTGTTTATAGGGGTCTGGGCTTTGTGTTTAAAGGGGTCGAGGCTGTGTAGTTATCGGGATCTGGGCTGTGTTTAAAGGGGTCTGGTCTGTGTATTTATAGGGGTCTGGGCTGTGTGTTTCTAGTGGTCTGGACTATATGTTTATAGGGGTCTGGGCTGTATGTTTATAGGGGTCTGGGCTGTATGTTTACAGGGGTCTGGGCAGTGCATTTACAGGGGTCTGGACTGTGTGTTTATAAGGATCTGGTCTTTGTATTTATAGGGGTCTGGACTGTGTGTTCATAGGGGGCTGGGCTGTGTGTTTACAGGGGTCTGGACTGTGTGTTTATAGGGGGCTGGGCTGTGTGTTTACAGGGGTCTGGACTGTGTGTTTATAGGGGTCTCGGCTGTGTAATTATAGGGGTCTAGGCTGTGTGCTTACAGGGGTCTGGGTTGTGCATTTATAGGGGTCTGGACCTGAGTGTTTATCGGGGTCTGGGCTGTGTGTTTATAGGGGTCTCGGCTGTGTAATTATAGGGGTCTAGGCTGTGTGTTTACAGGGGGCTGGACTGTGTGTTTATAGGTTTCTGGGCTGTGTATTTATAGGGGTATGACTGTGTGTTTACAGGGGTCTAGGCTGTGTATTTACAGGGCTCCAGGCTGTGTATTTATAGGGGTCTTGGATGTGTGTTTATAGGGGTCTCAGCTGTGTATTTATAGGGGTCTGGACTGTGTGTTTGCAGGGGTCTGGGCTGTGTATTTATAGGGGTCTGGACTGTGTGTTTATAGGGTTCTGGGCTGTGTATTTATAGGGGTCTGGACTGTGTGTTTACAGGGGTCTAGGCTGTGTATTTACAGGGCTCCAGGCTGTGTATTTATAGGGGTCTTGGATGTGTGTTTATAGGGGTCTCAGCTGTGTATTTATAGGGGTCTGGACTGTGTGTTTGCAGGGGTCTGGGCTGTGTATTTATAGGGGTCTGGACTGTGTGTTTATAGGGTTCTGGGCTGTGTATTTTTAGGGGTCTGGACTGTGTGTTTATAGGGGTCTAGGCTGTGTATTTACAGGGCTCCAGGCTGTGTATTTATAGGGGTCTGGGATGTGTGTTTATAGGGGTCTCAGCTGTGTATTTATAGGGGTCTGGACTGTGTGTTTGCAGGGGTCTCAGCTGTACATTTATAGGGGTCTGGACCGTGTGTTTGCAGGGTCTGGGCTGTGTATTTGTACGGGTCTGGACTGTGTGTTTACAGGGGTCAAAGCTGTGTATTTGTTTGGGTCTGCGCTTTCTGTTTACATGGGTCACAACTGTGTGTTTATCGGGCTCTGGGCTGTGTGTTTATAGGGGTCTAGGCTGTATATTCATAGGGGTCTGGGCTGTGTGTTTATAGGGGTCTGGGCTGTGTGCTTACAGGGGTCAAAACTGTGTGTTTTTAGGGGTCTGGGCTTTAAGTTTATAGGGGTCTGGGCTAGGTCTTTATCGGGGTCTGGGATGTGTGTTTATAGGGGTCTGGGCTGTATGTTTTTAGGGGTCTGGGCTGTGTGTATATAGGGGTCTGGGCTATGTCTTTATAGGTATCTGGGATTTGTGTTTATAGGGGTCTGCAATGTGTATTTATAAGGTTCTGGGCTGTGTATTGTTAGGGTTCTGGTCTGTGTGATTATAGAGGTCAGGGCTGTGTGTTGAAAGGGGTCTGGGCTGTGTATTTATAGGGTTATGGCCTGTGTTTCTATCAGGGTCGGAACTTTCTGTTTATAGGGGTCTGGGCTGTGTATTTATAGGGGGCTGGGCTGTGTGTTTATAGTCGTGTGGGCTTTGTGTTTATAGGGGGCTGGGCTGTGTGTTTATCAGGGTCTGAGCTGTGTGATTATAGTCGTGTTGGCTTTGTGTTTATAGGGTTCTGGGCTGTGTGTTTATCAGGGTCTGAGCTGTGTGTTTATAGTCGTGTGGGCTTTGTGTTTATAGGGGGCTGGGCTGTGTGTTTATCAGGGTCTGAGCTGTGTGTTTATAGTCGTGTGGGCTTTGTGTTTATAGGGGGCTGGGCTGTGTGTTTATCAGGGTCTGAGCTGTGTGATTATAGTCGTGTTGGCTTTGTGTTTATCGGGTTCTGGGCTGTGTGTTTATCGGGGTATGGGCCGTATGTTTACAGGGGTATGAGCTGTACATTTATAAGGGTCTGGGCTGTATGTTTTTCGGGGGCTGGGCTGTGTATTTATAGTGTTCTGGGCTGATTGTTTATAGGGGTCTGGGCTTTGTGTTTAAAGGGGTCGAGGCTGTGTAGTTATCGGGATCTGGGCTGTGTTTAAAGGGGTCTGGTCTGTGTATTTATAGGGGTCTGGGCTGTGTGTTTCTAGTGGTCTGGACTATATGTTTATAGGGGTCTGGGCTGTATGTTTATAGGGGTCTGGGCTGTATGTTTATAGGGGTCTGAGCTGTATATTTATAGGGGTCAGGGCTGTGTGTTTATAGGGGTCTGAGCTGTATATTTATAGGGGTCTGGGCTGTGTGTTTCTAGTGGTCTGGACTATATGTTTATAAGCGTCTGGGCTGGATGTTCATAGGGGTCTGGGCTGTGTGTTTATAAGGATCTGGGCTGTGTGTTTATAAGGATCTGGGCTGTGTGTTTATAAGGGTCTGGGCTGTATGTTTATAAGGGTCTGGGCTGTATGAATATAAGGGTCTGGGCTGTATGTTTATAGGGGTCTGGGCTGTACGTTTATAAGGATCCGGGCTGTGTGTTTATAAGGGTCTGGGCTGTATGAATATAAGGGTCTGGGCTGTATGTTTATAGGGGTCTGGGCTGTACATTTATAAGGATCTGGGCTGTGTGTTTATAGGGGTCTGGGCTGTACGTTAATAAGGATCCGGGCTGTGTGTTCATAAGGGTCTGGGCTGTATGTTTATAAGGGTCTGGGCAGTGTGTTTATAAGGGTCTGGGCAGTGTGTTTATAAGGGTCTGGGCTGTGTGTTTATAAGGGTCTGGGCTGTGTGTTTATAAGGGTCTGGGCTGTATGATTATAAGGGTCTGGGGTGTATGTTATAAGGGTCTGGGCTGTATGTTCATAGAGGTCTGGGCTGTGTGTTTATAAGGATCTGGGCTGTGTGTTTCTAAGGGTCTGACCTGCATGTTTCTAAGGGTCTGGGCTGTGTGTTTATAAGGGTCTGGGCTGTGTGTTTATAAGGGTCTGGGGTGTATGTTTATCAGGGTCTGGGTGGTATGTTTCTTAGGGTCTGGGATGTATGTTTATCGGGGTCTGGGCTGTATGTTTATAGGGGTCTGGGCTGTATGTTTATAAGGGTCGGGGCTGTATGTTTATAAGGGTCTGGGCTGTATGTTTCTTAGGGTCTGGGATGTGTGTTTATCGGGGTCTGGGCTGTATGTTTATAGGGGTCTGGGCTGTACGTTTATCAGGGTCTGGGGTGTATGTTTATAGGGGTCTGGGCTGTGTGTTTATAAGGATCTGGGCTCTATGTTTATAAGGGTCTGGGCTGTATGTTTATAGGGGTCAGGGCTGTGTGTTTATAAGGGTCTGGGCTGTATGTTTATAAGGGTCTGGGCTCTATGTTTATAAGGGTCTGGGCTGTATATTTATAGGGTTCTGGGCTGTGTGTTTATAGGGATCTGGGCTGTGTCTTTATAAGGGTCTGGGCTGTACGTTTATAAGGGTCTGGGATGTATGTTTATAAGGGTCTGGGCTGTACGTTTACAAGGGTCTGGGATGTATGTTTATTGGGGTCTAGGCTGTGTGTATATATTGATCTGGACTGTGTGTTTGTTGGGGTCTGGGCTGCGTGTTCATAAGGGTCTGGGATTTATGTATTTTGGGGGCTGAGCTGTGTGATTAAAGTGGTCTGGGATGTGTGTTTATAGGCATCTGAGCTGTGTGTTTAAAGGGTCTGGGATGTGTGTTTCTATGGGTCTGAACAGTTTGTTTAAAGGGGTCTTGGCTCTGTGTTTAAAGGGGTCTGGGATGTGTGTTTGTTGGGTCTGAGATGTGTGTTTAAAGGGGTCTGGGCTGTGTGTTGACAGGGGTCAAAACTGTGTATTTTTTTGGGTCTGCGCTTTGTGTTTACATGGGTCACAACTGTGTGTTTATCGGGGTCTGGGCTGTGTGTTTATAGGGGTTTAGGCTGTATATTCATAGGGGTCTGGGATGTCTGTTTATATGGTTCTGAACTGTTTGTTTAAAGGGGTCTGGGCTCTGTGTTTAAAGGTGTCTGGGATGTTTGTTTGTTGGGTCTAAGATGTGTGTTTAAAGGGGTCTGGACTGTGTGTTTATAGGGGTTTAGGCTGTATATTCATAGGGGTCTGGGATGTGTGTTTATATGGGTCTGAACTGTTTGTTTAAAGGGGTCTAGACTCTGTGTTTAAAGGGGTCTGGGATGTGTGTTTGTTGGGTCTGAGATGTGTGTTTGAAGGGGTCTGGACTGTGTGTTTATAGGGGCCTGGACTGAGTGTTTATAGAGGTCTGGACTGTGTGTTTATCGGGGTCTGGACTGTGTGTTTATATGGGTCTGGGCTGTGTGTTTATAGTGGTCTGGACTGTGTGTTTATAGGGGTCTGGGCTGTGCGTTTATAGGGGTATGGACTTTGTGTTTATAGGGGTCTGGACTGTGTGTTTATAGAGGTCTGGGCTGTGTGTTTATAGTGGTCTGGACTGTGTGTTTATAGGGGTCTGGGCTGTGCGTTTATAGGGGTCTGGATGTGTGTTTATAGGGGTCTGGACTGTGTGTTTATATGGGTCTGGACTGTGTGTTTATAGGGGTCTGGACTGTGCATTTATAGGGGTCTGGATTGTCTGTTTATAGGGGTCTGGACTGTGTGTTTATAGGGGTCTGGACTGTGTGTTTATAGGGGTCTGGGCTGTGTGTTTACAGGGGTCTGGGCTGCATGTTTATTGGGTCTGGTCTGTGCATTTATAGAAGTCTGGGATGTGTGTTTGTAGAGGTCTGGTCTGTGTATTTATAGGGGTCCAGACTGTGTGTTTATAGGGGTCTGGGCTTAATATTAATAGGGGTCTGGACTGTGTGTTTATAGGGCTCCGGACTGTCTGTTTATAGGGGTCTACACTGTGTGTTTATTGGGGTCTGGGCTCTGTATTTATAGGGGTCTAGGCTGTGTGCTTACAGGGGTATCGGCTGTGTATTTATAGGGGTCTGGACTGTGTGTTTATAGGGGTCCGGGCTGTGTGTTTACAGGGATCTGGGCTGTGCGTTTATAGGGGTCGGGTCTGTGTGTTTATAGGGGTCTGGACTGTGTGTTTATAGGGGTCTGGACTGTGTGTTTATAGGGGTCTGGACTGTGTGTTTACAGGGGTCTGGGCTGTGTGTTTACAGGGGTCTGGGCTGTGTGTTTACAGGGATCTGGACTGTGTGTTTATACTGGTCTGGGCTGTGTGTTTATAGGGGTCTGGACTGTGTGTTTACAGGGGTCTGGGCTGTGTGTTTACAGGGTTCTGGGCTGTATGTTTGTAGGGGTGCAGGCTGTATGTTTATAGTGGTCTGGGCTGTGTGTTTACAGGGGTCTAGGCTGTGTATTTATAGGGTTTTGGACTGTGTGTTTAAGGGGCCTAGGCTGTATGTTTATAGGGGTCTGAGCTGTGTATTTATAGGTGTCTGGGATGTGTGTTTACAGGGATATAGGCTGTGTATTTATAGGGGTCTGGACTGTGCGTTTATAGGGGTCTGGGCTGTGTATTTATAGGGGTCTGGGCTGTGTATTTATACGGGTCTGGGCTGTGTGTTTACAGGGATCTGGACTGTGTGTTTATAGGGGTCTGGGCTGCGTGTTCATCGGGGTCTGGACTGTGTGTTTATAGGGGTCTGGACTGTGTGTATATAGGGGTCTGGGCTGTGTGTTTACAGGGTTCTGGGCTGTGTTTTTACAGGGACCTGGACTGTGTGTTTATTGGGGTCTGGGCTGTGTGTTTATAGGGGTCTGGGCTGTGCATTTATAGGGGTCTGGACTGTGTGTTTATCGGGGTCTGGGCTGGGCATTTATAGAGGTCTGGGCTGTGTGTTTATAGGGGTCTGGACTGTGTGTTTATAGGGGTCTGGACTTTGTGTTTATTGGGGTCTGGACTGTGTGTTTTTAGGGGTCTGGACTGTGTATTTACAGGGGTCTGGTCTGTGTATTCACAGGTGTCTTGGCTGCATGTTTATAGGGGTCTGGTCTGTGTATTTAAAGGGGTCTGGGATGTGTATTTATAGGGGTCTGGTCTATGTATTTATAGGGGTCCAGACTGTGTGTTTATAGGGGTCTGGGCTGTTTATTTACAGGGGTCTGGACGGTGTGTTTATAGGGGTCTGGACTGTGTGTTTATAGGGGTCTGGGCTGTGTATTTATCGTGGTCTAGGCTGTGTGTTTACAGGGGTCTGGGCTGTGTATTTATAGGGGTCTCGGCTGTTTGTTTACAGGGGTATAGGCTGTGTATTTATAGGGGTCTGAACTGTGTGTTTATCGGGGTCTGGGATGTGTGTTTATAGGGGTTGGGGCTGTGTATTAATAGGTATCTAGGCTGTGTGTTTACAGGGGTCTGGGCTGTGTATTTATAAGGGTCTAGGCTGTTTGTTTACAGGGGTATAGGCTTTGTATTTATAGGGTTCTGGACTGTGTGTTTATAGTGGTCTGGGCTGTGTGTTTATAAGGTTCTGGGCTGTGTATTTATACGGGTCTAGGCTGTGTGTTTACAGGGGTCTGGGCTGTGCATTTATAGGTGTCTGGGCTGTTTGTTTACAGGGGTATAGGCTGTGTGGTTATAGGTGTCTGGGATGTGTGTTTATAGGGGTCCAGGCTGTGTATTTATAGGCGTGTGGACTGTGTGTTTACAGTGGTCTGGGCTGTGTATGTATAGGGGTCTGGACAGTGTGTTTATAGGGGCCGAGGCTGTATGTTTATAGGGGTCTGAGCTGTGTATATATAGGGGTCTGGGATGTGTGTTTATAGGGTTCTGGGCGGTGTGTTTATCGGGGTCTGGGTTGTGTATTTATAGGGGTCGAGGCTGTGTGTTGAAAGGGGCTTGCGCTGTGTGTTTAAAGGAGTCTGGGATATGTGTTTGTTGGGATCTGAGATTTGTGCTTAAAGGGGTCTGGGCTGTGTGTTTATAGGAGTCTGGCATGTGTGTTTATAGGGGTCTGGGCTGTACATTTATAGGGGTCTAGACTGTGTGTTTACAGGGATCTGGACTGTGTGTTTATAGGGGTCTGGGCTGTGTGTTTATAGGGGTCTGGACTGTGTGTTTATTGGGGTCTGGACAGTGTGTTTATAGGGCTCTGGACTGAGTGTTTATAGGGGTCTACTCTGTGTGTTTATAGGGATCTGGACTGTGTCTTTATAGGGGTCTGGACTGTGTGTTTATAGGGGTCTGGGCTGTGTGTTTACAGGGTTCTGGGCTGTGTGTTTACAAGGGTCTGGACTGTGTATTTATAGGGGCCTGGGCTGTGCATTTATAGGGGTCTAGACTGTGTGTTTACAGGGATCTGGACTGTGTGTTTTTAGGGGTCTGGGCTGTGTGCTTATGGGGGTCTGGGCTGTGCGTTTATAGGGGCCTGGGCTGTGCATTTATAGAGGTCTGGGCTGTGTGTTTATAGGGGTCTGGACTGTGTGTTTATAGGGGTCTGGACTTTGTGTTTATCGGGGTCTGGACTGTGTGTTTATAGGGGTCTGGACTGTGTGTTTACAGGTGTCTGGTCTATGTGTTTACAGGGGTCTGGGCTGTATGTTTATAGGGGTCTGGTCTGTGCATTTATAGAGGTCTGGGATGTGTGTTTATAGGGGTCTGGTCTGTGTATTTATAGGGGTCTGGGATGTGTATTTATAGGGGTCTGGTCTCTGTATTTATAGGGGTCCAGACTGTGTGTTTATAGGGGTCTGGGTTGTTTATTTACAAGGGTCTGGACTGTGTATTTATAGGTATCTGGGCTGTGTATTTATAGGTGTCTCGGCTGTGTGTGTTTACAGGGGTCTGGGCTGTGTATTTATAGGGGTCTGAACTGTGTGTTTATAGGGGTCTGGGCTGTGTGTTTATAGGAGTCTGGGCTGTGTATTAATAGGGGTCTCGGCTGTGTGTTTACTGGGGTCTGGGCTGTGTATTTTAGGGGTCTGGACTGTATGTTTATAGGGGTCTGGGCTGTGTGTTTATAGGGGTCTGGGCTGTGTATTTATAGGGGTCCAGGCTGTGTGTTTACAGGGCTATAGGCTGTGTATTTATAGGGTTCTGGACTGTGTGTTTAAAGGGGTCTGGGCTGTGTGTTTATAGGGGTCTGGGCTGTGCATTTATAGGGGTCTGGACTGTGTGTTTAAGGGGCCTAGGCTGTATGTTTATAGGGTCTGAGCTGTGTATTTATAGGTGTCTGGGATGTGTGTTTACAGGGATATAGGCTGTGTATTTATAGGGGTCTGAACTGTGCGTTTATAGGGGTCTGGGCTGTGTATTTATAGGGGTCTGGGCTGTGTATTTATAGGGGTCTGGGCTGTGTGTTTACAGGGATCTGGACTGTGTGTTTATAGGGGTCTGGGCTGCGTGTTCATCGGGGTCTGGACTGTGTGTTTATAGGGGTCTGGACTGTGTGTATATAGGGGTCTGGGCTGTGTGTTTACAGGGTTCTGGGCTGTGTTTTTACAGGGACCTGGACTGTGTGTTTATTGGGGTCTGGGCTGTGTGTTTATAGGGGTCTGGGCTGTGCATTTATAGGGGTCTGGACTGTGTGTTTATCGGGGTCTGGGCTGGGCATTTATAGAGGTCTGGGCTGTGTGTTTATAGGGGTCTGGACTGTGTGTTTATAGGGGTCTGGACTTTGTGTTTATTGGGGTCTGGACTGTGTGTTTTTAGGGGTCTGGACTGTGTATTTACAGGGGTCTGGTCTGTGTATTCACAGGTGTCTTGGCTGCATGTTTATAGGGGTCTGGTCTGTGTATTTAAAGGGGTCTGGGATGTGTATTTATAGGGGTCTGGTCTATGTATTTATAGGGGTCCAGACTGTGTGTTTATAGGGGTCTGGGCTGTTTATTTACAGGGGTCTGGACGGTGTGTTTATAGGGGTCTGGACTGTGTGTTTATAGGGGTCTGGGCTGTGTATTTATTGTGGTCAAGGCTGTGTGTTTACAGGGGTCTGGGCTGTGTATTTATAGGGGTCTAGGCTGTTTGTTTACAGGGGTATAGGCTGTGTATTTATAGGGGTCTGAACTGTGTGTTTATCGGGGTCTGGGATGTGTGTTTATAGGGGTTGGGGCTGTGTATTAATAGGTATCTAGGCTGTGTGTTTACAGGGGTCTGGGCTGTGTATTTATAAGGGTCTAGGCTGTTTGTTTACAGGGGTATAGGCTTTGTATTTATAGGGTTCTGGACTGTGTGTTTATAGTGGTCTGGGCTGTGTGTTTATAAGGTTCTGGGCTGTGTATTTATACGGGTCTAGGCTGTGTGTTTACAGGGGTCTGGGCTGTGCATTTATAGGTGTCTGGGCTGTGCATTTATAGGTGTCTGGGCTGTTTGTTTACAGGGGTATAGGCTGTGTGGTTATAGGTGTCTGGGATGTGTGTTTATAGGGGTCCAGGCTGTGTATTTATAGGCGTGTGGACTGTGTGTTTACAGTGGTCTGGGCTGTGTATGTATAGGGGTCTGGACAGTGTGTTTATAGGGACCGAGGCTGTATGTTTATAGGGGTCTGAGCTGTGTATATATAGGGGTCTGGGATGTGTGTTTATAGGGTTCTGGGCGGTGTGTTTATCGGGGTCTGGGTTGTGTATTTATAGGGGTCGAGGCTGTGTGTTGAAAGGGGCTTGCGCTGTGTGTTTAAAGGAGTCTGGGATATGTGTTTGTTGGGATCTGAGATTTGTGCTTAAAGGGGTCTGGGCTGTGTGTTTATAGGAGTCTGGCATGTGTGTTTATAGGGGTCTGGGCTGTACATTTATAGGGGTCTAGACTGTGTGTTTACAGGGATCTGGACTGTGTGTTTATAGGGGTCTGGGCTGTGTGTTTATAGGGGTCTGGACTGTGTGTTTATTGGGGTCTGGACAGTGTGTTTATAGGGCTCTGGACTGAGTGTTTATAGGGGTCTACTCTGTGTGTTTATAGGGATCTGGACTGTGTCTTTATAGGGGTCTGGGCTGTGTGTTTACAGGGTTCTGGGCTGTGAGTTTACAAGGGTCTGGACTGTGTATTTATAGGGGCCTGGGCTGTGCATTTATAGGGGTCTAGACTGTGTGTTTACAGGGATCTGGACTGTGTGTTTTTAGGGGTCTGGGCTGTGTGCTTATGGGGGTCTGGGCTGTGCATTTATAGGGGTCTGGACTGTGCGTTTATAGGGGCCTGGGCTGTGCATTTATAGAGGTCTGGGCTGTGTGTTTATAGGGGTCTGGACTGTGTGTTTATAGGGGTCTGGACTTTGTGTTTATCGGGGTCTGGACTGTGTGTTTATAGGGGTCTGGACTGTGTGTTTACAGGTGTCTGGTCTATGTGTTTACAGGGGTCTGGGCTGTATGTTTATAGGGGTCTGGTCTGTGCATTTATAGAGGTCTGGGATGTGTGTTTATAGGGGTCTGGTCTGTGTATTTATAGGGGTCTGGGATGTGTGTTTATAGGGGTCTGGTCTCTGTATTTATAGGGGTCCAGACTGTGTGTTTATAGGGGTCTGGGTTGTTTATTTACAAGGGTCTGGACTGTGTATTTATAGGTATCTGGGCTGTGTATTTATAGGTGTCTCGGCTGTGTGTTTACAGGGGTCTGGGCTGTGTATTTATAGGGGTCTGAACTGTGTGTTTATAGGGGTCTGGGCTGTGTGTTTATAGGAGTCTGGGCTGTGTATTAATAGGGGTCTCGGCTGTGTGTTTACTGGGGTCTGGGCTGTGTATTTTAGGGGTTTGGACTGTATGTTTATAGGGGTCTGGGCTGTGTGTTTATAGGGGTCTGGGCTGTGTATTTATAGGGGTCCAGGCTGTGTGTTTACAGGGCTATAGGCTGTGTATTTATAGGGTTCTGGACTGTGTGTTTAAAGGGGTCTGGGCTGTGTGTTTATAGGGGTCTGGGCTGTGCATTTATAGGGGTCTGGACTGTGTGTTTATAGGGGTCTGGGCTGTGTATTTATAGAGGTCTGGGCTGTGTGTTTATAGGGGTCTGGACTGTGTGTTTATAGGGGTCTAGGCTGTGTGTTTATAGGGGTCTAGGCTGTTTGTTTGCAGGGGTCTGGGCTGTATGTTTATAGGGGTCTGGGCTGTGTATTTATAGGGTTTTGGACTGTGTGTTTATAGGGGCCGAGGCTGTATGTTTATAGGGATCTGAGCTGTGTATTTATACGGGTCTGGGATATGTGTTTATAGGGTTCTGGGCAGTGTGTTTATCGGGGTCTGGGCTGTGTATTTATAGGGGTCGAGGCTGTGTGTTTAAAGGGGTTAGCGCTGTGTGTTTAAAGGAGTCTGGGATATGTGTTTGTTGGGATCTGAGATTTGTGCTTAAAGGGGTCTGGGCTGTGTGTTTATAGGAGTCTGGACTGTGTGTTTATAGGGGTCTGGGCTGTGCATTTATAGGGGTCTAGACCGTTTGTTTACAGGGATCTGGACTGTGTGTTTATAGGGGTCTACTCTGTGTGTTTATAGGGGTCTGGACTGTGTGTTTATAGGGGTCTGGACTGTGTGTTTATAGGGGTCTGGGCTGTGTGTTTACAGGGTTCTCAGCTGTGTGTTTACAAGGGTCTGGACTGTGTGTTTATAGGGGTCTGGGCTGTGCATTTATAGGGGTCTAGACTGTGTGTTTATAGGGATCTGGACTGTGTGTTTTTCGGGGTCTGGGCTGTGTGTTTATGGGGGTCTGGGCTGTGCATTTATAGGTGTCTGGACTGTGTGTTTATAGGGGTCTGGGCTGTGCATTTATAGAGGTCTGGGCTGTGTGTTTATAGGGGTCTGGACTGTGTGTTTATAGTGGTCTGGACTGTGTGTTTATAGTGGTCTGGACTGTGTGTTTTTAGGGGTCTGGGCTGTGTGTTTATGGGGGTCTGGACTGTGCATTTATAGGGGTCTGGACTGTGTGTTTATAGGGGTCTGGGCTGTGCATTTATAGAGGTCTGGGCTGTGTGTTTTTAGGGGTCTGGACTGTGTGTTTATCGGGGTCTGGACTGTCGGTTTATAGGGGTCTGGACTGTGTGTTTACAGGGGTCTGATCTGTGTGTTTACAGGGGTCTGGGCTGTATGTTTATAGGGGTCTGGTCTGTGCATTTATAGAGGTCTGGGATGTGTGTTTATAGGGTCTGGTGTGTGTATTTATAGGGGTCAAGACTGTCTGTTTATAGGGGTCTGGGCTGTTTATTTACAAGGGTCTGGACTGTGTGTTCATAGGGGTCTGGGCTGTGTATTTTTGGGGGTCGTGGCTGTGTGTTTACAGGGGTCTGGGCTGTGTATTTATAGGGGTCTAGGATGTTTGTTTACAGGGGTATTGGCTCTGTATTTATAGGGGTCTGGACTGTGTGTTTATAGGGGTCTGGGCTGTGTGTTTTTAGGAGTCTGGGCTGTGTATTAATAGGGGTCTAGGCTGTGTGTTTACAGGGGTCTGGGCTGTGTATTTCAGGGGTCTGGACTGTATGTTTATAGGGGTCTGGGCTGTGTGTTTATAGGGGTCTGGGCTGTGTATTTATAGGGGTCTAGGCTGTGTGTTTACAGGGCTATAGGCTGTGTATTTATAGGGTTCTGGACTGTGTGTTTATAGGGGTCTGGGCTGTGTGTTTATAGGGGTCTGGGCTCTGTATTTATACAGGTCTAGGCTGTGTGTTTACAGGGGGCTGGGCTGTGTATTTATAGGGGTCTAGGCTGTTTGTTTACAGGGGTATAGTCTGTGCATTTATTGGGGTCTGGACTGTGTGTTTATAGTGGTCTAGGCTGTGTGTTTACAGGGGTCTCGGCTGTGTATTTATCGGGGTCTGGACTGTGTGTTTATAGGGGTCTAGGCTGTGTGTTTATAGGTGTCTGGGATGTGTGTTTATAGGGTTCTAGGCTGTGTATTTATAGGCGTGTGGAATGAGTGTTTACACTGGTCTAGGCTGCGTATGTATAGGGGTCTGGACAGTGTGTTTATAGGGGCCGAGGCTGTATGTTTATAGGGGTCTGAGCTGTGTATATATAGGGGTCTGGGATGTGTGTTTATAGGGGTCGAGGCTGTGTGTTGAAAGGGGTTTGTGCTGTGTGTTTAAAGGAGTCTGGGATATGTGTTTGTTGGGATCTGAGATTTGTGCTTAAAGGGGTCTGGGCTGTGTGTTTATAGGGATCTGGACTGTGTCTTTATAGGGGTCTGGGCTGTGTGTTTACAGGGTTCTGGGCTGTGAGTTTACAAGGGTCTGGACTGTGTATTTCTAGGGGCCTGGGCTGTGCATTTATAGGGGTCTAGACTGTGTGTTTACAGGGATCTGGACTGTGTGTTTTTAGGGGTCTGGGCTGTGTGCTTATGGGGGTCTGGGCTGTGCATTTATAGGGGTCTGGACTGTGCGTTTATAGGGGCCTGGGCTGTGCATTTATAGAGGTCTGGGCTGTGTGTTTATAGGGGTCTGGACTGTGTGTTTATAGGGGTCTGGACTTTGTGTTTATCGGGGTCTGGACTGTGTGTTTATAGGGGTCTGGACTGTGTGTTTACAGGTGTCTGGTCTATGTGTTTACAGGGGTCTGGGCTGTATGTTTATAGGGGTCTGGTCTGTGCATTTATAGAGGTCTGGGATGTGTGTTTATAGGGGTCTGGTCTGTGTATTTATAGGGGTCTGGGATGTGTGTTTATAGGGGTCTGGTCTCTGTATTTATAGGGGTCCAGACTGTGTGTTTATAGGGGTCTGGGTTGTTTATTTACAAGGGTCTGGACTGTGTATTTATAGGTATCTGGGCTGTGTATTTATAGGTGTCTCGGCTGTGTGTTTACAGGGGTCTGGGCTGTGTATTTATAGGGGTCTGAACTGTGTGTTTATAGGGGTCTGGGCTGTGTGTTTATAGGAGTCTGGGCTGTGTATTAATAGGGGTCTCGGCTGTGTGTTTACTGGGGTCTGGGCTGTGTATTTTAGGGGTTTGGACTGTATGTTTATAGGGGTCTGGGCTGTGTGTTTATAGGGGTCTGGGCTGTGTATTTATAGGGGTCCAGGCTGTGTGTTTACAGGGCTATAGGCTGTGTATTTATAGGGTTCTGGACTGTGTGTTTAAAGGGGTCTGGGCTGTGTGTTTATAGGGGTCTGGGCTGTGCATTTATAGGGGTCTGGACTGTGTGTTTATAGGGGTCTGGGCTGTGTATTTATAGAGGTCTGGGCTGTGTGTTTATAGGGGTCTGGACTGTGTGTTTATAGGGGTCTAGGCTGTGTGTTTATAGGGGTCTAGGCTGTTTGTTTGCAGGGGTCTGGGCTGTATGTTTATAGGGGTCTGGGCTGTGTATTTATAGGGTTTTGGACTGTGTGTTTATAGGGGCCGAGGCTGTATGTTTATAGGGATCTGAGCTGTGTATTTATACGGGTCTGGGATATGTGTTTATAGGGTTCTGGGCAGTGTGTTTATCGGGGTCTGGGCTGTGTATTTATAGGGGTCGAGGCTGTGTGTTTAAAGGGGTTAGCGCTGTGTGTTTAAAGGAGTCTGGGATATGTGTTTGTTGGGATCTGAGATTTGTGCTTAAAGGGGTCTGGGCTGTGTGTTTATAGGAGTCTGGACTGTGTGTTTATAGGGGTCTGGGCTGTGCATTTATAGGGGTCTAGACTGTTTGTTTACAGGGATCTGGACTGTGTGTTTATAGGGGTCTACTCTGTGTGTTTATAGGGGTCTGGACTGTGTGTTTATAGGGGTCTGGGCTGTGTGTTTACAGGGTTCTCAGCTGTGTGTTTACAAGGGTCTGGACTGTGTGTTTATAGGGGTCTGGGCTGTGCATTTATAGGGGTCTAGACTGTGTGTTTATAGGGATCTGGACTGTGTGTTTTTCGGGGTCTGGGCTGTGTGTTTATGGGGGTCTGGGCTGTGCATTTATAGGTGTCTGGACTGTGTGTTTATAGGGGTCTGGGCTGTGCATTTATAGAGGTCTGGGCTGTGTGTTTATAGGGGTCTGGACTGTGTGTTTATAGTGGTCTGGACTGTGTGTTTATAATGGTCTGGACTGTGTGTTTTTAGGGGTATGGGCTGTGTGTTTATGGGGGTCTGGACTGTGCATTTATAGGGGTCTGGACTGTGTGTTTATAGGGGTCTGGGCTGTGCATTTATAGAGGTCTGGGCTGTGTGTTTTTAGGGGTCTGGACTGTGTGTTTATCGGGGTCTGGACTGTCGGTTTATAGGGGTCTGGACTGTGTGTTTACAGGGGTCTGATCTGTGTGTTTACAGGGGTCTGGGCTGTATGTTTATAGGGGTCTGGTCTGTGCATTTATAGAGGTCTGGGATGTGTGTTTATAGGGTCTGGTGTGTGTATTTATAGGGGTCAAGACTGTCTGTTTATAGGGGTCTGGGCTGTTTATTTACAAGGGTCTGGACTGTGTGTTCATAGGGGTCTGGGCTGTGTATTTTTGGGGGTCGTGGCTGTGTGTTTACAGGGGTCTGGGCTGTGTATTTATAGGGGTCTAGGATGTTTGTTTACAGGGGTATTGGCTCTGTATTTATAGGGGTCTGGACTGTGTGTTTATAGGGGTCTGGGCTGTGTGTTTTTAGGAGTCTGGGCTGTGTATTAATAGGGGTCTAGGCTGTGTGTTTACAGGGGTCTGGGCTGTGTATTTCAGGGGTCTGGACTGTATGTTTATAGGGGTCTGGGCTGTGTGTTTATAGGGGTCTGGGCTGTGTATTTATAGGGGTCTAGGCTGTGTGTTTACAGGGCTATAGGCTGTGTATTTATAGGGTTCTGGACTGTGTGTTTATAGGGGTCTGGGCTGTGTGTTTATAGGGGTCTGGGCTCTGTATTTATACAGGTCTAGGCTGTGTGTTTACAGGGGGCTGGGCTGTGTATTTATAGGGGTCTAGGCTGTTTGTTTACAGGGGTATAGTCTGTGCATTTATTGGGGTCTGGACTGTGTGTTTATAGTGGTCTAGGCTGTGTGTTTACAGGGGTCTCGGCTGTGTATTTATCGGGGTCTGGACTGTGTGTTTATAGGGGTCTAGGCTGTGTGTTTATAGGTGTCTGGGATGTGTGTTTATAGGGTTCTAGGCTGTGTATTTATAGGCGTGTGGAATGAGTGTTTACACTGGTCTAGGCTGCGTAAGTATAGGGGTCTGGACAGTGTGTTTATAGGGGCCGAGGCTGTATGTTTATAGGGGTCTGAGCTGTGTATATATAGGGGTCTGGGATGTGTGTTTATAGGGGTCGAGGCTGTGTGTTGAAAGGGGTTTGTGCTGTGTGTTTAAAGGAGTCTGGGATATGTGTTTGTTGGGATCTGAGATTTGTGCTTAAAGGGGTCTGGGCTGTGTGTTTATAGGAGTCTGGACTGTGTGTTTATAGGGGTCTGGGCTGTGCATTTATAGGGGTCTAGACTGTGTGTTTACAGGGATCTGGACTGTGTGTTTATAGGGGTCTGGGCTGTGTGTTTATAGGGGTCTGGACTGTGTGTTTATTGGGGTCTGGACAGTGTGTTTATAGGGCTCTGGACAGTGTGTTTATAGGGGTCTACTCTGTGTGTTTATAGGGATCTGGACTGTGTGTTTATAGGGTTCTGGGCAGTGTGTTTATCGGGGTCTGGGCTGTGTATTTATAGGGGTCGAGGCTGTGTGTTTAAAGAGGTTTGCGCTGTGTGTTTAAAGGAGTCTGGGATATGTGTTTGTTGGGATCTGAGATTTGTGCTTAAAGGGGTCTGGGCTGTGTGTTTATAGGAGTCTGGACTGTGTGTTTATAGGGGTCTGGGCTGTGCATTTATAGGGGTCTAGACTGTGTGTTTACAGGGATCTGGACTGTGTGTTTATAGGGGTCTGGGCTGTGTGTTTATAGGGGTCTGGACTGTGTGTTTATTGGGGTCTGGACAGTGTGTTTATAGGGCTCTGGACAGTGTGTTTATAGGGGTCTACTCTGTGTGTTTATAGGGATCTGGACTGTGTGTTTATAGGGGTCTGGGCTGTGTGTTTACAGGGTTCTGGGCTGTGTGTTTACAAGGGTCTGGACTGTGTATTTATAGGGGCCTGGGCTGTGCATTTATAGGAGTCTAGACTGTGTGTTTACAGGGATCTGGACTGTGTGTTTTTAGGGGTCTGGGCTGTGTGCTTATGGGGGTCTGGGCTGTGTGCTTATGGGGGTCTGGGCTGTGCATTTATAGGGGTCTGGACTGTGTGTTTATAGGGGTCTGGGCTGTGCATTTATAGAGGTCTGGGCTGTGTGTTTATAGGGGTCTGGACTGTGTGTTTATAGGGGTCTGGACTTTGTGTTTATCGGGGTCTGGACTGTGTGTTTATAGGGGTCTGGACTGTATGTTTACAGGTGTCTGGTCTATGTGTTTACAGGGGTCTGGGCTGTATGTTTATAGGGGTCTGGTCTGTGCATTTATAGAGGTCTGGGATGTGTGTTTATAGGGGTCTGGTCTGTGTATTTATAGGGGTCTGGGATGTGTGTTTATAGGGGTCTGGTCTCTGTATTTATAGGGGTCCAGACTGTGTGTTTATCGGGGTCTGGGTTGTTTATTTACAAGGGTCCGGACTGTGTATTTATAGGTGTCTGGGCTGTGTATTTATAGGGGTCTCGGCTGTGTGTTTACAGGGGTCTGGGCTGTGTATTTATAGGGGTCTAGGATGTTTGTTTGCAGGGGTATAGGCTGTGTATTTATAGGGGTCTGGACTGTGTGTTTATAGGGGTCTGGGCTGTGTGTTTATAGGAGTCTGGGCTGTGTATTAATCGGGGTCTCGGCTGTGTGTTTACTGGGGTCTGGGCTGTGTATTTTAGGGGTCTGGACTGTATGTTTATAGGGGTCTGGGCTGTGTGTTTATAGGGGTCTGGGCTGTGTATTTATAGGGGTCCAGGCTGTGTGTTTACAGGGCTATAGGCTGTGTATTTATAGGGTTCTGGACTGTGTGTTTAAAGGGGTCTGGGCTGTGTGTTTATAGGGGTCTGGGCTGTGCATTTATAGTGGTCTGGACTGTGTGTTTATAGGGGTCTGGGCTGTGCATTTATAGAGGTCTGGGCTGTGTGTTTATAGGGGTCTGGACTGTGTGTTTATAGGGGTCTAGGCTGTTTGTTTGCAGGGGTCTGGGCTGTATGTTTATAGGGGTCTGGGCTGTGTATTTATAGGGTTTTGGACTGTGTGTTTATAGGGGCCGAGGCTGTATGTTTATAGGGATCTGAGCTGTGTATTTATAGGGGTCTTGGATATGTGTTTATAGGGTTCTGGGCAGTGTGTTTATCGGGGACGGGGCTGTGTAATTATAGGGGTCGAGGCTGTGTGTTTAAAGGGGTTAGCGCTGTGTGTTTAAAGGAGTCTGGGATATGTGTTTGTTGGGATCTGAGATTTGTGCTTAAAGGGGTCTGGGCTGTGTGTTTATAGGAGTCTGGACTGTGTGTTTATAGGGGTCTGGGCTGTGCATTTATAGGGGTCTAGACTGTTTGTTTACAGGGATCTGGACTGTGTGTTTATAGGGGTCTACTCTGTGTGTTTATAGGGGTCTGGACTGTGTGTTTATAGGGGTCAGGACTGTGTGTTTATAGGGGTCTGGGCTGTGTGTTTACAGGGTTCTCAGCTGTGTGTTTACAAGGGTCTGGACTGTGTGTTTATAGGGGTCTGGGCTGTGCATTTATAGAGGTCTGGGCTGTGTGTTTATAGGGGTCTGGACTGTGTATTTATCGGGGTCTGGACTGTGTGTTTATAGTGGTCTGGACTGTGTGTTTTTAGGGGTCTGGGCTGTGTGTTTATGGGGGTCTGGGCTGTGCATTTATAGGGGTCTGGACTGTGTGTTTATAGGGGTCTGGGCTGTGCATTTATAGAGGTCTGGGCTGTGTGTTTTTAGGGGTCTGGACTGTGTGTTTATCGGGGTCTGGACTGTGGGTTTATAGGGGTCTGGACTGTGTGTTTACAGGGGTCTGATCTGTGTGTTTACAGGGGTCTGGGCTGTATGTTTATAGGGGTCTGGTCTGTGCATTTATAGAGGTCTGGGATGTGTGTTTATAGGGTCTGGTCTGTGTATTTATACGGGTCTGGGATGTGTGTTTATAGGGGTCTGGTCCATGTATTTATAGGGGTCCAGACTGTGTGTTTATAGGGGTCTGGGCTGTTTATTTACAAGGGTCTGGACTGTGTGTTCATAGGGGTCTGGGCTGTGTATTTTTGGGGGTCGAGGCTGTGTGTTTACAGGGGTCTGGGCTGTGTATTTATAGGGGTATAGGATGTTTGTTTACAGGGGTATAGCCTCTGTATTTATAGGGGTCTGGACTGTGTGTTTATAGGGGTCTGGGCTGTGTGTTTTTAGGAGTCTGGGCTGTGTATTAATAGGGGTCTAGGCTGTGTGTTTACAGGGGTCTGGGCTGTGTATTTCAGGGGTCTGGACTGTATGTTTATGGGGGTCTGGGCTGTGTGTTTATAGGGGTCTGGGCTGTGTATTTATAGGGGTCTAGGCTGTGTGTTTACAGGGCTATAGGCTGTGTATTTATAGGGTTCTGGACTGTGTGTTTATAGGGGTCTGGGCTGTGTGTTTACAGGGGTCTGGGCTGTGTATTTATACAGGTCTAGGCTGTGTGTTTACAGGGGGCTGGGCAGTGTATTTATAGGGGTCAAGGCTGTTTGTTTACAGGGGTATAGTCTGTGCATTTATTGGGGTCTGGACTGTGTGTTTATAGTGGTCTAGGCTGTGTGTTTACAGGGGTCTCGGCTGTGTATTTATCGGGGTCTGGACTGTGTGTTTATAGGGTTCTAGGCTGTGTGTTTATAGGGGTCTAGGATGTGTGTTTATAGGTGTCTGGGATGTGTGTTTATAGGGTTCTAGGCTGTGTATTTATAGGCGTGTGGACTGAGTGTTTACACTGGTCTAGGCTGTGTATTTATAGGGGTCTGGACTGTGTGTTTATAGGGGTCAAGGCTGTGTGTTTATAGGGGTCTAGGCTGTGTGTTTACAGGGCTATAGGCTGTGTATTTATAGGGTTCTGGACTGTGTGTTTATAGGGGTCTGGGCTGTGTGTTTACAGGGGTCTGGGCTGTGTATTTATACAGGTCTAGGCTGTGTGTTTACAGGGGGCTGGGCAGTGTATTTATAGGGGTCAAGGCTGTTTGTTTACAGGGGTATAGTCTGTGCATTTATTGGGGTCTGGACTGTGTGTTTATAGTGGTCTAGGCTGTGTGTTTACAGGGGTCTCGGCTGTGTATTTATCGGGGTCTGGACTGTGTGTTTATAGGGTTCTAGGCTGTGTGTTTATAGGGGTCTAGGCTGTGTATTTATAGGCGTGTGGACTGAGTGTTTACACTGGTCTAGGCTGTGTATTTATAGGGGTCTGGACTGTGTGTTTATAGGGGTCAAGGCTGTGTGTTTATCGGGGTCTAGGCTGTGTGTTTGCAGGGGTTTAGGCTGTATGTTTATAGGGGTCTGGGCTGTGTATTCATAGGGGTCTGGGCTGTGTGTTTATAGGGGTCTGGGCTGTGTGTTTACAGGGGACTAGGCTGTGTATTTATAGGGTTTTGGACTGTGTGTTTATCGGGGCCGAGGCTGTATGTTTATAGGGGTCTGAGCTGTGTATTTATAGAGGTCTGGGATGTGTGTTTATAGGGGTCGAGGCTGTGTGTTTAAAGGGGTTAGCGCTGTGTGTTTTAAGGAGTCTGGGAGATGTGTTTGTTGGGATCTGAGATTTGTGCTTAAAGGGGTCTGGGCTGTGTGTTTATCGGAGTCTGGACGGTGTGCTTATCGGGGTCTGGGCTGTGCATTTATCGGGGTCCAGACTGTGTGTTTTTCGGGCTCTCGACTGTGTGTTTATAGGGGTCTTCTCTGTGTGTTTATTGGGGTGTGGGCTGTGTATTTATAGGTGTCTGGGATGTGTGTTTATAGGGGACTGGTCTGTGTTTATTGGGGTCTGGGCTGTGTATTTATAGGGGTCTGGGATGTGTGTTTATAGGGGTCTGGGCTGTGTGTTTGTCGGTGTCTAGGCTGTGTCTTTACAGGGGTCTGGGCTGTGTATTTATAGGGGTCTAGGCTGTTTGTTTACAGGGGTATAGGCTGTGTATTTATCGGGGTCTGGACTGTGTGTTGAGAGGGGTCTAGGCTGTGCGTTTGCAGGGGTCTAGGCTGTGTATTTATAGGGGTCTGGACTGTGTGTTTATAGTGGTATAGGCTGTGTGTTTATAGGGGTCTGGGCTGTTTATTTATAGGGTCTAGGCTGTGTGTTTACAGGGGTATAGGCTGTGTATTTATAGGGGTCTGGACTGTGTGTTTATAGGGGTCTGGGCTGTGTGTTTATAGGGGTCTGGGCTGTGTATTTATAGGGGTCTAGGCTTTGTGTTTACAGGGGTCTGGGCTGTGTATTTATAGGTGTCTAGGTTGTTTGTTTACACGGGTATAGGCTATGTATTTATAGGGGTCTGGACTGTGTGTTTATCGGTGTCTAGGCTGTGTGTTTACAGGGGTCTAGGCTGTGTATTTATAGGGGTCTGGACTGTGTGTTTATAGGGGTCTAGGCTGTGTGTTTATAGGGGTCTGGACTGTGTGTTTACAGTGGTCTAGGCTGTGTATTTATAGGGGTCTGGACTGTGTGTTTATAGGGGTCTCAGCTGTGTCTTTATAGGGGACTAGGCTGTGTGTTTGCAGGGGTCTAGGCTGTATGTTTATAGGGGTCTGAGCTGTGTATTTATAGGGGTCTGGGCTGTGTGTTTATAGTGGTCTGGGATGTGTGTGTGCAGGGGTCTAGACTATGTAGTTATAGGGTTTTGGACTGTGTGTTTACAGGGGCCGATGCTGTATGTTTATAGGGGTCTGAGCTGTGTATTTATAGGGGTCTGGGATGTGTGTTTATAGGGTTCTGGGCGGTGTGTTTATAGGGGTCAGGGCTGTGTATTTATAGGGGTCTAGGCTGTATGTTTAAAGGGGTCTGCGCTGTGTGTTTTAAGGAGTCTGGGAGATGTGTTTGTTGGGATCTGAGATTTGTCCTTAAAGGGGTCTGGGCTGTGTGTTTATCGGAGTCTGGACGGTGTGCTTATCGGGGTCTGGGTTGTGCATTTATAAGGGTCCAGACTGTGTGTTTTCAGGGATCTGGACTGTATGTTTATCGGGGTCTGGGCTGTGTGTTTATAGGGGTCTTCACTGTGTGTTTATTGGGTTCTGGGCTGTGTATTTATAGGGGTCTGGGATGTGTGTTTATAGGGGTCTGGTCTGTGTCTTTATTGGGGTCTGGGCTGTGTATTTATAGGGGTCTGGGATGTGTGTTTATAGGGGTCTGGGCTGTGTGTTTATAGGGGTCTGGGCTGTGTATTTGTCCGGGTCTAGGCTGTGTGTTTATTGGGGTCTGGGCTGTGTATTTATAGGGGTCTAGGCTGTTTGTTTACAGGGGTATAGGCTGTGTATTTAACAGGGTCTGGACTGTGTGTTTATAGGGGACTGGGCTGTGTGTTTATAGGGGTCTGGGCTGTTTATTTATAGTGGTCTAGGCTTTGTGTTTACAGGGATCTGGGCTGTGTATCTTAGGGGTCTGGACTGTATGTTTATAGGGGTCTTGGGCAGTGTGTTTATAGGGGTCTGGGCTGTGTATTTATACGGGTCTAAACTGTGTGTTTACAGGGCTGTAGGCTGTGTATTTATAGGGTTCTGGACTGTGTGTTTATAGGGGTCTTGGCTGTGTGTTTATAGGGGTCTGGGCTGTGTGTTTATAGGGGTCTGGACTATGTGTTTATAGGGGTCTGGGCTGTGCATTTATAGGGGCCTGGTCTATGTATTTATAGGGGTCCAGACTGTGTGTTTATAGGGTTCTGGGCTGTTTATTTACAGGGGTCTGGACTGTGTGTTTATTGGGGTCTGGACTGTGTGTTTATAGGTGTCTGGGCTGTGTATTTATAGTGGTCTAGGCTGTGTGTTTACAGGGGTCTGGGCTGTGTATTTATAGGGGTCTAGGCTGTATGTTTACAGGGGTCTGGGCTGTGTATTTATAGGGGTCTAGGCTGTTTGTTTACAGGGGTATAGGCTGTGTATTTATAGGGGTCTAGGCTGTATGTTTACAGGGGTCTGGGCTGTGTATTTATAGGGGTCTAGGCTGTTTGTTTACAGGGGTATAGACTGTGTATTTATAGGGTTCTGGACTGTGTGTTTATAGTGGTCTGGTCTGTGTGTTTATCGGGTTCTGGGCTGTGTATTTATAGGGGTCTAGGCTGTGTGTTTACAGGGGTCTGGGCTGTGCATTTATAGGTGTCTAGGCTGTTTGTTTACAGGGGTATAGGCTGTGTATTTATAGGGGTCCGGACTGTGTGTTTATAGGGGTCTAGGCTGTGTGTTTACAGGGGTCTAGGCTGTGTATTTATCGTGGTCTGGACTGTGTCTTTATAGGGTCTTGCTGTGTGTTTATAGGGTCTAGGCTGTGTGTTTATAGGTGTCTGGGATGTGTGTTTATAGGGGTCTAGGCTCTGTATTTATAGGCGTGTTGGCTGTGTGTTTACAGTGGTCTAGGCTGTGTATTTATAGGGGCCTGGTCTGTGTGTTTATAGCGGTCCTAGGCTGTGTGTTTATAGGGGTCTAGGCTGTTTGTTTGCAGGGGTCTAGGCTGTATGTTTATAGGGGTCTGGGCTGTGTATTTATAGGGTTTTGGACTGTGTGTTTATAGGGGCCGAGGCTGTATGTTTATAGGGATCTGAGCTGTGTGTTTATCGGGGTCTGGCTGTGTATTTATAGGGGTCGAGGCTGTGTGTTTAAAGAGGTTTGCGCTGTGTGTTTAAAGGAGTCTGGGATATGTGTTTGCTGGGATCTGAGATTTGTGCTTAAAGGGGTCTGGGCTGTGTGTTTATCGGAGTCTGGACGGTGTGCTTATCGGGGTCTGGGCTGTGTATTTATAGGGGTCTAGACTGTGTGTTTACAGGGATCTGGACTGTGTGTTTATCGGGGGATAGGCTGTGTGTTTATAGGGTTCTGGGCTGTTTATTTATAGGGTCTAGGCTGTGTGTTTGCAGGGGAAGAGGCTGTGTATTTATAGGGGTCTGGACTGTGTGTTTATAGGGTCTGGGCTGTGTGTTTATAGGGGTCTGGGCTGTGTATTTATAGGGGTCTAGGCTTTGTGTTCACAGGGGTCTGGGCTGTGTATTTATAGGTGTCTAGGTTGTTTGTTTACACGGGTATAGGCTATGTATTTATAGGGGTCTGGACTGTGTGTTTATAGATGTCTAGGCTGTTTGTTTACAGGGTCGAGGCTGTGTATTTATAGGGGTCTGGACTGTGTGTTTATAGGTGTCTAGGCTGTGTGTTTACAGGGGTCTAGGCTGTGTATTTATAGGGGTCTGGACTGTGTATTTATAGGGGTCTGGGCTGTGTGTTTATCGGGGTCTGGACTGCGTGTTTACAGTGGTCTAGGCTGTGTATTTATAGTGGTCTGGACTGTGTGTTTATAGGGGTCTCAGCTGTGTCTTTCTAGGGGTCTAGGCTGTGTGTTTGCAGGGGTCTGGGCTGTGTGTTTATAGTGGTCTGGGATGTGTGTGTACAGGGTCTAGGCTATGTATTTATAGGGTTTTGGACTGTGTGTTTACAGGGGCCGAGGCTGAATGTTTATAGGGGACTGAGCTGTGTATTTATAGGGGTCTGGGCAGTGTGTTTATAGGGGTCTGAGCTGTGTATTTATCGGTGGGGTCTCGGCGGTGTGTTTACAGGGATCTGGACTGTGTGTTTGTAGGGGTCTGGGCTGTGTGTTCATAGGTGTCTGGACTGTGTGTTTATAGGGGTCTGGACTGTGTGTTTATCGGGGTCTGGGCTGTGTGTTTATAGGGGTCTGGGCTGTTTGTTTACAGGGGTATAGGCTGTGTATTTATCGGGTCTGGACTGTGTGTTTATAGGGGTCTGGGCTGTGTGTTTATAGGGGTCTGGGCTGTTTATTTATAGTGGTCTAGGCTTTGTGTTTACAGGGGTCTGGGCTGTGTATCTTAGGGGTCTGGACTGTATGTTTATAGGGGTCTGGGCTGTGTGTTTATAGGGGTCTGGGCTGTGTATTTATAGGGTTCTGGACTGTGTGTTTATAGGGGTCTGGGCTGTGCATTTATAGGGGTCTGGACTATGTGTTTATAGGGGTCTGGACTGTGTGTTTATAGGGGTCTAGGCTGTGTGTTTATAGGGGTCTAGGCTGTGTGTTTATAGGTGTCTGGGATGTGTGTTTATAGGGGTCTCGGCTCTGTATTTATAGGCGTGTTGGCTGTGTGTTTACAGTGGTCTAGGCTGTGTATTTATAGGGGCCTGGTCTGTGTGTTTATAGGGGTCTAGGCTGTGTGTTTATAGGTGTCTAGGCTGTTTGTTTGCAGGGGTCTAGGCTGTATGTTTATAGGGGTCTGGGCTGTGTATTTATAGGGTTTTGGACTGTGTGTTTATAGGGGCCGAGGCTGTATGTTTATAGGGATCTGAGCTGTGTATTTATAGGGGTCTGGGATGTGTGTTTATAGGGTTCTGGGCAGTGTGTTTATAGGGGTCTGGGCTGTGCATTTATAGAGGTCTGGTCTGTGTATTTAAAGGGGTCTGGGATGTGTATTTATAGGGGCCTGGTCTATGTATTTATAGGGGTCCAGACTGTGTGTTTATAGGTGTCTGGGCTGTGTATTTATAGTGTTCTAGGCTGTGTGTTTACAGGGGTCTGGGCTGTGTATTTATAGGGGTCTAGGCTGTTTGTTTACAGGGGTATAGGCTGTGTATTAATAGGTGTCTAGGCTGTATGTTTACAGGGGTCTGGGCTGTGTATTTATAGGGGTCTAGGCTGTTTGTTTACAGGGGTATAGACTGTGTATTTATAGGGTTCTGGACTGTGTGTTTATAGTGGTCTGGTCTGTGTGTTTATCGGGTTCTGGGTTGTGTATTTATAGGGGTCTAGGCTGTGTGTTCACAGGGGTCTGGGCTGTGCATTTATAGGTGTCTAAGCTGTTTGTTTACAGGGGTATAGGCTGTGTATTTATAGGGGTCCGGACTGTGTGTTTATAGGGGTCTAGGCTGTGTGTTTACAGGGGTCTAGGCTGTGTATTTATCGTGGTCTGGACTGTGTCTTTATAGGGGTCTAGGCTGTGTGTTTATAGGGGTCTAGGCTGTGTGTTTATAGGTGTCTGGGATGTGTGTTTATAGGGGTCTAGGCTCTGTATTTATAGGCGTGTTGGCTGTGTGTTTACAGTGGTCTAGGCTGTGTATTTATAGGGGCCTGGTCTGTGTGTTTATCGGGGTCTAGGCTGTGTGTTTATAGGGGTCTAGGCTGTTTGTTTGCAGGGGTCTAGGCTGTATGTTTATAGGGGTCTGGGCTGTGTATTTATAGGGTTTTGGACTGTGTGTTTATAGGGGCCGAGGCTGTATGTTTATAGGGATCTGAGCTGTGTATTTATAGGGGTCTGGGATGTGTGTTTATAGGGTTCTGGGCAGTGTGTTTATTGGGGTCTGGGCTGTGTATTTATAGGGGTCGAGGCTGTGTGTTTAAAGAGGTTTGCGCTGTGTGTTTAAAGGAGTCTGGGATATATGTTTGCTGGGATCTGAGATTTGTGCTTAAAGGGGTCTGGTCTGTGTGTTTATCGGTGTCTGGACGGTGTACTTATCGGGGTCTGGGCTGTGCATTTATAGGGGTCCAGACTGTGTGTTTTCAGGGATCTGGACTGTGTGTTTATCGGGGTCTGGGCTTTGTGTTCATTGGGGTCTGGACTGTGTGTTTGTAGGGGTCTGGACTGTGTGTTTTTCGGGCTCTGGACTGTGTGTTTATAGGGGTCTTCTCTGTGTGTTTATTGGGGTCTGGGCTGTGTATTTATAGGTGTCTGGGATGTGTGTTTATAGGGGATTGGTCTGTGTGTTTATTGGGGTCTGGGCTGTGTATTTATAGGGGTCTGGACTATGTGTTTATAGGGGTCTGGGCTGTGTGTTTATAGGGGTCTGGGCTGTGTATTTATAGGGTCTAGGCTGTGTGTTTACAGGGGTAGAGGCTGTGTATTTATAGGGGTCTGGACTGTGTGTTTATAGGGGTCTGGGCTGTGTGTTTATAGGGTTCTGGGCTGTTTATTTATTGGGTCTAGGCTTTGTGTTCACAGGGGTCTGGGCTGTGTATTTATAGGTGTCTCGGTTGTTTGTTTACACGGGTATAGGCTATGTATTTATAGGGGTCTGGACTGTGTGTTTATAGATGTCTAGGCTGTGTGTTTACAGGGGTCTAGGCTGTGTATTTATAGGGGTCTGGACTGTGTGTTTATAGGTGTCTAGGCTGTGTGTTTACAGGGGTCTAGGCTGTGTATTTATAGGGGTCTGGACTGTGTGTTTATAGGGGTCTAGGCTGTGTGTTTATAGGGGTCTGGACTGCGTGTTTACAGTGGTCTAGGCTGTGTATTTATAGTGGTCTGGACTGCGTGTTTATAGGGGTCTCAGCTGTGTCTTTATAGGGGTCTAGGCTGTGTGTTTGCAGGGGTCTAGGCTGTATGTTTATAGGGGTCTGAGCTGTGTATTTATAGGGGTCTGGGCTGTGTGTTTATAGTGGTCTGGGATGTGTGTGTACAGGGGTCTAGGCTATGTATTTATAGGGTTTTGGACTGTGTGTTTACAGGGGCCGAGGCTGTATGTTTATAGGGGACTGAGCTGTGTATTTATAGGGGTCTGGGATGTGTGTTTACAGGGGTATAGGCTGTGTATTTATAGGGGTCTGGACTGAGTGTTTATAGGGGTCTGGGCAGTGTGTTTATAGGGGTCTGAGCTGTGTATTTATAGGGGTCTCGGCGGTGTGTTTACAGGGATCTGGACTGTGTGTTTATAGGGGTCTGGGCTTTGTGTTCATAGGTGTCTGGACTGTGTGTTTATAGGGGTCTGGACTGTGTGTTTATCGGGGTCTGGGCTGTGTGTTTATAGGGGACTGGACTGTGTGTTTATCGGGGTCTGGACTGTGTGTTTTTCGGGCTCTCGACTGTGTGTTTATAGGGGTCTTCTCTGTGTGTTTATTGGGGTCTGGGCTGTGTATTTATAGGGGTCTGGGATGTGTGTTTATAGGGGTCTGGTCTGTGTCTTTATTGGGGTCTGGGCTGTGTATTTATAGGGGTCTGGGATGTGTGTTTATAGGGATCTGGGCTGTGTGTTTAGAGGGGTCTGGGCTGTGTATTTCTCCGGGTCTAGGCTGTGTGTTTACAGGGGTCTGGGCTGTGTATTTATAGGGGTCTAGGCTGTTTGTTTACAGGGGTATAGGCTGTGTATTTATCGGGGTCTGGACTGTGTGTTTATAGGGGTCTGGGCTGTGTGTTTATAGGGGTCTGGACTGTATGTTTATAGGGGTCTGGGCTGTGTGTTTATAGGGGTCTGGGCTGTGTATTTATACGGGTCTAAACTGTGTGTTTACAGGGCTGTAGGCTGTGTATCTATAGGGTTCTGGACTGTGTGTTTATAGGGGTCTGGGCTGTGTGTTTATAGGGGTCTGGGCTGTGCATTTATAGGGGCCTGGTCCATGTATTTATAGGGGTCCAGACTGTGTGTTTATAGGGTTCTGGGCTGTTTATTTACAGGGGTCTGGACTGTGTGTTTATAGGTGTCAGGGCTGTGTATTTATAGTGGTCTAGGCTGTGTGTTTACAGGGGTCTGGGCTGTGTATTTATAGGGGTCTAGGCTGTTTGTTTACAGGGTATCGGCTGTGTATTAATAGGTGTCTAGGCTGTATGTTTACAGGGGTCTGGGCTGTGTATTTATAGGGGTCTAGGCTGTTTGTTTACAGGGGTATAGACTGTGTATTTATAGGGTTCTGGACTGTGTGTTTATAGTGGTCTGGTCTGTGTGTTTATCGGGTTCTGGGCTGTGTATTTATAGGGATCTAGGCTGTGTGTTCACAGGGGTCTGGGCTGTGCATTTATAGGTGTCTAGGCTGTTTGTTTACAGGGGTATAGGCTGTGTATTTATAGGGGTCCGGACTGTGTGTTTATAGGGGTCTAGGCTGTGTGTTTACAGGGGTCTAGGCTGTGTATTTATCGTGGTCTGGACTGTGTGTTTATAGGGGTCGAGGCTGTGTGTTTATAGGGGTCTAGGCTGTGTGTTTATAGGTGTCTGGGATGTGTGTATATAGGGGTCTAGGCTCTGTATTTATAGGCGTGTTGGCTGTGTGTTTACAGTGGTCTAGGCTGTGTATTTATAGGGGCCTGGTCTGTGTGTGTATCGGGGTCTAGGCTGTGTGTTTATAGGGGTCTAGGCTGTTTGTTTGCAGGGGTCTAGGCTGTATGTTTATAGGGGTCTGGGCTGTGTATTTATAGGGTTTTGGACTGTGTGTTTATAGGGGCCGAGGCTGTATGTTTATAGGGATCTGAGCTGTGTATTTATATGGGTCTGGGATGTGTGTTTATAGGGTTCTGGGCAGTGTGTTTATAGGGGTCTGGGCTGTGCATTTATAGAGGTCTGGACTGTGTGTTTATACGGGTCTGGACTGTGTGTTTATAGGGGTCTGGGCTGTGTATTTATAGGGGTCTAGGCTGTGTGTTTACAGGGGTATAGGCTGTGTATTAATAGGTGTCTAGGCTGCATGTTTACAGGGGTCTGGGCTGTGTATTTATAGGAGTCTAGGCTGTTTGTTTACAGGAGTATAGACTGTGTATTTATAGGGTTCTGGACTGTGTGTTTATAGTGGTCTGGTCTGTGTGTTTATCGGGTTCTGGGATGTGTATTTATAGGGGTCTAGGCTGTGTGTTTACAGGGGTCTGGGCTGTGCATTTATAGGTGTCTAGGCTGTTTGTTTACAGGGGTATAGGCTGTGTATTTATAGGGGTCCGGACTGTGTGTTTATAGGGGTCTAGGCTGTGTGTTTATAGGGGTCTAGGCTGTGTATTTATTGTGGTCTGGACTGTGTGTTTATAGGGGTCTAGGCTGTGTGTTTATAGGGGTCTAGGCTGTGTGTTTATAGGTGTCTGGGATGTGTGTTTATAGGGATCTAGGCTCTGTATTTATAGGCGTGTTGGCTGTGTGTTTACAGTGGTCTAGGCTGTGTATTTATAGGGGCCTGGACTGTGTGTTTATAGGGGTCTAGGCTGTGTGTTTATAGGGGTCTAGGCTGTTTGTTTGCAGGGGTCTAGGCTGTATGTTTATAGGGGTCTGGGCTGTGTATTTATAGGGTTTTGGACTGTGTGTTTATAGGGGCCGAGGCTGTATGTTTATAGGGATCTGAGCTGTGTATTTATAGGGGTCTGGGATGTGTGTTTATAGGGTTCTGTGCAGTGTGTTTATCGGGGTCTGGGCTGTGTATTTATAGGGGTCGAGGCTGTGTGTTTAAAGAGGTTTGCGCTGTGTGTTTAAAGGAGTCTGGGATATGTGTTTGTTGGGATCTGAGATTTGTGCTTAAAGGGGTCTGGGCTGTGTGTTTATAGGAGTCTGGACTGTGTGTTTATAGGGGTCTGGGCTGTGCATTTATAGGGGTCTAGACTGTGTGTTTACAGGGATCTGGACTGTGTGTTTATAGGGGTCTACTCTGTGTGTTTATAGGGGTCTACTCTGTGTGTTTATAGGGGTCTGGACTGTGTGTTTATAGGGGTCTGGACTGTGTGTTTATAGGGGTCTGGGCTGTGTGTTTACAGGGTTCTGGGCTGTGTGTTTACAAGGGTCTGAACTGTGTGTTTATGGGGGTCTGGGCTGTGCATTTATAGGGATCCAGACTGTGTGTTTACAGGGATCTGGACTGTGTGTTTTTAGGGGTCTGGGCTGTGTGTTTATGGGGGTCTGGGCTGTGCATTTATAGGGGTCTGGACTGTGTGTTTATAGGGGTCTGGTCTGTGCATTTATAGAGGTCTGGGATGTGTGTTTATAGAGGTCTGGTCTGTGTATTTATACGGGTCTGGGATGTGTGTTTATAGGGGTCTGGTCTATGTATTTATAGGGGTCCAGACTGTGTGTTTATAGGCGTCTGGGCTGTTTATTTACTAGGGTCTGGACTGTGTGTTTATAGGGGTCTGGACTGTGTGTTCATAGTGGTCTAGGCTGTGTGTTTGCAGGGGTCTAGGCTGTGTATTTATCGGGGTTGGACTGTGTGTTTATCGGGTCTAGGCTGTATGTTTATAGGGGTCTAGGCTGTGTATTTATAGGCGTGTGGACTGAGTGTTTACAGTGGTCTAGGCTGTGTGTTTGCAGGGGTCTAGGCTGTATGTTTATAGGGGTCTGGGCTGTGTATTCATAGGGGTCTGGGCTGTGTGTTTATAGGGGTCTAGGCTGTGTGTTTGCAGGGGTCTAGGCTGTATGTTTATAGGGGTCTGGGCTGTGTATACATAGGGGTCTGGGCTGTGTGTTTATAGGGGTCTAGGCTGTGTGTTTATAGGGGTCTAGGCTGTTTGTTTGCAGGGGTCTAGGCTGTATGTTTATAGGAGTCTGGGCTGTGTATTTATAGGGTTTTGGACTGTGTGTTTATAGGGCCGAGGCTGTATGTTTCTAGGGATCTGAGCTGTGTATTTATAGGGGTCTGGGATGTGTGTTTATAGGGTTCAGGGCAGTGTGTTTATCGGGTCTGGGCTGTGTATTTATCGGGGTCGAGGCTGTGTGTTTAAAGAGGTTTGCGCTGTGCGTTTAAAGGAGTCTGGGATATGTGTTTGTTGGATCTGAGATTTGTGCTTAAAGGGGTCTGGGCTGTGTGTTTATCGGAGTCTGGACGGTGTGCTTATCGGGGTCTGGGCTGTGCATTTATAGGGGTCCAGACTGTGTGTTTTCAGGGATCTGGACTGTGTGTTTATCGGGGTCTGGTCTGTGTGTTTATAGGGGTCTGGACTGTGTGTTTATAGGGGTCTGGACTGTGTGTTTATAGGGGTCTGGGCTGTGCATTTATAGAGGTCTAGTCTGTGTATTTAAAGGGGTCTGGGATGTGTATTTATAGGGGTCTGGTCTATGTATTTATAGGGGTCCAGACTGTGTGTTTATAGGGTTCTGGGCTGTTTATTTACAGGGGTCGGGACTGTGTGTTTATACGGGTCTGGACTGTGTGTTTATAGGGGTCTGGGCTGTGTATTTATAGTGGTCTAGGCTGTGTGTTTACAGGGGTCTGGGCTGTGTATTTATAGGGGTCTAGGCTGTTTGTTTACAGGGGTATAGGCTGTGTATTAATAGGTGTCTAGGCTGCATGTTTACAGGGGTCTGGGCTGTGTATTTATAGCGGTCTAGGCTGTTTGTTTACAGGGGTATAGTCTGTGTATTTATAGGGTTCTGGACTGTGTGTTTATAGTGGTCTGGTCTGTGTGTTTATCGGGTTCTGGGCTGTGTATTTATAAGGGTCTAGGCTGTGTGTTTACAGGGGTCTGGGCTGTGCATTTATAGGTGTCTAGGCTGTTTGTTTACAGGGGTATAGGCTGTGTATTTATAGGGGTCCGGACTGTGTGTTTATAGGGGTCTAGGCTGTGTGTTTACAGGGGTCTAGGCTGTGTATTTATCGTGGTCTGGACTGTGTGTTTATAGGGGTCTAGGCTGTGTGTTTATAGGGGTCTAGGCTGTGTGTTTATAGGTGTCTGGGATGTGTGTTTATAGGGATCTAGGCTCTGTATTTATAGGCGTGTTGGCTGTGTGTTTACAGTGGTCTAGGCTGTGTATTTATAGGGGTCTAGGCTGTGTGTTTATAGGGGTCTAGGCTGTTTGTTTGCAGGGGTCTAGGCTGTATGTTTATAGGGGTCTGGGCTGTGTATTTATAGGGTTTTGGACTGTGTGTTTATAGGGGCCGAGGCTGTATGTTTATAGGGATCTGAGCTGTGTATTTATAGGGGTCTGGGATGTGTGTTTATAGGGTTCTGGGCAGTGTGTTTATCGGGGTCTGGGCTGTGTATTTATAGGGGTCGAGGCTGTGTGTTTAAAGAGGTTTGCGCTGTGTGTTTAAAGGAGTCTGGGATATGTGTTTGTTGGGATCTGAGATTTGTGCTTAAAGGGGTCTGGGCTGTGTGTTTATAGGAGTCTGGACTGTGTGTTTATAGGGGTCTGGGCTGTGCATTTATAGGGGTCTAGACTGTGTGTTTACAGGGATCTGGACTGTGTGTTTATAGGGGTCTACTCTGTGTGTTTATAGGGGTCTGGACTGTGTGTTTATAGGGGTCTGGGCTGTGTGTTTACAGGGTTCTGGGCTGTGTGTTTACAAGGGTCTGGACTGTGTGTTTATGGGGGTCTGGGCTGTGCATTTATAGGGATCCAGACTGTGTGTTTACAGGGATCTGGACTGTGTGTTTTTAGGGGTCTGGGCTGTGTGTTTATGGGGGTCTGGGTTGTGCATTTATAGGGGTCTGGACTGTGTTTATAGGGGTCTGGTCTGTGCATTTATAGAGGTCTGGGATGTGTGTTTATAGGGGTCTGGTCTGTGTATTTATACGGGTCTGGGATGTGTGTTTATAGGGGTCTGGTCTATGTATTTATAGGGGTCCAGACTGTGTGTTTATAGGCGTCTGGGCTGTTTATTTACAGGGGTCTGGACTGTGTGTTTATAGGGGTCTGGACTGTGTGTTCATAGTGGTCTAGGCTGTGTGTTTACAGGGGTCTAGGCTGTGTATTTATCGGGGTTGGACTGTGTGTTTATAGGGGTCTAGGCTGTATGTTTATCGGGGTCTAGGCTGTGTATTTATAGGCGTGTGGACTGAGTGTTTACAGTGGTCTAGGCTGTGTATTTATAGGGGTCTGGACTGTGTGTTTATAGGGGTCAAGGCTGTGTTTTTATAGGGGTCTAGGCTGTGTGTTTGCAGCGGTCTAGGCTGTATGTTTATAGGGGTCTGGGCTGTGTATTCATAGGGGTCTGGGCTGTGTGTTTATAGGGGTCTAGGCTGTGTGTTTGCAGGGGTCTAGGCTGTATGTTTATAGGGGTCTGGGCTGTGTATTCATAGGGGTCTGGGCTGTGTCTTTATAGGGGTCTAGGCTGTGTGTTTATAGGGGTCTAGGCTGTTTGTTTGCAGGGGTCTAGGCTGTATGTTTATAGGGGTCTGGGCTGTGTATTTATAGGGTTTTGGACTGTGTGTTTATAGGGGCCGAGGCTGTATGTTTCTAGGGATCTGAGCTGTGTATTTATAGGGGTCTGGGATGTGTGTTTATAGGGTTCAGGGCAGTGTGTTTATCGGGGTCTGGGCTGTGTATTTATCGGGGTCGAGGCTGTGTGTTTAAAGAGGTTTGCGCTGTGCGTTTAAAGGAGTCTGGGATATGTGTTTGTTGGGATCTGAGATTTGTGCTTAAAGGGGTCTGGGCTGTGTGTTTATCGGAGTCTGGACGGTGTGCTTATCGGGGTCTGGGCTGTGCATTTATAGGGGTCCAGACTGTGTGTTTTCAGGGATCTGGACTGTGTGTTTATCGGGGTCTGGGCTGTGTGTTTATAGGGGTCTGGACTGTGTGTTTTTCGGGCTCTGGACTGTGTGTTTATAGGGGTCTTCTCTGTGTGTTTATTGGGGTCTGGGCTGTGTATTTATAGGTGCCTGGCATGTGTGTTTATAGGGGACTGGTCTGTGTGTTTAAAGGGGTCTGGGCTGTGTGTTTATAGGGGTCTGGGCTGTGCATTTATAGGGGTCTGGACTGTGTGTTTATAGGGGTCTGGGCTGTGCATTTATAGAGGTCTGGGCTCTGTGTTTATAGGGGTCTGGACTGTGTGTTTATAGGGGTCTAGGCTGTGTGTTTATAGGGGTCAAGGCTGTTTGTTTGCAGGGGTCTAGGCTGTATGTTTATAGGGGTCTGGGCTGTGTACTTCTAGGGTTTTGGACTGTGTGTTTATAGGGGCCGAGGCTGTCTGTTTATAGGGATCTGAGCTGTGTATTTATAGGGGTCTGGGATGTGTGTTTATAGGGTTCTGGGCAGTGTGTTTATCGGGGTCTGGACTGTGTGTTTATAGGGGTCTGGGCTGTGCATTTATAGGGGTCTAGACTGTGTGTTTACAGGGATCTGGACTGTGTGTTTATAGGGGTCTACTCTGTGTGTTTATAGGGGTCTACTCTGTGTGTTTATAGGGGTCTGGGCAGTGTGTCTATCGGGGTCTGGACTGTGTGTTTATAGGGGTCTGGACTGTGTGTTTATAGGGGTCTGGGCTGTGCATTTATAGGGGTCTAGACTGTGTGTTTACAGGGATCTGAGCTGTGTATTTATAGGGGTCTGGGATGTGTGTTTATAGGGTTCTGGGCTGTGTGTTTATCGGGGTCTGGGCTGTGTATTTATAGGGGTCGAGGCTGTGTGTTTAAAGAGGTTTGCGCTGTGTGTTTAAAGGAGTCTGGGATATGTGTTTGTTGGGATCTGAGATTTGTGCTTAAAGGGGTCTGGGCTGTGTGTTTATAGGAGTCTGGACTGTGTGTTTATAGGGGTCTGGGCTGTGCATTTATAGGGGTCTAGATTGTGTGTTTACAGGGATCTGGACTGTGTGTTTATAGGGGTCTACTCTGTGTGTTTATAGGGGTCTGGACTGTGTGTTTATAGGGGTCTAGACTGTGTGTTTATAGGGGTCTGGGCTGTGTGTTTACAGGGATCTGGGCTGTGTGTTTACAAGGGACTGGACTGTGTGTTTATAGGGGTCTGGGCTGTGCATTTATAGGAGTCTAGACTGTGTGTTTGCAGGGATCTGGACTGTGTGTTTTTAGGGGTCTGGGCTGTGTGTTTATGGGGGTCTGGGCTGTGCATTTATAGGGGTCTGGACTGTGTGTTTATAGGGGTCTGGGCTGTGCATTTATAGAGGTCTGGGCTGTGTTTATAGGGTCTGGACTGTGTGTTTATCGGGGTCTGGACTGTGTGTTTATAGGGGTCTGGACTGTGTGTTTATAGGAGTTGGACTGTGTGTTTATACGGGTCTGGGCTGTATGTTTACAGGGGTCTGGTCTGTGCATTTATAGAGGTCTGGGATGTGTGTTCATAGGGGTCTGGTTTGTGTATTTATACAGGTCTGGGATGTGTGTTTTTAGGGGTCTGGTCTATGTATTTATAGGGGTCCAAACTGTGTGTTTATAGGGGTCTGGGCTGTTTATTTACAAGGGTCTGCACTGTGTGTTTATAGGGGTCTGGGCTGCGTATGTATAGGGGTCTAGGCTGTGTGTTTACAGGGGTCTGGGCTGTGTATTTATAGGGGTCTAGGATGTTTGTTTACAGGGGTATAGGCTGTGTATTTATAGGGGTCTGGACTGTGTGTTTATAGGGGTCTGGGCTGTGTGTTTATAGGAGTCTGGGCTGTGTATTAATAGGGGTCTCGGCTGTGTGTTTACTGGGGTCTGGGCTGTGTATTTTAGGGGTCTGGACTGTATGTTTATAGGGGTCTGGGCTGTGTGTTTATAGGGGTCTGGGCTGTGTATTTATAGGGGTCTAGGCTGTGTGTTTACAGGGCTATAGGCTGTGTATTTATAGGGTTCTGGACAGTGTGTTTATAGTGGTCTGGGCTGTGTATATATACAGGTCTAGGCTGTGTGTTTACAGGGGTCTGGGCTGTGTATTTATCGGGGTCTAGGCTGTTTGTTTACAGGGGTATAGTCTGTGCATTTATAGGGGTCTGGACTGTGTGTTTATAGTGGTCTAGGCTGTGTGTTTACAGGGGTCTAGGCTGTGTATTTATCGGGGTTGGACTGTGTGTTTATAGGGGTCTAGGCTGTGTGTTTATAGGTGTCAAGGATGTGTGTTGATAGGGGTCTAAGCTGTGTATTTATAGACGTGTGGACTGAGTGTTTGCAGTGGTCTATGCTGTGTATTTATAGGGGTCTGGACTGTGTGTTTGTAGGGGTCAAAGCTGTGTTTTTATTGGGGTCTAGGCTGTGTGTTTGCAGGGGTCTAGGCTGTATGTTTATAGGGGTCTGGGCTGTGTATTCATAGGGGTCTGGGCTGTGTGTTTATAGGGATCTGGGCTGTGTGTTTATAGGGATCTGGGCTGTGTGCTTACAGGGGACTAGGCTGTGTATTTATAGGGTTTTGGACTGTGTGTTTATCGGGGCCTAGGCTGTATGTTTATCGGGGTCTGAGCTGTGTATTTATAGGGGTCTGGGATGTGTGTTTATAGGGTTCTGGGCAGTGTGTTTATAGGGGTCTGGGCTGTGTATTTATAGGGGCCTAGGCTGTGTGTTTAAAGGTGTCTGTGCTGTGTGTTTTAAGGAGTCTGGGAGATGTGTTTGTTGGGATCTGAGATTTGTGCTTAAAGGGGTCTGGGCTGTGTGTTTATCGGAGTCTGGACGGTGTGCCTATCGGGGTCTGGGCTGTGCATTTATAGGGGTCCAGACTGTGTGTTTGCAGGGATCTGGACTGTGTGTTTATAGGGGTCTACTCTGTGTGTTTATAGGGGTCTGGACTGTGTGTTTATAGGGGTCTGGGCTGTGCATTTATAGGGGTCTAGACTGTGTGTTTGCAGGGATCTGGACTGTGTGTTTTTAGGGGTCTGGGCTGTGTGTTTATGGGGGTCTGGGCTGTGCATTTATAGGGGTCTGGACTGTGTGTTTATAGGGGTCTGGGCTGTGCATTTATAGAGGTCTGGGCTGTGTTTATAGGGGTCTGGACTGTGTGTTTATCGGGGTCTGGACTGTGTGTTTATAGGGGTCGAGGCTGTGTGTTTAAAGAGGTTTGCGCTGTGTGTTTAAAGGAGTCTGGGATATGTGTTTGTTGGGATCTGAGATTTGTGCTTAAAGGGATCTGGGCTGTGTGTTTATCGGAGTCTGGACGGTGTGCTTATCGGGGTCTGGGCTGTGCATTTATAGGGGTCCAGACTGTGTGTTTTCAGGGATCTGGACTGTGTGTTTATCGGGGTCTGGACTGTGTGTTTATAGGGGTCTGGACTGTGTGTTTATAGGGGTCTGGACTGTGTGTTTTTCGGGCTCTGGACTGTGTGTTTATAGGGGTCTTCTCTGTGTGTTTATTGGGGTCTGGGCTGTGTATTTATAGGTGCCTGGCATATGTGTTTATAGGGGACTGGTCTGTGTGTTTATAGGGGTCTGGGCTGTGCATTTATAGGGGTCTGGACTGTGTGTTTATAGGGGTCTGGGCTGTGCATTTATAGAGGTCTGGGCTCTGTGTTTATAGGGGTCTGGACTGTGTGTTTATAGGGGACTAGGCTGTGTGTTTATAGGGGTCAAGGCTGTTTGTTTGCAGGGGTCTAGGCTGTATGTTTATAGGGGTCTGGGCTGTGTATTTATAGGGTTTTGGACTGTGTGTTTATAGGGGCCGAGGCTGTATGTTTATAGGGATCTGAGCTGTGTATTTATAGGGGTCTGGGATGTGTGTTTATAGGGTTCTGGGCAGTGTGTTTATCGGGGTCTGGGCTGTGTATTTATAGGGGTCGAGGCTGTGTGTTTAAAGAGGTTTGCGCTGTGTGTTTAAAGGATGCTGGGATATGTGTTTGTTGGGATCTGAGATTTGTGCTTAAAGGGGTCTGGGCTGTGTGTTTATAGGAGTCTGGACTGTGTGTTTATAGGGGTCTGGGCTGTGCATTTATAGGGGTCTAGATTGTGTGTTTACAGGAATCTGGACTGTGTGTTTATAGGGGTCTACTCTGTGTGTTTATAGGGGTCTGGACTGTGTGTTTATAGGGGTCTGGACTGTGTGTTTATAGGGGTCTGGGCTGTGTGTTTACAGGGTTCTGGGCTGTGTGTTTGCAAGGGTCTGGACTGTGTGTTTATTGGGGTCTGGGCTGTGCATTTATAGGAGTCTGGACTGTGTGTTTGCAGGGATCTGTACTGTGTGTTGTTAGGGGTCTGGGCTGTGTGTTTATGGGGGTCTGGGCTGTGCATTTATAGGGGTCTGGACTGTGTGTTTATAGGGGTCTGGGCTGTGCATTTATAGAGGTCTGGGCTGTGTTTATAGGGGTCTGGACTGTGTGTTTATCGGGGTCTGGACTGTGTGTTTATAGGGGTCTGGACTGTGTGTATACAGGGGTCTGGTCTGTGTGTTTATACGGGTCTGGGCTGTATGTTTACAGGGGTCTGGTCTGTGCATTTATAGAGGTCTGGGATGTGTGTTTATAGGGGTCTGGTTTATGTATTTATACAGGTCTGGGATGTGTGTTTTTAGGGGTCTGGTCTATGTATTTATAGGGGTCCAAACTGTGTGTTTATAGGGGTCTGGGCTGTTTATTTACAAGGGTCTGCACTGTGTGTTTATAGGGGTCTGGGCTGCGTATGTATAGGGGTCTAGGCTGTGTGTTTACAGGGGTCTGGGCTGTGTATTTATAGGGGTCTAGGATGTTTGTTTACAGGGGTATAGGCTGTGTATTTATAGGGGTCTGGACTGTGTGTTTATAGGGGTCTGGGCTGTGTGTTTATAGGAGTCTGGGCTGTGTATTAATAGGGGTCTCGGCTGTGTGTTTACTGGGGTCTGGGCTGTGTATTTTAGGGGTCTGGACTGTATGTTTATAGGGGTCTGGGCTGTGTGTTTATAGGGGTCTGGGCTGTGTATTTATAGGGGTCTAGGCTGTGTGTTTACAGGGCTATAGGCTGTGTATTTATAGGGTTCTGGACGGTGTGTTTATAGGGGTCTGGGCTGTGTATATATACAGGTCTAGGCTGTGTGTTTACAGGGGTCTGGGCTGTGTATTTATCGGGGTCTAGGCTGTTTGTTTACAGGGGTATAGTCTGTGCATTTATAGGGGTCTGGACTGTGTGTTTATAGTGGTCTAGGCTGTGTGTTTACAGGGGTCTAGGCTGTGTATTTATCGGGGTTGGACTGTGTGTTTCTAGGGGTCTAGGCTGTGTGTTTATAGGCGTGTGGACTGAGTATTTACAGTGGTCTAGGCTGTGTATTTATAGGGGTCTGGACTGTGTGTTTGTAGGGGTCAAAGCTGTGTTTTTATTGGGGGCTAGGCTGTGTGTTTGCAGGGGTCTAGGCTGTATGTTTATAGGGGTCTGGGCTGTGTATTCATAGGGGTCTGGGCTGTGTGTTTATAGGGATCTGGGCTGTGTGTTTACAGGGGACTAGGCTGTGTATTTATAGGGTTTTGGACTGTGTGTTTATCGGGGCCTAGGCTGTATGTTTATCGGGGTCTGAGCTGTGTATTTATAGGGGTCTGGGATGTGTGTTTATAGGGTTCTGGGCAGTGTGTTTATAGGGGTCTGGGCTGTGTATTTATAGGGGCCTAGGCTGTGTGTTTAAAGGTGTCTGTGCTGTGTGTTTTAAGGAGTCTGGGAAATGTGTTTGTTGGGATCTGAGATTTGTGCTTAAAGGGGTCTGGGCTGTGTGTTTATCGGAGTCTGGACGGTGTGCCTATCAGGGTCTGGGCTGTGCATTTATAGGGGTCCAGACTGTGTGTTTGCAGGGATCTGGACTGTGTGTTTATAGGGGTCTACTCTGTGTGTTTATAGGGGTCTGGACTGTGTGTTTATAGGGGTCTGGGCTGTGCATTTATAGGGGTCTAGACTGAGTGTTTGCAGGGATCTGGACTGTGTGTTTTTAGGGGTCTGGGCTGTGTGTTTATGGGGGTCTGGGCTGTGCATTTATAGGGGTCTGGACTGTGTGTTTATAGGGGTCTGGGCTGTGCATTTATAGAGGTCTGGGCTGTGTTTATAGGGGTCTGGACTGTGTGTTTATCGGGGTCTGGACTGTGTGTTTATAGGGGTCTGGACTGTGTGTATACAGGGGTCTGGTCTGTGTGTTTATACGGGTCTGGGCTGTATGTTTACAGGGGTCTGGTCTGTGCATTTATAGAGGTCTGGGATGTGTGTTTATAGGGGTCTGGTTTGTGTATTTATACAGGTCTGGGATGTGTGTTTTTAGGGGTCTGGTCTATGTATTTATAGGGGTCCAAACTGTGTGTTTATAGGGGTCTGGGCTGTTTATTTACAAGGGTCTGCACTGTGTGTTTATAGGGGTCTGGGCTGCGTATGTATAGGGGTCTAGGCTGTGTGTTTACAGGGGTCTGGGCTGTGTATTTATAGGGGTCTAGGATGTTTGTTTACAGGGGTATAGGCTGTGTATTTATAGGGGTCTGGACTGTGTGTTTATAGGGGTCTGGGCTGTGTGTTTATAGGAGTCTGGGCTGTGTATTAATAGGGGTCTCAGCTGTGTGTTTACTGGGGTCTGGGCAGTGTATTTTAGGGGTCTGGACTGTATGTTTATAGGGGTCTGGGCTGTGTGTTTATAGGGGTCTGGGCTGTGTATTTATAGGGGTCGAGGCTGTGTGTTTACAGGGCTATAGGCTGTGTATTTATAGGGTTCTGGACTGTGTGTTTATAGGGGTCTGGGCTGTGTATATATACAGGTCTAGGCTGTGTGTTTACAGGGGTCTGGGTTGTGTATTTATCGGGGTCGAGGCTGTTTGTTTACAGGGGTATAGTCTGTGCATTTATAGGGGTCTGGACTGTGTGTTTATAGTGGTCTAGGCTGTGTGTTTACAGTGGTCTAGGCTGTGTATTTATCGGGGTTGGACTGTGTGTTTATAGGGGTCTAGGCTGTGTGTTTATAGGTGTCAAGGATGTGTGTTTATAGGGGTCTAAGCTGTGTATTTATAGGCCTGTGGACTGAGTGTTTACAGTGGTCTAGGCTGTGTATTTATAGGGGTCTGGACTGTGTGTTTGTAGGGGTCAAAGCTGTGTTTTTATTGGGGTCTAGGCTGTGTGTTTGCAGGGGTCTAGGCTGTATGTTTATCGGGGTCTGGGCTGTGTATTCATAGGGGTCTGGGCTGTGTGTTTATAGGGATCTGGGCTGTGTGTTTACAGGGGACTAGGCTGTGTATTTATAGGGTTTTGGACTGTGTGTTTATCGGGGCCTAGGCTGCATGTTTATCGGGGTCTGAGCTGTGTATTTATAGGGGTCTGGGATGTGTGTTTATAGGGTTCTGGGCAGTGTGTTTATAGGGGTCTGGGCTGTGTATTTATAGGGGCCTAGGCTGTGTGTTTAAAGGGGTCTGTGCTGTGTGTTTTAAGGAGTCTGGGAGATGTGTTTGTTGGGATCTGAGATTTGTGCTTAAAGGGGTCTGGGCTGTGTGTTTATCGGAGTCTGGACGGTGTGCCTATCGGGGTCTGGGCTGTGCATTTATAGGGGTCCAGACTGTGTGTTTGCAGGGATCTGGACTGTGTGTTTATAGGGGTCTACTCTGTGTGTTTATAGGGGTCTGGACTGTGTGTTTATAGGGGTCTGGACTGTGTGTTTATAGGGTTCTGGGCTGTGTGTTTACAAGGGTCTGGACTGTGTGTTTATAGGGGTCTGGGCTGTGCATTTATAGGGGTCTAGACTGTGTGTTTACAGGGATCTGGACTGTGTGTTTTTAGGGGTCTGGGCTGTGTGATTATAGGGGTCTGGGCTGCGCATTTATAGAGGTCTGGGCTGTGTGTTTACACGGGTCTGGGCTGTATGTTTATAGGGGTCTGGTCTGTGCATTTATAGAGGTCTGGGCTGTGTGTTTATAGGGGTCTGGTCTGTGTATTTATACGGGTCTGGGATGTGTGTTTATAGGGGTCTGGTCTATGTATTTATAGGGGTCCAGACTGTGTGTTTATAGGGGTCTGGGCTGTTCATTTACAAGGCTCTGGACTGTGTGTTTATAGGGGTCTGGACTGTGTGTTTATAGTGGTCTAGGCTGTGTGTTTACAGGGGTCTAGGCTGTGTATTTATCGGGGTTGGACTGTGTGTTTATAGGGGTCTAGGCTGTCTGTTTATAGGGGTCTAGGCTGTGTATTTATAGGCGTGTGGACTGAGTGTTTACAGTGGTCTAGGCTGTGTATTTATAGGGGTCTGGACTGTGTGTTTAGAGGGGTCAAGGCTGTGTTTTTATAGGGGTCTAGGCTGTGTGTTTGCAGGGGTCTAGACTGTATGTTTATAGGGGTCTGGGCTGTGTATTCATAGGGGTCTGGGCTGTGTGTTTATAAGGATCTGGGCTGTGTGTTTACAGGGGACTAGGCTGTGTATTTATAGGGTTTTGGACTGTGTGTTTATCGGGGCCGAGGCTGTATGTTTATCGGGGTCTGAGCTGTGTATTTATAGGGGTCTGGGATGTGTGTTTATAGGGTTCTGGGCAGTGTGTTTATAGGGGTCTGGGCTGTGTATTTATAGGGGTCTAGGCTGTGTGTTTAAAGGTGTCTGCGCTGTGTGTTTTAAGGAGTCTGGGAGATGTGTTTGTTGGGATCTGAGATTTGTGCTTAAAGGGGTCTGGGCTGTGTGTTTATCGGAGTCTGGACGGTGTGCCTATCGGGTCTGGGCTGTGCATTTATAGGGGTCCAGACTGTGTGTTTGCAGGGATCTGGACTGTGTTTTTATAGGGGTCTAGGCTGTGTGTTTGCAGGGGTCTAGGCTGTGTGTTTGCAGGGATCTGGACTGTGTGTTTTTAGGGGTCTGGGCTGTGTGTTTATGGGGGTCTGGGCTGTGCATTTATAGGGGTCTGGACTGTGTGTTTATAGGGGTCTGGGCTGTGCATTTATAGAGGTCTGGGCTGTGTTTATAGGGGTCTGGACTGTGTGTTTATCGGGGTCTGGACTGTGTGTTTATAGGGGTCTGGACTGTGTGTATACAGGGGTCTGGTCTGTGTGTTTATACGGGTCTGGGCTGTATGTTTACAGGGGTCTGGTCTGTGCATTTATAGAGGTCTGGGATGTGTGTTTATAGGGGTCTGGTTTGTGTATTTATACAGGTCTGGGATGTGTGTTTTTAGGGGTCTGGTCTATGTATTTATAGGGGTCCAAACTGTGTGTTTATAGGGGTCTGGGCTGTTTATTTACAAGGGTCTGCACTGTGTGTTTATAGGGGTCTGGGCTGCGTATGTATAGGGGTCTAGGCTGTGTGTTTACAGGGGTCTGGGCTGTGTATTTATAGGGGTCTAGGATGTTTGTTTACAGGGGTATAGGCTGTGTATTTATAGGGGTCTGGACTGTGTGTTTATAGGGGTCTGGGCTGTGTGTTTATAGGAGTCTGGGCTGTGTATTAATAGGGGTCTCAGCTGTGTGTTTACTGGGGTCTGGGCTGTGTATTTTAGGGGTCTGGACTGTATGTTTATAGGGGTCTGGGCTGTGTGTTTATAGGGGTCTGGGCTGTGTATTTATAGGGGTCGAGGCTGTGTGTTTACAGGGCTATAGGCTGTGTATTTATAGGGTTCTGGACTGTGTGTTTATAGGGGTCTGGGCTGTGTATATATACAGGTCTAGGCTGTGTGTTTACAGGGGTCTGGGTTGTGTATTTATCGGGGTCGAGGCTGTTTGTTTACAGGGGTATAGTCTGTGCATTTATAGGGGTCTGGACTGTGTGTTTATAGTGGTCTAGGCTGTGTGTTTACAGTGGTCTAGGCTGTGTATTTATCGGGGTTGGACTGTGTGTTTATAGGGGTCTAGGCTGTGTGTTTATAGGTGTCAAGGATGTGTGTTTATAGGGGTCTAAGCTGTGTATTTATAGGCGTGTGGACTGAGTGTTTACAGTGGTCTAGGCTGTGTATTTATAGGGGTCTGGACTGTGTGTTTGTAGGGGTCAAAGCTGTGTTTTTATTGGGGTCTAGGCTGTGTGTTTGCAGGGGTCTAGGCTGTATGTTTATCGGGGTCTGGGCTGTGTATTCATAGGGGTCTGGGCTGTGTGTTTATAGGGATCTGGGCTGTGTGTTTACAGGGGACTAGGCTGTGTATTTATAGGGTTTTGGACTGTGTGTTTATCGGGGCCTAGGCTGCATGTTTATCGGGGTCTGAGCTGTGTATTTATAGGGGTCTGGGATGTGTGTTTATAGGGTTCTGGGCAGTGTGTTTATAGGGGTCTGGGCTGTGTATTTATAGGGGCCTAGGCTGTGTGTTTAAAGGGGTCTGTGCTGTGTGTTTTAAGGAGTCTGGGAGATGTGTTTGTTGGGATCTGAGATTTGTGCTTAAAGGGGTCTGGGCTGTGTGTTTATCGGAGTCTGGACGGTGTGCCTATCGGGGTCTGGGCTGTGCATTTATAGGGGTCCAGACTGTGTGTTTGCAGGGATCTGGACTGTGTGTTTATAGGGGTCTACTCTGTGTGTTTATAGGGGTCTGGACTGTGTGTTTATAGGGATCTGGACTGTGTGTTTATAGGGTTCTGGGCTGTGTGTTTACAAGGGTCTGGACTGTGTGTTTATAGGGGTCTGGGCTGTGCATTTATAGGGGTCTAGACTGTGTGTTTACAGGGATCTGGACTGTGTGTTTTTAGGGGTCTGGGCTGTGTGATTATAGGGGTCTGGGCTGCGCATTTATAGAGGTCTGGGCTGTGTGTTTACACGGGTCTGGGCAGTATGTTTATAGGGGTCTGGTCTGTGCATTTATAGAGGTCTGGGCTGTGTGTTTATAGGGGTCTGGTCTGTGTATTTATACGGGTCTGGGATGTGTGTTTATAGGGGTCTGGTCTATGTATTTATAGGGGTCCAGACTGTGTGTTTATAGGGGTCTGGGCTGTTCATTTACAAGGGTCTGGACTGTGTGTTTATAGGGGTCTGGACTGTGTGTTTATAGTGGTCTAGGCTGTGTGTTTACAGGGGTCTAGGCTGTGTATTTATCGGGGTTGGACTGTGTGTTTATAGGGGTCTAGGCTGTCTGTTTATAGGGGTCTCGGCTGTGTATTTATAGGCGTGTGGACTGAGTGTTTACAGTGGTCTAGGCTGTGTATTTATAGGGGTCTGGACTGTGTGTTTAGAGGGGTCAAGGCTGTGTTTTTATAGGGGTCTAGGCTGTGTGTTTGCAGGGGTCTAGGCTGTATGTTTATAGGGGTCTGGGCTGTGTATTCATAGGGGTCTGGGCTGTGTGTTTATAGGGATCTGGGCTGTGTGTTTACAGGGGACTAGGCTGTGTATTTATAGGGTTTTGGACTGTGTGTTTATCGGGGCCGAGGCTGTATGTTTATCGGGGTCTGAGCTGTGTATTTATAGGGGTCTGGGATGTGTGTTTATAGGGTTCTGGGCAGTGTGTTTATAGGGGTCTGGGCTGTGTATTTATAGGGGTCTAGGCTGTGTGTTTAAAGGTGTCTGCGCTGTGTGTTTTAAGGAGTCTGGGAGATGTGTTTGTTGGGATCTGAGATTTGTGCTTAAAGGGGTCTGGGCTGTGTGTTTATCGGAGTCTGGACGGTGTGCCTATCGGGGTCTGGGCTGTGCATTTATAGGGGTCCAGACTGTGTGTTTGCAGGGATCTGGACTGTGTTTTTATAGGGGTCTAGGCTGTGTGTTTGCAGGGGTCTAGGCTGTATGTTTATAGGGGTCTGGGCTGTGTATTTATAGGGGTCTGGGCTGTGTGTTTATAGGGGTCTTGGCTGTGTGTTTACAGGGGACTAGTCCGTGTATTTATAGGGTTTTGGACTGTGTGTTTATCGGGGCCTAGGCTGTTTTTTTATAGGGGTCTGAGCTGTGTATTTATAGGGGTCTAGGCTGTGTGTTTAAAGGGGTCTGCGCTGTGTGTTTTAAGGAGTCTGGGAGATGTGTTTGTTGTGATCTGAGATTTGTGCTTAAAGGGGTCTGGGCTGTGTGTTTATCGGAGTCTGGACGGTGTGCTTATTGGGGTCTGGGCTGTGCATTTATAGGGGTCCAGACTGTGTGTTTGCAGGGATCTGGACTGTGTGTTTATCGGGGTCTGGGCTGTGTGTTTATAGGGGTCTGGACTGTGTGTTTATAGGGGTCTGGACTGTGTGTTTTTCGGGCTCTGGACTGTGTGTTTATAGGGGTCTTCTCTGTGTGTTTATTGGGTTCTGGGCTGTGTATTTATAGGGGTCTGGGATGTGTGTTTATAGGGGTCTGGTCTGTGTGTTTATTGGGATCTGGGCTGTGTATTTATAGGGGTCTGGGATGTGTGTTTATAGGGGTCTGGGCTGTGTGTTTTTTAGGGTCTAGGCTGTGTCTTTACAGGGGTCTGGGCTGTGTATTTATAGGGGTCTAGGCTGTTTGTTTACAGGGGTATAGGCTGTGTATTTATCGGGGTCTGGACTGTGTGTTGAGAGGGGTCTAGGCTGTGCGTTTGCAGGGGTCTAGGCTGTGTATTTATAGGGGTCTGGACTGTGTGTTTCTCCGGGTCTGGGCTGTGTGTTTATAGGGGTCTTGGCTGTTTATTTATAGGGGTGTAGGCTGTGTGTTTACAGGGGTATAGGCTGTGTATTGTTAGGGTTCTGGACTGTGTGTTTATAGGGGTCTGGGCTGTGTGTTTATAGGGGTCTGGGTTGTGTATTTATAGGGGTCTAGGCTTTGTGTTTACAGGGTTCTGGGCTGTGTATTTATCGGTGTCTAGGCTGTTTGTTTACAGGGGTATAGGCTATGTATGTATAGGGGTCTGGACTGTGTGTTTATAGGTGTCCAGGCTGTGTGTTTTCAGTGGTCTAGGATGTGTATTTATAGGGATCTGGACTGTGTGTTTATCAGGGTCTAGGCTGTGTGTTTATAGGGGTCTAGGCTGTTTGTTTATAGGTGTCTGGGATGTGTGTTTATATGGGTCTAGGCTGTGTGTTTATAGGGGTCTGGACTGTGTGTTTACAGTGGTCTCGGCTGTGTATTTATAGGGGTCTGGACTGTGTGTTTATAGGGGTCTGGGCTGTGCATTTATAGGGGTCTGGTCTGTGTATTTAAAGGGGTCTGGGATGTGTATTTATAGGGGCCTGGTCCATGTATTTATAGGGGTCCAGACTGTGTGTTTATAGGGTTCTGGGCTGTTTATTTACAGGGGTCTGGACTATGTGTTTATAGGGGTCAGGACTGTGTGTTTATAGGGTTCTGGGCAGTGTGTTTATAGGGGTCTGGGATGTGTGTTTATAGGGTTCTGGGCAGTGTGTTTATAGGGGTCTGGGCTGTGTATTTATAGGGGCCTAGGCTGTGTGTTTAAAGGTGTCTGTGCTGTGTGTTTAAAGGAGTCTGGGATATGTGTTTGTTGGGATCTGAGATTTGTGCTTAAAGGGGTCTGGGCTGTGTGTTTATCGGAGTCTGGACGGTGTGTTTATAGGGGTCTGGGCTGCGCATTCATAGAGGTCTGGGCTGTGTGTTTACACGGGTCTGGGCTGTTCATTTACAAGGGTCTGGACTGTGTGTTTGCAGGGATCTGGACTGTGTGTTTATAGGGGTCTACTCTGTGTGTTTATAGGGGTCTGGACTGTGTGTTTATAGGGGTCTGGACTGTGTGTTTATAGGGTTCTGGGCTGTGTGTTTACAAGGGTCTGGACTGTGTGTTTATAGGGGTCTGGGCTGTGCATTTATAGGGGTCTAGACTGTGTGTTTACAGGGATCTGGACTGTGTGTTTTTAGGGGTCTGGGCTGTGTGATTATAGGGGTCTGGGCTGCGCATTTATAGAGGTCTGGGCTGTGTGTTTACACGGGTCTGGGCTGTATGTTTATAGGGGTCTGGTCTGTGCATTTATAGAGGTCTGGGCTGTGTGTTTATAGGGGTCTGGTCTGTGTATTTATACGGGTCTGGGATGTGTGTTTATAGGGGTCTGGTCTATGTATTTATAGGGGTCCAGACTGTGTGTTTATAGGGGTCTGGGCTGTTCATTTACAAGGGTCTGGACTGTGTGTTTATAGGGGTCTGGACTGTGTGTTTATAGTGGTCTAGGCTGTGTGTTTACAGGGGTCTAGGCTGTGTATTTATCGGGGTTGGGCTGTGCATTTATAGGGGTCTGGTCTGTGTATTTAAAGGGGTCTGGGATGTGTATTTATAGGGGCCTGGTCCATGTATTTATAGGGGTCCAGACTGTGTGTTTATAGGGTTCTGGGCTGTTTATTTACAGGGGTCTGGACTATGTGTTTATAGGGGTCAGGACTGTGTGTTTATAGGGTTCTGGGCAGTGTGTTTATAGGGGTCTGGGATGTGTGTTTATAGGGTTCTGGGCAGTGTGTTTATAGGGGTCTGGGCTGTGTATTTATAGGGGCCTAGGCTGTGTGTTTAAAGGTGTCTGTGCTGTGTGTTTAAAGGAGTCTGGGATATGTGTTTGTTGGGATCTGAGATTTGTGCTTAAAGGGGTCTGGGCTGTGTGTTTATCGGAGTCTGGACGGTGTGTTTATAGGGTTCTGGGCTGTGTGTTTACAAGGGTCTGGACTGTGTGTTTATCGGAGTCTGGACGGTGTGCCTATTGGGGTCTGGGCTGTGCATTTATAGGGGTCCAGACTGTGTGTTTGCAGGGATCTGGACTGTGTGTTTATAGGGGTCTACTCTGTGTGATTATCGGGGTCTGGACTGTGTGTTTATAGGGGTCTGGACTGTGTGTTTATAGGGTTCTGGGCTGTGTGTTTACAAGGGTCTGGACTGTGTGTTTATAGGGGTCTGGGCTGTGCATTTATAGGGGTCTAGACTGTGTGTTTACAGGGATCTGGACTGTGTGTTTTTAGGGGTCTGGGCTGTGTGATTATAGGGGTCTGGGCTGCGCATTTATAGAGGTCTGGGCTGTGTGTTTACACGGGTCTGGGCTGTATGTTTATAGGGGTCTGGTCTGTGCATTTATAGAGGTCTGGGCTGTGTGTTTATAGGGGTCTGGTCTGTGTATTTATACGGGTCTGGGATGTGTGTTTATAGGGGTCTGGTCTATGTATTTATAGGGGTCCAGACTGTGTGTTTATAGGGGTCTGGGCTGTTCATTTACAAGGGTCTGGACTGTGTGTTTATAGGGGTCTGGACTGTGTGTTTATAGTGGTCTAGGCTGTGTGTTTACAGGGGTCTAGGCTGTGTATTTATCGGGGTTGGACTGTGTGTTTATAGGGGTCTAGGCTGTCTGTTTATAGGGGTCTAGGCTGTGTATTTATAGGCGTGTGGACTGAGTGTTTACAGTGGTCTAGGCTGTGTATTTATAGGGGTCTGGACTGTGTGTTTATAGGGGTCAAGGCTGTGTTTTTATAGGGGTCTAGGCTGTGTGTATGCAGGGGTCTAGGCTGTATGTTTATAGGGGTCTGGGCTGTGTATTCATAGGGGTCTGGGCTGTGTGTTTCTAGGGGTCTGGGCTGTGTGTTTACAGGGGACTAGGCTGTGTATTTATAGGGTTTTGGACTGTGTGTTTATCGGGGCCGAGGCTGTATGTTTATCGGGGTCTGAGCTGTGTATTTATAGGGGTCTGGGATGTGTGTTTATAGGGTTCTGGGCAGTGTGTTTATAGGGGTCTGGGCTGTGTATTTATAGGGGTCTAGGCTGTGTATTTATAGGGGCCTAGGCTGTGTGTTTAAAGGTGTCTGCGCTGTGTGTTTTAAGGAGTCTGGATGGTGTGCCTATCGGGGTCTGGGCTGTGCATTTATAGGGGTCCAGACTGTGTGTTTGCAGGGATCTGGACTGTGTTTTTATAGGGGTCTAGGCTGTGTGTTTGCAGGGGTCTAGGCTGTATGTTTATAGGGGTCTGGGCTGTGTATTTATAGGGGTCTGGGCTGTGTGTTTATAGGGGTCTTGGCTGTGTGTTTACAGGGGACTAGTCCGTGTATTTATAGGGTTTTGGACTGTGTGTTTATCGGGGCCTAGGCTGTATTTTTATAGGGGTCTGAGCTGTGTATTTATAGGGGTCTGGGATGTGTGTTTGTAGGGTTCTGGGCGGTGTGTTTATAGGGGTCTGGGCTATGTATTTATAGGGGTCTAGGCTGTGTGTTTAAAGGGGTCTGCGCTGTGTGTTTTAAGGAGTCTGGGAGATGTGTTTGTTGTGATCTGAGATTTGTGCTTAAAGGGGTCTGGGCTGTGTGTTTATCGGAGTCTGGACGGTGTGCTTATTGGGGTCTGGGCTGTGCATTTATAGGGGTCCAGACTGTGTGTTTGCAGGGATCTGGACTGTGTGTTTATCGGGGTCTGGGCTGTGTGTTTATAGGGGTCTGGACTGTGTGTTTATAGGGGTCTGGACTGTGTGTTTTTCGGGCTCTGGACTGTGTGTTTATAGGGGTCTTCTCTGTGTGTTTATTGGGTTCTGGGCTGTGTATTTATAGGGGTCTGGGATGTGTGTTTATAGGGGTCTGGTCTGTGTGTTTATTGGGATCTGGGCTGTGTATTTATAGGGGTCTGGGATGTGTGTTTATAGGGGTCTGGGCTGTGTGTTTGTCGGGGTCTAGGCTGTGTCTTTACAGGGGTCTGGGCTGTGTATTTATAGGGGTCTAGGCTGTTTGTTTACAGGGGTATAGGCTGTGTATTTATCGGGGTCTGGACTGTGTGTTGAGAGGGGTCTAGGCTGTGCGTTTGCAGGGGTCTAGGCTGTGTATTTATAGGGGTCTGGACTGTGTGTTTCTCGGGGTCTGGGCTGTGTGTTTATAGGGGTCTTGGCTGTTTATTTATAGGGGTGTAGGCTGTGTGTTTACAGGGGTATAGGCTGTGTATTGTTAGGGGTCTGGACTGTGTGTTTATAGGGGTCTGGGCTGTGTGTTTATAGGGGTCTGGGTTGTGTATTTATAGGGGTCTAGGCTTTGTGTTTACAGGGTTCTGGGCTGTGTATTTATCGGTGTCTAGGCTGTTTGTTTACAGGGGTATAGGCTATGTATGTATAGGGGTCTGGACTGTGTGTTTATAGGTGTCCAGGCTGTGTGTTTTCAGTGGTCTAGGATGTGTATTTATAGGGGTCTGGACTGTGTGTTTATCAGGGTCTAGGCTGTGTGTTTATAGGGGTCTAGGCTGTTTGTTTATAGGTGTCTGGGATGTGTGTTTATAGGGGTCTAGGCTGTGTGTTTATAGGGGTCTGGACTGTGTGTTTACAGTGGTCTCGGCTGTGTATTTATAGGGGTCTGGACTGTGTGTTTATAGGGGTCTGGGCTGTGCATTTATAGGGGTCTGGTCTGTGTATTTAAAGGGGTCTGGGATGTGTATTTATAGGGGCCTGGTCCATGTATTTATAGGGGTCCAGACTGTGTGTTTATAGGGTTCTGGGCTGTTTATTTACAGGGGTCTGGACTATGTGTTTATAGGGGTCAGGACTGTGTGTTTATAGGGTTCTGGGCAGTGTGTTTATAGGGGTCTGGGATGTGTGTTTATAGGGTTCTGGGCAGTGTGTTTATAGGGGTCTGGGCTGTGTATTTATAGGGGCCTAGGCTGTGTGTTTAAAGGTGTCTGTGCTGTGTGTTTAAAGGAGTCTGGGATATGTGTTTGTTGGGATCTGAGATTTGTGCTTAAAGGGGTCTGGGCTGTGTGTTTATCGGAGTCTGGACGGTGTGCCTATCGGGGTCTGGGCTGTGCATTTATAGGGGTCCAGACTGTGTGTTTGCAGGGATCTGGACTGTGTGTTTATAGGGGTCTACTCTGTGTGTTTATAGGGGTCTGGGCTGTGTGTTTATAGGGGTCTGGACTGTGTGTTTATAGGGTTCTGGGCTGTGTGTTTACAAGGGTCTGGACTGTGTGTTTATAGGGGTCTGGGCTGTGCATTTATAGGGGTCTAGACTGTGTGTTTACAGGGATCTGGACTGTGTGTTTTTAGGGGTCTGGGCTGTGTGATTATAGGGGTCTGGGCTGCGCATTTATAGAGGTCTGGGCTGTGTGTTTACACGGGTCTGGGCTGTATGTTTATAGGGGTCTGGTCTGTGCATTTATAGAGGTCTGGGCTGTGTGTTTATAGGGGTCTGGTCTGTGTGTTTATAGGGGTCTGGACTGTGTGTTTACAGTGGTCTAGGCTGTGTATTTATAGGGGTCTGGACTGTGTGTTTATAGGGGTCTGGACTGTGTGTTTATAGGGGTCTGGGCTGTGTATTTATAGGGGTCGAGGCTGTGTGTTTACAGGGATCTGGACTGTGTGTTTATAGGGGTCTGGGCTGTGTGTTCATAGGGGTCTGGGCTGTGTGTTCATAGGTGTCTGGACTGTGTGTTTATAGGGGTCTGGACTGTGTGTTTATAGGGGTCTGGGCTGTGTGTTTACAGGGTTCTGGGCGGTGTGTTTTTAGGGGTCTGGGCTGGGTATTTATAGGGGTCTGGGATGTGTGTTTATAGTGGTCTGGGCGGTGTGTTTATCGGGGTCTGGGCTGTGTGTTTATAGGGGTCTGGGCTGTGTATTTATAGGGGTCGAGGCTGTGTGTTTACAGGGATCTGGACTGTGTGTTTATAGGGGTCTGGGCTGTGTGTTCATAGGGGTCTGGGCTGTGTGTTCATAGGTGTCTGGACTGTGTGTTTATAGGGGTCTGGACTGTGTGTTTATAGGGGTCTGGGCTGTGTGTTTACAGGGTTCTGGGCTGTGTGTTTACAGGGATCTGGACTGTGTGGTTATAGGGGTCTCGGCTGTGTGTTTATAGGGGTCTGGACTTTGTGTTTATAGCGGTCTGGGCTGTGCATTTATAGGGGTCTAGACTGTGTTTACAGGGATCTGGACTTTGTGTTTATAGGGGTCTGGGCTGTGTGTTTACAGGGTTCTGGGCTGTGTGTTTACAGGGATCTGGACTGTGTGTTTATAGGGGTCTGGGCTGTGTGTTTGTACGGGTCTGGACTGTGCGTTTATAGGGGTCTGGGCTGTGTGTTTATAGGGGTCTGGGCTGTGTGTTTACAGGGGTCTAGGCTGTGTATTTATAGGGTTTTGGACTGTGTGTTTATAGGGGCCTAGGCTGTATGTTTATCGGGGTCTGAGCTGTGTATTTATAGGGGTCTGGGATGTGTGTTTATAGGGTTCTGGGCGGTGTGTTTTTAGGGGTCTGGGCTGGGTATTTATAGGGGTCTGGGATGTGTGTTTATAGTGGTCTGGGCGGTGTGTTTATCGGGGTCTGGGCTGTGTGTTTATAGGGGTCTAGGCTGTGTGTTTAAAGGGGTCTGCACTGTGTGTTTAAAGGGGTCTGGAATATGTGTTTGTTGGGTCTGAGATTTGTGCTTAAAGGGGTCTGGGCTGTGTGTTTATAGTGGTCCGGACAGTTTGTTTATAGAGGTCTGAGCTGTGTGTTTCAAGGAGTCTGGGCTGTCTGTTTAAAGGGGTCGGGGCTGTGGGTTTAAAGGGGTATGAGCTGCGTGTTTAAAGGGGTATGGGCTGTGTGTTTATAGGGGTTTGGGTTGTGTTTATCGGGGACTGGGCTGTGTGTTTAAAGGGTCTGAGCTGTGTGTTTATAGGGGCCGGAACCATTTGTTTTTTAGGGTCTGGGCTCTGTGTTTAAAGGGACCTGAGCTGCGTGTTTATTGGGGTCTGACCTGTGTGTTTAAAGTGGTCTGAGCTGTGTGTTTATAGGGCCCAGAACTTTGTGTTTATTGGGGTCTGGGCTCTGTGTTTAAAGTGGTCCGAGCTGTGAGTTTAAAGGGGTCTGGGCTGTGCATTTATAGGGGTCCAGACTGTGTGTTTGCAGGGATCTGGACTGTGTGTTTATAGGGGTCTACTCTGTGTGTTTATCGGGGTCTGGACTGTGTGTTTATAGGGGTCTGGACTGTGTGTTTATAGAGGTCTGGGCTGTGTATTTACAGGGTTCTGGGCTGTGTGTTTACAAGGGTCTGGACTGTGTCTTTACAGGGGTCTGGGCTGTGCATTTATAGGGGTCTAGACTGTGTGTTTACAGGGATCTGGACTGTGTGTTTTTAGGGGTCTGGGCTGTGTGATTATGGGGGTCTGGGCTGTGCATTTATAGGGGTCTGGGCTGTGTGTTTATAGGGGCCTGGCTGTGTGTTTACAGGGGTCTGGGCTGTGTGATTATAGTGGTCTGGGCTGTGTGTTGATCACGGTCTGGGCTGTGTGTTGATCACGGTCTGGGCTGTGTGTTTACAGGGGTCTGGGCTGTGTGTTGATCACGGTTTGGGCTGTGTGTTGATCACGGTCTGGGCTGTGTGTTTACAGGGGTCTGGGCTGTGTGCTTATAGGGGTCTGGGCTTTGTGTTGATCACGGTCTGGGCTGTGTGTTTACTGGGGCCTGGGCTGTGTGTTTATAGGGGCCTGGCTGTGTGTTTACAGGGGTCTGGGCTGTGTGTTTACAGGGGTCTGGGCTGTGTGTTGATCACGGTCTGGGCCCTGTGTTGATCGGGCTCTGGGCTGTGTTTTGATCGGGGTCTGGGCTGTGTGTTGATCGGGGTCTGGTCTGTGTGTTTACAGGGATCTGGGCTGTGTGTTGATCACAGTCTGGGCTGTGTGTTTACAGGGGACTGGGCTGTGTGTTGATCACGGTCTGGACTGTGTGTTGATCGGGGACTGGCTGTGTGTTTACAGGGGTCTGGGCTGTGTGTATGCAGGGGTCTAGGCTGTCTGTTTATAGGGGTCTAGGCTGTGTATTTATAGGCGTGTGGACTGAGTGTTTACAGTGGTCTAGGCTGTGTATTTATAGGAGTCTGTACTGTGTGTTTATAGGGGTCAAGGCTGTGTTTTTATAGGGGTCTGGGCTGTGTGTATGCAGGGGTCTAGGCTGTATGTTTATAGGGGTCTGGGCTGTGTATTCATAGGGGTCTGGGCTGTGTGTTTCTAGGGGTCTGGGCTGTGTGTTTACAGGGGACTAGGCTGTGTATTTATAGGGTTTTGGACTGTGTGTTTATCGGGGCCGAGGCTGTATGTTTATCGGGGTCTGAGCTGTGTATTTATAGGGGTCTGGGATGTGTGTTTATAGGGTTCTGGGCAGTGTGTTTATAGGGGTCTGGGCTGTGTATTTATAGGGGTCTAGGCTGTGTGTTTAAAGGTGTCTGCGCTGTGTGTTTTAAGGAGTCTGGGAGATGTGTATGTTGGGATCTGAGATTTGTGCTTAAAGGGGTCTGGGCTGTGTGTTTATCGGAGTCTGGACGGTGTGCCTATCGGGGTCTGGGCTGTGCATTTATAGGGGTCCAGACTGTGTGTTTGCAGGGATCTGGACTGTGTTTTTATAGGGGTCTAGGCTGTGTGTTTGCAGGGGTCTAGGCTGTATGTTTATAGGGGTCTGGGCTGTGTATTTATAGGGGTCTGGGCTGTGTGTTTATAGGGGTCTTGGCTGTGTGTTTACAGGGGACTAGTCCGTGTATTTATAGGGTTTTGGACTGTGTGTTTATCGGGGCCTAGGCTGTATTTTTATAGGGGTCTGAGCTGTGTATTTATAGGGGTCTGGGATGTGTGTTTGTAGGGTTCTGGGCGGTGTGTTTATAGGGGTCTGGGCTGTGTATTTATAGGGGTCTAGGCTGTGTGTTTAAAGGGGTCTGCGCTGTGTGTTTTAAGGAGTCTGGGAGATGTGTTTGTTGTGATCTGAGATTTGTGCTTAAAGGGGTCTGGGCTGTGTGTTTATCGGAGTCTGGACGGTGTGCTTATTGGGGTCTGGGCTGTGCATTTATAGGGGTCCAGACTGTGTGTTTGCAGGGATCTGGACTGTGTGTTTATCGGGGTCTGGGCTGTGTGTTTATAGGGGTCTGGACTGTGTGTTTATAGGGGTCTGGACTGTGTGTTTTTCGGGCTCTGGACTGTGTGTTTATAGGGGTCTTGTCTGTGTGTTTATTGGGTTCTGGGCTGTGTATTTATAGGGGTCTGGGATGTGTGTTTATAGGGCTCTGGTCTGTGTGTTTATTGGGATCTGGGCTGTGTATTTATAGGGGTCTGGGATGTGTGTTTATAGGGGTCTGGGCTGTGTGTTTGTCGGGGTCTAGGCTGTGTCTTTACAGGGGTCTGGGCTGTGTATTTATAGGGGTCTAGGCTGTTTGTTTACAGGGGTATAGGCTGTGTATTTATCGGGGTCTGGACTGTGTGTTGAGAGGGGTCTAGGCTGTGCGTTTGCAGGGGTCTAGGCTGTGTATTTATAGGGGTCTGGACTGTGTGTTTCTCGGGGTCTGGGCTGTGTGTTTATAGGGGTCTTGGCTGTTTATTTATAGGGGTGTAGGCTGTGTGTTTACAGGGGTATAGGCTGTGTATTGTTAGGGGTCTGGACTGTGTGTTTATAGGGGTCTGGGCTGTGTGTTTATAGGGGTCTGGGTTGTGTATTTATAGGGGTCTAGGCTTTGTGTTTACAGGGTTCTGGGCTGTGTATTTATCGGTGTCTAGGCTGTTTGTTTACAGGGGTATAGGCTATGTATGTATAGGGGTCTGGACTGTGTGTTTATAGGTGTCCAGGCTGTGTGTTTTCAGTGGTCTAGGATGTGTATTTATAGGGGTCTGGACTGTGTGTTTATCAGGGTCTAGGCTGTGTGTTTATAGGGGTCTAGGCTGTTTGTTTATAGGTGTCTGGGATGTGTGTTTATAGGGGTCTAGGCTGTGTGTTTATAGGGGTCTGGACTGTGTGTTTACAGTGGTCTAGGCTGTGTATTTATAGGGGTCTGGACTGTGTGTTTATAGGGGTCTGGGCTGTGCATTTATAGGGGTCCAGACTGTGTGTTTATAGGGTTCTGGGCTGTTTATTTACAGGGGTCTGGACTATGTGTTTATAGGGGTCAGGACTGTGTGTTTATAGGGTTCTGGGCTGTGTATTTATAGGGGTCTGGGCTGTGTGTTTATAGGGGTCTTGGCTGTGTGTTTACAGGGGACTAGTCCGTGTATTTATAGGGTTTTGGACTGTGTGTTTATCGGGGCCTAGGCTGTATTTTTATAGGGGTCTGAGCTGTGTATTTATAGGGGTCTGGGATGTGTGTTTGTAGGGTTCTGGGCGGTGTGTTTATAGGGGTCTGGGCTGTGTATTTATAGGGGTCTAGGCTGTGTCTTTAAAGGGGTCTGCGCTGTGTGTTTTAAGGAGTCTGGGAGATGTGTTTGTTGTGATCTGAGATTTGTGCTTAAAGGGGTCTGGGCTGTGTGTTTATCGGAGTCTGGACGGTGTGCTTATTGGGGTCTGGGCTGTGCATTTATAGGGGTCCAGACTGTGTGTTTGCAGGGATCTGGACTGTGTGTTTATCGGGGTCTGGGCTGTGTGTTTATAGGGGTCTGGACTGTGTGTTTATAGGGGTCTGGACTGTGTGTTTTTCGGGCTCTGGACTGTGTGTTTATAGGGGTCTTCTCTGTGTGTTTATTGGGTTCTGGGCTGTGTATTTATAGGGGTCTGGGATGTGTGTTTATAGGGTTCTGGTCTGTGTGTTTATTGGGATCTGGGCTGTGTATTTATAGGGGTCTGGGATGTGTGTTTATAGGGGTCTGGGCTGTGTGTTTGTCGGGGTCTAGGCTGTGTCTTTACAGGGGTCTGGGCTGTGTATTTATAGGGGTCTAGGCTGTTTGTTTACAGGGGTATAGGCTGTGTATTTATCGGGGTCTGGACTGTGTGTTGAGAGGGGTCTAGGCTGTGCGTTTGCAGGGGTCTAGGCTGTGTATTTATAGGGGTCTGGACTGTGTGTTTCTCGGGGTCTGGGCTGTGTGTTTATAGGGGTCTTGGCTGTTTATTTATAGGGGTGTAGGCTGTGTGTTTACAGGGGTATAGGCTGTGTATTGTTAGGGGTCTGGACTGTGTGTTTATAGGGGTCTGGGCTGTGTGTTTATAGGGGTCTGGGTTGTGTATTTATAGGGGTCTAGGCTTTGTGTTTACAGGGTTCTGGGCTGTGTATTTATCGGTGTCTAGGCTGTTTGTTTACAGGGGTATAGGCTATGTATGTATAGGGGTCTGGACTGTGTGTTTATAGGTGTCCAGGCTGTGTGTTTTCAGTGGTCTAGGATGTGTATTTATAGGGGTCTGGACTGTGTGTTTATCAGGGTCTAGGCTGTGTGTTTATAGGGGTCTAGGCTGTTTGTTTATAGGTGTCTGGGATGTGTGTTTATAGGGGTCTAGGCTGTGTGTTTATAGGGGTCTGGACTGTGTGTTTACAGTGGTCTAGGCTGTGTATTTATAGGGGTCTGGACTGTGTGTTTATAGGGGTCTGGGCTGTGCATTTATAGGGGTCTGGTCTGTGTATTTAAAGGGGTCTGGGATGTGTATTTATAGGGGCCTGGTCCATGTATTTATAGGGGTCCAGACTGTGTGTTTATAGGGTTCTGGGCTGTTTATTTACAGGGGTCTGGACTATGTGTTTATAGGGGTCAGGACTGTGTGTTTATAGGGTTCTGGGCAGTGGGTTTATAGGGGTCTGGGATGTGTGTTTATAGGGTTCTGGGCAGTGTGTTTATAGGGGTCTGGGCTGTGTATTTATAGGGGCCTAGGCTGTGTGTTTAAAGGTGTCTGTGCTGTGTGTTTAAAGGAGTCTGGGCTATGTGTTTGTTGGGATCTGAGATTTGTGCTTAAAGGGGTCTGGGCTGTGTGTTTATCGGAGTCTGGACGGTGTGCCTATCGGGGTCTGGGCTGTGCATTTATAGGGGTCCAGACTGTGTGTTTGCAGGGATCTGGACTGTGTGTTTATAGGGGTCTACTCTGTGTGTTTATAGGGGTCTGGACTGTGTGTTTATAGGGGTCTGGACTGTGTGTTTATAGGGTTCTGGGCTGTGTGTTTACAAGGGTCTGGACTGTGTGTTTATAGGGGTCTGGGCTGTGCATTTATAGGGGTCTAGACTGTGTGTTTACAGGGATCTGGACTGTGTGTTTTTAGGTGTCTGGGCTGTGTGATTATAGGGGTCTGGGCTGTGCATTTATAGAGGTCTGGGCTGTGTGTTTACACGGGTCTGGGCAGTATGTTTATAGGGGTCTGGTCTGTGCATTTATAGAGGTCTGGGCTGTGTGTTTATAGGGGTCTGGTCTGTGTGTTTATAGGGGTCTGGACTGTGTGTTTACAGTGGTCTAGGCTGTGTATTTATAGGGGTCTGGACTGTGTGTTTATAGGGGTCTGGACTGTGTGTTTATAGGGGTCTGGGCTGTGTATTTATAGGGGTCGAGGCTGTGTGTTTACAGGGATCTGGACTGTGTGTTTATAGGGGTCTGGGCTGTGTGTTCATAGGTGTCTGGACTGTGTGTTTATAGGGGTCTGGACTGTGTGTTTATAGGGGTCTGGGCTGTGTGTTTACAGGGTTCTGGGCTGTGTGTTTACAGGGATCTGGACTGTGTGGTTATAGGGGTCTCGGCTGTGTGTTTATAGGGGTCTGGACTTTGTGTTTATAGCGGTCTGGGCTGTGCATTTATAGGGGTCTAGACTGTGTTTACAGGGATCTGGATTGTGTGTTTATAGGGGTCTGGGCTGTGTGTTTGTACGGGTCTGGACTGTGTGTTTATAGGGGTCTGGACTGTGCGTTTATAGGGGTCTGGGCTGTGTGTTTATAGGGGTCTGGGCTGTGTGTTTACAGGGGTCTAGGCTGTGTATTTATAGGGTTTTGGACTGTGTGTTTATAGGGGCCTAGGCTGTATGTTTATCGGGGTCTGAGCTGTGTATTTATAGGGGTCTGGGATGTGTGTTTATAGGGTTCTGGGCGGTGTGTTTTTAGGGGTCTGGGCTGGGTATTTATAGGGGTCTGGGATGTGTGTTTATAGGGGTCTGGGCGGTGTGTTTATCGGGGTCTGGGCTGTGTGTTTATAGGGGTCTAGGCTGTGTGTTTAAAGGGGTCTGCACTGTGTGTTTAAAGGGGTCTGGAATATGTGTTTGTTGGGTCTGAGATTTGTGCTTAAAGGGGTCTGGGCTGTGTGTTTATAGTGGTCCGGACAGTTTGTTTATAGAGGTCTGAGCTGTGTGTTTCAAGGAGTCTGGGCTGTCTGTTTAAAGGGGTCGGGGCTGTGGGTTTAAAGGGGTATGAGCTGCGTGTTTAAAGGGGTATGGGCTGTGTGTTTATAGGGGTTTGGGTTGTGTTTATCGGGGACTGGGCTGTGTGTTTAAAGGGTCTGAGCTGTGTGTTTATAGGGGCCGGGACCATTTGTTTTTTAGGGTCTGGGCTCTGTGTTTAAAGGGACCTGAGCTGCGTGTTTATTGGGGTCTGGGCTGTGTGTTTAAAGTGGTCTGAGCTCTGTGTTTATAGGGCCCAGAACTTTGTGTTTATTGGGGTCTGGGCTCTGTGTTTAAAGTGGTCCGAGCTGTGAGTTTAAAGTGGTCTGAGCTGTGTGTTTTTCGGGCCCAGAACTTTGTGTTTATTGGGGTCTGGGCTCTGTGTTTAAAGTGGTCCGAGCTGTGAGTTTAAAGGGGTCTGGGCTGTGCATTTATAGGGGTCCAGACTGTGTGTTTGCAGGGATCTGGACTGTGTGTTTATAGGGGTCTACTCTGTGTGTTTATCGGGGTCTGGACTGTGTGTTTATAGGGGTCTGGACTGTGTGTTTATAGAGGTCTGGGCTGTGTATTTACAGGGTTCTGGGCTGTGTGTTTACAAGGGTCTGGACTGTGTCTTTACAGGGGTCTGGGCTGTGCATTTATAGGGGTCTAGACTGTGTGTTTACAGGGATCTGGACTGTGTGTTTTTAGGGGTCTGGGCTGTGTGATTATGGGGGTCTGGGCTGTGCATTTATAGGGGTCTGGGCTGTGTGTTTATAGGGGCCTGGCTGTGTGTTTACAGGGGTCTGGGCTGTGTGTTTATAGTGGTCTGGGCTGTGTGTTGATCACGGTCTGGGCTGTGTGTTGATCACGGTCTGGGCTGTGTGTTTACAGGGGTCTGGGCTGTGTGTTGATCACGGTTTGGGCTGTGTGTTGATCACGGTCTGGGCTGTGTGTTTACAGGGGTCTGGGCTGTGTGCTTATAGGGGTCTGGGCTGTGTGTTTACTGGGGCCTGGGCTGTGTGTTTATAGGGGCCTGGCTGTGTGTTTACAGGGGTCTGGGCTGTGTGTTTAAAGGGGTCTGCACTGTGTGTTTAAAGGGGTCTGGAATATGTGTTTGTTGGGTCTGAGATTTGTGCTTAAAGGGGTCTGGGCTGTGTGTTTATCGGAGTCTGGACGGTGTGCCTATCGGGGTCTGGGCTGTGCATTTATAGGGGTCCAGACTGTGTGTTTGCAGGGATCTGGACTGTGTGTTTATAGGGGTCTACTCTGTGTGTTTATAGGGGTCTGGACTGTGTGTTTATAGGGGTCTGGACTGTGTGTTTATAGGGTTCTGGGCTGTGTGTTTACAAGGGTCTGGACTGTGTGTTTATAGGGGTCTGGGCTGTGCATTTATAGGGGTCTAGACTGTGTGTTTACAGGGATCTGGACTGTGTGTTTTTAGGTGTCTGGGCTGTGTGATTATAGGGGTCTGGGCTGTGCATTTATAGAGGTCTGGGCTGTGTGTTTACACGGGTCTGGGCAGTATGTTTATAGGGGTCTGGTCTGTGCATTTATAGAGGTCTGGGCTGTGTGTTTATAGGGGTCTGGTCTGTGTGTTTATAGGGGTCTGGACTGTGTGTTTACAGTGGTCTAGGCTGTGTATTTATAGGGGTCTGGACTGTGTGTTTATAGGGGTCTGGACTGTGTGTTTATAGGGGTCTGGGCTGTGTATTTATAGGGGTCGAGGCTGTGTGTTTACAGGGATCTGGACTGTGTGTTTATAGGGGTCTGGGCTGTGTGTTCATAGGTGTCTGGACTGTGTGTTTATAGGGGTCTGGACTGTGTGTTTATAGGGGTCTGGGCTGTGTGTTTACAGGGTTCTGGGCTGTGTGTTTACAGGGATCTGGACTGTGTGGTTATAGGGGTCTCGGCTGTGTGTTTATGGGGGTCTGGACTTTGTGTTTATAGCGGTCTGGGCTGTGCATTTATAGGGGTCTAGACTGTGTTTACAGGGATCTGGATTGTGTGTTTATAGGGGTCTGGGCTGTGTGTTTGTACGGGTCTGGACTGTGTGTTTATAGGGGTCTGGACTGTGCGTTTATAGGGGTCTGGGCTGTGTGTTTATAGGGGTCTGGGCTGTGTGTTTACAGGGGTCTAGGCTGTGTATTTATAGGGTTTTGGACTGTGTGTTTATAGGGGCCTAGGCTGTATGTTTATCGGGGTCTGAGCTGTGTATTTATAGGGGTCTGGGATGTGTGTTTATAGGGTTCTGGGCGGTGTGTTTTTAGGGGTCTGGGCTGGGTATTTATAGGGGTCTGGGATGTGTGTTTATAGGGGTCTGGGCGGTGTGTTTATCGGGGTCTGGGCTGTGTGTTTATAGGGGTCTAGGCTGTGTGTTTAAAGGGGTCTGCACTGTGTGTTTAAAGGGGTCTGGAATATGTGTTTGTTGGGTCTGAGATTTGTGCTTAAAGGGGTCTGGGCTGTGTGTTTATAGTGGTCCGGACAGTTTGTTTATAGAGGTCTGAGCTGTGTGTTTCAAGGAGTCTGGGCTGTCTGTTTAAAGGGGTCGGGGCTGTGGGTTTAAAGGGGTATGAGCTGCGTGTTTAAAGGGGTATGGGCTGTGTGTTTATAGGGGTTTGGGTTGTGTTTATCGGGGACTGGGCTGTGTGTTTAAAGGGTCTGAGCTGTGTGTTTATAGGGGCCGGGACCATTTGTTTTTTAGGGTCTGGGCTCTGTGTTTAAAGGGACCTGAGCTGCGTGTTTATTGGGGTCTGGGCTGTGTGTTTAAAGTGGTCTGAGCTCTGTGTTTATAGGGCCCAGAACTTTGTGTTTATTGGGGTCTGGGCTCTGTGTTTAAAGTGGTCCGAGCTGTGAGTTTAAAGTGGTCTGAGCTGTGTGTTTTTCGGGCCCAGAACTTTGTGTTTATTGGGGTCTGGGCTCTGTGTTTAAAGTGGTCCGAGCTGTGAGTTTAAAGGGGTCTGGGCTGTGCATTTATAGGGGTCCAGACTGTGTGTTTGCAGGGATCTGGACTGTGTGTTTATAGGGGTCTACTCTGTGTGTTTATCGGGGTCTGGACTGTGTGTTTATAGGGGTCTGGACTGTGTGTTTATAGAGGTCTGGGCTGTGTATTTACAGGGTTCTGGGCTGTGTGTTTACAAGGGTCTGGACTGTGTCTTTACAGGGGTCTGGGCTGTGCATTTATAGGGGTCTAGACTGTGTGTTTACAGGGATCTGGACTGTGTGTTTTTAGGGGTCTGGGCTGTGTGATTATGGGGGTCTGGGCTGTGCATTTATAGGGGTCTGGGCTGTGTGTTTATAGGGGCCTGGCTGTGTGTTTACAGGGGTCTGGGCTGTGTGTTTATAGTGGTCTGGGCTGTGTGTTGATCACGGTCTGGGCTGTGTGTTGATCACGGTCTGGGCTGTGTGTTTACAGGGGTCTGGGCTGTGTGTTGATCACGGTTTGGGCTGTGTGTTGATCACGGTCTGGGCTGTGTGTTTACAGGGGTCTGGGCTGTGTGCTTATAGGGGTCTGGGCTGTGTGTTTACTGGGGCCTGGGCTGTGTGTTTATAGGGGCCTGGCTGTGTGTTTACAGGGGTCTGGGCTGTGTGTTTACAGGGGTCTGGGCTGTGTGTTGATCACGGTCTGGGCCCTGTGTTGATCGGGCTCTGGGCTGTGTTTTGATCGGGGTCTGGGCTGTGTGTTGATCGGGGTCTGGTCTGTGTGTTTACAGGGATCTGGGCTGTGTGTTGATCACAGTCTGGGCTGTGTGTTTACAGGGGACTGGGCTGTGTGTTGATCACGGTCTGGACTGTGTGTTGATCGGGGACTGGCTGTGTGTTTACAGGGGTCTGGGCTGTGTGTTTACAGGGGTCTGGTCTGTGTGTTGATCACGGTCTGGACTGTGTGTTGATCAGGGACTGGCTGTGTGTTTACAGGGGTCTGGTCTGTGTGTTGATCACGGTCTGGACTTTGTGTTGATCGGGGACTGGCTGTGTGTTTACAGGGGTCTGGGCTGTGTGTTTACAGGGATCTGGTCTGTGTGTTGATCACTGTCTGGGCTGTGTGTTGAGTGGGGACTGGCTGTGTGTTTACAGGGGTCTGGGCTGTGTGTTGATCACGGTCTGGGCTGTGTGTTTACAGGGGTCTGGGCTGAGTGTTGATCACGGTCTGGGCTGTGTGTTTACAGGGGTCTGGGCTGAGTGTTGATCACGGTTGGGCCTGTGTGTTTTTACCATTTCGAATGTTGAGGTCTGTGTTTCCTTGCCCAGCAGTGTTTCTAAATGGTCCACCTCCTTCAGACTGTCTTGTTACATTCCGAGGCACCTGTCTGGGTCTGTGTTGTCTGGCATGCCACCCTTGGGCTGTTTTCGTGTGCTCTGTGGTGCATCCCTCAATCTGTGTTAGCTGAGACCAGGGTACCTCCCCAGGCAGAGTTGGTACTGGCAGAGTCTGGGCACTTTTTTAAGTTCATTCAGGGGATGTGGGAGTCACTGTCTAGGCCAGGATTTATTGCCCATCCCTAATTGCCCTTGAGAAGGCAGTGGTGAGCCACCTTCTTGAACCACTGCAGTCCTGGGGATATAGGTCGACCCACAGTGCTGTTAGGGAGGGAGTTCCAGGATTTTGACCCAGCGACAGTGAAGGAATGGCGATATAGTTCCAAATCAGGATGGTGTGTGACTTGGAGGGGAACTTGCAGGTTGTGGTGTTCCCATGCATTTGCTGCCCTTGTCCTTCTAGGTTGTAGAGGTCGTGGGTTTGGAATGTGCTGTCGAAGGAGCCTTGGTGCATTGCTGCAGTGCATCTTGTAGATGGTACACACTGCTGCCACTGTGCGTCGGTGGTGCAGGGAGTGAATGTTTGTAGATGGGGTGCCAATCAAGCGGGCTGCTTTGTCCTGGATGGTGTCGAGCTTCTTGAGTGTTGTTGGAGCTGCACCCATCCAGGCAAGTGGAGAGTATTCCATCACACTCCTGACTTGTGCCTTGTAGATGGTGGACAGGCTTTGGGGAGTCAGGAGGTGAGTTATTCGCCTCAGGATTCCTAGCCTCTGACCTGCTCTTGTAGTCATGGTATTTATATGGCTACTCCAGTTCAGTTTCTGGTCAATGGTAGCCCCTAGGATGTTGATAGTGAGGGATTCAGCGATGGTATTGCCGTTGAATGTCTAGGGGAGATGGTTAGATTCTCTCTTGTTGGAGATGGTCATTGCCTGGAACTTGTGTGGCACAAATGTTACTAGCCACTTATCAGCCCAAGCCTGGATATTGTCCAGGTCTTGCTGCATTTCGACACGGACTGCTTCAGTATCTGAGGAGTCACAAATGGTGCTGAACATTGTACAATCATCAGCGAACATCCCCCTTCTGACCTTATGATTGAAGCAAGGTCATTGCTGAAGCAGCTGAAGATGGTTGGGCCTAGGATACTACCCTGAGGAACTCCTGCAGTGATGTCCTGGAGCTCAGATGAATGACCTCCAACAACCATAACCATCTTCCTTTGCGCTAGGTATGACTCCAGCCAGCAGAGGGTTTTCCCCCTGATTCCCATTGACCTCAGTTTTACTAGGGCTCCTTGATGCCATACTCGATCAAATGCTGCCTTGATGTCAAGGGCAGTCACTCTCACCTCACCTCTTGAGTTCAGCTCTTTTGTCCATGTTTGAACCAAGGCTGTAATGAGGTCAGAAGCTGAGTGGCCCTGGCGGAATCCAAAAAGAGTATCAGTGAGCAGGTTATTGCTGAGCAAGTGCTGCCTGATAGCACTGTTGACAACCTCTTCCATCACTTCACTGATGATTGAGAGTAGGCTGATGGGGCGGTAATTGGCCAGGTTGGACTTGTCCTGCTTTTTGTGTACAGGACATACCTGGGCAATTTTCCACATTGTCGGTTAGATGCCAGTGTTGTAGCTGTACTGGAACAGCTTGGCTAGGGGTGCGGCTAATTGTAGATCATAGGTCTTCAGTACTATTGCCGGACTATTGTCAGGGCCCATAGCTTTCTCAGTATCCAGTGCCTTCAGTCGTTTCTTGATATCACGTGGAGTGAATCGAATTGGCTGAAGTCTGGCATCTGTGACTGCAGGACTGCAGAGCTTAGATCTGATCCGTTGGTTATGGGATCGCTTAGCTCTGTCTATCGCATACTGCTTACGCAGTTTGGCATGCAAGTAGTCCTGGGTTGTAGCTTCACCAGGTTGACACCTCATTTTGAGGTATGCCTGGTGCTGCTCCTGGCATGCCCTCCTGCACTCTTCATTGAACCAGGGTTGGTCTCCTGGCTTGATGGTAATGGTAGAGTGGGGGATATGCCGGGCCATGAGGTTACAGATTGTGGTTGAGTACAATTCTGCTGCTGCTGATGGCCCACAGCGCCTCATGGATGCCCAGTTTTGCATTGCTACATCTGTTCGAAATCTATCCTATTTAGCACGGTGATAGTGCCACATAACAGGATGGACAGTATCCTCAATGTGAAGGCGGGACTTCGCCTCCACAAGGACTGTGCGGTGGTTACCCCTACCAATACAGTCATGGACAGAAGCATCTGTGGCAGGCAGATTGGTGAGAACGAGGTCAAGTATGTTTTTCCCTCGTGTTGGTTCCCCCACCACCTGCCACAGACCCAGTCTAGCAGCTATGTCCTTTAGGACTCGGCCAGCTCCGTCAGTAGTGGTGCTACCGAGCCACTCTTGGTGATGGACATTGAAGTCCCCCACCCAGAGTACATTCTGCACCCTTGCCACCCTCAGTGCTTCCTCCAAGTGGTGTTCAACATGGAGGAGTACTGACTCATCAGCTGAGGGAGGGCGGTAGGTGGTAATCAGTAGGAGGTTACCTTGTCCATGTTTGACCTGATGCGATGAGACTTCATGGGGTCCGGAGTCGATGTTGAGGACTCCCAGGGCAACTCCCTCCCTACTGTATACCACTGTCCCGCCACCTCTGGTGGGTTTGTCCTGCTGGTTGGACTAAAAGCCAACAAATTCCCAGGACCTGATGGTCTAAATCATAGGGTTCGAAAAGAGGTAGCTGCAGAAATTGTGGATGCATTGGTGATGAATTTCCAAAATTCCCTCGATTCTAGAACAGTCCCAATGGATATGAAGTTAGCAAATATAACACTGCATTCAAGAAAAGAGGGAGAGAGGAAAAAGGGAACAACAGGCTAGTTAGCCTCACATCAGTTGTCGGGAAAATGCTGGAATCAAATATTAAGGAAGTCTTAACAATGCACTTAGACAATCATCGCATGGTCAGACAAAATAAAGTTTTACAAAAGGGAAATCGTGTTTGTCAAATTTATTAGAGATTTTTAAGGACGTAACTAGAAATGTAGATAAAGGGGAACCAGTAAATATAATATACTTGGATTTCCAAAAGGCATTCAATAAGTTGCCACACAGAAACTTAATACACAAGATGAGGTTGGAGGTAATATATGAGCATGGATGAAAGATTGGTTAACAAACAGGAAGCAAAGAGTCGGGATAAAAGGGGCATTTTCAAGTTGGCAAGCTGTAACTAATGCTGCAAGGATGGGTGCTGGGGCCTCAGCTATTTACAATCTATATTAATGACTTAGATGAAGAGGCTCCGAGTTATGTATCTAAGCTTGCTGACAATACAAAAATAGGTGTGAATGTAAAATGTGCAGAGGACACAAAGAGATTGCAAAGACATATAGGCAGGTTACGTGAGTGGGCAACAAGATGGCAGATGGAATATAATGTGGGGAAGTGTGAGGTTATTCACTTTGGTAGTAAGAATAGAAAAGCAGAATCATTTTTAAAGGTGTGAAACTTGTAAATGTTGATTTTCAGAGGGATGTAGGTGTACGTGGACAAGGAACACAAAGTCAATGTGTATGTGCAGCAAGCAATTAGGAATGCAAATGGTGTGATGGCCTTTATTGCAAGCGGATTGGAGTACAAGAATGAGGAAGTATTACTAGAATTGTATAGGGCTTTCTTGAGATCACACCTGGAGTATTGTGTGCAGTTTTGGTCTCCATATTTAAGGAAGGATATATTTGCCTTGGCGGGAGTACAGGAAGTTTCACTGGATTGGTCCCTGGGATGAGAAGGTATATTTTGTTTATTCATTCCAGGGACGTGGGCGTTGCTGGCTAGGTCAGCATTTATTGCCCATTCCTAACTTTCCTTGAGAAGGTGGTGGTGAGCTGCCTTCCTGAACTGCTGCATGTGAGGTAGGTACGCCTCCAGTGCTGTTAGGAAGGGAGTTCCAGGATTTTGACCCAGCGACAGTGAAGGAACGGCGAGATAGTTCCAAGTGTGCGGCTTGAAGGAAAACTTGCAGGTGGTGGTGTTCCCATGCATCTGTTGCCCTTGTTCTTCTAGGTGGTAGAGGTCGCGAGTTTGGAAGGTGCTGTTCAAGAAGGATCTTGTAGATGATACACACTGCTGCCACTGTGAGTCGGTGTTGGAGGGAGTGAATGTTTGTAGATGGGGTGCCAATCAAGCGGGCTGCTTTGTCCTGGATGGTGTCGAGCTTCTTGAGTGTTGTTGGAGCTGCACCCATCCAGGCAAGTGGAGAGTATTCCATCACACTCCTGACTTGTGCCTTGTAGATGGTGGACAGGCTTTGGGGAGTCAGAAGGCGAGTTACTCGCCGCAGGATTCCTGGCCTCTGACCTGCTCTTGTAGCCACTGTATTTATATGGCTCCTGCAGTTCAGTTTCTGGTTAATGGTAACCAAAGATGTTGATAGTGGGGGATTCAGCGATCATAATGCCATTGAATGTCAAGGGTGATGGTTTGATTTCCTCTTGTTGGAGATGGTTATTACCTGGCACTTGTGTGGTGCGAATGTAACTTGCCACTTATCAGCTCAAGCCTCGATATTGTCCAGGTCTTGCCGCATATGGACACGGACTGTTTCAGTATCTGAGAAGTTGTAAATGGTACTGAACACTGTGCAATGATCAGTCAACATCCCCACTTCTGACCTATTGATTGAAGGAAGGTCATTGATGAAGCAGCTGAAGATGGTTGGGTCGAGGACACTACCCTGAGGAACTCCTGCAATGATGTCCAGGAGCTGAGATGATTGACCTCCAACAATCACAACCATCTTCCTTTGTGCTAGGTATGACTCCAACCAATGGAGAGTTTTCCTCCTGAATCCCATTGACTCCAGTTTTGCTCGGGCTCCTCGATGCCATACTCAGTGAAATGTTGCCTTGATGTCGAGGGCAGTCACTCTCACCTCACCTCTTGAGTTCAGCTCTTTTGTCCAGGTTTGAACCAAGGCTATAATGAGGTCAGGAGCTGAGTGGCCCTGGCAGAACCCAAACTGAGCAGGTTATTGCTATGCAAGTGTCGCTTGATAGCACTGTCGCGACACCTTCCATCACTTTACTGATGATGGAGAGTAGACTGATGGAGCATTATTTGGCACATACCTGGGCAATTTTCCACATTACTGGGTAGATGCTAGTGTTGTAGCTGCACTGGAACAGCTTGGCTAGGGGTGCGGCAAGTTCTGGAGCATAGGTCTTCAGTAATGTTGTCAGGGCTCATTACCTTTGTAGTGCACAGTGGACGTAGAGAGAAAACAGGGAATTATAGACTGGTTAGCCTGACATCAGTAGTGGGGAAAATGCTAGAGTCCATTATAAAAGATGTAATAGCAGAGCACTTGGAAAACAATGACAAGATTGGACAAAGTCAACATGGATTTACGAAAGGGAAATTATGCTTGACAAGTCTATTAGAATTCTTCGATGATGTAACTAGTAGAGTTGATGAGGGGGAGCCAGTGGATGTGGTTTATTTGGACTTTCAGAAGGCTTTCGACAAAGTCCCACATAAGAGATTAGCATGTAAAATTAAAGCACATGGGATTGGGGGGTAAGGTACTAACTGGGTGGAAGTGTGAGCTGTGCAGATAATGCAGAGAGGCTCCAGTGTGATTTGGACAAGTTGAGTGAGTGGGCTAATGCATGGCAGAGGCAGTACAATGTGGATAAATGTGAGGTTATCCACTTTGGTGACAAAAACAGAAAGGCAGATTATTACCTGAACGGCGATAGATTGGGAATGGGGGAGGGGCAGCGAGACCTGGGTGTTCTTGTACACCAGTTGCTGAAAGTAAGCATGCAGGTGCAGCAGGCAGTGAAGATGGAAAATGGTATGTTGGCCTTCACAGCAAGAGGACCTGAGTACAGGAGCAGGGATGTCTTGCTGCAATTATACAAGGCCTTGGTGAGACCACAACTGGAATATGGTGTGCAGTTTTGGTCTCTTTATCTGAGGAAGGATGTTCTTGCTATGGAGGGAGTGCAGCGAAGGTTCACCAGACTGATTCCTGGGATGGCGGGACCGACGTATGAAGACAGATTGAGTTGATTAGACTTGTATTCGCTAGAGATTAGAGATTAGAAGAATGAGGGGGATCTCATAGAAACCCACAAAATCTAACAGGAGTGGACAGACGAGATGCAGGAAGGATGTTCCCAATGCTGGGGAGTCCAGGACCAGGGGTCACAGTTTAAGGATAAGGGGTAAGCCATTTCGGACTGAGATGAGGAGAGATTTCTTCACCCAGAGAGTGATGAGCCTGTGGAATTCTCTACCACGGAAAGCAGTTGAGGCCAAATCATTAAATATATTCAAGACAGAGTTAGATATAGTTCTTAGGGCTAATGGGATCAAGGGATACGGGGAGAAAGCAGGAACAGGTTACTGAGTTTGGATGATCAGCCATGATCATACTGAATGGCGGTGCAGGCTCGAAGGGCCGAATGTGGCTCCTAATTTTCTGTTTCTATGTTTGTATTTCTTGATATCACGCGGAGTGAATCGAATTGGCTGAAGTCTGGCATCTGTGATGCTGGGGACTTCAGGAGGAGGCCGAGATGGATCATCAACTCGGCACTTCTGGCTGAAGATTGTTGCAAATGCTTCAACCTTACCTTTTACACTGATGTGCTGAACTACCCCATCATTGAGGATGGGGAGATTTGTGGAGCCAGCTCCTCCAGTTAGTTAATGGTCCGCCACCATTCACGACTGGATGTGGCAGGACTGCAGAGCTTAGATCTGATCCGTTGGTTATGGGATCACTTAGCTCTGTCTATCACATGCTGCTTCTGCTGTTTGGCATGCAAGTAGTCCTGGGTTGTAGCATCACCAGGTTGACACCTCATTTTGAGGTCTGCCTGGTGCTGCTCCTGGCATTCCCTCCTGTACTCTTCATTGAACCAGGGTTTGTACCCCTGGCTTGATGGTAATGGTAGAGTGAGCGATATGTCAGGCCATGAGGCTACAGATTGTGGTTAAGTACAGTTCTGCTGATGACCCACAGTGCCTCATGGATGCCCAGTTTTGTATTGTTAGATCTGTTCAAAATTCATCCAATTTAGCACGGTGATAGTGCCACATAACACGATGGAGGGTATCCTCAATGTGAAGGCAGGACTTCGTCTCCACAAGAACTGTGCGGTGGTCACTCCTACCAATACTGTCATGGACAGATGCATCTGCGGCAGGCAGATTGGTGAGGATAAGGTCAAATATTTTTCCCTCTTAGAATCATAGAGTCATAGAGTTATACAGCACAGAAACAGACCCTTCAGCCCATCGTGTCCGTGCCGGCCATACAGCACCCAACTATTCTAATCCCACATTTGTGCACTTGGCCCACAGCCCTGTATGCTATGGCATTTCAAGTGCTCATCTAAATACTTCTTAAATGTTGTGAGACTTTTTGCCTCCACCACCTCTTCAGGCAGTGCGTTACAGATTCCAACCACCCTCTGGGTAAAAAAATGTTTCCTCAAATCTCCCGTAAACCTCCTGCCCCTTACCCTAAATCTATGCCCCCTGGTTCTTGACCCTCCGGTAAGGCAAAAAGTTTCCTCCTATCTATCAGTGATACCCAGTTTGGGTTCTGCCAGGGCCACTCAGCAACTGACCTCATTATAGCCTTGGTTCAAACATGGACAAAAGAGGTGTACTCAAGAGGTGAGGTGAGAGTGACTGCCCTTGACATCAAGGCAGCATTTGACCGAGTATGGCATCAAGGAGCCCTAGCAAAACTCGAGTCAATGGGAATCAGGGGGAAAACTCTCTGCTGGTTAGAGTCATACCTAGCGCAAAGGAAGATGGCTGTGGTTGTTGGAGGTCAATTATCTGAGCTCCAGGACATTACTGCAGGAGTTCCTCAAGGTACTGTCCTAGGCCCAGCCATCTTCAGCTGCTTCATCAATGACCTTCCTTCAATCATAAGGTCAAAAGTGGGGATGTTCGCTGATCATTGCACAATGTTCAGCACCATTCGTGACTACTCAAATACTGAAGCAGTCCGTGTAGAAATGCAGCAAGACCTGGACAGTAGCCATATAAATACAGTGGCTACAAGAGCAGGTCAGAGGCTAGGAATCCTGTGACAAGTAACTCATCTCCTGTCTCCTCAAAGCCTGTCCACCATCGACAAGGCACAAGTCAGGAGTGTGATGGAATACTCTCCACTTGCCTGGATGGGTGCAGCTCCAACAACACTCAAGAAGCTCGACACCATTCAGGACAAAGCAGCTCGCTTGATTGGCACCCCATCCACAAACATTCACTCCCTCCACCACCGATGCACAGTGGCAGCAGTGTGTACCATCTACAAGATGCACTGCAACAATGCACCAAGGTTCCTTAGACAGCACCTTCCAAACCCACGACCTCTACCAACTAGAAGGACAAGAGCAGCAGATACATGAGAACATCATCACCTGCAAGTTCCCCTCCAAGTCACACACCATCCTGACTTGGAACTATCTCGCCGTTCCTTCACTGTCGCTGGGTCAAAATCCTGGAACTCCCTCCCTAACAGCACTGTGGGTGTACCTACCCCACATGGACTGTAGCAGTTCAAGAAGGCAGCTCACCACCACCTTCTCAAGGGAACGTTAGGGATGAGCAATAAATGCAGGCCTAGCCAGTAACGGCCACTTCCCATGAATGAATAAAAAATAACCTGTCAATGCCCCACATAACCTTGTGCACCTCAATCATGTCCCCCTCAGCGTTCTCTGCTCCAAGGAAAACAAACCTAGCCTTTTCAGTCTCTCTTCATAGCTGAAATGCTCCAGCCCAGGCAACATCCTGGTGAATCTCCTCTGCACCCTCTCCAGTGCAATCACATCCTTCCTATAGTGTAGTTACCAGAACTGTACATAGTATTCCAGCTGTGGCCTAACCAGCGTTTTTTACAGTTCCATTATAACCTCCCTGCTCTTATATTCTATGCCTCGGCTAATAAAGGCTAGTATCCCATATGCCTTCCTAATCACCTTATCTACCTGTGCTGCTGCCTTCAGTGATCTATGGACAAGTACACCAAGGTCCCTCTGACGCTCTGTACTTCCTAGGGTCCTACCATCCATTGTATATTCCATTGCCTTGTTAGTCCTCCCAAAGTGCATCACCTCACACTTCTCAGGATTAAATTCCATTTGCCACTGCTCCCCCCATCTTACCAGCCCATCTATATCATCCTGTAATCTAAGGGTTTCCTCCTCACTATTTACGACACCACCAGTTATCGTGTCGTCTGCGAACTTACTGATCATACCTCCTATATTCGCGTCTAAATCATTAATGTACACTACAAACAGTCTCTTTAAAGTCTCTTTATCTAAATGCGCAAAGCATTCGCAATAAGATAGATGAACTAACGGCACAAATAGAGATAAATGGTTTCAATGACCCAGTTTGGGAAATAAGTATTCAAGGATACACGACATTTCGAAAAGATTGACAGAATGGAAAAGGAGAAGTAGCCCTGATAGTAAAGGATGACATAAGTAGAGAAAGGACCTTGACACAGAAGAGCAGGAGGCAGAATCAGTATGGGTGAAGATTAGGAATAATAAGGGTCAGAAAACACTGGTGGGAGTAAATTATAGGCCCCTGAACAGCAGTTACATTGTTAGAAAGAGTAGTAAGTAACAAATAATTGGAGCTTGTAGAAGGCAATGTAATAATTGTGGCGAAATTTCAACCTCATATAGATTGGATCAATAAAATTGGCGAAGGTGGACTGAAGATGAGTTTGTCGAATGCTTTTGTGGCAGTTTCCTGGAACAATATTTTATGGAGCCAACCAGAGATAAAACTATTTTAAAATCAGACCGGGCTAATTAGTAATCTCATAGTAAAAGATCCACTGGGAAATAGTGATCATAATACAATTGAATTCCATGTTAAGCTTCAAAATGACAAACTAGTCCCAAACAAGAATCTTAAACTTAAACAAAGCCAATTACACAGGTATGAGGGGAGAGCTGGCTTGGGTTAACTAAAAGGTATGGCAGTAAATAAACAATGAGAAACATTTAAAGAAACATTTGAGAACATTTGAGGGCGGCACAGTGGCGCAGTGGTTAGCACCGCAGCCTCACAGCTCCAGGGACCCGGGTTCGATTCCGGGTACTGCCTGTGTGGAGTTTGCAAGTTCTCCCTGTGTCTGCGTGGGTTTTCTCCGGGTGCTCCGGTTTCCTCCCACAAGCCAAAAGACTTGCAGGTTGATAGGTAAATTGGCCATTATAAATTGTCACTAGTATAGGTAGGTGGTAGGGAAATATAGGGACAGGTGGGGATGTTTGGTAGGAATATGGGATTAGTGTAGGATTAGTATAAATGGGTGGTTGATGTTCGGCACAGACTCGGTGGGCCGAAGGGCCTGTTTCAGTGCTGTATCTCTAATCTAAAAAAAAAAACTTTCAACAAAAATACATCCCGCTAAAGACAAAATCTCAGCAAGAAAGGTGCCTCTATGGCTAACTGAGGATGCTAAGGATTAAAAGAAGAAGCTTATGTTGCAAAGAATAGCAGTAAGCCTGAGGATTGGGACTGTTTTACAAACCACCAAAGGCCCACCAAAAAGTTGATAAAAGGGGAGAAAAAATAGAATATGAGAATAAACTAGCTAGGAATACAAAAATAGATAGTAAGAAATTTTACAAGTATCTAAAAAGAAGGAGAGTATCTCAAGTAAACATTTGTCCCTTTGAGGCCGAGATAGGAGAAATTATCATGGGGAGTGAGGAAATGGCAGCGATGTTGAACAAATATTTTGTGTCTGTCTTCACAGTAGAAGGCACAAATTACATACCAGAAATAGCGGGTAAGCAAGGGGCTAATATTAAGTGTGAAGAAATTAAGGTAATTGATATCAGCAGAGAAAAGTACTGGAGAAACTTAAGGGACTAAAAGCCAACAAATTCCCAGGACCTGATGGTCTAAATCATAGGGTTCGAAAAGAGGTGGCTGCAGAGATTGTGGATGCATTGGTGATGATTTTCCAAAATTCCCTAGATTCTGGAACAGTCCCAGCAGATATGAAGTTAGCAAATATAACACTGCTATTCAAGAAAAGAGGGAGAGAGCAAAAAGGGAACGACAGGCCAGTTAGCCTGACATCGGTCATCGGGAAAATGCTGGAATCAGTTATTAAGGAAGTCTTAACAATTTCAAGTTGGCAGGCTGTAACTAATGCTGCAAGGATGGGTGCTGGGACCTCAACTATTTACAATCTATATTAATTAATTAAATGAAAAGGCTGAGAGTTATCTATCTAAGTTTGCTGATGATACAAAAATAGGTGTGGCTATAAGCTGTGAAGAGGACACAAAGAGACAGCAAAGACATATGGGCAGGTTACGTGAGTGGGCAACAAGGTGGCAGATGGAATATAATGTGGGGAAGTGTGAGGTTATACACTTTGGTAGTAAGACTAGCAAAGCAGAATATTTTTCAAAAGGTGTGAAAATTGTAAATGTTGATTTTCAGAGGTACGTAGGTGTACCCATACAAGTAACACAGAACATTAGTGTGTATGAACTGCAAGCAATTAGGAATGCAAATTGTGTGTTGACTTTTATTACAAGGGGATTGGAGTACAGAAATAAGAAAGTCTTGCAACAGTTTTTTTTAAATAATTCATGGGATGCAGGCGCCGCTGGCTAGGCCAGCATTTGTTGCCCATCACTAATTGCCCACTGAAGGCATTTAATGATCAACCACATTGCTGTGGGTCTGGAGTCACATGTAGGGCTTTAATGAAACCACACCTGGAGTATTGTGTGCAGTTTTGGCCTCCATATTTAAGGAAGGATATACTTGCCTTGGAGGTAGTGCAGCGAAGATTCACTCGATTGGTCCCTGGGATGAGAGGGTTGTCCTAGGATGAGAGGCTGAGTAAATTTTTTATACTCTGGAGCTTAAAAGAATGAGAGGCGATCTCATTGAAACTTACAAGATTCTGAAGTGGCTTGATGTGATAGACACTAAGAAATTGTTTCCCATGGCTGGGGAATCTGGAACATGGGGGCACAGTTTCATGAAAAGGTGTTGTCAGGCAAACCCCCCACTTGCCAAGACTGAGGCACGTATTATTTCACCAAATGAACATTAAGACTTAAAAAATTGCAAGCGCCTGACTGGAAAGACATTTGCATAGTACCAGACAATGTTGAAACGAAGGGAACCAATCCCTGCCCCAATACACAGAAGACACCTGGTCAAACCAGTCAGTCACGTGACCACCTACTGGCCAACTAGGGAGTTTTAAAACTGGAAAAACAGCTTTTGAAGAGACAAAGCCGTGTGGTCATGGAGTGAAGAAGGTTGTGCTCCTGGAACTGAAGCAGAACCCTCTCTGCCTGCCTCCAACTCTTTCCCATGGAACTGAATCTCGTGAAGACACATAAACTCAAAGAGAAAACAGTCTCCTACATGAACAAGGTTTAAGACGAATACTGGGCCCCAATGAAATGCAAGACCATATCTTCAATCAAGGACTACAGTGAGTTTGAGAAACAGTAACAAGATATTGCCTCAAACTGTCCTACTTATCTTTTCTTTTCCGCCCCTATTTGCATATGTGTATCGCGTGTGCATGTCATTGTGGCGCGTCATATATCCGTAGGCATTAACCGCATTAGAGTTTAAGCTTAAGGTTTAATAAATTTCATCTTTCTTCTTTAAAGCAAAGAAAGCCTGTTTGTGCTCATTTCTTTGCCTTATAATTGGAAAGTTCATGGGTAGCACAGTGGCGCAGTGGTTAGCACCACAGCCTCACAGCTCCAGAGACCTGGGTTCGATCCTGGGTACTGCCTACGTGGAGTTTGCAAGTTCTCCCTGTGACCGCGTGGGTTGTTGGCCGGGTGCTCCGGTTTCCTCCCACAGCCAAAGACTTGCAGGTGATAGGTAAATTGGCTGTTGTAAATTGCCCCTAGTGTGGGTAGGTGGTAGGGAATAGGATTACTGTAGGGTTAATATAAATGGGTGGTTGTTGGTCGGCACAGACTCGGTGGGCTGAAGGGCCTGTTTCAGTGCTGTATCTCTTAAAAAAAAAAAGGATTCACAAAAAGGGAGCTCAAAACACAGTGTGTTTAAAATTAAACCCTGTTACAATACGACCAGGTAAAGACAGCAAAAGAGCCCTAGACACATTTCTCACCTGGTCGTAACAGGGTCAATCATCTAAGACTGAGTTGAGGCAAAATGTCACCCCAGATAGTTGTGGATGCTCCATCGTTGAATACATTTAAGGCTGAGATGGACAAATATACAGGGGATCGTGGGAAAATGGAGTTGAAGCTGAAGGTAAGCATGCAGGTGCAACAGGTGGTAAAAAAGGCAAATGGTATGTTGACCTTCATAGCGAGAGGATTCGAGTACAGAAGCAGGGATGTCTTGCTACAATTATACAGGGCCTTGGTGAGGCCACACCTGGAATATTGTGTGCAGTTTTGGTCTCCTTATCAGAGGAAGGATGTTCTTGCTATAGAGGGAGTGCAGCGATGGTTTACCAGACTGATACCTGGGATGGCGGGACTGATGTATGAGGAGAGATTGAGTCGGTTAGGATTATATTCACTGGAATTCAGAAGACTGGGGGGGGTGGGGGGGAATCTCATAGAAACATATAAAATTCTAACAGGACTTGACAGGGTAGATGCAGGAAGGATGTTCCCAATGGTGGGGGAGTCCAGAACCAGGGGTCATAGTCCAAGGATACAGGGTAAACCTTTCAGGACTGAGATGAGGAGAAATTACTTCACCCAGACAGTGGTGAGCCTGTGGACTTTGCTACCCCAGAAGGCAATTGAGGCCAAAACACTGTAGGTTTTCAAGAAGGAGTTAGATATAGCTTTTGGGTCTAAAGGGATCAAAGGATATGGGGGGAAAGTGGGAACAGGTTACTGAGTTGGATGATCAGCCATGATAGTAGTGAATGGTGCAGCAGCCTCGAAGGGCCGAATGGCCTACTCCTGCTCCTATTTTCTGTGTTTCTATATTTCTATCAGCCATAATCCGATTGAATGGCAGAGCAGGTTCGAGGGGTAGTGCAGTCTGCTCCTGCTCCTATTTCTCATGTTACTTCCCCGGACTGTGTTGGTAGATTCCGGTGTACCTTGACTGAATAGTGTTGGTAGAGTCCAGGGTACCTCCCCAGGCAGTGTTGGTAAAGTCTGGGATAGCTCCCCAAGCAGTGTTGTTAGAGTTTGGGGTACCTCCCCGGGCAATGTTGGTAGAGTCCGGGTACCTCCCCGGGCAGTGTTGGTAAAGTCCGGGTACCTCCCCGGGCAGTGTTGGCAGAGTCTGGGGTACCTCCCAGGGCAGTGTTGGTAGAGTCTGGGAACCTCCACGGGCAGTGTTGGTAAAGTCCGGGTACCTCCCCGGACAGTGTTGGTACAGTCCAGAGTACCTCCCTGGGCAGTGTTGCTAAAGTCCAGGTACCTCCCCGGGCAGTGTTGGTAAAGACCGGCTACCTCCCCAGGCAGTGTTGGTAGAGTCCGAGTACCTCCCCGGGCAGCGTTGGTAAAGTCCGGGTACCTCCACGGGCAGTGTTGGCAAAGTCCTGGTACCTCCCCGGGCAGTGTTGCTAAAGTCCGGGTACCTCCCTTGGCAGTGTTGGTAGAGTCTGCGGTATCTCCCTGGGCAGTGTTGGTAGAGTCCAGGGTACCTCCCCGGGCAGTGTTGGTAGAGTCCGGGTACCTCCCCGGGCAGTGTTGGTAAAGTCCGGGTACATCCCTGGGCAGTATTGGTAGAGTCTGGGGTACCTCCCCAGGCAGTGTTGGTAGATCCTGGGTACCTCCCCGGGCAGTGTTGGTAGAGTCTGGGTAGCTGCCCGGGATGTGTTGGCAGAGTCTTGGGTAGCTCCCTGGGCAGTGTTGGTTGAGTCTGGGGTAGCTCCCTGGGCAGTGTTGGTAGAGTCTGGGGTAGCTCCCCGGGCAGTGTTGGTAAAGTCTGGGGTAGCTCCCAGGGCAGTGTTGGTAGAGTCTGGGGTAGCTCCCCAGGCAGTGTTGGTAGAGTCTAGGGTAGCTCCCCGGGCAGTTGTTGTAAAGTCTGGGGTAGCTCCCTGAGCAGTGTTGGTAAAGTCTGGGGTAGCTCCCTGGGCAGTGTTGGTAGAGTCTAGGGTAGCTCCCTGGGCAGTATTGGTAGAGTCTAGGGTAGCTCCCTGGGCAGTATTGGTAGAGTCTAGGGTAGCTCCCTGGGCAGTATTGGTAGAGTCTGGGGTAGCTCCCCGGGCAGTATTGGTAGAGTCTGGGGTAGCTCCCCGGGCAGTATTGGTAGAGTCTGGGGTAGCTCCCTGGGCAGTATTGGTAGAGTCTAGGGTAGCTCCCTGGGCAGTATTGGTAGAGTCTGGGGTAGCTCCCTGGGCAGTATTGGTAGAGTCTAGGGTAGCTCCCTGGGCAGTATTGGTAGATTAGATTTTTTTTTTTTTAGATTAGAGATACAGCACTGAAACAGGCCCTTCGGCCCACCGAGTCTGTGCCGAACATCAACCACCCATTTATACTAATCCTACACTAATCCCATATTCCTACCAAACATCCCCACCTGTCCCTATATTTCCCTACCACCTACCTATACTAGTGACAATTTATAATGGCCAATTTACCTATCAACCTGCAAGTCTTTTGGCTTGTGGGAGGAAACCGGAGCACTCGGAGAAAACCCACGCAGACACAGGGAGAACTTGCAAACTCCACACAGGCAGTACCCGGAATTGAACCCGGGTCCCTGGAGCTGTGAGGCTGCGGTGCTAACCACTGCGCCACTGTGCCGCCCTGGGGTAGCTCCCTGGGCAGTATTGGTAGAGTCTAGGGTAGCTCCCTGGGCAGTATTGGTCGAGTCTGGGGTAGCTCCCTGGGCAGTATTGGTAGAGTCTGGGGTAGCTCCCTGGGCAGTATTGGTAGAGTCTAGGGTAGCTCCCTGGGCAGTATTGGTAGAGTCTGGGGTAGCTCCCCGGGCAGTATTGGTAGAGTCTGGGGTAGCTCCCCGGGCAGTGTTGGTCGAGTCCGGGATGATCTAACTCTTCTCCTCTTGTTCTAGGAATCTTTCTTGCAATTATTCGCGATGTCTCAATTCGCCCATTTGCAGAGACACAGCTACGCAAAGCAGCAAGATCTTCTTGACCCTGCTGTACTGTGTGATCACCGTGCTCGGGCTCTTCTTCAACGTGGTGGCTCTGTGGATTTTCCAATGGCACATTCGCGAGAGGTCGGGGACCATCGTCTACATGAGGAATCTGGCCATTGCGGACCTGATGTTGGTCTGCTTTCTGCCCTTCCGCATCTTTTATTATCACCAGGCCAACAACCACAGCAATATTCCCTGTGAGATCGGCCTCATCATCTTCTTAGTCAACATGTATACCAGCATCTTTTTCCTGGCCTGTATCAGCCTGGATCGCTGTGTGGCCGCTATGCTGCCCTTGAAGGTGCGGATTTGGCACCTGCAGCAGGCAGCTCCCTGGGTCAGTGTGTTGCTTTGGCTGCTGACAATGGGCTCCAGCCTCCCCCCCTACCTCTCCTGGAAACTCAGCGGCTCGGGAGGACGTGGCTGCAGCTGTCTAGAGCCTGTCACCCTCACCAATAAACTGCCCCTGATCTTCACCCTGTCTATTGGCTTTGTCCTGCCCTTCTGCTTGATGCTAATCTGCTCACTCCTGGCCCTGCTGAAAGTCAGGAGTACGAAGGCCAGCGGTTCCCAGCTCCTGAATGCCCGCAAGATTCAGAACATGATCCTGTCCAGTTTTCTTGTCTTTACCATCTGCTTTCTGCCCTACCACCTCCTCCTGTGCCTCTACAATGCCCTGCAGCTCCGCATGCACCCCTTGGGCCAACAGCTGTTCCAAGCGACCCAGCTCCTTGCCAGCATGAACGCTGTCCTAGACCCCGTGGTCTATTACTTCACAACGGAAGCCTTTCAGAAAACCCACCTGATGAGGACAGTGCGCAACATGGCTCTGTGCAGGTGCAACAATGAGGATCAGGCACCAGCACAGACCAGTGGGGAATGCAGGGAGACTTTCAAGAAAGTAACGGAAACCACCCTCTTTCTTTAACAGTGTGTCGTAATCTGTCATTTTTACATCGTTTTTAAAACACAAGTTGACTCTATTTCCGAGACAGACTTTTGTCATTTTATTTTTTGCTCATTGAAGTATGCAAATGGAATGCCTTCTATTTCAGTCCAATCAAACCCTCTCAGGACAGGTGCAGCACGGGGTTAGATACAGAGTAAAGCTCCCTCTATTTTGTCCCCATCAAACACTCCCAGGACAGGGACAGCACGGGGGTTGGCTGCTTCCTAATTGGGACTCCAAAGTGCATCAACGAGGTGCAGCTGACAGTGCTGCAGTCAGTTGCTGGAGGTGCTGCTGGAGAGGGAGTGCTGAGGAGAAACTGCAAAAAAAAAAAAATAAGAAAAAAAAAAACGGGGTTAGATACAGAGTAAAGCTCCCTCTACACTGTCCCCCATCAAACACTCCCCAGGACAGGTACAGCACGGGGATTAGATACAGAGTAAAGCTCCCTCTACACTGTCCCCATCAAACACTCCCAGAACAGGTCCAACACGGGGTTAGATACAGAGTAAAGCTCCCTCTACACAGCATTACCCCTGAAATAATCAAGAGTGCCAAGCCTGCTATACTCTCAGAACTACATGAACTGCTATGCCTGTGCTGGGACGAGGGAGCAGTACCACAGGACATGCGCGATGCCAATATCATCACCCTCTATAAAAACAAAGGTGACCGCGGTGACTGCAACAACTACTGTGGAATCTCCCTGCTCAGTATAGTGGGGAAAGTCTTTGCTCGAGTCGCTCTGAACAGGCTCCAGAAGCTGGCCGAGCGCGTCTACCCTGAGGCACAGTGTGGCTTTCGTGCAGAGAGATCGACCATTGACATGCTGTTCTCCCTTCGTCAGATACAGGAAAAATGCCGTGAACAACAGATGCCCCTCTACATTGCTTTCATTGATCTCACCAAAGCCTTTGACCTCGTCAGCAGACGTGGTCTCTTCAGACTACTAGAAAAGATCGGATGTCCACCAAAGCTACTAAGTATCATCACCTCATTCCATGACAATATGAAAGACACAATTCAACATGGTGGCTCCTCATCAGAGCCCTTTCCTATCCTGAGTGGTGTGAAACAGGGCTGTGTTCTCGCACCCACACTTTTTGGGATTTTCTTCTCCCTGCTGCTTTCACATGCGTTCAAATCCTCTGAAGAAGGAATTTTCCTCCACACAAGATCAGGGGGCAGGTTGTTCAACCTTGCCCGTCTAAGAGCAAAGTCCAAAGTACGGAAAGTCCTCATCAGAGAACTCCTCTTTGCTGACGATGCTGCTTTAACATCTCACACTGAAGAGTGCCTGCAGAGTCTCATCGACAGGTTTGCGGCTGCCTGCAATGAATTTGGCCTAACCATCAGCCTCAAGAAAACGAACATCATGGGGCAGGACATCAGAAATGCTCCATCCATCAATATTGGCGACCACGCTCTGGAAGTGGTTCAAGAGTTCACCTACCTAGGCTCAACTATCACCAGTAACCTGTCTCCAGATGCAGAAATCAACAAGCGCATGGGTAAGGCTTCCACTGCTATGTCCAGACTGGCCAAGAGAGTGTGGGAAAATGGTGCACTGACACGGAACACAAAAGTCCGAGTGTATCAGGCCTGTGTCCTCAGTACCTTGCTCTACGGCAGCGAGGCCTGGACAACGTATGCCAGCCAAGAGCGACGTCTCAATTCATTCCATCTTCGCTGCCTTCGGAGAATACTTGGCATCAGGTGGCAGGACTATATCTCCAACACAGAAGTCCTTGAAGCGGCCAACACCCCCAGCTTATACACACTACTGAGTCAGCGGCGCTTGAGATGGCTTGGCCATGTGAGCCGCATGGAAGATGGCAAGATCCCCAAAGACACATTGTACAGCGAGCTCGCCACTGGTATCAGACCCACCGGCCGTCCATTTCTCCGCTATAAAGACGTCTGCAAACGCGACATGAAATCGTGTGACATTGATCACAAGTCGTGGGAGTCAGTTGCCAGCATTCGCCAGAGCTGGCGGGCAGCCATAAAGACAGGGCTAAATTGTGGCGAGTCGAAGAGACTTAGTAGTTGGCAGGAAAAAAGACAGAGGCGCAAGGGGAGAGCCAACTGTGCAACAGCCCCGACAAACAAATTTCTCTGCAGCACCTGTGGAAGAGCCTGTCACTCCAGAATTGGCCTTTATAGCCACTCCAGGCGCTGCTTCACAAACCACTGACCACCTCCAGGCGCATATCCATTGTCTCTCGAGATAAGGAGGCCCAAAAGAAAGAAGAACACTGTCCCCCATCAAACACTCCCCAGGACAGGTACAGCATGAGGGGTTAGATAAAAAAAAATGGGGTTAGATACAGAGTAAAGCTCCCTCTACACTGTCCCCATCAAACACTTCCAGGACAGGTACAGCACGAGGTTAGATACAGAGTAAAAAAAGAAAACAAAACAAAGCTAACAACAGATTAGAGTTACAATCTCTCTACACTGTCCTAGCTGCACAATGAGGGGATACAGTGAGGAGGGGACACAGTGAGAGTAGAGGGGTGGGCTGACACTGAGAGAGAGAGAGAGAGAGAGAGTGCTTTGCTCGGTTTGGGTTCAGTTTTACCATAGGGTACTGCTTGTTGACCGATTGATGCTATTTTAAGTAACCAGAGCCTGGGTGTGACAGGTGCGAACTGGAGGACGTCTGAAATGACACAGTTTCCACTTCTGCCCCCATCTCTGAACACAAAATGAGTCAGCACTGTTAAGTCAGGACAGCTTGCACTTCTGGGGCGAGATCGTCAGTCATGAGTAAATAGCAAGCTAGAGGGGGAGAGTGGAGAACAAGAGAGAGACAGACACACACACAAAGACAGAGAGAAGGGAGCAGAAGGGGCAGAGAGGAGAGAGAGGGAAAATGACACAGAAAAAGAGAGAGAGTCACAGAGAGAAAAAGCAAGAGAGAGAGAGAAAGGGACAGAGAGAGAGAGAGACATAGGCAGCAAGAATTCGGGCTGGGATTTTATCCGGCCGTCAGGAGTCTTAAGCGCTGGTGAAAGCCCTGCATCGCCCCCTCTGGAGAAGGCCCACCGGATCAAGTGCTAATAAGGCACGTAAGTAGAGAACCAAAGGCCTGTAAGCTGCCCAATAAGGTGGAATAACACTCAGAGAGTTTCTGGAATAAATGTTGCAATAAATGGTGAAGTTTTGACAGTGTCTCAGAGAAAGTCTCCCGATGTGCTTTCAAGTTCTCTTCAAACCTGCAGCAGCAAGTGAACAGTAAAGGGTGATATTCCTTTAAGTAATGACTGGGTTACTCCCAGTCAGCTGGTTGCTATGAGGAGAGGCCGTTAGGTCAATTACTATCCACCAAAATGCCTCCTTAATGAGGGCTAGCAGGGAAGAGAAGTGGCGATCAGCTGTTTTACAAGACATTGGGAGGCCGTTCCTAACGCTAACTTCAACTCCTTTCCCAAGATGGCGTCTTGCGCTGAACCGGCATTTTAACTTTAAGAGCCCATCTTGGCCACTCAGAGGCCCTTTAGCCGCTGAAAAAGCCAATGAAAATCGGCCTCATTTATCCCCTGTTTTTTTTCTTCTTTGGTGGAATGATTTGGCTCTAACTGTTTCCTTTGTGAGGAGCTCATGGGCATCAACCATTCACTCTTCCATCGGTTGTTCAGCCTCCTGTGTCCCAGAATGATGAGGTGGTTGGGAGAAATCCCTATTGCTCACACCCCATGAGGTGAGTGATCTGTTCCCCTCCGAACAGCAGGTTAAAAAGTCACGGAATCTAAAGGTCCAAGCTTAGAAACGGAATGTTCCAGAATCTCACCCCCCACCGAGTCTGGCATTTGGCACAAAGGCATCAGCAGGTACAGGGGGCAGGCCCACTGAGCGGGTATCAGGCCTCTGGCAGAGGCCCCTCGAACAGGTTTCAGGGGGAGCAGGTGTGGCACTGGTTTATTGAGTGGGTAACAGGAATATAAGATCATAAGAAATAGGAGCAGGAGTAGGCCATTCAGCTCCTCGAGCCTGTTCCATCATTCAATGAGATCATTTCTGATCTGATTGTGGCCTTAACTCCACTTTCCTGCCTGCACCCCCCACAACCCCTGACTCCTTTATCGATCTGTCTATCTCAGACTTGAATATATTCAACGACCCAGCCTCCACTGCTCTCTGGCGTAGAGAATTCCAAAGGTTAACGACCCTCTGCAAGAAGAAATTCCTCCTCTTCTCCGTCTTAAAAAGGAGACCCCTTATTTTGAAACTGTGCCCCCTAGTTCTGGATTCCCCCACCAGGGGAAACATCCTCTCACCATCCACCCTGTCAAGCCCACTCAGAATCTTATAAGTTTCAATAAAATCATCTCTCATTCTTCTAAACTTCAATGAGTATAGGCCCAACCTGGTCATAAGATAAACCCCTCACCCAGGAATCAGCCTGGTGAACCTTCTCTGAACTGCTTCCAATGCATGTATATCCCTTCTTAAATAAGGAACCAAAACTGTATGCAGTACTCCTCTAGGTGTGGCCTCACCAACACCCAGTACAGTTGACTCAAGACTTCCCTACTTTTATACTCCATTCCCCTTGCAATAAAGGCCAACGTTCCATTTGCCTTCCTGATTACTTGCTGAACCTGCATGCTAACTTTTTGTGAATCATGTACAAGGACACCCAGGTCCCTCTGTACCACAGCATTCTGCAGTCTCTCTCCATAAAATAATAATCTGCTTTTGTACTCTTTCTACTAAAGTAGACAACCTCACATTTTCCCACATTACACTCAATCGGCCAAACTTTTCCCACTCACTTTCCTTTGCAGATTCAAGAACACAGGAAATAGGAGCAGGAGCAGACCATTCGGCCCATCGAGCCTGCTCTGCCATTCAATACGATCATGGTTGATCTTACGATTCAACTCCAGTTTCCCGCCCGCTCACCATATCCCTTGATTCCCCGAGAGACCAAAAATCTATCTATCCCAGCCTTAAATATATTCAACGATGGAGCATCCACAACCCTCTTGGGTAGAGAATTCCAAAGATTCACAACCCTTTGAGTGAAGTAATTTCTCCTCATCTCAGTCCTAAATGATTGACCCCTTATCCTGAGACTGTGCCCCTGTGTTCTAGATCCCCTGACCAGCGGACATAATCTCTGTGTCTACACTATCCAGCCCCTTTAGAATCTTATATGTTTCAATGAGATTGCCTCTCATTCTTCTAAACTCCAGAGAATACAGGCTTTATTTATGCAAACTCTCATCATAGGACAACCCCCTCATCTCAGGGACCAATTTAGTGAACCTTCACTGCACTGCCTCCAGTGCAAGTATATCCTTTCTTAAATGTGGAGACCAAAACTGCACACAGTATTCCAGATGTGCTCCCACCAAACCACAATGGACAGGAGGAGGCAGAGAGAGAGATCCAGGATGCACAGACCTGATAATGCCCCCCTTTGTTACTCCCAGAAACAGGCCCTTAATGCCACACGCTAACATCCAACCCCACCCCCGCTGCCCTCTCCATTCCAATGAACTGCTCCACCTCTGCCCATTGATAACCCTCCCCTCCCAGAATGACACTGGGGCTAAGAGGGCTAAGTTATGAGGACAGGTTTCACAGGCTCTGCTATTCTCTTGACTGTGGAAGATCTAATTGAGGCGTTTCAGATGATTAAAGGATTCGAAAGGGTTGATAGGGAGAAACTATTTCCTCTGGTCGGGGGAGACCAGAACAAGGGGGCAGAAATTCGCACCAGGCCATTCACGGGTAATGTCAGGAAGCACTTCTTCACACAAACACTCTCTCCCCGCAAAATGCTGTTGAGGCCGGTGAGGGCAATTGAGAATTACAAAAGTGAAATTGAGAGATTTTTATAATGTAAGGGTATTGGAGATGTGGAACTAGGGCGGATTAACGGAGCTAAGGTACAAATCAGGCATGATCTAATTAACTGGCGGAACAGGCTTGATGGGCCGAATGGTCTCCTCCTGTCCCACGGCACCTGCACCCCTCCCCCATGCTCGCTCGCTCCATGGTGAGGCTGGACCAGGAAGGAGGCGGGATGGGTGAGGGACCGGGGGGTTTGGTGGTCAGCTGCCTTGTGAGGGACGCCCCCTCACCAGAGTCTCCTGTGCCAATGGGTGCTGTCGGTCAGGACTTCCTGTGCCAATGGGTGCTGTCGGTCAGGACTTCCTGTGCCAGTGGGTGTTGAGGGCCATACCACCAGGCCTGGGGTAGCTCCCAGGAGGGTGTTCTGCCCTTTAACCCTGAAGTGGCTATCACCTGTAGTTGCCGTTGTTCCCCAGCTATCTGGCAGTTTGTCCCGGCGAGCGGTGCCGGTGCCAATCGGGCAGCCTCTTCTGTCTGGCAGTGCCAGCTTCCCATCCAAGGACCCCAGTGGAGGCGAGGTTCACAGTGACCGTGTCCTCCAGCAGCTCAGGTGATCCAATGGCAGATACCGTGAAGGGGAATCAATCCAGGTGATTCGGAATCCTCCGGAATGGCTCCCAATAGATCAGAAAGGTTCAAACTGGTGCAACCTGGGACACAGCAGTTCACGCACAAATCTGAACGCTCGAGCACCCGCAACACTGTCACTTACAACAACAACTTGCTTTTACATAGCACCTTTGAAATAGTAAGACATCCCAAGGTGCTTGACAGGAAGATTATCAAAATTTCGCACCAAACCACATATAGGAGATTACGCCACGTAGCCAAAGGCTGGGTTAGACAGGTAAGGCTTGTCTTAAAGGAGGAAAGAAAGGTGGAGAGGTTCAGAGAGGGAATCGCAGAGCTCAGGGCCCAGGCAGCTGCAGGCACGGCCACCAATGACGGAGGGATTAAAGTCAGAGACGTAAACCAGACCAGAACTGGAGGAGGTTTGAGAGATAGGGCAGGGAGACACCATGGAGGGATTCGAAAAGAGGGATGAGAATTTTATAATCGAGGTGTTGCTGCACAAGGGTGATGGGTAAAAGGAACTTGGTGCGAGTTAAGGTATGAGCAATATCCAGGGACAGTCCCGGGATCTTTTCCTGAGATCTCTGTGTCTCGGGACAGGAAGCCCAGGCACGGGATCCCACCTTGAGATCAGTGTGTTCTGTGACAGGGAGTTCAGGCCTGGGACCTTTCCCGAGATGACTGTGTTGATCATGTGGGCGGTTATATTAATGTTGTGGTTCTCAGGAATCCCACAGTGAACTTTGAGTTGAAGCGAGTGATGAGTTGTGACATATGTATGTAACTGTCGGTGGTTTTTATTTGGTTGCCGTGGTCACACCTCGGGTCTTGTGTAATGTAAGTTTAATAGATTCCAAAGGGAACTATAAAAACGACTGTGCAAAGCTAGCAGTGCAACATCGCCCTTCGAGGCTCAAACATCCACAGACTTTGCGATTGGCTGTTTTGTTTCCCTTGTGACCTTTGGCACCGGCTGCTTAACATTGAACAGCCAAGGTACCGGGAGCCAATCAGATCTCCCCAACACTGCTCGCCTGACTGAGGCCTGAAAACTGGGCCGGTGCAGCCACCAGCTGGTTGAATTGCATGTGAAGGGCCAAGGGGAATGGGGAGAGGTCGTGGGGTGTGTCTTGGTGTCCTGGGGTCACTCCTGTTTCTCTCGGCCGACAGTTATAATTCGGCACTGAAAGTGAGGGGTCAATATACCCACCCCCCCATCCCAGTTAATGCCAGGTGCAAGCAGTGGGAATTACCCCCCCATTCTTGTATTTAACATCCGGAGCTGCTGTCTTTCAGATGAGGTATTAATCCCGCCACTCGATAGGCTCAGGCCCCAGGGAAACGGACCTCAGCAGATCCACATGCCTTTGCGACACTGGACGGCCAGATTCCTGCAGGCTTCATAACGTGGCCTGTCATCCATTGTCTTCACTGGTCCGCCAACATTTACATCTTTATGGACTCCCGCCTTCCCAAGGCCAGTTGAGAAAGGGGCAGACTCGATTGGAGATTCCCAACTTCCCTCAAAAAGCACTCCTAACCATCATTTTCCAACAACCATGTAAGAAATAGGAGCAGGAGTAGGCCATTCGGCCCCTCGAGCCTGCTCCGCCATTCAATAAGGACATGGCTGATCTGACTGTGGCCTGAACTCCACTTTCCTGCCTGCCCCCCGTAACCCTTGACTCCCTTGTAGATCCCAAAAATCGAACTCATCCTTGAGTATATTCAATGAGCCAGCCTCCACTCCGCTCTGGGGAAGAGAATTCCAAAGATTTGCAACCCTCTGAGAGAAGAAATTTCTCCTCATCTCCGTCTTAAATGGGAGACCAATTATTTCGAAACTGTGCCCCCGAGTTCTAGGTTCCCGCACGAGAGGAAACACCGTCTCTCAGTGCCTGATGAATCAGTGAAAGTCTTCAAATAAAATGAAAAGACCCACGGTTATTTGTAATGCCCTCAATGAGTTATCTGTCGATTCGCTCACCGCATTGCCTAGAGGTAATGAAAGTATGAATGAGGGTTTCAGCAGCAGATCAACTGAGACAGGGGCGAGGTCAGGCAATGGAAATAGGCCAACTTAGTGCTGGAGTGCATATGTGATCGGTAGCTCATCTCGTGGTCAAATATGACACCAACAGGTTCAGCCTCAGACAGTTGCCAGGGAGAGATATGGAGTCGGTAGCTAGGGAGCAACGTTTGTGGTAGGGACCAATATCCGTCTTCCCAATATTTAGTTGGAGGAAATCTCTGCTCATCCAGGACTGGATGACGAATAAGCAGTCTGATAACTTAGCAACAGTGGAGGGGGTTAAAAGAGGTGGAGGTGAGGTGGAGCTGAGTGCCGTCAGTGTACCTGTGAACACCTTTTAGAAGATGTCGCCGAGGGGCAGCATGTAGATGAGAAATAGGAGGGGACTAAGGATAGATCCTTGGGGGACACCAGCGGTAATGGTGTGGGAGCAGGAAGAGAAGCCATTGCAAGTGATTCTCTGACATCAATTAGATAAATAAGAATGGAATCAGGTGAGAGAAGTCCAACCGAGCTTAGACGACAGTGGAGAGGCATTGGAGGGGGATGGCGTGGTCAACCGTGTCAAAGGCTGCAGACAGGTCGAGAAGGACGAGGAAGGATAGTTTAACTTTGTCACAGTCACACAGCATGTCATTTGTGACCTTGATTAAAAAAAAGTTTTTTTGTGACAAAGGCAGAAACCCAATGGGAGGGATCCAAACATGGAGTTCCGGGCAAAATAGCACAGATTCGGGAGACAACAACACGTCCAAGGACTTTAGAGAGGAAAGGGAGGTTGGAGATGGGAGCAGTCGTTTACAAAGGTTGAATTTTTTGAGGAGAGGGGCTGATGACGGCAGATTTAAAGGAGAGAGGGACAACACTTGAAGAGAGAGAACTGTAAACAATGTTGACTAACATGGGGGACCTGGAGGGGAGGTTGGTTGGTCAACAGTTTAGTGGGAATAGGGTCGAGGGGGCAGGAGGTGGGTCAGACGAGCTTGGAGAGGGCAGATAAGAGAGAAAGATGTGAGTTCAGAGGAAGGGCAGGGAGGAACATTAGAGGAAGTTTGACCAGATGTTTCATTGAGCACATGGGGGTAATGGGCTATCAGGACCTGGCAGGAGTTAGGATACCAGCACTGGGTAACTGGGTAATTATCAGGGGAACAAGACACCCAATCAGATTTCTGACTGGGCTAGGCCTCTTTTGAGTACCCAAGTCACCGCCAGGTTTGCAGAGCTGGCTCAGCCTTTGCTGCAGCGAATCCCAAGAGAGCCAATACACCATGGCTCATTTACTGTGTTCCCGGCCTCACGGAGGCTGGTACGTCTTGTGGTTTTCTGTGCAGCAAGCGCTCACAGAGAGGAAGTAATGCAAGCCTGTAACTTATTTTCACATATACTGGTCAGTAAAATGAAAGCCCCCGGGATTCAGGGCAATATAGCAGGTTGAACCCAAAATTGTTTCAGTGACAGGAAGCAAAGGGTAATGGTCGACGGATGTTTTTGTGAATGGAAAGCTGTTTCCAGTGGTGTTCCACAGGGCTCAGTGTTGGGTCCTTTGCTGTTTGTGATATATATTAATGATTTGGACTTAAATGTGGGAGGCATGATTGGGAAATTTGCTGATGACACAAAAATCGGTCGCATGGTTGATAGTGGAGAGGATAGCTATAGATTCAAGAATGATATCAATGGTTTGGTTGAGTGGGTAGAAGAGTGGCAAGTGGAATTCAATCCAGAGAAGTGTGAGGTAATGCACTTGAGGAGGGCAAATAAAGCGAGGGAATACGTAATAAACGGGAGGATATTGAGAGGTGTAGAAGAAGTAAGGGACCTTGGAGTGCATGTCCACAGGTCCCTGAAGATGGCAGGACAGGTCGATAGAGTGGTGAAGGAGGCATATTGAATGCTTTCCTTTATTGGCCGAGGTATAGAATACAAAAGCAGGGATGTAATGCTGGAACTGTATAAAACGCTGGTTAGGCCACAGTGGGAGTATTGTGTACAGTTCTGGTCACCACATTACAGAAAGGACATAATTGCTCTGGAGAGAGTGCAGAGGAGATTTACAAGAATGTTGCCAGGGCTCGAAAGTTGCAGCTATGAGGAAGGATTGGATAGGCTAGGGTTGTTTTCCTTAGAACAGAGGACGCTGAGGGGTGACTTAATTGAGGTGTATAAAATTATGAGGGGCCGAGATAGAGTAGACAGGAAGGACCTGTTTCCCCTCGCGAAGAGGTCAATTACCAGGGGACACAGATTTAAGGTGATTGGTAGAAGGATTAGGGCGGACATGAGGAAAAACTTTTTCACCCAGAGGGTGGTGGGTGTCTGGAATTCACTGCCCGGATCGGTGGTGGGGCAGAAACCCTCAACTCATTTGAAAGGTACCTGGACATGCACCTGAAGTGCTGTAACCTGCAAGGCTATGGACCAGGTGCTGGAAGGTGGGATTAGACTGGTCGGCTAGTTTTCGGCTAGCACGGACACGACAGGCTGAATGGCCTCCTTCTGTGCTGTAATTTTTGGAGAAGGGGCATTACTGATCTAGATAAGTTGTGGTGATGATCTAGTGGTTACACCATTATTGATACTAACTTTTTATTGCAAGCTTATCTCATTAACTGAGTTAAATTCCTTAGCTGCTGTGGGATTTGAACTCATGTTTGTCAATCATTGGTCTAGGCCTCTGGATTATTAGTCCAGTAACATAAGCACTCTGCTTATCGTACCCACTAATCCCAAATCCCATCCAGTTCAGTTACACAATCTAAAAATTGGCCTCAGTAAAAGTGGCCATAAAACTTCAGGTTTGTTGTAAAAACCCATCTGGTTCGCTAATGTCGTTTGGGGGGGGGGGGGGGGGTTTACCCGGATTGCCAGCGGAGAGCAACTTTCTGCAACTTCCATTAACTAGGAGGTGTGAACCAGGAGAGTGTGGAGCTTTGGCAATGGACACTGTTCATCAGCGAACAATCTGATTGTTGTGTGCATTTTAAACAATTCACACCATCAGCATGAAATACTTTCAGACACCTCAACAGTGAGGTATGGGTTTATTCAATGGATCCAGCATGGGAGTGAGGCCGAGTCACTGGGCTGGATTGAGGTCTGGTCACCAGTCTGGAGTGAGTTCTGGTCACCAGTCTGGTGTGAGGTCTGGTCACCGGTTTGGTCACCGGTCTGGAGTGAGATCTGGTCGCCAGTCTGGAGTGAGATCTGGTCACCAGTCTGGTGTGAGGTCTGGTCACCGGTCTGGTCACCGGTCTGGTGTGAGGTCTGGTCACCGGTCTGGATTGAGGTCTGGTCACCGGTCTGGAGTGAGGTCTGGTCACCGGTCTGGATTGAGGTCTGGTCACCAGTCTGGAGTGAGATCTGGTCGCCAGTCTGGAGTGAGATCTGGTCACCAGTCTGGAGTGAGGTCTGGTCACCAGTCTGGAGTGAGGTCTGGTCGCCAGTCTGGAGTGAGATCTGGTCACCAGTCTGGAGTGAGATCTGGTCACCGGTCTGGAGTGAGGTCTGGTCACCAGTCTGGAGTGAGATCTGGTCACCGGTCTGGTATGAAGTCTAGTCACCAGTCTGGAGTGAGGTCTGGTCACCGGTCCGGATTGAGGTCTGGTCACCGGTCTGGAGTGAGGTCTGGTCACCAGTCTGGAGTGAGGTCTGGTCACCAGTCTGGAGTGAGGTCTCGTCACCAGTCTGGAGTGAGGTCTGGTCACCAGTCTGGAGTGAGATCTGGTCACCGGTCTGGAGTGAGGTCTGGTCACCAGTCTGGAGTGAGGTCTGGTCACCAGTCTGGAGTGGGATCTGGTCACCGGTCTGGTGTGAAGTCTAGTCACCAGTCTGGAGTGAGGTCTGGTCACCGGTCTGGATTGAGGTCTGGTCACCGGTCTGGAGTGAGGTCTGGTCACCAGTCTGGAGTGAGGTCTGGTCACCAGTCTGGAGTGAGGTCTCGTCACCAGTCTGGAGTGAGGTCTGGTCACCAGTCTGGAGTGAGATCTGGTCACCGGTCTGGAGTGAGGTCTGGTCACCAGTCTGGAGTGAGGTCTGGTCACCAGTCTGGAGTGAGATCTGGTCACCGGTCTGGTGTGAAGTCTAGTCACCAGTCTGGAGTGAGGTCTGGTCACCGGTCTGGATTGAGGTCTGGTCACCGGTCTGGAGTGAGGTCTCGTCACCAGTCTGGAGTGAGGTCTGGTCACCAGTTTGGAGTGAGGCCTGGTCACTTGGCTGGAGTGAGGCCTGGTCACCGGTCTCGAGTGAGGCTGGTCCCCAGCCTGGGGTGAGGCCTGGTCACTGGGCTGGAGTGAGGCCTGGTTGCCAGTCTTGAGTGAGGCCTGGTCACCAGTCCTGGAATATCCATACTCAATGTCTCAGTACGCCAGCCCTCAGTGGCTCCCTCTCTGGGGAGGCTGACAGAAGAGGCCACTCACGTGAGAGGGGAACATGCTCAGGGTCACGGCTGCCTGGGTGGTGTTCCAAACCCTGCTTTGTGGGCTTATAAATGGGCAGGTCAACACTGCCTATGAACAATGTCGATCCATCTCCAGACTGCAGCACATCCTCAGCACATTGCGACTCCCCAGCACATCCCCACCACAGAATGCATAGGACCCTGAGTGCAACTGCAGCAGTCGATCAGCCTGAAGCTCGCCATCTAGTGTTTGAATTCGCAGAATTCAGGAGCCAACTTGGCAGTTAGCTGTCATCGGCCTGACAAATCCCAATTATATGTGCTGCTGCTGACTAACACTCAGACCAGAGCAGACATGAAACTCAGTATGAAACAGTCACTGAGAGAGAGGGAGAGAAACACAGTGGAATTAGAGAATTTAACAACACAGGACAAGACTGTTGAGTCCTGTGCCAGCTGCTGGGAAAGCTATTTGGTTCGTTCACACTTCACTCCCTTTCAACATGGCCCAGTGAATGTTCCTGTTCAAGGATAGATCCAATTCCCTTTGGAAAGACAGCACTGAATCTGCTTCCATTACCCTTTTCCAGCAGATCATTCCAGACAATTCCTCGCTGTGGAAAAGGATTATCCTGAACTTCCTTCACTGGCATGTTTGCTAATCACATTCAATCTGTGTCCTCTGGTTAACAACCAGACCACAAGACCAAAATAAAACACAGCATTCAGCTTTCCATCAAAATGTCAAAGTTAAACACGCATTGGAGCAGGGGGAGTATTTACAAACACTGAGGGAGTGCCGCACTGTCAGAGGGTCAGTATTGAGAGAGTGCCGCACTGTCGGAGGGTCAGTACTGAGGGAGTGCTGCACTGTCAGAGGGTCAGTACTGAGTGTGCCGCACTGTCAGAGGGTCAGTAATGAGAGAGTGTCACACTGTCAGAGGGTCAGTATTGAGAGAGTGCCGCACTGTCAGAGAGTCAGTATTGAGAGAGTGTCGCACTGTCAGAGAGTCAGTATTGACAGAGTGCCGCACTGTCAGAGGGTCAGTATTGAGAGTGTACCGCACTGTCAGAGGGTCAGAATTGAGAGAGTGCCGCACTCTCAGAGAGTCAGTATTGAGAGTGTGCCGCACTCAGAGAGTCAGTATTGAGAGAGTATCGCACTCTCAGAGAGTCAGTATTTAGAGTGTGCCGCACTGTCAGAGAGTCAGTATTGAGAGAGTATCGCACTCAGAGGGTCAGTAGTGAGAGAGTACCGCACTGTCGGAGGGTCAGTATTGAGAGAGTACTGCACTGTCGGAGGGTCAGTACTGATAAAGCGCTGCTGTGTTGGAGATGTCGTCTTTTGGATGAAATATTAAATCGAGGTCCAATCTCCCATCACATGTCAAAGATCCCTCAGCCATTATTCGAACTATAGCAGGCGAAGTCTAGCCAGTGATATAACCCTTGAACCTAAAAACAGCAGCCCTGGTCATTATCACCGTTGCTATATATGGCATCTCGCTGTACAGAATTTGGCAGTTGCATTTCCTCCATTACAAATGGTGAATACACATTAAAAAAAAAGTCACATTGGCTGGAAATTGCTTCCAGAATGTAAGAAATGGGACCTTTAATAAATGACATTTCTCAGAATACTATAGAATTGTCATGGAAACAGTAGTATGAAACAGACTGACAGAAAAGCTGTTTTCCTCTCTATCAAAAGGAACCGAGACGATAAGGGAAGAAAAGCATGACATTCCCGAGGGGCTCATATAGATGTCACTAGACACCACATACATTCCGAAGCTGATGCAAGGGAGTCTTCTAGTACCCTGTGTACCCTCTTATCTGCACGAGTGTCTGATGAAAGCTAACATTTGACCTCCAGTGTGAAGTAAACTGTAAGATGACCTGGAGCTGAGGTGATGGACAAGGGGGAGGTGACCCTTCCCCCCACCGACGATTTGGGTACCTGTCCTGTATTCACTGTATTCATAGGATGAATTACCAATCCCTAGAAATAAAGTATATAAACAGGAGCACAAGAAGGAAATAGTCAGACTTTGAAGGACGAAGGAGGAACCTCCTGAAGCTTGGCTTCGGCCTAACACTTTGGTTAGCTCGAGAAGACTGAGGACTGCGTAGAGACCACCTGCACTTCGCCTGCCTCATCCACCAGGGAAATTGACAACACTGTATGAACTGGAATCAGTAATCTGTTCAATCAGTCACGTGTCGTATGTCTTATCTTTCCAGTTAGCTTAAGTATCTTCATACTTAAATTGCTACTTCTTAATATGCATTGTATTTAAACTGTTGCTTCAGAATAAACCATTTTAAAATTACATTATGAGCGCGACCACCTTCTTTGGGTATCTGTGACTCCCGAACCTAAATCTTACAGGGTGGCCTGAGCTTGTGAAAGGTCTTGCGGTTGTTACTTAATCTGAAGATGAGTTTCTGACCACACTCCACCAAGATGACCAACTTCCACTTCCATAACATGGCCTGACTCTGTCCCTGACTCAACTCATCTGTTGTTTAAACCTTCATCCAGGCCTTTCTTAGCTCGAGACTTGACTACTCCACTGCTGTCCTGGCAGCCTCCCATCCTCCGCCATCTTGAGTTCATCCAAAACTCTGCTGCCCGTAACCTAACATGCGCCAAGTCCTGTTTACCCATCATCCCTGAGCTCACTGATTTATACTGGCTCCCGCCTGAACAGTGCCTCAATTTTAAAATTTTCCTGTTCAAATCCCTCCATTCCCATCGCTCCACCATTGGCGGCCGTGCCTTCAGCTGCCTGGGCCCCAAGCTCTGGAATCCCCTCCCTAAACCTCTCGGCCTTCCTACCTCCTGTCTTCCTCCTTTTCAGAAACTTGAAACGTACCTCTTTGACTGAGCCTTTGATCAGCCGTCCTAATATCTCCAAACGGGGCTCGGTGTCAAACTGTTTGCTAATCCTGAGAAGCAGCTTGGAACGTCTTGCCACATTGAAGGCGCTATATAAATGCAGGCTGTCATTATATGAACTGGAGCTTCTTACTCGTCTTCTGTTGAGTCACCCCCATGTTTAACCAGAACTCATGGGAGGAGAGGGCGCTCTCTGTTTGCGTATTGTTTGAAACATGTCTGTCGATGTACAGCGGATGCCAGCAGTTGAAGAAATCTGTTGAGCTGATAAGGACCTCTGACGTTGGTCAGTGAGCATTCTGTGCACTATCAGCAGGCAACGCATGAACAGACACTATTTTTATCCAGCAGTGTGTCTGTGTGTGTGTGAGTGGGAAACAGGTAGCAGCTGCTCGATGCGGGGGGTAGCAGCAAGATGGTCTTAGTTATCTGTTTGAAATGTTCATTTTGCCAGTTTTAGGAGTCCATGTCAGTCCCGGTGAAGTCAGGACACTCACCAGCTGCTGTGGCCCCTTGAGAACCGTCCGCTCACACTCTCCGCCCAGGGCTCCTCACACAGCGACCCGACGACAGCAGCAGTCACACAGTTCACAGAGTTGGAGAACAATAGAGAGTGGGGGTGGGGGAGTGGCACGGGGTTGTCAGGACCCAAACACCGTGTTCAAGTTGCAGTGACGTTTCAAAGCCAGAGAGGAAAAAACAAAAAAGAGAGGGAGAGACAGAGAGAGAGACAAAGGGCTGAAATTCATGAGCGCCGCCAATCGCGGTGGCGCGCTCTGACCTCGGCGGTCCTCAGGCGCGGCTGCACCGTCGCTGAGCCCCCGCCATACAGAACATTTGACCCTCAACCCCTTCCCACCATCCCCACCACCAATCGGAGTGGGTTTCCCCGCTGCCACACCGCTCCCGACCTGAACATTTCACTGCTCCCCCCTCCCCTCCCCACCAGTGTCACACCTCGGAAATTCCTCAATGGCCGGAATATTGGCGTGGGACAGCCCCCCGGGACAAATTAAGTGGACTTGCGTCTTTTTAGCTTAATTTTAATATTGAAATGAAGGGGCCGCACCAAGGCCTCGCAGCCACCGGTAAAATACAGTGCGGCATTCTAGGTGTCAGGGGTCGTGGCGGGCCTCTCCCGGAAGAATTTCCCAGGCACCCCTGCCACAACCCCCGAACCCGGAGGCCTCATAAATCTCAGCCCAGAAAGACTGAGAGAGATAGTGACAGAATGAAAGGACCAAAATTATAGGGGAAGCGAGAGAAAAGGGCAGAAAGGCAATGAGAGATGGAAAGAAATAGGGAGAAAGAAAGAGGGAGAGAGACAGGGAGAGAGAAATAGAGAGGAGCAGTTCTTGTAACCGACAGTGCATTGAAAGGATAAGATCACTAGTTCCCTCAATCAGTTCACGCTGGGGATGGACAGATTCCTCGCACACTTGACATCATTCAGAGTAAAGCCAGTATTCCAGATTACTGACATGATTTGTATTTACACAGAGGCCAGATGAATGTGCATTGTAGCAATGGGACAAATGTCTGTCACAGAGGCTACTGAGATCGAGGAAACATTTTCTTCACACTGTTGCCTATATGCTCCAGTGAAGCGTAAGTCTCATGGGGAGCAGAATTATATCATCCCAGTGGTGCGGGAACAGAGGCTGCAGGGTTGTGGGTAAAATGGCGTGGGCCCACGTTGAGCCAGCTCCCCAATAGCTTCCCACCGCCAACCAATTTTACGAGATGTGGATGGTGGGACCTTGGCGGTGGGCAGGTAATTAAGGGTGCCCGGTCGTGACCCATCCGATCTCAATGGCCTCCTCCACCACCATGGTGGTGGAAGTTACTCCACCTCCGGCTTGTTGACGCTCCCTGGCATTCTGCACGTGCTTTACCAGCAAGCCCAGACATATGCAATGTCACTCCCGTCTCATGGCCCATCCGTGCTGCTCTCTCTGAGGCTCTGTAAACGGGCAACACCGCGCCACTGGGGTGGCAACGGAGAGGTGGCCGTTCAGCCATCCAAACCCGGCATTCACCCATCGCTGACCACGGGGTTCGGTTGTGCGTGAACTGGGCACCTCAATGTGGATGTTGGTACCCGGGTCAACCAACCCGTCTCGCATTTCATGAGCACCTTCTAATTCAGGCTGGGCTTCCAGTTTGCCGTTCTAAATGCCACTTCGCCTTTCCAAACAGCAGCAGCTCATTCAATCTCATCCTGCGCTCGGTCCAGGTTCTCGAACCGCCCCTCGGCCGGCTCACTGTCGCTGCCACCTCCAGCCATGCCTACTTCATCAGGCTTGCGGGCTCCTCCTTCCACCTGCTGGAAACAGGATATCTCTGCTTTCCCTTTTCTGCCACCTCCAGGGAGGAGTCACTGAATCGGGCAAGTGACCCTTCCTTGTGCTGAAGCCATTGCTCCACAGTCTTCGTTGATGTAAGCCCCTTTCTTTGTAGCCTGTGACTGCAGCCTCACTGTGTATCTCAGTGGCCTATTAACAGCCAAATAAAGGCCCCCTCCTGCCACTGCTGGGATCTTACCAGCGGTGAGGTGGGGGTGGGGAGGGCTCCACCATGCAGGGGAGATGCCTTGTCAAATGAGGCGCCCTCCCTATGGGCTTGGTTGGGGGGGAGGCTCCCTCCTCCATGGGCAATTTGTGGCCCATGGAGCACCCCCACTGGGAACAACTTTACCCCCCGGGAACCCACCTCCCACTCCTCAACCCCCCTCGCCAGGGCCTTCCAGACAGGCCCCGGTGACCTCGCCTCCTGTCCGGGCTTGCAGTGCTGGGCCTGGGTCTGAGACCTCTACAGTACTGGATGTGGCCACTGCTCCCAGTGGCGCTGCTGAGCTGCCAGCCCTCTGATTGGCCAGCAGCTCTTGGAGGCGGGATCCCCATCTCTTTAAAATCTCTAAAGGGACGGGGATCCCGCCTCCTAAAACTTTGAATCAAAAAAGACCGGAGGTTTGCCCTGCATTTCCGGCCCAGCGCTGGGAGACCTGCCTCCAGAAATAAATCCAGCCCATGGTCTGTCCTCTCAGGTTATAAAATATCCCACAGCACTATATCAAGACGATCACAGGAAATCCCTGATATCCTTGCCTATTTGGCCCCAAGATGAGTTTCCGACCACATATCTACAACATCAGAAAGACAACCAATTTGCACCCCAATAGCATCTCCTGTCTCAGCTTAACTGTCGCTGCTTTCATTACCGCTGGACTTGACTATTCCAACAGACTCCTCGCTGGTCTCCCACAATCTACCCTCCATAAACTTGAGGTCATCCAATGCCCTGCTGCCCACGTCTTAGCTCGCACCAAATCCCGTTCACCCATCACCCCTTGACCCCGCCGTTCTATGTTGGCTTCCAGCTAAGCTTCGATTTTACAATTCTCATCCTTGTTTTCAAATCCCTCCATGGGCCTCACCCCCTCCCGCCCAACAACCCTCTGAGATCTCTGTACTCCTTTAATTCTGACCTCTTGAGCATCCCCGATTTTAATTGTTTCCACCATTGGTGGCCAATCCTTCGGCTCCCAGGGCCTTAGCTCTGAAATTACCTCCCTCACCCCCTCCGCCTCTTTTTCTCTCTTTCCTCCTTTAAGTTGCCCTTTAAAACCATCTCTTCAATCAAGCTTTTGACCATCTGCCCCACTATCTCGATGGCAAATTTTGTTTGATTATGCCGCCGTGAAACACCTTGGGATGTTTTACTATGTCAAAGGTGCTATATAATTCAGTTGTTGTTGTTGTTAACCAACACCTCACTATCTCAAGGCTGTTTGTGGGAGCTTGCTTTGCGCAAATGGAAAGCACTTCATTGCTGTGAAGTGATTTGAGATGCCCTGAGTCATTAATGGCACTATAGAAATGGCAGATTTCCTTGGCAGGCATTCAAAATCAGACTCTTGCACTCACCATACTTAGAGCTTTATCCATTTAGGACCAGATTCATAACATTCAGTTTCACAACCTTCCCCAATGTGCGATTGGCTCACAACCTAAGTACATTTCTTTTTATTCTGTCATGGGACGTGGGCGTCGCTGGCTAGGGCAGCATTTATTGCTCATCCCTAATTGCCCGAGAAGGCGGTGGTGAGCTGCCTTCTTGAATTGCTGCAATCCATTTACCTATGCACGGCCAACCACACAATCTCACTGCACTGCAACCGAACTCAAATCATTCACAGCAGCTCTACCTCGCTGTGGTCAACTCAAAACCCTCTCTCAGCCATGTTGCACTGTAAATCCACCCTCCTACATCACATACAGATTATGTTTTACCCAATTCCTCTGGTTAACTTAAAATGGATTGATTGTGATGTAATTTTGCACATGCTGCCACTGACTAGAACTGTCAAATGGGGTCAATAGAAATATTTGAGCAAATAATGCAAAGTTAACAATTAGATTACTGTTTTTTTTCATTCATTCATGGGATGTGGGCGTCACTGGCCAGGCCAGCGTTTATTACCCATCCCTAATTACCCTTGAGAAGGTGGTGGTGAGCTGCCTTCTTGAACCGCTGCAGTCCTTGGGATGTAGGTACACCCACACTGCTGTTAGGAAGGGAGTTCCAGGATTTTGACCCAGCGACAGTGAAGGAACGGCGATATAGTTCCAAGGAAGAGGTGGAGACATAGGAGAAGGATGGTGAAGAGGAGGAGCAGATGGAGGAGGAGATGGCGGAGGAGGAGAGGGGAGTAGCAAGAGGGGTAGAAAGAGGAGGAGGAGCAGGATTGGGAGGAGGAAGGTGGAAAGGAGAGGAAGGAGGAGAAGAAAGAGTGTGAGGAGGAGAAGCTGGTGGAGGCGGAAGACAAAGAGGAGAGAAAAAAAAGAGGAGGAGGCAATTAGGTTGAGGCAGAGGTGAGCGGGAGGAGAAGAAGGAGGAACAGAAGGAATAACAGGAGCTGGAGGAGAGACAGGAGGCAGAGACGGGGGAGAGGAGTAGAGGAAGGAGGAGATTGAGGAGGAGGTGAGGGAGGAGTAGCAGCAGGAGAGGAGGAGGAGAAGATGGAGGTAGAGGAAGAGGAGTATAAGGACCAGGATGTGAGGAGGAGGCGAGAAGGAGGTGGAGGAGACGTGGAGGCGTACGAGGAGGATGAAGAGGAGGACTGGAGAAGGAAAAGTGGAGGAGGAGGTTGGTAGGAGATGCACAAAATGAAAGAGGAGGAGGAGGTGGAGAAGGAGGGAATGAGGCAAAGGAGAAGTGGAGGAAGTGCTGGAGATGGAGAGAAAAGCAGCAGGAGGAGGAAGTAGCAGCACAGGAGGAGGAGGGGAGTGGAGGAGAAAGTGAAGGAGGAGGAGGAGAGGAGGAGCTGGAGGTAAAGATGAGCAGAAGGAAGAGAGGTGGAGCAACAGGAGGAGAAAGAGGAGGAGCAGGAGCTGAATGAGGAGGGCAGGAGGAGGTGAAATATGAAGAGGGGAGGAGACAGAGAGGAGGTAGGGCAGGAGGAAGAGAATGAGGAGGGGATGGAGTGGGATAAAGATTAGGGGCCAAGGAGGAAGTGGAGGAGGAGCTGGAGGCAGTGGAGGGGTAGTGGAGGAGAAGAAGGATGAAAAGGAGGTGACGAAAAAGACGAGGGAGTGGAGGAACCAGAAAATGAGGGACAGGAGCAGCTGGAGCAGGAGGAGGAGAGGAAGAGGTGGAGGCATAGGGGAGGAGAGGAGAAGGAGGGAGAGCTTTGAGGAGGAGGAGGGAATGAGGAGGAGGAAGTATAAAGGAGAAAGGGAAATTGGAGGATGAGGTTGGGGAGGAGGATGGAAGGAGGAGCAGGAGGTGGAGGAGAGGAGTAGGAGAAGAGGAGGATTAAGGATTAACAGGAGGAGAAAGAAGAGGAAAAGGCGTAGGAGATGCATGAGGAGAGGAGGAGGAGGCAGATAAAGAAGAGGGGCAGAGGCAGAGAAGGAAGTAGAGATGGAGAAAGAGGAGGAGCAGAGAGGAGAAGGAAGAAGCAACAGGAGGAATAGAGGAACAGGAGAGGAGGAGGCAAAAATTTGGAGGGAGAGAAGGAGGAGAGGAAGAGAGTGAAGAGCGAGGAGGAGAAGGAGGGAGTCATGGACCAGGAGGAGGAGGATGATGATGAAAAGGAGCGGAGGAGGAGTGGAAGAAGTGAGGGGGGGAGAAGAAGGAAGAGGAGAGGAGTAGAAGTAGAAGGTGCTTGAGGATGTGTTGGAGGAGGAGGAGCAGGAGTGGTTAAGGAGGAGGAGAGGTAGAGGAGGAGGAGAGGTGGAGGAGGTTCTGGAAGTGGAGGGGCAGAGTAGAGGAGGAGACGGGAGCAGGAAGATGTGTAGGAGGAGGAAGAGTAAGACGTGGAGAGGAGGGGAATGTGGAGGAGGGAGAGGAGGAGCTGGAGGTGGGTGAGCGGGGGAGGAAAAGGAGGAAGGAGGAACTGGAGGAGGGGAAAGAGGAGGGGAGTGAGCATGTGGAGCAATAGAAAGCAGAGGAGTAAAGAAAGAAAAGAGGCAGGAAGGAAAAGAGAAAGTGGAAGAAGTGGCGGAGGAGAACAAGAAATAGAGGAGAGGAGGTGAGGACAGAGAAAGAGGAGGAGAAGCTCCTCCTCCACTCTGCCCTTCTCCTCCTACCCTCATGTTCCTCCAGGAGGCAGAGGACCAGGAGGGTGGAGTAGGAGGAGTGGATAAGGAGGAGGAGGAGAGAAGGGAGGAAGAGGGCAAGGAGGAGAGTCAAAGGAGAAAGCAAAAGAGCAGGAGCGAGAGGAAAAGGAGAGGAGGGAAGAAGGCAATGACGTGGAGGAACAGATGTGGAAGGAAGAAGAAAGAAGGGAGGGGGTGGAGGAAGAGAGGATGAGGACCAGGAGAAGAGGAGGAGGAGATGAAGTGAAGGAAGAGAGGAGGGTGAGGAGGAGCTGGAGAAGGATGAGTAGAGTAAGAGGAAATGAGGCTGAGGAGCAGCAGAAAAAACTGGATGAGAAGGAGTGGAAGAAGTAAAGGAGGAAGAGGTGGAGAGCAGCAAGAGAAGTAGAAATTGAAAAAGGAACAGGTTGAGGAACTGGAGGTGGAGGAGGAAGAGGAGAAGGAGGTAGAGGAGCAGAGGTAGGAGAAGGAGGTGGCAGAAAATGAAGAGGAGGAGCTGCATGCGGAGGAGAATGAGGAGGAAGAGGAGGATGAGGAAGAGAGGTGGAGGCCTAGGAGGAGTTTGAAGAAAGTGAGAGGAGAAGGAGAAAGTATAGAAAGAGGCGGAGGAGGAGCTGGCGGACAAGGAGGAGGAAGAGGAGAGGAGGAGGAGCTGGAGGACAAGGAGGAGGAAGAGGAGAGGAGGAAGAGCTGTTGAACAAGGAGGAGGAAAAGGAGAGGAGGAGGAGCTGGAGGACAAGGAGGAGGAAGAGGAGAGGAGGAGGAGCTGGAGGACAAGGAGGGGGTGAAGGAGGAAGAGGAGATGGAAGAGGACAGGGACAAGATGAGAAAGAGGAGGAGGCAGCAGAGAGGAGGGTGGGAAAGGAGGAAGAAGAAAGGAGAGGTGTAGGAGGGGTGGAGGAGCAGAAGAGTCAAGATGAGAAGGATGTGAAGCAGGAAGAAGAGGAGGTGGAGGAAGAGATGAATGGAGGAGGAGGATGAGGGGGAGGAAGAAGAGGCAGAAAAGGAGGAGTGTAAGCAGGATGAAGAAGATGGCAAGGAGGAAGAGGAAGGAGCTGGAGGAGGAGAAGAGGAGTGTAATGAGGAGGATGTGAAGGAGTAGGAGAAAGATGAAGAGGAGGAGAGATGGAGGAGGGAAGGAGGAGGAAAAGAGGTGCAAGCATAGGAGGAGGCTTCTCTCACTGGGCCTGGGACTCTCTCACTGGGCCTGGGAATCTCTCACTGGGCCTGGGACTCTCTCACTGGGAGTGGGACTCTCTTACTGGGCCTGGAACTCTCTCACTGGGCCTGGGAATCTCTCACTGGGCCTGGGGCTCTCTCACTGGGCCTGGGACTCTCTCACTGGGCCTGGGACTCTCTCACTGGGAGTGGGACTCTCTTACTGGGCCTGGAACTCTCTCACTGGGCCTGGGACTCTCTCACTGGGCCTGGGACTCTCTCACTGGGCCTGGGACTCTCTCACTGGGAGTGGGACTCTCTCACTGGAAGTGGGACTCTCTCACTGGGAGTGGGAATCTCTCACTGGGCCTGGGACTCTCTCACTGGGAGTGGGACTCTCTCACGGAATGGGACTCTCTCACTGGGAGTGGGACTCTCTCACTGGGCCTGGGGCTCTCTCACTGAGCCTGGGACTCTCTCGCTGGGAGTGGGACTCTCTCACTGGGACTGGGGCTCTCTTATTGGGAGTGGGTCTCTCTCATTGGGCCTGGGACTCTCTCACTTGGAATGGGACTCTCTCACTGGGAGTGGAACTCTCTCACTGGGCCTGGGACTCTCTCACTGGGCCTGGGACTCTCTCACTGGGAGTGGGACTCTCTCATTGGGCCTGGGGCTCTCTCACTGAGCCTGGGACTCTCTCGCTGGGAGTGGGACTCTCTCACTGGGCCTGGGGCTCTCTCACTGGGTCTGGGACTCTCTCACTGGGAGTGGGACTCTCTCACTGGGGGTGGGTCTCTCTCACTGAGCCTAGGACTCTTTCACTGGGCCTGGGGCTCTGCCACTGGGCCTGTGACTCTGCCACTGGGCCTGGGGCTCCATCACTGGGCCTGGGACACTGTCCCTGTGCCTGGGACTGTCTCACTGGGCCTGGGGCTCTCTCACTGGGAGTGGGACTCTCTCACTGGGCCTCGGGCTCTCTCACTGGGCCTGGGGCTCTCTCTCTGGGAGTGGGACTCTCTCACTGGGCCTGGGACTCTCTCACTGGGAGTGGGGCTCTCTCACTGAGCCTGGGACTCTCTCACTGGGCCTGGGGCTCTCTTATTGGGAGTGGGTCTCTCTCATTGGGCCTGGGACTCTCTCACTTGGAATGGGACTCTCTCACGGAATGGGACTCTCTCACTGGGAGTGGAACTCTCTCACTGGGCCTGGGACTCTCTCACTGGGCCTGGGACTCTCTCACTGGGAGTGGGACTCTCTCATTGGGCCTGGGGCTCTCTCACTGAGCCTGGGACTCTCTCGCTGGGAGTGGGACTCTCTCGCTGGGCCTGGAGCTCTCTCACTGGGTCTGGGACTCTCTCACTGGGGGTGGGTCTCTCTCACTGAGCCTAGGACTCTTTCACTGGGCCTGGGGCTCTGCCACTGGGCCTGTGACTCTGCCACTGGGCCTGGGGCTCCATCACTGGGCCTGGGACACTGTCCCTGTGCCTTGGACTCTCTCACTGGGCCTGGGGCTCTCTCACTGGGAGTGGGACTCTCACTGGGCCTGGGGCTCTCTCACTGGGCCTGGGGCTCTGTCCCTGGGCCTGGGGCTCTTTCACTGGGAGTGGGACTCTCTCACTGGGCCTGGGACTCTCTCTCTGGGAATGGGACTCTCTCACTGGGCCTGGGACTCTCTCACTGGGAGTGGGACTCTCTCACTGGGAGTGGGACGCTCTCACTGGGAGTGGGACTCTCTCACTGGACCTGGGACTCTCTCACTGGACCTGGGACTCTCTCACTGGGAGTGGGACTCTCTCACTGGGCCTGGGACTCTCTCACTGGGCCTGGGCCTCTCTCACTGGGCCTGGGATTCTCTCGCTGGGAGTGGGACTCTCTCACTGGGCCTGGGACTCTCTTATTGGGAGTGGGGCTCTCTCACTGGGCCTGGGACTCTCTCACTGGGCCTGGGACTCTCTCACTGGGAGTGGGACTCTCTCACTGGGCCTGGGGCTCTCTCACTGGGCCTGGGGCTCTCTCACTGGGCCTGGGGCTCTCTCGCTGGGAGTGGGACTCTCTCACTGGGCCTGGGGCTCTCTCACTGGGTCTGGGACTCTCTCACTGGGCCTGGGACTCTCTCACTGGGCCTGGGGCTCTCTCACTGGGAGTGGGACTCTTTCACTGGGCCTGGGGCTCTCTCACTGAGCCTGGGACTCTCTTGCTGGGAGTGGGACTCTCTCACTGGGCCTGGGGCTCTCTCACCGGGCCTGGGACTCTCTCACTGGGATTGGGACTCTCTCACTGGGCCTGGGACTCTCTCACAGAGTGGGGCTCTCTCACTGGGCCTGGGGCCCTCTCACTGGGAGTGGGACTCTCTCACTGGGCCTGGGACTCTCTCTCTGGAAGTGGGACTCTCTCACTGGGCCTGGTACTCTCTCACTGGGCCTTGGGCTGGGCCTGGGACTCTCTCACTGGGCCTGGGGCTCTCTCACTGGGCCAGGGACTCTCTCACTGGGCCCGGGGCTCTCTCACTGGGCCTGGGGCTCTCTCACTGGTCCTGGAGCTCTCTCACTGAGTCTGTGGCTCTCTCACTGAAGTGTTGATGCTCTCACTGGACAGAATCTTTTCGAGTCCCTCAGGGACAAGCTCGAAGCTGGGAGCAGGAAATTCAGAGACTTCTCAGTGGCTTATTTCAGCAGCCCGACAGGCCTCCTGTTTTAACACCCGTCCCCACAAATGCTGCAGCCATCAGCAGGACACAGCTGCGGCCAGAGGCCATCCTGTTGAGGGGTTTCCCCTGCACACAAGTGACCTCGCAGCTGTGGCTAGAGTTTATTTTTGAAAAGTTCAAACCTCTTCAGAGTTGAGGTTGATGAGGAAGAATATAGGAGGAGGATGTGAAGGAGGAGGAAGATGAAGAGGAGGAGGAAAGAAGGAGGGGCGGAAGAGGCAAAGAGGTGTAGGCGCCCTTGCAGTCCCTCGCCTGCAGCCTCTGCCAATGGGGCTGCTGTCCTTCCAAGTCTGCAGCCTCAGGAACCCACCCACTGTCCTTAATTGGACAGCGGATCTGCAGGCAGCCTCCTAATTGGCCGCGTCTGGGAAGATCTCCCAGACTGGCGTCCTGACAGCCAGTGCGAGGTTGGGAGCTGGAAATGGTCCCGCCCCTCGATTGCTTTGTAAAGGAACAAGATTCTGCCCCCTGGATCTGGGAGTCACTCACAGGAATCCTGACTCACCGGAACTGGTCTCTTCCAGTGGGACTGGGACTCTCCCACTGGGACTGGGACTCTGTCGCTGGGATAGTGCCATTCTCCCTGTGACAGCAAAATTTTCACTGGAACAGTGACTCCAATCCTGAGTATATGACTCACTGGAACTGGGACCCTCTCACTGGGACAGTGATGCTCTCCAGGGACTCTGATACTCTCACTGGGGCTATGGTTCTATCACTGGTATTTTGATGCTCTCACTGGGCTGGATTTTATACTGAATCTGCCGGCATGGCCGTGGTCATCCCGTCCCCATGCCATCTTGTCAGCAGTGTGGAAGTTAGAGGACAGTACTCCCACCCAAGGCCGATTGAGCCACGTACGGGCAGCTTCCCGCCTCCATTCCCATTTCACGTGCATCGGTCGGGCCCACCGCCCCGTGGCAATACCAGCAGGTGAGAACTGGCAACCTCCCAGCGGGCTCGGATGGGGTATCGCTCCTCTGGGGGCAATCGATGCCTGCCCCAGCAGCAAGAACTGCACCCCCTCCCCGTCCCCTACCACCCTCACAAACTCTCACCCCACCCCCCCACCCCGTTGCCCGGGCCTGCCTCTCTGGCCCTGGCGACCCCAACCCCCACTTACCTGCGTCCGGGGGTCTCCTCCATCTTTGCCACTGCAGGCCGCCTGAAGTACCGGCAGTGGCCACCGCTCCTGGTGGCGCTGCCCGCCCTCTGATTGGCTGGCAGCTCCGGAGATGCGAGCTTGTCCCTTAAAGGCATGGCGTCCCCAACTGGCTGCCTGACGTGGAATTCCACCGGGGTTGCGACAGAGGGCCATTGTCGACAAACGTGGATACCTTCCACTCAGTCCCCTCATCTAAGTCATTCATCTAGAGTGTAAATAGCTGAGGCCCAAGCACTGATTCTTGTGATACTCCAGCCCTGTCAACCCAAAAAATGTCCCATTTATTCCTACTCTCTGTTTTCTGTCCATTAACCGATCCTAAATCTGTGCTAATATATTGCCCCCAATTCCATGAGTCCTAATTTTGCATAATAACCTTCTGTAAGATCAAAACCCATGCATCCACTGTCTCTGCAGCTACCTCTTTTAAAACCCAATGTTGGAGTTATCATGCTGGGCCCCCATCTGCCAAGAATGAGGCACATTAATTTTGTCATGAACATTGATTTTAAATTGTTATTGGAGTGAAGAAAGGACTTGTTAAACAGATCAGCCATGGCTGGAAAAGACATTTGCATATTAACAGATGGTGTTTGGAAGGACAAAGCAGCCATTCCCTGACACATTCAACCCACAATGGACTTTTGATCACCAGACGTTGAAGGTGGGGGAGCTCGCATTCCAGGTTGACTGCTAAGATGACCAAATACACAAACGGACATGGTCAAACCAGCTAGTCACATGACTAACCTGCTGGGCAACCTGAGTTTTTTGAATTTGTACAAACAGTTTGGGCAAAAAGTGGTTTGTTCCTGGACTGAGAAGGTCTCTCTCCTGTCTGCTCCCATCTCTTTCTCACAAGCCTCTGAATCTACTGAAGGCACAGGAACCCCAAGAGAGAAAAGTCTCCAACAGTGAACAAGGTTTAAGAAGAATACTGGGCCCCAATGAAAAGCAAGATCTACCAACAATCAAGGACTCTAGAGTGAGCTTGAAGAACCGTAACAAAAACTCTTCAGATATTGCCTCAAACCTTTCCATTTTATTTTTCTTCTGCTCTTTTCTGTCTCTATTTGCATGTGTGTATCGCATATGCATGCTGGCGTGGGTGCGTTGTGTATCCATAGGCATGAACCAAATTAGAGTTTAAGTTCAATAAATTTCAACTTTTCTTCTTTAAACCTAAGAAAGCCTGTTTGCCTTATATTTGAAAAGCGGTGAACAAGGATTCACCAAGGGGGAGCTAAAAAAAGATATGTTTAAAATTAAACCCTGTTACAGTAAGACCAGGTGAAGGCTGAAAGGGAACCCTCCACCTCTTTCTCACCTGGTCATGATAGAATTCATTCATAAGGAAGTAGTAGCAGGACATTTAGAAATCGGAATGCAAACAAGCACGGTCATCATGGCTTTCCGGAAAGGAAATCGTGTTTGACAAATTTATTAGAGTTCTTTGAGGTTGTGTAAAGGGAAGCCAGTAGATATAGGGCTGAATTTTATGGGCGCCTTACGGATGGGATCGGAGGCAGGGGAGCCTATAAAATTGCCTCGGAAGGCAGGGGGTGGAGTACCCGTCGCTTTCCCAACGCCTTGCAATTATGTTGGGGGTGGGGGGGGGGGGAAGGCCGAGGATGGTGATGCTAATTGAAGGCAGAGGGACCTGTTGCTATGGGCAGACGCTGCCAGAAAACCTGGTGGCCTCCTAGCAGGGTTGGGGATCCCTCCTCTGGGTACAATCCAGGGCTCCTGGAGGGCCGTCCTGGCATTAATCGCCACCCCTCCGCCACCTCACCCTCATGGGGAGAGAATGGCATCGTGACAACGTCACTGCACTAGTAATTCAGAGGCCCAGGTTAACACTCATGGGGACATCGGTTCAAATCCCACCATGGCAGCTGGTGGAATTTAAATTCAATTATTTAATTAAAAAAATTGGAAATGAAAGCTAGTCTCATTAATGGTGCCATGAAATTATCACTGATTGTCTCAAAAACTCATCTGGTTCACTAATGTCCTTTCGGGTAGCAAATTTGCTTGCTCTGGCCTACATGTGACTCCAGACCCACAGCAATGTCGTTGACTCTTAACTGCCCTCGGAAATGGCCCAGCAAGCCGCTCAGTTTTTTTTATTCGTTCATGGGATGTGGGTATTGCTGGCAAGGCCAGCATTTATTGCCCATCCCTAATTGCCCTTGAGAAGGTGGTGGTGAGCTGCCTTCTTGAACCGCTGTAGTCCATGAGGGGTAGGTACACCCACAGTGCTGTTAGGAAGGGAGTTCCAGGATTTTGACCCAGCGACAGTGAATGAACGGCGATATAGTTCCAAGTCAGGATGGTACGTGACTTGGAGGGGAACTTGCAGGTGGTGGTGTTCCAATGCACCTGCTACCCTTGTCCTTCTAGGTGGTAGAGGTCGCGGGTTTGGAAGGTGCTGTCTAAGGAGCTTTGGTGAGTTGCTGCAGTGCATCTTGTAGATGGTACACACTGCTGCCACTGTGCGTTGGTGGTGGAGGGAATGAATGTTAGTGGATGGGATGCCAATCAAGTGGGCTGCTTTGTCCCGGATGGTGTCGAGCTTCTTGAGTGTTGTTGGAGCTGCACCCATCCAGGCAAGTGGAGAGTATTCCATCACACTCCTGACTTGTGCCTTGTAGATGGTGGACAGGCTTTGGGGAGTCAGGAGGTGAGTTACTCGCCTCAGGACTCCTAGCCTCTGACCTGCTCTTGTAGCCATGATATTTATATGGCTACTCCAGTTGTTTCTGGTCAATAGTAGCCCCTAGGATGTTGATAGTGGGAGATGGTAATGGCATTGAATGTCAAGGGGAGATGGTTAGATTCTCTCTTGTTGGAAATGGTCATTGCCTGGCAACTGTGTAGCACGAATGTTACTTGCCACTTATTAGCCCAAGTCTGGATATTGTCCAGGTCTTTTCTACACGGACAGCTTCAGTATCTGAGGAGTCGCGAATGGTGCTGAACATTGTGCAATCATCAGTGAACATCCCCACTTGTGACCTTATGATTGAAGGAAGGTCATTGATGAAGCAACTGAAGATGGTTGGGCCTAGGACACTACCCTGAGGAACTCCTGCAATAATATCCTGGGACTGATATGATTGACCTCTAACAACTACAACCATCTTCCTTTGCACTAGGTATGACTCCAAGCAGTGGACAGTTTCCCCCTAATTCCCATTGACTCTATTTTTGCTCGGGCTCCTTGATGCCATACTTTGTCCAATGCTGCCTTGATGTCAGGGCATTAGGGATAAGCAACAAATGCTGGCCTTGCCAGCGGTGCCCACATACCATGAAAGAATAAAAAAAGACCCCCCCCACCCACCTTGACTGACACAACCACCCCAACCCCGTCACCGGGGCCTGCCGGAATGACCCTGGTGACCACTACCCCATTTACCTCTCCTGAGGTCTCCAACATCCTAAATACTGCAGAGCTGTCAGCCTTCCCATTGGCTGGCAGCTCTGGGGGCAGGAGCTCATCCCTTAACGGGACGGCATCCCCAACAGTGGGCAGTTAATTGCCTGTCCGCCATGAAATAGCGAACGGGGTCCGACGGAGAGCCGAGGCGGGGTCTCCCACCTGTCTTCTGACTCACCGCTGGGACCCCGTCACCAGAATAAAATTCAGCTCATAGTGTATTTGGATTTCTAAAAGGTATTCAAAGAGGTGCCACATGAAAGGTTGCCACACAAGAGAAGAGTTCATGGCGTGGGGGGTAATATATTAGCGTGGATAGAGGATGAGCTAACTAACAGGAAACAGACAGTTGAGATAAATGGGCATTTTCAAGTTGGGTGGGGTGTCACAGTGGGGTGTCACAGTGCTGGGGCCTCAACTATTTACAATCTATATTAATGGTTTGGATGAAGGGACAGAGTGTATTGTAGCCAAATTTGCTGATGATACAATGATAGATGGGAAAGCAAGTTGTGAGGAGGACACAAAGAATCTGCAAAGGATATAGATATGTGAATGGTCAAAAACTTAGATGAACTACAAGGTGGAAAAATTTGAGGTTATTCCCTTTGGTAGGAAGAATAGAAAAACAAAGTATTATTTAAATGGAGAGAGACTGCAGAATAGTGCAGTGCAGAGGGATCTGGGTGTCGTACATGAGTCACAAAAAGTTAGCAAGTAGTTATAATAAGTTATTAGGAAGGCAAATGGAATGTTTATTGCAAGGGTTAGAGTTAGGGTTGGGTAATTGGGCAGCAGGGGTGGATAAAGCCTCCCCTCTCGTGTTTGCATATTCATTTCTTGAGTTTCATTTCATTAGTATCTGCCACTTTTATCCTGCTCACGCCTTGCATTGGTGATTGTCCAACTCCTCGTGCCATTTTTCATACCCACCTCGGGTTATAATTGGAATTGGAGTGGAAGGGCATATATTACTAACTTGGCAGTGAGTATATCTAATTGAAAGAGCAGTCGTGCTTAAGGTCAAGACAAAGAGCATAGGTTTTAGTGTAAGGGCTTTAAAGAAGATTAAGGGAATAGTGTTAAGGATAGCTAGGTTAGGGTTAGGGGATGTATAGGGACTACATAAGGGTTAGGGTTAGGGTTATTCTTTTGGACAACAGTGAAACCTCTTCCTTTGATCTATTACTATCTTTAGTTGGCTCCTCGATGTACTGATCTAGAAAACTATCTTGTATACATTCCATGAACTTGTCTTCCACACTATTACGGAAAATTTGGTTTGCCTAGTCTATATGAAGGTGATTATTGTAATACCCTATTACATGCACCTCTAATTTCCTAATTTATACTCTGCCCTACACTACAACTACTATGAGGAGGCTTATAAACAAACCCACTAATGTTTTCTGTCCCTTGCTGTTTCTTAGCTGCACCCAAGCTGATACTACTTTTCTTGCTTTTCTGATCTAAAATCGTTTCTCCCTACTCTCTTTATCTCATCCTTTATTATCAGGGCTACCCTTCCTCCTTTTTCCTTTTGCCTATCCCTTCTATAAGTTAAGAATCCTGGAGTATTTATTTCCCCGACCTTTGTCACTTTGCAACTACGTCTCCATAATGACTATTAGATCAAAGCTCTTAAGTTCTGTCTGTGCTGTAAATCAATCTAAAACAGTCAAGCTCACAAATGAAGAAGTGGTTTCCTGTAACTGCCTCCAGCTGACTCTGCTCTGATTCCGATGTTTCCTGTTGAACGATGCCTCAGCCCTGAGCCCAACCAGAACTGTTGACAGATTGGGCCCCATCTCCATTCTAATTTCTGTAAACAACAACGCTCATCGAATGGTTCGGGAGCGCAGTGTGGAGGGACCTAGGCGCCGGAGGAGAGGGCTGGATGAGCAAGGTAAGCACAATCTGTGATACTGATGCAGCTCTGCGCTTAGTGTCAGAGTGGGACACCAATCTGTTACTTTCAACATTCCTTAGTGAGGGGCTGCGACATTTCAGAACTTTTGGACCATTTTCCAAAAGAATAGATTTGTGGGAATAAGTTACAAATATATTCTGCTACGGTTGCTTTTCATAGAGGTTCTCCTGCTTATCCATATAACCTTAGCCAAGAGACATGGAATTCCCTGGAATTGGGTGAAATTCCCTGCCTTAAGATGCTAATGGGCTAAACCTTCCCCATAGACTGTAGATAAGAAGCAATTCAACAGCCTGTCTTGACTATTGATGACTGTCGATGTTAGGAAATTTCCTGCCCGTTCTGGCTTTGTGCAGCAAAAAACATGAGAGGAAGAAGAAATTAGTTAACTGTTTAATTAGTTAAACAGTTAACTGTTTAAAGAGGATGTTGTTAGCTGATGGAGTTCTTCCAGAAGATGTTGGATATGACAGACGGGGAAGGCCACTGGATGTGCTGTACATGGACTTTTAGAAAGCTTTTCCCAAGCTGCCACACGGGAGACTATTAGCGAAGATTCAGAGGAGTGAAATTAGGAGCAGGCCAGTAAACTGGACTTAAAAGCTGGTCAGAAGCATCTTGTTAAAGTGCTCATTAGGTCCAGATCCTCGGAATGGTTGGACGTCAGTACTAGTGTTCCACATGGGTTCTGTTCTGGGACAACATCTCTTTACTCTGTACATCAATGATTTACATATCGGCTAGAGGGAGTGGAGTTTAAATACAGACTATACTAATATAGGAGGCAGGGTGAATAATTCTGAGGGCCAAAGCAAGCTGAATTGGGCCATTGATAACATGGGGGCATGGCTAGTTAGGTAGTAAATAGAAATTTCTGTCAAGAAGTGGGAGGTAATAGATTTTGGTAAATAAAATGAATAATTCCATTTGAATGGGGGGAGCTGGGTGATGTGGAAATGCAGAGGGGTTTGGGGCTTCACGTTAATGATAGAATCTCCTCAAGTGGATAAATTGAAAGCTAATGGAATGCTGGCTAATAGGGCAAGAGGTGAAGAATATAACAGCGGAGATGGAATGGTGAATCTGCAGCAATTTGAATAAGACTGCAGTTGTGTATTGTGTTATTTCGGGTTTCACAATATAGGAAGGATGTTGAAGCAATAGAGACAGTACTGCAGAGTCATGAGGACACTGCCTGGTGTGTTGAAATACAAACATGAAGCAAGACTCAACAATTGGAACCGTTTTCGTTGGCCCATCATGCCTGTGCCAGATTGATTGATCCTGCCCTTTCCCTACAGCCCTGCAAATCTTTCATCTTCATATATTTATCCAATTCCCTTTTGAAAGTTATTATTGAATTTGCTTCCAGCACTTTTTCAGCCAGTGTATTCCAGATCACAGTTCACTGCATGAAAAAATTTCTCCCCATCTCCCTTTTGGTTCTTTAGCCAATCGCCTTAAATCTGTGTCCTCTGGTTATCTGCTAATTCTGCACCTGGAAACAGTTTCTCCCTTATTTACTCTATCACAACGCCACTCCAGGCGCTGCTCCACAAACCACTGACCACCTCCAAGCGCTTACCCATTGTCTCCCGAGACAAGGAGGCCAAAGAAGAACAAAGTATTATAATTTTGGGCACTTTTGCTAAACTTTCCCCTTAATCCTCTCTGATCTTTTGTCTTTCTGTGTAACTGAAGTCCCTCATCCCTGGTAAACTCCTCTGCACCCTCTCTAAGGCATTAAAATCCTTTCCAGAATTCCCTGATTTGAACCCAATACTCCAAGTGAGGCCAACCAGTATTTTATAAAGATTTTTCATAACTTGCTTGCTTTTGTACTCTGTGCCTCTATTAATAAAGCCAAGAATCCTGGCTGAACCTTTCCTGCCATTTTCAACGACAGCCAGGTCTCCCTTTTAAAATCATCCCATTTAGTTTAGAGATACAGCACTGAAACAAGCCCTTCGGCCCACCGAGTCTGTGCCGACCATCGACCACCCATTTATACTAATCCTACACTAATCCCATATACTTACCACATCCCCACCTGTCCCTATATTTCCCTACCACCTACCTATACTAGGGGCAATTTATAATGGCCAATTTACCTACCAACCTGCAAGTCTTTTGGCTTGTGGGTGGAAACCGGAGCACCCGGAGGAAACCCATGCAGACACAGGGAGAACTTGCAAACTCCACACAGGCAGTACCCAGAATTGAACCCGGGTCACTGGAGCTGTGAGGCTGCGGTGTTAACCACTGCGCCGCCCGTATTTAGTTCATGTTGCATCTCCTCATTCTTCCTACCAAAAGGCATCACTTTACTCTTCTCTCTGTTAAACTCCATCAGCCGCTTGTCTGCCCATTTCACCAGTCTTTGTCCTCCACTATCCCCCACACTGTTTCTGAATTTTGTTTCATCTGCAAACTTTGAAATTATGCCCTGTGTACCAAAGCCCAAGCCATTCATGTATTTCCAAATGAACTGTGGGTTCCAACACTGACCCCTGGGGAAAACCAATGGGAATACTGCCCAGTCTGACAAACAACCACTCACCACGACTCTCTGCGATCTCTTTCTTAATCAATTTTGTATTCACACTACCACTGTCCCTTTTATTCATTGGGCTTAAATTTTGCAAACTAGTCTATTGTGCAATACTTCTTCAAACGCCTTTTGATTTTCCATACATACAAGAACAACTGCACTGCACTTACCTACCGTCTCCGTTACTTCATCAGAGAACTGAATCAGGTGAGTCGCAGACATTTTACCTTTAACAAATTTGCGCTGAGTTTCATCTTTAACCCATATTTTCATGAGCAATAATTTTGTTCTGAGGTTTTCCATCACTGATGGTTTTTGAGTTTATTTCTTTCCCCTTTTTGAGCAGGGTAGGGACATTTGCAATTCTCCAGTCCTCTGTCACTGCACAGATATCTAAAGAGAATTGGAAGGTGATGGTCAAAGCCTTCATTGGTTCCACCCTTACTTTCCTCAGTAACCTGAAATGCATCCAAATCCCAATAGGATTTTCCTGTTTTGAGCACTGCCATCTTTTTAAATACCTCCTGTTTATCTTTTTTATCCTATTCGATATATCTGCTGTCTGCCCATGTTCTGCTACATTGCCAGCATTCTCTGAGGATAGATGCAAAGTACTCATTCCTAATCTCAACCATGCCCTCTGCCTTACCAAGATTTCCTTTTTAATTCCTAATCCACCGCACTCTTTCTTTATCTGCCCTTTTACGATACATATGTTCAGTTGTTAATGAAAGTAACTATTTATTATAGAGCAGGGGAGATTATAGAGGGATTTGATAATCCACTCCTGGAGAAAACATGCTTGCTGCGGAGAGCTATTGGGAGAGACTGCTCTGTGTGCATGTCACCTGTTGCTCACCCCTTCTCATGCACCTACTGGTGTGGACCAAGGGGGTCCCATGGATTGATGTGATGATGGAGATTCTGAGACACAGAAGGAAGCTATTTGGCCCATTGTATCTGTGCCAGCCAGGAAGGAGCTTTCCAATGTCATCCCACTTTCCATCTGTAGGTTTCGGCATCTCATGTGCATATCTGAGTGTTTCTTTTAATCCAATTAAGGTTACTGCCTCAAACGCCCTTCAGACAGTGAGTTCCAGACCCCACCATCCTCTGCGTGAAATAAAATTCTCCTTAACCAATCATTTTAGCCTGTGACTCTGCTCTCTTTAACGCTGCTGAGGGAACTACGTCCTTCCTATCCACGCTATCTAGGTCAATCATAAATCTATAAACCGCAATTAAATCTCCCCTCTTCCTTCACTGTTCCAAAGAAAACAGCCTATCCAATCTTTATTCATAGCTAAAATTCTCCATTCCTGGCAACATCCTCATAAATCTCCTCTGTACCCTCGCTAGTGTGATCACATCCTTCCTGCAATGCAGTGATCAGAACTGTACACGGTACTCAAGTTGCAGTCTAACTTGTATTTTATACAGTTCCTGCATAGTCTCCAAGCTCTTATATTCCAGACCTTGGCCAATAAAGGCATATTCCATATGCCTTCTTGACCACCTTATCAACCCGCCCGCCTACCTTCAGGGATCGGTAAACATACACAACAAGATCCCTCTGTTCTTCTAATCAGTGTCCTACCATTTATTGTGTATTCCCTTGCCTTGGTTCTGCTCCCCAAATGCATTACCTCACACTTCTCCGGCTGCATTTCATTGGCCTCTTTTCTGCCCACCTGTCCGTTCCAATGATATCTTCCTGCAGTCTATAGCTTTTTTTTAGATTAGAGATACAGCACTGAAACAGGCCCTTCGGCCCACCGAGTCTGTGCCGAACATCAACCACCCATTTATACTAATCCTACACTAATCCCATATTCCTACCAAACATCCCCACCTGTCCCTATATTTCCCTACCACCTACCTATACTAGTGACAATTTATAATGGCCAATTTACCTATCAACCTGCAAGTCTTTTGGCTTTCTTGTTCACTATCAACTACATAGTCAATTTGTGCACCAGCTGCTAACTTCTTAATCAAGCCCCCTACATTTAAGTCTAAGTCATTGATATCTACCACAAAAAGCCATGAACTGAATACTGAACCTTGCAAAACCCTCACTGAAAACAAAAATACCTGTCGACCATTACTCTTTGCTTCCTGTCACTGAACTAATTTTGAATCCAACTTGCCACTTTGTCTTGGATCCCATGAGGTCTTATTTTCTGACCACTCTGCCAATGTGGGCCTTGTCAAAAGCCTTGCTAGATTCCATACAGACTTTGTCAAATGCGTACCCTCATCGACCCTCCTTGTGAACTCCTCAAAAATTCAGACAGTTAGTCAGACACGAAATCCATCCTTGATTAATTTTCTGCCTTTCTAAGTGACGATTTATACTGTCTCTCAGAAATGTTTCCAATCATTTTTTCACCAACGAGCTTAGGCTGACTGGCCTGTAATTACGCAGTCTATCCCTTCCTCCATTTTTAAACAACAGTACAATGTTGCAGTTCTCAAGTCCTCTAGCACCGCATCTGTAACCAGAGAGGATTGTAAAATGAAGGTCAGAGTCTTTGCTGTTTCCTCACTAGCTTCTCTTCACAGCCTGGGATACATTTAATCCAGGCCTGGTGATTTATTGACTATCAAAAATGCTAAACCACTTAATATTTCCTCTCTCACTACATTTATCTCATCCAATTCACATGCATCCTTAACCACAATGTCTGCGTCATCCCCTTCTTTTGTGAAGATGATGCAAAGTGTTCATGGAGAAACATTCCCATGTCTTGTGGCTCCACACACAAGATACCTTGTGCTCTCTAATTGGCCGCGCTCTCTCCTGAGTTATCCTCTTGCTCTTAACGTGTTTATAAACCGGCTTTGGGTTTTCCTAGATTGTACTCGTCAATACTTCTTCATGCACTCTCTTTGCTTCACTAATTTCCTTTTTAATTTCACCCCTTTTATACTCCTCCGGGCTTTCTGCAGTATTGAGCTCTCGGTATCTGTCATAAGCTTCCCTTTATTTCCTTATCCTACTCTGTAAGCTTCCTAATCTCCATGGAATGCTAAATTTGGGAGCCCATCCTTTTGCTTTGTGGGAGCCTATTTGTTCTGACCCCTCTCTATCTCCTCCTTGAATGCCTCCCACAGCTCTGATGTTGATTTGCCTTCAGGTCGTTGTTTCTGGTCCATTTTTGCCAGAATCACAGCTCAGCTTAGTAGAATTGCCCTTTCTCCAATATAAAACTTTTACTTTATCCTTCGCTGTAAATACTCTAAATCTGACTGAATTATGATCACTACCATCAAAATGCTCTCCCACTGATACCCCTGCCACATGCCTCATTTCATTTCCTCAGACTACGTCTAGAACTGCCCTCTGTCTTGTTGGGCTTGCTACGTACTGGCTAAGAAAACTTCTCCTGAATGCATTTTAAGAATTCTGTGCCCTCTGTACCTTTTACACGGATAGAATTCAGTTAATATTTGGGTAGTTGAAATGCCCACCAGCACTGCCCTATTGTTTTTGCTCTCCTCAGTGACTTACCGACACATTTGCTCTTCTATCTTCCTCTGATTGTTTGGGGGTCAATAGTACACTCCCAGTATTGTGATTGCCCCTTTTTTGTTCTTCAGTTCAACCCATGTGTCCTCAATGTGGTAGCCCTTCTACGATATCATCCCCCGTCACAATTGTGATTTTTTTTTTAACTAATGTGACTCCCTCCCTGCCCTTCTTTATCCCCCTCTCTGTCCTGTCTGAAAACTCTGTAACGAGCAAAGTTGAGCTGCCCCTTCTGCCTTTATTTAACTCACGTTTCCATAATAGCTATGAAATCATACTTCCAGGTGTCTGCTGTCTGGCTGTGTGTGACTCTGGGACTCAGTGGCTCACAGAATCAGCCAGAAGGAGGAAACAGCAGTGTGAGAGAAACTAGGCTGAGAAAATCCCCAAATACATTCAACAAATAAATAGAGACACATCGATTCCTTCCTGTACCCACTTCCCCATAACACACTCACCCACTTCCCCAATACCCCCTCACCCACCTCCACATTACCACTTCACCCACTTCCCCATTAGCCCTCACCCACTTCCCCATTCCCCACTCACCTACTTCCCCATTACCCACTCACCCACCTCCCCATTACCCACTCACCCACTTCCCCATTACCTCACACCCACCTCCCCAATACCCCCTCACCCACCTCCCCATTACCCACTCACCCACTTCCCCATTACCCACTCACCAACCTCCCCATTACCCCTCACCCACCTCCCCATTACCCACTCACCCACTTCCCCATTACCCACTTCACCCACTTCCCCATTACCCCTCACCCACTTCCCCATTCCCCACTCACCTACTTCCCCATTACCCACTCACCCACCTCCCCAATACCCCCTCACCCACCTCCACATTACCACCTCACCCACTTCCCCATTACCCCTCACCACCTTCCCCATTACCCACTCACCCACTTCCCCATTACCCACTCACCCATCTCCCCATTATCCACTCACCCACTTCCCCATTACCCCTCACCCACCTCCCCAATACCCCCTCACCCACCTCCCCATTACCCACTCACCCACTTCCCCATTACCCACTCACCCACCTCCCCATTACCCTTCACCCACTTCCCCATTACTCACTCACCCACTTCCCCATCACCCACTCACCCACTCACCCACTTCCCCATTACCCCCTCACCCACCTCCACATTACCTCCTCAACCACCTCCACATTACCCCCTCACCCACCTCCCCATTACCCACTCACCCACTTCCCCATAACCCACTCACCCACTTCCCCATGACCCACTCACCCACCTCCCCATTACCCTTCACCCACTTCCCCATTACCCACTCACCCACTTCCCCATTACCCCTCACCCACTTCCCCATTACCCACTCACCCACTTCCCCATTACCCACTCACCCACTTCCACATTACCCCTCACCCACTTCCCCATTACCCACTCACCCACTTCCCCATTACCCACTCACCCACTCACCCACCTCCCCATTACCCCCTCACCCACCTCCACATTACCTCCTCACCCACCTTCACATTACCCCCTCACCCACCTCCCCATTACCCACTCACCCACTTCCCCATGACCCACTCACCCACCTCCCCATTACCCACTCACCCACTTCCCCATTACCCACTCATCCACTTCCCCATTACCCCTTCACACACTTCCCCATTACCCACTCACCCACCTCCACATTACCCCCTTGCCTACATCCTATATACCCCTTCACCCACATTGCTCCCTCACCCACTTCCACATAACACCCTCACCCACCTCCTCATTACCCCCTCACCCACCTCCACATTACCCCCTCAACCACCTCCCCATTACCCCTCACCCACTTCCCCGTTACCCACTTACCCACTTCCCCATTACCCACTCACCCACTTCCCCTTTACCCCTCACCGTCTTCTCCATTACCCCCTCACCCACTTCCCCATTACCCACTCACCCACTTCCCCATTACCCCTCACCCACTTCCCCATTACCCACTCACCCACTTCCCCATTACCCACTCACCCACTTCCCCATTATCCCCTCACCCACTTCCACATTACCCCTCACCCACTTCCCCATTACCCACTCACCCACTTCCCCATTACCCCTCACCCACTTCCCCATTACCCCTCACCCACTTCCCCATTACCCACTCACCCACTTCCCCATTACCCCCTCACCCACCACCCACATTCCCATTACCCCCTCACCCACTTCCCTATTACCCCCTTACCCACCACCCACCTGCCCATTAACCCCCAACCAACACCCACCTACTGATTACCCCTAACTCACCACCTAAGTCCCTGTTATGTCCAAAAAAATGCTAACTCACTGTTACCCAACGATATGTTTCAATAGTCAGCACAGTCTATCAATGAGTAACCAGCAGAATTAATCACTCAGTAGCCAATTGAACTAGTCATTGTGTAACCAGTACAGCTAGTTACTGAGTAACGATCAGAATTAGTTACTGAGTAACCAACAAAACTAGTCATTGAGTAGCTGGCACAGCTAGTTACTGAGTAACTATCAGAACTGGTCATTGAGTAACCATCAGAATTAGTTACTGAGTAACTGGCGCAGCTAGTCATTGAGTAACCAGCACAGCCAGTCACAGAGTAACCAGAACAGCTAATCACTGAGTAGCCAGCAGAACTAGTTACTGACTGACCAGCAGAACTAGTCACTGGTTAAAAAACTATGCTGTTTTGTTTCATTTTCTTTGAACGCTTTTGTTTATTAGTTGAAGAAATATTGGACTTGGGACGAAGGCTGTTTGACAGGCAGTCACGAGCCATCCAATTGAATAATAAAGAATCTGTTTGCTGTCCAATTGTTTATGGGGGAGGGGCACCAGGATTTGTGGCCAACAAAAAAGTTGGCCAACCAATGGCTGTTGTCTGGGGTGGGGCATTTCTACCCAGGCAATCCTGCAACAAAACCTCTGGGAAGATATCCAAGCAGAGTTGAAACCCTAGCCCTTCCAGTTCAGGGGTCATTGGAGAGCTGAGTTCAACAGATGGGAAAGAAAGAAAGATCTGCCTTCATATGGCGCCTTTTACACCCTCAGTGTATCCCAAAGCGCCTTACAGCCAATGAAGCAGTTTTGAAGTGTAGTTCCTGTTGTAATGTAGGAAATTCAGCAGCCAATTTAAGCACAGCAAGCTCCCACAAACAGCAGTGAGGTAACAATCAGATAATCTGTTTTTGTGATATTGATTGATGGATAAATAATGACCAGGACACTGGGCAGAACTCCCCTGCTCTTCTTCAAAATAGTGACCATGGGATCTTTTGTGTCCATTTGAGAGGACAGGAGGGATACAAGGAAAGGTGTCCCCCAGGGGACAGTGTTGGGAACATTGCTTTCAATATATAAATGGTCAGGCCTTAGATTTGCAAACAATACAAAGGTTGGCATTATTAGTAAAGGCATGAAGAGTTAAGGCATTGGGCAGGGAGATGCCAGTTGGCATTCAATGTGGAGGAATGTGAGGTGGCAGACTTTGGAGTGAAGACTAAGGAATGGAGACAAATTAGAGTTGGGTTCAGGAGCAGAGAGAGTTAGGGAGCCACATACACAGGTCTGGAAATTAGATTATGCCTGAATCAAAAGGGGATCCTGGTGCTGTGCACAAGGAAACTGGCACAATTGTGGCACATTGGTTCACTGGACTCATTAGGTTGCCAGCTGTGGCTCAGTGGGTAGCAGTCTTACCTCTGAGCATTAAGGTTGGGGGCAGGGGTTTCAAGACCCACTCTGGAAGTTTGAGCACAAAATCCAGGCCAGTACTCCCAGTGCCGTTTAAACGGAGTGCTGCACTGTCAGAGGCGTCGTCTTTCTGCTGAGATGTTAAACCAAGGTCCCATCTTGCCCTCTCCAGTGGCTGTAAGAGATCCCACAACACTATTTGCAAAAGAGCTGTGGAATTTTCTCCCCAGTGTCCTGAACAATATTTATCACCCAACCCCACTATCAACATCCTGGGGGTTACCGTTGACCATAAACTGAACTGGAGTGACCATATAAATACCATGGCTACAAGAGCAGGTCAGAGGCTAGGAATCCTGAAGTGAGTACCTCACCTCCTGATTCCCCAAAGCCTGTCCACAATCTACAAGGCACAAGTCAAGAGTGTGATGGAATACTCTCCACTTGCCTGGATGGGTGCAGCTCCAACAACACTCAAGAAGCTCAACACCATCCAGGACAAAGCAGCCCGCTTGATTGGCACCCCATCTACAAACATTCACTCCCTCCATCACTGAGCACAGTAACAGCAGTGTGTACCATCTACAAGATGCACTGCAGCAATGCACCAAGGCTCCTTAGACAGCACCTTCAAAACCTGCGACCTCTACCACGTAGAAGGACAAGAGCAGTAGATGCATGGGAACACCACCCCTGCAAGTTCCCCTCTAAGTCACACACTGTCCTGGCTTGGAACTATATCGCCGTTCCTTCACTGTCGCTGGATCAAAATCCTGGAACTCCCTTCCTAACAGTACTGTGGATTTACCAACCCCAGATGGACTGCAGCGGTTCAAGAAGGTGACTCACCACCAACTTTTCAAAGGTAATTAGCGATGGGCAATAAATGCTGTCCTAGCCAGCGATGCCCACATCCCGTGAATGCCCATATCATGAAAACAGATTATCTAGATAACATCTCAACACTCTGCATAAATTGGCTGCATCTCAAAAATATTTGTAGGCTGTCTGAGACTCACTGTGTGCGTGAAATGTGAGATAGAGATGCAAGTGTTTCTTTCGTTCCAACTCCCTAATCACTGGCCGTGCTGGGAAGGTGTTGTTGGGACACTGGCCGAGGACCATAAGTGGGACTGGGTTAGTGGGAGGGAGGGAGGAGGAGTGCCTGGCATACTTTCCCACACTGGCGGATAATCCTGTCTTCTGCCAGGAAAACGAGGTCCAACTTCACCCACAGAAATCCTTCCATTGGGGAGACAAAGTTACCAACACTGGAAAAAAGCAAATTGGGATCTTAGATTTCAAAATAGCATCTTTCTTCTTTTGGGCCTCCTTATCTCGAGAGACAATGGATACGCGCCTGGAGGTGGTCAGTGGTTTGTGAAGCAGCGCCTGGAGTGGCTATAAAGGCCAATTCTAGAGTGACAGGCTCTTCCACAGGTGCTGCAGAGAAATTTGTTTGTCGGGGCTGTTGCACAGTTGGCCTCTGTCTTTTTTCTTGGCAACTACTAAGTCTCTTCGACTCGCCACATTTTAGCCCTGTCTTTACGGCTGCCCGCCAGCTCTGGCGAACGCTGGCAACTGACTCCCACGGGTAGCATCACTGAGCACAAAAAAAAGAGAGATAATTCCAAACCGCCACACCTCATTGGTTCATTCAACCAGTTTGAACATTGGGCACAGTTTTGGACGCCTCCCTTGAGGAAGGACGTCAGGTCTCTGGGGGAGGGCGCGGAAGAGATTCACCAAGACAATGGGAGGGAGGCTTTCACATGAGGAGAGACTAGAGAAACTGAGGCTCTTTTCATCAGAATAGAGAAGGTTCAGAGGAGATTTGACAAGAGATGTTCAACATTCTGAGCACTTTGGATCAAATAAAGGGCGGGGGGGGGTGAGAATCACTTACCGCTGTCCGATGAATCAGCGTCCAAAGGACAGATGTTTAAGCTCATCCCCAAAAGGATGAAGGGAGAGATTAGGAATTTTATAAACTTGGAAGCAGAAATGATGGGAAATGCAAAATCCAGAACAGGGAGAAGTGGAGAATTATTTGGAAAAGAAAAATGCAAAATGCTCTGGGGAAAAGACCAGAATCAGTACTGAGGGGGGAGTTCTTTCTAAGAGCTGTAAGACGTGAATAAAAGGAGGACATTCAGCCCCTTGAGCCTGACCTACCATTCAATTAGATGATGGCTGATCTGTATCTTAGCTCCATTTTCTCTCCTTTGCTCCCTATGCCTGGATCTAATTACTCAATAAAAATCTATCGATTTCCTTCTTGAAATCTCCAGATGGCTCTCCGGCGTCCAGAGCTTTTGGGCTGGGCGGGGTTCAGAGAGGAGAACGTCCAAAATTTCCACTCCCCTTTGTGTGAAAAAGTACACCCTGACATTATCCCTGAACGGCCTAGCTCTAAGTTTACCATTAGGACTCCTTGTTCAGGAGTCCACCCAGTTCCTCTTTATCAAACCTATCAATTCCTTTAATTATCTTAAACACCTCTATTAGATTACCCCCTAATCTCCCACATTAAAGGGAATACAAGTCTTTTCTGTGCAACCTGTCCTGTTAATGTATCCTTTTCAGCCCCCCGGTGTTATATAGCCTGATATAACCTCCCTGAGGTGCAGGAATTCTTGCCATACTCCAGCTGTGGTTTAACCAGAGCTTTATACAATTGAAGCCTCACTTCCTTATTTTTGAATTCTGATTTGCCATCCTTTGTGCCCTAGAGTTCTCTGATTATGAGAAATGGGGTGGGCAGATAGGTCGATACGCACATTGATTATTGTCTACCAGTTCCAATGATTTGGTTTTTTTCTTCTAAGAAAAGGACGTGAGGTTGATCTGATTATTTCCTTTCTGTGTACAGCAATAATTTACAAAATGTCAGTCATGGCTCTGTTGGGAGCAGTCTTACCTATGAGTTGGAAAGTTGTAGTTACAAGGCCCCCATCCAGGCACTTGAGCCCATAATCCAAGCTAATACTCACAGTGTCAATACTGAGGGAGTGCTGCACTGTCAGAAGTGTCGTCTTTCGGATAAGGCATTAAACCAAGGCCGTGTCTACACTTTCAGGTAAATGTAAAAGATCAAATAAGAGCCTGTGTTTAGAGACCATCGCTGCATGTCTATAGAGTATACTATGACAAGCGTGCAATGGGTATTACAGTCGGTTCACTAAAGGCCAACTACTTGGATATCGGAGAGGAGGCTGAGGGTATTTGGAAACAGACTGGGCTTGTGGTGGGTATTTGGGAAGGGTTTGGGGCTACAGGGGGTATCTGGGAGCACACTGTCCCTGAAGGGAATTGTCATTAAAGCTCTGGAAAATCAAAAGAGGGAAGTTCAGTGGAGCAGTGAGAACTGTAACAATGGTGAAAGACCAAGTAGATACATTGGACTGGATTTTACTATAGTAAAAGACTGTGGCGGATCTGCTTCTGCCTCGTCCGGGGATCCAACCCACCCGGCTGAGGGCATCAGCCAGCATTGTGCGGAACTGGGATCACATGTAGACCCCTTCCTAAACCAGTTGGGGTTTTACAACCATCTGGCAGTTTTAATGATCATTTGTTTCCTGTAAATTGTCAGGCAATTTGAACCACCGTACCTTTAGGGGGAGCAAGATGGTGAGGCTAAGAGTGGAATATTTGAGGAATTAAAGGTTGATGTATCTTAGGTAAGAGGTGCGAGATGGATTTGTAGAAGCAACGTAGAGGGGATTAGAGTTGGGATGTAAGGCTATCAATATTTGAAATGATATTGTGGCAAGTGACATTCAGAACAAAGAGAAATCATCCCACTGGAGCTCGCTCTGAAACACGAGCTGATTTTTCTCTCTCTCAGATTGATAGTTTTGATATACACATAAATGACTTGAATATTAGCATTTCAAAGTTTGTTCATATTTCAAACTTGTAGGTGCGGCACTGAGGATGATACCAATCGACTGCAACAGGACATAGATAAGCTGGCAGAACGGAGACAGGAGGAATTTAATACAGACAAATGTGAGGTGATGCATTTTGGCAGCAGGGATAGGGAGAGGCAATATAGACTAAATGGTACAGTTTGAAAGAGTGTAGAGGGACAGAGGGACCTGGGGGGTTGTATGCATCGATCTTTGAAGGTGGCGGGACTTATTGAGAGAATAATTAGCCAAGCTTATGGGATGTTGGGCTTCATCAATAGAGGTATTGAGTACAGAAGCAGGGAGGTTATGCAGAACCATTATGAATCTCTGGTTTGGCCACATCTAGAGCATTGTGTTCAGTTCCGGTCACCGCACTTTAGGAAGGATGTGAAGGTCATTGAGAGGGTGCAGTGGAGATTTATCTGAATGGATCCAGTGTTGGGGGATTTTAACTACAAGGTTAGTTTTGGGGTTGGAGCAAAGGAGATTGAGGGGAGCTTTGATAGAGGTGTACAAGATTCTGACAGGTTTAGATAGGGTGGACAAAGAAAATCTGTTCCTATTAGCTGATGGTACAAGGACTAGGGGACACAGATTGAAGGTTTTGGGCAAGAGATGCAGGGGGGATGTGGGGAAGAACTTTTTTACACAGGGAGTGATAATGAGTTGGAACCTGCTGCCTATGAGGGTGGTGGATGCGGAAATGATGGATGGTTTCAAAAGAAAATTGCATAGGCACTTGAGGGAAATTAACTTGCAGGGCCATGCGGATAGAGCCGGAGAATGGGACTGATTGGATTGCTCTACAGAGAGCTGGCATGGACTCGATGGGCCGAATGACCTCTTTCTGTCCCTTTATGACTTTCGACTTTATGACAGATGCTGATAGACCTGCTGCGTGATCCATTTATTCCTCTAGATTCCTAGGTTTATTCTTTGATTGCTGAATGCCTTGGAGTATTGAAGTGGTAAATTGGATCACTAGGCTAGGCACCATCCTTTTCAATTTTTAATGTTACGTTTTTGTCCATTTTCCACAAGTTTGGTGCAAACTTTCTGTCTCCGGTGCTTCTGAGAATGTGGAGGTTGCTTGGTAAATCATACGCCCTGCGGTATTTTTGTTTGTTAAATAACACAAGAGTTGCTCATTGTCTTTTGAAGCTTTTTAAAGCCGCAAAATTATTTTGGTTTCAAGATGAATCAGTGTTCAGACCGGCGTACAACAGCACAGGCAATCCAAAAATAAAGTTCATTGCTCTTCCTGGGCACTGTTTATTGCACTTGTTTAATGCTTTGTTCCAGACCATTTGATCAGCTATCTCTGCCACTTCCCTCCCTTCCCCTAGACCACATACCAAAGATTTGCTGGTTGATAGGTTAATTGGCCATTATAAATTGCCCCTAGTATAGGTAGGTGGTAGGGAAATATAGGGACAAGTGGGGATGTGGTAGGAATATGGAATTAGTGTAGGATTAGTATAAATGGGTGGTTGATGGTCGGCACAGACTCGGTGGGCTGAAGGGCCTGTTTCAGTGCTGTATCTCTAAACTAAACTAAACACTGGGTCAAACCTCTTCTAAGGCTCCTCCCCCTGCCTTAGCCCTGAATTCACATCTTTCTCTACTTTCTATCTCTCCCCTCATGCCCTCTCCGAGCTCATCTTGTCCTGCTCTCTCGACCCTATTCCCACTAAACTACTGACCACCCAACTTCCCTTCCTGGTCCCCGTGTTATCTGACATTGTCAATGGTTCGCTCTCCTCAGGTTCTGTCCCTCTCTCCTTCAAATCTGCCATCATCACCCCTCTACTCAAAAATAAAACAGCCCTTGACCCCTCCATCCTTTGCAAATTACAATCCCATCTCCAACCTCCCTTTCCTCGCCTAAGTCTTTGAATGTGTTGTCACCTCTCAAATCTGTGCCCATCTGTCCCGGAACTCCATCACTCCAATCCGCTTTCTGCCCCCTGTCATGGTAATGGAACAGTTCTTATCAAAGTCACAAATGACATCCTATATCACTGCGACAGAAGTAAACTACCCCTCCTCATCCTTCTCGACCTGCCTGCATTCTTTGACACAGTTGACCGCACTATCCTCCTCCATCAGCTCTCCACCGTCATCCAGCTGGTGGGACTATTCTCACCTTGTTCCATTCTAACCGAGCTAATTGCAGCCAGAGAATCGCCATCAGTGGTTTCTCTCCCCATCCCTGCACCATTACCTCTGATTTCCTCCACGGATCGATCCTTGGCCCCCTCCTATTTCTCATGTACATGCTGCCCCTCGGTGACATCATCTGGAAAAACGTCAGTTTCCACAGGTACCATGATGATACCCAGCTCAACCTTATCACATCCTCTCTTGACTCCTCCACTGCTGTTAAATTATCTGACTGCTTACCTGGCATCCAGTACTGGGTGAGCAGGAATGCCCTCCAATTAAAGATTAGGCGGACTAAAGGGTCCCGGCCACAAACTCCATTCCCTCAACACCAATTCCATCTCCCTCCCTGGCAACTGTCTGAGACTCAAGCAGACTGTTGGCGACTATGGTGTCATATTTGACCCTGAGATGAGCTTCCAACCACATATTTGCACTAAGATCACCTATTTCCACCTCCGTAACATTGTCCACATCTGCCCCTACCTCAGCTGATCTGCTGCTGAAACCCTCATCCATGCCTTTGTTACCTCTAGACTTGACTATTCCAATGCACGCCTGGTGAGTCTCCCAAATTCTACTCTCCATTAATTTGAAGTCATCCAAATCTCTGCTTCCCGCATCAAATCTTGCATCAAATCCTGTTCACACATCACCCCTGTGCCTGCTGTCCTACACTGGCTTCTGGCTAAACCACATCACAGTCTTTAAAATTCTCATCCTTTTTTTCAAACCTCTCCATGGCCTCGCCCCTCTCTATCTCTGTAATCTCCTCCAGCCCAACAACCCTCCGAGATATCTGCGCTCATCCAATTCTGCCCTCTGGTGCATCCCCGATTTTAATCGCTCCACCGTTGGAGGCCGTGCCCTTGGCTGCCTTGGCCCTAAGCTCTGGAATTCCCTCCCTACACCTCTCCACTTCTCTACCTCACTTTCCTACGTCTTTGACCAAGCTTTTGGTCATCTAACCCGATATCTCCTTATGTGATTCGGTCAGGGAATCATAGGTTATTGGGGGTAGATGGGGAATTCGAGACAGAAACAGATCAGCCATGATCTTATTGAATGGCAGAGCAGGCTTGACGGGCCGAATGGCCTACTTCTGCTCCTAATTCATATGGCCGTATGGACGGGGGCAAGCTTCAGGACACGTTTAACAGTGTGGGTTTATTCTTTAAAACTTCCCTCTTCCATCCTACAGGGTGTCTTGGAGCGGATGACGAACGTTCTTCTGGGGAAAGGGGAGCAGCCAGAAGTTGTGGTCCATGTTGGAACCAGTGACATAGGTAGGAAAAGGGGTGAGGTCCCTCCAACAGAAGTTCAGGAGCTAGGAAGGGAGTTAAAGAGCAGGGCTGCACCTAGTACAGCGTGTTAGTGAGTATAAGGAGCGGTGAGATAAGACAGGTTAACATGCGGCTGGGGAAATGCTGCAGGAGTGAGAGCTTCAGATTGTTGGGATGCTGCGACCAGTTCTGGGTGGTAAGAACTTGTATAAGATGGATGTGATACAACTCAAAGTGGCTGGGATCAATGTTCTGGAGAGGGGGTTACTAGTGCTGTGGGGGAGGGTTTAAACTAATTTGGCAGGAGGAGACGCATCAGGGTCAAGGGTTAGAGAGGAGATACAAGATGCAGAGGTCTGGGAGGGGTATTGGGCTGATGAACAGTTTAGGAAGAGGAGAAATCAGGCAAGGATGGTGCAAAGCAGTCTAAGTCAGGTTTGAAGTATATATGCAGGGAAACATGGGCAAATAAGGTTGATGAGCAACAGGCACAAGAAGTCACATGGGATTATGATATCATAGCAATAACAGAGAGCTGGCTCAAACAAGGGCATGCAATGCTCCTAGCTAGAATGTATTCAGGAGGAGCAGGGAATGAAGAAAGGATTGGGTGAGGTGGGCAGTATTTGTCACAGAGATAAGGAACTGAAAGGGAGCTGTAAAGCTGTAATAGGCCACCAAATAGTGGGAAGGAGATAGAGAGGCAAATCTTCAGGCAAATTTCAGAAAGATGTAAAAGCAATGGAGTCATGATAATGGGGGACATCTGGACTGGGGGCGAAAGTGTGAAGAGCGAAGAAGGGAAAATGTGTACAAGAGAACATTCTTCATCGGCGTGTTCCCAATGGAATGAGGAAGGAGGCAGTGCTGCATCTGCATGCCGGGAATGAAGTTGGGAAGGTGCAGCATATATCAGACGGAGAGCAAGTGGGGAGAAATCATCACACGCTTATTAGGTGCCGAATAGTTATGGAAAAGGGTAAGGAAAAATCAGTTGGAGGAGGGCTAATTTCAGCGAGTTGAAAAGGTGGAATGGAGTCAAAATAAAACAGGAAATGAGAAATGGGAGGCCTTCAAAGAGGAAGTAGATTGGGCCTAGATTAGGCACTTTCCTGTGAGAAGGAAAGGAAGTGCATTCAAAGCTAGATCTCCCTGGATGACTAGAGATAAAGAGTTGAAATGAAGCAGAATGAAAGAGGCGTGTGATAAATGTCAGGTTTGCAATTCAGAAGAGAACCAAGCTTAATGTAGAAAGTGCTGAAAGACCAATTCACTGAAGCTCCCTCACCTTGTTCCCTATCCACAGGTTCTGCAGGTGATTACTGAGATCACAGACGGCCAGCAAATTTCGGCAAAATGGCAGATCCAAATCAAACCGAGCCCTGCTTAAACACGAAGCATTGGTCAGATCCTATCTTAGTGGTGGCTTTCAGCTTCATCTTCATCCTGGGGCTGGTCTTCAATATTCTCGCCCTCGTCTTCTTCTTCCGCTTCACCAAGATCCGCTCGCAAACCACCATCTACATGAAGAACCTGGCATGTGCTGACCTGCTCTTGGTGGCCTCCTTGCCCATGCGGATCTCCTTCTATGTTAACCGTCAGCCTTTCCACCTGCTGGTCTGCGAGCTCAATGGCCTCATCTTCCTGGTCAACATGTATGGCAGCATCTTCTTCCTCACCTGCATCAGCCTGGACCGTTGTGTGGCCATTTGCTTCCCTATGAAGTCCCGGCTTAATGAGTTCCGAAATCGGGCCAGGTGGATCAGTGCCGCGGTCTGGGCACTGGTGATTGGAGCAAGCATCCCACCCTACCTGATGGTCAAACTACGGGCGATCAATGAGTCCTGCAACCTCTGCTTCGACAAAAAACCTAAATATGTAACCAACCCGATGACTGTGGCCCCCACCTTGCTGATCGGCTATGGGATCCCGCTGACTACCATGTTGGTCTGCTCACTCGCTCTCCTGCGAGGGGTCCGGCGAAGCTCGGCCACCCGCATGGACTACGTCGATTGGCGCAAGATCCGCAACATGGTGGTCGCCAACATGGTGATCTTTATCATCTGCTTCTTCCCTTACCACACGGTGCTGCTCCTCAACAGCATCTCTCAAAACAAAAGCAAGCAGCATGTGCTGCTTGTCATCTATCGCGCCACCATGAGCTTGGCCTGCTGCAACGCCATGCTTGACCCCATCGCCTACTACTTTGCAACTGAGACCTTTCAGAAGAGCGTGGGCATGAAGGCTCTGAAGAATGCCCTGACCTCCAACACAGACAGTGTCGAGGGCAACAACCGCTCCCTGTCCCCGTCAATATTGCACGGCGGGGCAGAAGCCTGGTGTGGGGAAGAAAGGATTTGAGGGATGAGACAGAGAGCTAGGGGCAAGGGATGACGCATTTGTACCTCAACAGGGAGGGATTGGCCTGCGTGCACAGTCTGGGCAATGTGGTGGAACAGGTCATGTGGTGTGACGATGAAGCCAGCAGTTGGCGTGAATATAAACCTAACAATGGGAATTGTGACTGCAGACCTGAAACCAGGGATCTAGGGAGAGAAAGCAGTGGATATTTTGTGTGCAATCAACGCAGTGGCAGTATCTTCACCTGTACTTTTATTGCTAACGTGGAAATGATTTTTTATTTGCAAAATATACTTTATTCATAAAAATCTGCAAAAATTACATTCCCAAACTCTTTAAAACAGCACCAAAAAATACAAACATTGCAAGGGAGATCAGTTTCCTTCTATACTATCATGAGATTCTTCACAACCATTCCATTTCACAATTGTCTTGCCAATTACAGTTTTACATTTCGAGCAATTGAAAATATTAACGATACAGTTCAAGGGGTTTCCCATGGATCCAGCCCCTCAGTTCAGCTTGGTGGGGGGACCTTACACTGTGGTCTTTCCCCATTGAGCCTTTGCTGCGGCTGCCCCAAGCTTTAGTGCGTCCCTCAGCACGTAGTCCTGGACCTCGGAATGTGCCAGTCTGCAACATTCGGTGGTGGACAACTCTTTGCGCTGGAAGACCAGCAAGTTTCGGGCAGACCAAAGGGCGTCTTTCACCGAATTGATAGTCCTCCAGCAGCAGTTGATGTTTGTCTCGGTGTGCGTCCCTGGGAACAGCCCGTAGAGAACAGACTCCTGTGTTACAGAGCTGCTTGGGATGAACCTCGACAAAAACCACTGCATCTCTTTCCACACCTGCTTTGCGAAGACATATTCCAGGAGGAGGTGGGCGACCGTCTCTTCCCCACCACAGCCACCGCGGGGGCATTGTGCGGAGGGGGCGAGACTTCGGGTGTGCATGAAAGATCTGACGGGGAGGGCCCTTCTCACCACCAGCCAAGCTACGTCTTGGTGCTTGTTTGAAAGTTCTGGTGATGAGGCATTCTGCCACATGACTTTGGCGGTCTGCTCGGGGAACCATCCGACAGGATCCACCGTCTCCTTTTCCCGTAGGGCCTTGAGGACATTCCGTGCAGACCACTGCCTGATGGACCGGTGGTCAAAGGTGTTTTCCCGCAGAAACTGCTCCACGAAGGATAGGTGGGACGGCACGGCCCAACTGCATGGAGCGTTCCGCGGCAATGTGCCCGGGCCCATCCTTCGCAACACCGGGGACAGATAGAACCTCAGCACGTAGTGACACTTGGAGTTTGCGTACTGGAGGTCTACACACAGCTTGATGCAGCTGCACATGAAGGTGGTCATCAGGATGAGGGCCACGTTGGGTACATTTTTCCCGCCCTTGTCCAGAGATTTGAACATCATGTCCCTCTGGACCCGGTCCATTTTAGATCTCCAGATGAAGCAGAAAATGGCTCGGGTGACTGCCACGGCGCAGGAGTGGGGTATGGGCCAGACCTGCGCCACGTAGAGCAACAATGTGAGCGCCTCGCACCTGATGACCAGGTTCTTACCCACAATGGAGAGAGATCGCTGTCCCCACATGCCCAACTTTTGTCGTACCTTGGCTACTCGCTCCTCCCAGGTTTTGGTGCACGCCCCGGCCCTTCCAAACCATATCCCCAGCACCTTCAGGTAATCTGACCTGACGGTGAAGGGGACAAAGGATCGGTCAGCCCAGTTCCCAAAGAACATGGCCTCGCTCTTGCCGTGGTTAACTTTGGCTCCCGAGGCCAGTTCAAACTGGTCGCAGATGCTCATCAGTCTGCGCACGGACAGCGAATCTGAGCAGAAGACGGCGACGTCATCCATGTACAGGGAGGTTTTAACCTGAGTGCCTCCGCTGCCTGGGATTGTCACCCCTCTTATACTCGCATCCTTCCTAATAGACTCAGCAAAGGGTTCAATACAGCAAACAAACAAGACTGGGGAGAGAGGACAGCCCTGTCTGACTCCAGATTGGATCGGGAAACTTTCAGATTCCCACCCATTGATTGAGACTGCGCTACTGATGTTTGTGTAGAGCAGTTGGATCCAACTGCAGATTCCCTCCCCAAACCCCATTTTGGAAAGCACGTCCATCATGTAGGTGTGGAAATGATGAATGACAATGAAGCCACCCCACCCCCACCCTTTCTCAGGTCGGGGGACCAGAAACCCTGGGTAGTAGCAATAATAGTACCAACCTTAAGTTGGTTCCAGATAAATATTAAAGCTTTTTTATTTCAAATAACTTACTGAGATATTCAGGATCATTCACCGACAGTGCAAACTCTCAGATATGACAGTTTGCATGAATTTCGCACCTTTACTGACAGATCTCCTTGACAGTAACATTCTCCACAAATACATTTACCTCTGATTGAACAACCTTTGACTCCTGGATCAGTTGTGTCTAGCCCTTTCCCAGCAGCATCTGTGTCGTGGTAAGCAGTTTATTTGAGTTTGTGAGCTGAGCTGTCCACTTTAGACTGGACTACTTCAGGTGAAGAAGTAATTCTGGACAGTTGTCTGTGAGAGAGATTGATAAATATAATTTGGATCTTTTAATAAGCCTCAGAACAGGTTCTGTCTTTAATTAGCCAGCATCTTGTTCGACCTCTCGAATGTTTGGACAAAGAACAAAGTTTTCCATTTCTTCAGCTCTTTCATGACCTCAGGACATCCCAAAGTGCTTCACAGCCAATGAGGTACTTTTGTCCGGTTGTCACTGTTGTAATGTAGGAAAAGTGGCAGCCAATGTACGCACAGCAAGCTCCCACAAACAGCAGTAAGAAATGGAATGGGCAGGCAAGCGGCAGATGAAATTTAATGCAGAGAATTGTGAAGTGATACATTTTGGGAGGAAGAATAAGGAGAGGCAGTATAAAATAAAGGGTACAATTCTAAAGGGGTTGCAAGAGCAGAGGGACCTGGGGATATATGTACAAATCAGTTAAGGTGACACGGCAGGTCGAGAAAATGGTTAGTAAAGCATACGGATCCTAGATTTTCTAATTATAGAGGCATAGAGTACAAATCTTTATGGCAAATCTTTATAAAGCACTGGTTTGGCCTCAACTGGAGTATTGTGTCCAATTCTGGACACCACACTTTAGGAAGGGTGTGAAGACATTAGAGAGGGTGCAGAAAAGATTCATGAGAATGGTTCCAGGTATGAGGAACTTTGGTTACGTGAATAGATTGGAGAAGCTGGGGTTGTTCTCCCTAGGGAAGAGAAGATTGACAGGGGATTTGATAGAGATGTTGAAAATGATGAGGGACAGAGTAGATAGAGAGAAACTGTTCCTCATGGGAGGTTGAGAACCAGAGGTGACATGTGGAAAAACTTTTTTTTATGCAGTGAGTGATTAAGATCTGGAATGCACTGCCTGAGAGCATGGTGGAGGCAGATTCAAGCAAGCCTTTCAAAAGCGAGATGGACAATCATTTGCAGGGAAAAGGTGGGGGAGTGGGACTAGCTGAATTGTGATTGTAAAGAGACACCACGGACACCATGGGACTGAATGGCCTCCTTCTGTGCCGTAACCGTTCTATGATTCAGGATAATCCAATATTAAACATAAAGCATCAGAGTGTCATCGCACAACTTTGATTCGACCCTGTGTAGAAAATTGTGCCCTCTTCCGATCCCCTCAGCCACATCACGATGGGACTGAACTGGTTCAGCCCAATGGCTGAGCATTTCCTGTCTTCCAACGTGCGTTTGATTAATGAGGCTCGGCCCCAGGAAACCAGATCAGGATCGGGCAATGGTGTGGGAGGGGTGGGGTAGCAGTGATCTCCACACAATGCTGTCAGGATGGGCTCAGGAAAATCCAGGGCCCTGTCAGATTCTATGCGCCTTGGGCCTACCAACTTGACTCAGCCCTGTCCCCTACCCCAACCCGGCAGTCACATTTACCAATCCCAAAACCCCTCCCCCAGCCTCTCCAACTTAAGTCCCGTCAAACCATCAGCCACAATGGGGAGGCAATGCCAGAAGCACAAAGCACCTCAAAGTAAAGAAGTGCTTCCCGACATCATCCCTGAGTGTTCTGTTAGGATTCCCCCACCAGAGGAAATAGTTCTTGCTCTATCTACCTTATGATCATCTTAGACATCTCAATAACTTCACCCGTTGTTCTTCCTATAATCAAGGTAAGTTTGTGCAACATTTGCTGATCATAATTTAAGCCTTTGAATCCTGCTACCAGTTTAGTGAATCTGCACGGCATCCCCTCGAGGACCAGTATATCCTTCCTGCGTGGTGTGGTGCCCAGAGCAGAATTCAGTTACTCCAGGTTAGGGTCTGACCAGAGCTTTTTACAACTGAAGCATAGCTTTCTCAGCTTTAAACCTCACCAATCTCGCTATCAAAGCTACGATATCCCACTCCAGACACCTAAGCTCATTATCCATGCTGACACTATTAATACAGTATACTGAGAGACTGCTGCACTGTCTGAGGTGCCTTTTTTGGATACAATGTTAAACCGATGCCCCCCACCCCCCCCCCACCGTCCTCAGATAGAGGCGAAAGGTCCCGTGGGCACTATTTCATAGAAGAGCGGGGGAGTTCTCCCCAGTGGCCTGGCCAATATTTATCTCTCAGCCAACATCAGTGAGAAAATGATTATTACCACAATGCTGTTTGTGGGACCTTTTCTGTTATTTCCTCCAGTGTACAGTGGCAACACTGCAAAGATGATGCATGGCCTCTGAGGAGCTTTGAGGTGTGATGTGGTTGTGAAATGGGCTATATTAATATGAGTCCTCCGTGTATGTGAAGCAGGTTACATTGTCGGAGCTCACAAGCCAAGGCAAGGTGAAGCTAGTTCAACAGCTTGCAAAGCAGTCGTGCTGTGTGACCAGACTGCCCGTGTGGTTCTCTCATTGCATTCTGCGTGACCTTAAGCCTTAAACAACAAACTGAGAGATGCAAAAAGCAGCAGTTTGGAGTTTTATTTTTCAGTTTCACATGTGATGCATGATTTAGATACCAAGAAGCTGCAGCCCACACCCGTTTACGGGCTGCTCAAATCTTTATTTCCCATCAGCAGAACCAACTGAGCTTTCTAATATTAGCTCAGAGTGACATAAACAGGTCTCCAGGGAGGTTACTGTCTCTGTGAGAACGCAGTCACTCGCTCTCCTCGTTGCCCTTCCACCCACCCATACACCCATCCCTCACTCCGTCCAGCTGAATCCGAGCAGAGCACCGACAGCAAGGATCCAACTGAAGCAACTTGCATTTACGTAGCGCCTTTAACACTTCTGGAGGTACCAAAAGCACACATGAGGGTTTCAGCAGTCAATGAGCTGCGGCAGGGGCAGAGAGAAACAAAGTCATAGAGCTAGAAATAGCTGCTCCAAGAGATGATGCAGATATGTGGCTGGAAGTCTGGTTTGATGTCAGACAGTTGCCATGGAGACACATGCAGGGGATAGGGGGGGTGAATTTTATGCTCACCCCCACACGGCGGGTTTGGAGGTGGGGAGAGCATATAATTGGGCTGGATGGTGGTGGCAGGGGCGAGGACCCACCACCTTCCTGCGTCTGTGAAAATTAAGTCCTGTGAATAGCCTTCCTGCCCACCACCAATTCAGGCCTGTAAGTGGGCAATTTATGCCCAATTAAGGGCCTCTTCCTGCCGCTGCCTGTCGCCACATTGGAAGCACGGCAAGAAAAATTGCGCGGGTTGCTTGCTGGCTCCAGGTGAGGGCCCCTCCTTGAAAGGCACTTAGCCTGATCAAGGGACCTGGCATCGGAAAGTGGGGGGGGGGGGGCGTCCTGTTGAGAGTCATCCTCTACCATTACACCCCAAAGCCCCCTCCCGGGTGACCCCCACCTCCCCCCACCACTCCGCGAGACCCCTCCGGCCCTGGCCTACCTGGGTCCAGCGCCGCTCCTGGGCCTCGAGTGGGTGCTCCACCAGCAGCACCACTGCCTCCGCGGTGACACTGCTCAGTTAATGAGCTGCCGGCCTCTGATTGGCCAGCAGCTCTCAGAGGGCGGGACTTCCATTGCTGGGGTCCTTGACCCCGTGGAAGGCCCATCGCTGACCAGCTAAGTGCCTAATTGGCACTTGATTCGACGGGCATCCCACACAAAGGGTGATGTGGGGTTCCCGCCGGCATTTTTGCTGGGTGTCGAGACCCCCATCGCCCGGATAAAATCCCGGCCATGTAATTGGTGACTCGGGGCCGGAATTTCTCTTAGGGACTGAAGACAATGGTTTCAGTCCTCCCAATATTTAATTGGAGGAAATTTCTGCTCATCTAGTACTGAATGTCGGACAAGCAGTCTGGCAAATCAGAAACAGTGGGGGGGTCGAGGGAGGTCGTGGAATCTGACAGGATGTTTTCAGATAATTTTGCCGAGAAGCAGCATGAAGATGTGAATTAGAAGGGGGCCAAGGATATGAACTTGGGGAACTCCAGAAGTACCAGATTAAGTACCCGACTGTTTCAGTGCGGGATGCCCCATGGAGGGGCCTGAGTTGAAGTTCGCTGTGGATATTGGACAAAGCCAGGGAGATGGTAACAGGTGGACAGAGGCTGAGGACCCCTCAAAGTAATCTCCCAGCTCCACTTCCCAGGGCAGACAGTGACTGCTGGTGCCTCCAATGACAGCACTCGGATAAGTTGGAAGAATCGGGTCTGAGAGAAGGACCCACTCTATGAGGCTGTTGGTATTCTCAGGAAGCAGAGCTAAAGGGGAGAATGGGGGCCGAATGGGGCGAGGAGTAGGGCCTATGGGAAGACGAGCAGTGCCAAGGGGGAGAGGAACAGGGTCTCGGGATCTATGGTGCGGGAGTGGGGGAGAGGATCAGGGCCAATGAGGGCTGGGTGGAAGGGGAGCAGCGCCGGGCGGCGAGGAACAGGGTCTATGGGGGGGTGGGGGTCAAGAAGCAGTGTCTGGGCGGGGGTAGCAAGAAGCAGGGTCTATGGGGGGGTCAAGGAGCAGGGTCTATGGGGGGGATGAGGAGCAGGGTCAATGACAGGGTTGAGGAGCAGGGTCTATGGAGGGGGGGGATGAGGAGCAGGGTATATGACGGGGTCGAGGAGCAGGGTCAATGAGCGGGGTTGAGGAGCAGGGCCTATGAGTTGGGATGAGGAGCAAGGTTTATGGGGGGAGTCGAGGAGCAGGGTCTATGTGGGGAACAGGGGACAAGTCTATGGGGGGGGATGAGGAGCAGGGTCTATGAGGGGGCAAGGAGCAGAGTCTATGGGATGAAGAGCGGGGTCTATGAGGGGGGCAAGGAGCAGGGTCTATGGGGGGAGGACGAGGAGCAGGGTCTATGGGGGGGATGAGGAGCAGGGTCTAGGAGGGGGGCAAGGAGCAGGGTCTATAGGATGAAGAGCAGGGTCTATGACGGGGGCAAGGAGCAGGGTCTATGGGATGAAGAGCAGGGTCTTTGAGGGGGCAAGGAGCAGGGTCTATGGGATGAAGAGCAGGGTCTATGATGGGGGCAGGGAGCAGGGTCTATGGGATGAAGAGCAGGGTCTATCAGGGGGGCAAGGAGCAGGGTCTATGGGATGAAGAGCAGGGTCTATGATAGGGGCAAGGAGCAGGGTCTATGGGATGAAGAGCAGGGTCTTTGAGGGGGGCAAGGAGCAGGGTCTATGGGATGAAGAGCAGGGTCTATCAGGGGGGCAAGGAGCAGGGTCCATGGGATGAAGAGCAGGGTCTTTGAGGGGGGCAAGGAGCAGGGTCTATGGGATGAAGAGCAGGGTCTATGACGGGGGCAGAGAGCAGGGTCTATGGGATGAAGAGCAGGGTGTTTGATAGGGGCAAGGAGCAGGGTCTATGGGATGAAGAGCAGGGTCTTTGACGGGGGCAAGGAGCAGGGTCTATGGGATGAAGAGCAGGGTCTATGACGGGGGCAAGGAGCAGGGTCTATGGGATGAAGAGCAGGGTCTTTGAGGGGGCAAGGAGTAGGGTCTATGGGATGAAGAGCAGAGTCTATGATGGGGGCAGGGAGCAGAGTCTATGGGATGAAGAGCAGGGTCTATCAGGGGGGCAAGGAGCAGGGTCTATGGGATGAAGAGCAGGGTCTATGATAGGGGCAAGGAGCAGGGTCTATGGGATGAAGAGCAGGGTCTTTGAGGGGGGCAAGGAGCAGGGTCTATGGGATGAAGAGCAGGGTCTTTGATAGGGGCAAGGAGCAGGGTCTATGGGATGAAGAGCAGGGTCTATGACGGGGGCAGAGAGCAGGGTCTATGGGATGAAGAGCAGAGTCTTTGATAGGGGCAAGGAGCAGGGTCTATGGGATGAAGAGCAGGGTCTTTGACGGGGGCAAGGAGCAGGGTCTATGGGATGAACAGCAGGGTCTATGATGGGGGCAAGGAGCATGGTCTATGGGATGAAGAGCAGGGTCTTTGACGGGGGCAAGAGACTTGGGCGGAGAAATGGCAGATGGAGTTTAATCCGCACAAATGTGAGGTAATGCATTTTGGAAGGTCTAATACAGGTGGGAAGTATACAGTAAATGGCAGAACCCTTAGGAGTATTGACAGGCAGAGAGATCTGGGTGTACAGGTCCACAGGTCACTGGCAGTGACAACGCAGGTGGATAAGGTAGTCAAGAAGACATACGGCATGCTTGCCTTCATCGGTTGGGGCATAGAGTATAAAAATTGGCAAGTCATGCTGCAGCTGTACAGAACCTTAGTTAGGCCACACTTGGAATATTGCGTGCAATTCTGGTCGCCACACTACCAGAAGGATGTGGAGGCTTTGGAGAGGGTACAGAAGAGGTTTACCAGGATGTTGCCTGGTCTGGAGGGTATTAGCTATGAGGAGAGGTTGGATAAACTCGGATTGTTTTCACTGGAACGACGGAGGTGGAGGGGAGACATGATTGAGGTTTACAAAGTTATGAGTGGCATGGACAGAGTGGATAGTCAGAAGCTTTTTCCCAGGGTGGAAGAGTCAGTTACTAGGGGACATAGGTTTAAGGTGCGAGGGGCAAAGTTTAGAGGGGATGTGCGAGGCAAGTTTTTTACTCAGAGGGTGGTGAGTGTCTGGAACTTGCTGCCGGAGAGGAGGTGGAAGCAGGTACGATAGCGACGTTTAAGAGGCATCTTGACAAATACATGAATAGGATGGGAATAGAGGGATACGGACCCCGGAAGTGCAGAAGGTTTTAGTTTAGACAGGCATCAAGATCGGCGCAGGCTTGGAGGGCCGAATGGCCTGTTCCTGTGCTGTACTGTTCTTTGTTCTTTGAGTCACAGAAACAGCCAATAGTCCAAAAATTCTCTGGAGATGATTGTGTGATAGATAGGAGATGGAGAATCCAGAGGAGATCTGGAGCAGCCACTAGCCGGTCTCTATTTTTAACTTTTTATCACTGCTGACTGAGCAAGGTGTCAAACAGTAACAGCTTAGACTTGTCAAACAAAATGTGACACCAAATCATATAAGGAGATTTTCGGAGAGTTGACCAAAATTATTGTCAAATTTTTTTTAAGTACGCATTATAAAAGGAGGGGCAAGAAGCAGAGAAGAGGAGAGGTTTAGGGAGAGAATTCCAGAGCTTAGGGCCTCGGCAGTTGAAGGCACGGCCACCAATGGTGAAGCAGTGGAAACTGGGGACGTGCAAGAGGCCAGAATTGGAGGAGAGAAGAAAGCTGCGAGGGTTGTGGGGCTGGAGGAGGTTACAGAGATAGGGAGGAGTCAGGCCATGGAGGGATTCGAAAACAAGGATGAGAATTTTTTTTTTTAATCGAGGCATTGCCAGTCCGGGAGCCAATATGGTTCAGGGAGCACAGGGTGAACATCAGAACATAAGAAATAGCAGGAATAGACCATACAGCCCGTCGAGACAACTCCACCATTCAATAGAATCATGGCTGAATTTCGTTTAACTCCACTTTCCTGCCTGCTCCCCATATCCCTGGATTCCCTGCAAAACCAAAAGTCTATCTATCCCAGCCTTAAAGGCATTCAATGATGGAGCATCCACAAACCCTCTGGGGTAGAGAATTCCAAAGATTCACAACCCTTTGAGTGGAGAAATTTCTCCTCATTTCAGTTCTAAATGATCGCCCCCTTATCCTAACACTGTGCCCCCGTGTTCTAGATTTCCGAGCCAAGGGAAACAAGCTGTCAGTGTTTACCCTATCCAGCCCCTTCAGAATCTTGAATGTTTCAATGAGATCACCTCCCATTCTTCTGAACGCCAGAGAGTATAGGCCCAATTTACTCAGCCTCTCATCATAGGACAACCCCCTCATCCCAGGGACCAATTTAGTGAACCTTCACTGTACCGCCTTCAATACAAGTATATCCTCCCTTAAAAATGGTGTTTTGGTTACAAGTACACCCAAGTCCCTCTGAACATCGACATTTAAACGTCTCACACCTTTTAAAAATATTCTGTTTTTTTGTTCTTACCATCAAAGTAAACCTCACACTTCCCTATGTTACACTTCATCTACCACCATCTAGGTGATGGGTGAACAAGACTTAATGCAAGCTGACATTGGGTAGCAGAGTTTTGGATGAGTACAAGTTTATGGAGGGTGCAAGATAGGGGGCCAGCCAGGAGAGAATTGGAATAGTCAGGTTTAGAGGCAAAAAAAAGCACAAATGAGGATTTCAGCAGCAGATGAGCTGAAGCAGGGCCAAAAATTGGTGATGTTACGGAGGTGCAAGTAAGCAGTCTTTGTGATGAAAAGGTGTGTGTGGTTTGAGAGCAGCTCTGAGTCTAATATGACACCAAGGTTGTGAACAGTCTGGTTCAGCCTTGGACAGTTGCCAGGGAGAGGTAACTAGGGAATAGAGTTTGTGGCGGGAAGTGAAGGCAATGGCTTTGGTCTTCACAATACTTAATTGGAGAAAATTTCTGGTCATGTATGTTGAACAAGCAGCAAAAACAATCAGGTGCCAAATGAGTACTTTGTATCAGTATTCACCAAGGAGAAGGACTTGGTGGATGATGAGCCTTGGGAAGGGAGTGTAGATAGTCTCAGTCATCTCATTATCAAAAAGGAGGAGGTGTTGGGTGTCTTGCAAAGCATTAAGGTAGATAAGTCCCCAGGGCCTGATGGGGTATACCCCAGAATACTGAGGGAGGCAAGGGAAGAAATTGCTGGGGCCTTGACAGAAATCTTTGCATCCTCATTGGCTGCAGGTGAGGTCCCAGAGGACTGGAGAATAGCCAATGTTGTTCCTTTGTTTAAGAAGGGTGGCGAGGATAATTCAGGAAATTATAGGCCGGTGAGCCTTACGTCAGTGGTAGGGAAACTATTAGAGAGGATTCTTTGGGACAGGGTTTACTCCCATTTGGAAACAAACAAACTTATTAGCGAGAGGCAGCATGGTTTTGTGAAGGGGAGGTCGTGTCTCACCAATTTGATTGAGTTTTTTGAGGAAGTTGACGAAGATGATTGATGAAGGAAGGGCAGTGGATGTTGTCTACATGGACTTCAGTAAAGCCTTTGACAAGGTCCCGCATGGCAGACTGATACAAAAGGTGAAATTACACGGGATCAGAGGTGAGCTGGCAAGATGGCTACAGAACTGGCTCGGTCATAGAAGACAGAGGGTATCAGTGAATGGGTGTTTTTCTGAATGGAGGGATGTGACTAGTGGTGTTCCGCAGGGATCAGTGCTGGGACCTTTGCTCTTTGTAGTATATATAAATGATTTGGAGAAAAATGTAGCTGGTCTGATTAGTAAGTTTGCGGACGACACAAAGGTTGGTGGAGTTGCGGACAGTGATGAGGATTGTCAGAGGATACAGCAGGATATAGATCGGTTGGAGACTTGGGCGGAGAAATGGCAGATGGAGTTTAATCCGGACAAACGTGAGGTAATGCATTTTGGAAGGTCTAATGCTGGTGGGAGGTATACAGTAAATGGCAGAACCCTTAGAAGTATCGACAGGCAGAGAGATCTGGGTGTACAGGTCCACAGGTCACTGAAGGTGGCAATGCAGGTGGATGAGGTAGTCAAGAAGGCATACGGCATGCTTGCCTTCATCGGTCGGGGCATAGAGTATAGAAATTGACAAGTCATGTTGCAGCTGTACAGAACCTTAGTTAGGCCACACTTAGAATATTGCGTGCAATTCTGGTCGCCACACTACCAGAAGGATGTGGAGGCTTTGGAGAGGGTACAGAGGAGGTTTACCAGGATGTTGCCTGGTCTGGAGGGTATTAGCTATGAGGAGAGGTTGGATAAACACGGATTGTTTTCACTGGAACGACGGAGGTGGAGGGGTGACGTGATAGAGGTTTACAAAGTTATGAGCGGCATGGACAGAGTGGATAGTCAGAAGCTTTTTCCCAGGGTGAAAGAGTCAGTTACTAGGGGACATAGGTTTAAGGTGTGAGGGGCAAAGTTTGGAGGGGATGTGCGAGGCAAGTTCTTTACACAGAGGGTGGTGAGTGCCTGGAACTTGCTGCCAGGGGAGGTGGTGGAAGCAGATACGATAGCGACGTTTAAGAGACATTTTGACGAATACATGAATAGGAAGGGAATAGAGGGATATGGGCCCCGGAAGTGCAGAAGGTGTTAGTTTAGGCAGGCATCAAGATCGGCGCAGGCTTGGAGAGCCGAATGGCCTGTTCCTGTGCTGTACTGTTCTTTGTTCTTTGAGTGGTCGAGAGAGATGGTGGTGAGGTAGAGCTCGCTGTCGTCAGCTGATGTGTTCAAACCCAACAGACGCCGGGGTAAACTGAGTTTGAAACAGCAACCGCCGCATCCCCCAAGAGTCAGAGCTCTCTGTCACTACTCAGCTGGAGCTATTTATTTCAGAGGAACCTCTCCTGCATTATTAGACCGGTACAATAGAAATCACTGGCTAGCCACACATGTAGCTACGAAGACACTGTTTTAGCCACGTGCATTAATTTTAGTAGAAAATTTTAGTAGAAAACACCTTACATACATATGCTTCACGTGTATATTTACAGAACAAACATCGACCATCATTCAGTAACCAAAGGGTTTAAATGTAAACTGTGATCCAAACATATTCGCACACATTGCTTTTTATATTATCATTTTACCATATTACATCATGTCCAAACACTGTCTAATATTCTTGTCTTTATTTACTAATGCGAAATAGAACTAACTATTTCTGGCAGCTGTGGATGATGATTGGGCACCACTGGGTTAAAGTACATTTCTGCATTTTTCAATCGCCATTGCCTATTCTCACTTTCAGCAAGTGCTGTAAGGCAGCATATTGTTGGTGTACTAATAATCCAGAGAACTTGAGCTTAAATCCCATCGCAACAATTTGAAACTTCGAATTCAGTTTTAAAAATCTGGAGATAATGGAATCAGTAAAAACAACCATGAAACTGACTGTCGTAATTGACCAATGTTTCTTTAGGGACAGAAACCTGCTGTCCTTACTTGGTCTGGGCCTGTATGTGACTCCAGTCCATATCTATGTAGTGGACTCCGAACTTCCTTCCCAAATGACCACTATATCAAAACCACTACTGGCAGTTCCAGAACGTCCGTCGCCAACTTCTCAGCCAATTAGGAACGGGGAATAAGTGCCATAAATGGAAGTGGATGATCAGCCATGATCGTATTGAATGGCAGAGCAGGCTCGATGTGCTGAATGGCCTACTTCTGCTCCTAAGCTCCTATGTTCCTGTTCCTTGCAGTGCGATCCACATCCCCAGAAAACTTTAACCAATCTTGCCCAGTCTGCAAGAAACGAGCATCATCTTTGCAAAGAGCAGACAGTTGCAATTCAAGCTTCCTGCCAACATCTTAAACTGATGATCACTGAGATAAACAAGTTTGCTTAAGCAGACCAGTCAGCAAAAAGCTGAATCTTTCACCGGTTGTTCTTGCTAATGGTTAATTTATGTGCTTGAAGGTAAACAGTTTAAAGGCTGAAGTGAATATAGAGGAAGCCTGCTGGACATGAGTGTTGTTGTTGACCAGAAGGGAGAGATGTGTAATGCTGCATTCTGTGAATAAACCAAGTATCAAGGAAAGGAACTGTGTGTAGTTTTCATTCTTCACCAGTTGGTTTGGATCCACTTAACATCAGTAGCCGAGGAGGGTTGCCAAAAAGGAAAAGATTGGAAACTAAGTTTTTTTTTCAGGCAGAAGGTTGTAATCTGAAATAAAAACAAGAAATGCTGGAAATACTCAGCAGGTCTGGCAGCATCTGTGGGGAGAGGAGCAGAGTTAACATGTCAGGTCAGTTCCCCTTCTTCAGAACTAGCACATATTGGAAATGTGAAAGGTTTTAAGCAAGTTAAGAAATGCTTATTTCCTGGCTGGGAATCAAACCCAGGTAGCAGTGAGAGTGCTGAATCCTAACCACTGGACCACCAGGGACATCTGAGTTCCTTTTGAGAAGACAGGATGAAACAAAGTGTAAAGTGTATGACTTCCCACCAATGTTCTCTGAAACTGAACCTTATACCAATGGAAAAATGAAGTAAAAGTATGTGGACACAGGTTACGACATTATGAAAGAGAAAACAAGATCTGGCCTTGGCATTGTCACTTGCGAACAAAAGCAAGATCAGATGCAAACTGCTCTGTGAGCTAGAGGCCTGTAAGTTGGACACTGAAGAACGTTTGGGCCTTCTATTAAGCTTTATGGATACAATTTATAAGAAAGATGATTTAGGAAATGCATACCAGGCATGGTCAGGCTTTGAGAAATTTAGAAAGAGGAATACATCATGGAATTGAACACACTATATAAAAGATTGCAGAAATTCTGTTTGGAAGTTCCTTGTACAGTGCTTGTTTTCAAATTGTTGGAATGTGCTAACCTGTCACATAGGCTCCTGGTCTTAACTGGAGTTACATTCTCAGAAAGAGATAGGCATTTGGATCAGACGTCCTATGCGTTAAAAAAAATTCCGGGGATAGCACTTATTTCCAGCAGCTTTTATGGCACAAATGGGACATTCGGCAGTGTCGCAGAGATGGAGGACTCGAGGGTTGTGGCATTTCGAGGTCGTTCAGATATGAGACGCAGGTGTCGATAGAGCAGAAGATTTGCAGCCAAATGAAATGAGGATGGAGACATTTTTGGCCGATCCAGCAGATGACAGGAATGGAATAACAATAACAGACGAGTGAACCCCAAGAGTGCCCGATGTGACTCAAAATATCATGCAGTAAGTTGTCCAAAACGGAACAACAGGGTTTTTGAGGTGACGCATAACACACAAGGTTTGGACGTGGAAGATGATGATATTGATCAGTCTCAGGGAAATGTACTGATCACAATGAGTGTACTAGTCACAGATTCATTTAATCGTGCTGTATTGGACAGTGAATGCACATCCACATATGTGGAATATACATGTTGACATGTTATGAAGATTCACTAGATAGTAAGGACCGAAGTAAGGTCAGGGAGTACGAAATGTTTTTCTTGCTTCAGGTTTAGGGATGACAACACATTAAGGCCATTGAGAAGGGTGGTGATTCCATGCAGAATAGCTGGAATAAGCCATTTTATGAGTAAAGTATCTAGTGAGATACCCTTTCTGCTGAGTAAGCCTTCAATGAAAAAGGCACAGATGAAATTGGACGTGTAACATGATAAACCAATTGTCTTTGGAAAGTGAGTAGATTTGCAATTTACCCAATTGGGACGTTATTGCATCCCTTTAACAAGACCTATCATCTCTAATAAGAATGTTAAATAAGTGTTAATGGCATCAGGTGATAGAGCTTTGAGAGACAAAAGACAAATTGTTTTAAAGCTACACTGACAATTTGCTCATCGCTCTGGTCATAGATTAAAAATCCTATTAAAAGATGCGGGGTGGTTGATTGTGAATACACAAATCTTATTGAAAGGATTCGTGAAAAATGTGATATATGCAAAAAGTATCGGAGGACACCAACACATCCTATTGTAAGTCTTCCATTAGAAAGAGACTAATGAAGTAGTAGCTATGGATTTAAAAGTGTGGGACAAGGATAAAAAACATTTTCATTTTGCACTTCAAAGACATGGCAACAAGATTCAGTTTTTCTACAGTGATACATGGTGAAGACAAAAGAGTGACTGCGGATTGTGGCCAGATATGCCAAGTGGATGATCCATCTCGGCCTCCTCCTGAAGTCCCCATCACAGATGCCAGTCTTGAGCCAATGCGATTCACTCCGCGTGATATCAAGAAATGACTGAAGGCACTGGATACTGCAAAGGTGATGGGCCCCGACAACATTCCAGCAATAGTCCTGAAGACCTGTGCTCCAGACCTTTCCACGCCCCTAGTCAAGCTGTTACAGTATAGCTACAACACTGGCATCTACCCTGCAATGTAGAAAATTGCCCAGGTATGTCCTGTACACAAAAAGCAGAACAAGTCCAACTTGGCCAATTACCGCCCCATCAGTCTGCTTCCAATTATCAGTATAGTGTTGAAAGGTGTCATCAACTGTGCTATGAGGCGGCTTAGCAATAACCTGCTCAGTGATGCTCAGTTTGGGTTCCTCCAGGAGGTGAGAGTGACTTTCCTTGACATCAAGGCAGCATTTGACCGAGTATGCCATCAAGGAGCCCTAGCAAAACTGGAGTCAATAGGAATCAGGGGGAAAACTCTCCGCTGGTTGGAGCTGTACCTCGCGCAAAGAAAGATGGTTGTGGTTGCTGGAGGTCAATCATCTCAGCTCCAGGACACCACTGCAGGAGTTCCTCAGGGGAGTGTCCTAGGCCCAACCATCTTCAGCTGTTTCATCAATGACCTTACTTCAATCACAAGGTCAGAAGTGGTACGTTCGCTGATGGTTGCACCATATTCAGCACCATTCATGACTCCTCAGATACTGAAAAATTCCGTGTAGACATGCATCAAGACCTGGACAATATCCAGGCTTGGGCTGATAAGTAGCAAGTAACATTTGTGCCACACAAGTGCCGGGCACTGACCATCTCCAACAAGAGAGAATCTAACCATCTCCCCTTGACATTCAATGGCATTATGATCGCTGAATCCCCCACTATCAACATCCTAGGGATTACCATTGACCAGAAACTAAACTGGAGCAGCCATATAAATGCCGTGGCTACAAAAGCAGGTCAGAGGCTGGGAATCCTGCAGCAAGTAACTCACCTCCTGACTCCCCAAAGCCTGTCCACCATGTACAAGGCACAAGTCAGGAGTGTGATGGAATGTTCTCCACTTGCCTGGATGGGTGCAGCTCCAACAACACTCAAGAAGCTTGTCACCATTCAGGACAAAGCAGCCTGCTTGATTGTAACCCCGTTCACAAACATTCACTCCCTCCATCACTGACGTACAGTGGCAGCAGTGTGTAGCATCTACAAGATGCACTGCAGCAACACACCAAGGCTCCTTAGACAGCACCTTCCGAACCACAACATCTACCACCTAGAAGGACAAGGGCAGCAGATGCATGGGAACACCACCACCTGCAAGTTCCCCTCCAAGCCACACACCATCCTGACTTGGAACTATATCATCATTCCTTCACCGTCGCTGGGTCAAAATCCTGGAACTCCCTTCCTAACAGCACTGTGGGTGTACCTACACCATGTGGACTGCAGCGGTTCAAGAAGGCAGTTCACCACCACCTTCTCAAGGGCAATTAGGGATGGGCAATAAATGCTGGCCTAGCCAGCGACACCCACATCCCGTGAATGAATAAAAAAAAGTCATGGAAAAATGGATAGGAACTGGACTACGGGCACCAGCAAAATTCTTGACTGACAATAGAGGGGAAGTGGGGAATTTGCAAATAACGAATTTAGAGACAGGTGAAAATAGGAACATTGTAGTGATGAACACTGCAGCTGAAAGCCCTTTCAGTAATGGACTTTGTGAAAGAAATCATGCAGTGATTGATGAGATGCTCCATAAGATCCTAGCCGACCAACCAAATTGCAAGCTAATATCTGCCCTGGCATGGGGAGTCCACGCGCAGAATTCGCTTCAAACATTTGGGGGCAATTGCCCGGATCAGTTAGTCTTTGAGAGGAACCCCAAAATACCCTCTGTGCCATGGGAGAAAGGCATTCATCAATTCTCAGAGAAAATTTGGCAAGCCTTACGGCATCGCATAAGACCACCAGAGATAAACTTTAATCCTGGGGATTTAGTACACTATAACGGAGATGGTCAGCAAGTGTGGAAAGGCCCGGGTAAACTGATAGGGTGTGATGGGAAGACTGTGATTCTCCAACATGGTAGTCAAACTATGAGGGTCCATTCATCTAGGTTACTCGGGATTGATTCTAAACTTGCAGAATCTGAACAATTAGTAGATGGTGGTGAGGCACCCTGTACCTCACATACTCATATGTTTGACAGTTATGAGGAACAGAATACAGTAGACAAGGGGCTCGATGATGATAGACCAAGTGATACCGGTGCACAGGACAGGGCTATTTTACCCAGAGGACAACTTCCTAAAATCGATACTAGGCTAATGTACACACCAGAAGGATCCACTGAATGGAGGGATGCGACTATTGTAGGGAGAGCAGGGAAAGCTACCACCCGACTCAAACACTGGCTAAACCTCCAAGATGATGGACAAGAGGTAACATCTATGGACTGGAAGAATGAGGTGAAATGGTGGAAAGCAAGAAAATACAGTCATCATAGTAGACCTGGAAGTGACTGGGGCACTAGGAAACAATCACGTACTGACGACAGAACACGGATCATGGGACAGAGAGGTCCTGTAGCAGCAGCTCAGAAAGAGATAAGAGGACAAGCAGAGGTTGTAGCTTGACTAGGCTACGCGAACAGAACAATCGAGGAACAGTACTAGAAGTGATAACAACTTATAATCAGGAAATGATGCTGTCTGCAAACAAATTGGAAGACAAATTAATAAGAGGGGCAAAATAGAAAGAGTTGGAAACTTGGAAGGAATTTTGTGTCTATTCTGAAGTGCAAGATAGGGGACTGCCAGCCTTATCATACAGATGGATAGGTATGGAAAAAAGTACTCCCAGACGGGACATGTAAGGCTAAAGTGAGACCAGTGGCTCGGGGTTTCGAAGAGAGAATTGGTGATCAAGATGTTACAGCACAGTCCCCCATGGCAGGTAAATTTGATCTTGAAAATTTTCTTAGCTCTTTTAACTACACACTCATGGGAATGTAGGTCAGTTGATATAAGTGCCATATTTTCACAAGGAGAAATTTTTCAAAGAGAAGTATTGTAGAAGAGAAAACTGTGGAGATTAAGCAGATGTCTTCATGGTTTGAATGATGTGTCATGAGTATGGTATTTCTCAGTTAGGTCTGTCTTGCTGAACGTAGGCTGAATTCAGCCGAAAGCAGATCTGGCAATGTTTAACTGCTATCACAAAGAGAAACACACAGGCATCTTTATGATGTATGCTGATGATTTTCTATGGGGAGGTTCTGCAGAATTTGAGCAATTGGCTACAGTGAATGTAAAAGGGGAGTTTAAGATTGAGAGTCAGACTTTGGGGAATTTTAAATATATAGGGTTAGACATTGATCAGAATAGGTCAGGAATAACCTTGAATCAACAATCATATCTAGAAAGTGTTAATCGGGTCCCCTAAATTGGACCAGGTTGTAACAGAAGCAAGACAGCAGCCAAGAAGCCTGATTGGAAAGTTAAGCTGGTTATGTAGTCAGACAAGGCCTGATGCCAGTTATGACTTATTGGAACTTAGTACTATGATGAAACACGCTACAATTGACAAAGTTTTGAGGGCAAATAAGACATCTCAAGCTTCCAGCATTGGGTGATCCGAAAGACATGAAATTAGTAATTTTAGTGACAGTTCTTGTGCCAATCTCATGGATGAATTTTCGAGTACAGCTGGGTTTATCATATTCTTGGTGGGGGAAAATGCAAAGTGTTGTTCCTTGGCTTGGAAAGCCAAGAAAATCAAAAAGAGCAGTTAAAAGCACTCCAGCTGCAGAAACACTAGCATTAGTTGTGAAGAGATAGATGTGGAATTTTACTTACCTAACATTTTGAAAGATATCCTATATGAGGGGCATTCTGAGAAAAGTTTACCCATTGAATGTTAAGTTGATAACCGTTCACTTTGAGATAACATTCAGTTGACAGAGCATCACTGAGAAAAGATTGCCAGTATAAAAGAAATATTAGAGAGAAAAAAATCTCTAAGAGTAAATGGGTCAAAGCAAGTCATCAATTATTAAACTCTTTTACTAAAAGGAATGCTTGTTCCGAGAAATTGTTGTAAGTCCTTGAAGAGAGACACCTTGTAATATGAATTGTATGAAATTTGGAAAATCATTTTTTTTCTCTTTTGCTTTGTAATTGTTTAAGTTTCTTTTAAAGAAAGGGGAATCTGTTAATGGTTAATTTATATTGCTAAAGGTAAACAGCTGAAGGGCATTGATAAAAGATTTGAAGTGAATATAAAGAGAGTCTGCTGGACATGAGTGTTGTTGTTGACCAGAAGGCAGAGATATGTAATGCTGCATTCTGTGAATAAACCAAGTATCAAGAAAAGAATCTGTGTATTGTTTTATTCTTCACTAGTTGGCTCAAAACCACTTAACAGTTCTCATGCAGAAAGCTTGTTGTTGAAGGATGATGCTGGAGCTTATCTTTACACGGTCTTACATTTATTTTACAAAGTAAAAAGATCATAAACATGTAGCTCGTTACTCAAACCTTCCCTCAGTTTCAGTAAGCATCTCCTTATATGTGCTCAAAGACCTCAATTATCACCGTCCACCTACGTGTAATTAAACACTATTGATATGCAACTGATATACAATTAACATGTTCCCTTCTTTATATTTAAATAAAACTTAAGAGTTGAACATGCACAATCAACAGTTCAAAATAAATTCCATATTCTGCACAAAGCATTACATTGTGAGACACCCCTCCTCTAGCACCCTTAACAATTCCTTTGTACTTGCAACAAAAACAAGAAATGCTGGAATCACTCAGCAGGTCTGGCAGCATCTGTGGAAAGAGAAGCAGAGTTAACATTTTGGGTCAGTGACCCTTCTTCGGAACAGTTCCGAAGAAGGGTCACTGACCCGAAACGTTAACTCTGCTTCTCTTTCCACAGATGCTGCCAGACCTGCTGAGTGGTTCCAGCATTTCTTGTTTTTATTTCCTATCTTCAGTCTACCCCTTGCACAGAATCTCACCTAAAATAATTCACAAATATAACCTCATATCCACTTCCTCTGCACAAGAGCCAGTGTTTCTGCAGCTAAAGTTCTTTTAACTATCCTTTTTGTTTTCTTAGCTTCCCAAGCTATAGGACATCATTTCCCATATTTTCCCATCAAAAATGTTGTGAAACCAGCTACAGTCAAATACCCATCAGGAAGATTAGCATGTGAAGCATCACGAAAAATTACTAGTTTCATATTCTTTGCATCACCTAAGACTGGGAACTTAAATACGCATTTCTCCAGATGTAATTTTTTTAATTGTTTAAAACATTCTCAACTTTTGCATGTATCATCTTATAATTAACTCCAAAACGTCAAAACTGGCATCTCTTCTAGTCTGAGTGCATAACCAGTTTAATTAACCAATCAAGCTTCGCAATTGGTTGTCTCTTTTTAGATATATCAGCATCTTTCTATGATGACCAATCAAAATTAACCAGGATGCGGGTAACATTCTCTAAATAGGATTGTTGATTTAAAGTTATTTCAGACCTACTCTGCTTAATATCTATACCAATACATTTAAAAGCCCCATAAGCCTGACTCCAAATCTTAAATTCTACTCTAACCTTATTAATAACACATTTCTCAAATTCTGCAGTACCACCCTGTAAGAAATCAGTGTGCATCATGAAGATGCCTAAAAGTTTCCTTTTATGATACCAATAAAACGTTGTGGGATCTGCTTTTAGTTGAACATAACAATTTTCAGCAAATCAGATCTCACTGAAAAATACAACACCCCAGAAGCAGCATTCAGGCCATAGATTCATCTGTTTACTTTCCATTGTTTTCCATCTGCATCTTATGCCTCTTTAGGTGGTTTCAGAAACACGTTTCTCTGCAGAAATGTGGCTTTGATGGCGACTGATTTCCTCTGATAAATATATGGCCAAAAGAGCGAAAAAGATTTTCAAGATTACTTTTCCTCATGTCGGAGAGTCCACTCTAACCCAGCATTACCCAGTCGCTCTTCAAAATCCCTCACAACTAGCCTAGTTTTAGCCTTATAAGTCCCATCTGCAAGGACCTTTCTAGTATCTATGTGACAAGGCTGGCTTAACCTCATCTGGTACCTTAGGTTAAATACCAAACTCTCTCCAACTCTCTAACTCCCTTTGTTTTTGCCTCTCCTATTGGTTTCTCCTCAAGTTTATTGGCAGACAACAAAATGTCATGGTCATGAGGACTTCTGCTTCTACTTTTATTGCGAAACTGTTCTTTAGCCTTCATTTCATTGTGTAATCCTTTCAAACTACAGCCTCTACTAACACTTTGATGTCTTTCGTGACTACTACTGTAAGATCTTCTCTTGCACTACTGGAGGCTCATCCTCTGGTATGTGATCGTTTCCTGCCCTCTTACTCTCCTGTCCTTTACCCCATTTTGCCAGTACATGGACCTTGCTCATTGGCCATCATCCTGAACATTCAACCAATATTTAAATTTGCCAATACATTTTCCTGCATGTCCCACAATTGTTGCATCCCTCCATTCACCAGACCCCTCTGGAATACATCCACCTGAGTACCCACTCTGGGCAATTGGTCTTTGGATGCGATAGTTCTGTCCTGTGCATTTTGGCCAACTTTTGTCTGTGTGATTTAAACCAAAAACAGTTGCGTGATTACACTTTGTTTTATGAGCCCAGGATTTTTAATTAAACTCTTCCCCAAATCCTTTCTTTGGAAAAGTGGGACAAACAAATCGCAAAGCGTGACCTCCAGACTCGACTATTCCAATGCTGTCCCAGCCGGCCTCACACCGTGTAGCCTCCGTAAACTTCAGCTGCTCCAAGTATCTGCCACCCATAGCCCAACTCATGCCCCAATCTCCCATTACAGTTCTGATTCATGGCCATTCATTGGCTCCTGTTCTGACAATGCTTCAATTTACAGATTTTCATCCCAGTTTTCCAAGCTTTCCCTATCCCCTGGTTCTAATGAATCTGTGCAGCATCCCCTGCAGCGTCAATATAGTTTCCTGAAGTCCTGTACTCAGAACTGAACAGAACTCCAGATGGGGGTCCAACCAGAGCTCTCAACAACTGTAACATAACTTCCTCCACTTTGTATTCCAGCCCCTTGAGACAAAGGCTAACAATCTATCAAGCTTTTAAATTATGTTTTGTTGACTACCTTATAATGATTTAAGTGATTGGGTCCCTAAACCTCTCTGCTGCTGCACAGTTTCTAACTTCTCACCTCACCAGTTATAAAATACTCTGATCTATCTTTCCAAACTGCAAGACCTCACACTTTCCCACACTGAACTCCATCTGTCACAGTTTTGCCCACTCACTTCATCTATCAATGTGACCTTGCTCCCATCTACACTGTGCCAGTGATGGGTTAAGTCGAAGATCCTCAGGGGAGCTGTGGAACAGACTGTTAGTTACCAGAATCTTACAGGAAAGGAACAGTGTGGCAGGGGTATAAAGGGCAACCAATGTATATCCTTCTTTGAACAAAGTTGCGAGAGGGACAAGGCGGGAAATGAAAGATTGGGTTAGTCAGTCTTCAGTTAGTGGTAAACCACCAGAGTCATAATATGCAATAAAGTTATTTGGGACTTGGAGCACATGTTTCTCAGGGTCCGTATAGGAAAAGAACTGGGATCATACAGAATACCATTTTGGGCTGCTAAAAAAAAACACAGGAGCCTCTGTGATGGGAACCCAGTAGCCATGGAAATGATATTATCCACATGAACGGCCTTTCCCTGGGTTGCGAGCTGTTTGTAAAGGGTCCATTAGCCCATGAAGATAAATGGATCCTTTTCTGCTTTATGACAGAGCACTTCCTGTAAATATTCCCTAATTCTGTTTGTGGTTGCAGCCTCTGATTATTTGCCCAAGGTCATATACCAGCCACACAGGAACTGGAAACCTCTTTTCGAACATGTGGAAGAATGAAAACTCGGGTTGTAATCAGATAAGGAAACAAAACAAAGCTGAACCCTTGAGATAGGGAAGTGAAGCTTGTCCTCAGCCCTGGCATTTGAAACTGTGATCCAAATATCTTGGTGTCAGCGATTTTGAACAAATCTGACTGAAGCCCATTTAATGAGTGGGAGATAGGGGGAATACAATGTTTAACTTCATTCTGCTCAGGGCCTATGTAAAAAGGAATAGATAGAGAGAGAGAAGGAGACAGAGTGAGGGGGGAGAGAGACAGAGCAAAAGAGAGACAGAGTGAGGGGAGACACAAAATAAGGAGGAAACAAATGCGGGATAGACAGTGTGAGAGGGAGAGAGACAGAGGGAGAGATAGACAGAGTGAAGAGAGAAAAAAATCAGAGGGAGAAAGTGAAAATGAGAGACAAATAGAGAGGGAGAGAGCAAGGCAGTGAGAGAGAGACAGAGCAAAAGAGAGGCAGAGCGAGCGATATAGAGAGAGAAAGAGAGTGAGAGGGAGAAGCAGACAGAATGAGAGACAAACCTAACACTTGCTCCACTTTCAATAAAGAAGGTGAGGTGGTTTCCCATTGCCTTTGGCTCTGCTCAACCTAAACAATCCCACCCACTTTTCATGATTTAGGAGTGGGACACTCATCCCCATGAGACATGCATCCCCTGCTGGACATCCATACAGTGCAAAGCTGACGTGGTGATTGTCAGGAGTGGGGCTTAAAACCTTCACCCTGTGACTCAGAGTTGGGAACACTACCCCTGAACCAATGGCTCACTCCGCACAGTTAGCTCTTAAAGCTACAGGGTTAAAGCCATTTAATTGACACAATTAGCAGAGATTTTGCTCAAAATTCTTGGGCTTGATAGAAAAACTTTGCAGTCTAAATTCAGCATGGTAAATTAAACCCTGGGTTAAAGGAAGAATTCCATTGCACTGCCCTATATTGTGGGTGTCCTAAAGCTGAGAATTCGCAGCTGGCCATCCCCATTTGCGTGTTTGCTTGGAGTTGTAAACAAATGTATTAAGTATTCAATCTAATAGGTTTTGAAAAACCAGTCACTTTATTGAAGAGATAATGTCCAAATGTATCGGTTCTAGTGAATGTTGGTTGAGGGATAAATATTGGAGCTGGACACGGGGGACAACTCTCCTGCTCTTATTTGAACTGTGCTATGGGATCATTTATGTCCACCTGAGAGGGTAGATGAGACATTGATTTTGATTTGGCATCCCAAGGGCAAGGCAGCACTCCCTCAGTACTGTACTGGACCACCAGCCTGGATTATATTGATGAAGTGAGATGTAACCCCACAATCTTCATGCCACAGTCAGGGTGCTACCAACTAAGTTAGGACTGGCACAGCAGAAATCATTTTCCACCAGGAAAGGCATTAAGAATGCAAACAGGTAAGAGTTGGTCTGCACTGGGACAAATATGTTTTTCTATTAGGTAGAAGTGATCAGAGTTTGGAAATTGAAGAAATAATGATTATATTTTCCACTGAAACCAAGCTATCAAATTGTGAGATGGATGGTGAGAAAAAAAATGATTTGCTGTGCTTATTCATCGAGGATTGCCCAACCTCGGTCCGCTTAGCACCTTTGGAAGGAAGGATTTACCCTTTACAGTGTTTTTCTCATGATGATTACCAAACTCCGGCATGTGAGCTAACAGGAAGCTTCCCAATTTGCGGCTAACCAGAAAATCACTCAGAATTCTGAAGCAATTTTGTCCTTTCAGCCAACTCTACTTGCTTCAGGTCACTAGTAAACAAGTCGACAGCTTCAGGTCACTGAGAATAAAATCATTGAGAATCAACTCGCTGAGAACTAGGTTACAGAGAATTAGGTGACTGAGAATTAGGTAATTGAGAGTCATGTCAGTGAGAATCAGGTCATAGACAGTAAGGTGCATACAAACATACGTATGAATATACAAATCAGGATCAGGAGTAGGCCATTCGGCTCTCCAGCCTGCACTGCCATTTCATAAGATCATGGCTGACCTGATTGTGGCCTCAACACCACTTTCCTGTTTACGCCCTATAACCTTCAACTCCCTTCTCAATCAAGAATCTATCTAGCTCAGCCTTAACAATATTCAATGATCCCGCCTCCACTGCTCTGTGGGAAGAGAATTCCACAGACTAACCACCCCTCGAGAGAAGAAATTTCTCCTCATTTCCATCTTAAATGGGGGACCCCTTATTTTTAAACGGTGTTCTAGTCTCTCCCGTAAGGGGAAACATCCTCTCAGCATCCACCCTGCCAAGTCCCCTCAGGATCTGATAAGTTTTAATAACATCACCTTCTAAGCTCAAATGGATACAGACCCAACCTGTCCAACCTTTCCTCATAAGATAACCCCATCATCCCAGGAATCAGTCGAGTGAACCCTCTCTGAACTGCTTCTAATGCAATTATATCCTTACCAAAGTAAGGAGACCAAAACTGCACACAGTACTTCAGATGTGGCCTTACCAACGCCCTGTACAACTGTAGCAGAACTTCCCTACTTTCATACTCAATTCCCCTTGCAATAAACAACAACATTCCATTTGCCTTCCTAATCAGTTGCAATACCTGCAAACTCTTTGTGATTCATGTACACCCAGATCCCTCTGTGCCGCTGAGCTCTGCCATCTCTCTCCATTTAAATAATATACAGCTTTTCTACTCTTCCTGCCAAAGTGGACAAGTTCACACTTTCCCACATTGTACTCCATCTGCCATATTTTTGCCCACTCCTTCGCTTATCTATATCCCTTTGCAGACTCCTTACGTCCTCTTCACAACTTACTCTCCCACCTATCTTTGTGCCATCAGCAAATTTATCAAACATACATTTTGTCCCTGCATCCAAGTCATTGATATACATTGTAAACAGTTGAGGTCTCAGCACTGATCCCTGTGGCACTCCACTTGTTACAGCTTGTCGACCCAAAAATGGCCTACTTATCCCTACTCTCTGCTTGCTGTTAGCTAACCAATCCTCTCTCCATGCTAATATGCTACCCCCTACACCATGAGCTCTGATTTTGTGTTGTAACCTTTGGTGTGACACCGCATCAAATGCCTTTTGGAAATCCAGGTATACCACATCTACAAGTTCCCCTCTATACATTTGCTCATTACTTCCTCAGAAACATCTAATAAATTAATCAAACATGATTTTTCTTTCAAAACACCATGTTCACCCTGCCTTATCGCATTAAGATTTTCTAAGTGCTCTGCTATAACTTCCTTAAAAATAGATTCTAGTATTTCCCCTATGACAGATGTTAAGCTAACTGGCCTATAGTTCCCTGCTTTCTGTCTCACTCCTTTCTTGAATAGGGTGGCACAGTGGCGCAGTGGTTAGCACCGCAGCCTCACAGCTCCAGCGACCTGGGTTCAATTCTGGGTACTGCCTGTGTGGAGTTTGCAAGTTCTCCCTGTGTCTGCGTGGGTTTCCTCCGGGTGCTCTGGTTTCCTCCCACATGCCAAAAGACTTGCAGGTTGATAGGTTAATTGGCCATTATAAATTGCCCCTAGTATAGGTAGGTGGGAGGGAAATATAGGGACAGGTGGGGATGTGGTAGGAATATGGGATTAGTGTAGGATTAGTATAAATGGGTGGTTGATGGTCAGCACAGACTCGGTGGGCCGAAGGGCCTGTTTCAGTGCTGTATCTCTAAAAAAAAAAGAGTTACATTCGCTATTTTCCAATCTGATGTGACTTTTCCAGAACCTAGGGAATTTCGGAAAATTACAACCAATGCATTTACTATCTCAGCAGCCACTTCTTTTGAGATGCTAGGACGTCAGCCATCTGGTCCTGGGGACTTGTCAGTCTTTAGTTCTAATATCTTTCTCAGTACCCTTTGAAATTGTTTTAAGTTTCTCCCTCCCTTTCACTTCCTGATTTACAAATGTTTTGGGGATTTTTTTGTGGCTTCTACAGTGAAGCCAGACACAAAATATCTGGTCAAGTCTTCTGCTATTTCCTTATTTTCCATTATTAATTCCCCAGACTGACACCCGGTAGGACCAACACTCACTTTGTTGCTACGTACCTGTTGCCATACCCACGAAGGAAGGCTGCTGCAGCTGAATTTCCTTGAATGCCTGCACATCACAGACTGTTCATCAACCTCACCTGGAAAGACCTGGAGTGGCATCCAACTATTTGTCTTTGGGACACCTTGCCAAACCAAACGACGTCCTTTGATATCTTTACAGTAAAAAAAATTTTCTCATTCCTATGAAACAGCTGTAAACCAAAATCCTGTTTTTTTCTCTGTTAACCATTTTTTTGGATGCATATGTGTGTGCATGAGAGCTCGGGAAATAAGGTGCTTTAATATCTCAATTCGTATATAGATTTACTTCATTAATGGTTAAGACTTGGTTTTATAATAAATAGTTAATTTTGTGGTTGATTAAAGAAACCTGGTTGGTGTTCTTTATTATGGGGACAAATAGAGTATCTAATTGGTTGTTTTCGGTGAATGAGAAAATTTGCTGTGACCCATGTAGAAGTGGGACTGAATTAACAGTGCACTCTTCCCGCCTCAGTCATAACACTATTTGCTTTTATATTTCTAGCTAGCTTTCTCTCATATTCTAATTTCTCCCTCACTTTTATTTTAGTCATTCTTTACTGTTTTTTAAATTCTGCCCAATCTTCTGACCTACCACTCATCTTCGCAGAATTCTATGCTTTTTCTTTCAATTTAATACTCTCCTTAACTTCCTTACTGAGCCAGGGATGGTGCGCCCTTATTTGAAGGTAATCATACCTACCAAATGGAAACATATTAATTTCGTCATATGGGACACAACTTGAAACATTTTACTGACGATTGCAAATAACTTGTTTAAAAAAAGAACCGAACAACTGAAAACATGGTTGCACATTTGCATTCTGAAAGACAGTTGAATAGAGAGACAATAGGAGTGCTCACTGATTTAATTAACAAGATTGGTCTGGGCAATAGGGGTGATCAACATTCTTTGACTGTGTAAGAGGCAGAACTCCACTCCCCTGCCCCCACCCCCCGCCACCAACCCAGTGTGTCTGGAAAGCTTTGAAATCAACAACCCTCCCAGAAGCTGCTGTTTCAAACAAAGAGATGGTCACATGACCTACCTGCTGGCCAGACTGTTTTTTTTTAAATTGTGCCACACAGAAAGGACAGAATGCAATTTAAACACCAAGCAGCAGACTTCTGTCTCTCTCTCTCCAGCAAAGTCCCAGGGAACATATGATGGCGGCGTAAACTTCAAAACTACGGACAAAGCCCCTATTGGGCCTTCTGGTACCAGAGAAGCAAGTCTGAAATTGTGCACCAGGCCCCAACAAGGACGCCAAGACTTTCACTTCAATCAAGGACATTACATCAAGGACAAAAGACAGTACCTGTATTCCATTTATTATGAACGCTACTTCAACACCCCTCCCCCAATTATTTCTCCCCCTCTGTATCTACATGCATACAAATTAGGAGCAGGTATAGGCCACTCAGCCCATCGAGCCTGCTCTGCCATTCAATAAGTTCATGGCTGAACTGATTACTCCACATTTCCACCCTACCCCCGATAACCTTCCCACTTGTTTATCAAGAATCTATCTACCTCTACCTTAAAAATATTCAAAGACTCTACTTCCACCGCCATATTGAGGAAGAGAATTCCAAAGACTCACGACCCTCTGAGAGAAAAAATTTCTCCTCATCTCTGTCTTAAATGGTGACCCCTTATTTTTAAACAATGACCCCTAGTTTGAGATTCTCCCAAAAGGGGAAACATCCTTTCCACATCCACCCTGTCAAGACCCCTCAGGATCTTATATGTTTCAATCAAGTCACCTCTTATTCTTCTAAATTCCAATGGATACAAGCCTAGCCTTCCCAATTATTCCTAATAAGACAGCCAGCCCATTCCAGGTATTAGTCCAGTAAACCTTCTCGTATTGCCTCCAATGCTTTACGTCCTGCCTTAAATAAGGTGACCAGAACTGTACAAAGTACTCCAGATGTGGTCTCACCAATGCCCTGTATAGCTGAAGCATAACCTCCCACTTTTGTATTCAATTCCCCTCACGATAAACGATAACATTCTATTAGCTTTCCTAATTACGTGCTGTTTCTTTCTTTGGCTTCCTTGTCTCGAGAGACAATGGGTAAGCACCTGGAGGTGATCAGTGGTTTGTGAAATAGCGCGTGGAGTGGGTATAAAGGCCAATTCTAGAGTGACAGACTCTTCCACAGGTGCTGCAGATAAAATTGGTTGTCAGGGCTGTTACACAGTTGGCTCTCCCCTTGTGCTTCTGTCTTTTTTCCTGCCAACTGCTAAGTCTCTTTGACTCGCCACACTTTAGCCCTGCCTTTATGGCTGCCCGCCAGCTCTGGCGATCACTGGCAACTGACTCCCACGAATTGTGATCAATGTCACAGGACTTCATGTCGCGTTTGCAGACGTCTTTAAAGCGGCGACATGGACGGCCGGTGGGTCTGATACCAGTGACGAGCTCGCTGTACCATGTGTCTTTGGGGATCTTGCCATCTTCCATGCGGCTCACATGGCCAAGCCATCTCAAGCGCCGCTGGCTCAGTAGGGCGTATATGCTGGGATGTTGGCCGCCTCGAGAACTTCTGTGTTGGAGATACGGTCCTGCCACCTGATGCCAAGGATTCTCCGCAGGCAGCGAAGATGGAATGTATTGAGACATCGCTCTTGGCTGACATACGTTGTCCAGGCCTCGCTGCCGTAGAGCAAGGTACTGAGGACACAGGCCTGATACACTCGGACTTTTGTGTTCCGTGTCAGTGCGCCATTATCCCACACTCTCTTGGCCAGTCTGGACATAGCAGTGGAAGCCTTTCCCATGCGCTTGTTGATTTCTGCATCAAGAGACAGGTTACTGGTGATAGTTGAGCCTAGGTAGGTGAACTCTTGAACCACTTCCAGAGCGTGGTCGCCCATATTGATGGATGGAGCATTTCTGACGTCCTGTCCCATGATGTTTGTTTTCTTGAGGATGATGGTTAGGCCAAATTTGTTGCAGGCAGCCGCAATCCTGTCGATGAGTCTCTGCAGACACTCTTCAGTGTGAGATGTTAATGCAGCATCGTCAGCAAAGAGGAGTTCCCTGATGAGGACCTTCCGTACTTTGGTCTTCGCTGTAAAATGGGCAAGGTTGAACAACCTGCCATCTGATTTTGTGTGGAGGAAAATTCCTTCTTCTGAAGACTTGAACGCATGTGAGAGCAGCAGGGAGAAGAAGATCCCAAACAGTGTAGGTGCGAGAACACAGCCCTGTTTCACGCCACTCAGGATAAGAAAAGGGTCTGATGAGGCGCCGCTATGCTGAATTGTGCCTTTCATATTGTCATGGAATGAGGTGATGATACATAGTAGTTTTGGTGGACATCCGAACTTTTCTAGTAGTCTGAAGAGATCATGTCTGCTGACGAGGTCAAAGGCTTTGGTGAGATCGATGAAAGCAACGTAGAGGGGCATCTGTTGTTCACGGCATTTCTCCTGTAGCTGGCAAAGGGAGAACAGCATGTCAATGGTGGATCTCTCTGCTGGAAAGCCATACTGTACCTCAGGGTAGACACGTTCAGCCAGCTTCTGGAACCTGTTTAAAGCGACTCAAGCGAAGATTTTCCTCACTATGCTGAGCAGGAAGATTCCACGGTAGTTGTTGCAGTCACCGCGGTCACCCTTGCTCTTATAGAGGGTGATGATATTGGCATTGTGCATGTCCTGTGGTACTGCTCCCTCATCCCCGCACAGACAAAGCACTTCATGGAGTGCTGAGAGTATAGCAGGCTTGGCAGTCTTGATTATTTCAGGTGTAATACCGTCCTTCCCGGGACTTTTCCACTGGCTAGAGAATCAATGGGATCACTGAGTTCCAATTTTGTTGGCTGTTCGTCCAGCTCATCCATGACTGGCAGATGCTGGGCTGCATTGAGGGCGGTCTCAGTAACAACATTTTCCCTGGAGAACAGTTCTAGGTAGTGCTCCACCCAGCGGTCCATTTGCTTGTGTTGGTCAATGATTGTGTCCCCTGATTTAGACTTGAGGGGGGCGATCTTTTTGATGGTTGGCCCAAAAGCTCTTTTAATGCCATCATATATTCCTCTGATGTTTCAGGTGTCGGGGGCCAGCTGAATATGACTGCATAGGTGTTACCAGTAGTCATTTGTGCAGCACCTGGCTGTTCTTTGTGCAGCGCTTTTGGCTGCTTTAAGTGCTACGGATGTTAACTCGCTGGGGGCTTTCGTGTAGTTCAACATTACGTGCTGTACCTGCATACTAACCTTTTGCAATTCATCCACTCAGACACCCAGATCCCTTTGCATCTCACAGCTCTGCAATCTCTCACCATTTAGATAATATGCTTCTTTTTTTATTCTTCCTGCCAAAGTGGACAATTTCACACTTGCCCACATTATACTCCATTTGCCAGGTCTTTGCCACTCACTTAACCTCTTTACATCCATTGGTAGCCTCCTTATGTCCTCCTCACAGTTACTTTCCTACCTATCTTTGTGTCATCAGCAAATTGAGCAACCAAACCTTTGGTTCCTTTATCTAAGTCATTTATATAAATTGTAAAAGGTTGATGCCCCAGCACAGAAGTCCGTGGCACACCACTCGTTACATCTTGCCAACCACAAAATGACCCATTTATGCCTACTCTGTTTCCTGTTAGCAAATCAATCTTCTATCTATGCTAATATGTTACCCCCTACACCATGAGCTTTTAGTTTCTGCAATAACCTTTGATTTGACACCTTATCAAATGCTTTCTGGAAATCTAAGTACAATACATCCACCAGTTCCCCTTTATCCACAGCACATGTAACTCCCTCAAAGAACTCCAATAAATTGGTTAAACTTGATTTCCCTTTCACAAAACCATGTTGACTCTGCCTGATTACCTTGAATTTTTCTAAATGCCCTGCTATAACATCTTTAATAATAGCTTCCAGCATTTGTGTGTGTGTGTGTGCCTCTCGTATGCATGCAAGCATCTTTAAACTAAAGAAAACCTGTCTGATTGGGTCATTTGCAATTACAATTAGAGTGCAGTGAGCCAAGACTCATTGAGGGGGTAAGCTAAAATCACTGTGTTTTCAAAGATAAACCTTGCTATGGCTAAACTAGGAAAGGGGCAAGAGGGGAGCCAGAGACCCCTTCGTCACTCAGTCATAACATTATCATAGAGTCTTTTTTCTCACTGGAATGTTTATTTGCTAAGTTATGAAATATTTTGTTAAATGTCATAGTCATAGTCATCCAGTTATACAGCACAGAAACTGGGCCTTTGGTCCATCGTGTCTGTGCTGGCCATCAAGCACCTATCTGTTCTAATCCCATTTTCCAGCACTTGGTCCATAGCCTTGTATGCTATGGCATTTCAAGTACTCATCTGGATACTTCTTAAATGTTGTGAGGGTTCCTGCCTCTACCACCTCTTCAGGCAGAGTGTTCCAGATTCCAACCACCCTGTGGGTGAAAAAAGTTTTCCTCAAATCCCCTCAGAACCTCCTGCCCCTGACCTTAAATCTATGCCCCCTGGTTATTGACACCTCCGCTAAGAACAAAGAACAGTACAGCGCAGGAACAGGCCATTCGGCCCTCCAAGCCTGTGCCAATCTTGATGCCTGCCTAAACTAACACCTTCTGCACTTCCGGGTCCCATATCCCTCTATTCCCTTCCTAGTCATGCATTTGTCAAGATGTCTCTTAAACGTCGCTATCGTATCTGCTTCCACCACCTCCCCTGGCAGCAAGTTCCAGGCACTCACCACCCTCTGTGCAAAAAACTTGCCTCGCACATCCCCTCTAAACTTTTCCCCTCGCAACTTAAACCTATGTCCCCTAGTAACTGACTCATCCACCCTGAGAAAAAGCTTCTGACTATCCACTCTGTCCATGCTGCTCATAACTTTGTAAACCTCCAATTTGTCGCCCCTCCACCTCCGTCGTTCCAGTGAAAACAATCCGAGTTTTTCCAACCTCTCCTCATAGCTAATGCCCTCCAGACCAGGCAACATCCTGGTAAACCTCCTCTGTACCCTCTCCAAAGCCTCCACATCCTTCTGGTAGTGTGGCGACCAGAATTGAACGCAATATTCTAAGTGTGGCCTAACTAAGGTTCTGTACAGTTGCAACATGACTTGCCAATTTTTATACTCTATGCCCTTACCGATGAAGGCAAGCATGCCGTATGCCTTCTTGACTACCTTATCCACCTGCGTTGCCACTTTCAGTGACCTGTGGACCTGTACGTCCAGATCTCTCTGCCTGTCAATACTCCTAAGGGTTCTGCCATTTACTGTATACGTCCCACCTGCATTAGACCTTCCAAAATGCATTACCTCACATTTGTCCGGATGAAACTCCATCTGCCATTTCTCCGCCCAAGTCTCCAACCAAACTACATCCTACTGTATCCTCTGACAATCCTCATCATTATCCACAACTCCACCAACCTTTGTGTCGTCTGCAAACTTACTAATCAGACCAGCTACATTATCCTCCAAATCATTTATATATACTACAAACAGCAAAGGTCCCAGCACTGATCCCTGCGGAACACCACTAGTCACATTCCTCCATTCAGAAAAACACCCATCCACTGATACCCTCTGTCTTCTGTGACCGAGCCAGTTCTGTATCCATCTTGCCAGCTCACCTCTGATCCCATGTGACTTCACCTTTTGTATCAGTCTACCATGAGGGACCTTGTCAAAGGCTTTACTAAAGTCCATATAGATAACATCCACTGCCCTTCCTTCATCAATCATCTTCGTCACTTCCTCGAGAAATTCAATCAAATTAGTAAGACACAAACTCCCCTTTACAAAACCATGCTGTCTCTCGCTAATAAGTTCTTTTGTTTCCAAATGGGAGTAAATCCTGTTGCGAAGAATCCTCTCTAATAGTTTCCCTACCACTGACGTAAGGCTCACCGGCCTATAATTTCCTGGATTATCCTTGCCACCCTTCTTAAACAAAGACACAACATTGGCTTTTCTCCAGTCATCTGGGACCTCACCTGTAGCCAATGAGGATGCAAAGATTTCTGTCAAGGCCCCAGCAATTTCTTCCCTTGCCTCCCTCAGTATTCTAGGGTCGATCTCATCAAGTCCTGGGGACTTATCTACCTTAATGCTTTGCAAGACACCCAACACCTCCTCCTTTTTGATAATGAGATGACTGAGACTATCTGCACTCCCTTCCCGAGGCTCATCATCCACCAAGTCCTTCTTGTTGGTGAATACGGATGCAAAGTACTCATTTAGCACCTCGCCCATTTCCTCTGACTCCACACATAGATTCCCATCTCTGTCATCGAGTGGGCCAACCCTTTCCCTGGTTACCCTCTTGCTCTTTATATATGTATAAAAAGCCTTGGGATTTTCCTTAATCCTGTTTGCCAATGGCTTTTCATGACCCCTTTTAACCCTCCTAGCTCCTTGCTTAAGTTCCTTCCTACTGTCTTTATATTCCTCAAGTGCTTCATCTGTTCCTAGCCTTCCAGCCCTTACAAATGCTTCCTTTTTCTTTTTGACTAGGCTCACAATATCCCGTGTTATCTAAACTTCCCGAAACTTGCCAAACTTGTCTTTCTTCCTCACAGGAACATGCTGGTCCTGGATTCTAATCAGCTGACGTTTGAAAGACTCCCACATGTCAGATGTTGATTTACCCTCAAACAGCCGCCCCCAATTTAAATTCTTCAGTTCCTGCCTAATATTGTTATAATTAGCCTTCCCCCAATTTAGCACCTTCACCCGAGGACTACTTTGATCCTTATCCACAAGTACCTTAAAACTTATGGGAAAAGGTTTCTTCCTATCTACACTATCTATACCCCTCATAATTTTATATACCTCAATCAGGTCCCCCCTCAGCCTTCTCTGCGCTAAGGAAAACAACCCTAGCCCATTTAGTCTCTCTTCATAACTGAAATGCTCCAGCCCAGGCAACATCCTGGTGAATCTCCTCTGCACCCTCTCCAGTGCAATTACATCCTTCCTACAGTGTGGTGACCAGAACTGTACACAGTACTCCAACTGTGGCCTAGTTAGCGTTTTATACAACTCCATCATAACCTCCCTGCTCTTATATTCTATACCTCGGCTAATAAAGGCAAGTATCCCATATGCCTTCCTAACTACCTTGTCTACCTGTGCTGCTACCTTCAGTAATCTATAGACAAATACACCAAGGTCCCTCTGACCCTCTGTACTTCCTAGGGTCCTACCATCCATTGTATATTCCCTTGCCTTGTTAATCCTCCCAAAATGCATCACCTCACAATTCTCAGTATTAAATTCCATTTGCGACTGCTCTGCCCATCTTACCAGCCCATCTATATTGTTCTGTAGTCTAAGGCTTTCCTCCTCACTATTTACAACACCACCAATTTTTGTGTCGCCTACAAACTTACTGATCATACCTCCTATATTCACGTCTAAATCATTAATGTACACTACAAACAGCAAGGGTCCCAGCACCGAACCCTGCAGTACACCACTGGTCACAGGCTTCCAATCGCAAAAACAATCCTTGACCATCACCCTCTGCCTCCTTCCACTAAGCCAATTTTGGATACAATTTGCCAAATTTCCCTGGATCCCATGGGTTCTTACCTTCTTAACCAATCTCCCATGCGGGACCTTATCAAAAGTCTTACTGAAGTCCATGTAGGGGCGGCACAGTGGCGCAGTGGTTAGCACTGCAGCCTCACAGCTCCAGGGACCCGGGTTCGATTCTGGGTACTGCCTGTGTGGAGTTTGCAAGTTCTCCCTGTGTCTGCGTGGGTTTTCTCCGGGTGCTCCGGTTTCCTCCCACAAGCCAAAAGACTTGCTGGTTGGTAGGTAAATTGGCCGTTATAAATTGTCACTAGTATAGGTAGGTGGTAGGGAAATATAGGGACAGATGGGGATGTTTGGTAGGAATATGGGATTAGTGTAGGATTAGTATAAATGGGTGTATGATGGTCGGCACAGACTCGGTGGGCCGAAGGGCCTGTTTCAGTGCTGTATCTCTAATCTAAAAAAAAAAAAAAATCTAATCATCTACTGCTTTACCCTCATCTACATATCTGGTCACCTCCTTGAAAAATTCAATCAGATTTGTTAGACACGATCACCCCCTGACAAAGCCATGCTGACTATCCCTGATGAATCCCTGCCCCTCAGAATTTTTTCCAATAGTTTCCCTACCACTGATGTTAGCCTGTAATTACCTGGGTTATCCCTGCCACCCTTCTTGAATAATGGTACCACATTCGCTGTCCTCCAGTCCTCTGGCACCTCACCTATGGCCAGAGAGGATTTGACAATTTGTGTCAGAGCCCCTGCTATCTCCTCACTTGCCTCACATAACAGCCTGGGATACATCTCAACTGGACCTGGGGATTTATCCACTGCATCTCTACTGTCATATCCTTTAACCTAATGTCTCAGTTCACTTCAGCCAGCTCTGCCTTCATGCCCTTGTAACTGCCTTTATCTATGTTTAAAACACTAGTCTTAGTCCCACACTTCTCACCCTCAAACTGAATGCAAAATTATGGAGGCAATGGTGTAGTGGTAATGTCACTGAAATAGTAATTCAGAGGCCCAGGTTAATGCCTGGGGGCTTGGGTTCAAATCCCACCACAGCAGCTAATGGTTTTTAAATTCAATTAATCAATAAAAATCTGGAATTGAAAGCTAGTTTCAGTCATTGTGCCATGAAACTATCATCGATTGTCGTAAAAACTCACCCAGTTCACTAATGTCCTTTAAAGAAGGAAATCTGCTGTTTATACCTGGTCTGGCTTACACGTGGCTTGCTGGACCATTTCAGAAGGGGGTTAAGAGTCAACCACATTGCTGTGTGTCTGAATTCACATATAAGCCAACTGTCAAGGGCAATTAGGGATGGGCAACAAATATTGCCCTTGCCAGTGATGCCAACATCCCATTAAAGAATTTAAAAAAACTCAATCATGTTATGATCACTGCTACCTAGAAGCTCCTTTACTACGAGGTCATTAATTAATCCTGTCTCAGTGCTCACTACCAGATGTAAAATAGCCTGTTCTCTTGTTGGCACTAAAATGTACCGCTCTAAGAAATTGTCCCGAAGACACTGTATGAACTCATCTTCCAGCCTACCTTTGCTAATCTGATTCGTCCAACCTATATGTAGATTAAAATCACCCAGAATTATTGTGGTACCTTTCTTACAAGCCCCCCATTATTTCTTCCTGCATACTCTGTGTTTAATAAAGCTCCCGTTTCTTTTAACTTATCTGACTCTTCAGATGTTCTGTACTAGACTGAGGGTAAGCAGATGCCAGACTTCAGCCAATTTGATTTACTCCGCGTGATATCAAGAAACGACTGAAGGTACTGGATACTGAAAAGGTTATGGGCCCTGACAATATTCCGGAAATAGTACTGAAGATCTGCCGCGCCCCTAGCCAAGCTGTTCCAGTACAGCTACAACACTGGCATCTACCCTGCAATGTGGAAAGTTTCCCAGGTATGTCCTATAGACAAAAAGCAGGACAAGTCCAACCCAGCCAATTAATGCCCCATCAGCCTACTCTCAGTCATCAGTAAAGTGATGGAAGGTGTTATCAACAGTGCCATCAAGCGGCACTTGCTTAGCAATAACCTGCTCAGTGATGCTCAGTTTGGGTTCCGTCAGGGCCACTCAGCTCCTGACCTCATTACAGCTTTGGTTCAAACATGGCAAAAGAGCTGAACTCAAGAGGTGAGGTGAGAGTGACTGCCCTTGATATCAAGGCAGCATTTGACCGAGTGTGGCATCAAGGAGCCCTAGCAAAACTGAGGTCAATGGGAATCGGGGGAAAACCTTTCGCTGGCTGGAGTCATACCTAGCACAAAGGAAGATGGTTGTGGTTGTTGGAGGTCAATCATCTGAGCTCCAGGACATCACAGCAGGAGTTCCTCAGGGTAGTGTCCTAGGCCCAACCATCTTCAGCTGCTTCATCAATGATTTTCCTTCAATCATAAGGTCAGAACTGGGGATGTTCGCTGATGATTGCACAATGTTCAATACCATTCGTGACTCCTCAGATACTGAAGCAGTCTGTGTAGAAATGCACGAAGACCTGGACAATATCCAGGCTTGGGCTGATAAGTGGCAAGTAACATTCGCGCCACACAAGTGCCAGGCAATGACCATCTCCAACAAGAGAGAATCTAATCATCTCCCCTTGACATTCAATGGCATTACCATCGCTGAATCCCCCACTATCAACATCCTAGGGGCTACCATTGACCAGAAACTGAACTGGAGTAGCCATATAAATACAGTGGCTACAAGAGCAGGTCAGAGGCTAGGAATCCTGAGGCGAGTAACTCACCTCCTGACTCCCCAAAGCCTGTCCACCATCTACAAGGCACAAGTCAGGAGTGTGATGGAATACTCTCCACTTACCTGGATGGGTACAGCTTCAACAACACTCAAGAGACTCAACACCATCCAGGACAAAGCAGCCCGCTTGATTGGCACCCCATCCACAAACATTTACTCCCTCCGCCCCCCCATGACCTCCACCACCTAGAAGGACAAGGGAGCAGTTGCATGGAACACCACCATCTGCAAGTTCCCCTCCAAGTCACACACCGTCCTGACTTGGAACTATATCACCGTTTCTTCACTGTCGGTGGGTCCAAATCCTGGAACTCCCTTCCTAACAGCACTGTGGGTATACCTACCCCAAATGGACTGCAGTGGTTTAAGAAGGCAGCTCATCACCACCTTCTCAAGGGCAATTAGGGATGGGCAATAAATGCTGGCCTGGCCAGTGATGCCCACATCCCAGGAATGTATAAAAAACTAAAATATTATATGGCGGCAGTGGTGGTGGCAACGGTAAACCAGAATGATGGAAAAGTCCCTAACTTCACCAGAAAGCTTTGAAAAAGTTGTGGGCCTGAATTAAGCGCAGGCATGGCTAGGTATCGCACTGTGTCAATAGTGAGCAGTGAGCAGGTCAGTATGTGATGGGTGACTGTGCAGATGATATTCTCATAATGCAAAGTGTCGACGAGGAGAAATCAACAAAGTGATCAAAGCACTCGATTCATATTTTAATTTGAGAAAAAATATCATCGTGGAGCACTCCAAAGAGAAATTCACAGGTGGGAAAGCAGTCCCGCCAAAGAGACCGAATGCCATTGGTGCAGAAAGAGTGGCCACTTCCAGGCGATGTGCCTTAGCAAAAAGCCGGTATGGAACATACTAAAAGGGAAACCTTTGACAAGTGGGAAATAGAGGATATTCACAATGTTGAAATACCTTTTCTGGGAGAGATCCAGCTACCGAGTGGAAGTTGCTGGAGTGCAGAGATTCTTGTAGAGGGAAACAAGACACACTTTAAATTAGATAATGGAGCAGCAGTTTTGGTCCTGTCCAATGTCGAACCATGGTTGGAGAAGAACATCAGGCAAGAGATTATACAGGCCAGGAGGAACAGTACTTAAAGTCATGGGGGAACTGAAGGCAACACCCCAATACAGAGAAAAACAAATCACAGAAACATTATATGTGATTCAAAAGCAAAACTGTTCACTTTTGAGCAGGAAAGCTTGCTCCGACTTGCATTTAATCTGCAGAGTGGAGGAACTGGAAAGCAGAGAAGATTTGTACAGAAATTTTAGGGCTGAATTCCCAAAGCTGTTCGCAGGACCAGGGAAGCTGAAGACAGCGTATCATATAACCCAAAGGCTAGATACGAAGCCACTATGCCTATTTACACCCAGAAAAGTTCCTCATCCACTCTTGGCAAATGTGATGAAAGAAATCAACTCTATGGTGGCACAGTGGCGCAGTGGTTAGCACCGCAGCCTCACAGCTCCAGCGACCCGGGTTCAATTCTGGGTACTGCCTGTGTGGAGTTTGCAAGTTCTCCCTGTGTCTGCGTGGGTTTCCTCCGGGTGCTCCGGTTTCCTCCCACATGCCAAAGACTTGCAGGTTGATAGGTAAATTGGCTATTAGCAATTGCCCCTAGTATAGGTAGGTGGTAGGGAAATATAGGGACAGGTGAGGATGTGGTAGGAATATGGAATTAGTGTAGGATTAGTATAAATGGGTGGTTGATGGTCGGCACAGACCCGGTGGGCCGAAGGGCCTGTTTCAGTGCTGTATCTCTAAACTAAACAATATGGTGACGTAAGGAGTTATTTCATGTGGGCCAGAACCTACAAGCTGGTGTTCAGGGATGGTCCAATTACAAAAACCAAATGGATCTATTAGAATCTGTATTGATCTCACACAATTAAACAAAGCAGTAGAATGCACAGTCCATCCAATGTCATCTGTAGATAACAGCTTGGCTAAGTTGGGGAGGAGCTCAGTCTTCACGAAGCTAGATGCAAAGAGTGTTTTTTGGCAACTACCCCTAGATGAAGCGTCTCAGTTGCTCACAACCTTTATCACCCCATTTGGATGGTTTTGATTCAACAGACTACCCTTTAATACCACGTCAGCACCTGAAATGTTCCAAAGGACAATGTTAAGAATTCGAGAAGGACTAGATCGAGTCATATGTCATAGGGTATGATACATGGTTCCACTCAGACAGAACATGACACCAGATTGAGAGCAGTACTGCAATGATTAGAGAAAGCAGGAGGTACACTCAGTAACAAAAGTGGGATCTCGCAGCCCAGTTGATCTACAGAAGAGCAATCAAGGAGTTTCCAGCTCCTAGAAACATGACTGAGCTACACAGATTTATGGAAATGTTGAATCAAGTGGGAACATTTTTGTCCAATCTAGCTGTAGTCAATGAGCCACAACGTCAATGGTTAAGACAAGACAATACATGTGATTGGGCGGAAGCTCAACAGAGTCTATGATTGACTATATTGGTAAGTGGGAAAACATTTAAATGTATGTTGTACCCTGTGGAGAAGTGGAACTACAATACACAGTGTACTCCTCCCACCTCAACTGTAACAACACCAAACTTAGAGATGTGGTAAACAGTGTAATGCATTCTTTATTTTATCTGACGCAACATAAATGAGGTGCGTAGAATCCAGTTGGTTGAAGATCTCAAATAGGTTTATCACAGCTAAACTGTATACAGGACAGAGCAAACTATTTACAGAACCTGCCTCTAGGTGTTACAGTTGCAGAGTGACTCTAGTTTGGAGTCACATGACTGTATCCAGGCACTTAGATAATTAACATACTAAGATCTTAAAGGGAATCACTCTTAAAAACAATCATACAACAAACAGTGAGGATGATATAAACTGCATGCAACAGGACACAGATAGGCTGGCAGAATGGGCAGAAAGATGGGAGATGGAATTTAATACTGAGAAGTGTGAGGTGATGCATTTTGGCAGAAGGAATAGGGAGACGCAACATATGCTTAATGGCACAGTTCTAAAGAGTGTGCAGGACATATTGAGAGAGTGTTGGCAAAGCATAGAGGATCTTGGGCTTTATAAACAGAAGCATTGAATACAAAAGCAGGGAAGCTATGCTGAACCTTTATAAAGCTCTGGTTAGGCCCCAACTGGAGTACTGCATCCACACTTTAGGAAGGATATGAGAGTCCTTGAGATGGTCCAGAGGAGATTCACCAGAATGGTTCCAGGGATGGAGATTTTAGTTACAGAGTTAGCTTGGAAAAACTGGGGTTGTTCTCCTTAGACCAAGGAGATTGAGGGGAGATTTAATAGAAATGTACAAGATTTTGACAGGCTTACATAAGTTAGACAAGGAGAAAGTGTTCCCATTAACAAATGTACAAGAACCAGGGACACAGATTGAAGGTTTTGGGGCAAAGAAGTAGGGATGTAGGAAACTGAGAGAATGGGATAGAGTCCTTACTCTACACTTCCTCACACCCTGTTTCCTGTAAGAATAGGATGGAGTCCTTACTCTACACTTGAAAATAGGAAATCATAGCGATTCCAAAAATGTGGCCTAAGGTTGGGCAGGAAAGGAACCTCAACATTCCTGGTTACAGGGTTTTAAGTCTGGATAGCGAGGGGGATATGAAAGTGACAGGGTATGTTGTACTATGGTAAAAGTAACAATTAAAGTTGTGAGAAGGGATGGTATGATAGAAGGATCATCATATGAGGCCATATGGGTTAAACTGAAGAGCAGAAAAGGGGCAAACACACTACTGGGAGTGTACTATAGACCCCCAAACAGAGGGTATTAGAAGAACAATATGTCGGCAAATTTCTGAGAAGTGCAAAAACAATCAGGCAGTAATAGTGGAGGATTTCAACTACCCTAATATTAACTGAGGTAAATTCAGTGTGAAAGGCACAAAGGGGCAGAATTCTTAAAATGCATCCAGGAGAACTTATTTTGGCCAGTACGTAGGAAGCCCAACAAGAGAGGTGGCGGTTCTGTACATAATTTTAGAGAATGAAGCTGGGCAGGTGGAAGGGGTATTGGTGGTGGTGACCATAGTTCAGTTAAATTGACAGCATCTATGGAAAAGGATAAAAACAGGTGAAGAGTAAAAGTTTTAAATTAGGGAAAGGTCAATTCTACAAAGCCGAGATGTGATTTGGCAAAAGTGGACTGGAAACAGCTACCTGAGGTAAATCAGTGTCCGAGCAGTGGGATGCATTCAAGGAGGAGTTAGAGAGGGTTCAGAATAAATATGTTCCCACAAAGACAAAGAGTGTGACTCCCAAATCTAGAGGCCTTGGAAGTCAAAGAGCATACAGGGCAGAATAAGGCAGAAAAAGGGAAGCTTATGACAGATACTGAGAGTTTGATACTATAGAAAGCCTGGAGGAGTATAGGAAGTGCAGTCAAGATATTAAAAAGGAAATTTGGAAAACAAATAGAGGGCATGAAAAAATACTGATGTAAAATCAAAAAAAAAAACCCAGAACTGTTTTATAAATGCATAAAGATTAAGAGAAAAGCTAAGGAAAAGGTACCCCGTTTGGAGACCAAAAGGTAACTTGTGTGTGGAGGCAGAAAATGTGGACATGGATCTTAATGAATAATTTGCAACTGTCTTCACAAACTAGGGAATGATACAGGCATTGCAGTTAAGGGAAGGAGGGGGAAATACTAGATGGGATAAAAGGCATGGATTTATCGAGGAAAGTCAGCATGGATTGGTTAAGGGAAGGTCGTGGCTGACTAATTTGATTGAATTTTTTTGAGGAGGTAGCAAGAACGACTATTGAGGGCAGTAGTTTTGATGTCATCCACATTGATTTCAGCAAGGCTTTTGACAAGGTCCCACATGGCAGACTGGTCAGAAAAGTAAAAGCCCACGGGCTGCAAGTAAAGTAATAAATTGGATCCAAAATTGGTTCAGTGGGAGAAAACAAGGATTAATTGTTGACGGATGCCTTTGTGACTGGAAGAATTTTCCAATGGAGTTCTGCAGGACTCAGTACTGAGTCCCTTACTGTTTGTGCTACATATCAATGATTTAGACTTAAATGTAGGGGGCATGATTAAGAAGTTTGCAGATGATATGAAAGTTGGCTGTTTGGTTGATAGCGAGGAGAAAAGCTGCACACTGTAGGAAGGTAACAATGGACTGGTCAGGTGGGCAGAAAAGTGGAAAATAGTATTCAATCCAGCGAAGTCTGCAATAATGCATTTGGGGAGGGTAAACAAGGCAAGGGAATGCACAATAAATGGTAAAATTCTGAATAGATGAACAAAGAGACCTTGGAATTCATGTCCACAGATATCTAAAGGTAGCAGGACAGATAAATAAGGATTATGGGATACTTTCCTTTATGAGCAGAGGCTTGGAATACAAGAGCTAGAAGGTTATGCTAGAACTGTATTAAACACGAGTAAGGCCGCAGCTAGAGCACTGTGTACAGTTCTGGTCAATGCATTACATTGTGATCATACCCGAGAGGGTACAAAGGAGATTTACAAGGATGTTGCCAGCAATGGAAAATTTTAGCTATGAGGCATGATTGGGCAGGCTGGGGGTGTTTTCTTTGGAGTGGAGAAGGCTGAGGGGAGATTTAATTGAGGTATATAAAATTATTAAGGGCCTAGATAGGGTGAATAGGAAGGACTTAGTTAAGCAGGGGGCATAGATTTAAAGTAATTGGTAGAAGGATTAGAGGGGAGTTGAGGAGAAACCTTTGCACCAAGAGGGTGTTAGGGATCTGGAACTCACTACCAGAACGGGTGGTAGAGGCAGAAACCCTCATCGCATTAAAAAATATTTAGATGTGCACTTAAAGTGCTGTAACCTACAGGGCTATGGACCAAGAGATGGTAACAGGGATTCAGCTAGATAACTCGTTTTTCATTACCACAGACATAATGGGCTGAATGATTGCCATCTGCACTGTAAATTTTCTATGTTTCACTGACAACTCCTGGTTCAGACAGACCTTTGTTTAGCCAGGCTGGTTCATAGAGTCAGTATGGCACTGATGGAGGCCATTCTGCCCATTGAGTCCATACTGGCTTTCTGTAGAGCAATTTAATCAGTCCTATTCCCCCGCTCTATCCCCACAGCCAGGCAAGTTTATCTCCCTCAAGTGTCAATCCAATTTTCTTTTGAAATCATTGATCATCCCCACTTCCACCACCCTCGTTGGCAGCGAGTTCCAGGTCATTGCCACTCGCTGAGTAAAACAGTTCTTCATCACATCGTTCCAGCATCTCTTGCCCAGAACCTTAAATCTGTGCCCCTAATCCTTGTTCAGACTGTCCCTCTTTCAGACAGACCCTGATCCAGATAGACCCTGGTTCAGACAGACATGGGATCAGACAGATCCTGTTACAGATAGATCTGGGTTCGGACAGACCCTCTTACAGATAGTCTGGGTTCAGACAAACCCTCTTACAGACAGACCCTGGTACAGACAGACCCACTTACATACAAACTCTGGTTCAGCTTAAGGCATGGCCGCCAATGGCGGATGGTGGGGTGATCAAATTCGGTGATGCACAAAAGCCAGAATAAGGAGGAACGCAGAAATCTCGGAGAGTTATAGAGTTGCACAAAGTGGCAAGGAGAGGGAGAGAAAAGGCCTTGGAGGGGTTTCAATACGATGATGATAATTTTAAAATCAAGGCACTGTTGGAACAGGAGCCAAGATCGCTCTGTGAGAACAGGGATGGTGGGTGAATGGGACTTGGTGCGATGGGCAGCAGAGTTTCTGAGCTCATGTTTGCAGAGGGTGTCGGGTGGGAGACTGGTCAGGAGAGTATTGGAATAGTCGGGTCCAGAGGTGACAAAGGTATGGATGAGGGTTTCAGCAGTAGGTGAGGTGAGATGGGGGCAGAGATATTCGAAATGAAAGTAGATGGTGTGAACCATGCTGCAGACATGTGGTTGGAAGCACAGCTCAGGATCAAATGCGACACTGAGGTTGAGCATCAGCCAGTTGCCAGTGAGAGGCTTGGAGTTGGTAACTAAGGAACGGAATTGACGGTGGGCAATGTACTCTGTCAGTCTACTTTGGAGTGTGCGTCCGATTCAGTTAAGAGTGCAGGCCCTTTACATTTTTTTGCATGCCCATGCACCTGTGGTAACTTAAAGGGGCCGACTTGTGCGGGGCCTGCGTGGGAACTTTCAGGTTGCTGGGCAACTGCATAGCCAGACAGTTTAGAGGGAACATTGGTGGGCGGGACAATGCCTTTGATCTTCCCAATATTTTGTTGGAGGGAGTATCTGCTTGTCCAAAACTGGTTGTCAGACAAGCAGTTTGACAACTCAGAGGCAGTAGAGGTGTCGGAGAGTTGGTGCCAATGTAGAGCTGGGCTGGCCAAGTTTACAAATGATACCTAGGACCTAAGCTCTGGATTCCCTCCCTAAAGCTCTCCGCTCACGACCTCACTTTCCTCCTTTCAGACACCGCTTAAAAACCGACCTCTTTGACTATGCTTTTGGCTATCTGCCCTAGTATCTCCTTATGTGGCTCAGTGTCTGATTTTGTTTAACAATGCTCCTGTGAAATGCTTTGGGATGTTTTATTACATTAAAGGCACAAGATAAATGTAACTTATTATTGTTATGAAAGTGACTCTGTTTGTTAAAAATAATTTTTAAAAAAGAATTTATAGTTAAGCTAAATAAAGGTTTTTTAATCAAGGACAAAGTGAGGGCTGGATTGGCGACAGTGCTGCTGTTTGACACCAGGCCCGGACTAGACTTCGAGCAGAAGCAATGGCAATAGGGGCAGAAAATTGACAAGCACTTCTTTGATTGGACAAGCCCAGTAGCAACAGAGAACATCTGGGTGGGCAGAAAACTGCCACGCTGTTTGGCTGTTAGTCAGTGCGTGTGTGTGATACTGCCTGTGCGGAGTTTGCAAGTTCTCCCTGTGACCGTGTGGGTTTTCGCCGGGTGCTCCGGTTTCCTACCAAAGCCAAAGACTTGCGGGTTGATAGGTAAATTGGCCATTGGAAATTGCCCCTAGTGTAGGTAGGTGGTAGGGGCATTGAGGGAAGGTGGGGATGTGGTGGGAATATGGGATTAATGTAGGATTAGTATAAATGGGTGGTTGATGGTCGGCACAGACTCGGTGGGCCAAAGGGCCTATTTCAGTGCTGTATCTCTAAAATAAAATAAAATAAATAAAAGTCAAGGGCTGCTAAAGTGTCAAAAAAGGACAGAAAAAAGGAGAGAATTCCAAGGAAGAACAGAAGACGACAACCCGGCTTGTGTTTTTGCAATTCCCTGAAAGACTCTGTGAAGTTCATTGTGTCATCTTGTTTCCCACATTTTAAGAAGGTCTGCTAAACTGCTTTTCAACGCCACCTGAAGAGAGCTAATTCTGGAAGATTCTTTAACTGTTGCTTGGAGCTGCTAGTTTGGTGCAGTGAGTCTCATCCGCTAATTTTAGGGGTGGGCAAGTCATCTGCCCGAGTGTGCTTTTTTGTCTATAACAGAGCTCCGATCTAAAATTCCTTTATTACTTTTTTTTTGGTTAACTGGAATAAATGTATATGTGTGTGAATGTGCGTGAGTGTAAAGGAATTAAGGTAAAGGGGACTTAAAAAATTTAATGTTGGATTTTCATAGATCAAATTTTATGTGATATTGTTTTCTCTTATTACTAGTTAAGACTTGTTTTATAACAAACTGTTAATTTTGTTATTCAGTGAAAAACCCTGGTTAGCGTGATCTATTGTGGGGGGGAAATACTGTATCCCACTGACTGTTTCAACAAGTGGAAACATTTAAAGAATATGTTGTGACCTGTGGAGAAGTGGGACTGAATTAACAGTGCACTCCTCCCGCCTCGGTCTTAAAGTTATGCCACTAAGGGCAGCATGTGGATGAGAAATAGGAGTCGGCCAAGGATAGATCCTTGGGAGATACCAGAGGTAATGGTGTGGGGGCCGGAAGGGATGCCATTGCAAATGATTCTCTGGCTACAAATAGATAGATAAGAATGGAACTAGGTGAGAGCAGTCCCACCCAGCTGGATGACAGTGGAGAGGCATTGGAGGAGGATGGTGTGGTCAACCATGTCGAAGGCTGCCTACAGGTCGAGAAGAACAAAGAGGGAAAGTTTACCTTTGTCACAGTTGCATAGGATGTCATTTGAGACTTTGATAAGAGCTGTTTCGGTATTGTAGCAGGGGTGGAAACCTGATTGGAGAACATTCAGCACGGAGCTCTGGGAAGGAGTGGAATGGATTTGGGAGGCGACAACATGTTCATGGGCTTTGGAGAGGAAAGGGAGGTTGGAGATGGGATGACAGTTTGCAAGGACGGTGGGGCCAAGGATTTTTTTTTTTAGGAGAAGGGTGATGATGGCAGATTTGAAGGAGAGAGAGACAGAACCTGAGAGAGAACTGGTAAAAATGGCAGTTGACATGGGATCTAGGAGGAGAAGTTGAGCGATCAGTGGTTTGTCGGAATAGGGTCGAGAGAACCAGGAGCTCGGTCTTAATGATAAGATGAGCTCGGAGAGGGTATGAGGGTAAATAGGACTGAAACTACAGAAAGATTCAAGTTCAGGACTAGGGCGGGGGAGCGGGGAGGTGCAAAGTAGAAAAATTCCCCAAGGCACTTCACAGAGGCATAATCAAGAACTTGGCCAACAACATAAGGTAGAGATATCTGGAGGGACGAACAAAACCTTCATCAAACGAGGAGAGTGAGAGAGTTGGGAGAGGTTTAGGGAGAGAATTCCAGAGCGTAAGGGCCTAGGCAGCTGACGTTGCCAATGGTGGGGTAAAGGGGAGGGGGAAATGCACAGGGCAACAGATACAGGAACAGCGAGTTGTGGGCATATTGGGATGTAGAGGGTCACAGAGGGGCCAGGGCAGGAAGAAAGGAAGGAAGAACTTACATTTCTCTCGTGTCTTTCACAACTTCAGGACATCCCAAAGGGCTTTACCACCAATAAAGAGTTTTTGAGGGGCAGTCACTGTTAGAAAGTAGGGAAACAATTGCAGCCAATTTATGCACAGCAAGATCCCACAAAGAGCACTGAGGTTATGATCAGACCATCAGTTTTTAGTGATGTTGCTTGAGGGATAAATATTATCCAGGAGTCAGGGGAGAACTCACCCTGCTGTTCTTCAGAATAGTGCCATGGGATCTGTTACATTCAACTGAGAGCAGACAGGACCTCCGATTGATAGTGCAGCGCTCCCTCAGTACTGATTCTTTGACAATGCAGTGTTCCCTCAATACTGACCCTCTGACAATGCAGCGTTCCCTCAGTACTGACCCTCCGACAGTGCAGCACTCCCTCAGTACTGACCCTTCGACAGTGCAGCACTCCCTCAATGCTGAACCTCCGATAGTGCAGCGTTCCCTCAGTACTGACCCTCCAACAGTGCGGCGCTCCCTCAGCACTGATCCTGACAGTGCAGTGTTGCCTTGGTACTGACCCTTTGACAGTGCAGCGCTCCCTCAGTGGTGACCCTCCGGCAGCGCACTACTCCCTCAATACTAACCCTCCGACAGTGCAACATTGTCTCCACCTCTCCCTCCCACCCTCCCTCTTCTTTCAGCTCTGCCCACCTGTCTCTTCCACTCCCATTCTCACCCCTCACACATTCGCCCTCCCTCTCTTTCTCCTCCTCCTCCTCTCTCTCTATATGTACTGTAGACCAGCCAAGCCTGTTTTTGTACCAGTATGGATTGCTCTCCCAGTTTCCTACACACAGTTCCAGTGTGGATTTGCCCCTTTGGGACAATGAGACTCACTATTGTATTGGTTCAAAACACTCTCACTGATAGTCCCAGCTGGCACTGGGGTCAGAGCTGGACTCAAAACCAATATGAAACCAATCACCACAACCAGCTTATAGACAGACAACCTCAACAACCTCAAGCATTGAAAGTCGATTTCAGTAAAAGCCACCATGAATCTAGCAGTTTGTCATTGAAAACCTGCCTGATTCACTTATGTCCTTTAGGGAAAAAAAACTTGCTGCTCTTACCCAGTCTCGGCCTATATGTGACTCCAGTCCCAGACCTACAAGGCTGCACCTGATGTGGCTCAGCGAACCCTTCAGTTTGTCAATTCAACACAACTGCCAGCTGTACAATCCTAGCTACACAAAATGCCAACTCCCAAAGCATTGACCCTACACAAGCAGCTGAAGGAAACGAGCGCCTAGCAACCAACCCATAATCCCAGCCAGCCCAACTTTCACAGCGACGTTCTCTGTATTATTTATTCTCTGTCTCACTCTCTTCTGTTCTCTCTTTGTCCTTTTATTTCTCCCTTGGTCTTTCTCTCTTTCCATGTCTCGCTTTTTCAATTGCTGTCTCTCTCTGCCTCTTTTTGTCACTCTCTATGCCTGTGTGTGTGTCTCTCTCTCTGTCACTGCCTCTCCCTATCTGTCTCTGTGCCTCTGTCTCTCTCATAGGAACAGGAGGAGGCTATTTGGACCCTTGAGCCTGTTCCGCCATTCAATGAGATCATGGCTGATCTGCCACCAAACTCCATATGGGCCTTTGCCCCTTTTCTCTGAATACCTTTGGTGACAAAGATCTATCAATCTCAGATTTAAAATTTACAATTGACCGAGCATCAATTGTCATTTGTGGAAGAGAGTTCTAAACTCCGGCCACTCTTTGTGTGCAGTGTTTCCTAATTTCACTCCTGACAGGTCGGGCTCTAATTTTTAGACTCTGCCCCATCGTCCTAGATTCCCCAACCAGCGGAAATAATTTCTCTCTATCTACCCTATCTGTTCTGCTCAAAATCTTGAAAACTTCGATCGAGTCACCCCTTAACCTGCTAAATTCCAGAGAATACAAGCCGAGTTTGTGTAATTGCTCCTCGTAATTTAACCCTTGGAGTCCAGCTATCATTCTGGCAAATCTACACTGCACTCCCTCCAAGGCCAATATATCCTTCCTAATGTGTGGTGCCCAGAACTGCTCCCAGTAACTCCAGGTGTGTTCCAACCAGGGCTTTGTATAGCTGAAGCATGACTTCTACCCCCTTGTATTCTAGTGTTTGAGATATAAAATCCAGCATTCCATTAGTCTTTTTGAGTGTTTTCGGACATTTAATGATCTGTGTACCTGAATCCTCAAGATTCTTTGGACCTCCACTGTTTCTAGCTTTTCTCTGGTTTAAGTCCTTTTTAGGTCCAAATTGGCTGATCTCACCTTTGCCTACTTTGAAATCCATTTGCCACTGTTTTCTCCATTCACTTAATTTATCAAAACGTCTCTGTGATTTGATGGTTCTATCTCAATGGCTTACAATGCTGCCCATCCTTGTGTCATCAGCAAATTTAGATATGTGGCTTTCTATCCCATCATTTAAGTCATTAATAAATACGGTGAATCTGTAAGGTCCCAACACAGATCCTTGTGGAAAACCAATAGTCACATCCTGCCAATTTAAGTATCTGTCCATTATCCCAACTGTCTCATGCTGCTCAGCCAATTCCTTAACCAGATCAATAATTCGCCTGCCATTCCATCAGTTTCAAATTTAGCTAACAGTCTCAAGCAGGGACATTTGGTGCCTCTGTCTCTCACTCTGCATCTGTCTCCCTCTTCCATTTCTCTGTCTCGGCCCCCTCACTGACCACCACTCGGACTGTTCTGGCCTCCAGTCAGAGACCCACGGTCGCCAAGGGGAGTTGCTAATTGGACAGGGGTTGTCTCATTGTCCCCACACCTTGTATTCGCCCCCGTACTCTCCCTTGATGGTCCAGGGTTAAATCACCCACTGCCCCAATCCTGCCATCCCAGCAAGGGTCATACACAATAGCACAACACTATATACCCTGGTTAGATCCACACCAACATTATATACCCTGGTTAGACCCACACCAACACTATATACCTGGGTTAGACTGCGAGTCCCATCACACAGTAGTGCACACTGGGTTGTTTGCTGGGCATTGAACAAAGAACAAAGAAAATTACAGCACAGCAACAGGCCCTTCGGCCCTCCAAGCCTGCGCCGATCCAGATCCTCTATCTAAACATGTCGCCTATTTTCTAAGGGTCTGTATCTCTTTGCTTCCTGCCCATTCATGTATCTGTCTAGATACATCTTAAAAGACGCTATCGTGCCCGCGTCTACCACCTCCGCTGGCAACGGTTCCAGGCACCCACCACCCTCTGCGTAAAGAACTTTCCACGCATATCCCCCCTAAACATTTCCCCTCTCACTTTGAACTCGTGACCCCTAGTAATGGAATCCCCCACTCTGGGAAAAAGCCTCTTGCTATCCACCCTGTCTATACCTCTCATGATTTTGTACACCTCAATCAGGTCCCCCCTCAACCTCCGTCTTTCTAATGAAAATAATCCTAATCTGCTCAACCTCTCTTCATAGCTAGCGCCCTCCATACCAGGCAACATCCTGGTGAACCTCCTCTGCACCCTCTCCAAAGCATCTACATCCTTTTGGTAATGTGGCGACCAGAACTGCACGCAGTATTCCAAATGTGGCCGAACCAAAGTCTTATACAACTGTAACATGACCTGCCAACCCTTGTACTCAATACCCCGTCCGATGAAGGATGCATGCCGTATGCCTTCTTGACCACTCTATTGACCTGCGTTGCCACCTTCAGGGAACAATGGACCTGAACACCCAAATCTCTCTGTACATCAATTTTCCCCAGGACTTTTCCATTTACTGTATAGTTCACTCTTGAATTGGATCTTCCAAAATGCATCACCTCGCATTTGCCCTGATTGAACTCCATCTGCCATTTCTCTGCCCAGCTCTCCAATCTATCTATATTCTGCTGTATTCTCTGACAGTCCCCTTCACTATCTGCTACTCCACCAATCTTAGTGTCGTCTGCAAACTTGCTAATCAGACCACCTATACTTTCCTCCAAATCATTTATGTATATCACAAACAACAGTGGTCCCAGCACGGATCCCTGTGGAACACCACTGGTCACATGTCTCCATTTTGAGAAACTCCCTTCCACTGCTACTCTCTGTCTCCTGTTGCCCAGCCAGTTCTAGCTAGTACACCCTGGACCCCATGCGCCTTCACTTTCCCCATCAGCCTACCATGGGGAACCTTATCAAACGCCTTACTGAAGTCCATGTAGATGACATCTACAGCCCTTCCCTCATCAATCAACTTTGTCACTTCCTCAAAGAATTCTATTAAGTTGGTAAGACATGACCTTCCCTGAATGTTGCCTATCACTGATAAGCCCATTTTCTTCCAAATGGGAATAGATCCTATTCCTCAGTATCTTCTCCAGCAGCTTCCCTACCACTGACGTCAGGCTCACCGGTCTATAATTACCTGGATTTTCCCTGCTACCCTTCTTAAACAAGGGGACAACATTAGCAATTCTCCAGTCCTCCGGGACCTCACCCGTGTTTAAGGATGCTGCAAAGATATCTGTTAAGGCCCCAGCTATTTCCTCTCTCGCTTACCTCAGTAACCTGGGATAGATCCCATCTGGACCTGGGGACTTGTCCACCTTAATGCCTTTTAGAATACCCAACACTTCCTCCCTTCTTATGCCGACTTGGCCTAGAGTAATCAAACATCTGTCCCTAACCTGAACATCCGTCATGTCCATTGACTCTGAACCCTTGTGGAGGGAAAGAGGAGAAATTCCATGTGCATTCTTCTGTTCACTTTCTTACACTTTGTAGAAAGTTCTCTTCAGGTAAGAAATGTACACAATTACCAGATTTGAGTGCAGGGCAGTGCTGAGGTAAGACTGGCTGGGTTGAAATGTTTAATGTAACTTTCAAAAGGTAATGAGGTAAATGCTTGAAGATTTTATTTTTTACAGGGCGATCGGGAAGTTATTCAAAGAGGCCGTACAGACACGATGGGTCTGTTCTATGCTGTACCATTCAAAGATTTGATAACCTGTCCTGGGAGTGTTTGATGGGACAGTGTAGAGGAAGCTTTACTCTGTATCTAACCTGTGTTGCGTTATTCATTCATGGGATGTGAGCATTGAAGGCAAGGCCAGCATTTATTGCCCATCCCTAATTGCCCTTGAGAAGGTGGTGGTGAGCTGTCTTCTTGAACCGCTGAAGCCCATCTGGCGTAGGTACACCCACAGTGCTGTTAGGAAGGGAGTCCCAGGATTTTGACCCAGCGGCAGTGAAGGAACGGTGATATAGTTCCAAGTCGGGATGGTCTGTGACCTGGAGGGGAACTTGCAGGTGGTGGTGTTCCCATGCATCTGCTGCCCTTGCACTTCTAGGTGGTAGAGGCTGCAGGTTTGGAAGGTGCTATCAAAGGAGCCTTGGTGAGTTGCTGCAGTACATCTTGTAGATGGTACACACTGCTGCCACTGTGTCGGTGGTGGAGGGTGTAAATGTTTAAGGTGGTAGATGGGATGCCAATCAAATGGCTGCTTTGTCCGGGATGGTGTCAAGATTCTTGAGTGTTGTTGGAGCTGCATACAACCAGGAAAATGTGACTTGTGCCCTGTAGATGGTGGACAGACTTTGAGGAGTTAAGAGGTGAGTTACTCACCTCAGAATTCCCAGCCTCTGACCTCCTCTTGTGGCCACAGTATTTATATGGCAGGTCCAGTTCATTTACTGATCAATAGCAACGTCCAGGATGTTGATAGTGGGGGATTCAGCGATTGCAATGTGGAACATCAAGGGAAGATGGTTTCATTCTCTCTTGCTGGAGATGGTCATTGCCTGGCACATGTGTGGCACAAATGTCATTTGCCACTTATCAGCCCAAGCCTGAATGTTGTCCAAGTTTTGTTACATGCTGACATGTGCTGCTTCAGTATCTGAGGAGTTGAGAATAGTGCTGAACATTGTGCAATCATCAGTGAACATCCTCACTTCTGACCTTATGTTGGAGGGATGCTCACTGACAAAGCAGCTGAAGATGGTTGGGACTCGGACACCACTCTGAGGAATCCTGCGCCAATGATCTGGGGCTGGTATGATCGGCCACTAACAGCCACAAACTTCTTCCTTTGTGCCACGTATGGATGGAATTTAATACAGAGAAGTGTGAGGTGATGCATTTTGGCAGAGGGATAGGGAGAGGTAATATAGACTAAATGACACAGTTCTAAAGAGTATAGAGGGATAGAGGAACCTGCAGGTTCGTATGCATAGATTTTAGAAGGCGGCAAGACATATTGAGGGAGTAGTTAGCAAAGCATATGGGATCTTGGGCTTCACAAATAAAGGTATTGAGTACAAAAACAGGGAAGTAAAGCTCTGTTAGGCCACAACTAGAGTATTGCATCCAGTTCTGGTCACCACACTTTTAGAAGGATCTGAGGGTCCTTGAGAGGGTGCAGAGGAGATTTACCAGAATGGTTCCAGGAATGAGGGATTTTAGCTCCAAATTTAAGTTGGCGTTGATCTCCTTGGAGCAAAGGGCATTGAGGGGAAATTTGTTAGAGGCATAGAAGATTCTGACAGCTTTAGATAAGGTAGACAAAGAAAAGTTGTTTCCATTAGCTGATGGTACAAGGACTGGGAGACAGTTTGAAGGTTCTGGGCAAGAGATGCAGGGGGGAATGTGAGGAAGATCTTTTTTACGCAGCGAGGGGTAATGACCTGGAACTCGCCGCCCATGAGGGTAGTGGAAGTAGAGATGATGAATGATTTCAAAAGGAATAAAAACAAGAAATGCTGGAAATACTCAGCACGTCTGGCAGCATCTGTGGAGAGAGAAGCAGAGTTAACATTTCGGGTCAGTGACCCTTCTTCAGAACTGGCAAATATTAGAAATGTGGAAGGTTATAAGCAAGTAAAGCGGGGGTGGGGCAAGAGATAACAAAAGGAGAAGGTGTAGAAAGGACAAGGTCACAGAATAGCTGACCAGAAGGTCGTGGAACAAAGGCAAACAATATGTTAATTGTGTGTTGAAAGACAAAGTACAGATAGGGTGTTAACGGACTAAAAACTGAATAGCCGCAAGTACAAACTCGAAAAAAAAGTGGGTAAGCAAACTAACAAACTTAGATGAAATAAAATAAAATAAACACAAAAAAAAAGGAAAAAAAAACTAAAAATATACTTTATATATTTTTTTGTGTTTATTTTATTTTATTTCATCTTAGTTTGTTCAGTTTGCTTACCCATTGTCTTTTTTCATGATTTTTTCACGTTTGTACTTGCGGCTGTTCAATTTTCAGGGCCTCTCATACACATTTTAAATAAAAAAACTTTAGGAAAAACAGATAAATAAAAAAACTCAAATTAAAATGCCATTCTTGGCATCGACGATGCACTCCAGTCCCAGCAGTGCCCACCGGTTGCGGAAGGCCTCAAGCATACCGCAGGACACCGCATGCTCCTTCTCCAGGGACACCCAGGCTCAAACGTAACCGCGGAAGAGGGGCAGGCAATCAGGGCGGACGGACCTCCAGATGGCCCGCAGCCTGAACCTGTGAATTGCCACCTTGGCCAGGCCCAGCAGCAGACCGACGAGGAGATCCCCCTCCCCACCCATGCACTCCGCACCGGGTGCCCAAAGATTAGGAGCGTGTTCAGACCGCAGACTAGGGCGAGGATGTCAAGTGTCTGCAGGCGCGGCCCGTACAGGAAACCCCTGCACGTCGTGTGGAATGGCAGGGACGGCATTTCTGAGAGGCGGCTCAGGTTGTATAGGACCGGCTTCTGAGGAAGGTTTTGGGCCCTGGGTCCGATGCAGTTCCAGCTGAGCAGGGGTCAGCTCGGCTGGGATTGCTCTGCACTCCCGAGGCCCCTCGTCACCCGCAGTGAGGGTCGTCCCAGGGGCTTCGGCTACTCCTCCGCCCATCGGTCCATCCCCAGAGACAACCGCCTCCAGCCAAGGTGCTTTCCTCCACTGGCAGGGGAGCGACCTAACTGGAGACGACCATGTTCCAGACTCTGAATAGATCCCGGTAAAAGACAGGCAGCTCCCTCAGAGATGCGCGGCTAATGTTCTCTACCGGGAGGTGCGTGTTGTCTGGAAGGCAGTGCCCCTGCGGAGAAAATACGTCGCCAGCGCACACCATCTGGGAGGGCGCTCGGCGTACAGGTATCTCTGCAGGGTCCGAAGGCGGAGAGTCGCTGCCTGGGTGCGGACGCACACCAGCGACTGGCCGCCCTCCTCGATCGGGAGACTCAGGACCGCGGCAGAGACCCAGTGTTTCCTCTTGCCCCAGAAGAAATTGAGGAGCTTCTTCTGGATCTTGGTGTCAAATGCAGGGGGTGAGGCCAAAGTGACCAACCGGTACCACAGCATTGAGGTCACCAGTGGTTTATGACCAGCGCTCAATCCCTGTAGGAAAGCACTGGGAGCAGTCCGGTCCAGCCAAGTGGTGACTTTCGCATCCAACTCCTGCCAGTTAGCCGGCCAGGTTTCCTCAGCGGGGTTAAGGTGGACTCCCAGATAGAGGAGGTGCCTGATGCTCCACGCAAAAGGTGTTAACTCCTCCGGTAGGGAATTCACCTGCCACTGATCCACCAGGAGACTGGAACATTTCTCCCAATTGATCCTCATGGAGGACACGGCAGAAAAGGTCCGCTGGCAGTCGCGCATCCTCCGCAAGCCAATGGGATCTGTAACCGCGAGGAGCACGTCATGGGGCGTAAGCCGAGAGGATGGCCCGCATGCCCGGCCCATGCAGAGCCAAACCCGCCAACCTCCTGCAAAGCAGGCACAGGAATGGCTTCACGCAAATGGTTCTCATTGGCCGAATATGGGGCATCCCTGACGCACTCCTCTCCCAAAGTGAAGGGGGACCGCAAAGGACCCGTTAACTTTAGGCAGACACTCTGCGACGGAGTACAAAAGTCCAACCCGGGCCACAAAATGTAGCCTGAGTCCGAATGCATGCAGAGTCCCAAAAAGGTATTCGTGATCTACCCTGTCGAACGCCTTCTCCTGATCGACGGAGAGAAAGGCGACCGACTGACCAGTCCTCTGGGAAAGATGGATCAGGTCCAGGAAAAGGTGGATGCTGTCCTGGATGGGCCGGCCCGGGACTGTGTAGGACTGCTCAAGGAGAATCATGTGGGCCAGCACGGAGCTCAGTTGGGTAGATATAGCCCGGGCAAAGATCTTATAATCCGTGCTGAGGAGGGAGACAGGACGCCAGTTCTTAAGCAGGCGGAGATCGCCCCTCTTCAGCAACAGGACGATGACCACCCTGTGCCACGAGAGGGGCATCTCCCCGGTTGCCAGATGTTCCCCTTGGACCTGCGTACAATCGCCCCTCAGGATGTCCCAGAATGCCCTGAGGAAGTCCACGGTTAGCCCATCCAGCCCCGGGGGTTTGCTCCTGGAGAGCTGGTGGAGGGCGCCGATCAGCTCTACCAACGTACCAAAAGGTCCATTGCCTCCGGATCCGTGATGGAGGATCCATCGTCGGCCAGCAGCTCAATGAGCTGCTTACGGACCCCTCGCCATTTTTCCAGCAGGTAGAAGAAAGGTGAGGCGGGGTCCAAATCTTCCAGGATCTGGATCCGCGACCTCACATATGCGCCTCGGGACCTTATGAGCTGCAGGTCCCTCAGCGCGTCCTTCTTCTCTTTGTATGCCTGCCACAGGGCCGGGTCCATGACGTTATGACTGAGGCGGGACTCCAGGTCGAGTACCTCCCTTTGCAGGTGCCCAATCTCGGCTTCCCGCCTCTTGGTCGACCCCTCGCGTACTCCTGACAGAAGACGCGGATATGAATCTTGCCCACATTGCACCATAACCTCAAGGAGGGGAAGCCGCCCCTGCTTCCTTCTCAAGTCGGCCCAGAATTGACGGAATGAGTCCCAGAATCGCTCGTCCTCCAGCAGCCGGTTGTTTAAGTGCCAGTACGCGGACCCTGCCCGCGTGCGGAGCAGCGTGAACTCCGCCCACACCAGGCAGTGGTCTGGGCACGGCACCAGGTGCATGGAGGCCGCCGAGACGCGGGAGATATACGCCTGCGAAAAGTAGAGGCGGTCGTTTCGGGATCCTCCTCCTCCAGATCTCCATGTGAAGGCGCTGGAGTCAGGAGGGAGGTTCCGCCAGATGTCCACCAACTTGAGGGAGCTGATTGATTCCTTCAACTTCTGCACCGACGCTTTGGATGCAGTGGGGGCCGGAGCAATCCCCCACCTCGAAGGTACAGTTAAAATCCGCCCACCCCCACCGCCGAGGATGATGCACTCGCCGCTATCGATAGAGCTCAAGAGAGCGGACACTTCTTCAAAGAAGCGAACGTGCGACGCGCCGGGCCTGGGCGCATACACGTTCACAAAGTGGAGCGGCACGCTACCCAGGCGAATGGCGAGGTGGAGCAAGCGGCCCGGCACTAGCTCCTTGACCCCCAAGATCTCCGGCTGAAAAGTTGGGGCCAACAAGACCCCACCCTGCCACTCCAGGAGCCAGGTGGCTTCGTCTCCCGGAACGGTGCGGGTTTCCTGCAGAAAGCTCACCGCGTATCTCCCTTCCCTGAGGACTGAGAGATTGTGAAATCTGTGGTGAGCCCCTCTGCTGCCGTTGATGCTGAGGCTGGCTATGGTTATGTTCATGTCAAAAGTACTTTGATCCCATCACCATCACCTCACTGTAAGGAGGGAGTGGAAGCGCACCTCACCTTCTACACCTCCCCCCCACCCCCCCCAGCAACCCATTGGCGAATGCTTTAAACTGGCGCATCTCAACCAGTTTCACGCCCATGCCCTTCCCTCCCTTCTTGAGGGTGGCACATTCGGCCTGGATGATTAGCGCCAGTTTGGACCACCGGCCAAGGGCCAGCTGAACTTTATTGTGGCAACCCCTGCATGCCGCGAGGAAGTCCTGGAGTTCTGCCGTGAGGATGAGAGGAGGCTTGGTGGGAGGCATGAGGGAGTCAACCGCATCACTGGCGATGGATTCAAGGTCATCCTCCGTGCCCCACATAGAGTCCCCATCCTCTTCCGGGTCGTCACCTCCAATGGCCGACACACCCACCACACACAGTGGGGCAGGCGTTCCGGCCACGCCAGCTGGTTCCGCCTCCCCCACGAACCCACCCCCAGGATCAATGGCGGAGGAGTCCTCTCTGGATTCTCCTGTGGAACTGGAGCCTGTGGGCTTGGTGGTGGTGGTGGTGGCGGCAGGGGGAACCTGGGGACCCGAATCAGGAGACAGCTCCCCTCCAGCAGATGGGCCCCGCACCTCAGGGCCCTGTTACACCTCTGTGGAGGGGTGCCTTCTCCTCTTTTTCCACCCAGGGTGTGGAGGCTCAGAGACTTTCATGTCATCAGAGGCCTCCGTCTCTGCACCGTCCGTTAGCCTGGTTACCCTGGGCCCGAGCCCAGCTCTTGGGCCAGTGGATTCCCTGGGATCGGGCCTTGGGCTGAGCTCAGGCTCGGGTTGTGCCACGGTGTCCAGGGAACGCACCTCTTAGTGTTTATTCTTTCTCCGTGTTTTCCTTCCGCTTGGACGGGCACTCCCCTCCCTGCCGGAGGCTGTGAAAACCACGGCCTCCAGAACAGCTTGAGCGGTGTCTCTTGGAGGTGTAGGGAGAGTGGGAGGATGTGCAGTGGCGCCATCCTGGGCCGCTGAGGTCGAGTTGGTGGCTGGGAGGTTGGGGCAGCTCTCACGAACGTGCCCCACCCACTTGCAGGCATGGCACCACGCCCTGTCCGAGGTCCAGAAGACGCAGTAGGCCGCCCCCTGAAACTCCACATTAAATCAGCCCTCCAAGACCTCCTTCTGCGCCAGCTGCATAAATAGCTGACGGCAGAAGGAGTAGACATGTTCTCCGGAGGACCAAGCGGGACTGGGGTTGTCCCCGACCTCACCTCCCCCAGATGGTGCAGGTGGGAGAGGAGGAGGAGCTCACTGGGAATGAAGGGCAGGACGTTTGACAACATTATCCGCTGTGTAGTGGCCCCCAGAGAGTCCACCGGCAGGAAGGTCCTCCCCACAGTGAGCACCTTGCTCAAGGCCAGGGACACCGCCTGCTCGGTCTTCAGAAAGAACACAGCCTTCCCGTACATCTTCGAGGCTGCCACAATGGCCGAGGAGCCGACAACCTCAGCCATTGCCTTCACGCAAGCCTCAATGGACATGTTGGGGTGGGCATAGCTTTTCAACCCATGGCTAGAAGTGATCAGCTTTAATGGTGATGGGGCCACATGGGCAGCCACAGAGACTGCAGCCGCATGGGTATTAGAGGGCCCTGCCACTGGCACAGATGGACTTGCCATGGGTCAAGAACTATTCCCCCACCCCCCCCCCCCAACCAATTGTAGGCCTGCAGATTTGAAATAAAGCAAAGAAAAATAAATAACTAAGTAATAAGGTAGGGGAGAGGCAGAGGGTGTGCTGAAGAGGAAAAGGGAGGCTGGGAGTGATGACTTGATTCACCGAGGTGGTATGACAGATAACACTTCAATCAAGCAGTCCTTCACAAATTCTTCTGGTCCTCCGATTGGGGAGAGGTGTCTTCACCTGAGTCAGCTGAAAGCTGCCCAGCCACTATCTGTATTCTTCTTAGCCAGGCAGCTTCAGCTGACCCAGGCTGGGCAATTGGGGTGGGGAGGGAGCTTCCTTGTATGCTTAGTGCATCTTCACAGCTCCCTGCAGAATTGTACAACCCCTTCCGGCCTCTCCCACCTCCCCCAGCAGTCCAATTCAAATTCAAGTCTGGTGCTCGACACCCACCTTGAAACACAGCCTTCTGTTTGAAAAGTCTTTTCCTCCTCTGTAGCAAAAGTTGTTCAAAATGTTGCAGCTCTCTCCTCAGCTCTCCCTCTCCAGCAGCAACTCCAGCAACTGGCTGCAGCACAGTCAGCCGTTCCTCATTGCTGCAATCAGCAGTCAGCAATCCAATTAGGCAGCAGCCAACCCCAGTGCTGTACCTTCCATGGGAGTGTTTGATGGGGACAGTGTAGAGGGAGCTTTACTCTGTATCTAACTCCCTGCTGGGAAAGGTGGTCCACTGGGATTGGGCAAGGATGATGCAGCCTATAACTCAGCTGTTCACCGTGGGGGAAGGGGGAAGGAAGGCAGTAAATAGAAGCACAGGGGTTGTGAGGGAGGGGGACAATTAAGCCAAAGGTTCAGTTAGTTTGCGAGGATGAGTGATGCAGCAAGTGAGGGGTGTGACAGGCTTCCCCAGAGGAACAGGCTCAGTGCTGCATCATTGGCTGAATGAGCAGCAGGTTTCCTGTACTGGAGCGGGGGTGGGGAACACTAGGGAGTCAGTCTTGTCCGGTGAGTGAGCTGGGACCTGGAATTCAGAGTCCAGCAGAGGTGAGGCAGCTACTACCCCTCCCCCAGCCCCATCAGGGTCCCATCGCCCAAACACAGAACCGCATCAAAAGATTCTGGAAAGTGGGACGATCCTGGCCTCCGTCCCCAGGCTGTGCCCCATGTGCTGATTTAGGCCGGGGGCTGTGGGTGGAACATACAGTTGGCCTCAGGACTCCAGAGTTCGGAGGGGGAGGGAAATACACAAAAATGGAGGGCAGTAAACAATCAAGGTTCTCAATCACTGCTCGGTTCGGTCTGGACAACAATAACTCTGTTGTTGGAATTTGGGGTACAGGCAGTTAATTAAGCCATTATCCCCTTTGCCTGAATTCTGAAATGATTTGAAGTGATAACCCTGATTGGTGATGGTGGCTGTATTTAGTATCATTAAGACTTGACATGTGCTGATGTCCGAACAACAATATCAAAGCAGCAGTGTTACTACGACACTCTGGGCAGAAGTACGATCTCCACATAATCACTCTCTAGTCGCACCAGTCAATGCAGCACCTATACGTGCTGGACCATTCTCCTCTGTGGGTCTGCCTGCCGGATAGTCCCAAATCTCCCCTGGCCAAATATAACTCCCCCCTTTCCAAAAAAATCCTTTTTTTTTATACTTCCTTCTCACAGCAAAGTCTATGAGGAATGATTTACCCCAATCGTTACCTCATTATATTTGAAAGGCCCAATTACAAAAGATATCAGCGAACCATTCATGCCTGCCCAAGCCAGTTCAAATGCTCTGGCACCTATCAGCTTGTAAACATTTCAGTGCTGGTGCTTGGTCAACAGGTGGCCTTGGCACCCAAGTTATTTTGTCTCGGCCTTAGCTATATCTGAGCTTCTGAGAGGTGCTTATCTTTCAGTTACGATCGCCAGTCGGGCTCACAGTGTGGTGCATTTGTGCATACGAGAAGCTACATATATTAATATATATTACAGACAGAAAGAACATGTACACACATTGCGCCTGTTTCTGCTAAACAAAATAAGTGACAGCCATTTGCTGGTTCATTCCTCAGGCAATGCCTTGACCAGAGTCAACTTGCCAACCAATCTCTTCTCATACACTATAAATGTGTTGTTTCCCTTACATGGGTATTCTTGTGAACTGTCCTGACGAGCACAAGATGAAAAGCTTCGAGAAAATGTCTCTGTTTTCATCAATACTCAAGTTCTATCTTTCAGTTCCTATACAGCAAACTGTCTGTTTCCACACTTAAATAGATTTCTGCTGAAGTTTACTTTTTGACCATCTGAACTCCTTTTAACCTCTCGACTCAATAAAACACTGGGTCAACGAAAGCCCAACCCACAGTTTACCATCATGTCACTTCTCCGCTGCTTTTACCCATTGTGCATTACAAACAGGATTGAAGATATCGTTTCTGAAACAATGAAATTAAAGAGGTACACAGTCGGTCATAGTATTTAAATTAATAAAGACAGAAACTGATGATAGGTCATCAACCTGAAACGTTAACTCTTTCTCCCTGCACAAATGCTGCCAGACCCGCTGAATATTTCCAGCATTTCCTGTTTTTATTTTGGATTTCCAGCATCAGCAGTATTTTGCTTTTATTATGGTATTTAAGTTAGGTCTTGTTAACTAGCAAGAAAACCCAGAGTAGGGTTTTCCCAGGATTCTTATACTGTGGTCAAATATCAGAACTTAGGAACAATAATGTAAGTAGATAGTGTCTTTGATGTATAAGCACCCAATGGTGCTTTACAGGATAGTAAATCAAACAAAGTTTAACACCTAGTCGCAAAAGGAGATATTAGGACTGAGAGGTAGGTGTTAGAGAGCACATTAAACGAGGAAAGAGAGGTAGAGACAGAGGCAGAAAGCGACAGAGAGAGTGAGAGGGAGACAGAGAGAAAGAGAGAGACAGAGAGAGACAGAAATGTCAAGGACTGACTGACAGCAGCAGGAAATGAGCAAGCAGCATCTGCGTGAACAGGCTTGTCGAACAGGATAGGCCTGAGAGCATGCAGGAGCTGAGCCTGTGGAATGAGGGGAAGGTCAGGTGCTTAGACAAGGCTATACTGTCACAGAGTGTGAGACAAACAGGACGTGAAGATTGGAAAATCTCCAGTCACGTCACTGCTCAAGAGACAGACAGGGAGGGAAAGAGACAGAGGGAGACAGAGAGACAGACTGAATGAGAGAGAAAGAGACAGACAGGTAGACAGAGAAAAAGAAAGACAGAGACACAGAACAAAAGACAAAGTGAGACAGAATGCATGAGACAGGGACAGAGACATGGAGAGACAAAGACAGACAGAGAGAGAGAAACAGAGACGGAGAAACAGACAGAGAGAGAAAAAGAGAAAAACAGAGACAGATACAGAGAGAGAGAAACAGAGACAGAGAGAGGGACAGAGAGGGAGAGAAAGAGAGACTGAGACAAATAGAGATAGACATGGCAGAGAGACAGAAAGAGAAATAGAGGGAGAGAGTGATAGAGACAGAGAAAGACAGAGATATAGACAAAGAGGCGAAGAGATGCAGAGACACAGAGATACAGAGAGGGAGAGGTAGACAGAGACAGAGAGACACAGACAGCAACTCCTCCACTTGCTCTAACTTGATCCTGGAGCCTCTGGTCTACTCTAGACTCGCCTCACTCTCACTGCCAGTGTTTGGGTTTGCTTTCCCTTCGATTGGAAGCTTCTTTTCTCCACACTGGGTGCTAATGTCAGTCACTATTCACCTCTTGTTCACTCTTTCACCCCATTGCCTACTTTCCCTGTGTCTCAGCTGGAACCACAACAGAACCTAGGTGCTGAGTTCCAGAAGGAACAGTGAGTGAGAGAGAAAGAGACAGAGAGGCAGACAGAGAAAGAGAGATAGAAACCAAAGAGTGAAAGACAAAGAGAGACAAGTGCAGGGACAGGGACAGAGAGAGAAAAACAGAGAGAAACAGAAAGAGAGGTAGATAGAGAGAGAGAGACAGACAGACAGAGAAAGGGAGAGAGAAACAGACAGCGAAAGAGTCAATAGTTGCATTTCTGTAGCCACTTCCATGACCTCAGGATGTTTCAAACCACTTTACAATGAAGTACTCCTGAAGGGTCCTCCTTGTTGAAGCTGATTTCCCAAGTGGCACACAGTAAGATCCCCAACAGGCACTTGGAGAGGTTTGATTGAATTAAGGGCAGCCAGCATGGATTTGTAAAAAGCAGATTGTGCTGGATTAATTGAATTTTTTGATGAAGTAACAGGGAAGATTAACGAAGGGAAATCAATGGATGTTGCATATTTGAATTTTTAAGAAGTGTTTGAAAAAGTACCACATAAAAGGCTGGTTAACAAAATTGAGGCTGATGGAATAGGAGGGTCAGTGTCAGCTTGGATAATAAAATTGGCTTCGGGACAGAAAACAGCATGTTGTGGCAAGTAGCTGTTTTTCAGACTGGAGGATGGTGCACAGTGGTGTTCACCAAGGGTCAGTGTTAGGCCAGTGGTGTGTGAGACAGACTTGGAATTTGGAATACAGAGAAACATTTCAAAATTTGCTAATGATACCCAACTTGGGGGTGTGGCAAACAGCGAGGAGGATACCATCGACTGCAACAGGACACAGATCGGCTAGTGGAATGGGCAGAAAAGTGGCAGATGGAACTTAATACAGAGAAGTGTGAGGTGATGCATTTTGACAGAAGTGATAGGGAGAGGCAATATAGACTAAATGGCACAGCTCTGAAGAGTGTGCAGGAACAGAGGGACCCAGGGGTTGATGTGCAAGAGCTCCGAAGGTGGCAGCGCATATGGAGAGAATAATTAGCAAAGCATATGGGATCTTGATCTTCATAAATGGAGGCACTGGGTACAAAAGCAGGGATGTTACGCTGAACCTTTATAAAGCTCTGGTTTAGGCCACAACTAAAGTATTGAGTCCAGTTCTGGTCACCACACTTTAGGAAGGATGTGAGGGTCCTTGAGAGGGTGCAGAGGAGATTTACCAGAATGGTTCCAGGGATCGTTAGGTTGGAGAAGCTGGGGTTGTTCTCCTCGAAGCAAAGGAGATTGAAGGGAGATTTGATAGAGGTGTACAGGATTATAACAGGTTTATATAAGGTAGACAAAGTAAAACTATTCCCATTAGCTGATGGTACAAGAACTAGGGGACACAGAGTTAAGATTTTGGAGAAGCTGATTAGTTCTTGCAGGGAGCCAGCACAGACGCAATGAGCAGAATGGCCTTCTTCTGTGCTATAACCATTCTATGATTCTAGTTCTGGTCTCACCACAAATAAAAACATCGTCTCTCCACCTTCCCTATCAAACCTTTGATCATCTGAGCTAGTTATCAGGTCACCATCAGTTGCCTCATTTCTAGAGTAAAAAGCCCGTTCAATCTTACAGTTCTGGTATCACTGTAGTAAATCTTTTCTGTGCTAAAGTTATTGAAGTGAACAAATGACTTCTGACTTAGAGGCGAGAGGGTAATAAATGAGCCATGGAGTGTTGGCAGCATAATCATGCATGGGAGGATGCAAAGCCATTTCAACCTCATCAACACACATGCAATTCAGCACGATAGTGATTAGGACCTGGGACCCCAGGCAATCTCCCCTCTTTCTCTAATCCCTGGTGATCTTCCTCCTCTCTCTCTAACCGCAGGTGATCTCTCTCTCTCACCGCAGGTGATCTCTCTCTCTCTTTCTATCGCTGCAGCAGCAGCTGGCAGGCAGGCCTGGGAGAAGCAGATCTGGAGCGGGACCTGTGAAATAAAGAGCGAGGCTCAAGGCCTACACTTACCTTGGACCGGAGCGGCAGCAGCAGTTGGCAGGTGGACCCGGAGTGGGACCTGTGAAATAAAGAGCGAGGCTCGAGGCCGACACTTACCTTGAACAGGAGCGGCAGCAGTAGTTGGCAGGCGGGCCTGGGATAAGGCGGACCCGGAGCGGGACCTGTGAAATAAAGAGCGAGGCTCGAGGCCTACACTTACCTTGAACAGGAGCGGCGGTGACAGTCGGCAGGCTCTCTCTCTGTTCCTGCGCGTGCTGACTTTTAAAGGAGGAGGGAAAAAAAACTTACTGACATCAGGGGAAATCTGTAAGCTGATTGGGTAAGTAACAGCTCTTAGTGCCTGCAAATAGCTTAAAAAAATCAGGAGAGGGTAAGTTCTTTAAGAAAAAAACTCATAACCTACCTTATAAGTGATAAGGTTAGTACTACTAAGGTGTGTTTTTTGTACAGAGTGGATACACAGTGGAGGTACAGTAGGGGGTGATGCACAGCCAAATATAGAAGAGAAACTAAGTCAGTCTGGAACGCAGAGCAAAGATAGACCTGTTAAGGCACAAGCGAATAATGTAAGGCTGGATTGCATCTATTTTAACGCAAGGAGTCTTACAAGTAAGGAAGATGAATTGAGGGCGTTGGTTAACACATGGGAATATATTATTGCTATCACAGATACATGGTTGAGGGAAGGGCAGGACTGGCAGCTCAATATTCCAGGATATCGAATCTTCAGGAGTGACGGGCGGGTGTAAAAGAGGTGGTGGCATTGCACTATTGATCAAGGAGTCAATTACTGCTGTAAGGAGGGATGATATCTTAGTAGCAGGATTTGGTTGTAGTACCAAGGTTACTATATAATAGATAAGGGAATGGCAGGGCTGCTTCAACCTCCGCAGTGCACACCCTGTGCTATGTGGGAGCTCCAGAACACTCCCCGTGTCCTGGATAACCATATGTGCAGGAAGTGTTATCAGTTACAGCTTGAGCTCCAGGTTTTGGAACTGGTGACTGTGGTGCATTCATGAGGTTGAGAGTTCCATGAATAGCACATTTATAGATGTGGTCACCCCGCAGCCTAAGAGTAGGCAGGGAGAGCGGGAATGGGTGACCACCAGACAGTCAAGAAGAAACACAGGCAGTGCAAGAGACTCCTGAGTGCATCTCACTCTCTAACAGGTATTCAGTTCTGAATACTGAGGAAAGTGAAGGTTCATCTGGGGAGTGCAGCCAGAGCCAAGTCCATGGCACCATGGGTGGCTCAGCTGCACAGGGGGGCACAAGGAAGACTGGAGGAGCAGTAGTGGTAGGAGATTCGATAGTCAGGGGAACAGACAGGTATTTCTGTGGCCGCAGACGTGAATCCAGGGTGGTGTTTTGCCTCCCTGATGCCAGGGACAAGGATGTCACTGAGCAGCTGCAGAGCACTCTGAGTGGAGAGGATGAACAGCCAACAGTCGTGGTCCACGTTGGTACCCAATGACACAAGTAGAAAGAAGGATGTGGTCCTGCAAAGAGAGTTTACTGAGCTCGGTAAAAAACTAACAAGCAGGATCTCAAAAGTAGTAATCTCCAGATTATTCCCAGTGCCGTGCATATGTGAGTATAGAAATAGGAGGATAAGACAGATGAACGCGTGGCTGGAAAGATGGTGCAGGAGGGAGGGCTTTAGATTCCTGGGACATTGGGACTGGCTCTGGGGAAGATGGGACCTGAAAAGGCCGGATGGGTTGCACCTGAAAAGAGCCAGGACTGAGTTCCTTGTGAGACGTTTTGCTAGTGCTGTTGGGAAAGGTTTAAACTAGTTTGGCAGGGGGATGGGAACCTGAGGGAAGATTCAGTTGGGACAAAATCAGAAAATAAAATGGAAGGCAGAAAATTAGTGGATGTGTCTGGAAGACAGAGGAAACAAAGGTTAGAAAAGAAAAAAAAGTGTTTGGCAGTGCTCAAGGGTATCTATTTCAATGCAAGGAGTACAGCAAATAAAGCAGATGAGCTGAGGGCACAGATAGACATGTGGCAGTATGATATCATACAGAAACATGGCTTAAGGAGGGGCAGGAATGGCAGCTCAATGCTCCTGGTCACAGGATTTTCAGATGCGATAGAGTGGGGGATAAGAAAGGAGGGGAGTGGCAATTTTGGTCAAAGAAACAGTTTCAGCTGTGAGGAGGGATGATATGTTGGAAGGTTCGTCAAACGAGGCCATATGGATTGAGCTAAGGAACAAAAAAGGGGCAACCACACTGCTGGGAGTGTACCAAAGAGCCCCAAATAGTCAGCGGGAGATAAGAGCAGATATGCAGGCAAATCTCTGCGAAGTGCAAAAACAATAGGGCAGTAATAGTAGGGTATTTTAACTACCTCAATATTAACTGGGATAGTTTTAGTGTGAAAGGAATTGAGGGAGCAGAATTCTTGAGCAGCATTCAGGAGAAGGTTTTTGGCCAGTATGTAGCAAGTTGAACGAGAGAGTGCAGTTTTAGCTTTAGTTTTAGGAAATGAAGCTGGGCAGTGAAAGGTGTGGCATTGAGAGAGCATTGTGCTGGTAGTGACCATAATTCAGTCAGTTTTTACATAGCTATGCTTTCTGTCTCTTGCCTTTCTTGAACAGATTTGTTTCATTTGTGGTTTTCCAATCTGCTGGGACCTTTCCAGAATCTGTTGAATTTTGGAAGATTGCAGCTAATGATCTCTGCAGCCACTTCTTTCAAGCTTCTCGGATGCAGGCCATCAGGCCCAAGGGGCTTGTCAGCCTTCATTCACTTCAGTCACCTTTCCCCTGGTGATAGCAATTGCTTTAAGTTACTCCCTCCCTATTTCCCTTTGATTTTCTACTATTCTTGGGATTTTTGTGCCTCCTTCTGTGAAGACAGATACAAAATACTTGTTCAGTCTCTGCCATTTTCTTGTTTTTCATTATTAATTCCCCAGTCTCATCCTCTAAAGGACCAACATTTACTTTAGCTACTCTCTTCCTTTTTATTTACTTGTCGAAGCTGTTACTGTCTGTTTTTATCCTTACTACTTTACTCTCATTCTAACTTCTCCCTCTTTTTTTAACTCATCCTCTGCTGGTTTCTAAAATTTTCCCAATCGCTTGGCCCACCATTAATTTTTGCAGCATTTGTACACCTCTTCTTTCAGTTTGATACCATCCTTAACTTCCTTAGTTACTCACGGATGGCGCATCCTTCTCATCAATTCTTTCTTTCTCAGTGATATATATCTTTGTTGAGGGTTGTAAAATATCTTTTTCAAATGTCTGCCACTGCTTATCTACCGTGTTATCTTTTAACCTAGTTTTCCTCTGTCGCCAACTCCATCTTCGTACCTCCAATTGCCTTTATTTACGTTTAAGACAAAGACGGTGATAAATGCTTAGAAGCACAGGGCAAGGCTAGAATACTTAATGAGTACTTTGTAATGATATTGACTAAGGAAGAGGATGCTGACAATATATTGGTAGAAGCAGAGGTGGTAGCAGTAATGGATGGGGTGAAAATTGATAGGCAGGATGTACTGGAAAGGCTGGTTGTACTTAGGGGAAATAGGTCACCTGGTCTGGGCAGCTTGCGAAAGGAAGTGGGTGTGGACATAGCCAAAGAGTTTGTCATAATCTTTCAATCTTCCCTAGATACGGGGGAGGGTGCCAAATGCGACACCCTTATTCAAGAAAACTGCAAGGACATTCCTAGTAACTGTAGGCTGGTTAGTTTAACATCAGTGGTGGGTAAAGTTTTGGACAATAATTAGGGGAAGAAAATCAACAGGCACTTGGAGAAGTTTGAGTTAATTAAGGATAGTCATCACGGATTTGCAAAAGGCTTGACTAATCAAATTTAATTTTTTTGATGAGTAACAGAGAAGGTTGATGAAGGGAATGCAGTGGATGTTGTCCAGATGGATTTTAAGAAAGCGTTTGACAAAGTATGACATAAAAAGGTTGGTTAACAAAATTGAGGCTCATGGAATAGGAGGGTCAGTGTCCAACTGGATAAAAAAAAATGGCTTAAGGATAGAAAACAGCAAGTCATGGTAAATGTTTTTTTCCAGACTGGAGGATGGTAGACAGTGGGTGTTCCCCAAGTGTCAGTGTTAGGACCACTGTGTTTTTTTATAAATGACTTGGACATTGGAATACAGAGTAAAATTTCAAAATTTGCCAACAGTACCAAACTTGGAGGTGTGGCAAACAATGATACTAGTCGAATACAACAGGACATAGATAGGATAGCAGAATGGGCAGACGAGTGGCAGATGGAATTTAATACAGAGAAGTATGAGGCGATGCATTTCGGCAAGGGATCGGGAAAGGCAATATAGACATAATGGCACGGTTCTAAAAAGTGTGCAGGAACAGAGGGAAATGGCAGCTGGGGCGGGGGGGGGGGGGGGGGGGGGGTGGGTGCAAGAGGGGGCATTCATGTGCATAGATCTTTGAAGGTGGCTGAACATATTGAGAGAGTAAACAGCAGAGCATATGGGATAAAAACAAGAAATGCTGGAAATACTCAGCAGGTCTGGCAGCATCCTGTGGAGAGAGAAGCAGAGTTAACATTTCGGGTCAGTGACCCTTCATCAGAACTGGCAAATATTAGAAATGTGAAACGTTTTAAGCAAGTAAAGCGGGGGTGGGGCAAATGATAACAAAGGAGAAGGTGCAGATAGGACCAGGTCACAGAGAATAACCGACCAAAAGGTCACGGAGCAAAGGCAAACAATATGTTAATGGTGTGCTGAAAGATAAAGCATAAGTACAGATAGGGTGTTAACGGACTGAAAACTGAACAGCCGCAAGTACAAACATGAAAAAAACCAGTGGTTAAGCAAACGGAACAAACTAAGATAAAATAAAAGAAACACAAACAAATATATAAAAAAGAAAAAATCACTAAAAATAAAAGCAAAACGGGGGGTCCGTCATGCTCTGAAATTATTGAATTCAATGTTCAGTCCGGCAGGCTGTAGCATGCCAAATTGGTAAATGAGATGCTGTTCCTCGAGCTTGCGTTGATGTTCACTGGAACACTGCAGCTATCCCAGGACAGAGATGTGAGCATGAGAGCAGTGGGGAGTGTTGAAATGGCAAGCAACCGGAAGCTCAGGGTCCTGCTTTCAGACTGAGCGGAGGTGTTCTGCAAAGCGGTCACCCAGTCTGCGCTTGGTCTCCCCAATGTAGAGGAGACCACATTGTGAGCAGCGAATACAGTACACTACATTGAAAGAAGTACAAGTAAATCGCTGCTTCATCTGAAAGGAGTGTTTGGGGCCTTGGATAGTGAGGAGAGAGGAGGTAAATGGGCAGGTATTACACATCCTGCGATTGCAAGGGAAGGTGCCGTGGGAAGGGAACGAGGTATTGGGGGTAATGCAGGAGTGGACCAAGGTGTCGCGGAGGGAACGATCCCTTCGGAATGCTAACAGGGGAAGGGAGGGGAAGATGCATTTGGTAGTGGCATCATGCTGGAGGTGGCAGAAATAGCAGAGGATGATCCTTTGGATATGGAGGCTGATGGGGTGGAAAGTGAGGACAAGGGGAACCCTATCACAGTTCTGGGAGGGAGGGGAAGGGGTGAGGTTATAGGTGCGGGAAATGGGCCGGACACGGTTGAGGGCCCTGTCAATCACAGTGGGGGGGGGAAAGGAATCCTCGGTTGAGGAAAAAGGAAGACATATCAGAAGCACTGTCATGGACGGTAGCATCATCAGAGCAGATGCGTCGGAGACGGAGAAACTGGGAGAATGGAATAGAGTCCTTCCAGGAGGCTGGGTGTGAAGAAGTGCAGGCGAGGCAGCTGTGGGAATTGGTGGGTTTATAATGGATATTAGTAGACAGCCTATCCCCAGAGAGGGAGACAGAGAAGTCGAGGAAGGGAAGGGAAGTGTTGGAGATGTACCATGTCAAGGTGAGAGAAGGGTGGAAATTAGAAGCAAAGTTGATAAAGGTTTCCAGTTCGGGGCGGAAGCAGGAAATGGCACCGATACAGTCATCAATGAACCGGAAAGAGGGTTGGGGGAGGGGGCCCGAGGTGGACTGGACCAAGGAATGTTCAACATATCCCACAAAAAGGCAGGCATAACTAGGACCCATGCAGGTACCCATAGCGACACCTTTCACTTGAAGGAACTGAGTGGACTTGAAGGATAAGTTGTTCAATGTGAGAACAGGTTCAGCCAGGCGGAGGAGGGTGGCGGTGTTTGGGGACTGGTTGGGCCTCTGTTCAAGGAAGAAGTGGAGAGCCCTCATACCATCCTGGTGGGGGATGGAGGTGTAGAGAGATTGGACGTCCATAGTGAAGAGGAGGCGGTTGGGGCCAGGAAACTGGAAATTGTCAAAATGGCAAAGGGCACCAGAAGAGTCACGGATGTAGGTGGGAAGAGACTGGACCAGCAGAGAAAAGCATATGGGATCTTGGGCTTCATAAATCGAGGCATTGAGTACAACAGCAGGGATGTTATGCTGAACCTTTATAAAGCTCTGATTTAGGCCACAACTAGAGCATTCTGTCCAGTTCTGGTCACCACATTTTCAGAAGGATGTGAGGCTCATTGAGAGGGTGCAAATGAGATTTACAAGAATGGTTCCAGGGATGAGGGATTTTTAGCTGAAAGGTTAGGTTGGAGAAGCTGAGGTTGTTCCCCTTGGAGTAAAGGAGGTTGAGGGGTGATTTTATAGAGGCGTACAAGATTTTGACATATTTAGATTAAAAAGATTATATTTATACAGCACCTTTGACATAATAAAACATCCCAAGGTACCTCACAGGAGCATTATAAAACAAAGTATGACATTCAGTCAGGTAAGGAGATGTTAGGTCAAAGAGGTAGGTTTCAAGGAGTGTCTTAAAGGAGGAAAGCGAGGTGGACAAGCGGAGCAGTTTAAAGTCACAGCGTTTTACAGCACAGAAACAGGCTCTTCGGCTCGCGCCTGCACCGATCATCAAGAACCTGTCCTAACTAATCCCATTTACCCGCACTTGGCCCATAGTCTTGTATGTTACGGCATTTCAAGTGCTCATCTAAATAGTTCTTAAATGTCGTGAGTGTTCCTGCCCTACCATCCCTTCAGTCAGTGTATTCCAGATTCCAACCACCCTCTGGGTGAAAAAATTCTTCCTCAACTCCCCTCTAAACCACCAGCCTTAAATCTATGCCCCCTGGTTATTGACCTCTCCGCTAAGGGAAAAAGTTTTTTCCTATCTATCCCAACAATGCCCCTTATAATTTTGTATACCTCAATCAGGTCCCCCCTCAGCCTTCTCCGCTCCAAGGAAAACAGCCCCAGCCCATCCAGTCTGTCTTCGTAACTGAAATGCTCCAGCCCAGGCAACATCCTGGTGAATCTCCTCTCCACCCTCTCCATTGCAATCACATCCTTCCTATAGTGTGGTGACCAGAACTGTACACAGTACTCCAACTGTGCCTAACCAGCGTTTTATACAGCTCCATCATAACCTCCCTGCCTCGGCTAATAAAGGCAAGTATCCCGTATGCCTTCCTAACCACCTTGTCCACCTGTGCTGCTGCCTTCAATGATCTATGGACAAGCACCCCAAGGTGCTTCTGACTCTCTCTACTCCCTAGGGTCCTACCATCCATTATATATTCCATTGCCTTGTTAGACCTCCCAAAGTGCATCACCTCACACTTCTCAGGATGAAACTCCATTTGACACTGCTCCAGCCATCTTACCAGCCCATTTATATTGTTCTGTAGTCTAAGGCTTTCCTCCTCACGATTTACAACACCACCAATTTTTGTGTCGCCTGCAAACTTACTGATCACACTTCCTATATTCACGTCTAAATCATTAATGTACACTACAAACAGTAAAGGTCTCAGCACCGATCCCTGCGGTACACCACTGGTCAAAGGCTCCCAATCACAACCACCCTCTACCATCACCCTCTGCCTCCTTCCACTAAGCCAATTTTGAATCCAATTTGCCAAATTACCCTGGATCCCATGAGCTTTTATTTTCTTAACCTATCTCCCATGAGGGACCTTATCAAAAGCCTTACTGAAGTCCATGTAGACTACATCAGCTGCTTTACCCTCATCTACACCTCTAGTCACCTCCTCGAAAAATTCAATCGGATTTGTTAGACACGATCTCCCCTTGACAAAGCCATGCTGACTATCCCTGATTAATCCCTGCCTCTCCAAGTGGAGATTAATCATGTCTCAGAATTATTTCCAATAATTTCCCTACCACTGATGTTAGATTTATCAGCCTGTAATTACCTGGTTTATCTCTGCTACCCTTCCTGAATAATAGTACCACATTCACTGTCCTCCAGTACCTCTCCTGTGGCCAGAGAGGATCTGAAAATTTGTGTCAGAGCCTCCGCTACCTTCTCTCTTGCCTCACATAGCAGCCTGGGATACATCTCATCTGGGCCTGGGGATTTATCCACCTTTAAGCCCGCTAATACTTCCTCCTTTTCAATGCTAATTTGATCAAGTATATCACAATCCCCTTCCCTGATCACTACACCTACATCGTCCCTCTCCGTAGTGAACAGGATGATCGTTCAAAACCTCACCTATATCCTCCAACTCCACACACAGATTGCCTCTTTGATCCCTAAGGTCCTCACTTTTTCCTTGGTTATCCTCTTGCCCCTAACATACTTAGAAAGCACCTTAGGATTTTCAATTATCTTGTCTGCCAGTGATTTTTCATGCCCCTCTTCACTCTCCTAATTACTTTTTTAAGTACTCCCCTACACTTTCTATACTCCTCTAGGGCCTCCGCTGTTTTCAGCACTCTGAATCTACCATACGCCTCCTTTTTTTTCCTCATCCAATCCTCTATATCCCTTGACATCCAGGGTTCCCTTGACCTTTAGGAAGGAATTACGGAGTTTAGGGCTCAGGCAACTGAAGGCACAGCCATCAACAGTGGAAAGATTAAAATAAAGGATGCTCAAGAGGCCAGAACTAGACGAGCAGAGATATTTTGCAGGGTTGTGGGGCTGCAGGACATTACAGAGATAGGGAGGGACGAGGCCATCATGGGATTTGAAAACAAGGATGTGAATTTTAAAATCAAGATGTTGATTGACTGGGAGCCGATGAAGGTTGGCGAGCACAGTGGGTGATGGAGGAAATTTCTGCTCATCCAGAACTGGATGTTGGATAAGCAGTCTGATAGTTTAGCAACAGTGGAGGAGTCAAGAGAGGTCGTGATGAGGGAGAGCTGGGTGTCGTCAGTGCGAAACAAATGCTGCGCTTTCAGATGACGTCACCGAGGGACATCATGTAGATGAGAACGAAGAGTGGGGGGGCCGAGGATGGATCACTAGGGGACACCTGAGGTAACGGTGCAGGAGCAGGAAGAGAAGCCATTGCAAGTGATTCTCTGGCTCCGATTAGAAAGATATGAATGGAACCAAGCGAGTTCAGTCCCACCCCACTGGACGATGGTGGAGAGCTGCTAGAGGATGGCGTGGTCAAAGGCTGCAGACAGGTCGAGAAGGAAGAGGAGGGAAAGGTTACCTTTGCCATAGTTACATAGGATATCATCTGATATAAGGTAGACAAAGCAAATCTATTCCCATTAGCTGATGGTACAAGGACTAGGAGGAACAGATATAAGGTTAGGTAAAGACTTGCAGGGGAGATGTGAGGAAGAACTCTTTTATGCAGTGAGGGGTAATGACTTGGAACTTGCTGCCTACGAGGGCAGTGGAAGCAGAGACGATCAATGATTTCAAAAGGAAATTGGATGGGCACTCGAGGGAAATAAACATATGGGACTACGGGGATAGGGTGGGGGAATGGGACTGATTGGATTACTCTACATAGAGCCAGCACGGACTTGATGGGTCGAATGTCCTCCTCTGTACCATAATGACCTCATGACTTTATGAACCCTGGGCAATCTTCCCGCACTCTAACACCAGGAAATTCTCCCTCACACTGTCCTTTCCTAGGTGATCTCTCCCTTCTCTCTCTTTAAAGACTTGGATTTACATAGCGCCTTTCACAACCATTGGACATCTCAAAGCACTTCACAGCCAATCAAGTACTTTTTGAAGTGTAGTCACTGCAGCAACTTAGGAAACACAACAACCAATTTGGGCACAGCAAAATCCCACAGATAACAAGTGATAATCACCAGAGAATCGTTTTTGTGGTGTCGATTCAGGGATAAATTTTGTCCAGGACACCAGGGAGAACTCTCCTGCTGTTCTTCAAAAGACTGTGATAGGATCACTTACCCGAGAGGGCAGATGGGGCCTCAGTTTAATGTCTCATCGAAAAGATGGCACATCCGACAGTGCAGCGCCCCCTCCGTACTGACCCTCCCACAGTGCAGCACTTCCTCAGTATTGCATCTCTGACAGTGCTGCACTCCCTCAGTACTGACCTTCTGACAGTGAAGCACTCCCTCATTACCGACCCGACAGTGCAGCGCTACCCCACTGCAAACCCTTCAACAATGTGGCGTTCCCTCAGTACTGACCCTCCGTTGGTGCAGCACTCCCTCAGTACTGACTGTCCGGCAGTGCAGTGCCCCCTCAGTACTGACCATCCAACAGGGTGGCGTTCCCTCAATACTGACCCACCGACAGTGCGGCACTCCCTCAGTACTGACCCACTGACAGTGCAGCGCTCGCTCAGTGTGGCGCTCCCTCAGTACTGACCCTCAGACAATGCAGCGATCCTTCAGTATGCTCCCTCCAGCAGTATGGTACTCCCTCAGTACTGCCCCTCCGAACAGGGCAGATGTCCCTCAGCATTACACTGACGTTTCAGCCGAGATTACACTGCATAATCCTGGAGTGGAATGTGACCCTACAACCTTCTAACTCAGAACTGACACCTCCCCTCTCTCTCTAACCCCAGAGAATTTCCCCTCTGCTGCTCACTGGCCACACACTCTTCCTCCACCCCCTACCGGCCCCCTCATGCTCCCCGGGTGCTCTCCCCACCCCCGCCTCCCTTGCTCCCCGGGTGCTCTCCCTCTATCTCTCCAACACCAGCCGATCTCCCCTCTCTCTCTCTAACCCTGGTGGTGGGGACAGGGGCCCCTGGGCAGAAGCTCACATGACCACCTTTTAATCGCTGAGCCCCTTGTTTCTGCAATTAAACCATGTGTTTAATGAACAGTGGGACACAATGTAACAGGACAAAGGAGCACCATCAGAAACAGACAAACTTTATTGAACTCAAACATTTACCAGATCAGGGCAGAAATCACACAGGCATCCCCAGCATTTGTACAGGGTCAACACAGGGAATAAGTCACTAATGCCCTTGGGAGAAAGACAAAGGCCAACGCTGGGCTGGGCAGATGTCGGTGCATGACCCTCGAGAGGGGGTCAGAGGTCAGCAGAAGGCCCTTGGGAGGAAGGCAAAGGCTACCGCTGGGCTGGGCAGAGGTCAGTGCATGGCTCTCGGAAGGTGGTCAGAGGTCAGCACTAGGCTGGTCAGAGGTCAGCACTGGGTTCCCAGGAGCAGATACGAGGTCATTCCTGTGCTGGGCAGAGGACAGCGCTGGGTTCCCAGGAGCATGTACGAGGTCAGCGCTGGACCCCTGAGAGGTCGTTGGTGCCTCTCTTCGGGCCAATAGCCTGATGGGAATCAGGAAGGGGTTCAAAGGGCACGCTGCAGGCGTATCAGATTCCAATAGGCCTGGCTCAGCAGTATCCTTGGCCTCCGGTTCGGATTGGATGGACTGAGGTGCGTGGGGACTCTCTGATTGGTCGGTATGGGCAGCAGTGGGGTCTTGAGTTGCCTGTCCAAGTTGGTTGCTGGGGCCTGGGGTCGGGGGTCGATCGGTCTCAGAAACACTGGGGCTCTGCGGGGAGTGGGGACCAGGCCCCGGATCTGGGAGCGAACCGGCGGGAAGGCGGTTCTCTGGGAGACTTTGGCCGTGCCATCCGGAGCTCCTGTGGTTCAGCTGCCTGTAGGTGCGGTTCATGTGGCTCCACAGTTCCGGGCAGCTTAGACCCTGCAACTGGTCCGGTAGAGTCATCAGCAGGTCAAGGACAACAGCAGATTCTGGGAGGAAGAGAAAGAGTCAGGGTAAGTATGGGCCTGACATGAAGCAACCTCTGGTCCACAGGGGGACAGACGGAAGGGGAGGGAGGAGAGAAACTGTACACTTATTTAACTTCACTGTTATATATTGTTATGAAGCACTTGTGTTTTTGTTAAATATATTTTTTGAGGAATTTCATAGTCAAACTGAAGAAATATAGACCAACTTTCCTCCTCCCGCCCCCCCCCCCCCCCCCAAACAGGGTCATTAAAAGGACACCGAAAGGACTTGTTTAACAACATCATTTACTGGTTGTCACATGACTCAAGGTAAAAATAGAACAGAAACCCTGGTAACTAAGGAAGACGTGTGCAAAGAAGTGACAGGTCAGCAGGTGGACTTTCTGTTTCCAGTTGTACTTTTGGATTGTTGCGAGTTGCAAAATGAACTGTTTAAAGGGGTTGGAGTTTTTTTTTAAATCAGCCTGAAGGGCAGAACCCCTGCGCAGCTCAGCCTGCAGGAGAAAAAAAAAAGAGAGAGCTTCCAAGGAGAGAAGAGAATTGCCAAGGAAAGAGAGAAGACCGCAACCTAGCTCAGCTTTCCAGCACCTCTCTAAAAGACCCTGAGAAGTCCACTGTGTCAATTCATCTTGTCTCCTGTCTTTAAAGAAAAGCCTGCTAAATCAATTCTCAACGCCACCTGAAAGGAACCATTCTAAAAGATCCCAGTGACCTGGCTACGTATACTCAGACGCCAGACTTGGAACACAACATATTTAATCTGCTGTTACTTTAAGAATGAGCAAGTATTCAGCCCAAGTGGGTTTTTTTGTCTTTTATTTTGTCACAGAGCGTTAAACAAAAATCCCTTTTCTTTTTCTGGTTAACTGATGTATGTGAGTGTGTGAGGGGCGAAGGTTAAAAGGGAACTGTTACACATCAATCTGTGTGTTTATGCTTTGCTTCATTACTGGTTAAGACTTGTTTTATAATAAACTGATAATTTTGTTTAATAAAGAAGCGCGATGGAGAATTGTGGTTTGGGCCTTCATTGACCCCGAAGGGTTTGAAAGGGACCGAATGGTAATAAGGTAAACTTCAGCAGAAATAAGGCAGCGTGTGCAAACCAGTAGCCGGCTGCATGAGAACTAAAAGACAAATACCTTCGCAGAATCTCAGAGGCCCAGATGTGTGTGCAGCCCAGATAAAATAATTGGGTCAAAAACAAGAAATGCTGGAATCACTCAGCAGGTCTGGCAGCATCTGTGGAAAGAGAAGCAGAGTTAACGTTTCGGGTCAGTGACCCTTCTTCGGAACTGAAAAATATTAGAAAAGTCACAGATTATAAACAAGTGAGGTGGGGGTGGGGCAATAGATAACAAAGGAGAAGGTGCAGATTGGACCAGGCCACATAGCTGACCAAAAGGTCACGGAGCAAAGGCAAACAATATGTTAATGGTGTGTTGAAAGACAAAGCATTAGTACAGATTAGGTGTGAATACACTGAATATTGAACAGCAGCAAGTGCAAACCTGAAGAAAAACAACCTGAAAAAAACAGTGGGTAAGCAAACTGAACAAACTAAGATGAAATGAAATAAATGCAAAAAAAGATTGCAAAAATTTTAAAAAGGAATGTAAAAAAAGGAAGAAAAAATAACTAAAAATGAAAGTAAAATGGGGGGGGCTGTCATGCTCTGAAATTATTGAACTCAATGTTCAGTCCGGCAGGCTGTAGTGTGCCTAATCGGTAGATGAGATGCTGTTCCTCGAGCTTGCGTTGATGTTCACTGGAACACTGCAGCAATCCCAGGACAGAGATGTGAGCATGAGAGCAGGGGGGAGTGTTGAAATGGCAAGCAACCGGAAGCTCAGGGTCCTGCTTGCGGACTGAGCGGAGATGTTCCGCAAAGCGGTCACCCAGTCTGCGCTTGGTCTCCCCAATGTAGAGGAGACCACACTGTGAGCAGCGAATACAGTATACTACATTGAAAGAAGTACAAGTAAATCGCTGCTTCACCTGAAAGGAGTGTTTGGGGCCTTGGATAGTGAGGAGAGAGGAGGTAAATGGGCAGATATTACACCTCCTGCGATTGCAGGGGAAGGTGCCTTGGGACGGGGACGAGGTGGTGGGGGTAATGGAGGAGTGGACCAGGGTGTCGCGGAGGGAACGATCCCTTCGGAATGCTGACAGGGGAAGGGAGGGGAAGATGCGACTGGTAGTGGCATCACGCTGGAGGTGGCGAAAATGACGGAGGATGATCCTTTGGATATGGAGGCTGGTGGGATGAAAAGTGAGGACAAGGGGAACCCTGTCACGGTTCTGGGAGGGAGGGGAAGGGGTGAGGGTAGAGGTGCGGGAAATGGGTCGGACACGGTTGAGGGCCCTGTCAACCACAGTGGGGGGAAATCCTCGGTTGAGGAAAAAGGAGGTCATATCAGAAGCACCGTCATGGAAGGTAGCATCATCAGAGCAGATGCGTCGGAGACGGAGAAACTGGGAGAATGGAATGGAGTCCTTACAGGAGGTAGGGTGTGAAGAAGTGTAGTCGAGGTAGCTGTGGGAGTCAGTGGGCTTATAATGGATATTGGTAGACAACCTATCCCCAGACATGGAGACAGAGAAGTCGAGGAAGGGAAGGGAAGTGTCAGAGATGGACCATGTAAAGGTGAGAGAAGGGCCATTTTCGCCACCTCCAGCGTGATGACACTACCAGTCGCATCTTCCCCTCCCTTCCCCTGTCAGCATTCCGAAGGGATCGTTCCCTCCGCGACACCCTGGTCCACTCCTCCATTACCCCCACCACCTCGTCCCCATCCCAGGGCACCTTCCCCTGCAATCGCAGGAGGTGTAATATCTGCCCATTTACCTCCTCTCTCCTCACTATCCAAGGCCCCAAACACTCCTTTCAGGTGAAGCAGCGATTTACTTGTACTTCTTTCAATGTAGTATACTGTATTCGCTGCTCACAGTGTGGTCTCCTCTACATTGGGGAGACCAAGCGCAGACTGGGTGACCGCTTTGCGGAACATCTCCGCTCAGTCCGCAAGCAGGACCCTGAGCTTCCGGTTGCTTGCCATTTCAACACTCCTCCCTGCTCTCATGCTCACATCTCTGTCCTGGGATTGCTGCAGTGTTCCAGTGAACATCAACGCAAGCTCGAGGAACAGCATCTCATCTACCGATTAGGCACACTACAGCCTGCCGGACTGAACATTGAGTTCAATAATTTCAGAGCATGACAGCCCCCCCATTTTACTTTCATTTTTAGTTATTTTTTCTTCCTTTTTTTACATTCCTTTTTACATTTTTTACAATCTTTTTTTGCATTTATTTCATTTCATCTTAGTTTGTTCAGTTTGCTTACCCACTGTTTTTTTCAGGTTGTTTTTCTTCAGGTTTGCACTTGCTGCTGTTCAATATTCAGTGTATTCACACCTAATCTGTACTAATGCTTTGTCTTTCAACACACCATTAACATATTGTTTGCCTTTGCTCCGTGACCTTTTGGTCAGCTATGTGGCCTGGTCCAATCTGCACCTTCTCCTTTGTTATCTATTGCCCCACCCCCACCTCACTTGTTTATAATGTGACTTTTCTAATATTTGTCAGTTCCGAAGAAGGGTCACTGACCCGAAACGTTAACTCTGCTTCTCTTTCCACAGATGCTGCCAGACCTGCTGAGTGATTCCAGCAGTTCTTGTTTTTGTTTCAGATTTCCAGCATCCGCAGTATTTTGCTTTTAAAATAATTGGGTGCTTGGCTCGGCACTAGCATCGAAATGTTCCTGAGGACTCAGAGTGTGGGAAGCCAGAGGGGCGAGAGACTTGGGCAGAGGGTAAATGACATCTTTTGTAATTGGGCCTTTCAAGTAATAGCAAGGTAACGATTGGGTTAAATCGGTCTATATTCCTTTTTCTGTTTCAAAGTACAAGAGGAGATTGTCTGACTGCAGCGATTGTAGAGGTACCACATGTCACATTGACTGACGTGACACAACCACAGTGAAGTTACAGGGTGTGATGGTAATCCTGTTGTGCTTTAATGTGACAGCTCAGACATTAACGTGTGTCAAGTCTTTTTTTGCTACTCAATAAAATATAAGCACTGTCAGCAATCAGGGCTATCACTTCAAATCATTTCAAAACTTGTGAGTGAAGAGGTTAAAGGATTAATTGACTCTGATACCCCGGAGGGAGGTAGGGAGGGAGAGCCAGGGAGGGAAGGAGTGAGCCAGGGATGGAGCGAGGGAGAGATGTACATTATACTGATCCGCACAGAAGCTCCTGTCTCTCTCTCTCCCTCCCCTCTCTGGGCAATGACAACTTCTGAGTGGCTCACGCCTGCCACCTGCTGGTTGAGGGACAGTGTGGCGAGTATTTCAGTTCCGACTCCGCCAGGGTCTCCACTTCTCGGTTGGCAACAATAACCTCCTCATCCTAAAACTGGCTGTTGTTCAAAAGACCCAAGATACTCCCTGCCCTCGTGGCCAGGCAGTTACAGCGTGGGTTATAGCAGAGGCGGCTATTCGGCCCACTGCGTCGGTGTTAGCTCTCTGGAAGTGCTACCAGTTGTCCCAGGCTCCTGTTCTGTCCTCACAGTCCTACAAACCTTTCCTTTTCTTTAAACAGAGGTCCAATTTCTTTCTGAAAGTTGGTATTGGATCAGCATTCACCACAGGCACTACTTTGCAGATCACAACAGCTCACTGTGCAAGGGGAGGCAGTGGCGTAGTGGTAATTTCACTAGACGTGGGTTCAAATCCCACCATGGCAGCTGGTCAAATTTGAATTCAATTAATAAATCTGGATTTTAAAAGCTGTCTAATGGTGACCATGAAACCACTGTCGATTGTTGTAAAACAAAAACCCACCTGATTCACTAATGTCCTTTAAGGAAGGAAATCTGCCATCCTTACCAGGTCTGGCCTACATGTGATTCCACAGCAATGTGGTTAACTGCCCTCTGAAATAGTCTAGCAAGCCACTCAGGCCAAGGGCAATTAGGGATGGGCAACAAATGCTGGCCTTGCCAGTGATGCCCACATCCCAAGAATAAAAAAAAATTCCTTTAATCTTCTCATCATTTTTCCTTCCAAAACTATCACTTCACGCCTCTCCGCATGGCATTTCATCTGCTATGTGTCTGCCCATTTCACCATCTGCCCTTGCCCTCCTGAGATCTGTCACTGTCCTCCACATTGTTTTCCACATTTGAGTTTTGGGTCATCTGCAAGCTTTGAAATAAGGACCTGTATAGCCAAACCCAGGGGATTAATGTACATCAGAAGCAGCAGTGGTCCTAATAGTGACTCTCTGGGGAACACCACTCCAGTCTGACAAACAACTGTTCATCACTGCTCTCTGCTTTCTGTCCCTTAACCAATTTTGTATCCACACTGCAACTGCCCCTTCAATTCCATTGGCCTCAGTTTTGTTAGAAGGAAAGCCCCCTCTACACTGCCCTATCAAACCCTCCCTTATATACAATTTGCAAACAGAAGCAGGAAATTCACCCAACTAGTGTTTCATACTCCATGAGACTCTTCCCACCCCTGTTCATCTACCCCCGCCATTGGAATCTCAAGTCCTTTCTCCCTCCCGTGTTTATCAAACTTCCCCTTGAAAGTATCTACACACTCGGCCTCAGCCACTCCCCCTGCGGGCAAGTTCCACATTCTCATCACTTTCTGGGTAAGGAAGTTTTGTCAACTCCTGGTTGGATTTCTCCGTTTATATTTATTGCCCCTAGTTCTAATCTCCCTGACATGGGGAAAACATCCTTACAACTTGCATGCTGTCGAACTTTTCCATTCTTGGAAACATCTCTATCGGGTCACCCCCTTAAGTCTTCACTTTTCCAGCAAAAAGAACGCCAGCCTTTTCGATCTTTCCCGATAGGTGTCACCTCTCAGTTCTGGCAGTATCCAAACGAGTCGCTCTTGCACCCTCTCCAGTGCCTCTGATATTTTTAATAATAAGGTGCCCAGCTCTAGTTACTGTTCTGCGAGTACGTTCTCAACAAGCTTCAATACAAGTTTCATAAAACTTCTTTGCATTTCAATACTATCCCTGTCGAAAGGAACCCATTTGCTTGTTTGCTTTACGACTGACCTGATGAATCGGTATCGCTACGTGCAGTGAATTATCTATCAACGCGCTCCCCCCCCCCTACCCCAGCCCCACAGGTCCCTCTATTCCACCTGCAACCCCATGCGGACACTTGCTTTCCAAGGAGTAGACGGCCTCCTTATTCTTCTGACCAAAATACACCACCTCACACTTCATATTGACATTCATGTGTTAATAATAGGACCATTTGCCAAGTTTATTACCATCAGGCCGACACTGAGCTGCCCATCTGTGAGATTCTGTCTGTCGAGGGGTGCAGACAGTGAGCCAGTGATTCGGTTACTCACCAAAGGGAGAGAGTTGTGGAAGGGTCACTCCCCTCACAGTGGCTGATAGAAATTTGTAGATTTTTCCAAAGTCCACGGGTGTATCCTGGGCCTGAGGATCTTGCACTGACGTGGGGCCGAGCTGAGTCACCGGGTCTCCAGCCGTCTGGCTGCTGGATCCTGTCTCAGGGATAGACTCACCAGGCAACACTCCAGCGTCGCTGCCTCCCGCAGGGTTCAGGGTCTGGTCAGTCACTGCTATCCTCGGTACGGAGTGCTCCCGAGATGTGGGCTCAGTGGCTGCGATCATCAGTGTCTGAGAGCAAGGGGCAAAGGTGAATGAGTAAGAGCCAGCGGCTGGAGTAGGGGAGGAAGGACGGGAGCGGGCCGGTGGGGAAGAGAGGCAGGGAGAGAGGGGTGTGGAGCAGGGGGCGGGGAAGAGGAGCACATGTGGTTGCTTGGGAGGGGGCAGTTGTGGTGACAGGCCACAGCGGGAGAAGGGGTGGCCTGAAGTCGTCGGGTGTGGGGCTGGGGGAAGTAACCGGGAAAAGGGGGAATCGGGGTGGAGAACAGAGCAGCCAAGGGGGGGAAGTGGGGGTGGTTTGCGGGGGGGTGTGGGGGGTCGGGAGAAGAGCAGCAGGGATGTGGAGGGTGTGGGGAGCACTCGGTGGGGGGGGGGATGGTAGTGAAGAGAGGTAGCTGGAGTGTGGTAGGTGATACAGCTGACAGGGGGGTGGGGGAGGAGAGAGAGCGACAGTCGGTGGGTTGGGAGGTGGGGGGAGAAAGAGGGGGACAGTTAGAATGGGGGAGGGCAGAGGGATCCCTCAAAGTGGGACAGGAGAGTCACAGCGGGTTGGCTTAAGGTGAAACAACACGACTCTCACTCCCTCTGTAAATTCCCTCCCCAGCTTCACTGTCCCGTGATTCCACCACCCCCCCACTCCTTGTGATTGCCCCCAGCCTCACTGCTCGCGCTCCCCCACACCACACTCCACCATCCATCCCACAATGCCGCTCTCCCTCACTCCCTGCAATACCCCTCTTCCTCACTCCCCTCACGCCTGATTCCCTCTCCCCCACGGGCCTCGCCTCACCCCTCACGCTGTCCTCAGGACCCCATCCCTGCGTTCCCTCTGCCCACTCCTGCCCAGTTTATGGTAGAGTCCCAGCTCACAGCCAGCAGCGATCAGAATCCTCACACTGTCCTTTACCTGAGAGAATGCAGTTGCAATCGCCTCGCCCAATTTCCCCGTCGCTTCTTCAGCAAGTTCCGTCCAGATCTGCAACAGACATAAAAGCACCATCAGCCCACAGGGACAGGAGGAGGCCATTCAGCCCCACGAGCCTGTTCCACCATTCTCTTACATCATGGCTGATCTTTATCTTAAATCATCGACCCAAAATGGTTCTGCAACACTCAATAAACTTTCCGAACAGAAATCTTAACAATCACAGTTTTGTAATTTTCAATTGACAACCCCCAGCCTCGACAGCTTTTTGGGAGGGAAGAGGGGTCCAGATTCCCACTCCCCTTTGTTTGAAGAAGTGCTTCCTGACATCACCCCTGAACGGCCTGGCTCGAATTTTAAGATTCTCCCTGCTTGTTCCGGACACTCCCCCCGCCCACCAGAAGAAATAAGTTTCTCCATATCGACCTGATTCCTCCTGAGGGGTGTGCCAGATCTTAGCACAGTTATTGCATAGAAACATAGAAAATAGGAACAGAAGTAGGCCATTCGGCCCTTCGAGTCTGCTCCGCCATTCATTATGATCATGGCTGATCATCCAACTCAGTAACCTGTTCCCGCTTTCCCCCCATATCCTTTGATCCCTTTAGACCCAAAAGCTATATCTAACTGCTTCTTGAAAACATACAATGTTTTGGCCTCAACTGCTTTCTGTGTTAGTGAATTCCACAGGTTCACCACTCTCTGGGTGAAGAAATTTCTCATCATCTCAGTCCTGAAAGGTTTACCCCGTATCCTTAGACTATGACCCCTGGTTCTGGACTCCCCCACCATTGGGAACATCCTTCCTGCATCGACCCTGTCAAGTCCTGTTAGAATTTTATTAACTTCTATTAGATTCCCCCCCGACCCCCCAAGTCTTCTGAACTCCAGCGAATATAATCCGAACCGACTCAATCTCTCCTCATACGTCAGTCCTGCCATCCCAGGAATCAGTCTGGTAAACTTTCACTGCACTCCCCTCTATAGCAAGAACATCCTTCCTCAGATAAGGAGACCAAAACGACACACAATATTCCAGCTGTGGCCTCACTAAGGCCCTGTATAATTGCAGTAAGACATCCCTGCTTCTGTACTCAAATCCTCTCACTTTGAAGGCCAACAGACCATTTGCCTTTTTTACTGCCTGTTGCACCTGCGTGCTTACCTTCAGCGACTGGTGTACGAGAACACCCAGGTCTTGCTGCATATTCCCCTCCCTCAGTTTATAGCTGTTCAGATAATAATCTGCCTTCCTGTTTTTGCTACCAAAGTGGATAACCTAACATTTATCCACATTATACTGCATCTGCCATGCATTTGCGCACTCACTCAACTTGTCCAAATCACCCTGAAGCCTCTCTGCATCCTCCTCACAACTCACCCTCCCACCCAGGTTTTGTGTCAACAGCAAATTTGGAGATATTACATTTAGCTCCCTCATCTAAATCATGAATCTATATTGTAAATAGCTGGGGTCCTAGCACCAATCCCTGCAGTACCCCACTGGTCACTGCCTGCCATTTGGAAAAAGACCCATTTATCCCTACTCTTTGTTTCCTGTCCGCCAACCAATTTTCTACCCATTGCAATACACTACCCCCATTCCCATGCACTTTAATTTTACCCTCTTACGTGAGACTTTGTCAAAAGCCTTCTGAAAGTCCAAATAAACCACATCCACTGGGGTCCCCCATATCAGCTCTACTAGTTACATCCTCGAAGAATTCTAGTGGATTTGTCAAGCATGATTTCCCTTTTGTAAATCCATGCTGACTCTGTCCGATTCTATCACTGTTCTCTAAGTGCTTCCGCTATAAAATCTTTGATAATGGATAATTTTCCCCACAACTGACGTCAGGCTGACTGGTCTATAATTCCCTGCTTTCTCTCTACCTCCCTTTTTAAGTAGTGGGGTTACATTAGCTACCCTCCAATCTGTAGGAACTGTTCCAGAGTCTATAGAATCTTGGAAGATGACCACCAATGCATCCACTATTTCTAGGGTCACTTCCTTAAGCACTCTGGGATGCAGACCATCAGGCCCTGGGGATTTATCGGCCTTCAATCCCGTCAATTTCCCCAACACCATTTCTCTACAAATACTGATTTCTTTCCGTTCCTCTCTCTCACTAAGCCATGTGTTCCTCAACATTTCTGGTATGATATTTGTGTCCTCCTTTGTGAAGACAGAACCAAAGTATGCATTTAGTTGATCAGCCATTTCTTTATTCCCCATAATAAATTCCCGTTTCTGACTGTAAGGGACCTACAATTGTCTTCACCAATCTTTTTCTCTTCACATACCTATAGAAACTTTTACAGTCAGTTTTTATGTTCCCCGCAAGCTTGCTCTCGTGCTCTATTTTCCCTTGGTCCTCCTTTGCTGAATTCTAAACTGCTCCCAACCCTCAGGTCTGTTGGTTTTCCTGGCAAATTTACATGCCTCTTCCTTGGATCTAATGCTATCTCCAATTTCCCTTGTAAGCCACGGTTTGGCTACCTTTCCCATTTTACTTTTGCACCAGACAGGGATAAACAATTGTTGCAAGGACAAAAGAACTGAACTCCAGAGGTGAGGTGAGAGTGACTGCCCTTGACATCAAGGCAGCATTTGAACGAGTGTGGCATCCAGCAGCAAAACAGGAGTCAACAGGAATCGGGGGAAAACTCTCCACTGATCACACCTAGCATCAAAGAAGAGGTGGTGTTGTTGGAGGTCAATCATCTGAACTCCAAGACATCACAGCAGGAGTTCCTCAGAGTAGTGTCCGAGGCCCAACCATCTTCAGCTGTTTCATCAATGACCTTCCTTTAATCACGTCAGAAGCAGGGATGTTCGCTGATGATTGCACAATGTTCAGCAGCATTCACAATGCCTCAGATACCGAAATAAAAGCCAAATACTGCATATGCTGGAGATCTGAAATAAAAACTCTGTCAGTGTGACACAGCCTGCAGTATAACTCCCAGTCAGTGTGACACAGCCTGCAGTATAACTCCCTGTCAGTGTGACACAGCCTGCAATACAAATCCGACAGTGTGACACAGCCTGCAGTATAACTCCCAGTCAGTGTGACACAGCCTGCAGTATAACTCCCAGTCAGTGTGACACAGCCTGCAGTATAACTCCCAGTCAGTGTGACACAGCCTGCAGTATAACTCCCAGTCAGTGTGACACAGCCTGCAGTATAACTCCCAGTCAGTGTGACACAGCCTGCAGTATAACTCCGTCAGTGTGACACAGCCTGCAGTATAACTCACGGTCAGTGTGACGCAGCCTGCAGTATAACTCCCAGTCAGTGTGACACAGCCTGCAGTATAACTCCCTGTCAGTGTGACACAGCCTGCAATACAAATCCGACAGTGTGACACAGCCTGCAGTATAACTCCCAGTCAGTGTGACACAGCCTGCAGTATAACTCCCTGTCAGTGTGACACAGCCTGCAGTATAACTCCCAGTCAGTGTGACACAGCCTGCAGTATAACTCCCTGTCAGTGTGACACAGCCTGCAGTATAACTCCCAGTCAGTGTGACACAGCCTGCAGTATAACTCCCAGTCAGTGTGACACAGCCTGCAGTATAACTCCCTGTCAGTGTGACACAGCCTGCAATACAAATCCGACAGTGTGACACAGCCTGCAGTATAACTCTCAGTCAGTGTGACACAGCCTGCAATACAAATCCGACAGTGTGACACAGCCTGCAGTATAACTCCCTGTCAGTGTGACACAGCCTGCAGTATAACTCTGCTTCTCTTTCCACAGATGCTGCCAGACCTGCTGAGTATTTACAGCATTTCTTGATTTTATTTATTTCCTTCCTCAGATAATGAAGTAGTCCATGTCGAAATGCAGCAAGACCCGAACAACACCCAGGCTTGGGCTGATACAGGTGGCAAGTGACATTCGTGCCACACAGGTGCCAGGCAATGATCATCATAAACAAGAGAGAATCTAACCATCTCCCCTTGATGTTCAATGGCATTAACATTGCTGAATTCCTCACCATCAACATCCTGGGGTTACCACTGACCAGAAACTGAACTGAACCAGCTACGTAAATGCTGTGGCTACAAGAACAGGTCAGAGGCTGGGAATTCTGCAGTGAGTAATTCCCATCCTGACTCCCCAATGCCTAGCCATGATCTACAAGGCACTAGTCAGGAGTTTAATGGAATACCCTCCACTTGCCTGGATTGGTGCAGCTCCAACAACACTCAAGAGATTCAACACTATCCAGGACACAGCAGCCCACTTGATTGGAACCCCATTCACCAGTAGCAGCAGTGTGCGCAATCTACAAGATGCACTGCGGCAACTGACCAAGACTCCTTCCAAAGCATCTTCCAAACCCGCGACCTCTACCACCTAGAAGGACAAGGGCAGCAGATGTGTGGAAACACCACCACCTGCAAGTTCCCCTCCAAGCCACACACCATCCTGACTTGGAACTATATTGCAGTTGATTCAATGTCGCTGGGTCAAAATCCTGGAACTCCCTTTCAAACAGCACTGTGGGTGTACCTACCCCACACGGACTGCAGCAGTTCAAGATAGCAGCTCACCACCACCTTCTCAAGGGCATTACGGATGGGCAATAAATGCTGGTGTGGCCAACGACGCCAAAATCCTACGAATCAATAAGAAAGTAACTGTCAGTGTGGCACAGACTGCAGTATAACTCACTGACAATGTGACACAGCCGGCAGGAGAACTCCTGGTCAATGTGACACAGCCTGCAGTATATCTCTATCAGTGTGACACAGGCTGCAGTATAAACCCGCCAGTGTGACACAACCTGAGGCTTTTTTTTAATTCATTCATGGGATGTGGGCGACGCTGGCCAGGCCAGCATTTATTGCCCATCCCTAATTGCCCTTGAGAAGGTGGTGGTGAGATGCCCTGAACCGCTGCAGTCCATGTGGGGTAGGTAGTTCAGTTCCTGGTCAATGGTAGCACCTAGGATGTTGATAGTGGGGGATTCAGCGATGGTAATGCCATTGAATGTCAAGGGGAGATGGTTAGATTCTCTCTTGTTGGAGATGGTCATTGCCTGGCACTTGTGTGGCGCGAATGTTACTTGCCAACTATCAGCCCAGGTCTGGATATTGTCCAGGTCTTGCTGTATTTCCACACGGACTGCTTCAGTATCTGAAGAGTCATGAATGGTGCTAAACATTGTGCAATCATCAGCGAACATCCCCACTTCTGACCTTATGACTGAAGGAAGGTCATTGATGAAGTAGCTGAAGAAGGTTGGGCCTAGGACACTACCCTGAGGAACTCCTGCAGTGATGTCCTGGAGCTCAGATGATTGACCTCCAATAACCACAACCATCTTTCTTTGCGCTAGGTATGACTCCAGCCAGCAGAGGGTTTTCCCCGATTCCCATTGACCACAGTTTTGCAGAGCTCCGTCAGTGTGACGCAGCCTGCAGTATAACTCCCTGTCAGTGTGACACAGCTGCAGTATAACTCCCAGTCAGTGTGACGCAGCCTGCAGTATAACTCCCTGTCAGTGTGACGCAGCCTGCAGTACAACTCCCTGTCAGTGTGACACAGCCTGCAGTATAACTCCGTCAGTGTGACGCAGCCTGCAGTATAACTCCGTCAGTGTGACGCAGCCTGCAGTATAACTCCCTGTCAGTGTGACACAGCCTGCAGTATAACTCCCTGTCAGTGTGACATAGCCTGGAGTATAACTCCCTGTCAGTGTGACACAGCCTGCAGTATAACTCCGTCAGTGTGACGCAGCCTGCAGTATAACTCCGTCAGTGTGACGCAGCCTGCAGTGTAACTCCGTCAGTGTGACACAGCCTGCAGTATAACTCCCTGTCAGTGTGACACAGCCTGCAGTGTAACTCCGTCAGTGTGACGCAGCCTGCAGTATAACTCAAGGTCAGTGTGACGCAGCCTGCAGTATAACTCCCTGTCAGTGTGACACAGCCTGCAATACAAATCCGTCAGTGTGACGCAGCCTGCAGTATAACTCACGGTCAGTGTGACGCAGCCTGCAGTATAACTCACGGTCAGTGTGACACAGCCTGCAGTATAACTCCCAGTCAGTGTGACACAGCCTGCAATACAAATCCGACAGTGTGACACAGCCTGCAGTATAACTCCCTGTCAGTGTGACACAGCCTGCAAAACAAATCCGACAGTGTGACACAGCCTGCAGTATAACTCCCAGTCAGTGTGACACAGCCTGCAGCATAACTCCCTGTCAGTGTGACACAGCCTGCAGTATAACTCCCAGTCAGTGTGACACAGCCTGCAGTATAACTCCCAGTCAGTGTGACACAGCCTGCAGTGTAACTCCCTGTCAGTGTGACACAGCCTGCAAAACAAATCCGACAGTGTGACACAGCCTGCAGTATAACTCCCAGTCAGTGTGACACAGCCTGCAGTATAACTCCCAGTCAGTGTGACACAGCCTGCAGTATAACTCCCAGTCAGTGTGACGCAGCCTGCAGTATAACTCCCGGTCAGTGTGACGCAGCCTGCAGTATAACTCACGGTCAGTGTGATGCAGCATGCAGTATAACTCCCAGTCAGTGTGACACAGCCTGCAGTATAACTCCCTGTCAGTGTGACACAGCCTGCAGTATAACTCCCAGTCAGTGTGACACAGCCTGCAGTATAACTCCCAGTCAGTGTGACACAGCCTGCAGTATAACTCCCAGTCAGTGTGACACAGCCTGCAGTATAACTCCCAGTCAGTGTGACACAGCCTGCAGTATAACTCCCTGTCAGTGTGACACAGCCTGCAGTATAACTCCCAGTCAGTGTGACACAGCCTGCAGTATAACTCCCAGTCAGTGTGACACAGCCTGCAGTATAACTCCCACTCAGTGTGACACAGCCTGCAGTATAACTCCCAGTCAGTGTGACACAGCCTGCAGTATAACTCCCAGTCAGTGTGACACAGCCTGCAGTATAACTCCCTGTCAGTGTGACACAGCCTGCAGTATAACTCCCAGTCAGTGTGACACAACCTGCAGTATAACTCCCACTCAGTGTGACACAGCCTGCAGTATAACTCCCAGTCAGTGTGACACAGCCTGCAGTATAACTCCCTGTCAGTGTGACACAGCCTGCAGTATAACTCCCAGTCAGTGTGACACAGCCTGCAGTATAACTCTCAGTCAGTGTGACACAGCCTGCAGTATAACTCCCAGTCAGTGTGACGCAGCCTGCAGTATAACTCACGGTCAGTGTGACGCAGCCTGCAGTATAATTCACGGTCAGTGTGACAATCTGCAGTATAACTCCCAGTCAGTGTGACACAGCCTGCAGTATAACTCCCAGTCAGTGTGACGCAGCCTGCAGTATAACTCACGGTCAGTGTGACACAGCCTGCAGTATAACTCACGGTCAGTGTGACACAGCCTGCAGTATAACTCCCAGTCAGTGTGACACAGCCTGCAGTATAACTCACGGTCAGTGTGACACAGGCTGCAGTATAACTCCCAGTCAGTGTGACGCAGCCTGCAGTGTAACTCACGGTCAGTGTGACGCAGGCTGCAGTATAACTCCCAGTCAGTGTGACACAGCCTGCAGTATAACTCCCAGTCAGTGTGACACAGCCTGCAGTATAACTCCCGGTCAGTGTGACACAGCCTGCAGTATAACTCCCAGTCAGTGTGACACAGCCTGCAGTATAACTCACGGTCAGTGTGACACAGGCTGCAGTATAACTCCCAGTCAGCGTGACACAGCCTGCAGTATAACTCCCAGTCAGTGTGACACAGCCTGCAGTATAACTCCCAGTCAGTGTGACGCAGGCTGCAGTATAACTCCCTGTCAGTGTGACAATCTGCAGTATAACTCCCAGTCAGTATAGAGTGCCCGATTGGCCAAGTCTCTCTGACCTGTAGGGGTGCTCTGAGCTGTTGCTGTCTGTGCTGTTTCTCCCGGAGTCTCTGGATGTAGTTCCGCTGCGTCAAACTCCGTATCGACCTCACCCGGAGCCCCTCGAGGTAGGCGGAAATCTGCAGACAGAGCAAACAGGGATTCAATACTCTCCTGAAAACCCACATAGGTGGAGTGAGGCGACCGGAGGGGGGGAGGGTAGAGTGGGGAGGGTAGAGTGGGGAGGGTAGAGTGGGGAGGGTAGAGTGGGGAGGGTAGAGTGGGGAGGGTAGAGTGGGGAGTGAGGAATCGGCAGTGGTGGGCAGGGAGGGAGTGGGCAAAAGGACAGGGGTGGGAGTGGTAGGTCGAAATGGCGGTGGGCCAGGGGGAGAGCAGGGCAGGAGAGGACGAGGGTGGTGAAGGAGGGGTTGGGGGTGGGGGGGTGGAGGGGTGGAGGAAGAAAGGGTTGCGGGTGCCTGGGGTTGGGGTGGTCCGGAAGTTGGTAGGTTTCCCAGACACCGGGGGCTTGGAGAGGAGGCAATGGGGAGGGTTCTTGGACTAGGGTCTCCGCTAACTGCAGCCCCGTGCCCACCTCCTCCCGATTCTTCCCGGGCACTGCCCTCTCAATGCTGCTGAGGTCGGGTTCCCTGGATGCACTCTGCCTCATCAGTGCTCGGAGCAGCAGGCGCTTGTCTCTAACCGTCCAATCAGCAATCTCACTGTCGATCTCCATCCACTGTTTTGCCAAATCCACCCCATAACGGCGAGGGGCAGCTCGGGCCCTGACAGGAGGCTTCATCACCACACAGCGTACCTGGAGGGAGAGAGAGAGGGAGGGAGTCAGTGAGAGTTGAGGCCTGGGAGAAGAGGAGAAAGAGGGGTGGGCGGCGAGGAGGAGCTGCAGTAGGAGTGGAGGACAGGAGAGGAAGGGGAGCCGGGAGGGGGTGCGGGCATGGCGGGGGGAGCAAGAGAGGGAGTTCTCACTCTCTCTTGCCCCGGCTCCCTCCCGCTGCCTCCTTGTTTCTCGCTCCCCCTCCCTGTCCGTCTACCTCTGCCTCTCTGTGTGTCCATCCCTCTCTCTTCGTCTGCCGGTCTCTCCCTTTCTGTCTGTCTGCGTGTCTCGCTCTCTGCTTCTCACACACTCCGTCTCTCTCTCACTCCCTTTCTGCCCTTCACCCCTTCACTCTCTGTCTTTTCCCCCCCCCCCACCCCCCGTTTGTCTCGCTGCCCCAGTCTGTATCCCACTCCCTCTTTTCTTGCTCCCTCTCGCTTCCCCCGTCTCCCCTCTCCTTCCGTTTATCTCCACTCCAGCTCCATCTTTCTCCCCTCCTCCTCCCCAGTCCAACCCCGCATCCTCCGCCTCAGTCCGACCGCACCTCCCTCCTCCTCCCGAACCCCCCTCATCCTCCAAACCCCCTCCCCGACCTCCCTCCTCCTCCTCCGACCCGACCCTCCTCCTCGTCCTCCGATCCCTCCCTCCCCATCCGACCCCACCCTCCCTCCCCCTCCAACCCCACTCCTCCTCCACCCTCTCCTCCTCTTCCTCTGAAACCCCCCTCCTCCTCCGTCTGACACCCCCCCGCTCCTCCTCTGACTCCCTACTCCTCCTGAGACCCTTCCCCCACCTCATCCTCTGACCCCCCTCCTCCTCCTCCTCGGACACCCTCCTCCTCCCCTCCCAGACCTCTTCTTGTCCGCCTCCTCTGACCTCCCTCCTCTGACTCCCCTCCTCCGGCAACACCCCCTTCTCCTCCAATGACCCCCCACATCCTATGACCACCCTCTCCCCCTCCTGACCCCGCTGCCCCTCCTCCTCCTCACCCCCACCGCCCCCGCCCCTTCTCCTCCGAACCCCTCCCCCTCTGACCCCTCTCCTCCTCCTCCGACCCTCCTCCCCTTCCAACCCCCCTCCTCCTCCTGACACCCCTCCCCCTCCTCTGACACCCCCTTTCCCTCCTCCTCCTCTGACCCCCCAGCCCTTCTCCTCTGACCCCTCCTCCTCCGCTGACCCCCCTTCTTCTCCTTCTCCTCTTCCTCTGATCCCTTTCCCCCTCCGATCCCCCTCCTCCTCTGACCCCCCTCCCCATCCGACACCCCCTCCTTCCTCCTCCTCCGACCCCCCACCCCTTTTTCCTCCTACTCCGACCCTTCACCTCCTCCTCTGACCCCCACTCCTCCTCCTGAGCCCCCTCCTCCTTCTCCGACCCCACTCCTCCTCCTGAGCCCCCTCCCCTTTCTCCGACCCTCGCTTCCCTTTCTCCTGCTCCCTCTCCCTCCTCCGACCCCCCCTCCTCCCTTGACCCCCGCCCTCCTCCTCCTCCTCCGACACCCCCTCCTCCTCCTCCTCTGACACCCCCTCCTCCTCCTGTGACTCCCTTTCTCCTCCTCTGACCCCTCCCTCCACCTCCTCTGACCCCTCCCTCCACCTCCTCTGACCCCCCCTCCACCTCCTCTGACCCCCCCTCCACCTCCTCTGACCCCCCCTCCTCCTCCTCTGACTCCCTTTCTCCTCCTCTGACCCCCCTCCTCCTCCACTGACCCCCCCCCACCTCCTCTGACCCCCCCCGTCCACCTCCTCTGACCCCCCCCGTCCACCTCCTCTGACCCCCCCCGTCCACCTCCTCTGACCCCCCCCGTCCACCTCCTCTGACTCCCCCCGTCCACCTCCTCTGACCCCCGCCCCCGTCCACCTCCTCTGACCCCCGCCCCCGTCCACCTCCTCTGACCCCCGCCCCCGTCCACCTCCTCTGACCCCCCCCCCGTCCACCTCCTCTGACCCCCCCCCGTCCACCTCCTCTGACCCCCCCCCCGTCCACCTCCTCTGACCCCCCCCCCCGTCCACCTCCTCTGACCCCCCCCGTCCACCTCCTCTGACCCCCCCCCCCCGTCCACCTCCTCTGACCCCCCCCCGTCCACCTCCTCTGACCCCCCCCCCCCGTCCACCTCCTCTGACCCCCCCCCGTCCACCTCCTCTGACCCCCCCCCGTCCACCTCCTCTGACCCCCCCCCGTCCACCTCCTCTGACCCCCCCCCGTCCACCTCCTCTGACCACCCCCCCCGTCCACCTCCTCTGACCCCCCCCCCGTCCACCTCCTCTGACCCCCCCCCCGTCCACCTCCTCTGACCCCCCCCCCGTCCACCTCCTCTGACCCCCCCCCCCGTCCACCTCCTCTGACCACCCCCCCCGTCCACCTCCTCTGACCCCCCCCGTCCACCTCCTCTGACCCCCCCCCCCCCGTCCACCTCCTCTGACCCCCCCCCGTCCACCTCCTCTGACCCCCCCCCCCCCGTCCACCTCCTCTGACCCCCCCCCGTCCACCTCCTCTGACCCCCCCCCCCGTCCACCTCCTCTGACCCCCCCCCCCGTCCACCTCCTCTGACCCCCCCCCCCCGTCCACCTCCTCTGACCCCCCCCGTCCACCTCCTCTGACCCCCCCCCGTCCACCTCCTCTGACCCCCCCCATCCACCTCCTCTGACCCCCCTCATCCACCTCCTATGACCCCCCTCATCCACCTCCTCTGATCGCCCCCCTCCACCACCTCCTCTGACCCCCCCATCCACCTCCTCTGACCCCCCCCATCCACCTCCTCTGATCGCCCCCCTCCACCACCTCCTCCTGACCCACTCCTCCTCCTCTTCTGACCCCCCTTCTCCTCCTCTGACCCCCCCTTCTCCTCCTCCGACCCCCCTCCTCCTCCACCTGCTCTGAGCCCCCTCCCCCTCCTCTCCTGACCACCCCCTCCTCCTCTCACCACCCCCTCCTCCTGCTCCGACCCCTCCCTCTACTCCTCTTCCGGCCGCCCCCCCCACTGATCCTCCTCTGACCCCCCTCCCCACTGACCCCCCTCCCCACTGACCCCCCTCCTGCTTCTGTCTCTCTGTTTTACTCACGTCTCGAGAAGAAAATGGGACGGAATTCGCAACCGGAAGTGGATGCCCTTGAGCCGGAAGCTGCCAGGACTAAAAATGGCGCAGACGCAAACCGGCCGCCATGTTTGTTACTGGCAGAAGACAAAGTCTGAACCAAAGAATAGGCCAGCGATTCGGGGAGCAGAACAGAGGGAGCGCCGCACTGTCAGAGGTGTTATTATTCAGATGAGACATTAACGGAAAGCCTTTATGCCAGGGGTGGCAGATTACAGTTCTACAGTTGCTTAGAGAGCTCTTGAGACAATTTTGGAAGGTTAAAGTCATTGAAAATGTATGTTACTATGAATCAAATCAGCAACAAATGGACATTTTTGTCAAGATGTTTTAAATGAGAAGATTAATTTATTGACTTTCTCTTCAATATGTTGGACATTGATTTAGAGAGAAATCTGGCATTTTTCTGCTTGCAGAAGTGGTCAATATTTGCCTTTGCACTTGTAGCAATGTAGGGTATTCCAGATAGATGTCATTGTGTCAGTAGTGATCTTGACCACTCACTCTCTCTCCCTCTCTCTCCCTCCCTGTCCCCCCCCCACCCCCTTCCCCCCACGTCCCCCCCCGTCCCACTCCGCCCCCCCGCCCCACTCTGCCCTCCCCTGTCCCCCTCTCCCCCTCCCCATGTCCCCCGCCCCCTGTCTCCTGCCCCCTCTCCCCCTGTCCCCCGTCCGCCTCCCCATGTCCCCCGCCCCCCCCCTTGTCCCCGCCCCCCCCTCCCCCTGTCCCCCGACCCATCTCCCCCGACCCATCTCCCCCGCCCCCTCTCCCCCGACCTCCCTCCCCCGCCCTCCAACATCAGCTAATCTGGAGATTATCTCATTGCTGCCTGTGGGATCTTGCTGTGCATGACTTGGCTGCCGCTTTTCTCTCATTGCAACAGTGACTAAACTTCAAGGTGACTTCCCTGACTGTAACCCCTTGTGTCATCCTGTTGTTTTCAAAGATGTGATTGGTGAGGCCACACCTGGAATATTGTGTGCAGTTTTGGTCTCCTTGTCTGAGGAAGGATGTTCTTGCTATAGAGGGAGTGCAGCGAAGGTTTACCAGACTGATTCCTGGGATGGCGGGACTGACGTATGAGGAGAGATTACGTCGGTTAGGATTATATTCGCTGGAGTTCAGAAGAGTGAGGGGGGATCTCATAGAAAACTGTAAAATTCTAACAGGACTTGACAGGGTAGATGCAGGAAGGATGTTCCCGATGGTGGGGGAGTCCAGAACCAGGGGTCATAGTCTAAGGATATGGGATAAACCTTTCAGGACTGAGATGAGGAGAAATTTCTTCACCCAGAGAGTGGTGAGCCTGTGGAATTCGCTACCACAGAAAGCAGTTGAGGCCAAAACATTGTATGTTTTCAAGAAGGAGTTAGATATAGCTCTTGGGTCTGAAGGAATCGAAGGGTATGGGGGGAAATTGGGAACAGGTTACCGAGTTGGATGATCAGCCATGATCATAATGAATGGGGAGCAGGCTCGAAGGGCCGAATGGCCTACTCCTGCTCCTATTTTCTATGTTTCTATGTATAAATGCCATTGTGTTTTGTTTCCAGTTGCTGTCTCGTGTGAGCCCTGAAAGATGTGAGAGTTCAGAGAGTGTGCGGATAATAACAGACTCGACCGAACAGAATGAGGCGACAGGATTGGAGGCGAAATGCATTTATTTCTTATTAACACACAGGTGTGTTACTAAGTGGGCCATACTGTGTACAGGAGCAGTATGGTTGATTTGTGGAGGGTGTGTTAAGGAGCTCCTCACTATTCCCCTAGACAAGACCATGTGGGTTACTGAATTTTAGTTGATCTTTGGACAACAACGCTTCCTTTGGTTTCTATGCTGGTGGTAAGCCAGTCAATGACGTTCCCCTGAGTGTTAGACTCCCCTGTCGCGAGGAGGTTGATTGTTCTGGGTGCTAAAACACGATCCCACAGGTTGACATCGATCAACTCGCCCACGTAATTTGGATCCTTCCCGATGCTGTCCTCCTCGTGGCCCAGGATGACGTTGCCCCGAATTACGATGGGCGCGGAACCTCGCACAGTCTTCCGGGCCGTGGGCTGCCCATTGACGTACAGGTTGACCAGACCTTTGTTCGCTTCCCGGGTGGTGCAGATGTGGACCCAGCCCCAGAGGTTCGCAGGCAGCTGGAATCGAACCTCCTTGCCGCTGAAGCTTACCGTCATGGTGCTCTCGTCCTCCCGGCGCAGCAGCAGATCACTGGGGGTGCTGGATTTGAAGGAGAATAGGGTGTGCTTAGTGCGGAGCTCGGTGTTAAATCTCAGGCACAATGTCAGGTCATTGAGACTCATCTCCTTCTTCTGGACCAGCACCGCATGCTCACTCCGCGTGTTCAAAAGAAACAGCAGCGATTCCCCGATTAATCCTACAGTGGGAGACAGGGTGAGTGTGTCAGAATACTGGGTCACTCTGGTTAATACCACAGGGGTTGCAGAGACACGGCTCATATTGACTTGAGCACAGATTATTAAGCAGTGATTTAATTCTTATGTTTGAGATGAGTGTGTGAGTGCGACTATTTACAGATCCATGTGTGTTTTAATCAGTGTGACAATAAAAGTGTGTATTTACCTTCACGTTTGTCACCAATAACAAGCGGAGTAACCAGGCAAGCGATGGATATCAGGAGAAAGATGTTCATTGTGACTGTCAGTTGAGGAAAGAGAATTCTGGTTAGGATCTCAGCACAGATGCACAGTGAACCCTGAACCCTGAGCCTCAGCCCAGATACGCCATGAACCCTGAGCCTCAGCACAAACACAGCATGGATCCTGTCGATCCGCATGTTCCAAACACCCTGCACATTATGTTTAGTGAGGAGCCTGTCGCTTCTTTCTCTGTCCAATCTCTGCCTCTGTGCTTTGAACTGGTGCAGTTGGTTTGAAGCTAAAAAGCCCTAGTGCATTGACTATTTCTACCCTGCCCCTCCACACTGTTCCTTACCCTCTCCCCTCACCAAGGTGGGAGGGAGGAGAGGAATGTGGGTTAGAGGTGGAGGGAGGAGAGGGAGGACCTGGTATGGAGGTGGGAGAAGGAAGAAAGGAGGGTGGGAGGAAAGGGAAGGAAGGGAGAGGAGAGTGAGGGAGGGAAGGAGAGATGGAGATGGGAAGAGGAAGGGAGGGTGTTGAGAGGGAAGGAGGTTGATGGATGGGGAGGGGTGGGAGAGGAAGACGCTCTCCCTCAGTGAGGAAAAGACCAGTGTACACATGGGGAACCTTCCCCTGGGTCTTGTTGGTCTCTGGGTCCCGATTTATACAATGGCGACACTCCCGTGTCACTCACAAACCCAGTTGGATTGTTTACAAGTTTTAAAATAATTCTTAAGCACACCTGGGACAGGGAGTGACTGCCGTGCTTGGGTAACATCCCTTATTCAGGACTCACTCGCTCCAGGAGGTGGAGAGCGTAGCCTGTGGGTATACCTGCAGTCTCTGCCAGCTGTCTGAGGGGGCAGGGCCCGGGTACTGGCCGATCTGTGTCTTGCCCCTTCACATCAGAAAGGCTTCACTTACCTCAGTCTGACCACACAAGCAGACGGATTCCTGGTCTGTGAAATTCAGTCCTCTGATCCAGGGCCATTTATGCCCAGGCCTCGAAGTCATGGGCCAATGAGGGGAGAAAGAGGCAGGGGTGGAGCATACTGGCAGTGTGGGTCACCTCGCCCACAATCGGCTCCGTGGCAATCTCTTGCCTTTGGATTCCAGTCAATATTGATCCTGAAGCAAACAATCAACATGACCCACTGGCTGTTGCCAGAGTCCTTGCGAAGGTTGGGCTCACCTTGTACTGGAGTCTCCTTAACTTTGCTATACCAACCCTCACTTGCTGAGGGAGGAGAGAGGGAGCAGGGTGGGGGGGTTGAGAGGGAGAGAGAGAGCAGGCGGGAGGAAGAGGATGAGGCAGCAGACTGGGGGGTGGGGGTGAAAGAGAGAGAGAGAGAGAGAGAGTGTGTGTGTGCAGGCTCAGTGGGATGGGGGAGAACACAGGCTGGGCGTAGGGAAACAGAGAGAGGGGGTGCGCAGGCTGGGGGAGAAGGAAAGACAGAGCAGGCTGGCGGGGCAGGGGGGGTGGTGGAGAAAGAGATAGAGAAAGGCTTGGGGGAAGAATCACAGAATTGTTACAGTGCTGAATGAGGCCATTCGGCCCATCGTGTCTGCACCGGCTCTGCAGATGAACTGTTCACCTAGTGCCACTCCTCCGCCTTCTCCATGTAACCCTGCACATTCTTCCTTTTCAAATAACAGTCCAATTCCCTTTTGAATGCTTCCATTCAACCTGCCTCCACCACACTCTCAGGCAGCGCATTCCAGACCTTAACCACTCGCTGTGTGAAAAATGTTTTTCCCCATGTCGCTTTTGCTTCTCGTACCAATTACTTTAAATCTGTGCCCTCTCGTTCTCGATCCTTTCACAAGTGGGAACAGTTTCTCTCTATCTACTCTGTCCAGACCCCTCATGATTTTGAATACCTCCATCAAATCTCCTCTCAGCCTTCTCTTGTCCAAGGAAAACAGTCCTAACTTCTCCAATCTATCTTCATGACTGAAATTCCCCATACCTGGAACCATTCTCGTGAATCTTTTCTGCACCCTCTCGAACGCCTTCACCTCCTTCCTAAAGTGCAGTGCCCATAACTGGTCGCAATACTCCAGCTGAGGCCAAACTGGGAGGGAGAGAGTGAGAGAGAGAGAGAATGCTGGGGGGAGGAGAGAGAGCAGACGGGGGGGGGGGGGTGGGGGGGGGGGGGGTGGTGGGGGGGGGGGGTGGGGGGTGGGGGGGGGGTGGGAGGAGGGGAGGGGAGGGAAGGGAGAGGCGAGGAGAGGGAGATACAGCACAACTACTCCAGTAATTGGAGACTGCGTACAGTTTTGGACTCCACACTGCAGAAGGATGTTTAGGCAGTAGAGAGGCTTTGACATAAACTAGATCACCTGACATAAGGAGCAACAAATACAATAAATGACTCCAGTTTGGGACTGTTTTCACTGGAACAGAGGAGATTGTGAGGTTATTTGATGATGTTTAGAATTGCCGAAGGCAGGAAAAAGACAGAAGCACAAGGAGAGAAGCAACTGTGTAACAGCCCCGACAACCAATTTTATCTGCAGCACCTGCGGAAGAGTCTGTCACTTGAGAATTAGCCTTTATAGCCACACCAGGCGTGCAAACTACTGACCACCTCCAGGCACTTACCCATTGTCTCCCGAGACAAGGGGGCCAAAGAAGAAGAAGAAGATGAAGAATTGTGAAGGATTGGAACAGACTGTTTCAGTGGTTCAGGTGTGCAGAATGAGAGGACACAAATATAAGATTAACTATTAACAGACTTTGGATCATTGGAACAGGAGGAGGCCATTCAGCCCCTCAAACCTGTTCTGCCATTCAACCAGTTCATGGCAGTTCTATATTTGAACTCTCTTTACCTGCCTTGGTTCCCTACGCCTTAATACCCTTGCTTAACAAAAACCTGTCAATCTCGCTTTTGAAATTTTCAGTTAACCAAAACGTCAAAGCTTTTGTTGGGAGAGTTCCAGATTTCCACGAACTTTTGCGTTCTGTTGCTAAGGAGAAGAGAGACCTGGAGAAATGTTCTTTTTATGTAGAGGGTTGTGAGGCTGAGGCACGCCTGGAGTGAGTGAGTGAGTGAAGCAGAGAACAGGGTAACGTTGAAGGATCCATTAGATTGATGGTTGAAGGAAAAGGAGAATAAAGGAAGAAGATGGGTTCATGGGGTTAAGGAGAAAGATCAGCACAGGCTGGATAGGTTGATTGGCCCGCTTCTCGATTGTAGTTTGTATTTAAGCAGTAACAAAGGTCAGGAGTGAATGTAGACATAGTGGAGCTGTTACTAGAGTGCCCACCTGGACGGTGTCTACCTGCAGCTGACTGAACGACACTGGGCCGAGTGCTTGGTAGACCTCATGGCCTGGCATGTTCCCCACTCTACCATTACCATCAAGCCAGGAGACCAACCCTGGTTCGACCCTTGGTAGAATGACAGTCACCGAGCTCAAGAAGAACTTGGAGTGTGTTGACACCTGTCTCCCCATCACGGCAGAGATGTGTGTGTTGACAGAGATTGCAGCCGACACACCGGTCAGGGCGGCCTAGCCCGACAAGGCCAACAGTTGGCAGGCTCATTCGGGCCTGAGCTGATCACAGGCCGACTGTTGACTCGTTGAATCAACAAATAGACTTTGAGCAAGCAAGATGTTTAACTCCTTCAGAAGAGAGATTTTGAGATGAATTCATTGGAATTTTCAGGCTTGGGGGAGGAAAAAGGAGGAGCAAACCTGAGCTGTGGTGAAATGCCAGTGGGTAGCAACCAAAAGTGAGGACTTGAAGGGAGAAGGGCAGCTGGGGGAGTTGTTCTGCCAAGTGAGGGTTACTTAACGGGACTGACAGTGAAGAGATTATCATGGGGGTAAAATTCCCTCGGCATTGAGCGAGCAGGAAGGAGCCGGAGAGCCCACTCATCAGGCCTCTACTCCCATAATTCCAGCACTAAAATTAAACTGACTTGCCCTGTAATGGCCAGGCTATGTCCTCCCCCTCCCCTTTTTTCTTCACTAAGTGTTCAAACAAGCATTGCTGCCAGCTCCATTCCTTCCCCCGTCATGTGGTCATTTTGAGGAGCACCCGGCAGAACAATTAAGAAACAATTTGCATTCTCGCAATCTCAGGATGTGCCAATGCGCTCGCAGTCACGGAAGTACTTTAGGTGGCATAGTGGTATTGTCGCTGGACTAGGAACCCATAGACCTGGGGTATTGCTCTGGGGTTCGAATCCCACCAAAGCAGAAGGTGAAATTTGAATTCAATTAATAAACAATCTGGAATTAAGAAGCTTGTCTAATGATGGCCATGAAACCATTGTCGATTGTTGTAAAAACCCATCTGGTTCACTAATGTCCTTTAGGGAAGGAAATCTGCCGTCCTTACCTGGCCTGGCCTACATGTGACTCCAGACCCTCAGCAATGTGGTTGACTCTTACATGCCCTCTGAAATGGCCTAGCAAGCCATTCAGTTGTATCTTACCGCTACGAAGTCAGTAAAAAGGAATGACACTGGACGGACCACCCGGCATCAACCTAGGCACCAGAAACGACTACGGCAAACCCAGCCCTGTCGATCCTGCAAAGTCCTCACTAACATCTGGAGGTTTGTGCCAAAGTTGGGAGAGCTGTCCCACAGACTAGTCAAGCAACTGCCTGACATAGTCATACTCACGGAATCGTACTTTACAGACAATGTCTCAGATACTGCCATCACTATCCCTGGGTATGTCCTGTCCCACCGGCAGGACAGACCCAGCAGAGGTGGCAGCACAGTGGTAGAGAGTAGGGTGGGAGTTGCCCTGGGAGTCCTCAACATCGACTCCGGACCCCATGAAGTCTCATGGCATCAGGTCAAACATGGACAAGGAAACCTTCTGCTGATTACCACCTACTGCCCTCCCTCAACCGATGACTCAGTACTCCTCCATGTTAAAAGCACTTGGAGGAAGCACTGAGGTGGCAAGGGCACAGAATGTACTCTGGTTGGGGGACTTCAATGTCCATCACCAAGAGCGCCTCGGTAGTACCACTACTGACCGAGCTGGCCGTGTCCTAAAGGGCATAGCTGCTAGACTGGGTCTGCGGCAGGTGGTGAGGGAACCAACACGAGGGAGAAACATACTTGACCTCGTCCTCATCAATCTGCCTGCCGCAGATGCTTCTGTCCATGACCGTATTGGTAGGAATGGCCACCGCACAGTCCTTGTAGAGACGAAGTCCCGCCTTCACATTGAGGATACCGTCCATCGTGTTGTGTGGCACTATCACCGTGCTGAATGGGATAGATTTCCAACGGATCTAGCAATGCAAAACTGGGCATCCATGAGGCGCTGTGGGCCATCAGCAGCAGCAGAATTGTACTCAGCCACAATCTGTGACCTCATGGCCTGGCATGTTCCCCACTCTACCATTACAATCAAGCCAGGAGACCAACCCTAGTTCAATGAAGAGTGCAGGAGGGCATGCCAGGAGCAGCACCAGGCATTCCTCAAAATGAGGTGTCAACCTGGTGAAGCTACAATCCAGGACGACTTGCATGCCAAACTGCATAAGCAGTATGCGATAGACAGAGCTAAGCGATCCCATAACCAACGGATCAGATCTAAGCTCTGCAGTCCTGCCACATCCAGCCGTGAATGATGGTGGACAATTGAACAACTAACTGGTGGAGGAAGCTCCACAAATATCCCCATCCTCAATGATGGGGGAGCCCAGCACATCAGCGCGAAAGTTAAGGCAGAAGCATTTTCAGTGATCTTCAGCCAGAAGTGCTGAGTTGATGATCCATCTCGGCCTCCTCCTGAAGTCCCCAGCATCACAGATGCCAAACTTCAGCCAATTCGATTCACTCCACGTGATATCAAGAAACGACTGAAGGCACTGGATACTGCAATCGCTGTGGGCCCTGACAATATTCCGGCAATAGTAGTGAAGGTCTGTGCTCCAGAATTTGCCGCGCCCGTATCCAAGCTGTTCCAGTACTTCTACAACACTGGCATCTACCCGGCAATGCGGAAAATTGCCCAGGGATGTCCTGTATACAAAAAACAGGACAAGTCCAACCCGGCCAATTACCGCCCCATCAGTCTACTCTCAATCGTCAGTAAAGTTATGGAAGGAGTCATCAACAGTGCTATCAAGCAGCTCTTGCTTAGCAATAACCTGCTCAGTGACGTTCAGTTTGGGTTCCGCCAGGGCCATTCACCTCCTGACCTCATTCCAACCTTGGTTCAAACATGGACAAAAGAGCTGAACTCGAGGTAAGGTGAGAGTGACTGCCCTTGACATCAAGGCAGCATTTGACTGAGTATGGCATAAATGGCTCTAGCAAAACTGAGGTCAATGGGAATCGGGGAAAATCTCTCTGCTGGTTGGAGTCATACCTAACGCAAAGGAAGATGGTTGTGGTTGTTGGAGGTCAATCTTCTGAGCAAAGGAGGCAAAGAAGACAATCTCGAGGAGGCCAAAGCTTGGCAGAGGAACACCGTAATCGCCACAGAAAAGAGACAGCATTGGTCAGTGTTTGTTGAAGGTTACCTCCGTTGAAGGACTGCCATGGAATGGGAAGCTGGAAAGAAAGTCCAAGGGCAAGCAAGAATCGGACATAAGATGTAGCGCAAATGAAGAAAACTCGCTGATGCAGTGCATTAATGCAGCAGGTGTAGAATTGTAAAGGATGACGGAATTCTAAAAGCCTATTTGCAGGAAATCACTGCATATTGCAAGCCAGGGATCCATGCTAGAGAAGCCACGGTCAACAGTCAGCATCGAGCATCATTGTCTTGGACACAACGGCAGAAAACCAGAGGAGTGTGCGGATATGAACTATGCTAAACATTAGACATTGCTAAAATTCAGCAAAAGAGTGAAAGAGGAGTTTGAAACCAGTAAGGTTAAATGCAAAAATATGGAAAACCAGGAAGAAGATAGAGTTTTGGGGCAATTGCCTTGAGTCACTGCAGTCTGTGCTCGAGCAGGGGTCTTTGCCAGTAAAAGACACGTATAGAAGTCGCACACAATAGGGCGGCACAGTGGCGCAGTGGTTAGCACCGCAGCCTCACAGCTCCAGGGACCCGGGTTCGATTCCGGGTACTGCCTGTGTGGAGTTTGCAAGTTCTCCCTGTGTCTGCGTGGGTTTTCTCCGGGTGCTCCGGTTTCCTCCCACAAGCCAAAAGACTTGCAGGTTGATAGGTAAATTGGCCATTATAAATTGTCACTAGTATAGGTAGGTGGTAGGGAAATATAGGGACAGGTGGGGATGTTTGGTAGGAATATGGGATTAGTGCAGGATTAGTATAAATGGGTGGTTGATGTTCGGCACAGACTCGGTGGGCCGAAGGGCCTGTTTCAGTGCTGTATCTCTAATCTAATCTAATCTAATAACTCAGACGATGCTGTAGGTACAGAGCCTAAGCTCAACCTCACAGATAAGGAAGTGGAGATGGAGATTTGGAAACTCATCGTATAGACTGAGGAAGAATTGAAGACTGAAGACCGAAAAATGGATGACGGGACATTCGTGGAAGACACCTCTCTAAAGAAATCCGGAATGATGCAGTTAAAGAAACCACTCCATTCAAACAAGCACACTGGAATCTCGGGAACGGAACCAGCAAATTGGGAACTGAGCAGTCAGGGGCGGACATTGAAGCGGAAGCCAATGCAGAACCTCTGATACTGGATGAAGAAAGGACAAGGGAAATGATGAAAAAGCAGGAAATGGAGAAAGCAGAAGTACTGTAAGGTGACGAGAAAGTTGAAGAAATGAATGACCAGGCTGAAGTGGTTGCGGCATAGCTGGGTCAGGAAGCAGCACAACAGAATATGGAGAAAAGTGAAGAGATTTCCAAGTCAGCACGTCAACTGATTGAGAGTAACCTGGATTTGTCAAAGAACTTTGAGCTGCAGATTTCTGTCATCAGCTTCTTCATGGAGGGAAAGCTATTGGTCACTTCCATCAGCATCAAGAAATCCAAAAAGTGTGGCCATGTATAGAACATAGAACATTACAGCGCAGTACAGGCCCTTCGGCCCTCGTTGTGGCCTTTCTCTTTGGAAAGGACCCAAGTCACGTGATGAAATACAATGTGGGACAATCCGTCTGGGCTTGTATACTCTCTTAGGTTTTCTTAATTGTTCAGTTTGTTTTGACAATTGTTCTCATTATTACTTTGTATTGTTACAATCACAAGGTTCATCTTTTGTATTAATTTTCTAGAGGTAACTTTTGATTTGGGAATTTTTTTTTTAAGTGCAAGACAGATGAAAACAGCTGGTTTGAGACACTGGCAAACAAACCTAGGATGGTTACAAATCAAAGGGTGGCCCATGTTTATTTGGTAGGGTCATATTGGGTAACAACCCTACATAATGGGAAGCCTCTTAATTTGTTGATGGAGACTCCATCTGTTGTAATCAGGGGTTTAAAATATTCATATCTCCCAGAACAAATAGAAGATTTGGAATCAGAAATAATTAGTTTAAATAGCTATCTGGGACATCCCACGTGTACCACATATCGCTACGGAACTGCCTTTTGGAGTCTGGTGTTTCATTTTGGGCGGGAGGGTTTGCTGGGACAGTCAGTTGGCTCTTGGAAAACTGTTGACTTTGGGAGCAGCTGGTGTTACAGCCAGGTGAGAAGGGGGTCACAGCCGCCCCTCTTGCCCTTCTTATATGACCGCAGCAGGGTTTATTCCTTTTTAAACAGTGGTTGTACTTACCACCTCAGTGAGTGTTTTACCTTTCACCCTTAATGTGGTCGTGAAAGAACCAATCGGATAGGTCTTCTTGAGTTTAAACAAGAAAGAGATAAGTTTATCTAACTTTTTGAGCAAGCTAAGTCTAATAAAAAAAAAGCTACGAATTCACGCACATATTCACACAAGGATCACAAACACACTCAAATAGATTACAGAGTGGAAAGTAGGTGTTTGGTTGGATTGAAGTCCAGAATAAATAAAAGTTAAATACACAGTCTGAAGTTGGATGATTTGGTGGTGTCCTGCTGGAGTTATATTCTTGAAGACTTTGGCTGGTTAAAGTGCACTTTGTAGCTGGCCCACTTGGCTAAGGCTTTCTTGGAGGCAGTCTTGTAGGTGGCTCTCCTCCCCTTGTCTCTGGCTGTAGCAGTTTGTAGGCTTGGATGGTCCACAGTCGCAGACGGTTTTCAAACTTGATGTTTTCTAGAGAGAGAGAGAGAGGAAGGGAGGCTCACAGCCCTTGTTGCTGCTGCACCCTCAGTTACTGTTTGTCTCTTGTGTGTACCAATTTTAGACAGTCTGGGGAGATGGTCACATGGTCGCCTCAGCGTATTCTCTGGAACCTTCTAATGAAATACCAGGTTCGGAATTGGCTCCACAGTCCCCAGGATACCAACATTTACACTGGAGGGGTTTGCTGTTTCAAAGGCAATATGCCAGGATTGCCTTGTCGGCTGTGCTAATTAAACAATTCTAGGTAATTCAATTACTTACAGCAAGCCATTGTTCTGGGTCTATGCTTCTCAGACTTCTGACTCTGGTTGGACGTCTTGGAATGTGCAAAGGTGTTTCAGATGCAAATCGTGGTGGTCATCTTGGCTGACAGTTTTTTTTAAAGTTAACTGTAGTATTTTTTCCATTAAAAGTCTAACGTAAGTTTCCAATCAATGAATTGATATTTCTCATTTGGTATTTAGTGTTTTCTTGACACTGGACTTAGGAGCAAAGAGGCCATTAGGAACCAGGGGCATTTCTGTTTTGAGGCAGGCCCATACTCAAGCTGCGAAAACCAGTTTCATGAGCTTTTGAAGGTGAACTGAAGGATTTGCCTCGCCAAAGCTCGAGGGAGAATCCCCAGAAAATCTCAAACCGCAGAAGACAGCTGAGAAATTAAGGAAATCAATGTGAATTCCCAAGAGCTGTGGTACATGTTGGATTGATCCCAGGAGAATTGAAGAAACCACCAAGATCCTGTAAAGTATTGGGAACTCGGTGGACAGAACAGTCAAATAGCCCTGTTCTGTAGGATCTTAAATTCAAAATATAAATGTCTCAAGTTGTAGTGTTGTTAGTAGTGTTGTGCTTTTTTAACTCTTACAGTAAAGTTTTGTTTAAAATGTGAAATTTTGTGGCATAATTCTTTCAGAAATAACTGGGAATTCAACTTTCTCTTTTTAAAAAGTAAATGGTCCCTGACCGGATTGTAACAATATACGTGGAGTGTTTCGCAGGCGAACTTTGCCTATTTATGTGGGCCTTTGGAAGGTTCCGTGTTTCTGCAGAGTTTCCACTCAACCAGCAAAATCCACAGAAGTATTCGTAATTAAGTTGGTACTGAGTGATTTACAGGTTTGTAATTTTAAGATTGTGGGCTCAAGATGATCTAGCTAGTAGGTTAACACAATTGAAAAATAGTTTAAAAATCATGTTCATTAGGGGGAATGTTAGAATATGCTTTATGTTAATCACACCGTATTGTGATTTTCAGATAAGGATTTTTGTTAAATTCAGAAGTTAGCTGGAACAATGGAGTTTCTTTACAGCCAGCCAGTAGTCATATTATCTGTCCCCGGTTTTGCGAAGGATGGACCTGGTCACATTGCCGCGGAACGCTCCATGCAGTTGGGCCGTGCCGTACCACCTATCCTTCGTGGAGCAGTTTCTGCGGGAAAACACCTTTAACCACCGGTCCATCAGGCAGCGGTCTGCACGGAATGTCCTCAAGGCCCTACGGGAAAAGGAGACGGGGGATCCCGTCGGATGGTTCCCCGAGCAGACCGCCAAAGTCATTTGGCGGAATGCCTCATCACCAGAACTTTGAAACAAGCACCAAGATGTAGCTTGGCTGGTGGTGAGAAGGGCCCTCCCCGTCAGATCCTTCCTGCACGCCCGCAGTCTCGCCCCCTCCGCAAAATGCCCCCGTGGTGGCTGTGGTGGGGAAGAGACTGTTGTCCACATCCTCCTGGAATGTGTCTTTGCAAAGCAGGTGTGGAAAGAGATGCAGTGGTTTTTGTCGAGGTTCATCCCAAGCAGCTCTGTAACACAGGAGTCTGTGCTCTACGGGCTGTTCCCAGGGACGCACACCGAGACAAACATCAACTGCTGCTGGAGGACTATCAATTCAGTGAAAGACGCCCTTTGGTCTGCCCGAAACTTGCTGGTCTTCCAGCGCAAAGAGTTGGCTACCACCGAATGTTGCAGACTGGCATATTCCAAGGTCCAGGACTACGTGCTGAAGGACGTACTAAAGCTTGGGGCAGCCGCAGCAAAGGCTCAATGGGGAAAGACCACAGTGTAAGGTCCCCCCACCAAGCTGAACTGAGGGGCTGGATCCATGGGAAACCCCTCGAACTGTACCGGGAAAATTTTGTGTGCTGTAAATGTAAAAATGTATATGGCATGACAATGAAATGGAAGGGTTGTGAGGCAACTCATGATTGTATAGAAGGAAACTGATCACCTTTGCGCTGTTGTATTTTTTGACTTGATGCTGTTTTAAACAGTTTGGGAATGTAATTTTTACAGATTTTTATGAATAAAGTATATTTTGCAAATAAAATAAAAAAGTTATCTGTCTGGGATTCTCAGGGCAGCTCCTGTCCCTTATTGCTCGACAGGAGACTTTAAGTTAAACTTATTAACAATCAAACTATCAAGATGGCCATTATGTTAGCGTCTGTGGAGGTTTGGTGACAAGCAGCCTCACTTCAAAATACATTGTGGGCATCAAATGAGAGGATTCACTCTAAGGGGAAGATGAAATTGCCTATTTTTGGGTTGAGCCATTGGGACATTCAGCCTACAGAAGCCAAGCCTGATCACCATGGATCAGCAGGAAACTAGTTTGTATGAATTTACTGTCCAACTTTAACAGTGACTGCCTATTTGAGTAATAAACTTGCATTTGGAGAACATACTCGAGTGAGGAGTCATTTAACTGATTAAAGGAGAATAATAGGGACGTTAATCTTCATATAGATTGGACAAATCAAATCGACAAAAGTAGTTTGGAAGATGCGTTTGTAGAACGCTTTTGTGCATGTTTTATGGAAAGATACATTGTGGAACCAACTAGGGACAAAGCTGTTTTCAATCTAGTATTGTGTATTGAGGCAGGGTTAATTAGTAATCTCATAGTATGGCATACTTGAGTCCAAAACAAGAATCTTAAAGTTAAACAAAGCAAATTACTTAGGCATGAGGGGAGACCTGGCTAAGGTTGATTGGGTAGATAGACTCAAATATATGGCGGTATATAAACACTCCAGGCGCTGCTTCACAAACCACTGACCACCTCCAGGCGCGTATCCATTGTCTCTCGAGATAAGGAGGCCCAAAAGAAAAGAAAGAAAGAATATAAACAATACAAAACATTTAAAGAAATAATTCAAAATGTTTAATAAAATCACATTGCAATAAAAAAACAACTCTATCAAATCTTCTCTTAATCTAATCCGAGGAGAACAGCCCCAGATTATCATAGAGAGAGATAGCACTGAAACAGGCCCTTCGGCCCACCGAGTCTGTGCTGACCAACAACCACTTATGCTAATCCTACATTAATCCCATATTCCCGACCAAATCCCCACCATTCTCCTACCTACACTAGGGGCAATTTACAATGGCCAATTTACCTATCAACCTGCAAGTCTTTGGCTGTGGGGGGAAACCGGAGCACCCGGGGGAAAACCACGCGGTCACAGGGAGAACTTGCAAACTCCGCGCAGACAGTACCCAGAACCAAACCCGGGCCGCTGGAGCTGTGAGGCTGCGGTGCTAACCACTGCGCCACTGTGCCGCCCCAAAGATTCTCCAATATAACCATGTAACTGTTGTTCCTCATCCCTGCAACCATTCTCGTGAATCTTTTCTGCACTCTCTAATGCCTTAACATCCCACCTAAAGTGTGGCACCTAGAACTGGACGCAACTGGAGGCCAAGCCAATGAATTATGTGGGTTTATCAAAACTTCCTTGTTCTTGTATTATATGCCCCTATTTATAAAGTCCAGGATCCCTTATGCTTTCTCAACCTGCCTGCCACCTTCAGTGATTTGTGCATATATACCCCAGGTCCCTCTGCTCCTGCACCCCTTTAGAACAAAGAACAAAGATAATTACAGCACAGGAACAGGCCCTTCAAGCCTACGCCGATCCAGATCCTCTATCTAAACCTGTCACCTATTTTCTAAGGGTCTGTATCTCTTTACTTCCTGCCCATTCATGTATCTGTCTAGATACATCTTAAAAGACGCTATCGTGCCCGCGTCTACCACCTCCGCTGGCAACGCGTTCCAGGCACCCACCACCCTCTGCGTAAAGAACTTTCCACGCATATCCCCCCTAAACTTTTCCCCTTTCACTTTGAACTCGTGTCCCCTAGTAATTGGATCCCCCACTCTGGGGAAAAAGCTTCTTGCTATCCAACCTGTCTATACCTCTCATGATTTTGTGCACCTCAATCAGGTCCCCCCTCAACCTCCGTCTTTCTAATGAAAATAATCCTAATCTACTCAACCTCTCTTCATAGCTAGTGCCCTCCATACCAGGCAACATCCTGGTGAACCTCCTCTGCACCCTCTCCAAAGCATCCACATCCTTTTGGTAATGTGGCGACCAGAACTGCACGCAGTATTCCAAATGTGGCCGAACCAAAGTCCTATACAACTGTAACATGACCTGCCAACTCTTGTACTCAATACCCCGTCCGATGAAGGAAAGCATGTCGTATGCCTTCTTGACCACTTTAGAATTGTACCATTTAATTTATATTGCCTGTCTTCATTATTCCTAGCAAAATGAATCACTTCTCACTTTTCTGCATTGAATTGCATCTGCCATTTCAAACAAAGTGCTGGAATTACTCAGCAGGTCTGGCAGCATCTGTGGAGGGAGAAACAGAGTTAACATTTCAGGTCTGTGACCTTTGGATGAGTATTTCCAGCACTTTCTGTTTTTATTTCAGATTTTCAGCATCTGCAGTATTTTGCTTTTATTATTCAACTGCCACTTAGAACATAGAACAGTACAGCACAGTACAGGCCCTTCGGCCCACGATGTTGTGCCGAACCTTTAACCTACTCTAAGATCAAACTAACCACCTACCCTTCATTCTACAATCATCCATGTACCTATCCAAGAGTCGCTTAAATGCCCCTAATGTATCTGCTTCTACTACCACCGCTGGCATCTCCCCGAAACCTTCCTCCAATCACCTTAAAATTATGCCCCCTGGTGATAGCCCTTTCCACCCTGGGAAAAAGTCTCTGACTATCCACTCTATCTATGCCTCTCATCATCTTGTACCCCTCTATCAAGTCACCTCTCATCCTTCTTCGCTCCAATGAGAAAAGCCCTAGCTCCCTCAATCTTTCTTCGTAGGACATGCCCTCCAGTCCAGGCAGCAAACTGGTAAATCTCCACTGCACCCTCTCTAAAGCTTCCACATCCTTCCTATAATGAGGCGACCAGAACTGAACACAATATTCCAAGTGTGGTTGAACCAGGGCCTTATAGAGCTGCAGCATAACCTCGCGGCTCTTAAACTCAATCCCCCTGTTAATGAAAGCCAACACACCATACGCCTTCTTAACAACCCTATCAACTTGGGTGGCAACTTTGAGCGATCTATGGACATGGACCCCAAGCTCCCTCTGTTCCTCCACACTACCAAGAATCCTGTCTTTAAACCTGTATTCCGCATTCAAATTCGACCTTCCAAAATGAATCACTTCACACTTTTCCAGGTTGAACTCCATCTGCCACTTCTCAGCCCAGCTCTGCATCCTGTCAATGTCCCGTTGCAACCTACAACAGCCTTCCACACTATCCAGAACTCCAGCAACCTTCGTGTCATCGGCAAACTTGCTAACCCAGCCTTCCACTTCCTCATCCAAGTCATTTACAAAAATCACAAAGAGCAGAGGTCCCAGAACAGATCCTTGTGGAACACCACTGGTCACCGAGCTCCATGCTGAATACTTTCCATCTACTACCACCCTCTGACTTCTATGGGCCAGCCAATTTTGTATCCAGACAGCCAACTTTCCCTGAATCCCATGCCTCCTTACTTTCTGAATGAGCCTACCATGGGGAACCTTATCAAACGCCTTGCTAAAATCCATATACACCACATCCACTGCTCTTCCTTCATCAATGTGTTTTGTCACATCTTCAAAGAATTCAATAAGGCTTGTGAGGCATGACCTGCCCCTCACAAAGCCATGCTGACTGTCTCTAATCAAACTATGCTTTTCCAAGTAATCATAAATCCTGTCTCTCAGAATCCTCTCCAATAATTTGCCCACTACTGACGTAAGACTGACTGGTCTATAATTCCCAGGGTTATCTTTATTCCCTTTCTTGAACAAGGGAACAACATTTGCCACCCTCCAATCATCCGGTACTACTCCAGTGGACAGTGAAGATGCAAAGATCATCGCCAAAGGCGCAGCAATCTCTTCCCTCGCTTCCCGTAATATCCTTGTGTATATCCCGTCTGGCCCCGGGGACTTAACTGTCCTCATATCATTCAAAATTTCCAGCACATCCTCCCTCTTAACCTCAACCTGTTCGAGCATATCAGCCTGTTCCACGCTGTCCTCACAAACGACCAGGTCCCTCTCACTAGTTGTCCGCTCATTCTACCACCTTATGTCCTCTTGAAGTTTATCATTATCCTCCTCACAGTTCACAATACTTCCAAGTTTTGGTCTCAATATTTAATAAAGGATCTACTTGTCTTGGAGGCTGTACAACAAAGGTTCCCTAGATTGGTCCCTGGGATGAGATCATTGTCCTATGATGCGAGACTGAATAACTTGGGCCTATACTTTCTGTGGAGTTTTTAGCAATTAATAGTGATCTCATTGAAACATAAAAGATTCTGAAACAGGCTTGACAGCACTGAGAGGTTGTTTCCCCTGGCTCGGGAATCTGGAACATGGGGTGAACAGGAGGCAGAAAATTAGCGAGTGACTCTGAAGAAGCGAAGGTTAAAAAGTGTGCAGCACAGGAATTCGGCAGCATTAAAAGGTATTTATCTAAATGCAAGGAGTATAGAAAATAAAGCCGATGAGCTGAGGGCACAGATTGACACATGGCAACATGATATCCTTGCTATAACGGAAACTTGGCTTAAGGAGGGGCAGGAACGGCAAATCAACATCCCTGGATATAGAGTTTTCAGGCGTGATAGAGAGGAAGATAAGAAAGGAGGGGGTGTAGCATTATTAGTTAAGGAATCAATAACAGCTTTGAGGAGGGATGATGTGCTAAATGAATCATCATATGGGTGGAGCTCAAATTAAAAAAAGGGGCAGCCACACTACTGGGAGTGTATCATAGACCCCCAAATAGTGAGAGGGAGGGAGAAGAACAAATATGGAGGCACATTTCTGAGTGCAAAAATTATAGGGCAATAATAGTTGGGGATTTCAACTATCCCAATATCAACTGGGATACAAATAGTGTGAAGGGCACAGAGGGGACAAAATTCTTGAACTATGTTCAAGAGAACTTTTTTAGCCAGCACATAACAAGCCCAATGAGAGGGGGTGCAATTCTAGATTTAATCTTCAGTGATGAAGCTGGACAAGTGGAGGAAATAACAGTGTGTGACCATTTTGGAGATAGTGACCATAATACGGTAAGTTTCAACATAATCATGGAAAAGGACAAAGATAAAACAGGAGTAAAAGTTCTAAATTGGGGGCAAGGTGAATTTTAAGAAGCTGGGAGGTGACGTGTGAAAGTGGACTGGATACAGCGACTTGAAGGAAAATCAGTCGCAAACAAGTGGGAGGCATTCAAAAGCGAGATTCTACAAGCACAGTGTAGGCATGTCCTCACAAAGATAAAGGGCGGTACTGCCAAATCTATAGCGCCCTGGTTATCTAGAAGCTTACAGGGTAAGTTAAAGCAGAAAAAGAAAGCTTATGACGATCATAAAAATCTTAATACTTTAGAAAGCCTAGGGGAGTATAGAAAGTGCAGGGGGTGGGGGGGGGGGGGGGTCAATTGAAAAAGGAAATTAGAAAAGCAAAGAGAGGACATGAAAAATTATTGGCAGGTAAAATCAAGGAAAACCTGAAGATGTTTTATCAGTACATTAAGAGCAAGAGGATAACTAAGGAAAGGGTAGGGCCTATCAGAGCTGTACAAGGGAACTTGTGCGTGAATGCAGAAGATGTGGGCAGGGTTCTTAATGAGTTTTTTGTCTCTCTCTTCATGTACATTGTAGTTAAAGAGGAGGAGTGTGAAATATTAGACATGATAAGCATAATGAGAGAGGAAGTACTGGAAGGTCTGACATCCTTGAAAGTGGATAAATCACCAGGCCAGATGGACTACATCCCAGGATGTTAACGGAAGCCAGGGAGGAAATAGCGGATGCGCTGAGGATTATCTTCAAATCCTCACTAGATACAGGCAAGGTGCCAGCGGATTGGAGGTCTGCGAATGTTGTACCATTGTTTAAAAAGGGTGTAAGAGATAGGCCAAATAATTATAGGCTGGTCAGTCTGACCTCAGTGGTGGGTAAGTTATTAGAATCTATTCTGAGGAACAGGATATACTGCCACTTAGAAAGGCACATAATCAGATAATCAGCATAGATTTATTAAGGGAAGGTCATGTCTTACTAACTTGATTGAGTTTTTTGAGGAAGTGACAAGAAGGATTGATTAGGGAGTGCAGTGGATGTGGTCTACATGGATTTTAGTAAGGCATTTGACAAGGTCCCACATGGCAGGCTGGTCAGTGAAATGAAAGCACATGGGATACAGGGGAATGTGGCAGGTTGGATCCAGAATTGGTTCAGAGCCAGGAAACAAAGGGTAGTAGTGGACGGATGTTTTTATGAATGGAAAGCTGTTTCCTGTGGCGTTCCACAGGGCTCAGTGTTGGGTCCCTTTCTGTTTGTGATATATATTAATGATTTGGACTTAAATGTGGGAGGCATGATTGGGAAATTTGCTGATGACACAAAAATTGGCCATGTCATCGATAGTGAAGAGGAGAGCTGTAGACTCCAGAATGATATCAATGGTTTGGTAATTCAATCCAGATAAGTGTGAGGTAATGCATTTGGAGAGGGAAAATAAATGGGAGGATATTGAGAGGGGTAGAAGAAGTGAGAGACCTTGGAGTGCATGTCCACAGGTCCCTGAAGGTGGCAGGACAGGTAGATAGAGTGGTGAAGAAGGCATGTGGAATGCTTTCCTTTATTGGCCAAGGTGTAGAATACAAAAGCAGGGATGTAATGCTGGAACTGTATAAAATGCTGGTTAGGCCACAGCTGGAGTATTGTGTACAGTTCTGGTCACCACATTACAGAAAGGACATAATTGCTCTGGAGCGAGTACAGAAGAGATTTACAAGAATGTTGCCAGGGCTTGAAAGTTTCAGCTATGAGGAAAGATTGGATAGGCTAGAGTTGTTTTCCTTAGAACAGAGGAGGCTGTGGGGTGACTTAATTGAGGTGTGCAAGATTATGAGGGGCCTAGATAGAGTAGACAGGAAGGACCTGTTTCCCCTAGCAGAGAGGTCAATTACCAGGGGGCACAGATTTAAGATGATTGGTAGAAGGATTGGAGGGGACATGAGGGGGAAGCATTTTCACCAGAGGATGGTGGGTGTCTGGAATTCATTGCCATGAAAGGTGGCGGATGCAGAAACCCTCAATTCTTTTAAAAGATACATGGACATGCATCTGAAATGCTGTAACCTGCAAGGCTATGGACCAGGTGCTGGAAGGTGGAATTAGATTGGGCGGCTAGTTTGCAGCCAGCACAGACACGGTGGGCTGAATGGCCTCCTTCTGTGCTGTATTTTTTTTTCTATGGACAGTCTCAGGATGAGGGGTCGATCATTTAGGACTGAGATGAGGAGAGATTTCTTCGCGCAAAGGGTTATGAATCTTTGGAATTCTCTGCTCCAGAGGGTTATGGATGCTTCATCATTGAATATATTTAAATTTAAGATAGATTTTTGCTCTTTCAGGGAATCAAGGGATATGGGGAGCGGCAGGGAAAGTGGAGTTGAGACTGAGGATCAGCCATGATCATATGGAATGGCAGAGCAGACTCAAAGGGTCGAATGGTCTACTCTTGTCCCTATTTCTTACATTCATATAATCATATGTTTGCAGGCAGTCCCTGGGACTGAATCAGTATTTACAGGGAGTCTCTAGGTATTTGTCAGCGTTTACAGGGGGGTCTCTGGGATTGCGTCTACATTTGCAGGGGAGGTCCCTGAGAGAGTGACAGTATTTATAGAGGGTCCCTGGGAGTGCAACAGTATTTACAGGGGTCCCTGGGAGTGTGTCAGTGTTTACAGGGGGTCGTTGGGGAATGCGTCAGTATTTGCAGACAGTCCCTTGCCATGTCTGAATTTACAATATTCCCTGGGATTGTGTCAGTCGTCAGAGGGGATCACTGGGAGAGTGTCACAATGTTCAGGGTTATCTAGAAGTGCGCAGTTTTTAACAAGGGGTCCCTGGGATTGTGTCAGTATTTACAGGGGGCCTCTGAGAGTGTGCCAGTATTTGCACGGAGTCCTCTGGAGTATGTGAGCATTTACAGGGGGTCCCTGTGAATGTGTTAACATTTACAGAGAGTCTCTGCAAGTGTGTCAGTATTTACAAGGATTCCTGGGGAATGTGTCAGTACTTACAGTGAATCCCTGGGCGTATGTCAGAATTTCCAAGGAGGTCCCTGGGAATGTGTCAGTATTTACACAGAGTCCCATGGAGTCTGTCAGTATTTATAAGGGTTCCCTGGGAGTGTGTCAGTATTTGCAGGATGTCTCTACAGGGGGGGTCCCGGGAAGTATGTCAGTATTTGCGGATCAGTGTTTACAGGGTGTTCCTCGGAGATGAATTGGTTATTCCGAGTGGTCACTGGAGTAGTTGTCAGTTTTGGAACAGTTCACTGTTGGTTCGAAAGACACGATTTCACTGTTTACATTGCCTTTCTGATGAAGTTACAGAGCAGGTTAAGGTGACCCTTCTCAAGGACAGTGACTGTGACATGGAATGCTGCCCCGAACCACTGTACACTCTGCTATCTTCACATCCTGCCAGTATGCTCCTACCCATTGGCCTGCCGTGATAACAGGACATCTCTGCTGTATATAAAGTGCAGCACATTCACGACTCCATCTGCCGAGCAGCTGAAGTTTTCATTTGACTTGGATTCTCGGGTAAGTGAACCCTGTGTCTCCTTGTGCAGGATTTCTAGAAGGTTGGGTGTGTAGAATCGCTCAAATTGAATACTCCTTGTTGCCGTCGCAGAGTGTCACCAATATCTTGTGTTTTGTGTCAAATATACCCAAAACTTGCGCGAGAGAGAGAATTCTGCAAAAATTCAAAAATCAGCTTGTAACATTCTGCAGGACAAGAAGACGCTAGTTTGCTTCTGGTGATAGTTAATCAGAGAACAGTTACAGCACAGAAGGTGGCCATTCGGCCCATCGTGTCTGTGCCGCCTCTCTGCAAGAGCAACTCACCGGGTCCCGCTCCCCTGTCTTTCCTCCATAAGCCCTGCAATTTTTTTTCTCTTCAGATAATTATCCAGTTTGAATGCCTCAATTGAATCTGCCTTTACCACACGCCCGGGCAGAAACCGTTTTCTCCCTATCTACTCTGTCCGGACAACTCACGGTTGTGAAAATCTCTATCAAAGCTCCAGTGTCCATCTCAGAATCTCCCAGATCATTTTACTGTACTTTGGAAGTGTTGTTACCATTGAAGGGAAACAGCCAAATCTTGGGCAGCAAGGTGACCGAAACAGGAATTGGATAGCTGATTGGATAATCTGTTTACAGTGTTTGTTCAGGCATTATTATTGGTCCTGGACACTGGGGAGAACATCCATGCTCCTCTATAAATATGACACAGTATCTCCGCATTCACCTGCGAGAGCAGACTGGCTCCTTGGTTTGACGTTTCATCACTGCCTGAGAGTCTGGTAGATGCAGATTCCATCATGGTTTTCAAAAGGGAACTGGATCAGCTCTGAAGAGAAAAGAAATTGTAGCGCCACGGGGAAAGGGCAGGAGAGTGGGATGAGCTGAGTTGCTCTTGCAGAGACCCGGCCACAATGGGCCAAATGGCCTCCTTCTGTGCTGTAACCGTTCAATGATTCTATTCTATCTGAGAGACAGCCCCTTCAACAGTGCAGCACTCCCTCAGTACTGCCCGTCCAAACCTGTGCATTCCCTCAGTACTGACGCTCCAACAGTGTCACATTCCCTCAGTATTGTCCCTCTGACAGTGCAGCGCTTCCTCAATACGGACCTCGAGGTGAGCTGAGAGTCTTGATATCAAGGCAGCATTTGACTGAGTGTGACATGAGTGAGCTCGTGCCAAACCAAGTCAATAGGAATCAGGGGAAAATTCTCCATTAGTTGGAGTTATACCTAGCAGAAAGGAAGATGGTTGTGGTTCTTGGAGGCCAATGATCTCATTCCCCAGGACATTGCTTCAGCAGTTCCTCAGGGTAGTGTCATAGGCCTAACCATCTTTACCTGTTTCATGAATGACCTTCCCTCCGTCATAAAGTCAGAAGTGGGGATGTTCGCTGATGAGTGTACCATGTTCAGTACCATTGGCAACTCCTCAGATACTGAAGCTGTCCGTGTCCTACGCAGAAAGACCTGGACAAGATCCAGGCTTGGGCTGATAAGTGGTAAGTAACATTCATGCCACACGAGTGCCAGGCAATGACGATCGCCTATAAGAGAGAATCTAACCATCTGCCCTTGACATTCACTCTGGACTTGTGCCTTGTAGATGGTGGACAGACTTTGGGGAGTCAGGAGGTGAGTTTCTCACTGCAGGATTCCCAGCCTCTGACCTGCTCTCGTCGCCACAGTATTTATAAGGATGGTCCAGTTAAGTTTCTGGTCAATGGTGACCCCAGGATGTTGATAGTGGGGAATTCAGAGATGGTAATGCCATTGAATGCCAAGGGGAGATGGTTAGATTCTCTCTTGTTGGAGATGGTTATTGTCCGCCACTTATGTGGTGCGAATGTTATTTGCCACTTATCAGCCCAACCCTGACTGCTGCCCAGGTCTTGCTGCATGCGGGCATGGATTGCTGTAGTATCTGAGGAGTTGCGAATGGTGCTGAACATTGTGCAATCATCAGCGAACATCCCCACTTCTGACCTTACGATGGAGGGAATGTCATTGATGAAACAGCTGAACATGGCTGTCATTAGGACACTACCCCAAGGAACATCTGCAGTGATGTCCTGGGGTTGAGATGATTGGGCTGCAACAACCACAACCATCTTCCTTTGTGCTAGGTATGACTCCAACCAGCAGAGAGTTTTTCCCCTGATTCCCGTTGACTCCATTTTTACTACAGCTCTTTGATACCACACTTGGTCAAATACTGCCTTGATGTCAAGGGCAATCACTCTCACCTCACCTCTGGAGTTCAGATCTTTTCTCCATGTTCGGATTAAGATGTTAATGAGTTCTGGAGCTGAGTGACTCTGGCAGAACCCAAACTCCTACCAGTAATGTCATGGACAGATGCATTTGTGACAGGTAGATTGGTGAGGGCAAATACGTTTTTCCCTCTTTTTGGTTCTCTAACCACCTGCCGCAGGCCCAGTCAGCTCTCTCAGTAGTGGTGTTACCGAGTCACTCTTGGTAATGAGCATTGAATCCCATCCAGAGTACATTCTGTGCCCTTGCTATGCTCAGTGCATCTTCTAAGTGGTGTTGAACATGGAGGAACACTGATCGATCAGCTGAGGGAGGGCAGTAGGTGGTAATTTCCTTGCCCATCTTTGACCTGATGGCATTAGATTTCATGTAGTTCGGAGTCAATGCTGAGGACCCCCAGGGTCACACCCTCCCAACTCTATACCAACACCTCTGGTGTAACTGTCCTGGGACAGAACATACCCAGGGATGATGATGGAGGAGGAGTCTGGAATATTGACTGTAAGATATGAATCTGTGGGTATGACTGTATAGGCTGTTTCTTGACTAGTCTGTGAGACAGCTCTCCCAATTTTGGAACAAGTCCCCAGATGTTAGAGAGGAGGACTTTGCAGTGTCACCTGGACACAGTAATGCTTTGTCATTTCCAGTGCCTAGGATGATGCCAGGTGGTAGGTCTGGTTTTATCCTTGTTTAACTTTTCTGTAGTGGTTTGATAGGCCATTTACCATTACTGAGACTAGCTTTTTAATCCCAGATTTATTAATTAATTGAATTTAAATTCCACTAGCTGCTATGGTTGAATTTGAACCCATGTCTCCAGAGCATTAGGCCACGACCTTGCATTAACAGTGCAGTAACCTAACCACTGTGATACTGGTCCCGCCCCTCCAACAGTGCAGCACTCCATCAGTACTGCCCCTCTGATAATGCAGCACTCCCTCAGTACTGCACTGGGAGAATCAGCTTAGATTATTAGCTCAAATCTCCAGAAAGGGACTTGAATCCATGATTTACTGACACTGAGAGTAGAACACATGACCACTGAGCCGTGACTGGACTGATGCAATCCACGCAGGGTTGTGTTCAGTTTAAAATGAGCAAACAGTAACGCTCGAGAATGATTTGTTTGTGTGTGTGTGCATTCCTAAAAGATTATTTAGGAGTATTTTAAAGTGGAGTTTGCATGAGGGGAATTTGTAATGGGTTAGACTGTGTGTGAGGGTTTACATTGGATCAGTATGGGTTAGACTGTCTGTGAGGGTTTACATTGGATCAGTATGGGTTAGACTGTGTGTGAGGGTTTACATTGGATCAGTATGGGTTAGACTGTCTGTGAGGGTTTACATTGGATCAGTATGGGTTAGACTGTGTGTGAGGGTTTACATTGGATCAGTATGGGTTAGACTGTGTGTGTGGGTTTACATTGGATCAGTATGGGTTAGACTGTGTGTGTGGGTTTACATTGGATCAGTATGGGTTAGACTGTGTGTGAGGGTTTACATTGGATCAGTATGGGTTAGACTGTGTGTGTGGGTTTACATTGGATCAGTATGGGTTAGACTGTGTGTGAGGGTTTACATTGGATCAGTATGGGTTAGACTGTGTGTGAGGGTTTACATTGGATCAGTATGGGTTAGACTGTGTGTATGGGTTTACATTGGATCAGTATGGGTTAGACTGTGTGTGTGGGTTTACATTGGATCAGTATGGGTTAGACTGTGTGTGAGGGTTTACATTGGATCAGTATGGGTTAGACTGTGTGTGAGGGTTTACATTGGATCAGTATGGGTTAGACTGTGTGTGAGGGTTTACATTGGATCAGTATGGGTTAGACTGTGTGTATGGGTTTACATTGGATCAGTATGGGTTAGACTGTGTGTGTGGGTTTACATTGGATCAGTATGGGTTAGACTGTGTGTGAGGGTTTACATTGGATCAGTATGGGTTAGACTGTGTGTGTGGGTTTACATTGGATCAGTATGGGTTAGACTGTGTGTGAGGGTTTACATTGGATCAGTATGGGTTAGACTGTGTACGAGGGTCTCAACATCTCAAATCTTGCATTTTGTCATCAGGGACAGTGAACTCCGCTTTACTTGTCACAGAAACCGGAGATGAAGAGGCTGCTGATCCTTTTGGCTGCCTGCCTGACCGCCTGTGCTGGGCAGAACGATGGTAAGGGCTGAAAAGGTAAATCATCGAGAATAGTCCCTGCAGTCAGATTACTTCATTCTCTCAGATGGGGGTCACAGGGAAAATTTAATGCTAAATATATTTCTCCGCTGTGAAGGTGAAACTCAAGGAAGGGGAGTTGTCTGAACAAATGACAAAGAGTTCACTAGAATCATAGAATCTAGGAGGCCATTCACTCATCAGACCTGTGCTAGCTCTTTGAAATGGCAGCGGCAGATCTGGGAGGAACCGGGACTGCAGCGGAGCTGTATAAATTAAAGAGCAGGTCTCGAAGCCCTCACTTATCAGACGTCTGGGGCAGCTTCAGTCAGCGGCCGTCTGTCGAGCTGTGTCCGCACACGCACTGTTTGATTGGGGGAAAAACTACCAGTGACATCACTGACATTCTGTGGGCTGATTGGTTGGTGGGTGGCAGCTGTTGTTGCCTTTAGAGTAGCTAAAGTGTGGGGAGGTGGTGACATCGTGGTATTGGCAGTGGACTAGTAGCCCTGGGGACATGGGTTCAAATCCCACCACAACAGAAGGTGGAATTTGAATTCAATTAATAAAATCTGGAATTAAAAAGATAATTGGATAGACATATGGATGTAAATGGAATAGTGTAGGTCAGATGATCGGCGCAACATCGAGGGCCGAAGGGCCTGTACTGCGCTGTAATATTCTAATTCTAAAAAACCATCATGAAATCATTGTTGTTCACTAACTGGGCATCCATGAGGCGCTGTGGGCCATCAGCAGCAGCATAATTGTACTCAACCACAATCTGTAAACTCATGGCCTGTCATATTCCCCCACTCTACCATTACCATCAAGACGGGGGACCAACCCTGGTTCAATGAAGAGTGCAGGAGGGAATGCCAGGAGCAGCACCAGGCATTCCTCAGAATTAGGTGTCAACCTGGTGAAGCTACAACATAGGACAACTTGCATGCCAAATTGCGTAAGCAGTATGTGATAGACTGAGCTAAGCGATCCCTTAGCCAACGCATCAGATCGAAGCTCTGTAGTCCTGCCACATCCAGCCGTGAATGGTGGTGGACAATTAAACAACTAACTGGAGGAGGTGGCTTCACAAATATCCCCATCCTCAATGATGGGGGAAGCCCAGCACATCAGTGCGAAAGATAAGGCTGAAGCATTTGCAACAATCTTCAGCCAGAAGTGCCGAGTTGCTGATCCATCTCAGCCTCCTCTCGAAGTCCCCAGCATCACAGATGCCAGACTTCAGCAATTTCGATTCACTCCGCGTGATATCAAGAAACGACTGAAGGCACTGGATACTGCAAAGTTTATGGGCCCTGACAACATTCCAGCAATAGTACTGAAGACCTGTGCTCCAGAACCTGCTGCGCCCCTAGCCAAGCTGTTCCAGTACAGCTACAATACTGACATCTACCCAACAATGTGAAAAATTGCCCAGGTATGTCCTATACACAAGAAGCAGAACAAGTCCAACTTGACCAATTACCGCCCCATCACTCTTCTCTCAATCATCAGTAAAGTGATGGAAGATATCATCAACAGTGCGATCAAGCGGCACTTGCTTAGCAATTATCTGCTCAGTTTGGGTTCTGCCAGGGCCACTCAGCTCCTGACCTCATTACAGCCTTGGTTCAAACATGGACAAAAGAGCTGAGCTCAAGAGGTGAAGTGAGAGTGACTGCCCTTGACATTAAGGCAGCATTTGACCAAGTATGGCATCAAGGAGCCCTAGCAAAACTGAAATCAATGGAAATCGGGGAAAAACTCTCCGCTGGTTGGAGTCATACCTAGCAAAAAGGAAGTTTGTTGTGGTTGTTGGAGGTCAATCATCTGAGCTCCAGGACATCACAACAGGAGTTCCTCAGGGTAGTGTCCTAGGCCCAACCATCTTCAGCTGCTTCATCAATGACCTTCCTTCAATCATAAGGTCAGAAGTGGGAATGTTTGCTGATGATTGAACAATGTTCAGCACCATTCACAACTCCTCAGATACTGAAGCAGTCCGTGTAGAAATGCAGCAAGACCTGGACAATATCCACAGGCTTGGGCTGATAAGTGGCAAGTAACATTCGCACCACACAAGTGCCAGGCAATGACCATCTCCAACAAGAGAGAATCTAACCATCTCCCCTGGACATTCAATGGCATTACCATCACTGAATCCCCCACTATCAACATCCTAGGGGCTACCATTGACCAGAAACTGAACTGGAGTAACCATATAAATACCATGACTACAAGACAAGGTCAGAGGCTAGGAATCTTGAAGTGACTATAGCCCTGGATATAGAGTTTTCAGGCGTGATAGAGAGGAAGATAAGAAAGGAGGGGGTGTAGCATCATTAGTTAAGGAATCAATAACAGCTTTGAGGAGGGATGATGTGCTAAATGAATCATCAAACGAGGCCGTATGGGTGGAGCTCATAAATAAAAAGGAGGCAGCTGCATTGCTGGGTGTGTACTATAGACCCCCAAATAGTGAGAGGGAGATAGAAGAACAAATATGTAGGCACATTTCTGAGTGTAAAAATTATAGGGCAATAATAGTTGGGGATTTCAACTACCCCAATATCAACTGGGATACAAACAGTGTGAAGGGAACAGAGGGGACAAAATTCTTGAACTACATTCAAGAGAACGTTTTTAGCCAGCACATAAGCCCAATGAGAGAGAGTGCAATTCTAGATTTAGTCTACAGTAATGAAGCTGGGCAAGTGGAGGAAATAACAGTGTGTGACCATTTTGGAGATAGTGACCATAATACAGTAGGTTTTAGCATAATCATGGAAAAGGACAAAGATGAAACAGGAGTTCTAAATTGGGGGAAGACGAATTTTAGGAAGCTGAGAGGTGACGTGTGAAAGTGGACTGGATACAGCTATTGAAGGAAAATCAGTGGCAAACAAGTGGGAGGCATTCAAAAGCGAGATTCTACAAGCACAGTGTAGGCATGTCCTCACAAAGATAAAGGGCGGTACTGCCAAATCTATAGCGCCCTGGTTATCTAGAAGCTTACAGGGTAAGATAAAGCAAAAAAAGAAAGCTTATGACGATCATAAAAATCTTAACAGTTTAGAAAGCCTAGAGGAGTACACAAAGTGCAGGTGTGAAGTAAAAAAGGAAATTAGAAAAGCAAAGAGAAGACATGAAAATTAATGGCAGGTAAAATCAAGGAAAACTCAAAGATATTTTATCAGTACATTAAGAGCAAAAGAATAACTAAGGAAATGGTAGGGCCTATCAGAGATGTACAAGGGAATTTATGCGTGGATACAGAAGATGTGTGCAGGGTTCTTAATGAGATTTTTCTCTCTGTCTTCACAAAGGAGAGGGTTGATGTAGACATTGTAGTTAAAGAGGAGGAGTGTGAAATATTAGATACGATAAGCATAATGAGAGAGGAAGTACTAGAGGGTCTGACATCCCTGAAAGTGGATATATCCCCAGGGTCGGATGGATTACATCCCAGGTTGTTAAAGAAAGCCAGGGTGGAAATAGTGGATGCACTGAGGATCATCTTCAAATCCTCACTAGATACAGGAGAGGTACCAGACGATTGGAGGTCTGCGAATGTTGTACCGTTGTTTAAAAAGGGTGCGAGGGATAAGCCAGGTAATTATAGGCCAGTCAGTTTGACCTCGCTGGTGGGTAAATTGTTAGAATTTATTCTGAGGGACAGGATAAACTGTTACTTAGAAAGGCACGAATAATCAGGGATAGTCAGCCAGGATTTGTTAGGGGAAGGTCATGTCTCCATTACCCCCACCACCTCAACACCTTCCCACGGCACCTTCCCCTGCAATCGCAGAAGGTGTAATACCTGCCCAAATACCTCTTCTCTCCTCACTATCCAAGGCCCCAAACACTCCTTTCAGGAGAAGCAGCGATTTACTTGTACTTCTTTCAATTTAGTACACTGTATTCGCTGCTCACAATGTGGTCTCCTCTACATTGGGGAGACCAAACGTAGATTGGGTGACCGCTTTGCTGACACCTCCGCTCAGTCCGCAAGCAGGACCCCGAGCTTCCGGTTGCTTGCCATTTCAACACCCCCGCCCGGCTCTCATGCTCACATCTCTGTCCTGGGATTGCTGCAGTGTTCCAGTGAACAGCAACGCAAGCTCGAGGAACAGCATCTCATTTACCGATTAAGCACACTACAGCCTGCTGGACTGAACATTGAGTTCAATAATTTCAGAGCTTGACGGGCCCCTCTTTTTATTTTTAGTTACTATTTCTTTTTTCTTTTTTATGTGTTTATTTTATTTTAGTTTGTTTAGTTTGTTTCTACTATGCCTACCCATGTTTGTGCTCGGGGCCAGGCTGTTCTATTTCTCTGTCAATTAACACCCTCTCTGTACTAACGCTTTGTCTTTCAGCACACCATTAACATACCGTTTGCCTTTGCTCCATGACCTTCTGGTCAGTTACTCTCGGTGACCTTGTCCTATCAACACCTTCTCTCTTGCCCCACCCCTGCTTTACTTGCTTAAAACCTTTTACATTTCTAATATCTGCCAGTTATGATGAATGAAACTTTAACTTTGCTTCTCTCTCCACAGATGCTGCCAGATCAGCTGAGTATTTCCAGCATTTCTTGTTTGTGCGTCATGCCTTACTAACTTGATTGAGTTTTTTGAGGAAGTGACAAGGAAGATAGATGAGGGTAGTGCATATGGAATGCTTTCCTTTATTGGGCGAGGTATTGAGTACAGAAGCAGGGATGTGATGCTGGTTGGTTAGGCCACAGCTGGAGTATTGAGTGCAGCTCTAGTCATCACATTACAGAAAGGACATAACTGCTCTGGAGAGAGTACAGAGGAGATTTACAAGAATGTTGCCAGGGCTTGAAGGTTGCAGCTATGAGGAAAGATTGGATAGGCTAGGGCTGTTTTCCTTGGAATTGAGGGATGACTTTATTGAAGTGTAAAAATTATGAGGGGCCTAGATAGAGTAGACAGGAAGGACCTGTTTCCCCTAGCGGAGAGGTCAATTACCAGGGGGCACAGATTTAAGATGATTGGTAGAAGGATTAGAGGGAACATGAGGGGAAACTTTTTCATCCAGAGAGTGTCTGGAATTCACTGCCAGGAATGGTGGTGGAGGCAGAAATGCTCAATTTTTTAAAAAGGTACCTGGACCTGTACTGAGGTGCTGTAACCTGCGGGGCTATGGACCAGGTGCTGGAAGGTGGGATTAGTTTGGGCGGATAGTTTATTCGGCCGGGAAATGAACGTACAGGGCTATGGAGATATAGCAGGGGAATGGGACGGATTGGATTGCTTTGCAGAGAGCTGGCATGTACACGATGGGCTGAATGGCCTCTTTCTTTGCCGTTATGACCATACGACGCTATGACTCTGAGGCCTAACCAGTATCGTATACGCAGGCTCTTAATGATCTTTGTAATATTTACGACTCAATTCAGCCACAGTCTTGGCCTAAACTGAATCCTACCCCTTACATGCATTAAATAAAATCCTTCCAGCCTCTTGAAATAGCAGAGATTGGAAGCATGAACATATCTTATTCTCACAGTGATTTCAGAGTTCAGCTGGAGAGACTGGAGAAGCTGGGATTGTTCTCCTTAGACAAGATTAAGGGGAGATTTTGATAGAATCAATTTTTTGCAGGGTTTTGGTAGAAGAATTATGGAGGCACCGTTTCCACTGGTAGGAGGATCTGTAACCACAGGGTACTGGTTTACGATCATTTGGAAATAAAAACAGATGGCGACGAAGAGAATTTTTTTTTACACAACGAGTTCTTGTGATCTGGAACGCGCTTCCTGAAAGGGTGGTGGAAGCAGATTCAATCGTAGCTTTCGATAGAGAATTCAATAAATATTTGAAAAAGGAAACAATCGCAGGGCTATTGGGAAAGGGCACGGGGAGTGGGACTAATTCGATAACTCTTTCAAAGAGCCAGCACAGGCACGATGGGCTGAATAGCCTCCTCGGTGCCGAATTTTAACTTGCACTTTGCTTGGAGTGTTTTTGCAACATTTTCCGTTGTTGAAAGCCAACCTAATGATGAAATGTCTGTCCCTCCACTTCTCTAGGGCTCCTGCTTCAATCCTTGAACTTCCCAGAGCAAACGGACAACAGTTTTGTCACCATCGAGCCCAAGCAACCAATGGCGCTCAAAGCTTTCACTCTGTGTATGAAGATATTGAGCGAGGCTCGGGACACGGTATCTGTCTTCTCTTATGCCACCAGTACTCATCATAACCAGCTACTGCTGGGGTTGGGCAGTGACAATCTGAGGCTACACTTGGCTGAGGAGCAAGTTGAGTTCCGTATTCGCAGGCCTTTGGTGGGATGGATGCCCATTTGTGTCACCTGGGACTCGCAGACAGGAAACACGAGGGTTTGGGTGAACGGTAGTCGGACTGTGACCAAGATTTGCAGCAAGGGGAAAGATGTTGTGGCCGGAGGGGTGGTGATTTTGGGGCAAGATCAGGATCAGGTCGGAGGGGGTTTTTCCAAGAAGCAGAGCTTCATGGGAGAAGTGACCGACTTGAACCTGTGGAATTTGGTGCGACGTGACACAGAGATGCCAACGTGCAGTAGGCTAGAGAGAGGCAATGTGATAGACTGGACGAATGTCAAATATCAGATAACAGGCAGAGTGTTGGTTCAGGGACCCGATGAATAAGATAGTTGCGCTACTGCAGAGATACGCCTTGGGAAGAAGCCACAAGTACAAGGTCAAGCAATGAAATGTTAAATGTAGCCTGTCTCTGATCAGGTTTTGTCAGATAAAATGTGAATCGACCATGGATCTCTGCTCAATTCAATAAAATCTGTCAATGTACCTCCTTTTCTCTGGCATCTTTTGTGTAAAAGTATCTGTGTATGCTGTGTGGGGTATGGGAGAATGGGGATATCCTCATTGAAATGGAAATAACACCTCTGCCCACCCTTTGCCCCAACCAGTCCGTGTGGTCCTTCAACTTGCACATGAATAAATCGGCCTAATTCCCTTCAACCAAATCTGATCCCAAATTCCATCGACACCTTTAGCACCATCACCTGGCCCCAGAAGTCGAGCTCTCTTCCCTCCCTCCAGTAGGTGGCGGTGTCCCAGAAGGTCTCTCTCCTCCCTCCTGTAGGTGGCGGTGTCCCTGGAGGTAGCGCTCACTCACTCTCTCCTCCCTGTTGTCGGTGGCGCTGTCCCTGGAGGTGGCTCTCTCTCTTTTTCCTCCCTGCTGTAGGTGGCGCTGTCCCTGGAGGTGGCTCTCTTTCCTCCCTGCTGTAGGTGGCGCTGTCCCTGAAGGTGGCTCTCTTTCCTCCCTGCTGCAGGTGGCGCTGTCCCTGGAGGTGGCTCTCTTTCCTCCCTGCTGTAGGTGGCGCTGTCCCTGGAGGTGGCTCTCTTTCCTCCCTGCTGCAGGCGGCGCTGTCCCTGGAGGTGGCTCTCTTTCCTCCCTGCTGCAGGTGGCGCTGTCCCCGGAGGTGGCTCTCTTTCCTCCCTGCTGTAGGCGGCGCTGTCCCTGGAGGTGGCTCTCTTTCCTCCCTGCTGTAGGCGGCGCTGTCCCTGGAGGTGGCTCTCTTTCCTCCCTGCTGTAGGCGGCGCTGTCCCTGGAGGTGGCTCTCCTGTCCGGAAGTTGATCCGACTGAGCGGAAGTTTTTTTTGCTGTGCCGTTTTATCTGAGGTTCCGGTCTGAAATGGAAGGTGAGGGAGAGAGCGTGACGGAGGAATGGGGTTGAGGGATAAGGAGTTGGTTGATAAGGGATGGTGAGGGAAAGGGTGCGGGAGAAGGGGAGGGGGAGATAAATGATGAGGGGGTGAGAGGGAGGGTGTGGTTGAGGGTTGTGAGAAACGTAGCCCACTTAATAATAATTTACACCAAGTCAAACTCTGAAGAAGTAAGTTTATTTAACGTTCTTGCAAGATCGGGTGTCCTACAAGCAGGCACACCGATCAACATATTCAGTTCATGTTTATACAATACAAATCCATTTGTCCACGCCTTTATTTTACATTATTGGTTATAACATATTATGACACTAACCTATCCTATGGTTGCTACAGTCTCCTCCTCTGTTTACTTCTCCCCCTACTCTAACTTTCTAGCCCCTGACTCTTGTTTTTGTTTTACCTTATTTGGCTCTCCATTCTTTTGCAAGCCTCCTGTGTGTGTGTTAACTTGCAGCTGTCAGTTCACTCATTCACTACATCCTTTGTTCTAACGCTTGCTGTTTTTCTTTTCTCTGCATAAGCACAATTTTTAACTGCCGTACTGTCTCAAGGTCTTTACTTACATCCCCTTATCAGTTCCCTTGTTCAGTGATTTCATTATGTTGTGCAGAAATGACTTCTTGGTAATTTTCCACAAGCTGTAGAAACAACATTTCAGTATTTTTTTTATTCTCACAGCAGAGAGCGAGAGATCTGAATGGCCAGGGCGACAATTTTGGATTTTCAGGCAGAGCAATATCTAGAGGATATGATTATGTGTAGAGTGAGATGACCAGAGATACAGTGTCAGCCAGAGACTGAGAAACCCGTCCATCTCCCCCTTCCATCACCCTCTCCCATGACATCACACTCTCACTCTGGCCTGTTGTTCTTCCCCCAAAGCCCTCCCTCCATCGCCCCCCTCCATTGCATCCCCTCACTCTGTCACCCCCCCTCTCCCGCCCTCGGCTATTGCCTCCCCTCTCCCCTCCTCCTCTGCCTCTCCTCCCCCTCCCACCCCCTCCACCTCTCCTGTTCAGTGGTTGCTGATTTAATGCTTGGCCTTTCTCTGTATGTGTATGTTGTCAGGAGTGAGCAGCCTGTCCCGGGCCAGGGATCGCCCATTCCAGTGCAATCAGTGTGAGAAGAGCTTCGCCCACTCGACGGTGCTAATCCAGCACCTGCGGACTCACAGCGGCGAGCGGCCATATGTCTGCACCTTCTGCGGCAAAGCTTTCACCCACTCGTCCAGCCTGCATCTGCACCGACGTTCACACACGGGAGAACGGCCCTGCCCTTGCCCCCAGTGTGGAAAAGCCTTCATCCGGCCAGAGGACTTCTGGAAGCACTACCGCATCCACACCGGGGAGAAGCCGTACACCTGCGGCCAGTGCGGCAAGTCCTTCACCCAGCTGCCCAACCTCAAGCAGCACCAGCGCTCCCACACAGGCGAGAGGCCCTATGTGTGCCCACAATGCGGGAAGACCTTTGCCTATTCCTCCAACCTGGTCCACCACACGTACACTCACACCGGCGAGAGGCGCTACAAGTGCACTGAGTGTGGTAAGGCTTTCTACCAGTCCTCAGACCTGACGCAGCACCAGCGCACTCACACGGGCGAGAGGCCCTACATCTGCTCCAACTGTGGCCGTGCCTTTGCCAAACTCTTTGGCCTGCAGAGGCATCGCCTCACCCATTCAGATGAGCGGCCCTATGGCTGCCCTGACTGCAGCCGGGCGTTCCGTCGTTCCACTGACCTTATCCGCCACCGACGCACTCATTCGGGTGAAAGGCCATTCCGCTGCCTCGCCTGTGGGAAGGCCTTCGTCCGGGCAGCTGATCTCCAGCAGCATGCCCACACTCACACGGGCGAGCGGCCCTTCCGCTGCTCTGCCTGTGGGAAGGCCTATGTCTGGGCCTCCAGTCTCCTGCAGCACCAGCGAATGCACATCAGAAATAAACAGCCCCAGGATTTGCTGACAGCAGCTGCTGGTCACAGCCGCCAGGATGAGAAACCAGCAGCCATTGCAGACTTATCCCAAAGCCCATTGGCAGATGGAAAAGACTGTTCTCAAAGCCCATTGGCAGGTAGCATGGACTGTTCTCAAAGCCCATTGGCAGAAGGCAATGGCTGTTCCCAAATCCCATTGGCAGACAGCAAAGACTGCTCTAAAAGCCCATTGGCAGATGGAAGAGACTGCTCTAAAAGTCCATTGGCAGATGGAGAAGACCGTTCTAAAAGCCCATTGGCAGATAGAGACGACTGCTCTCAAAGCCCATTGGCAGATGGAGAAGACCGTTCTAAAAGCCCATTGGCAGATAGACGACTGCTCTCAAAGCCCATTGGCTGATGGCATCATGGGAAGATTCCAAGTTCCGCTAACAAAAGCTGCAAGTTACCAAGAATAGTGGGAAAATGGGGTGAGTGGCCATGTTTAAGAAAACACCTTCTTTGTGGAAAGCAGGTTCAGGCAAAGAAGGACGCTGTGGTCAGGTTTCATTCCCTCCCCCGTCACCGATCATGACTGGGGCTGTGGCCAGTCCTGCCCCCACCAGCCTGGAACTAGACTCAGCCTGCGGTCAGCCCCCACGCCCCAGGCTTCAGTCACTTGTGACTGTTGCATACAACTGGGGCTTTTAAACAGCATCGGACGTTTCCTCCCCAGGAAAGTCAGGTTTGTAGCTCCCCCATCACTGAATTGAGGATGTGAGATTCTCACTCACCAGGTCCCAGGGTGTGGAGAAACAATCGGGAAAACACAGCCAATTGCCGGTCTCTACGGACTCCAGTTGAGTGCAGGCCCCAGGTCATACGCTGTGCTGTTCAGGCTGTGCCTGAAACATTGTGTTCATATGTGGTCATTGAGGCACAAGAGCATCAAACAGGTCCTGGAACTACAGCAGAGAGAATGAACTCGGGAGAAATGATTGACTCTCCAGCCTTGAAAGGAGGGAATGAGAAGGAGGACATCATAGAGGAGAGGATATGAGGTGCAATAGGGAAGATAAAATCTGTAGCATTCTTCCAGGGTTAAACAGTGACTGTGCAAACAGGTGAAGGGGCAGTTCAGGACTGGTATCGGTTCAGCTTCAACTGGACTATTGTGTCCAGTTCTGGACACCACACTTTAAGAAGGATGACAAGGCCTTGGTGGCGTGCAAAGCAGATAGTACCAGGGATGAGGAACTGGAGAAGCTGGGGTTGTTCTCCTTGGAAAAGTGAAGATGAAGAGAGATTTGATCGAGGTGTTCAAAATCATGAGGGGTTTAGATAGAGTAAATAAGGTGAAACTGTTTCCAGTGGCTGAAGAGTCAGTAACCCGACGACACAGATTTAGCACGATTTACAAAAGAACCAGTAGGGGAGATCATTTTTTTTTAACGCAGGGAATTATGATTTGGAATGCGCTGCCTGGAAGGGTGGAGGAAACAGATTCAGTAATAACTTCCAAAAGGAAATTATATAAAGAATTGAAAAGGGGAAATTTGCAGAGCTTTGGGGAAAGGGATGGGGGAGTAGGACTTAATTGGGTAACTATTTCAAAGAATGAACACAGGAATGATGGGCTGAATGGCTTCCTCCTGTGCTATATGATTCTAAGCCTTCCCACATATTGTTTCATGGATAGGGAGGTTGGAGGCATTTGAGAGACAGGTCAGTGTGATGATGAGGTACTGTAAGATTCTGGAGATGGGCTGAGTGGCTCTCCCTTGTCGTACTAATCTCTAGAAGGATTCTGCATATTGCTCATCTCCCCGGATCCTTTCTCTGTGCATCCTCCCTCTCTACACCAACACAGAACAACTCACTCGGCCCTTTCTCTATGCATCCTCCCTCTCTACACCAACAGAGAACAACTCAGCAGGCCCTTTCTCTATGCATCCTCCCTCTCTACACCAACACAGAACGACTCACTAGGCCCTTTCTCTATGCATCCTCCGTCTCTACACCAACAGAGAACAACTCACCAGTTCCTTTCTCCATGCAGCCTCCCTCGCTACACCAACAGAGAACAGCTGACCAGGTCCTGTCTCTGTGCAGCCTCCCTCCTTACGCCAGTGGAACATGTCCTGTCTCAGTGCAGCCTCTCTACACCAGTGGAGACACCTGAATACGTCCATAGACTCCTGCGCCCAGTCTGCTGGGACCTGGGAATCCCACAGTGCTAAGGCTGGCTGGCCCCATTAGTGTTAGTGCACTAATGTTACCAGACTCTATGCAGAACTACAAGGATAGAGTGGGGGAATGGGGGTGATTGGATGCTCTACAGAGAGCTGGAATGGACTCGATGGGCTGAATGACTTGCTCTATTCCATAATGAATTCATGACTCTATTAACCCAAAGAAATTGAGCTCACAGAGGTTTGAATTTTAAATTAAAATAAAGCTTTAGGGAAGGAAACCTGCTGTCCTTACCCAGCCTGATGCTGTGTGAGACTCCAGTCCCACACCAACGTACATGCCTAGCAAGTCCCTCAGTCAGGGCAACTGGAGATGGGTAATCAAAGCCGGCCTTGCCAACGACGTCCACATTCGGAGAATGACTATATTTTTAAAAATCGCAATATGTTATATAGACAGTCCTATAGATTGCATTGACTGTCCATTGTCCAATGTTAATACAATCAGTGTTATACTGTTATACAATATTGATGCTCCCAGCTTGTACAGTGTTATAAACCAGTTACTGGTGTCTGATGGAGCTGCAGGAGTATGACATTAGTTGACATTATAGTGAGTGACCCCTGTAACCACACTGTGCACCTGATTATCTAGCTTTTGTTACAAAAATAAAGTAAATTGCTATATCTTTGTGCTCTGAGATGGGCTGCTTATTAATATTCCACCTTATTTAAACCAAGCACGGGGTAGCTTTTCAGTTTAGGAGGGGCCCAGGAGATTTCAGCAGATGTCTGTAATATTCCTCGCATATTTTACCAGAGGCTGCAACCTATTTATCTAAAATGGATTCTTTCGGCTGCTGAACGCATAGCTCTGGGATGGTTACCCCCGTGTTAATCATTCATCCCCAACAGCGTTCATTTCTAGGCTTCCAAGAAACAGCAGTTAATGGGTGAGTATCACAGCCTCACGTCCTGCACCACACTGAGCTGATTAAAAACCATTGGCAAAAGAAGCAGAGGTGACATGAGGAAAACATGCTTTCACAAAGTGAGTTGTTATGATCTGGAATACACTGCCTGAAAGGGTGGAGGAAGCCGGGTCAGCAATAACATTGAACAGGGAAATGGATAAATGCTTGAAGGTGAAATATGTGCAGGGCCATGTGGAAAGAGTATGGGAAGTGGGACTAATTGGAGAGTTCTTTCAAAGCTCTGGCACAGACCGATGTGCCAAAAAGTTTCTGTTCTGTGTCATTCTATGATTGTTTCTGGTTTAAGAAAGCCACTCACACTCCCTCTTATATACAGATATTACTAACGCGCTGCTTTAAAGCTCTTATCTGCTGCCCCAACATGGTGTTCCGGAGGAACAACAGTAGAAACTGATAATTTTGGATCACAGCAATCGTCTCTTCAACTCGCTGCTTCAATTGGTGAGGCACCGGCGGTTGCCGAGCCTGGTATACATAGACAACCTGTTGACATATAGAGCAACTGCAGCCATGGGCAATTCTGTTACTTTGATCACGGGTCTCACTCTAGTTGAAGAAATGGTTTCTGACATAACCCAACAATGTCCTAATTGGAAATCTAAGGTCATGCCCACTTGTTCTGTAGACTTCCACCAGAGGAAATATTTTACCTCTACCCACCCTATCAAATTTTTTAATCGTCGTACACACTTCATTTAGAATACTGCTTAATCCTACATGTTGAAGGGAAGACATGCCTCGTCTATGCATGTTGTCGCCCTAATTTAACACTTTAAATCCTGGCATCATTCGTGTAAATTTGTGCCTCGGCCCCTTCAAGCCTGTTATATCCATCTTGCGTTTCTAGTGCATGCTGTGATCTAGACGGGGTATCAGAACCCTGTACAGCTGGAATGTTACCTGCATTCTTTGTATTTTTCCCGTCTTGCGATAAAAGCAAAAAAATTCCCTAGCTTCTTATTTATTACCTGTATCTGTCCACTAGCTTTTACCGATCTATTTACTTGGGCTCCATAATCTCTCTGCCCATCAACAGTTCCTAGCTTCTGGCCATTAAGAAAATACTCTCATCTATCTTTCATATGTCCAAAATGGATGATCTCACATGCCCCCACATTGAAATCCACCTGCCACAATTTTGCCCACTCACCTAATCTATCAATGTCCCTTTGCAATATCTGTTCCCAGCTACACTGTACTATGCCATTTGACTTTGTGTATTCAGCAAACTTTGATATATGGTCTCTATTCCTTCATCCAGGTCATATATAAATCTACAGAAAAGCTGTGGCCCCACTATAGGTCCTTCAAGGTACAAAAGGTTAGTATGCAGGTACAGCAAGTAATAAAGAAAGCTAATGGAATGCTATCCTTTATTATGAGAAGAATTCAATATAAATGTAAGGATGTTATGCTTCAGTTATATAGGACATTGGTGAGACCACGGCTGGAATTTTACGCCACCCCAGCGGGTCGGATGGTGGCGTGGGGGTTGTGTAAGATTCAGCGGCAGGCTCTGGGAGGCCTAACCATTGCCGAGTCTCTTTGGTGAATGTCGACCCTTCCAAAGAAGGGTCACTGACCCGAAACGTTAACTCTGCTTCTCTTTCCACAGATGCTGCCAGACCTGCTGAGTGATTCCAGCATTTCTTGTTTTTATTCTAATATGGAGTTGAGTTGTGATATTGGGGAGTCAGATCAACCGATTTCTTATTTGACGAATTTCCCATTTAGAGTAAAGGGATATCTCAGCACATTGAGCAACTCTTTGTTTCACCTTCATTGCTTTTCCTTTCTCTCCTGGTGTTTGATAAGGTGTCTACCAAAAATCTCTCCTGCCCTCCGCCCTATCACACACCTTCCCTAACGTTCTCCACTGCACCAACCCACCACCCCCCCTTCCCTCTTCCACTTGCTCAAAACCTATTATATTTCTAATCTTTGCCAGTCCTGATAAAGCTTAAGTCACTGATATATACCACGAAATGGGACCTAGTGCTCAAACCTGCGGAACTCTTCTGGAAACAACCTTCCTACCCATCGACCATTACAGTTTTATTCCTGCCAGCAAAACAATTTTGGTACAATTTGCAACTCTCCCTTTGATCCTTGGGCTTTTAATTTTCTAACCAGTCTGCCATGATTGACCTTGTCCAAAGCTTTGCTAAAATCCATGTACACAAAATCAAATGCAATACCCTCATCATCTCTCCTTTCTACATTGTTATAAGTCCAATCAAGTTAGTCAGACATGAACTTCCTTAACCAATCCATGCAAGCTGCCATTGATTAATTAGTAAATAGGCTGTCTGGGCTATTATTACTCAGTCTATCGTTTCCCTCGTTTGTGAAACCAGACATAGGAACATAGAAACTTAGGAAATAGGAGCAGGAGTAGGCCATTCAGCCCGTCGAGCCTGCTCCGCCATTCAAACAGATCATGTTTGATCATCTACCTCTATGCCATTCCACACCCCCCCCCCAATATTCCCATAGCTCTTGATGTCATTACTATCCAGAAATCTATCCAGTTCTGTCTTGAACATGCTCAATGATTGAGCTTCCACAGCCCTCCAAAATTCCAAAAAATCTCAGTAAAGAAATTCCTCCTCATCTCAGTCTTAAATGACCTGCCCCTTATTCTGAGACTGTGTCCCCTGGTTTTAGACTCACCATACCCTATCCACACCTACCCTGTCACATCATTTAAGAATTTTTAAAGTTTCAATGAGATCACCTCTCACTCTTCAAAAATAATCCCGCCATCTCAGGGATAAGTCTGGTGAACCTCCGTTGCACTCCCTCTATGGCAAATCTATCCTTCCTTAGATAAGGAGACCAAAATCTGTACATTCAATTAGAACAATTCCCACATCTTCCACTTCCACACACCAATTGCCTTTAGGTCCCCAATCGACCCTACTCTTTCCTTTTTATGTGCTTATAAAACATTTTTCAGTTTTGCTTTGATTTTATTTGCTGTTTCTTCGTGCCCTCTCTTTGCTTTCCTAGTTTTCTTCCGAATTTCACCCCTGTATTTTTGTACTCCTCTTGACGTTCTGCAGCATTGGGATTTCAGTATCTGATATAAACTTTCTTTTTTTGCCTCATCCTACTTTGTGTGCTCCTTGAGATCCAAGGGGCTCCAGATTTGCATTTCTAATTCACGTAAACAGAAGGTCATAGACCCAATGTAGTTAGATATATGTTGTCATGCAGGCCCCCACCTGCCAAGAATGAGGCATATTAATTTTGTCATATGAACATTACTTTTAAACTGTTGCTGGAGTGAGGAAATGACTTGTTAAACAGATCAGCTGTGGCTGGAAAAAAACATTTACACACGAGCAAAGAGTGCTTGTGGAGACAAAGGCTACGAGGCTACGGGCCCAAGTGTGGGAAAATGGGATTTGACTGGATGGGTGCTTGATGGTTGGCACAGGCGCATTGGGCCAAAGGGCCTGTTTCTGTGCTGTATAACTCTATGACTCTATGACGAAGGGCCATTCCCTGACACATTCAACCCACAATGGACTTTGATCACCAGACATTGAAGGTGAGGAAGCTCACATTCCAGGATGACTGCTAAGATGACCAAATCCACAAAGCCACAAAGTTAGTCATATGACTAACCTGCTGGACAACCTGAGTTGTTTTGAATTGTACAGAAAGTTTGAGAAAAAGACTGTTTGCTTCTGGACTGAGAAGACCTCTCCTGTTTGCTCCCATCTCTTTCTCACAAGCCTCTGGACCCACTGAGGACGTGTGAACCTCAAGAGAGAAAAGTCTCCTACAGTGAACAAGGTTTAAGAAGAATACTGGGCCCCAATGAAAAGCAAGACCTACCTGCCAATCAAGGACTCTACAGTGAGCTGGAAGAACAGTAACCAAAATCATCTTCAGACTTTGCATCAACCTTTTCCACTTTATTTCTAATGCTCTTTTCTGTCTCTATCTCCATGTGTGTATTGCATATGCATGCTAGCCTGGGCGTGTCATGTATCTGTAGGCGTTAACCGAATTAGCGTTTAAGTTTAATGCATTTCAACCTTTCTTCTATAAACGGAAGAAAACCTGTTTGGCTGGTTTCTTTGCCTTATAATTGACTAATTAGCATTCTGTATTGTTTTTGAAACTAACATACGTATTAAAATTAAAAATTATGTATGTGTTATACAGAGTTTCTGGGAAAAAAAACACGGACAAGTCTCTTGCCATGAAATATAATTTTATTTTGCAAGCGAAGCAAAACTACCTTGCCCACCATGGAGACAGCGGCAAATTGTAGTTCAACATAAATACCCCAACACATGAGAGTTCAACTTAAATCAAACTTACCGAGGTCCTCCACGCCATCCATGCAGTTTCACTTATCTGAACTCTTGCGTCTAACACAAAATCGAACTGAACCCACCTCATCCACTGGAACCCAACTCAACCCAATATCATGCAACATTAAAAACTAAATGATGTTCATGGTCACAAATGAAAGTTTGTTTTTTGATCGAACTAAGTCTTCGACAGGGAATGTAAAGGGCTGGCGAACTCGATAAAGAGCTGCCAAGTTGCACAGAATGTGTCTGTAAATCTTCCAAATTAAGAGCAACGAATCGAATTGTTTTTTGCTGCATGTTATTGGTAAATATAAGATTCTTCACCCTAGAAATTGGTTTGTGTTGGCCTTCCAAGGTGAATTAGATGTAAGGGATAATTCCTGTCCTGCTACGGGCACGCCCATTGATCACTTGACATTGTCCTTGGGCCCCATCTCTACCAGATCAGCGAGCTGCTGGTGGCGCAACGGACGTTGTTAATTTAGATCCAATGCATTGGTGTCCCTCAGGTTGAATCTGGGAGAGGCGAGAAGCGATCAGGAAGGATGGAGTGACTGGGACAGTGTGTGGAACGCTCACGATGGATGAGGAGCGACCTGGCAAGGCGATCAGCAAAGGGAGAACGGTCAGGAAAGGGACGGAAGCAATCGGCTTGGGAAGGGGGTTGGAAGGGTGGGCGACGTTTAGAAGAAGGGAGGCTATCGGGAGGGAGGGTCGACCATCAGAGGAGTGATGCGTTTAGGAGGGAGGCGCAGTCCTCAGGGTAAGGGTTGGCAGGATACAATCGTGAGAGAACCACGCAGAAACCTGCAACGGTCTTAGAAAGTTCCCCGGAGTTTGGAGGAGCACCCCTGTTCATCCTGCTCCACATCGAGGTCAACACGTTAAAAACAAAGCTTAGTGGTTTGGTGGCAGTGTCCAACCGTTCCGAAAGAGGGAAGCTGCTTACGTCACACATACCAAAGGTTTCAAGCGCCAGTGGCGTTCAGAGCAGCCCATAGGAATGGCTGCCTAATTTCCGGTTTATCCCTCCCCCTGATATCTGCTTATGCAAAGCCCGAACAGCTGTTTCAGTAGCTCCTGATGCTTGTTCTCTCAGTATCAATATGGCAGGCGGCGCATTTCTGGCATATAATGAGCGTTCACACAAATATATCCGCCGTTTTGCTCCTGAGACGACAGCTAACTAATTTCTAGGTCTTGGAGTCTCATATTGACCTTTCAGGAAAAAAAAAAGCCTGTTCAGAGCTTAAGATTTAAATCTTACATTTCAGTTTCTTCGTTTGTTTCTCGTTGTAATAAAACAAAGATAATATATGCACCCAATTAGCACTATTATCATGTTCTTTTTAGAAATCATTCTACGATGTTTCTCTCGAAGAACTAGTTCATTTTGGTTGCAAGAGCTGATATCAATTTTGTTTAAGTATATTTTACCAAATGATGCAATCATCGGGAGCAAATTGCTTCTTAAGGTAAACAGCTTTTTATTTTATTGACAGATAACATTCATGCCCCAAAGACCTCCAATCACGCAACCAGGATGTAATTTCTCACAAGCGATGATGCCATATGCGAACATTGTGATGTTTAGAAATATACAGCTTAGTTCGTTGAGGTGTGGTGTCACAGAACCATCTGTTCTCCTTGATGCTACCGATCCATAGTGAGGTTTACCCAATTTAAGAAACTACTGATTGGGGTTGAATCAATCACTGAAGCAGATTCTAAGCAAAAATTACAAATACGTCTCTGAAGGTCCCAACCAGGAAGCATGAATTCCCCTGAAAATCAGGAAATAAATATAAATGCACTTTCTTGTTAGACATCAACATTTTAAACTTATTCACAACGAAACAGGCGGCTATGTGACAAATTATCTATAATAATTGTAAATTAATTTTGTATGGAACGAAAACATAACTATAAGCTAATGATAAGCTTTCTTAAGGAATACAAGGAACAAGGGATCTGTGGATTGAGTCACCCAGATTCAGGGATTGATATCAGAGATCGAAGCACAGATGGAGAAATCTGGGGATACAGGTGCACAAATCTCGGTCTCCTCTGTCAAATATCCCACAATGATTCTTGAGGAAATGCTGCCCCAGCTAAAGCAGATGTTCCTCCACATTCCGCAACATCAATTACATACGAACGTACTAATTTGGAGCAGGAGTAAGCCACTGGGTCCCTCGAAACTGCTCCAACATTCAACAAAATCATTGGCTGATCTCAACTCCACATTCCCGCCTACCCCTGATAACCTTTCACCCCCTTCCTTATCAATAATCTATCTATTTCCGCCTTAAAAATATTCAAAGACTCTTCTTCCACTGCCTTTTGAGGAAGAGAGGTCGAAAGACTCACGACCCTCTGAGAGAAGAAAAATCTCCTCATCTCTGTCTTAAATGGGTGATTCCTTATTTTTGAACGGTGATCCCTAGTTCTAGATTCTCCCACAAGAGGAAACATCCTTTCCACATCCACCCTGTCAATACCCCTCAGGATCTTATATGTTTCAATCAAGTCACCTCTTATTCTTCTAAACTCCAGCAGATATAAGCCTAGCCTGTCCAACCTCTACACATAAGGAATTCTGTCCGTTCCAGGTGTTAGTCTAATTAACCTTCTCTGAACTGCTTCCAATGCATTTACATCCTTCCTTAAAAAAGGAGACTAATACTGTATAAAATACTCCAGATGTAGTCTCTCTAATGCCCTGTATAACAGAAACATAACCTTTCTACTTTTATATTCAATTCCTCTTGCAATAAATGATAACAATCTATCAGTTTTTCCAGTTACATGCTGTACCTGCACACTAACCTTTAGCAATTCACGCATTAGATGTCTCTGCATCTCAGAGTTCTGTAATCTCTCACCATTTAGATAATATGCTTCTTTTATTATTCTTCCTGCCAAAATGGACAATTTCACACTTTCCCACATTATACTCCATTTGCCAGATCTTTGCTCACTCACATAACCTATCTTTATTCCTTTATATCCTCCACTGTCCTCTTCACGACTTATTTTCATACCTATCTTTGTGTCATCAACAAATTTAGCAACTGAATCTTCAGTCCCTTCATCCAATTAATTTATGTCAATTATATAATTTATAATTTTATGTTGTATAATATTGTATAATTGTATAATATATTTATATATATTATACAATTATATAATTTATAATTATATAATTATAATGGAGAGCAGTGGTAGAATCGGACAGAGTCAACATTGATTTACAAAAGGGAAATCATGCTTGACAAATCTACTAAAATTCTTCAAGGATGTAACTATATGATGATGGGGAGCCAGTGGACTTTAAGAAGGCTTTCAGCAAAGTCCCACATTAGAGATTAGCGTGTAAAATTAAAGCACATGGGATTGGGGGTAGTGTATTGCAATCGATAGAAAATTGGTTGGCAGACAGGAAACAAAGAGTAGGAATAAACGGGTCTTTTTCCAAATGGCAGGCAGTGATTACTGGGGTACTGCAGGGATCGGTGCTAGGACCCCATCTATTCACAAAATATATTAATGATTTAGATGAGGGAACGAAATGCAAAATCTCCAAATTTGCAGATGACACAAAACTGGGTGGGAAGGTGAGTTGTGAGGAGGATGGAGAGAGGCTTCAGGGTGATTTGGACAAGTTAAGTGAGTGGGCAAATGCATGGCAGAAGCAGTATAATGTGGATAAATGTGAGGTTATCCACTTTGGTAGCAAAAATAGGAAGGCAGATTATTATCTGAACGGCTATCAACTGAGAGAGGGGAATATGCAATGAGACCTGGGTGTTCTCGTACACCAGTCACTGAAGGTAAGCATGCAGGTGCAGCAGGCGGTAAAAAAGGCAAATGGTATGTTGGCCTTCATAGCGAGAGCATTCGAGCACAGGAGCAGGGATCTCTTGCTGCAATTAGACAGGGCCTCGGTGAGGCCCCACCTGGAATATTGTGCGCAGTTTTGGTCTCCTTATCTGAGGAAGGATGTTCTTGCTATAGAGGGAGTGCAGGTTTACCAGACTGATTCCTGGGATGGCGGGTCTGACGTATGAGGAGAGATTGAGTCGGTTAGGATTATATTTGCTGGAGTTCAGAAGAGTGAGGGGGAGATCTCATAGAAATCTATAAAATTCTATCAGAACTTGACAGCGTAGATGCAGGAAGGATGTTCCCGATGGTGGGGGAGTGCAGAACCAGGGGTCATAGTCTAAGGATACGAGGTAAACCTTTCAGGACTGAGATGAGGAGAAATTACTTCATCCAGAGAGTGGTGAGCCTGTGGAATTTGCTACCACAGAAAGCAGCTGAGGCCAAAACATTGTCTGTTTTTAAGAAGGAGTTAGATATAGCTCTTGGGGCTAAAGGGATCAAAGGATATGGGGAGAAAACGGGAACAGGTTTCTGAGTTGGGTGATCAGCCATGATCATAATGAATGGCGGAGCAAGTTCAAAGGGCCGAATGGCCTACTCCTGCTCCTGTTTTCTATGTTTCGATAAAATGTTGAGTCGCCAGCAATAATCCTTGTGGCACACAACTCGTTACATCTTGCCAAATAGAAAATGACCCATTTATGCCTACTCTCTGTTTCCTGTTCGCTAGACAATCTTCTATCCATGCCATTATGAAAGACCTCAATGTTGCACCACGCCAACGTGCTGTGATATCACATTTACCAGCAACAGTTTTTAAAGCTATAACTCTTTCCACTATTAACATTTCTCATTGGTGGAGATTTTTTTTTTCTACTTGCCGTCTGCATGTAAAACTAACGTTGATGTTCACTTTCCTTGGGCAGTAAGTTGAAAATCTACCTCGTGATTTCTCGACTACTTTGAAGCAGTTTACTGGAGCTACCTTTCTCATATCCAACAATTTTAGATTACATCTTTCAAAACCTAAAACTCATCTGCGCCAAATTTTCATCTGCTGCAGATGGACGTTAATCTGGTGAACTGGATCACCCGCTTATCAACCATTCTATTTTCACCCCATTGGATTGAGATGGACGATATAAGGACAAGGGATCCGTTCTGCTACATTACGGGCAAAATAATGCATATGAAAATTTACACCGACCATCGGTCCATGACTACCTAATGCCTCCCTTCTATTTTATTCGGCTGAACTGGATACATTTTAGTTTAGAGATACAGCACTGAAACAGGCCCTTCGGCCCACCGAGTCTGTGCCGCCCATCAACCACCCATTTATACTAATCCTACACTAATCCCATATTCTTACCACATCCCCACCTATCCCTATATTTCCCTACCACTTACCTATACTAGGGGCAATTTATAATGGCCAATTTACCTACCAACCTGCAAGTCTTTTGGCTTGTGGGAGGAAACCCACGCAAACTCCACACAGGCAGTACCCAGAATTGAACCCGGGTCGCTGGAGCTGTGAGGCTGCAGTGCTAGCCACTGCGCCACTGTGCCGCCCCAGTTTATGGCGCTTGTTTTATTCATTCTCGCAACGGGGCGCCGCTGGAAATGTTGACATCTCATATCCAGCGCAATTTGATCGTCAGCCACTTCAGGCGGAAGTTAAGAGTCAACCGCGTTTGTACTGGGCGGGAGTGACATTTTGGCCAGACCAATAAAGACGTTTCTTCCGGAAAGGAAGTTCGTAAACCAATTGGAGCGTCCGACAATCCATCAGCTTCAAAGTGTTACTGATGCTAGTTCTTTATTTACAGATCTCATTCAATGTGAATTCAAATTCTCGAAGTTCCATGCTGGAGTTTGAAAGTACGTTTCTGGATTATTTGTGAAACTTTCTGGATTATTAACCTTGTGGTTTAACCAGTACACTACCCTAGCCCTGGAATGACCAGAGCACTATATGGTTTGATCATCAATTCCCTTCACGTGTGTTATCTTGTTTCCATGATATATTTAACCTTGTAGTAATTTTTTACCCATGAATTCTGCTCCTCAATGAATAAACACGTTCAGTATTCAGTTTACGAATATTCCAGCGCTCTTTCAACTATATCTAATGCTATTCTTGCACCGTTAAACATGATCCATTTTCCATTCCATCAACTCACTGTTGGCTGGAACTGGCCTGATGAGTATTTAAAAAAAATAGTCTCTACCAATAGGAAGTATTAAAGGGTCAACTTACTGGAAGGACGCCGTTCAGTAGCGCTAGTAGTATCTATATGGCGCACAGTGTCCATAGTAGCAGCAGTAACCCTTGCCACACTCATAGTTATAGTGGCATGAGTGACCTATAAAGGGAACACGGTAGATTGGTTAAATAATAAAAATTATCAGGGCTGGAATTGATTTAGCAGCTTCCACATCAAATCTTTTCAAATACTTGTCACCAGCAAGTAATTTCTGAGGTTCAGTGCATGCTGTTAAACTAGCAGCAGTGAAGGTACATTTTGTTTTACCTTCACTATCCAGGTGGCAGTGCAGATCACAAGCCGTTTGGAGAAGCCACTCGTTTATTATTAGCATTTAGCTGGGCTACATCACATCCATAGGAACATAGGAGCATGGGTAGGCCATTCAGCCCAACGAACCTGCCCCGCCATTCAATATGATCATGGCTGATCATCCACTTCAATGCCTTTTTCCCACACTATCCCCATATCCCCTTATGTCATTTGTATTTAGAAATCTATCAATCTCTGCTTTAAACATACTCAATGCCCGAACTTCCACGGCCCTCTGGGTAGAGAATTCCAAAGATTCACAACGCTCTGAGTAAAGAAATTTCTTCTCATCTCGTTCCTAAGTGGCTTCCCCCTTATTTTGAAATTGTGTCCCCTGGTTCTAGGCTCCCCAACCAGGGGAAACATCTGAGCTGCATCTACCCTGTCTATCCCTTTAAGTATTTTGTAGGTTTCAATGGGATCACCTCTCATTCTTCGAAACTCTAGAGAATACAGGCCCAGTTTCCCCAAATTATCTTCATAGGACAGTCCCGCCATCCAAAGAACAAATCTGGTGAACCTTCGTTGCACTCTCTCTATGGCAATAATATCCTTCCTAAGGTAAGGGGACCAAAACTGCACTCAGTACTCCAAGGTTCTACACAATTGAAACAAGACTTCAATACTCCTGTACTCAAATCCTCTTGCGATAAAGGCTAACATACCATTAGTCTTCCTCATTGCTTGCTGCACCTGCACATTAGCTTTCATAGAACATTACAGCGCAGTACAGGCCCTTCGGCCCTCGATGTTGCGCCGACTTACTGACAAGGACGCCCAGGTCCCTTTGTACAGCTGCATTTTCTAATCTCTTACCATTTAAGAAATATTCTGCACATCTATTCCTCCTATCAAAGTGGATAACCTCATATTTTTCCACATTATATTCCATCTGCCACGTTCTTGCCACTCACTAAGTCTGCCCAAATCCCCTTGAAACCGCTTTGCTTCTTCCTCACAACACACATTCCCACCTAGTTTTGTGTCATCTGCAAACTTGGAAATGCTACATTTGGTCCCCACATCCAAACCATTGATATATGATGTGAACAGCTGGGGCCCAAGCACTGATCCCTGCGGTACCCCATGAGTCACAGCCTGTCAACGTGAGAATGACCCGTTTATTCCTGCTCTCTGCTTTCTGCCTGTTAACCAATCATTAATCCATGCCAGTATATTACCTCCTATCCCATGTGCTATAATTTTGCTAACCAATCTCCTGTGGGGGACTTTATCAAAAGACTTCTGAAAATCATCTCCTTCATCCAATCATCCAATCCTTCTCCAATAAAAGGAACGCCAGTTTATCCACTTTGTTTCTTATTTGTGAACCTATCTTATATGAATAGAAGATTGTTAGTTTTTTTTGGCCCGCCAACCTACTGTGAGACCCTATAGCTAACACCTTCTGAAATTCCACACAGGCTTCAGCTACTGTTTCATTTTTATCTGTACAACCAGTCACTTCTTCAAAAAAAAAGCTCATTAACATTTACATGGAGTTCTGCATTTCATGAGCCTGCCCAACGCTGACATTAAATCACCTGGTGCTCACTTTATCTACTTGCTCGCACAAAGGTATTTCATTTGTTACCTTTTAATGACTGTAGAATTATCTTTGGGATAACGGGGTGGGTATACTTAGCGTATGTGAGATTTACAGAGTGATTTTTTTAGATTTTAGATTTACAGATACAGCACTGAAACAGGCCCTGCGGCCCACAGTGTGTGTGCCGACCATTAACCACCCATTTATACTAATCCTACATTCCTACCACATCCCCACCTGTCCCTATATTTCCCTACCACCTACCTGTACTAGGGGCAATTTATAATGGCCAATTTACTTATCAACCTGCAAGTCTTTTGGGCTGTGGGAGGAAACCGGAGCACCCGGAGGAAACCCACGCAGACACAGGGAGAACTTGCAAACTCCACACAGGCAGTACCCAGAATTGAACCCGGGTCACTGGAGCTGTGAGGCTGCAGTGCTAACCACGTGCCACTGGATAAAGCACCACTGTCGAGGAGATGCTGACTTCAATATTTCAAATTTCTTTCATGTTGAACTCATGGCACGAGACTGAAAAGTTGGCAATATCACATCTTTTTTCAAAGAACTTGTGGCATAAATAGGAAAGCGATAGATCACCACAGACCTGGAATTATTTTTCTCCTTGGATTAAAAACAGTGTGTGCCTTTATGACTCTGTTAAAAACAATGTACCTTTAAGGGAGAGAAGATTGTGGAATTCTGGAGACACAGTGTACCACAGCTGCATTTTTTTTTACCCTGGGCAACAGCAGGAGAGAAAAGATGTCACATGGTAATGTTTCCATTTTGACTGTGTGTAGAGCTGTCAAAAACCAGCTGAGATCAGTTAGTTTTGAAACAGACTTTTCAGCCAGGCGAACTGAAGAGCTGTTTTATTCTCTCTCAGAAAAATTCTTCAAGGTGCTACAAGCCCAGTTAATTCCCTGAGTAAAGAAGAAAAGCCTTTTCTTTGTCCAGAAATTATTTGTATTGCTGTGCTCATCGTTCAAATAAGTGTTAATGCTTGTTACAGCCGAAGAGGTGAATGCCTATCTTCTGAAGACTATTTTCATCAGACTGCAAATGACGTTCAACTATTTTCACATTAGAAGATCTCATCCATCAGGAACGTAAACTACAAAGACTGTCTTGTTTCATTTATTCTTAAGAGATGGCTAATTTTAAAAACTACTTTAAAACAAAAGTTAACTATTGGTACTTTTGAATGCATGTGTGTGAATAGGGGAGTTAGATTAAATTAAGAAATTATAAGGTTTTTGGGCATAGGTTTATCTTAATAGTGTTTAAGATTTAGTTTTTTTAAATAACTACTTAATTTGTTGTTGACTAAAGATACCTGGTTTGGTCTGCTTCATTCTGGGGTTGCTAGAGTGTTTACTTCGGCTGCTTTCCGATTGTGTGTGAAAACTTAATAATATGCTGCGATCTGTGGAGTGACGGGACTGAACAGACAGTGCTGCGCCCGTCGCGGTCGTATCATTGGCAATAATTGTGACATCTTTTAGAATTCATAATTGCCAATAAATTTAGAAATGCATCATTTAATTAAGGACAGCCAACATGGATAGAATCAAGGAAAAACATGTTTAACAATTTAATAGATATCATGAATAGACCAATAGACAAAGAATATGTAATAACTTCTGAAAAATAGATTGTCAACTGGCGTTAATAAAATGCTTAAGAGGTCTTATAGAAACCTTCACGTGCACCGTTTGACAGGAAATAATGCAGCATGGACAGGAAGTTGTGTGTTGGGCAGGAAACAAAGAAGCACAGCAAGTTGGTATTGCGGAAATGTCGGAAGTGTTGTCCTTTCTGGGCCCCTGTGAATAATCTATCAATGGGTTGAATAGACAGGTCAGTTAAATAATATGTTTTTCCGCACTGAGAAAGAGCCGGTGATTAGTTGTTTTTATTACCACTTGGAGCACGCTGCACAGCATGAGTTCAACACTCTAAAACCAGCAGTAAGTCCGTCTGTTTCTGGCTCTTTTGACATTGCAAGAAGCCAGTGGTTGTGTTTCAAAGATCTGTGTTATGTTGATGACTGGAACATGAAATCTACGCTTGATTCTTTGATGCCCCTTGCATTTCAGTTTTTGAATTTATATTTTGCTCCGGCTGCCTGATGTTAATGTAAGAGAGCAACTATATTAAATATAAACAATTCTAGCACCTCGCAGCGTACAAAGATGCCGGTCCGCATTTACCGTACCGTGATGCCATCCGGGATAGCCTCCGTGATAGCCGCCATAATAGCCTCCAGCATAGGAACCATGAAAGCCACCTCCTGTGAAACAGAGATTTGTGTTAATATTGCCTGCAGAGACACAATTGAAAATCCACGTTAACAGGCCAATTATGTGAAGGAACTGGAAAATTCAGAGGTTCACAGATTATCGATTGGCGTAGATCATGAGAGGTATGGACAGGGTGGATAGCAAGAAGCGTTTTCCCACAGTGGGGGATTCAATTACTAGCGGTCACGAGTTCAAAGTGAGAGGGGAAAAGTTTAGGGGGGATATGCGTGGAAAGTTCTTTACGCAGAGGGTGGTGGGTGCCTGGAACGCGTTGACAGCGGAGGTGGTAGACGCGGGCACGATAGTGTCTTTTAAGATGTATCTAGACAGATACATGAATGGGCAGGAAGCAAAGAGATACAGACCCTTAGAAAATAGGCGACATGTTTAGATAGAGGATCTGAATCGGCGCAGGCTTGGAGGGCCAAAGGGCCAGTTCCCGTTATGTAATTTTCTTTGTTCTTTGTTCTTTGTAGGAATGAGATTAATTTTGATATTTTTCATACTCGCTTCATTTCCATTTATTAATCAAGCATGCTACACTTTCTTGATAGGTACCTAATTATTTGACAGTAAAAGACTAACGCTCCTTCATTACACATTTAATTGTTTCATTTTAAATCAGAAGGATTAATTCAAATCAGTTATCCAAATTTTCTTGGAGTTCCTTGGGATGACCATCGAGTCCTCACAGGATGGTGGGATCTGTTCACTCATCTGATATTATCTGCAAGCAGACTTTGTTTCAGTAATTCCTGTTGGTGACATTAGGGGACATATAATAAATGATCTTTGTGATATTCCTCTGTGTTCTATTTAATACAGGTGTTAAAAGGATTCAATCCTGAATGACAAATGGGAAGCATGAGAATTCCCAGGCAGAAACTCGAATGAGCTGTTTCAATTTTCACAGTAACTCTTTAATTTCTGGACAAAGGTAAAGTTTGAGGTGAGACATTTTCTGTCGTGTCCCTTTTGCTAGCAAGTGGTAGAAGGAGGTCGCAAAGGTTCATTTAGTGCTTGGTTTCTAATTTCAACAATAGCAAATTACCACAAGTAATACTTCGTATCTCGTGAATAGACGTCAATGAGCAGGGGATTCTAGACGGGATATTTGTTAGGTGGTTCGTAATACCCTTTCCGCTTAGACTGCTTTACATTACCATTTACGCAGTATCAAATTAAAGAGAATAAATTCTCTGAATTAAGCATTTACCGTAACCGTGATGATAGCCTGTTCCTGTGGAACAAAGAGATTTGTCTTAACATTTTCTTCAAAGAATCAATTGGAAATCCACATTTTCAGCTTAATTCTCTTCAGTAACTGGCGCATGCACTATTTCGCAAATTATGGATTGGCGCAGATCTTCAGAAACCAAAAGAATTCCGACAATCATACACGCCTCGATTCAACTTATTGTTCTGTTGATCCACTGTTTTATTACGAACCTAACTCTTTGATGCCAAAATCTGTACATATTCTACATTTACGTACAAATGTTAAGTTTCTTTAAAGATTATTTTTCCCGAAATTACGGAGTATATTGTCAAAAAAGTGGAAAACGTCATAATATAAACCAATGAACGACTCTACATGATGGTTAAATATCCCCATGATTACCGTAATACCCCTGATAATTAAGTTCTATTTTCCTGATCTATATTCTGCTGGGCACCACAGCTGCTGTTTTGGTGTCTATACGCTACTCCTATCATTTTTTTGTTTCTCAGCTCCACCTAAACTGATTCTGCATCTTGATTTTCCGCGATGAGATTCTTTCTCTGTTCTGTGTTGATCACATCCTTTACTATGAGGGCAACCAGTCTTCTTTTCCCAGTTTTCCTATATATTTTGGTCAGCTAAGCTGGAATATATAGTTCCCTACCTTTGTCACTCTGCAACCACAGCTCCATAATGGGTATTAGATCAAACCCATTAATTTCTATATGTGCGAATAATTCATTCATTTTCTTGTGAATGTTTTGTGGATTTAAATCTACTGAATTTAGCTTTCTTTTCTTTCATATGGTTCCCCCATTGTCACCCTTGTCAATTAAGCCCAATTACATTGGTTGCTCTCTGCCCCTTCCTGACCCACTCTGCTGATCTTTACCAAAATTGTTACTTTGCACTGCAGCCTCTCCAGTTCTCTTATTGCTCTGGAAGTTACCCTTTCCCGAATCTTCCCACCACGCAGGCCAAACCAGTGATTTGTGCCAGTATAGAATAACATTTTGATTTTGCGCCCCGTGCCACTACATTTAATGCTTAGGATTCGATGTCCATTTGGTATAAAAGCTTCAATAACTTGTGCTGAGTCCTCTGAAGATTTTGAAAACATGAATTAAGTGAATTCAAAGATTTGCCATAACCACCATGTTATCAGCGAAACAAAACAGATTTGTTTTAACGTTGCCTTCAGGGAATCATTTCGAATTCAACTTTTTTTTTTACAGAATGTAACTGATACATTCAGGGTTTCAATGAATAATTATTACAGTTTTTCTTTAAAATATATATTCCAATTATCAGTCATGCTCGCCTCATTACAACCTACTAACCTTTGTTGCTCCAATTGCTAAACATTTTAACATGCATCGACTGCCAAATCTATAAGTAAATAGTTTTCTTTATCTCCTGACAAATTTACAGCTCGTCAGATTAAAGAGTCCAGCTGAACCAGGCAATCCAAGAGATCTCCCTTGGGTTCCTGTGAAAGGTGCATCATTCATGGCTTTATAAATTGTGGATTAGGGATGATCGATACAAGATAAATAGCGTTTTCCATTCATACTCTCCCGTTTTAACCTATTATTTTGTTTTGCTCCAATTTTTATAACAAGGGCGGCGCAGTGGTTAGCACTGCAGCCTCACAGCTCCAGCGACCTGGGTTCAATCCTGGCTACTGCCTGTGTGGAGTTTGCAAGTTCTCCCTGTGTCTGCGTGGGTTTTCTCCGGGTGCTCCGGTTTCCTCGCACAAGCCAAACGACTTGCAGGTTGGTAAGTAAATTGGCCATTATAAATTGCCCCTAGTATAGGTAGGTGGTAGGGAAATATAGGGACAGGTGGGGATGTGATAGGAATATGGGATTAGTGTAGGATTAGCACAGACTCGGTGGGCCGCAGGGCCTGTTTCAGTGCTGTATAACTAAACTAAACTAAAGCGTGACGCCAAAATCTGAGAGATCTGTTTTTTAGTTGATGCCTTTATTTCCTGACAAATTATAATTCATCAGAGTACGACAGAGATGGAGGTCAAAAAGAATAGGACAGGACATAAAACTACTCATCTTGAGCTGTTAACATGGCGTTTGTTTGGTGGGATAATTAACAACTAGGAGATACGGTCACAGATGAATTCATGGCCGACAAGGTTACATATAGTACACATGGTATACATAGTATACATGGCGTACACACCCAAAATTTAGATCTCATACGAGAGTGCGACGTACAAAGCCTGATCATCATGAATCCCCTAGGGAAGCTAGGATGTATTAATTTCTTGTCATTGATGTAATACCGTGCAGTGTTGCATGAAATGTCAAGCAATACTGAACTCATAGAGCAGTTTTATAGAACAATAATGCTGTTAGCCAATATAGTGAAGTTTCTTGTTTCAAACAGCTTAGGCCAACGTTATTGTCGAAAGGTTATGACAGTAAGTACGGAAAGAAATTCACTTTTAAGAGTGCACGGAAATCTGTCTGTCTTTCAAGTTCACCCAAAAGCCAAAGTTTGTTCTGAATAAAATGGAAATCCTAAAAGTCTAAACCAATCGGAAACTTTGAAATCTATTTTTGCTTTTAGCTCATTTTGCAAAACCAGTCTCATTTTTAGTAAATCATTCATCGTTTTGAATTCTTAGCCTCGTCTATCAATTGGAAAACCAAACACAGCAGCCAATATGGGCACACCAAATTTCCACCAAATAGCAATGTGATATTGATTAGTTAACACCAAATTTAAATATTAACATTTCTTCATTACGCATTTAGTTTTTTTGTTTTTAGATTGGAAGGATTAATTCTATTAAATTATCCAAATTTTCTTGGAAGTCAGCCTTGTCTATCAATTGGATGATTAGAGTCCTCACAGGACAGTGGGATCTGGCCAGTCATCTGATGTTAGCAGCAAGCGGACTTAGGATCAATAATTCCTGTTGGTGATATTAGGGGACATATAATGAATAATCTTTGAGACATTCCTCTGTCTTCTATTTAACACAGGAGTTGAAAAAGGATTACCGGAAGCATGAGAAATCCGAGCCAGATGCTCAAATGAGCTGTTCCAATTTTCAGAGTAACTCCTTAATTTCTGGACAATGACAACGTTTGACGTTAGACGTTTTCCGTTGTGTTTACTTCGCTCGGAAGTGGTAGAAGGAGGTCGCAAAAGTCCATTTAGTGCTTGGCTTCTAATTTCAACAATAGGAAATGACCACAAATAATACTTCGTAACTCGTGAATAGACGCCAATAAGCAGGGGAATGGCTTCCAGACGGGATATTTGTTGGGTGGTTCACAATACCTTTTTCGCTTAGATTGCTTTACATTACCGTTTACGCACTCTCAAATATATACATTAAAGAGAATAAGTTCACTGAATTAATGCATTTACCGTAATGATGATGATAGCCTCGTCCTGTGGAACAGAGATTTATCTTAACATTTTCTTCAAAGAATCAGTTAGAAATCCACATTTTCAACATAATTTTCATCCGTAACTGGTACATGCACTATTTCGCAATTTATGGATTTTCACAGTGAGAAAATGAAATAATTTTGCCATTCATACACGCCTCAATTTAACCTATCGATCTGTTGATCCAACATTATACATCTCTTCCTTTAATCTAATACTATCTCGAATTTCCCTTGCCAGCCATGATTGGGCCACTTTTCCGTGGGATTGTTTTCTCCTTAAGGGGAGACCAGAAACCCATCAAAAACTTTGAAATCTCTCCTCGCTGTTAGCTTGATGAGCTTGCAGAACCAGGCTAAATTCTTCGACACTTTCCCATCGTTTTATAAATGTTCTTTCAATTGCAAAACCACAGGGTCTGCATCCGAATGTTAGAATCTAGGAATTCAGTATCTCTCATGACTTTTGTCCTCATAAAGCAAAAATTCCCCGTTTTATATTTGGAAGCCGCTACCGAAAGCAGGGTCTGACTTTCCTCTATTAGCTGTTAAAGGTGTGAAGGTGTTACTGTAGTAAAAATAAAACTGAAAATCACACTGCTGCTTCTCAGGTTGATAGCTCGGGTTAATTTTGCCCGGGGACTTTATTTAAGTCCACACGTGGAGGGAACTTCAAAGGGGTTTTCACTGTCCTGTCATTAAGTGCAGCCACTTGACAACACCAACAATAACAACTGGCATTTCCGTCGCACTTTTAACATCGTAAAATGTCACAAGGCTCTTAAAAGGACTGTTTTAGATCGGGAGGATTAATTCAAATGAATTATCCACATTTTATTGGAGGTCAGCCTTGTCTCTCAATTGGATTACTGAAGGCCTCACAGGATGGTGAGATCTTGCCACTCAGCATCTCTCCTTCATATCAGACATTATCAGCAAGAGCATTTACATCATTAATTCGTGTTGGTGACATTAGGGGGCATATAATGAATTATCTTTGCGACATTACTCTCTCTTTTATTTAATACAGGTGTTAAAAGGATTAACTCCCGTATGACAAACGGGAAGCATGAGAATTCCTAGGTAGAAGCTCAAATAATCTGTTTCAGCTTTCATAGTGACTCCTTATTTTCTGGACAAAGGCAAAGTTTGACGTTTGACATCTTCTGTCGTGTCCTTTTTTCTGGGAAGTGGTAGAAGGCGGTCACAACAGTCCAATTAGTCCTTGGCTTCTAATTTCAACAATAGGAAATTACCACAAGTAACACTTTGTACCTCATGAATAGACGTCAATGAGCAGGGGAATGGCTTCTAGGTAGGATATGTGTTATGTGGTTTGTAATACCTTTTTCGCTTAGACTGCCTTACATTACAGGTTACGCACTATCAAATATATAAATTAAGGGGGAAAAAAATCTCTGAATTGATGCATTTACCGTAACCGTGATTATAGCCATATCCTGTGGAACAAAAAGATTTGACTTAACATTGTATTCAAAGAATCAATTGGACATCCACATTTTCAGCATAATATTTTTCACATGGACTATTTCCTAAATTATGGGTTGACATATTTCTTCAGAAACTAGAGTCAATCTGTCAATCACACACACCTCAATTCAATTTATTGATCTTTTAATCCACAGTTTTGATAAGACCATACCTCTCTGACGCCATAATCGTATATCTGCACACATTCTACATTTGCATGTGCTTCGAAGGTTAAATATCTTTAGAGTATTTTTCCCGGAATTACCGAGTATATTCTCAAAAAAATGGAAAACATCAGAATGTTAACCATGGAACGACTTTGTATTCGAGAGCTTCCGATTTTAACACGTGAGTCGAAGTCAATGAACAGCGGAATGGTGCAGCGAAGGGATTTGAGTTCAGCTATTGATAACATACTTTTAGCTCAAAATGTCTGTCAGTGTTCTTGCCGAAGAAGCAAGTGCATAAATTGAAAGACAATATATTATATTAATTGCAGCATTTATCAAATCCATATTCATAGCCACGTCCTGTAAGGCAGATTTGTGTTAACATTGTCTGCAGAGATTCAATTGAAAATCCACGTCTTCAAGGGCGGCACAGTGGCGCAGTGGTTAGCACCGCAGCCTCACAGCCACCCGCGCTCAATTCTGGGTACTGGCTGTGTGGCGTTTGCACGTTTTCCCTGTGACCGCTTGGGTTTTCGCCGTTTGCTCCGGTTTCCTCCCACAGCCAAAAACTTGTTGATAGGTAAATTGGCCATTATAAATTGCCCCTATTATTGGTAGGTGGGGATGTGGTAGGGATATGGGATTAATATCGGATTAGTATAAATGGGTGGTTGATGGTCGGCACAGACTCGGTGGGCCGAAGGGCCTGTTTCAAACCCACAGGGTCTGCATCCGAATGCTGGAATCCAGGAATTCAGTATCTCTCATGCATGCCGCTTGTTGTCAATTGTCAGATTTATAGAAATTCCCGGTTTTATTTTTGGAAGCCGCTACCGAAAGCACTGTCTGACTTTCCTCTGTCAGCTGTTGAATGTGTGAAGTTGTGACTTTTATAAAATAAAACTGAAAAGGACACACCTTAACAGTAATGAAATATATTTATCATCGTTTTGATAATACTGGTTGGATAAATTTGGACTGCATTCAGGTAAAGAAACACAAATCAGAGCAGAACAGCCTTTTTGAGTAACTCAACGAGTCAGTGACCTAATTTAATCATATGCACATTTTATGCCTGCAAGTCGACCCACTGTCCCTCATTAGGTGAAGTCACAATAACAACTGGCATTGCTGTCGCACCTTTAACATGATAAAACATCTCAAGGCTCTTCAAAGGGCCGTAATCAATTTGACAGCGAGGTATGTAAGGATACATTAAGATATATGGCCAATAGCTTGCTGAAAGATATAGGATAGGTTTCAAAGAAAGAAATAAAAAACGCGTTGCATTTATATAGCATCTTTAGAACCACCAGACGTCTCAAAGCTTTGAAGTATAGTCACTGTTGTAATGTAGGAAACGCAGCAGCCAATATGGGCACATCAAATTCCCACAAACTGCAACAAAGAACAAAGAACAAAGAACAGTACAGCACAGGAACAGGCCATTCAGCCCTCCAAGACAGCGCCGATCTTGATGCCTGCCTAAACTAACACCTTCTGCAGTTCCGGGGCCCATATCCATCTATTCCCTTCCTATTCATGTATTTATACAGAGCCCAGCCAAGTCTTATCTTTATATGACGGAGGGAAACGTTACTCTACAAAGCCTGGGTATTAATCTTGTGGAGGGGATCGTCAGCCTATTATGGAACAAGCCCGATTTGCATGCAAGATCCACCACCACCTTCTCCGTGGTAAACCGGGGTGGACAATAAAGGCCTGCCTTTTCAGCAGCACCCACATCCTCAGAATGATTTGGAACAACAGCAATGTTATTGCAGTGTTCAGATATTACATATTGATTTGAAAGTGAAAGATGCACTCCGAATTAAATAAACTGACTTAGAAAAGTACAGTTGATTATATTTTTGAAGTATCTGCGACAATCTCACCACTACCTTCTCAAGGGTAATTAGAGATGGGCAATAATTGCTGGCCAAGCCAGCGTGGCCCAGTTCCTGTGAAATATTTTTTTTTTAAATCAGTACATATGTTGAAATCGGTGCTTTTCATTGTAAAACGGGCAGCGGATGTTTAATTTCTGTGCTGCGACCTGTAATATGACGGCATGAACCGTTGCCACGGCCACTATGAGCAATAAATGGTAGTTCTATGTGATTTCTCAAAGTCAATGTTAGCACAATTCGATTTATTTCACAGCACCGGCTGCAGGAAACTACGACAGAGGTAATGGTCTTAATTCTGATATTTATTTTATTGATTTCTGTAAATTTCAAACAGCAGAATTGTTGATAATCGATGTTCTTTTTTACCTTCATCTTCAGCTGGGCCGGTTCCTTAACCATGACTTCAGAATGTGTTTTTTTAACCTGCCGTCCGAGTGGACAGATAGCAACACAGATTTGGCGCCTGTTAAAGACCTCAATCTTTATTCCTACTCAACTTAACCGAAATAAATGCCAATACGACACTCGGTTGGCAAGCCGAAATCCTGCCCCTTTTACCCCAGATGTCCATTAAAGCCAAGGAGATGAAACTGATCTTGGGCTGCAGTACAAGATGTGCATTGGGATTTGGTCGCCGCTCTTGCAGTCCGACGCTGTGCTACCTGCCCCCTGAGCCTTAACAGTCTCAGCACAAAATACAACACAAACTGCCCGACTGAAACCTTGGTGCAAACAGAAAGTTCAGGTGACACTTTAGCAAACAGCAAAAAAAAACTCCTACCCAGGATTTACCAGGCTCTGCAGTCTCAATGTGTGACTGAACCAATAATCCAGAGGTGAAAATAATAATCCAGAGCACGGGAATATTAAATCCAAACACAGAGCTTTGAGAACTGCATTTTTTTTTTAATGGTGACAGTAAAAAGTGCGATGAAGCTATTGGATTGTTCGCAGAACCCAACCGTTTCATTAACTTCTTGTAGAAAAGGAAATTTTGCAGCTCAACGCATACATTGCTGGACAGGCAAAAAAATGTCACACAAGCTCATGAGTCTTCCATCTGCTAACATAACTAACAAGAATTACAGCCCCTTAAACTCTACTCGTGTGAGAACATTAGATATGAAGGCAGGATTGTAGATCCCATCATTCTGGGGAGCAACCTGCGGATTTATAATTTTGTGATACATGCTAAAAATTAATGAATTGATATCTGAAGCCACGAAAAATGAGCCTGCTTATACAAAATGAAGGTAATAAATGGTTAAAGGGAAGCACCGCAGATTTTTCATGTCTTTAACTAGCATGTTTTTCATTACGATGAAGACAATTGTGGAAACATGGAAACAAAAACTTCAATCTTTAGAGTATTTAAAATGTAGAAATGTTTGAAAATGAGATTTAATTTAAATTACTGCTTCCAAATACATCATTCACAAAAGGCCAAAAGTGATCTCTTGGACTATCTGCACTAGCTACGATGCTCACTCGGGTGAGTTGTTATTTCTCTAGAAAGAAACGAATCAAAACATATTTCGTTTCAATGTATTGGTTGTCAAAGAGATAGATACATATTAAAAAGTAGACCAAAGAGATCAATAAATTGTAAATGAAAGTTGTATGGACGGGAATGAAAATTTGTTAGCTGTGCTAATTCATGCTTTCTTAAACTGATAACGGACCCTTTTGATATCCAATTGCTTCTCTACAATGTTACGAGAAGTCCGTTTTTTTCCACAGGAATTTACTCTCCTTATTATGGTGATTGTCTTCACTCTCAAAATTTATTGCATTTCATTGTATATATTTTACTGATAAAAAGTGGGCAACAGTCTGAGAAAGAAATATATTCTTAATAGCCAATGACAAATATGATCGCTACCCCGCCGTGTTGATCATTGACTTCTACTCCACTGTTGCAAAATATTAACTGTGTGAATTTTCTATTGATAATATTAGTGGCAAGAATTTAATGCATTTTGTCATATGTTTCTGAAAAACAGGGAAAAAGTGCCCTACTCCAAGATTTGCCATTGATTCCACGCTCACCGCTACTTCCAGAACTGCAACAGTTCACTTCTAAACCAACCCAATAAATCCCAATTTTTCATTGATAACATAATGAGATGATCTTTGTTAGCTATACACTTGACTCTTCCATTGCTCTCCTGACCAGCCTCCCATCATCAAACTTACATAAACTTGAACTCAACAAAAACCCCACTGCCCCTATTTTGAACTCTCGTTCACCAATCAACCCTGCTCACTAATCTATATTGGCTGCCCCAATTTTAGATATCTCATCTTCATTTTCAAATCCTTTCAAAGCGTCACTCCTTGCAATCTCTGTAACCTCCTTCAATCATACATCGCTGCACTCTTCCAATTCTGGCTTCTTTCGCATCCTTAATTTTATTCCCTCTACCATGCCTTGAACTTCTCAGAACCTAAGCTTTCTAACTCTTCCATAAACCTGTCAACCTCCCCACATCTCTCTCCTCCATCAGAAGGTTGAGGGTTCAAAATCAAAGACTTGCAGTCCAGTGCAATAGTGAGGGAATGCTCCACTGTTGGAGGTGCAGTCTTTCAGATGAAACGTTGAACCGAGGCCTCGTCTGCCCTCTCAGGTTGTCGGAAAAAATCGCGCGGCACTGTTGCGAAGCAGAGTAGGGGAGCTATTCCTGTTTTCCTGGCCACATTTTATCCCTCAATCAACATCACAAATGGAGATTACCTGCCCATTATTAATTTTATATTAATTATCTAATTAGTAGTAGAAATGACAGTTAGAGGGGGGAGGTGCTTCACCTGTGAAATGTGGGAAGTTTGTGATGCTTCCAGCGTTCCGGACGACTACATCTGCAGGAAGTGTACCCAGTTGCAGCTCCTCACAGACCGCATGGATCGGTTGGAGAAGCAACTGGATGCACTTAGGAGCATGCAGGTGGCGGAAAGCGTCATAGACAGGAGTTTGAGAGAAGTGGTTACACCCAAGGTGCAGGCAGATAGATGGGTGACCGCTAGAAGGGGCAGGCAGTCAGTGCAGGAATCCCCTGTGGCTATCCCCCTCTCTAACAAGTATATCGTTTTGGATAGTGTTGGGGTGGATGGCCTAAAAGGGGAAAACGGCAGCAGCCATAGCAGTGGCACCACGGCTGGCACTGTTGTTCAGCAGGGAGGGACAAAGCGCAGAAGAGCAATAGTTACAGGGGACTCTATAGTCAGGGGCACAGATAGGCGCTTCTGTGGACGTGAAAGAGACTCCAGGATGGTATGTTGCCTCCCTAATACCAGGGTCAAGGATATTTCTGAACGGACAGGGGGCATTCTGAAGGGGGAGGGTGAACAGCCAGAGGTTGTGGTACACATCGGTACCAATGACATAGGCTGGAAGAGTGACGAGGTCCTGCAGGGGGAGTTTAGGGAGTTAGGTAGAAAGTTAAAAAACAGGATCTCTAGGGTTGTAATCTCGGGACTACTCCCTGTGCCACGTGCCAGTGAGGATAGAAATAGGAAGATAGTGCAGCTAAACATGTAGCTGAACAGCTGGTGTAGAAGGGAGGGTTTCAGATATCTGGACAATTGGGATCTCTTTAGGGATAGATGGGACCTGTACAAAAAGGATGGGTTGCATCTAAACTGGAGGGGCACAAATATCCTGACTGCGAGCTTTGTTAACGTCACTCGGGAGGGTTTAAACTAGTGTGGCAGGGGGGTGGGAACCAGAGCAGTAGGACAGCAAGTGAAATAAGTGAAGGGGAACTAGTAAATAAGGCCGGTAAGACTAAGAGGAAGAGCAGGCAGGGAGATGTTGCGGAGAACAGCGGGACTGGTGGTCTGAAGTGTATTTGTTTCAATGCAAGAAGTAGAACAGGTAAGGCAGATGAATTTAGAGCTTGGATTAGTACTTGGAACTATGATGTTGTTGCAATTACAGAGACTTGGTTGAGGGAAGTACAGGATTGGCAGCTATATGTTCCAGGATTTAGAAGCTTCAGGCGGGATAGAGGGGGATGTAAAAGGGGTGGGGGAGTTGCATTACTGGTTAAAGAACAAAGAACAAAGAACAGTACCGCACAAGAACAGGCCATTTGGCCCCGCCAAGCCTGCGCCGATCTTGATGCCTGCCTCAACTAAAACGTTCCGGGGTCCGTATCCCGATATTACCATCCTATTCAAGAATTTGTCAAGATGCATCTTAAACGTCTCGATGGGACCTGCTTCCACCACCTCCCCTGGCAACAAGTTCCAGGCACTGGAATTATCCTTGCTACCCTTCTTAAACAAAGCAACAACATTGGCTTTTCTCCAGTCCTCTGGGACTTCACCTGTCGCCAATGAGGATGCAAAGATTTCTGTCAAGGCCCCAGCAATTTCTTCCCTTGCCTCCCTCAGTATTCTGGGGTATATCCCATCAGGCCCTGGGGACTTATCTACCTTAATGCTTTGCAAGACACCCCACACCTCCTCCTTTTTGATAATGAGATGACTGAGACTATCTGCATTCCCTTCCCTATGCTCATCATCCACCAAGTCCTTCTCCTTGGTGAATCCTGATGCAAAGTGCTCATTTAGCATCTCGCCCATTTCCACTGGCTCCACACATAAATTCCCTTCTCTGTCCTTGAGTGGGCCAACCCTTTCCTTGTTTACCCTCTTGCTCTTTATATACGTATAAAAAGCCTTTGGATTTTCCTTAATCCGGTTTGCCAATGACTTCTCAGAACCCCTTTTAGCCCTCCTGACTCTTTGCTTAAGTTCCTTCCTACTATCTTTATATTCCTCAAGGGATTCATCTGTTCCAAGCATTCCAGCCCTTATAAATGCTTCCTTTTTCTTTTTGATGAGGCTCACAATATCCCGTGTTATCCAATGTTCCCGAAACTTGCCAAACTTTTCCTTCTTCCTCACAGGAACATGCTGGTCCTGGATTCTAATCAACTGACATTTGAAATACTCCCACATGTCAGATGTTGATTTACCCTCAAACAGCCATCCCCAATCTAAATTCTTCAGTTCCTGCCTAATATTGTTATAATTAGCCTTCCCCCAGTTTAGCACCTTCACCCGAGGACTACTCTTATCCTTATCCACAAGTACCTTAAAACCTATGGAATTATGGTCACTGTTTCCGAAATGCTCCCCTACTGAAACTTCGACCACCTGACCGGCTCATTCCCCAATACCAGGTCCAGTACGGCCCCATCCCTAGTTGGATTTTCTACGTATTATTTCAAGAAGCCCTCCTTTATGCTCCTCACAAATTCTGCCCCATCCAAGCCCCTAGCACTAAGTGAGTCCCAGTCAATATAGGGGAAGTTCAAATCACCCACCACTACAAACCTGTTTCCTTTACATCTTTCCAAAATCTGTCTACATTTGTGCTTCTCTACCTCCCACTGGCTGTTGGGAGGTCTGCAGTAAACCCCCAACATCGTGACTGCACCCTTCCTATTCCTGAGCTCCACCCATATTGCCTCGCTGCATGACCCCTCAGAGGTGTCCTCCCGCAGTACAGCTGTGATATTCTCCTTAACCTACAGGTTACAGGTGAGGTCCTAGAGGACTTGAGAATAGCCAGTGTTGTACCTTTGTTTAAGAAGGGTGGCAAGGATAATCCAGGAAATTATAGGCCGGTGAGCCTTACATCAGTGGTAGGGAAACTATTAGAGAGGATTCTTCGGTACATGATTTACTCCCATTTGGAAACAAACGAACTTATTAGCGAGAGACAGCATGGTTTTGTAAAGGGGAGTTTGTGTCTTACTAATTTGATTGAATTTCTCGAGGAAGTGACGAAGATGATTGATGAAGGAAGGGCAGTGGATGTTATCTATATGGACTTTAGTAAAGCCTTTGACAAGGTCCCTCATGGTAGACTGATACAAAAGGTGAAGTCACATGGGATCAGAGGTGAGCTGGCAAGATGGATACAGAACTGGCTCGGTCATAGAAGACAGAGGGTAGCAGTGGATGGGTGTTTTTCTGAATGGAGGGATGTGACTAGTGGTGTTCCGCAGGGATCAGTGCTGGGACCTTTGCTGTTTGTAGTATATATAAATGATTTGGAGGAAAATGTAGCTGGTCTGATTAGTAAGTTTGCGGACGACACAAAGGTTTGTGGAGTTGATGATAATGATGAGGATTTTCAGAGGATATAGAGCTTATAGATTGGTTGAAGACTTGGGCGGAGAAATGGCAGATGGAGTTTAATCCGGACAAATGTGAGGTAATGCATTTTGAAAGGTCTAATGCAGGTGGGAGGTATACAGTAAATGGCAGAACCCTTCGGAGTATTGACAGGCAGAGAGATAGAACATAGAACATAGAACATTACAGCGCAGTACAGGCCCTTCGTCTCTCGATGTTGCGCTGACCTGTGAAACCATCTGACCTACACTATTCCATTTTCATCCATATGTCTATCCAATGACCACTTAAATGCCCTTAAAGTTGGCGAGTCTACTACTGTTGCAGGCAGGGCGTTCCACGCCCCTACTACTCTCTGAGTAAAGAAACTACCTCTGACATCTGTTCAATATCTATCACCCCTCAACTTAAAGCTATGTCCCCTCGTGTTTGCCATCACCATCCGAGGAAAAAGACTCTCACTATCCACCCTATCTAACCCTCAGATTATCTTATATGTCTCTATTAAGTCACCTCTCCTCCTCCTTCTCTCCAACGAAAACAACCTCAAGTCCCTCAGCCTTTCCTCGTAAGACCTTCCCTCCATACCAGGCAACATCCTAGTAAATCTCCTCTGCACCCTTTCCATAGCTTCCACATCCATCCTATAATGTGGTGACCAGAACTGCATGCAATACTCCAGGTGCGGCCGCACCAGAGTTCTGTACAGCTGCAGCATGACTTCGTGGCTCCGAAACTCGATCCCCCTACTAATAAAAGCTAACACACCATATGCCTTCTTAACAGCCCTATTAACCTGGGTGGCAACTTTCAGGGATTTATGTACCTGGACACCAAGATCTCTCTGTTCATCTACATTACCAAGAATCTTCCCATTAGCCCAGTACTCTGCATTCCTGTTACTCCTTCCAAAGTGAATCACCTCACACTTTTCCGCATTAAACTCCATTTGCCATCTCTCAGCCCAGCTCTGCAGCCTATCTATGTCCCTCTGTAACCTACAACATTCTTTGGCACTATCCACAACTCCACCGACCTTAGTGTCATCCGCAAATTTACTAACCCACCCTTCTGCACCCTCATCCAGGTCATTTATAAAAATGACAAACAGCAGTGGCCCCAAAACAGATCCTTGCGGTGCACCACTAGTAACTAAACTCCAGGATGAACATTTGCCATCAACCACCACCCTCTGTCTTCTTTCAGCTAGCCAATTTCTGATCCAAAGCTCTAAATCACCTTCAATCCCATACTTCCGTACTTTCTGCAATAGCCTACCGTGGGGACCTTATCAAACGCCTTACTGAAATCCATATACACCACATCCACGGCTTTACCCTCATCCACCTGTTTGGTCACCTTCTCAAAAAACTCAATAAGGTTTGTGAGGCACGACCTACCCTTCACACAACCGTGCTGACTATCGCTAATGAACTTATTCTTTTCAAGAAGATTATAAATCCTATCTCTTATAACCTTTTCCAACATTTTACCTACAACCGAAGTAAGGCTCACAGGTCAATAATTACCAGGGCTGTCTCTAGTCCCCTTCTTGAACAAGGGGACAACATTTGCTATCCTCCAGTCTTCCAGCACTATTCCTGTCGACAAAGACGACATAAAGATCAAGGACAAAGGCTCTGCAATCTCCTCCCTGGCTTCCCAGAGAATCCTAGGATAAATCCCATCTGGCCCAGGGGACTGAACTATTTTCACACTTTCCAAAATTGCTAACACCTCCTCCTTGTGAACCTCAATCCCATCTAGCCTAGTAGTCTGTATCTCAGTATTCTCCTCGACAACATTTTCTTTCTCTACTGTAAATACTGACGAAAAATATTCATTTAACGCTTCCCCTATCTCCTCTGATTCCACACACAGCTTCCCACTACTATCCTTGATTGGCCCTAATCTAACTCTAGTCATTCTTTTATTCCTGATATACCTATAGAAAGCCTTAGGGTTTTCCTTGATCCTATCCGCCAATGACTTCTCGTGTCCTCTCCTCGCTCTTCTTAGCTCTCCCTTCAGATCCTTCCTGGCTAGCTTGTAACTCTCAAGCGGCCTAACTGAGCCTTCACGTCTCATCCTGACATAAGCCTTCTTCTTCCTCTTGACAAGCGCTTCAACTTCTTTAGTAAACCACGGCTCCCTTGCTCGACAACTTCCTCCCTGCCTGACAGGTACATACTTATCAAGGACACGCAGTAGCTGCTCCTTGAATAAGCTCCACATATCGATTCTGCCCATCCCCTGCAGTTTCCTTCCCCATCCTACGCATCCTAAATCTTGCCTAATCGCATCATAATTTCCTTTCCCCCAGCTATAATTCTTGCCCTGCGGTATATACCTGTCCCTGCCCATCGCTAAGGTAAGGTAGTCAAGAAGGCATATGGCATGCTTGCCTTCATCTGTCGGGGCATAGAGTATAAAAATTGACAAGTCATGTTGCAGCTGGACAGAACCTTAGTTCGGCCACACTTAGAATATTGCGTGCAATTCTGGTCGCCAGACTACCAGAAGGACGTGGAGGCTTTGTAGAGGAAACCCAGGAGGTTTACCAGGATGTTGCCTGGTCTGGAGGGCATTAGCTATGAGGAGAGGTTGGAAAATCTCGGATTGTTCTCACTGGAACGACGGAGGTGGAGTGGCGACATGATAGAGGTTTACAAAGTTATGAGCGGCATGGACAGAGTGGAAAGTCAGAAGCATTTTCCCAGGTTGGAAGAGTCAGTTACTAGGGGACATAGGTTTAAGGTGTGAGGGGATTTAGAGGGGATGTGCAAGGCAAGTTTTTTACACAGAGGGTGGCGAGTGCCTGGAACTTGCTGCCAGGTGATGTGGTGGAAGCAGATACGATAGCGACGTTTAAGAGACATCTTGACAAATATATGAATAGGAAGGGAATAGAGAGATATGGGCTCCAGAAGTGCAGAGGTGTTAGTTTAGGCAGGCATCAAGATCGGCGCAGGCTTGGAGGGCCGAATGGCCTGTTCCTGTGCTGTACTGTTCTTTGTTCTTTGTTCTTTAACCAGTAATGCAACTTCCCCACCCCTTTTACATCCCCCTCTCTCCCACCTGAAGCTTCTAAATCCTGGAACATTTAGCTTCCAATCCTGTCCTTCCCTCAACCAAGTCTCTGTAATAGCAACATCATAGTTCCAAGTACTAATCCAAGCTCTAAATTCATCTGCCTTACCTGTTCTGCTTCTTGCATTGAAACAAATGCACTTCAGACCACCAGTCCCGCTGTTCTCCGCAACATCTCCCTGCCTGCTCTTCCTCTTATTCTTACTGGCCTTATTTACTAGTTCCCCTTCGTTTATTTCACTTGCTGTCCTACTGCTCTGGTTTCCACCCCCCTGCCACACTAGTTTAAACCCTCCCGAGTGACACTAGCAAACCTCGCACCCAGGATATTAGTGCCCCTCCAGTTTAGATGCAACCCGTCCTTCTTGTACAGGTCCCATCTGTCCCTGAAGAGATCCCAATGGTCCAGATATCTGAAACCCTCCCTTCGACACCAGCTGTTCAGCCACGTGTTTCGCTGCACTCTCTTCCTATTTCTATCCTCACTGGCACGTGCCAGCCGTGGTGCCACTGCTCTGGCTGCTGCTGTTTTCCCCTGAAAGGCCATCCGCCCCAACAGTATCCGAAATGTATACTTTTTAGAGAGGGGGATAGCCACCGGGGATTCCTGCACTGACTGCCTGCCCCTTCTAGCGTTCACCCATCTATCTGCCTGCACCTTGGGTGTAACCACTTCTCTCAAACTCCTGTCTATGACGCTTTCCGCCACCTGCATGCTCCTAAATGCATCCAGTTGCTGCTCCAACCGATCCATGCGGTCTGTGAGGAGCTGCAACTGGGTACACTTCCTGCAGATGTAGTCGTCCGGAACGCTGGAAGCGTCACGGACTTCCCACATCTCACAGGTGAAGCGCCTCCCCCCTCTAACTGTCATTTCTAGCACTAATTAGTTAATTAATTTAAAATTAATAATGGGCAGGTAATCTCCATTTGTGATGTTGATTGAGGGATAAAATGTGGCCAGGAAAACAGGGATAACTCCCCTACTCTGCTTTGCAACAGTGCTGCGCGATTTTTTACGCCCACTTGAGAGGGCAGACGAGGCCTCGGTTCAACGTTTCATCTGAAAGACAACACCTCCAACAGTGGAGCATTCCCTCACTATTGCACTGGACTGCACGTCTTTGATTTTGAACACTCAACCTTCAGATGGAGGAGAGAGATGTGGGGAGGTTGACAGGTTTATGGAAGAGTTAGAAAGTTTAGGTTCTGAGAAGTTCAAGGCATGGTAGAGGGAATAAAATTGAGGATGCGAATGAAGCCAGAATTGGAAGAGTGCAGCGATGTATGATTGAAGGAGGTTACAGAGATTGCAAGGAGTGATGCTTTGAAAGGATTTGAAAATGAAGATGAGATATCTAAAATTTGGGCAGCCAATATAGATTAGTGAGCAGGGTTGATTGGTGAACGAGAGTTCAAAATAGGGGCAGTGGGTTCTTTGTTGAGTTCAAGTTTATGTAAGTTTGATGATGGGAGGCTGGTCCGGAGAGCAATGGAACGGTCGAGTGTATAGCTATCAAAGATCATCTCATTATGTTATCAATGAAAAATTGGGGTTTATTAGGTTGGTTTAGAAGTGACCTGTTGCACGTTCTGAAAGTAGCGCGTGAGCGTGGAATCAATGGCAAATTATAATTCATAAGTTCATAAGAAGTAGGAGCAGGAGTAGGCCGTCCGGCCCCTCGAGCCTGCTCCGCCATTCAATAAGATCATTGCTGATCTTTTCGTGGACTCAGATCCACTTACCCGCGCTCTCACCGTATCCCTTAATTCCTTTATTATTCAAAAAGATATCTACCTTAGTTTTAAAAACGTTTACTGAAGAAGCGTCAACTACTTCACTGGGCAAGGAATTCCATAGATTAACAACCCTCTGGGTGAAGAAGTTCCTTCTTAATTCAGTCCTAAATCTGCTCCCTCCAATCTTGAGGCTATGCCCTCTTGTCCTAGCTTCAACTGCAAGTGGAAACATCCTCTCTACTTGTATCTTATCTATTCCCTTCATGATTTTATATGTTTCTATAAGATCCCCCCTCATTCTTCTGAATTCCAATGAATATAATCCAAATCTACTCAGTCTCTCCTCATAAGCCAACCCCCCCAACTCCGGAATCAACCTAGTGAACCTCCTCTGCACCCTCTCCAGTGCCAGTACATCCTTTCTCACGTAAGGAGACCAAAACTGCACACAGTACTCCAGGTGCGGCCTCACCAGTATCTTATACAGCTGCAACATAACCTCTCTGCTTTTAAACTCAATCCCTTTAGCAATGAAGGACAAAATTCCATTTGCCTTCCTAATTACATGCTGTATCTGCAGACCAACCTTCTGCGATTCATGCACAAGGACACCCAGGTCCCTCTGCATAGCAGCATGCTGCAACTTTTTACCATTCAAGTAATAATCCTTTTTACTGTTACTCCTACCGAAATGAATGACTTCACATTTATTAACATTGTCTTCCATCTGCCAGTCCTTTGCCCACTCATTCAATGTATCTATGTTCCTCTGCAAAGTTTCACAGTCATCTGCACACTTTGCTCTGCCACTCATCTTAGTGTCATCTGCAAACTTTGACACCCTACAAGTGGTCCCCAACTCCAAATCATCTATATAAATTGTAAATAGTTGCGGACCCAACACCGATCCCTGAGGCACACCACTAGTGACTGATTGCCAACCAGAATAGCACTCATTTATCCCCACTCTCTGCTTCCTGTCAGTCAACCAATCCTCTATCCATGCTAATACTTTACCCCTAACGCCATGCATCCTTATTTTATACAGCAGCCTCTTGTGCGGCACCTTGTCGAAGGCTTTTTGGAAATCTAGGTACACCACATCCACTGGGTCCCCATTGTCCACCTTGCTCGTAGTGTCATCATAGAATTCCAAAAGATTTGTCAAGCATGATTTGCCCTTCATGAACCCATACTGTGTCTGCCCAACGGGACAATTTCTATCGAGATGCCCTGCTATTTCTTCCTTGATAATAGACTCAAGCATCTTCCCCACTACAGAGGTTAAGCGAACTGGTCTATAATTCCCCATCCTTTGTCTACCTCCCTTTTTAAACAGTGGCATCACATCTGCTGTTTTCCAATCAGCTGCGACTACCCGAGAGTCCAGTGAATTTTGGAAAATTATCGCCAGTGCACCTGCCATCTCTCCCGCCATCTCTTTTAGTACCCTAGGATGCATTCCATCAGGGCCAGGAGACTTATCAATCCTGAGCTCCATTAGCTTCCCCAACACTACCTCTTCCGTAATAATGATTGTTTCCAGGTCCTCACCTACGGTCGTCTCTTTGTCAATTACTGGCATGTTATTAATGTCCTCCACTGTGAAGACCGATACAAAATACCTGTTCAATGCCTCGGCCATTTCATCATATCCCATAACTAAATTCCCCTTCTCATCCTCTAAAGGACCAACGTTTACTTTAGCCACTCTTTTTCGTTTTATATATTTATAGAAACGTTTGCTATCTGTCTTTATATTCTGTGCTAGTTTTTTCTCATGTTCTATCTTACTTTTCTTTATAGCCCTTTTTGTGGCTCTCTGTTGACCTTTAAAGTTTTTCCAATCTTCTAGTTTCATGCTGTTTTTGGCCACTTTGTATGCCTTCTCTTTCAATTTGATAGTCTCCCTTATTTCCTTAGGCACCCATGGCAGATTACCCCTTTTCTTCCAGTCCTTCCTTTTCACTGGAATATACTTTTGCTGAGCACTTTGAAAAATTGCTTTGAAAGTCCTCCACTGCTCGTCAACTGTCCCACCATAAAATCTTTGTTTCCAGTCTACTCTAGCCAAGTCCTCCCTCATTCTATTGTAGTCCCCCTTGTTCAAGCGCAGGACCCTGGTATTGGATTTTATCTTCACACTCTCCATCTGAATTCTAAATTCAACCATACTGTGATCTCTCCTTCCAAGAGGATCCCTAACTATGAGGTCATTAATTATTCCTGTCTCATTACACAGGACTAGATCTAGGATAGCTGGCTCCCTCATCGGTTCCATTACATACTGTTCTTGGAGTAGGGCACTTTTTCCCTGTTTCTCAGAAACACATGACAAAATGCATTAAATTCTTGCCACTAATATTATCAATAGAAAATTCACACAGTTAGTATTTTGCAACAGTGGAGTAGAAGACAATGATCAACACGGAGGGGTAGTGATCATATTTGTCATTGGCTATTAAGAACATATTTCTTTCTCAGACTGTTGCCCACTTTTTATCAGTAAAATATATACAATGAAATGCAATAAATTTTGAGAGTGAAGGCAATCTCCATAATAAGGAGAATAAATTCCTGTGGAAAAAAACGGACTTCTCGTAACATTGCAGAGAAGCAATTGGATATCAAAAGGGTCCGTTATCAGTTTAGAAAGCATGAATTAGCACAGCTATTTGCAAACAAATTTTAATTCCCGTACATACAACTTTCATTTACAAATTCTTGATCTCTTTGGTCTACTTTTTAATATGTATTTGACAACCAATAAATTGAAACGAAATATGTTTTGATTCGTTTCTTTCTCGAGAAATAACAACTCACCCGAGTGAGCATCGTAGCTAGCGCAGATAGTCTAAGAAATCACTTTTGACCTTTTGTGACTGATGTATTTGGAAACAGTAATTTAAATTAAATCTCATTTTCAAACATTTCTACATTTTAAATACTCTAAAGATTGAAGTTTTTGTTTCCATGTTTCCACAATTGTCTTCATCGTAATGAAAAACATGCCAGTTAAAGACATGAAAAATCTGCGGTGCTTCCCTTTAACCATTTATTACCTTCATTTTGAATAAGCAGGCTCATTTTTCGTGGCTTTAGATATCAATTCATTAATTTTTAGCATTTATCACAAAATTATAAATCCGCAGGTTGCTCCCCAGAATGATGGGATCTACAATCTTGCCTTCATATCTAATGTTCTCACACGAGTAGAGTTTAAGGGGATGTAATTCATGTTAGTTACATTAGCAGATGGAAGACTCATGGGTTTGTGTGACATTTTTCTGCCTGTCCAGCAATGTATGCGTTGAGCTGCAACATTTCCTTTTCTACAAGAAGTTAATGAAAAGGTTGGGTTCTGCGAACAATCCAATAGCTTCATCGCACTTTTTACTGTCACCATTAAAAAAAAATGCAGTTCTCAAAGCTCTGTGTTTGGATTTAACATTCCCGTGCTCTGGATTATTATTTTCACCTCTGGATTATTAGTTCAGTCACACATTGAGACTGCAGAGCCTTGTAAATCCTGGGTAGGAGTTTTTTTTGCTGTTTGCTAAAGTGTCACCTGAACTTTCTGTTTGCACCAAGGTTTCAGTCGGGCAGTTTGTGTTGTATTTTGTGCTGAGACTGTTAAGGCTCAGGGGGCAGGTAGCACAGCATCGGACTGCAAGAGCGGCGACCAAATCCCAATGCACATCTTGTACTGCAGCCCAAGATCAGTTTCATATCCTTGGCTTTAATGGCCTTCTGGGGTAAAAGGGACAGAATTTCAGCTTGCCAACCGAGTGTCGTATTGGCATTTATTTTGGTTAAGTTGAGTAGGAATAAAGATTGAGGTCTTTAACAGGCGCCGAATCTGTGTTGCTATCTGTCCACACGGACGGCAGGTTAAAAAAAAACATATTTAGTCATGGGTAAGGAACCGGCCCAGGTGAAGATGAAGGTAAAAAAGAACATCGATTATCTACAATTCTGCTGTTTGAAATTTACAGATATCAAGAAAATAAATATCAGAATTAAAACCATTACCTCCGTAGTAGTTTCCTGCAGCCGGTGCTGTGAAATAAATTGAATTGTGTTAACATCGACTTTGAGAAATCACATCAAACTACCATTTGTTGCTCATAGTGGCCGTGGCAACGGTTCATGCCGTCATATTACAGGTCCCTGCACAGAAATTGAACATCCACTGCCCATTTTACAATGAAAAGCACCGATTTCAACGTATGGGGCTGATTTATAAAAATCTTTCACAGTAAGTGGGCCTCGCTGGCTTGGCCAGCAATTATTGACCATCTCTAATGAATTTGGCCTAACCATCAGCCTCAAGAATACGAACATCATGGGGCAGGATGTCAGAAATGCTCCATCCATCAATATTGGCGACCACGCTCTGGAAGTGGTTCAAGAGTTCACCTACCTAGGCTCAACTATCACCAGTAACCTGTCTCTAGATGCAGAAATCAACAAGCGCATGGGTAAGGCTTCCACTGCTATGTTCAGACTGGCCAAGAGAGTGTGGGAAAATGGCGCACTGACACGGAACACAAAAGTCCGAGTGTATCAGGCCTGTGTCCTCAGTACCTTGCTCTACGGCAGCGAGGCCTGGACAACGTATGCCAGCCAAGAGCGACGTCTCAATTCATTCCATCTTCGCTGCCTTCGAGAATACTTGGCATCAGGTGGCAGGACTATATCTCCAACACAGAAGTCCTTGAAGCGGCCAACATCCCCAGCTTATACACACTACTGAGTCAGCGGCGCTTGAGATGGCTTGGCCATGTGAGCCGCATGGAAGATGGCAGGATCCCCAAAGACACATTGTACAGCGAGCTCGCCACTGGTATCAGACCCACCGGCCGTCCATGTCTCCGTTATAAAGACGTCTGCAAACGCGACATGAAATCGTGTGACATTGATCACAAGTCGTGGGAGTCAGTTGCCAGCATTCGCCAGAGCTGGCGGGCAGCCATAAAGACAGGGCTAAATTGTGGCGAGTCGAAGAGACTTAGTAGTTGGCAGGAAAAAAGACAGAGGCGCAAGGGGAGAGCCAACTGTGCAACAGCCCCAACAAACAAATTTCTCTGCAGCACCTGTGGAAGAGCCTGTCACTCCAGAATTGGCCTTTATAGCCACTCCAGGCGCTGCTTCACAAACCACTGACCACCTCCAGGCGCGTATCCATTGTCTCTCGAGATAAGGAGGCCCAAAAGAAAGAATTACCCTTGAGAAGGTAGTGGTGAGATTGTCGCAGATACTTCAAAAATATAATCAACTGTACTTTTCTAAGTCAGTTTATTTAAGTCGGAGTGCATCTTTCACTTTCAAATCAGTATGTAATATCTGAACACTGTAATAACACTGCTGTTGTTCCCAATCATTCTGAGGATGTGGGTGCTGCTGAAAAGGCAGACCTTTATTGTCCACCCCGGTTTACCACGGAGAAGGTGGTGGTGGATGTTGCATGCAAATCGGGCTTGTTCCATAATAGGCTGACGATCCCCTCCACAAGATTAATACCCAGGTTTTGCAGAGTAACGTTTCCCTCAATCCTCTAACGATAAGACTTGGCTGGGCTCTGTATAAATTGCCCTGTATAAATGCATGGCCTTTCGGTCGACAGTCGGCGTTTGCAGATGCTACTAATTCAGGAGGAAGAGTATCTTTTGTAGCTTGGGTAGAAAGTTCAAAATGGTCAGAGATAGATTAAGAGAATGGGTAAAGCAGTGACCTATGGAGTTCAGTGTTCAGGATCATCTGCAAGGACAAAGAAGATTTTCAAAGTGGCGAAAGACTAGATCCTGAGGAACAGCAAAGAGATTTGGGTGTCCCTGTGCAGAATTCCCTAAACGTTGGTGTACAGGCAAAAAAGTAACCAGACAAGGCTAATCGAATGTTGGCCCCTTGGAATACAACGGGGAGCAAGTTATGCATCAGTTAGTCACAGAATCTGGACAAGTGTATCCGGTTTTGGCATGACGCCCCAAGAGGATATATTGGCCATATTGGAGGCAATGTAGTTTAGATTCACTAGAATGGTTCCAGGGCTAAACGGAATAAATTACGAGGACAATTTGCACAGAGGGATAATCTAATTTTGTTTTCAAAATGACAAATTTCTTCAAAAGGCGATATACGACACAATTGTGTTGCCTCGTCTGAGAATGCAGAACCAAGGAGCACAATCTTACAATTTGACCTTTGCCATTCAGGACTAAGAATTAGAAAGAAATTTTCCACACATAGGATAGCGGAACTCCGAAACAAGCTCCCCAAAAGAGTGTAGCTCAACAAATTTTCGTAAGTTAAGCTTATTAAGGTGTATAGAGTAAAGGTGGGTAACTGCAGCTGAGGTACAGATCAGCGATTATCAAGCTGAATGGATGAACAGGCTCAATGATGGCCAGTAATCATGTACCTCCGAAATTTGGTTTACGCTCTAATGCTCCCTCCTATGCATTGTACGTTTACCAACGAACTGTCATGAAGAGTTTTGCGGTAAAATGATTGTGGCAAATGTTCTTCTTCACTTCCTGCACATTAATCTGGGGGAGCGGATCTACCACCCATTCTAGAACCTGTCCGATTGTCATTCAATGGATTCAAGTGGAAAGTAACCTCAGACTTGGTGTAAGGCAGGTAAAGGACCGCCCGCCCCTCCAATTTCCTCTGGGTCAGTTATTTTAGAACTGGTGCTATTGTAGCATAACAGTTTGTGATATTTTACTGTGGTAATAATGTCTGCTGTATTTCCATAATTGACAACAGTGCTTACGCTTTCAAAGATACTTGAACGTTTGTGAAGGAATTTGCAGATCCTGAGATTTTGAATGACATAATATAAGGGAAAGTCCTTTCTATGTACAGCCTATGCAGTTGGTGCTCTCTAACAGATCGCAAAGGCCTCAAATCCTGGAAATGTCGATTTTCACCCTCAAACCTCTCCATGACTCCTATCCGTAGTGGGAGCCAAAGCTAAACAGGCATTCATAATTTGTACCATACCAGAAATAGGCAGTGACCTCGGGGCTAAAAGGACTGAGGAAATTAAAGAAATTGATATCAGGCAAAGTTTGACGTTTGACATCTTCTGTTGTGTCCTTTTTGCTAGGAAGTGGTAGAAGGCGGTCACAACAGTCCAATTCATCATGGGCTTCTAATTTCCACCATAGGAAATTACCACAAGTAACACTTTGTAGCTCATGAATAGACGTTAATGAGCAGGGGAATGGCTTCTAGGTAGGATATGTGTTATGTGGTTTGTAATATCTTTTTCGCTTAGACTGCCTTACATTACAGGTTACGCACTATCAAATATATAAATTAAGGTGAAAAAAAATCTCTGAATTGATGCATTTACCGTAACCGTGATTATAGCCATATCCTGTGGAACAAAGAGATTTGACTTAACATTGTATTCAAAGAATGAATTGGACATCCACATTTTCAGCATAATATTTTTCACATGGACTATTTCCTAAATTATGGATTGACATATTTCTTTAGAAACTAGAGTGAATCTGCCAATCATGCACACCTCAATTCAATTTATTGATCTTTTAATCCACTGTTTTGATAAGACCATACCTCTCTGACGCCATAATCGTATATCTGCACACATTCTACATTTGCATGTGCTTCGAAGGTTAAATATCTTTAGAGTATTTTTCCCGGAATTACCGAGTATATTCTCAAAAAAATGGAAAACATCAGAATGTTAACCATGGAACGACTTTGTATTCGAGAACTTCTAATTTTAACACGTGAGTCGAAGTCAATGAACAGCGAAATGGTGCAGTGAAGGGATTTGAATTTAGCTATTGACAATATACTTTAGCTCAAAATGTCCGTCATTGTTCTTGCCGAAGAAGTAAGTGCATAAATTGAAAGACAATACATGATATAACTTGCAGCATTTATCAAATCCATATTCATAGCCACGTCCTGTAAGGCAGATTTGTGTTAACATTGTCTGCAGAGATTCAATTAAAAATCCACGTCTTCAAGGGCGCAGTGGTCAGCACCGCAGCCTCACAGCTCCAGCGACCCGGGTTCAATTCTGGGTACTGCCTGTGCGGAGTTTGCAAGTTCTCCCTGTGACCGTGGGTTTTCGCCGGGTGCTCCGATTTCCTCCCACAGTCAAAGACTTACAGGTTGATAAGCAAATTGGCCATTATAAATTGCCCCAATTTAGGTAGGGATATGGGATTAATGTAGGATTAGTATAAATGAGTGGTTGATGTTCCGCACAGACTCGGTGGGCCGAAGGTCCTGTTTCAGTGCTCTATCTGTAAATAAATTAACATTATCGGGTACTTGTCTTGGCGAATTATGGATTGGCATAAAGCTTTGCCAACACATTAATGTGACCATTCATGTTGCTTTATTGCTTCATTTCGCATTAACTATTCTTTCAACCAGTTTTTACACAAAAATCTATCTCCATGACCAGGAAAACAGGAATTTATATTTATATGTATGTATTTATTTATTTTAACATTTATTTCTCTGGTGATAATAACAGATCATCAGACTACTATGTCTGGACTCTGAAAATGTCCTATCAATGGGTTGGAAATGACAGCCCAGTGGGAGTCTGCATAATTGCACATCCATCACATTTTGAAGTGTTCCAAAGTTAGGATTTATCTAAACCTCTCCAATAAACCAGAATATATTCTCACAAGAAAGGAAGACACCAGACTTCAAAGAATAAAAAAAAAAATCTATATTCTCCGCTTTTACTTCTTTCAGTTTGGTAAAACAGTATATCTTCTAGGCATCACTCAATTCTCTTTGAATCAATCAGCCATTTAGTCCTTCTCCCCTGCTGTTTTTGCGTAGCCCTGCATCCTGTTCCTCTTCAAGAATATTTCCAGTTCCCTTTTGAAACTTGCTATTGTATCTGATTTCATCAACCTTTCAGGCCCTGCTTTCTGGATCATAGGAACTCAATGTGTAACAACTTCTCCTCCTCTCCCCTGTCGTTCCGTTGTCAAATATCTTACACATGTTTCCGTGGATTCCTCCCAGCAATGGAAGAAAAAGTGTGCCAGTATTTACTCCTAATTTTGACCTCATGATTATACCTCGCCACAACCTGATCTAATGAGAATAATCTTTACGTTTCTAGTGTCTATACATAAGTGAAATCCCTCACACCATGTACCTTCTGCAGATCTCCTCAGCATTCTTCCTAATGTGTGGTGCCCTAAATGATTGTAGCTAATATGAAATAAGAGAAGAAATAGACATTTCATCTCTTCGAACGTGCTCCGCAATTCAATAAGATCAGAGCTAGCCTGTCTTCAACCATAACTGTAGCTTCCACCATTATCTGCACATCGATTTCCTTTGGTTTCCAAAAGTCTTTCAATCTTTATATTGACTCTATTCAATGACTGGGTACCCTTCTTTGTGGTAGAGAATTGCAAAGATTCACAATCCACTGCGCGAGGAAACAACCCCTTATCTCAGTCCAAAATGACGTTGGGAGACCATGACACTTAGTTTTATAATGGCACGCAAGGTGGAGTCATCCTTCCAGCATCTACCCTATATAGTTCATTAAGAATTTACTGTATATCAATGAGATTCCCTCTCATTCTTCTAAAGTCTACGTAGTCTACTGAATCTGTCCTCATACGAGAATCACTTCATTCCATGAATCAGTCTGTTGAACATTCGTTGTACTCCCGAGATGGCGTCCTTTGGTTAGGACAATAAATCTATGTGCAGTGCTTCTGCTGTGGACTCTCAATGACCCTACACAATCCCAGTAAATCTTTTTTAAAATCTTATTTGCAATCGCTTCATAATAAAGACACCCACATCATTTTCTTTCATTGTCTGCTGTAGCTGTCTGGTAACATTCTTTTTTTAGAACATTACAGCGCAGTACAGGCCCTTCGGCCCTCGATGTTGCGCCGACCTGTGAAACCATCTGACCTACACTATTCCATTTTCATCCATATGTCTATCCAATGACCACTTAAATGCCCTTATAGTTGGCGAGTCTACTACTGCTGCAGGCAGGGCGTTCCACGCCCCTACTACTCTCTGGGTAAAGAAACTACCTCTGACATCTGTCCTATATCTATCACCCCTCAACTTAAAGCTATGTCCCCTCGTGTTTGCCATCACCATCCGAGGAAAAAGACTCTCACTATCTACCCTATCTAACCCTCTGATTATCTTATATGTCTCTATTAAGTCACCTCTCCTCCTCCTTCTCTCCAACGAAAACAACCTCAAGTCCCTCAGCCTTTCCTCATAAGACCTTCCCTCCATACCAGGCAACATCCTAGTAAATCTCCTCTGCACCCTTTCCATAGCGTCCACATCCTTCCGATAATACGGTGACCAGAACTGCATGCAATACTCCAGGTGCGGTCTCACCAGAGTTTTGTACAGCTGCAGCATGACCTCATGGCTCCGAAACTCGATCCCCCTACTAAGAAAATCTAACACACCATATGCCTTCTTAACAGCCCCATTAATCTGGGTAGCAACCTTCAGGGATTTATGCACCTGGACACCAAGATCTCTCTGTTCATCTACACGACCAAGAATCTTCCCATTAGCCCAGTACTCTGCATCCCTGTTACTCCTTCCAAAGTGAATCACCTCGCATTTTTCCGCATTAAACTCCATTTGCCATCTCTCAGCCCAGCTCTGCAGCCTATCTATGTCCCTCTGTACCCTACAACATCCTTCGGCACTATCCACAACTCCACCGACCTTAGTGTCATCCGCAAATTTACTAACCCACCCGTCTACACCCTCTTCCAGGTCATTTATAAAAATGACAAACAGCAGTGGCCCCAAAACAGATCCTTGCGGTACACCACTAGTAACTAAACTCCAGGATGAACATTTGCCATCAACCACCACCCTCTGTCTTCTTTCAGCTAGCCAATTTCTGATCCAAAGCACTAAATCACCTTCAACCCCATACTTCCGTATTTTCTGCAATAGCCTACCGTGGGGAACCTTATCAAACGCCATACTGAAATCCATATACACCACATCCACTGATTTACCCTCATCCACCTGTTTGGTCACCTTCTCCATAAACTCAATAAGGTTTGTGAGGCACTACCTACCCATCTCAAAACCGTGCTGACTATCGCTAATTAACTTATTCTTTTCAAGATGATTATAAATCCTGTCTCTGATAACCTTTTCCAATATTTTACCCACAACCGAAGTAAGGCTCACAGGTCTATAATTACCAGGGCTGTCTCTACTCCCCTTCTTGAACAAGGAGACAACATTTGCTATCCTCCAGTCTTCCAGCAATATTCCTGTCGACAATGACGACATAAAGATCAAGGACAAAGGCTCTGCAATCTGCTCCCAGAGAATCCTAGGATAAATCCCATCTGGCCCAGGGGACTTATCTATTTTCACACTTTCCAAAATTGATAACACCTCCTCCTTGTGAACCTCAATCCCATCTAGCCTAGTAGCCTGAATCTCAGTATTCTCCTCGACAACATTTTCTTTCTCTACTGTAAATACTGACGCAAAATATTCATTTAACACTTCCCCTATCTCCTCTGATTCCACACACAATTTCCCACTACTATCCTTGATTGGCCCTAATCTAACTCTGGTCATTCTTTTATTCCTGATATACGTATAGAAAGCGTTAGGGGTTTCCCTGATCCTATCCGCCAATGACTTCTCGTGTCCTCTCCTCGCTCTTCTTAGCTCTCCCTTCAGATCCTTCCTGGCTAGCTTGTAACTCTCAAGCGCCCTAACTGAGCCTTCACGTCTCATTCTAACATAAGCCTTCTTCTTCCTCTTGACAAGCGCTTCAACTTCTTTAGTAAACCACGGCTCCCTCGCTCGACAACTTCCTCCCTGCCTGACAGGTACATACTTATCAAGGACACACAGTAGCTGCTCCTTGAATAAGCTCCACATTTCGATTGTTCCCATCCCCTGCAATTTCCTTCCCCATCCTATGCATCCTAAATCTTGCCTAATTGCATCATAATTTCCTTTCCCCCAGCTATAATTTTTGCCCGGCGGTATATACCTGTCCCTGCCCATCGCTAAGGTAAACCTAACCGAATTGTGATCACTATCACCAAAGTGCTCAACTACATCTAAATCTAACACCTGGCCGGGTTCATTACCCAGTACCAAATCCAATGTGGCATCGCCCCTGGTTGGCCTGTCTACATACTGTGTCAGAAAACCCTCCTGCACACACTGGACAAAAACTGACCCATCTAAAGTACTCGAACTATAGTATTTCCAGTCGATATTTGGAAAGTTAAAGTCCCCCATAACAACTACCCTGTTACTCTCGCCCCTGTCGAGAATCATCTTCGCTATCCTTTCCTCTACATCTCTGGAACTATTTGGAGGTCTATAGAAAACTCCCAAAAGGGTGACCTCTCCTCTCCTGTTTCTAACCTCGGCCCAGACTACCTCAGTAGACGAGTCCTCAAACGTCCTTTCTGCCGCTGTAATACTTTCCTTGATTAACAATGCCACACGCCCCCCCCCCCTCTTTTACCATCTCCTCTGTTCTTACTGAAACATCTAAATCCCGGAACCTGCAACATCCATTCCTGCCCCTGCTCTACCCATGTCTCCGAAATGGCCACTACATCGAGATCCCAGGTACCAACCCATGCTGCAAGCTCACCCACCTTATTGCGGATGCTCCTGGCGTTGAAGTAGACACACTTTAAACCAGGTTTTTGCTTGCCAGTGCCTTCTTGCATCCTTGTAACCTTATCCCTGATCTCACTACTCTCAACATCCTGTACACTGGAACTACAATTTAGGTTCCCATTCCCAAGCTGAATTAGTTTAAACCCCCCTGAAGAGCACTAGCAAATCTCCCCCCCCCAGGATATTGGTACCCCTCTGGTTCAGGTGAAGACCATCCTGTTTGTAGAGGTCCCACCTACCCCAGAAAGAGCCCCAATTATCCACGAAACTAAAACCCTCCCTCCTGCACCATCCCTGCAGCCACGTGTTCAACTCCTCTATCTCTCTATTCCTCACTTCACGATCACGTGGCACGGGCAACAACCCAGAGATAACAACTCTGTTTGTTCTCGCTCTAAGCTTCCACCGTAGCTCCCTGAATTTCTGCCTTAAATCCCCATCTCTCTTCCTACCTATGTCGTTGGCGCCTATGTGGACCACGACTTGGGGCTGCTCCCCCTCCCCCTTAAGGATCCCAAAAACATGATCCAAGACATCATGAACCCTGGCACCTGGGAGGCAACATACCAACCGTGAGTTCTGTGGTTCGTGTGCACAGCCCCTCTGATTGCCAATATTTCCCAATCTTTCTGCATTTTAAAACATTCAGTTTTCCCCCTTTTTTTCTACTGAAGTGGATAGCTTCGCATTTCTCCACATTATATTCTACCTTCCACCTTCTTGCCCATTGACTTAACCTGTCCTAATGCTTGTCAGTTCCATTTGCATCCTCCTCACAGCTTTCTTTGCCATCTAAGATTGAGTCGCTAGCAAACTTGGTTACATTACATCCAGTTCACTCATCTAATTCGTTAATATCGTTTGGAAATAGCTGATATGCAAGCATTGGTCCTTGTGTTACCGAACTCGTTATGACCTTCCAACCCGAAAATGACCCGTTATTCCTACTCTCTGTTTTCTGTCCGTTAATCAATCCTCAATCCATTCTCATATAATACCCCCAATCCCATTAAGTAACCTCTTGTGTGGTACTTTATGGAAGTTGATTTGAAAAGTTAAACACACTGCATCCACTGGTTTCGGCTTATGTATCCAAACCATTTCATCCAGGCTTGTCAAACACAACTTATCTTTCATGCAGATGATTTATGATTGTCTACCTGCCCTGTTTGCATGCTCCTAATCATAAATTCTAGCATTTTTTGTCTTACTGATTTCAGGCTTACTGGCCAATAATTCCCTGTTTTCTCTCCCTGTTCCCTGTTCCTTTTTTGAAAAGTTGTGTTACGAGTGCCACCTTCCAATCCACAGTGACCATTGTAGAATCTAAGGAATTCTGGAAGATGAAAACTAATATATCCTCTATCTCTGTGGCTGCTTTAAAAAAAAATCTAATGCATAGGCTTTCAGGTCCATGGGATGTGTTGCCTCGCTTTCAGTTTGATGAGCTACTGAACCAGGCTAATTACTTTTGCACTTACCTATCGTTTAATAAATGTTAACTTTGTCTTTCAGTTGCAAACCCACAGGGTCTGCATCCGAATGTTGGAATCTAGGAATTCAGTATCTCTCATGCATGCCGCTTGTTCTCAATTGTCAGATTTATAGAAATTCCCGGTTTTATTTTTGGAAGCCGCTACCGAAAGCACTGTCTGACTTTCCTCTTCAGCTGTTGAATTTGTGAAGTTGTGACTTTCATAAAATAAAACTGAAAAGGACACAGCTCTTTTTAACAGTAAAGAATTATATTTATCATCGTTTTGATAATACTGGTTGGATAAATTTGGACTGCATTCGGGTAAAGAAACACAAATCAGAGCAGAACAGCCTTTCTGAGTAACTCAACGAGTCAGTGACCTAATTTAATCATATGCATATTTTATGCCTGCAAGTAGACCCATCCTGAGGTGAATTAAACTAATTGAGCTAAAGATTCTTGAACAGCGCAATGTTATTTAATTGCAAACGTCTCAGTTACTGGACAATGGTTTTGACTGATATCACTGTAGTTGGATTAAAATGTACACCCGACTCTCAGGTTGATGGTTCGGGTTAATGTTACCCGGGATTTCCACTGTCCCTCATTCGGTGAAGTCACAAGAACAACTGGCATTGCTGTCGCACTTTTAACACGATAAAACATCTCAAGGCTCTTCAAAGGCCGTAATCAATTTGACAGCGAGGTATGTAGGGAAAAAACGGACTTCTGATAATATTGTAGAGAAGCAATTGGATATCAAGAGGGTCCGTTATCAGTTTAGAAAGCATGCATTAGCACAGCTATTTGCAAACAAATTTTCATTCCCGTTCATAAAGCTTTCATTTACAAATTATTGATCTCTTTGGTCTACTTTTTAATAAGTATCTATTTCTTTGCCAACTGATACATTGAAAGGAAATATATTTTGATTCTTTTCTTTCCAGAGAAATTATAACTCACCCGAGTGAGCATCACAGCTAGTGCAGATAGTCTAAGAGGCCACTTTTGACCTTTTGTGAATGATGTATTTGGAAACAGCACTAAATAAACTGCAGTTCTCAAAGCTCTGTGTTTGGATTTAACATTCCCGTGCTCTGGATTATTATTTTCACCTCTGGATTATTGGTTCAGTCACACATTGAGACTGCAGAGCCTGGTACATCCTGGGTAGGAGCTTGTTTTGCTGTTTGCTAAAGTGTCACCTGAACTTTCTGTTTGCACCAAGGTTTCAGTCGGGCAGTTTGTGTTGTATTTTGTGCTGAGACTGTTAAGGCTCAGGGGGCAGGTAGCACAGCATCGGACTGCAAGAGCGTTGACCAAATCCCAATGCACATCTTGTACTGCAGCCCAAGATCAGTTTCATCTCCTTGACTTTAATGGCCTTCTGGGTTAAAAGGGACAGAATTTCAGCTTGCCAACCGAGTGTTGTATTGGCATTTATTTCGGTTAAGTTGAGTAGGAATAAAGATTGAGGTCTTTAACAGGCGCCAAATCTGTGTTGCTATCTGTACACTCGGACGGCTGGTTAAAAAAAACACATTCTGAAGTCATGGTTAAGGAACCGGCCCAGGTGAAGATGAAGGTAAAAAAGAACATCGATTAACTACAATTCCGCTGTTTGAAATTTACAGAAATCAATAAAATAAATATCAGAATTAAGACCATTACCTCTGTAGTAGTTTCCTGCAGCCGGTGCTGTGAAATAAATTGAATTGTGTTAACATTGACTTCGGGAAATCGCATAGAACAACGATTTATTGCACATAATTTCAATGGTTCATGCCGTCAGAAACAGGCCCCAGCACAGAAATTAAACATCCGCTGCCCCTTTTACAATTAACAGCAACTATTTCAACATATGGGGCTGATTTAAAAAAAAATCTTTCACAGGAAGTGGGCCACGCTGGCTTGGCCAACAATTATTGACCATCTCTAATTACCCTTGAGAAGGTAGTGGTGAGATTGTCGCAGATACTTCAAAAATATAATCAACTGTACTTTTCTAAGTCAGTTTATTTAAGCCGGAGTGCGTCTTTCACTTTCAAATCAGTATGTAATATCTGAACACTGCAATAATATTGCTGTTGTTCCAATTCATTCTGAGAATGTGGGTGCTGCTGAAAAGGCAGGCCTTTATTGTCCACCCTGGTTTACCACGGAGAAGGTGTGGTGGATCTTGCATGCAAATCGGGCCTGTTCCATAATCGGCTGACGATCCCCTCCACAAGATTAATACCCAGGCTTTGTAGAGTAACGTTTACCTCAATCATATAACGATAAGACTTGGCTGGGCTCTGTATAAATTGCCCTGCATAAATGCATGTCCTTTCAATCTACAGTCGGCGTTTGCAGGTGATACTAATTCAGGAGGAAGAGTATCTTTTGTAGCTTAGGTAGAAAGTTCAAAATGGTCAGAGATAGATTAAGAGAATGGGTAAAGCAGTGACCTATGGAGTTCAGTGTTCAGGATCATCCGCAAGGACAAAGAAGATTTTCAAAGTGGCGAAAGACTAGATCCTGAGGAACAGCAAAGAGATTTGGGTGTCCCTGTGCAGAATTCCCTAAAAGTTGGTGTACAGGCAAAAAAGTAACCAGACAAGGCTAATCGAATGTTGGCCCCTTGGAATACAACGGGGAGCAAGTTATGTATCAGTTAGTCACAGAATCTGGACAAGTGTAACCGGTTTTGGCATGACGCCCCAAGAGGATAGATTGGCCATATTGGAGGCAATGTAGTTTAGATTCACTAGAATGGTTCCAGGGCCAAATGGATTAAATTATGAGGACAATTTGCACAGAGGGATAATCTTATTTTGTTTTCAAAATGACAAATTGCTTCAAAAGGCGATATACGACACAATTGTGTCGCCTAGTCTGAGAATGCAGAACCAATGAGCACAATTTTAAAATTTGACCTTTGCCATTCAGGACTAAGAATTAGAAAGAAGTTTTCCACACATAGGATAGCGGAACTCCGAAACAAGCTCCCCAAAAGAGTGTAGCTCAACAAATTTTCGTAAGTTAAGCATATTAAGGTGTATAGAGTAAAGTTGTGTAACTGGAGCTGTGGTACAGATCAGCGATTATCAAACTGAATGGATGAACAGGCTCAATGATGGCCAGTAATCATGTACCTCCGAAATTTGGTTTACACTCTAATGCTCCCTCCTATGCATTGTACGTTTACCACCCGAACTGTCATGAAGAGTTTTGCGGTAAAATAATTGTGGCAAATGTTCTTCTTCACTTCCTGCACATTAATCTGGGGGGAGTGGATCGACCACCCATTCTAAAACCTGCCCGATTGTCATTCAATGGACTCAAGTAGAAAATAACCTCAGACTTGGTGTAAGGCAGGGAAAGGACAGCCCGCCCCTCCAATTTGCTCTGGGTCTGTTATTTTAAAACTGTAACTTAACAGTTTGCGATATTTTACTGTGGTAATAATGTCTGCTGTATTTCCATAATTGACAACAGTGCTTACGCTTTCAAAGATACTTGAACGTTTGTGAAGGAATTTGCAGATCCTGAGATTTTGAATGACATAATATAAGGGAAAGTCCTTTCTATGTACAGCCTATGTAATTGGTGCTCTCCAACAGATCGCAAAGGCCTCAAATCCTGGAAATGTCCATTTTCACCCTCAAACCTCTCCATGACTCGTAGCCATAGTGGGCATCTAAGCTAAACAGGCATTCATAATTTGTACCATACCAGAAATAGGCAGTGACCTAGGGGCTAAAAGGACTGAAGAAATTAAAGAAATTGATATCAGGCAAAGTTTGACGTTTGACATCTTCTGTTGTGCTCTTTTTTCTGGGAAGTGGTAGAAGGAGGTCACAACAGTCCAATTAGTTCTTGGCTTCGAATTTCCACCATAGGAAATTACCACAAGTAACACTTTGTAGCTCATGAATAGACGTTAATGCGCAGGGGAATGGCTTCTAGGTAGGATATGTGTTATGTGCTTCGTAATATCTTTTTCGCTTAGAATGCCTTACATTGCAAGTTACGCACTATCAAATATATTAATTAAGGTGAAAGAAATCGCTGAATTGATGCATTTACCGTAACCGTGATTATAGCCATATCCTGTGGAACAAAAAGATTTGACTTAACATTGTATTCAAAGAATCAATTGGACATCCACATTTTTAGCATAATATTTTTCACATGGACTATTTCCTAAATTATGGATTGACATATTTCTTCAGAAACTAGAGTCAATCTGCCAATCATATACACCTCAATTCAACTTATTGATCTTTTAATCCACTGTTTTGATAAGACCATACCTCTCTGACGCCATAATCGTATATCTGCACACATTCTACATTTGCATGTGCTTCGAAGATTAAATATCTTTAGAGTATTTTTCCCGGAATTACCGAGTATATTCTCAAAAAAAATGGAAAACATCAGAATGTTAACCATGGAACGACTTTGTATTCGAGAGCTTCCGATTTTAACACGTGAGTCGAAGTCAATGAACAGCGGAATGGTGCAGTGAAGGGATTTGAGTTTAGCTATTGATAACATACTTTGAGCTCAAAATGTCCGTCTTTATTCTTGCCGAAGAAGCAAGTGCATAAATTGAAAGAAAATACATTGTATTAATTGCAGCATTTATCAAATCCATATTCACAGCCAAGGACTGTAAGGCAGATTTGTGTTAACGTTGTCTGCAGAGATTCAATTGAAAATCCACGTCTTCAAGGGCAGCACAGTGGCGCAGTGGTTAGCACCGCAGCCTCACAGCCACCCGCGTTCAATTCTGGGTACTGGCTGTGCAGAGGTTGCACATTCTCCCTGTGCCCGCGTGGGTTTTCGCCGGGTGCTCTGGTTTCCTCCCACAGCCAAAAACTTGTTGATAGGTAAACTGGTAGGTAAATTGGCCATTATAATTTGCCCCTATTATAGGTAGGTGGGGATGTGGTAGGAATATGGGATTAATATCGGATTAGTATAAATGTGTGGTTGATGGTCAGCACAGACTCGGTGGGCCGAGGGGCCTGTTTCAAACCCACAAGGTTTATCCAACCTCTCCTCATAACTAATGCCCTCCAGACCAGGCAAAATCCTGGTAAACCTACTCTATACCCTCTCCAAAGCCTCCACATCCTTCTGGTAGTGTGGCGACCAGAATTGCAAGCAATATTCTAAGTGTGGCCTAACTAAAGTTCTGTACATCTGCAGCATGACTTGCCTATTTTTATACTCCATGCCCCGACCGATGAAGGCAAGCATGCCATATGCCTTCTTGACCACCTTATCCACCTGCGTTGCCACTTTCAGTGACCTGTGGACCTGTATACCCATATCTCTCTGCCTGTCAATACTCCTAAGGGTTCTGCCATTTACTGTATACTTCCCACCTGCATTTGACCTGCCAAAATGCATTACCTCACATTAGTCCGAATTTAACTCCATCTGCCATTTCTCCGCCCAAGTCTCAAACCGATCTATATCCTGCTGTATCCCCTGACAATCCTCATCACTGTCTGCATCTCCACCAACCTTTGTGTCATCCACAAACCTACTAATCAAACCAGCTACAGTTTCCTCCAAAATATTTATATATACTACAAACAGCAAATGTCCCAGCACTGATCCCTGCAGAACACCACTAGTCACATCCCTCCATTCAGAAAAGCACCCTTCCACTGCTACCCTCTGTCTTCTATGACGCAGCCAGTTCTGTATCAATCTTGCCAGCTCCCCTCTGATCCCATGTGACTTCACCTTTTGTATCAGTCTGCCATGAGGGACCTTGTCAAAGGCTTTACTGAAGTCCATGATGAACATCCACTGCCCTTCCTTCATCAATCATCTTCGTCACTTCCTCAAAAAACTCAATCAAATTAGTAAGACACGACCTCCTCTTCACAAAACCATGCTGCCTCTCGCTAATAAGTCCATTTGTTTCCAAATGGGAGTAAATCCTGTCCCGAAGAATCCTCTCTAATAATTTCCTTACAACTGACATAAGGCTCACTGTCCTATAATTTCCTGGATTATCCTTGCTACCCTTCTTAAACAAAGGTAGTCCTCTGTACGTCGGTAGGACTCTCCAGTCCTCTGGGACCTCACCAATGAGGTAGCCAATGAGGATGCAAAGAATTCTGTCAAGGCCCCAGCAATTTCTTCCCTTGTCTCCCTCAGTATTCTGGGGTAGATCCCATCAGGCCCTGGGGACTTATCTACCTTAATGCTTTGCAAGACACCCAACACCTCCTCCTTTTTGATAATGAGATGACTGAGACTATCTACTCTTCCTTCCCTATGCTCATCATCCACCAAGTCCTTCTCTTTGGTGAATACTGATGCAAAGTATTCAGTTAGTACCTCGCCCATTTCCTCTGGCTCCACACATAGATTCCCTTCTCTGTCCTTGAGTGGGCCAACCTTTTCCCTTGTTACCCTCTTGCTCTTTATATATGTATAAAAAGCCTTGGGATTTTCCTTAATCCTGTTTGCCAATGACATCTCAGAACCCCTTTTCGGCCTCCTGACTCCTTGCTTAAGTTCCTTCCTACTGTCTTTATATTCCTCAAGGGATTCGTCTGTTCTGAGCCTTCTTGCCCTTACAAATGCTACCTTTTTCTTTTTGACGAGGCTCACAATATCCCACGCTATCCAAGGTTCCCGAAACTTACCAAACTTATCCTTCTTCCTCACAGGAACATGCTGGTTCTGGATTCTAATCAGCTGACATTTGAAAGACTCCCACATGTCAGATGTTGATTTACCCTCAAACAGCCGTCCACAATCTAAATTCTTCAGTTCCTGCATAATATTGTTATAATTAGCCTTCCCCCAATTTAGCACCTTCACCCGAGGACTACTCTTATCCTTATCCACAAGCATCTTAAAACTTATGGAATTATGGTCACTGTTTCCGAAATGCTCCCCTTGTGAAACTTCGACCACCTGGCCGGCTCATTCCCCAATACCAGGTCCAGTACGGCCCCAGACCTTATTGCAGTATCTACGTGTGTTTCAAGACGCCCTCCTGGATGCTCCTCACAAATTCTGCCCCATCCAAGCCCCTAGCACTAAGTGAGTCCCAGTCAATATAGGGGAATTTAAAATCACCCACCACTACAAACCTGTTTCCTTTACATCTTTCCAAAATCTGTCTACATATCTGCTTCTCTACCTCTCGCTGGCTGTTGGGAGGCCTGTAGTAAACCCCCAACATCGTGACTGCACCCTTCCTATTCCTGAGCTCCACCCATATTGCCTCGCTGCATGACCCCTCCGAGGTGTCCTCCCGCAGTACAGCTGTGATATTCTCCTTAACCTACACGTTACAGGAGAGGTCCCAGAAGACTGGAAAATAGCCAATTTTGTACCTTTGTTTAAGAAGGGTGGCAAGGATAATCCAGAAAATTATACGCTGGTGAGCCTTACGTCAGTGGTAGGGAAATTATTAGAGAGGATTATTTGGGACAGGATTTACATTTGGAAACAAATGAACTTTTTAGCGAGAGACAGCATGGTTTTGTAAAGTGGAGTTCGTGTCTTTCTAATTTGATTGCGTTTTTTGAGGAAGTGGCAAAGATGATTGATGAGGGAAGGGAGGTGGATGTTATATTTTTGGTCTTTAGTAAAGCCTTTGACAATGTCCCGCATGGCAGACTGGTGCAAAAGGTGAAGTCACACGGGATCAGAGGTGAGCTGGCAAGATGGATACAGATCTGGCTCAGTCATAGAAGACAGAGGGTATCAGTGGATGGGTGTTTTCCTGGATGGAGAGATGTGACTGGTGGTGTTCCGCAGGGATCAGTGCTGGGCCCTTTGCTGTTTGTAGTATATATAAATGATTTGGAGGACAATGCAGCTGGTCTGATCAGTAAGTTTGCAGATGACAAAAAGTTTGGTGGAGTTGCGGATAGCGATGAGGATTGTCAGGGGATGCAGCAGGATATAGATCAGTTGGAGACTTGGGCGGAGAAATGGCAGATGGAGTTTAATCTGGACAAATGTGAGGTAATGCATTTGGGAAGGTCTAATACATGTGGGAGGTATACAGTAAATGGCGGAACCCTTAGGAGTATTGACAGGCAGAAAAATCTGAGCGTACAGGTCCACAGGTCACTGAAAGTTGCAAAGCAGGTGGATAAGGTAGTAATGAAGGCTTACATCATGCTTGCCTTCATTGGTCGGGGCATAGAGTATAAAAATTGGTAAGTCATGTTGCAGCTGTACAGAACCTTAGTTAGGCCACACTTAGAATATTGTGTACAATTCTGGTCGCCACACTACTAGAAGGACGTGGAGGCTCTGGAGAGGGTACAGAGTAGGTTTAACATGGTGTTGCCTGTTCTGGAGGGCATTAGTTATGAGGAGAGGTTGGAAAAACTCGGATTTTTTCACTGGAATGACGGAGGTAGAGGGGCGACATGATGGAGGGTTACAAAGTTATGAGTGGCATGGACAGAGTGGATAGTCAGAAGCTTTTTCCCAGGGTGGAAGAGTCAGTTACTAGGGGACATAGGTTTAAGGTGTGAGGGGATTTAGAGGCATCTGTGAGGCAAGTTTTTTACACAGAGGATGGTGAGTGCTTGGAACTTGCTGCCAGGGGATGTGGTGGAAGCAGATAGGATGGCGACGTTTAAGTGACATCTTGACAAATATATGAATAGGAAGGGAATAGAGGGATATGGGCCCCGGAAGTGCAGAAGGTTTTAGTTTAGACAGGAATCAAGATCGGCGCAGGCTTGGAGGGCCGAATGGCCTGTTCCTGTGCTATACTGTTCTTTGTTCTTTGTTGTTTAACCAGTAATGCAACTCCACCACCCCCTTTACATCCCCCTCCATCCCACCTGAAGCTTCTAAATCTTGGAACATTTAGCTGCCAATCCTGTCCTTCCCTCAACCAAGTCTCTGTAATGGCAACAACATCATAGTTCCAAGTATTAATCCAAGCTCTAAGTTGATCTGCCTTACCTGTTATACTTCTTGCATTGAAACAAATGCACTTCAGACCACCAGTCCCGCTGTTCTCTGCAACATCTCCCTGCCTGCTCTTCCTCTCAGTCTTACTGGCATTATTTACTCGTTCCCCTTCATTTATTTCACTTGCTGTCCTACTGCTCTGGTTCCCATCCTCCTGCCACACCAGTTTAAAGCCTCCCGAGTGACATTAGCAAACCTCGCAGTCAGGATATTTGTGCCCCTCCAGTTTAGAAGCAACCCATCCTTCTTGTACAGGTCCCATCTGTCCCTGAAGAGATCCCAATGGTCCAGATATCTGAAACCCTCCCTTCTACACCAGCTGTTCATCCACGTGTTTAGCTGCACTCGCTTCCTATTTCTAGCCTCACTGGCACGTGGCACAGGGAGTAATCCCGAGATTACAACCCTAGAGGTCGTGTTTTATAACTTTCTGCCTAACTCCCTAAACTCCCCCTGCAGGACATCATCACTCTTCCTGCCTATGTCGTTGGTATCGATGTGTACCACAACCTCTGGCTGTTCACCCTCCCCCTTCAGAATGCCCCCTGCCTGTTCAGAGACATCCTTGATCCTGGCATTAGGGAGGCAACATACCATCCTGGAGTCTCTTTCACGCCCACAGAAGCACCTATCGGTGCCCCTAACTATAGAGTCCCCTGTAACTATTGCTCTTCTGCGTTTTGTCCCTCCCTGCTGAACAACAGTGCCAGCCGTGGTGCCACTGCTCTGGCTGCTGCTGTTTTCCGCTGATAGGCCATCCGCCCCAACAGCATCCAAAACTGTATACTTGTTAGAGAGGGGGATAGCCACAGGGGATTCCTGCACTGACTGCCTGCCCCTTCTCGCGGTCACCCATTTATCTGCCTGCACCTTGGGTGTAACCACTTCTCTAAAACTCCTGTCTATGATGCTTTCCACCACCTGCATGCTCCTGAATACATCCAGTTGCTTCTCCAACCGATCCATGCGGTCTGTGAGGAGCTGCAACTGGGTACACTTCCTGCAGATGTAGTCGACCGAAACACTGGAAGCATCACGGACTTCCCACATCTCACAGGTAAAGCACCTCCCCCCCTCTAACTGTCATTTCTACCACTATTTAGTCCATTAATTAATATAAAATTAATAATGGGCAGGTAATCTCCATTTGTGATGTTGATTGAGGGATAACATTTGGCCAGGAAAACAGGGATAAGTCCCCTACTCTGCTTCGCAACAGTGCCACGCAATTTTTTCCGCCCACCTGAGAGGGCAGACGGGGCCTTGGTTCAATGTTTCATCTGAAAGACTGCACCTCCAACAGTTGAGCATTCCCTCACTATTGCACTGGACTGCAAGTCTTTGATTTTGAATCCTCAACCGTCTGATGGAGGAGAGAGATGTGGGGAGGTTGACAGGTTTATGGAAGAGTTAGAAAGCTTAGGTTCTGAGAAGTTCCAGGCATGGTAGAGGGAATAAAATTGAGGATGCGAAAGAAGCCAGAATCGGAAGAGTGCAGCGATGTATGATTGAAGGAGGTGACGGAGATTGCAAGGAGTGACACTTTGAAAGGATTTGAAAATGAAGATGAGATATCTAAAATTGGGGCAGCCAATATAGATTAGTGAGCAGGGTTGATTGGTGAATGGTAGTCAAAATAGGGGCAGTGGGGTTTTTGTTGAGTTCAAGTTTATGTAAGTTTGATGATGGGAGGCTGGTCAGGAGAGCAATGGAAGAGTCAAGTGTATAGCTAACAAAGATCATCTCATTATGTTATCAATGAAAAATTGGGGTTTATTAGGTTGGTTTAGAAGTGAACTGTTGCAGTTCTGAAAGTAGCGCGTGAGCGTGGAATCAATGGCAAATCCTGGGGCAGGGCACATTTTCCCTGTTTTTCAGAAACATATGACAAAAATGCATTATACTCTTGACACTAATTTTATCAATAGAAAATTCACACAGTTAGTATTTTGCAACAGTGGAGTAGAGGTCAATGATCAGCACGGCGGGGTAGTGATCATATTTGTCATTGGCTATTAAGAACATATTTCTTTCTCAGAGTGTTGCCCACTTTTTATCAGTAAAATATATACAATGAAATGCAATAAATTTTGAGAGTGAAGACAATCACCATAATAAGGAGAATAAATTCCTGTGGAAAAAACGGACTTCTCGTAACATTGTAGAGAAGCAATTGGATATCAAAAGGGTCTGTTATCAGTTTAGAAAGCATGAATTGGCACAGCTATTTGCAAACAAATTTTCATTCCCGTCCATACAACTTTCATTTACAATTTATTGATCTCTTTGGTCTACTTTTTAATAAGTATCTATCTCTTTGACAACCAATACATTGGAACGAAATATGTTTTGATTTTTTTCTTTCCAGAGAAATTATAACTCACCCGAGTGAGCATCGTAGCTAGTGCAGATAGTCCAAGAGATCACTTTTGGCCTTTTGTGAATGATGTATTTGGAAGCAGTAATTTAAATTAAATCTCATTTTCAAACATTTCTACATTTTAAATACTCTAAAGATTGAAGTTTTTGTTTCCAGTTTCCACAATTGTCTTCATTGTAATGAAAAACATGCTAGTTAAAGACATGAAAAATCTGCAGTGACATTTAACCATTTATTATCTTCACTTTGAATAAGCAGGCTCATTTTTCGTGGCTTTAGATATCAATTCATTAATTTTTAGCATTTATCACAAAATTATAAATCCGCAGGTTGCTCCCCAGAATGATGGGATCTATAATCCTGCCTTCATATCTATTGTTTTCACACGAGTAGAGTTTAAGGGGCTGCAATTCTTGTTAGTTATATTAGCAGATGGAAGACTCATGAGCTTGTAAGAGATTTTTCTCTCTGTCCTGCAATTTATGCGTTGAGCTGCAAAATTTCCTTTTCTACAAGACGTTAATGAAACGGTTGCAGATAGTCTAAGAGGCCACTTTTGACCTTTTGTGAATGATGTATTTGGAAACAGCACTAAATAAACTGCAGTTCTCAAAGCTCTGTGTTTGGATTTAACATTCCCGTGCTCTGGATTATTATTTTCACCTCTGGATCATTAGTTCAGTCACACATTGAGACTGCAGAGCCTGGTAAATCCTGGGTAGGAGCTTGTTTTGCTGTTTGCTAAAGTGTCACCTGAACTTTCTGTTTGCACCAAGGTTTCAGTCGGGCAGTTTGTGCTGTATTTTGTGCTGAGACTGTTAAGGCTCAGGGGGCAGGTAGCACAGCGTCGGACTGCAAGAGAGGCGACCAAATCCCAATGCACATCTTGTACTGCAGCCCAAGATCAGTTTCATCTCCTTGGCTTTAATGGACATCTGGGTTAAAAGGGGCAGAATTTCAGCTTACCAACCGAGTGTTGTATTGGCAGTTTTTTCGGTTAAATTGAGTAGGAATAAAGATTTAGGTCTTTAACAGGTGCCAAATCTGTGTTGCTATCTGTCCATTCAGATGGCTGGTTAAAAAACAACATATTCTGAAGTGATGGTTAAGGAACCTGCTCAGGTGAAGATGAAGGTAGAAAAGAACATCTATTATCTCCAATTCTGCTGTTTAAAATTTACAGAAATCAATAAAATAAATATCAGAATTAAAGCCATTACCTCCGGCGGAGCTTCCTGGAGCTGGTGCTGTGAAATAAATTGAATTGTGTTAACATTGAAGTTGAGAAATCACATAGAACTACCATTTATTGTACATAGTGACAGTGGCAACGGTTCATGCCGTCATATTACAGGCCTCAGCACAGAAATTAAACATCCACTGCCCATTTTACAATGAACAGCACCGATTTCAACATATGGGGCTGATGTTTAAAAACAATTCTTTCACGGGAAGTGGGCCACGCTGGCTTGGCCAGCAATTTAGGGCAGCGCAGTGGCACAATGGTTAGAGGTGCAGTTAGCACCGCTGCCTCCTAGCTCCAGCGACCTGACTTCAGTTCTGAGTACTGCCTGTGCTGAGTTTGCAAGTTCTGTGACCGCGTGTTGCTGGGGTGTTCAGGTTTCCTCCCACAGACAATGATTTGCACGTTACTAGGTAAATTGGCCATTAATAATTGCAGTGTAGGTAGGTGGTTGGGAATGTGGGATTAGTATAAATGGGTGGTTGTTGGTCGACACAGACTCGGTATCTGTCAATAAATAATTAAATCAGTCATTGGGATGATGCTGGGAACTATTATTAAAGAAGTGCATTAACAATACACGTAGTATTGCTGATATAGTATGATGAGAGCAAGTCAGCATGGGTTTACTAAAGGGCGATCCTGTTTGACAAATTTATTAAAGTTTTTTGAGGATGTAACTAGTAGGATAGATAAAGAGGAACGAGTAGATGCAGTATCTGCATTTCCAAAAGGCATTCGATAAGGTGCCATACAATAGATTAATCGGCAAGATAGGACAATGGTGTTGGGGGTGATACATTAGCATGCCTGGAGGAATGGTTAAAAGACAGGAAGCAGAGAGTGGGCATAAATGGGGAATTTTCAAGTTGGCAAGCAGTGAATATTGGAGTGGCATAAGGATCAGTGCTGGGACCTCAGCTATTTGCACTCTATATTAATGACTTGGATGAAGATGCCGCGAGTAATGCATTTAAATCTGTTGATGATGCAAAGTTCTGTGGAAGGGTAAGCTGTGGGGAAGACATAGAGTGGCTGCAAAGACATATAGACAGGTTAAGTGAGTGGGCAACAAGATGGTAAATGGACTATAATGTAGGGAAATGTGAGGTTGTTCACTTTGGTCATAAAAATAGAAAGGCAGAATATTTTTTAAAAGGTGTGAAACTAGTAAGTGTTAATGTTCAGAGAGACTTGTGGGTACTCGTACAAGGAACACACACAGTTAACATGCAGGTACAGCAGCAGACTATTAGGATGGCAAATTACATGTTGGCCTTTATCGCAACAGTATTGGAGATAAGGAATAAAGAAGTCTTCCTAAAATTGTGCAGAGCTTTGATGAGACTGCACCTGGAATATTGTGTGCAGGTTTGGTCTTCACATTTAAGGAAGGATATACTTGCACTAGAGGCAGTGCAGCAAAGGTTTTCTAAATTGGTCCCTGGGATGAGGGGGCCGTCCTATGATGAGAGGCTGACTAAATTGGGCCTATATTCTTTGGAGTTTGGAAGAATGAAAGGCGATATAATTGAGACATACAAAATTCTGAAAGGGATTGATAGTGCAGAAACTGAGAGACTTTTTCCGCTTGTCACGGAACCTAGAACACGGGGCACAGTCTCAGGATAAGGGGCTGATCATTCAGGACTGAAATGAGGAGAAATTACTACACTCAAAGGGTTGTGAATCTTTGGAATCCTCTATCCCAGAGGCTTGTGGATGCTCCATCGTTGAATACATTTAAAGCTGGGATAGATAGATTTTTCATCTCGTGGGGAGTCAAGGGATCTTAAGAGTCGGCAGGAAAGTGGAACTGAAGCCCAAGATCAGCCATGATCATACTGAATGGCGGAGCAGGCTCGATGGGTCATGCCCCTTGCAATAAATGTCAACATTCTATTTGCCTTCCTAATCATTTGCTGTATCTGCATACCACCTTTTTTGATGAATGTAGCAGGACACCCAGATCCCTCTGTACCACAGTATTCTGCAGTCTCTCTCCATGTATATAATACTTAGCTTTTCTATTCTTCCGACCAAAGTGGACAACCTCACATTTTCCCACATTATACTCTATCTGTCAATTTGTTACCCACTCATAAAACCATGTTGCATCTGCCTGATTGCATTATGATATTGTAAATGTGCTGCTACTATTTCTTTAACAATGAATTCTAGCATTTTCTCTACCACATATGTTATGCGTTATGGTTTCCTGCTTACTGCCATCCTCCTTTCTTGTACAGAGGTGTTACATTTTCGGTTTTGCAATCCGCTGGGACCTTGCCATGATCTAAAGAATTTTGGAAGATTACAACCAATGCATGCACTATTTCTGCAGCTACTTCTTGTAAAACCTTAACGCTATTAGATCCAGGGGACTTATCATAGTTCAATACAGTTGGCTATCCCAGTCGTCTCCCACAACATTGGTGGAACATCTACAGGACTTGCATTGCACATTGAGTGGACAAGTGGGAGAATATCCATGGAATTTGGCAGTCCGAGCTCCGTCTCGAGTGTGCAAGGCTTGACAATGATCTGCGCTGGTACGCGGGTTCAAACTATGAAAATGATGGGGATTGGACAGTCAGATCTCCATCGAGAGGATTGAAGTTCTGTGCATTTATTTTCAGATCTGATATTTGAACACTTTTTGCGATATTTTACTGTCTGTGGGGAATCACAGGTTTCTCTGGGAATTCCAACTATTTTTAACAAAGTTCACCTCTCTCTCTTTCTGTACGCTTTAGTAGCTCTACACTTCAGGTTTCAGTATATTTCTTATCATCAGAAATTCGCACTGCAAAGAACTGATCTTCATTTTACCCCTAAATGTTGACTACTGATAAAAGCTTCCAACCACAGGAGCTGCACGGGTTTGATACAGCATTAAGTTCCCTTTAAATGGTCCCATCAAACACTCCTCTGACAGGCAAAGCAATTTAATATACTTATTTAGTGATACAGCACTGAAACAGGCCCTTAGGGCCACCGAGTCTGTGCCGACCAAGAACCACCCATTTATACTAACTCTACAGTAACCCCATGTTCCCTACCACCTACCTACACTAGGGGCAAGTTACAATGGAAAATTTACTTATCACCTGCAATCTTTGGTGGTGGGAGGAAACCGGAGCACCCGGCGAAAACCCATGCAGGGAGAACTTGCAAAGTCCGCACAGAGCAGTACCCAGAATTGAACCTGGATCGCTGTAGTTGTGAGGCTGCGGTGCTAACCACTGTGCAACTGTGCTGCCCAACCTAATGGAACAGTAGGAATCACCTTACCTGCCATGACCGCTAGAAGCAGGCCAAACAGGAGAAAGATGCACAGGTTCTTCATCCTTGCGGTGAATTGTCAACCTCTGGATTTCTGCACTGTGAAATCTGGGTTTATATACGTTTTTAGGGGCGTCTGTCAGAACCTGCTGAGCAGTTTTTGGCTCCATTCTGAATTTGTGACACGTTGCCAAACAATTAATCAACATTACGTTATGCTTGAGCAAGGATGAATAAACATGTGATGAAATGCTTGTCAAAAAGATTTAACAAAAAAATGAAAAAAACAAACAATTTGGACCTGAATAAATTTGCTGCTCGGAAACCTGTTGTCGTTTTTCAATCATTAACCCCTAATCTCTTCTTATCCAACCTCTCAGAACTGACACGCATACTGAAAAGAGGCCGCGTTCTAAACCTTTAAGAAAATGCGATTAATTGAATCCAGGTTCACTGGCTCGGCAGCCGTATCTTTGACAGAAGTTCGATTGATACCCAGTTTGCACGCCATTAAAATGTATCCACTGAAAGTACGATACAGCCAAAGAAATACCAAAAAAAACTTTAATCGTAGAAACACATTGAACTCTAGAGTAATCACTGAATTTTTATATACAACAAAGCCTAAAAGGACATGCTTGTACACTAACAAGTGTTTATTAGCCTGGCAGAGAGCTTTCAGTCTACTAACTAGTATCTTCAGTCAATATCCCTCAGGGCAATATCTGCATTGATGTCTCTCGGTCCACTCTCTCTTGGGGAGATACCTGCACGTCACCTGGCCTCTCTCAATCCCCTTTGTCTCTCCTGGATATGTCTGTATGCTGATTGGTGTCTCTTAGTTCTATAACCTTTCTTTCCTAATAACAGACCTAGTTTCATTTCTAACTTCTGAAGCAGGTTTCCTCCTCATCAATATCTTTACCCTCTTCTGTCTTCCCCTTTGATCGTAGTCTTGTAGCCACCCACGACATATCTCTTCTTTCAGCAGGTCTGGCAGCATCTGTGGAGAGAGAGAGACAGGATTTCTGATGAAGGGTCACTGACCTGAAACGTTAACTCTGCTTCTCTCTCTACAGATGCTGCCAGATCTGCTGAGTATTTCCAACATTTCTTGTTTTTATTTCAGATTTCCAGCATCTGCAGTATTTTACTTTTATATCTATTCTTCCCCCCACTGCTTATGTCAGCGAACCTCTCTATCGACCAACCTTCAAGTTATGTACAGTGCAGGTCTAATAGAGAGCGAAGATCCCTCTGCACTATCCCATCAAACATTCCAGAGCAAGAAAAAGACAGATTATATAAATAGTATAAGTCCCTCTATGCAGTCCCGTAAAACACAGCATGCGCTATTTGCAGAGTAACACTCCCTCGACACCATTACATTAGGAACAGCGAAGGTTAGATACAGAATAAAATCACTCCACAAAAAGCAGTTGGATAACCCCCTGAGACTGGCTAGCATGACTGGACATAGAAGTAGGTGGGTTGGAGGGCGGAATAGTTAAATGTTATTTTCTTGGAGCTTACGAGATTTTACTTAAGGGTCTGAGGAGAGTTTCGCAAAGTGGTTTCCTAAATTGGATTGAAATTTATTTTCTCCATTTTCCAGGAGATTGCAAGTCTATTTGCTGTAAAGGGAAACGGAGGAGAAATATAGCGTGCAGAAGTTACAATATTCAAACTCGAAGTACTGTAATCTACCACTTCTGACGTTTTATTCCTTGCTGCCTATGTAAGCTCAATGCTTTTGGAGATCTCTTCCTCTTCGACTTTATATTGCTAAAAGTCCCTGAAAATAATCTTCTCTATTAACTTCCCAACTTCAAGCATCCACATCACCACTTGGAGTGCTTGCTCCATCACTCACCCATCGAACATTCACCTCACTCGAGCATTCCAGAAAGAGATAAATGGAAGAGAGTACATGGATCTCTGATAATCTCTCAGAAGGCAACTAAACATAACATGTCAATAATATAAAAGCAAAATACTGCGGATGCTGGAAATCTGAAACAAAAACAAGAAATGCTGGATTCACTCAGCAGGTCTGGCAGCATCTGTGGAAAGAGAAGCAGAGTTAACGTTTCGGGTCAGTGACCCTTCTTCGGAACATAACATGTCACTTGACATTCAATCAACTGCTGTACATGTTTCCTCACTTGCCAAGGTGAATGCAACAAAATGGCATGTGGAGAGTGCCCAATGTCACCTGGCACACCTGGAAGAGTGGATGTGTTGCACGTTCGACAGTAAAAGGTGACTTTGGACCTGTGCTTCCCAAATTATTCCACCACTGGGTGACTCCACCCTTCTTATCTAGGTCTGTTGTAGACTATTAGATAGAGATTCACTGCAATATCGGTATTGCAGAAGGTCATCTAAAAGTACTGTTCATCTTTCGTCTAGTAATTGAGATATGAAAACTTAGGGGGGGGTTGGGGACTAGGGACTCAAAGTAAGAATGATTCAAAGACTCCCTGGAGAAGATAGGCAACTGGGATTTTGCATGAAAACGTTTGCTTGACATTTGTTTTTTTTCGAGATGTAGGCCACACTACCGGGGATTCATTTAACGCCCATCTCTAGTCACTCTTTGTCAGGTTGGTACTGGGTCTCAAACTGAGATGATCTCACACTTTTCGCCAGTGGGCATTAAGAATCAGCCAAGCAGGTTGGGACCGCAGACCCGTGTGTTTCAGACCAAGTAGCCCTGAAAGGCTTCCTTTCCAAGAAGGACATTTAAGAGCTACATGAACTCATGCAGCAGTCTGGCCGTTTTCATGATGATTTTTCTCGCACGAGCTCACACATTGCTGAATTTATCAAAATCAATTACACGAGCAGCTTGGATTTTTTTCCCCGCATCATTTTTGGGTCTCTAGTCCAGTACCTTAACAACCGCGCGACCATATCTCAATCATGTGACTGATCGATGGCATGGTTTCAATTGTTTTCTTTATTGTTCTACCTCGCCCTCAGTGCATCTGGAGTATGAACCACGCATTCCCCAACCTTATGTATGATGCTTGGCAATGAATGGCAGAACACGGAACCCCCACTAATTGGCATTTGTCAACGTACTTCCCAGAAGAAAACCATAAACAGTAATTAAACTCAGGATCCATAGATACTTTTCCCTCACACAGAAGCTCCGAGGTCGGTTGTAATCCCCAGCCCTCCCCAACGTCGATTAAACACACACTAGGGATGGATGCTCCGACTTTTCTAGTCTCCATGGTTCTGTATTGTACTGAGTTTAACTCTCTGATCCTCTGACTGTCATATTCTGCAGCACTTCACTACTCACTTTAAGCCCCACCACCTGGAATTCACTCCTTAAATGCTTCCGAATGCCTTGCTTTCTGAGGCCTTTCTTAAAACCCAACTGTTTTATGAAAGTGTAGTGTCTTAATGATCAACTTAGTACAGCAGTTCAGGCAGGGAGGGGCAAACAAACATGAACAGGCTGGAAGAGGCAAATAGGGAGAAAAGCAGATAAGTAAGTGGGAGAAACATGAAGCACTGAAAGCGTGAGGAAGAGAGAGGCTGACAAAGAGATAGAAAAGAATTAAGCATAAGAGTAATGGCCACATGCAGATTACGAATGACAGGGACAGATAGAAAAAAGAATTAGAGAGAGCTAGTACAACAATCTATGGCAGAGATAGAGTGAATGAGAGTGCTATATTGAGAGAATTAGAGCGAACGATTGGGTGAGTTAACGACATTAAATGGGAAATATAAGGGAAACGGTGGGACTCACAAGTCGAGACCACGCTGGATGTCAAAGAGCATAAAGTAGGATGTGTTAAAAGGGAGGCAAACGTCGGATGCCAAGAGCTCAAAACTGCAGAAAGTCTAGAAAAGTATGGAAAGTGTAGGCGTGAAATTAAAAAGGGAATTAGGATGCAAAGGGAGGACATGAAAAATATTGGCAATTAAAATGAAGACAAACATAAAGATGCTTTATAAATACATAAGGAACAAAAGGATAACTAAGAGAAGAAAATTGCCGATTAGAGAACAACAAGGTAACTTGTGTGTGGAGGCAAAAATGTGGGTATGATTCTTACTGAATATTTCTCATTTGTTTTCACAATCGAGAGGGACGAAGTAGGCATTGTAATTAAGGAGGAGGGGTGTGAAATATTGGATGGGATAAATACAGTGAGTAAGGAAATATTAATGGGGTTTTCTTTTTAGCATTCTTCAAAGTAGATAAATAATCAAGTCCGATAAAATGTACCCTAAACTGCTAAAGGAAGCAAGGGAAGAAATAGCAGAGGCTCTGACCATCAATTTCCAATCCAATCCAATCTGATTACAGGTGCAGTGCTGGAGGACAGCTAACATTGTACATCTTTTAAAAGGGAAGAAAGGGATAGCACAAGCAATTGCCAACCAGTCAGCCTAACTTCAGAGGTTGGAAAATTATCGGTTACAATTATGAGAGATTGTATAAATCATCATTTAGAAAGGCACAGATTAATCAAGGACAGAAAAATCGATTTGTTAAGGGAAGGCCGTATCTGCCTAATCCGAGTGAATTTTTTGAGGAATTAACAATGAGGGAACCTCATTTGCTATAATCCAAAGGGATTTTAGCAAGGTTTTTGACAAGGTCCCACATTTATCAGTAAATTAAAAGCTCATGTGATCCAAGGGAAAGTGTCATGTTCCACAATAATTGGAAGGATTCTGAAAAGTGCATTGCAACAGACAGTAATTGTAGTGATTGTCTAAGATACCTGAATGTAGTAGACAGAAAGATAAGATGGTCAAGAAGGTATACTGGCATATTTACCTTTATTGGCTGTGGCATAGAGTATAACAGCAGGGAGGTTATGCTAGAATTGTATAAACACATGATAAACTACAGGAGAGTACTGTGCACAGCCTTTTCTATTTGTTCATGGGATGTGAGCGTCACTGGTGAAGCCAATATTTGTTGTCCATGTCCAAGTGCCCCTAAGGAGGTGGTGGTGAGCCACCTCTTGCACTGCTGCAGTCATTGTGGTACAGGCACTGCATTAGAGAAAGGGTGTGATCATGCTTGAGCGGGTACAGATGACATTCAGAAGGATGTGGGCAGGAATGGGGAATATTAGCTGTGAGGAAAGTTTGGATAGACTGTGTTTCTCTTCTTTGGAGCAGAGGAGGGGAAGTAAAAGTATGATGGAAGGATTGGAGGGGAGGTAAGGAAGAATGTTTTTCCCTCAGGGAATTTAGGACCTGAATATAAATTGTGACTTTCCAGAATCGACAAAAATCCAATAACCACCCAAGCTTTCTTTTGAAAAAGCCTATGTACGATTGAAGCACTTTATAGGAGCTGGTGCACGTGAAACAGAAAGTGCTAATAATAATAAGGTCACTGATCTGAAACGTTAACTCTGCTTCTCTCTCCACAGATGCTGCCAGACCTGCTGAGCATTTCCAGTATTTCTTGTTTTTATTTCAGATTTCCAGCATCTGCAGTATTTTACTTTTATTATTACAGAAAGTGCTAAGATCGTTTTACTTTCGGTAACAAGTTAGAACACAATCTGGGGATACTGTCAAAAGATATTCCAACACTAAGGAGAATGTGAAAAGCATCAATAAATGAATTAAAACAGAAAATGCTCAGGAAATGCTCAGGAAATACTCAGCAGCTCAGGCAGCACATGTGGAGAGAGAAACAGAATTAACGTTTTGCGTCAATGACATTCCATCAGACCAAAGAAAATATTGAAATATAAAAGATTTTAAGTGAAAGGGGGGAGGGTACACCAAGAACAAAAGCGATGGCCTGCGATAGGATGGAAGGCAGGAGATATTAAGTGACAAAACTGTTCATGGTGCAAAGGTCAAAGAGAGTGGCAACAGGATAAATAAAGGAACAAAAGGTGTACCTCGAGGAGATGTGAATGGCAGAATCATGAACAGCTGCCGCCTGAAAGAAAAACAAAAGGAAAAAGGGACAAACATGAGAAGAAGAAAAAAAAAAGCAAATAAAAGAAAAAAAAAAGATGGAGGCGGGAGAAAGAGATTACGATTAAAAATGATTGAACTCGGCATTGAATCTGGAAGGCTGCAAAGTGCCCAGTCAAAAGATGAGGCGCTGCTCCTTGAGCTTGCATTGATCTTCATTGGAACATGGCAGGACGTTGAGAATAGAAGGATCAGAGTGGGAGCTAGGTAGACAATTAAAATGACAGAAAATGGAAGATCTAGGTCATGCTTGCAGACTGAAGTAGGGTGTTCTGCAATGCCATCACCTAATGGATCTGCCCATTATAGAGGAGACAACGCTGTGAGCAGTAAATGTAGTATACTAAATTGAAAGATGTACAAGTAAATTGGTGTTTCGCCTTGAAAGAGTGTTTGGGGCCTTGGATGGTGAGAAGGGAGAAGGCAAAAGGGCAGGTGTTGCAACTCCTGAGCTTGCATGGAAAGGTGCCATGGGAAGAGGAAGGGTGTTGAGGATGACTGAAGAGTGGACCAGCATAATGAGGAGGGAATGATCCAAGTAGAATGCTAGCAGGGAAGTGAGACCAAGTTGTGTTTGGTGGTGGTATCACGCTAGAGGTGGTGGAAATGGTGAAGGATGATCTGTTGAATATAGAGACTGGTGAGCCGAAGGTTGGACGAGGGGATCTCTATCCTGGCTCTCGGAAAGAGGGGAAAGGGATGAGAGCAGAAGAGTGTGAAAAGAAAAAGACATAGTCAAAGGACCTGCCAACCATTGTGCGGCGGAGAGTATTCTAGTTTGAGTAAAAAGGAGGAGCTATCAGAAGCACTGGTATGGAAGGTTGTATCTTCTGAACAGATGCGATGGAGACAGAGTAACTGGGAGCATAGAAACGAATCTTTACTGGAAGTGGATTGTGAGCAAGTGTATTTAAGTAGCATTTGGAATCAGTGGGCCTGAGGTGAATATTGGTGGATAGCCTATTCCAGGTAATGGAGACAGAACAATCGAGGAAGGAAAGGGAAGAGTTAGAGATGGACAATGTGAAGGCGCGAGAACAGTGGAAATTGGAAGCAAATTTGACAAAATTGTCTAGTTGAAGTTGAGAGCAGGAAACAATACCGAATAAATGAATTTCTTTTTTTTATTAACAAGCATAGGCCATGATTTTCTGTTGTTTCTTTTCTGGTTACTACATTACTATAAACGTTTGCCAACCATCAAGTTGGCAAATTCAACTTGAGGACTGTAAAGCAAATTCATGTAGGAACGGATCAGTGACTGAAAAGGTCACCTTATCTGATAATTGGATAGATTGTGCCTTTGATTAAACAAGCACCAAACGTTCTAGCGATGAGAGATCATATGTGATAGCAGGGTATTGGCCGAAGCTAAAAGGACACAAATTCACACGAACAAAATCCTGTGCACTCATCGTGCCTTTGCCAGAGTACTGCAGAGTTAACCCATTGCCCGCACACTCTCCATAGCCCTGTACCTTCCTCTGTTTCATAAATTTTCAAGTTTACCTTTTAAAGATGTAATGCTCTCTGCTTTTACCCCTCCCTGAGACAAAGCATTCCATGCCCAACAATGCCCCTTTGCTTTCTTCATGCTATTTTTGAGTAGATTTGAATCTTCTCTGAATTATTTATGTCCTCATAGAAATTGACCCAGTATCTCAAATGCTTTGAAATAGTTACAGACTCCCATCTCTGGCATTATCCTGGTGAAATTATGCTGTTATCTCTCTATTGCTTTAATACCCTTGCTTGCCCTGGGTGCCCAAACTTCATACAGTACTCTAACCAATGCAGTCTGCAAATTGCTCATTGCATATTAAGGTATGTTCAAAAGCAATAGAAATTTTAGGCTTGTAGAGACTGAACCATTTTGCTAATGATTTAATCATCATTATTGCAAGATGATGGCATAAAATGTATGTTTTCACTCATAAATGTTCAAAGAGATAGTGAGTTCCATCCGTTTTGACTCAGGGTTGTTGATATTTTATTATACACAGGAGGACCAATCAGAGCTCTAAATTTGCAAACTGTCAAATGAAGTGCATTTGGTTCACTATCTCCCTTCCAAAGTAGCTTTACTAGATCAGGATAGCTAAATTTCATCCCTAGACCCTGATGTATATCATTCTACCCTACTAACACATGCCCAACCGCTCACATATATATAATAAAAGCAAAATACTGCGGATGCTGGAAATCTGAAACAAAAACAAGAAATGCTGGAATCACTCAGCAGGTCTGGCAGCATCTGTGGGAAGAGAAGCAGAGTTAACGTTTCGGGTCAGTGACCCTTCTTCGGAACCCCAACCGCTCACAAGAGCTCAATTTAGGGAGGCCCAATACAAAGGTGAGATTACTTTCTTCACTCTCTGATCAGTTTTGCTACTCTTGCCTCTGAATCGCAAGAGAAATGACTGCATAGACGACATTGACACTTTAGTGCAGTACTGAGGGAATTCTTCACTCGAGGAGGTGTCGTCATTCAGATGAAACCCGCATCACTTACCCTCTAACGTGGGATAATACCCCCATGGTAATATTTCAAAGAAGTGAGGTGAGGTGCTGGCCACCATTTATTTTTTCGCCAACACCCAATAAACAGAGTACCTGAACATTTGCCTCATTGATGTTTTGGATTGGTTTGTATTTGGATGGTGCTGTCTAAGAAGCCTTGGTGAGTTGCTGCAGTGCATCTTGTAGATGGTACACACTGCTGCCATTGCTTCAAAGATAGAGGGAGTGTATGTTTGTAGATGGGGTGACAATAAAGCGGGCTACTTTGTCCTGGATGTTGTTGAGCTTCTTGAGTGTTGTTGGAGCTGCACCCACCCAGGCAAGTGGAGAGTATTCCATCACACTCCGGACTTGTGCCTTGTAGATGGTGGACAGGCGTTGGGGAGTCAGGAGGAGAGTTACTCGCTTCAGGATTGCTAACCTTCTCTTGTAGCCACGGTATTTATATATTTAGTCCAGATCAGTTTCTGGCCAATGGTAACCCCCAGGATGTTGATAGTGGTGGATTCATCTTTTGTAATTCCATTGAATGCCAAAAGGAGATTGTTAGATTCTCACTTGTTGGAGATGTTCATTGGCCTGGCACTTGTGTGGCTCGAATGTTACTTGCTACTTATCAGCCCAAGCCTGGATCTTGCTGCATTTCTACACCGACTGCTTCAGTACCTGAGGAGTCACGAATGGTGCTGCACATTGTGAAATCATCAGCGAACATCCCCACTTCTGACCTAATAATTGATGGAAGGTCATTGCTGAAGCAGCTGAAGATTGTTAAGCCTAGGACACTATCCTGAGTAACTCTTACAGTGATGTCCTGGAGCTGTAATGATTGACCTCCATCAACTACAACCATCTTCCTTTGTGCTAGGAACGACTCCAACCTACAGAGAGTTTCCCTTGATTATCATTGACTCCAAAATAAAAACAAGAAATGCTGGAAATGCTCAGCAGGTCTGGTGCATCTATGGAGACAGAAGCAGGGTTAACGTTTCAGGTCAGTGACCCTTCTTCAGAACTGGCAAATATTAGAAACGTGAAAGGTTAGAAGCAAGTAAAGCTGGGGTGGGGCAAGAGAAGGGAAGGGTCACTGACCTGAAACGTTAACTCTGCTTCTCTCTCCACAGATGCTGCCAGACCTGCTGAGTATTTCCAGCATTTCTTGTTTTTATTTCAGGTGTCCAGCATCCACAGTATTTTGCTTTTATCCCATTGACTTCAGTTTTGCTAGGGCTCCTTGATGCTATACTCGGTCAAATGCTGCCTTAATGTCAAGGGCAGTCACTCACACCTCACCTCTTGAGTTCAGCTCTTTTGTTCATGTTTGAACCAAGGCTGTAATGAGGTCAGGAGCTGAGTGGTCCTAGCGGAACCCAAACTGAGCGTCACTGAGCAGGTTATTGCTCAGCAACTTGATAGCACTGTCGATGACACCTTCCATAACTTTGCTGATGATTGAGAGTAGACTGATGGGGCGGAAACTGTCCGAATTGGACTTGTTCTGCTTTTCGTGTACAGGACATAACTGGGCAATTTTCCACATTGTTGGGTAAATGACAGTGTTGTAGCCAGACTGGAACAGCTTGGCTAGGGGTGCGGCTAGTTCTGGAGCACAGACCTTCAGTACTATTGCCGGAATGTTCTCAGGGCCCATAGCCTTTGCAGTATCCAGTGTCTTCAGTCGTTTCTCGATATCGCACAGAGTGAATCAAATTGGCTGAAGACTGGCATCTGGGGAGTTCAGGAGTACACCAGGATGGATTATTGACTTGGCACTTCTGTATGAAAATTGTTGCAAATGCTTCAGCCTTATCTTTTGCACTGATGTGCTGGGGTTCCCCATCATTGAGGATAGGGTTATTTGTGGAGCCACCTCCTCCGGTTCATTGCTTAATTGTCCAGCAACATTCACGACTGGATGTGGCAGGACTTCAAAAACTCAGAAGTGAAGAACAAGAGGTCACGGATAGCATATTTGATGTACGAGATTTAGAAGAAAAATCAGAAAAAGTCTTTTCACGCAGGGACACTGCTTCACTCAATACCAGGGCTAGTGGATGAGGAAGATTCTCTGATAACATTCAGGACACAATGGATAGGTGTCTGAAGGAAAGAGGATTTAAATCTAATTAGGGTTATTTCCTCGTGTGAAGGGTAAACGTTGACATGGACTGGTTGAGTCGAATGACCTGCTTCTGTATGGTAACTTCTACGTACTTAGATGCACTGCATTGGGTGTAAAGAATTTTGGAGCATCCTGAATGCATGAAAGGCTTTATCTAAATACCATTCTTTTATACCACCATGAACGCATTGATCTCGTGTACTTTCACAATAGATGGTCTATTGTATTTTTGTTTCCGATAGGCAATCGACTACTATTGGAACAAACCATCAGAAACGCTCCAACATGTAACAGATGTCACTTCATGGGTGAAGGAAGGAAGAAAAAAAATCAATTTTATTGACATAGAACGTGTTCTTGCAATTTCAGGACATCCCAGAGCAGTTCACAACAGACAATTTAATTGTTGTGTGGTCACTGTTTAATGCAGGCAAACACAGCAACAAGTTTACATGCAGCATATTCCTACAGACACCAATGTGACAAATGGGCAGTTAAACTATATCTGGTGTTTTTGGGAGCTAGACATTACTCTAGATTACTTCCATTGATGTGAGATAATTTGCAACCGACCACACAGGCAAACTTCGTTTAAACCTCATATGAGCTACAACTCTGAAAATGCCGTACTCCCTCAGGAATTCACTGCTGTGTCAGCAGAGATTATCTGCTCAAGTCTTTGGAGTGAGACTGAAATCCCTAGACCTACTGAATCAGAAGAGTGAATGCTACAAACAGGGCCAATCTGACACATGTTCAACAACTGGAAAGAGCTTGGACATTTAAATGAACAACGATTGAGCCTTTTGCTCCGAGTGGGCATCCTGGAGAATCACAGCCTCTTCACTCTTAACCAAACTGACCAGAAAAGACAATGTAAGTTGAAGAAAATGTGCTTTTTTGACCAGCTTCAAGACGTTGCCAAGGTAAAACAAAGGGATTACTCTGCAAAATGCCACTTTAGCTTGCTATTCTTTAATCATAATTTTTTTTTAACTCAGTGTGGCAAATGGAGTTCGACAATTGGTCTTAAGAGTTGGAGGGACACAGGGGGAAGGAGTGTACTTCGTTTGAGGAAGTATCATAATTCACCATCATTCGATTATTTCCAAAGACACTGAACATATATCACCATTTCTTCATCGTCACTGAGCCATAATCCTAGAATTCTCTACATACTACTAATGCAGAAAGACACATAGTCTACCATGATTCAATAAGTGACTGAGCACTTCCTTCTAAAGAATAACTAGCGATGGGCAATAATTAGCCCCTTACCAGACCAAACCTGTACCCTGAGAGAAAATGCGTAACAAAATCAAAAAATAATAAAACTCAAACATCAATGTTTTTTTTTTACTTAATTTACTGAACTCAGACAACTCCAGGGCGTCATGCTCTACTAACTTTGCAGCACAGCTTGACTCACAAGCCCATTGTGTTTACTTTGTTGCTATCACCTTCATCAGATTTGCCTCCGGCTCAAATACTGCTGGAAGCCAAATGTACAGATGCTATCAGGACTCACTCTGTCTTATGTTATCGGATAAATGCCCATGGTTGGGGCCCACATTGTAGATTAAAGGATTGGAATCTAGAACCAGCAGGAATAAACCTGAATAAGTAGTTTGTTGCCAATCCAAATAGTGTGGACAGATTCTCCTCCCCATCCCCACTTGAAACATCAGCATTGGTTAACTTTTGTTTCTCAACACATGAACACCAGACTAGAATTATGACAAGGTTGAGGAAAATCGTTACTTATCTGTGAATGAGATTCACAATCCCTTCCAGAAAAGAGCACGTTAAGGGATGACCTGATCGAGATATTTAAAATTATGAAGGTGTTTGACACTTGTGGAGGAGATAAAAACTAGGAGCCGTAAATATAAGATAGGCAGTAAGAAATCTAATAAGAATTTCAGGCGAGTATTCAGAAAATGGATCTTGCCATCACCTAGAACAGTTGTGCCAGATAAATTTAAAGAGAGACTAGATAAGTACATGAGCCATAAAGGAATAGAGAGATATGCAGACAGGTTCGGATGAAGTACGCTAGAAGGAGTCTCATAGAGTCATAGAGTTATACAGCACAGAAACAGGACCTTCGGCCCATCATGTCTGTGCCGGCCATCAAGCACCTAACTATTTCAATCCCAATTTCCAGCACTTGGCCCGTAGCTTTGCATGCTATGACGTTTCAAGTGCTTATCTAAATACTTCTTAAAAGTTGTGAGGGTTTCTGCCTCTACTACCCTTCAGGCAGTGCATTCCAGATTCCAACCACCCTCTTGGGTGAAATTTCTTTCTTCAAACCCCCTCCAAACATCCTTCCCCTTACCTTAAATCTATGCCCCCTAGTTATTGACCCCTCCGCTAAGGGAAAACGTTTCTTCCTATCGAACCTATCAATGCCCCTCATAATTTTGTATACCTCAATTATGTCCCCCCTCAGCCTTCTCTGCTCTAAGGAAAAAAAACCTAGCCTTTTCAGTCTCTCGTCATAGATGAAATGCTCCAACCCAGGTAACATCCTGGTGAATCTCCTCTGCACCCTCTCCAGTGCAATCACATCCTTCCAATAGTGTGGTGCCCAGAACTGAACGCAGTACTCCAGCTGTGGCCTAAGTAGCGTTTTATATAGCTCCATCATAACCTCCCTACACCTATATTCTATACTCTAGCTAATAAAGTCAAGTATCCCATATGCCTTCCTCACCACCTTATCTACCTATGCTGCTGCTTTCAGTGGACAAGTACACCAAGGTCCTTCTGACCTTCTGCAATTCCTAGGGTCCTACCATCCATTGTTTATTCCCTTGCCTTGTTAGTCCTCCCAAAATGCATCACCTCACACTTCTCAAGATTAAATTCCATTTGCCCCTGCATCGCCCATCTATACCATTCTGTAATCTAAGGCTTTCCTCCTCATTATTTACAACACCACCAATTTTCGTGTCATCTGCAAACTTACTTATCATACCTCCGATATTCACGTGTAAATCATTAATGTACACGACAAACTGGAAGGGTTCCAGCAACGATCCCTGTGCTACACCACTGGGCATAGGCTTCCACTCACATAAATAACCCTCGACTATTACCCTCTGTTTGCTACCACTAAGCCAATTTTGGATCCAATTTACTTAATTGTCCTGGATCCCATGGGCTCTTACCTTCTTAACCAATCTCCCATGTGGGACCTTATCAAAAGCCTTACTGAAGTCCATGTAGACTACATCAGCTGCTTTACCCTCATCTACACATCTAGTCACCACCTCGAAAAATTCAAGCATGTTCGTTAGACATGATCGCCCCCTAACAAAGCCGTGCTGACACTCCCTGATTAATCCCTGCATCTCCAAGTGGAAATTAACCCTGTCCCTCAGAATCTTTTCCCATATTATCCCAACCACTGATTTTGACTCAATGGCCCATAATTACCAGGTCTGTCCCTGCTACCCTTCTTGAATAATGGTACCACATTCTCTGTCCTCCAGTCCTCTGGCACTTCTCCCGTGGCCAGAGAGGATCAGAAAATTTTTGTCAGAGCCCCTGCTATCTTCTCCCTTGCCATACATAATAGCCTGTGATACATCTCATCTGAGCCTGGGGATTTATCCACTTTTAAGCCCGCTAAAACATCCAATACTTCCTCCCTTTCGATGCTAATATGTTCAGGTATATCACAATCCCCCTCCCTGTTCTCAACACCTACATTGTCCTTCACCATACTGAACACAGATGAAAAGTAATCATGTAAAACCTCACCTATGCCCTCTGGCTCCACACAGATTTCCACTTTGGTCCCTAATGGACCCTACTTTTCCCCTGGTTATCCTCTTGCCCTTAATATACTTCTAAAATGTCTTAGGATTTTCCTTTATCTTGCCTGCCAATGTTTTTTCATATCCCCTCTTCGCTCTCCTCATTTCTTTTTAAAGTACCCCACTACACTCTCTATATTCCTCTCGTGTGCCTGCTGTTTTCAGCACTAGGAATCTGCCATAATCTTCCTTTTTCCCCCTGATCCAATACTCTATTTTACTTGATATGCAGGGTTCCCTGGACTTGTTGGTCCTACCCTTCACCTTAGTTTTAGAGATACAGCACTGAAACAGGCCCTTCAGCCCACCGAGTCTGTGCCAACCATCAACCACCCATTTTACACTAATCTACACTAATCCCATATTCCTACCACATCCGCACCTGTCCCTATATTTCCCTACCACCTACACTAGGGGCAATTTATAATGGCCAATTTACCTACCAACCTGCAAGTCTTTTAAGAGATTATAAGAGGTTATAAGAGATAGGATTTATAATCATCTTGAAAAGAATAAGTTCATTAGCGATAGTCAGCACGGTTTTGTGAAGGGTAGGTCGTGCCTCACAAACCTTATTGAGTTTTTTGAGAAGGTGACCAAACAGGTGGATGAGGGCAAAGCCGTGGATGTGGTGTATATGGATTTCAGTAAGTCGTTTGATAACGTGCCCACGGTAGGGTATTGCAGAAAATACGGAAGTATGGGATTGAAGGTGATTTAGTGCTTTGGATCAGAAATTGGCTAGCTGAAAGAAGACAGAGGGTGGTGGTTGATGGCAAATGTTCATCCTGGACTTTAGTTACAAGTGGTGTACCACAAGGATCTGTTTTGGGACCACTGCTGTTTGTCATTTTTATAAATGACCTGGATGAGGGTGTAGAAGGGTGGGTTAGTAAATTTGCGGATGACACGAAGGTCGGTGGAGTTGTGGATAGTGCCAAAGGATGTTGTAGGTTACAGAGGGATATAGATAGGCTGCAGAGCTGGGCTGAGAGATGGCAAATGGAGTTTAATGCGGAAAAGTGCGAGGTGATTCACTTTGGAAGGAGTAACAGAGTACTGGGCTAATGGGAAGATACTTGGTAGTGTAGATGAGCAGAGAGATCTTGGTGTCCAGGTACATAAATCCCTGAAAGTTGCCACCCAGGTTAATAGGGCTGTTAAGAAGGCATATGGTGTGTTAGCTTTTATTAGTAGGGGGATCAAGTTTCGGAGCCACGAGGTCATGCTGCAGCTGTACAAAACTCTGGTGCGGCCGCACCTGGAGTATTGCGTGCAGTTCTGGTCACCGCATTATAGGAAGGATGTGGAAGCTTTGGAAAAGGTGCAGAGGAGATTTACAAGGATGTTGCCTGGTATGGAGGGAAGGTCTGATGAGGAAAGGCTGAGGGACTTGAGGTTGTTTTCGTTGGAGAGAAGGAGGAGGAGAGGTGACTTAATAGAGACATATAAGATAATATGAGGGTTAGATAGGGTGGATAGTGAGAGTCTTTATCCTCGGATGGTGATGGCAAACACGAGGGGACATAGCTTTAAGTTGAGGGTTGATAGATATAGGACAGATGTCAGAGGTAGTTTCTTTACTCAGAGAGTAGTATGGGCGTGGAACGCCCTGCCTGCAACAGTAGTAGAGTCGCCAACATTAAGGGCATTTCAGTGGTCATTGGATAGACATATGGATGAAAATGGAATAGTGTAGGTCAGATGGTTTCACAGGTCGGCGCAACATCGAGGGCCGAAGAGCCTGTACTGCGCTGTAATGTTCTTTTGGCTTGTGGGAGGAAACTGGAGCACCCGGAGAAAACCCACACAGACACAGGGAGAACTTGCAAACTCCACACAGGCAGTACCTGGAATTGAACCCGTGTCGCTGGAGCTGTGAGGCTGCGGTGCTAGCCACTGTGCCCTTAACGGGTAGATATTAGCTCTGAAGCCTCACTATTTCCTCTTTGAATGACTCCCACTATAAAGCTTGGGTCTCTGGGTTACTAGTCCAGTGACAATACTCCGATGCCACCGCCTTCATGTGAAACATTATGCCAGCATGGGCAGATTGGACTGAATGGCCTGTTTCTCTGCTGTAAACTCTATGTGATATAAAGTGCATCAGTGAGTTAATTAAACAAGCAAAGGATCTTCTGGATCGGTCTCCAATCAGTTTTGTTGCACAGCCCCTTTTGTGGCTTAGATGGGTTAGTGCCTCACTTCAACGACCCATATTCTCGTGCAACACTTCCAGGCTAGTCCAATGAAGCTCTGTATTGTGGAATGTGCTGTTCTTCGGAGGAAGCATGAATTCTTTTGTTTAGAGTGATACTAAGCCAAGGTCCCGTCTCCTGGTTCAGTGGGGTGCTAAACCAAAGCAACCCCCCCCCCGCCACCCCCACCACAGTGGGAAGTTAAACCAAGGCCCCATCTCTATTTATAAATCAATGGCTAGACTGCCTCTATATTTTGACCGCTCTTTCTTCACTGCCTCTGTGTAGCACAGAGATACAGCAACAAAGAGAGATACAGTGAAAATATTAAGCTCTACAGAGATCATACACCAGCAGAGGGGGATAGAGAACATACATACATACGAACATACATATGAATGAGGAGCAGGAGTAGGCCACTCGGCCCTTCGAGCCTGTTCCGCCATTCAATAAGTTCATGGCTGAACTGATTACTCCAATTTTCCACCTAACCCCGATAACCATCCACCCCTTTTATTAAATCAAGAATCTATCTACCGCTGCCTTAAAATATTCAAAGACTCTGCTTCCACCACATTTTGTGGAAGAGAATTCCAAAGACTCACGGCCCTCTGAGGGAAAGAATTTCTCCTCATCTCTTTCTTAAATGGGCGACCCCTTATTTTTAAACAGTGACCCCTAGTTCCAGATTCTCCCAAAAGGGGAAACATTCCTTCCACATCCACCCTGTCAAGTCCCCTCAGGATCTTATATGTTTCAATCAAGTCGCCTCTTACTCTTCTAAATTCCAGTGGATACAAACCTAGCATGTCCAATCTTTCCTCATAAGACAGTCGCCCATTCCAGGTATTAGTCCAGTAAAACTTCTCTGTACTGCCTCCAACGCATTTACATCCTTCTTTAAATAAGGAGACCAGTACTTTACACAGTGCTCCAGATGTGGTCTCATCAATGCCCTGTATAGCTGAAGCATAAGCTCCCTACTTTTGCATTCCATTCCCCTCGCAATAAACAGTAACATTCTATTACGTGCTGTACCTGCATATTAACCTTTTGTGATTCATGCACTAGGCCACCCAGATCCCTCTGCATCTCAGAGCTTTGCAATCCCTCACCATTTAGATAATATACTTCTTTTTATTATTCCTGCCAAAGTGGACAATTTCCCACTTTCCCACATTATACTCCATTTGCCAGGTCCTTGCCCACTCACTTAACCTATCTAGATCCTTTTGCAGCCTCCACTGTCCTCTTCACAAGTTACTTTCCTACAAATCTTTGTGCCATCGGCAAATTTAGCAACCATATCTTCGGTCCCTTCATATAAGTCATTTATATAAATTGTAAAACGTTGAAGCCCCAGCACAGATCCATGTGGCACACCACTCATTACATCTTGCCAATCAGAAAAATGACCCATTTATGCCTACTCTGTTTCCTATTAGCTAACCAATCTTCTGGGTGCCAATAGGTTACCCATATACAGTGAGCTTTTATTATCTGCAATAACCTTTGATGTGGAACCTTATCAAATACCTTCTGTAAATCTAAGTGCAATACATCCACCGGTTCCCCTTTATCCACAGCACCTGTAACTCCCTCAAAGAACTCCAATAAATTGGTTCAACATGATTTCCCTTTCACAAAACCAAGTTGACTCTGCCTGATAACCTTGAATTATTCTAAATGCCCGGCTATAACATCTTTAATCACAGCTTCTAACATTTTCCCTAAGCCAGATGTTAAGCTAACTGGCCTGTAGTTTCCTGATTTCTATGTCCCTCCCTTTTTGAATAAAGGAGCTACATGCGCTATTTTCCAATCTAACGGAACCTTCCCCGAACTTAGGGAATTTTTGAGCATTAAACCTAACGCATCAACTATCTCACTGGTCTAGTATGAAAAGTATAACTGTGGACAGCGCTGCAGGAAGACGCCAGTAGAGGGAGATAGAGAGGTGTGGCTGAGTACAGTGAATGTGCTTTATATTAAATAAACCTTTCTCACAATTTAATTCCATAGCCTCTAAATTACATTGCAATTCCGAATGTCTACATATGTGCCCAGGTTTTGCTCTGGAAACTATATGTAGGATGCTACACAATATGAACTGACTGTTAATGGATGCCATCTCACCTAAAATTTCGCACATTGGCTGCTATGCCAGTGAAACAAAGGGGCGGCCTTGACAATGAAATTATCTCACCGTGCAAGCAACTAACACATATATTTTTAAGAATTACACGTGTTTCCTTCTGCAATTCAGAGGATGGAAATCCGGGATAAACTTTAAATTAATGAACTGGAAAAACTCGGGCCTCTGGGCTGATCTCAGTTGTTCATATTATTAAATTAATTTAACAATCCGGTTAACCAGTTTGTACACAGTTCTTATGAACTCCACGCTGAACCTGGGACGAGTCAACCCTTAAATAAAAGTGTTTGAGCAGGAATGGTAGAATAGTGGTTATATTACATCGTCGCTGACTTACAAAGAGTCCCATCACAAGGCTGAACCGGGTATGAATGAAGTATTTCCCTCAGTAAGAGGACAGATAAATTGAACTGGATTAGGAACATTTAGTTAAAACAAATCTGCTTCACCTGATGCAGATAAGAAATGAATTTTCTGGATATCAGTGAGGTGGGAGCAGTTGAAGGAAGAATTCAGAAGGGGAGCTGGAGCACAAAATATTTGCCTTTCCATTTTGAGCTAGTGGCGATGAAATAAATGTCATTTTCTATCTTACACTCAGCACTCATTACGTAGGGACATTTTACACACTGCAACTATACTCAAGTTCCCAGGATGACTGAAGAGTATCTACCTAGAACAGAGAGATGTGGCCCCGGTATACTCTCGTGAACAAGGAAATGGGCCTTTGATTAAACATCACCAGAAGATGGAGATGAAAGCTCTATTTAACATTGCCTGAACTGAGAGACGGGGCTTTAGTTTAACATTTCCTGGATAAGAAACCACAGTCTTGTTTTAATATCACCCTGATAGTGAATGTGTCACCTCCCAAATCTGTTCCCATCTTTCCTGGAGCTTCATGCTTGAATTCCTCCAATCAGGTTACGCCCTTTGCCACAGCACCGAATGAAGACTTATCAAAGTCACAAATTACATACTTTGCGACTGTGAAAAGGACAAACACTCCCTCCTTGTACTTCACGAACTGCCTGCAGCCTTTGACATGGTTGACCACACATCTTCCTCTAACGCCTCTTCACTGTCATACAGGTGGGTGGCACTGCTCTCGCCTGGTTCTATTTTTATCTATCTAATGGGAGCTAGAGAATCACTTGCAATGGTTTCTCTTCCTGCTCCTGCACAGTTACCTCTGGTGTTCCCCAAGGATCTATTCTTGGTCCCCTTTGATTTCTCATTCACGTACCGTCCCTTAGCAACATCATCCAAAAGCATGGTGTTAGTTTTCACATGTATGCTGATGACACTCAGCTCTGCCTCGCTACTAATTCTCTTGACTCCTCCACTGCTGCTAAATTATAAGACTGCTTATCCAAACTCCAGTACTGGATGAGCAGAAATTTCCTCCAATTAAATATTAGAAAGATTGGAATCAGTTTTTTCATTCCCTGCTCCATAATCTGTTCCCTAGCTTCTGACTCCATTCCTTTCTCTGGGGTTATGAATGCTGGACCACGTAACATGATTATCTATTAAAGTTTGTGACATTTAAAAGTTAAAGATGGAGTTCAGAAGATCAGCTGGCCTCACCGCCACTCTGTGAAAGGTCACCAGGACAACAGGGAGTACAGATCAAAGACTGTCTTCTGAAGAAGAAAAACTACAGCGTTAACACCTGAAGAACAATGGATTTCGCTCTACCAGACCTTTGGACGATAAAACAAGGAGTCAACCATTGAGAAAATTCTAACTAACTAAACAGGAGGTAGCACCTGGGGGAATGGAAACGCCTGTGGAACTCAGACTATTGGTCTCTACATTTTGGTGCAGAAAAATTAAATATTGAATACTAAGTCCAGATAAATTTAACAGACTTCCTATGTTTCTATGTTCCTATGACTTCAGCTCTGCATTAGATCATCTGCTGCCTAAATTCTCATTTAAGGCCTTCATTACCTCTAGCCTATTCCAATACTATGTTGACTGGTCTCCCACATTCCATAGAACCATAAACCATAGAAAAGTTACTGTACAGAAGGAGGCCATTCAGCCCGTCGTGTCTGCACTGGTCAGAAAATCTAGCGCCCAATCTAATCCCCCCCCTTTCAGCTCCTAGTCCATAGCCTCGCGGGTTACAGAACTTTAGGTGCATGTCGAGGTACATTTTAAATGACTCGAGGGTTTCTGCCTCCACCATCATTACTGGCAGTGAATTCCAGGCACCCACCACCCTCTGAATAAAAAAGTTTTTCATCATGTCACCTCTAATCCCTCTACCAATAACCTTAAATCTGTGCCTTCTTTTAACTGACCTCTCCATCAGGCCACTCATAATGTTGTATGCCTCTATTACGTCACCCCTCAGCCTCCTCTGTTCTAAGGAAAACAACCCTAGCCGATCCAATCTTTCCTCATAGCTGCAACTTTCAAGCCCTGGCAACATTCTTATAAATCACCTCTGTACTGTCTCCAGAGCAATTATGTTCTTCCTGTAATGTGGTGACCAGAACTGTACACAATACTCCAGCTGTGGCCGAACCAGCGTTTTATACAGTTGCATCCCTGCTTTTGTATTCTATACCTCGGCCAATAAAGGAAAGCATTCCATATGCCTTCTTCACCACTCTATCTACCTGTCCTGCGATATTCAGGGACCTGTGGACATGTACTCCAAGGTTTCTCACTTCTTCTACCCCTCTCAATATCCTCTCGTTTATTGTGTATTCCCTTGCTTTTTTTCCGACTCACCACAAACTGACAGTATCCAAAGCTATGCTTCTCGTGTATTAAATTGTATCAAATCCCATCCTCTTATCACCCTCGTGCTCACTGACCTACATTGGCTCCCGGTTAAGTCGCATCTTAATTTTAAAATTCTCATACATATTTCCAGATCCCTCCATGGCCTCGCCCCTCCTTATCTCTGTAATCTCCTCTAGCCCCATAACTCTCCAAGATATCTGCATTCTTCTAATTCTGGGCCTGTTCTGCTTCCCTGATTTTAATTGCTCCAAAATTGGTGGCTGCGCCTTCAGTTGCCTCGGAGTCAATTTCTGGTATACTACCCTCTCCACATCTCTCCATCTCTCCACCTCACTTCTCTCCTTTAAGGCACCCCTTAAAACCAACCGCTTTGTCCAAGCTTTTTGTCATCAGACCGTGGATCACCTTTTGTGTCTTGGTGTCATATTTTGTTTTATAATGCTCCTGTATAGCATTTTGTGATACTTTATCACATTAAAGGAGGTATATAAATATAAGTTGTTGTTGTTGAAAGGGAGATGTGACCGCAGGGCAACACTCCATCAATATAAAACCTCAGTTTCCTGACCAAATGATAATTAGATGGGACCTCGGCTTCATATTCCGCTGAATAAGGAGACAGGGTCTGGAGTTATTCTGAGTCTGAATAGATGAGCTTTTCTGTTTAACATTCGCCTGAACAGGAAAACTGGGTTTTGGCTTAATATCTTCTGAACAGGGAGCCCCAGTCTTGTTTTAACATCCACCTGGCAGGGAAACGCGACCTTGGTGCAACACACTCTTGAACAGGAAGGAGCAGCATCATAATAACATTTCAAATGAACATGGAGGGTAACCATCAATTTAGCATCCCGATGAGCAGCGGACAGGATCTAGAGTTAACAAGCCCCATGAACAGAGAGATAAGAGCCTAGGTTTAACATTTCCCAGAGCAGGGAGATCGATTCTTGGGTAAGGACACACCTGAAATTAAAGGCACCTTCGTTTTACCATCACCATGAATAGAGAGGTTGGGCTCAGTTTAACATTCCTCTGAACAATTACAGGTAAGAGCATCTCCTTACACCTGCTTCATGCACTTCCCTCTTCCAAGCCCAAATCCTACTCCCTTCTGTATCCGCCCTGGAAAAATAAGCAAATACCCCCATTTGGTTACAACTGCATTTTCAGAATTGCACTGTCTAGCCTTTGGCCCTCCATTCGCTACATGATTGTCTGGGAAGCCAGGGAGGAGATTGCAGAGCCTTTGTCCTTGATTTTTATGTCGTCATTGTCGACAGGAATAGTGCCGGAAGACTGGAGGATAGCAAATGTTGTCCCCTTGTTCAAGAAGGGGAGTAGAGACAGCCCTGGTAATTATAGACCTGTGAGCCTTACTTCGGTTGTGGGTAAAATGTTGGAAAAGGTTATAAGAGATAGGATTTATAATCATCTTGAAAAGAATAAGTTCATTAGCGATATTCAGCACGGTTTTGTGAAGGGTAGGTCGTGCCTCACAAACCTTATTGAGTTTTTTGAGAAGGTGACCAAACAGGTGGATGAGGGTAAAACCGTGGATGTGGTGTATATGGATTTCAGTAAGGCGTTTGATAAGGTTCCCCACGGTAGGCTATTGCAGAAAATAGGGAAGTATGGGATTGAAGGTGATTTAGTGCTTTGGATCAGAAATTGGCTAACTGAAAGAAGACAGAGGGTGGTGGTTGATGGCAAATGTTCATCCTGGAGTTTAGTTACTAGTGGTGTACCACCAGGATCTGTTTTGGGGCCACTGCTGTTTGTCATTTTTATAAATGACCTGGATGAGGGTGTAGAAGGGTGGGTTAGTAAATTTGCGGATGACACGAAGGTCGGTGGAGTTGTGGATAGTGCCGAAGGATGTTGTAGGTTACAGAGGGGCATTGATAGGCTGCAGAGCTGGGCTGAGAGATGGCAAACGGAGTTTAATGCGGAAAAGTGTGAGGTGATTCACTTTGGAAGGAGTAACAGGAATGCAGAGTACTGGGCTAATGGGAAGATTCTTGGTAGTGTAGATGAGCAGAGAGATCTTGGTGTCCAGGTACATAAATCCCTGAAAGTTGCCACCCAGGTTAATAGGGCTGTTAAGAAGGCATATGGTGTGTTAGCTTTTATTAGTAGGGGGATCGAGTTTCGGAGCCACGAGGTCATGCTGCAACTGTACAAAACTCTGGTGCGGCCGCACCTGGAGTATTGCGTGCAGTTCTGGTCACCGCATTATAGGAAGGATGTGGAAGCTTTGGAAAGGGTGCAGAGGAGATTTACTGGGATGTTGCCTGGTATGGAGGGAAGGTCTTACGAGGAAAGACTGAGGGACTTGAGGTTGTTTTCGTTGGAGAGAAGGAGGAGGAGAGGTGACTTAATAGAGACATATAAGACAATCAGAGGGTTAGATAGGGTGGAAATTAGGATGGTGATGGCAAACACGAGGGGACATAGCTTTAAGTTGAGGGTTGATAGATATAGGACAGATTTCAGAGGTAGTTTCTTTACTCAGAGAGTAGTAGAGGCGTGGAACGCCCTGCCTGCAACAGTAGTAGACTCGCCAACTTTAAGGTCATTTAAGTGGTCATTGGATAGACATATGGATGAAAATGGAATCGTGTAGGTCAGATGGTTTCACAGGTCGGCGCAACATCGAGGGCCGAAGGGCCTGTACTGCGCTGTAATGTTCTATGTTCTCTGTTCTAATATTTCTACAACTACTGAAAGGCTCAACCACACCCTCACTTCCACCTTGTATGCCATATTTCCAAGAAAACTATAACTCTCGCCTTCACCCTGGCTGTTTCTCCTAGTATGGCCCTCATCCCTGCTCCCTTAATTTTAAGGCACACAGACTTGTAAAGATGTGACAGGCCATTGGTTTAGCCATTCAACAGCAAATCTGGCGGGACTACATAAAGCAATATCGGGACCTGATCCCGTCTGCTAAAACTGCTCATGTATCCTGAATCATCCTGGAATGTAAAGATAACCCCTGGCTTTTGTTAAACATTCCATTAACAGGGAGAACGGGGTCTCAATTTAGCAAACCCTGAGTGAAAGATGAGCCCTCGGTTTAACATATGAATGGAGAGACCTCGACTCGGTTTACCATCCCCTGAGCAGACAGATCCTCTTCAAAGAAGCCCGGCCTCAGCTTAACACACCTCTAAGCATTTCCCCCGAACAGAGAAAGAGGTCATCCATTCAGCATTTTGCTGAACAGGGAGGAAGAAACTGCAGTTAAAACGCCCCTCAATAGAGAAACGAGAGTTTTGGTTTCACATGACGCTGGGCAGCGTGATTGGGCCTTGTTGAAAAGAAAGGCGGACATTCAGTTTAATCTCCCATGAATAAGGAATGTTGCCTTGGTGCAACATTCCTTGCAATAGGCGTATGGGGCCTCAGTTCGGTCCCGCACCCACGCACCCTGAATGGACAGACAGGACTTCAATTACCAATCCTCCTTTACTGGACAAGCGAGATGGCGTTTCAGTTTAACATTCCTTTGAATATGGAGGTGGGTCTCCGTTTAACAGCATCATAATCAGGGAGGTGGAGGTTTGGTTGAACACCTCCCTGGAAAGCGAGAAGAAACATCATGTGAACATCCACATGAACCATGAAGCAAAACATTGTTTAAGACCCCTCTTTGTAGGGAGACCACCTAGGTTTAACGCAACCCCTGAGAATGTAGATGGGGCTCGGATTAATCCCCAACGTGAACAGTTCAGAGAACCATAAAGCACAGCAGGAGGTCATTCCACTCATCATGACTGTGCCAGCTCTGTGAAAGAGTTAACGATTTCTCCCACTTCCTTGGTCTTTCCCCATAGTTGTGGGAATATTTAGTGTTAAAGTCGTACTCCGATTTCCCTTTGTAAGGCACTATTAAATCTGCTTCCACCACCCTTTCAGGCGATGAATTCCGGGCATGACAACTCGCTGAGTAAAGGAAAATAATCGCCTCAGCTTTTCTTTGGCTTGAATGGCAAAGACTTTAGATCGGTGTCTCTGGTTATCAACTCTTATGCCAGTGGAAACAACGTCTCATAGCTACTCTATTAAATCCTTCCTTATTTTGAAAGTTTCTGTTAAATCTCCTTTTAATCATCTCTGCAGTAAGGAGAATAACCTCAACTTCACCTTCTTCATGAACAGAAGTACTACATCCCTGGAACTATTCTAGCATCTCTGCACTGACTGCAAGGTTGTGGCATCCTTTCAATATATTTATGCCCAGAATTAGGTACCAAACTCTTTCTTAGGACTAACCACTGATTTATAAAATGGGGAGACGGGACCTTGGTTTAATCCTCATCCTGAAAAGCGAGACGGGACCTTGGTATAGTATCACCCTGCACAGAGAGATGTTGCCTCGTCTTAACATCCTTCCGTACAGGGATATAAGGGTTAGTGTCCCATCTGAAGGACAATACATGGCACAATAGAGAGCTCCCTCGTACGTACGGCCCACAGCCATCTAACAAACTGAGAGGGGGTCGTGCTACCAAAGTAGTGGGGACCAATGCAGAAGATCCTTTAAAGCTTTAGTTATTAACTTGATATACACTATACATGTCAGCGTTTGTTGCATACGAGCCTCATTCTGCTGCAATGGCTTCAGCTGTGGCTCAGTTGATAGCAGATTTGCCTCTTAGTCAATAAGTATCGGGTTCAAATCCTGCTCCAGGGGCCACATTTCCAAAGTGGAGATGGGAAACAGCAGACGTGTCGGGTATTTATACTGAAATTTGTCACTGCTGAGAAGCTGATTCAGATGGCAATTTTCAAGTGGGAAAGCTTTAATTGGTATGCAGACGTGTTTCCCGCCCTCGAAGAACAAGTAGGATTGAAGGGGCAGAATGAACACTTGCTCATGGCTGTCCACCTGGGTCTATTGCTGGAGGCCATGAGGGAGAGGAGGGAGGTCTCTTCTTGGAGGGTGAGATGAGGAGGGCACCTCATCATGCAGCAGGTGCATCTCTCTGTTCAGTGTTATTTCCCACTGCCCTCTCACGTCCTGCTCATCTCAGATGAGCTATCTCCTTCCAGGGCATCACTGTCCTCAAGGTCCACACCTCTCTGGAGGGCCATGTTATGCAGAGCACAGCAGACCACCACAATGACTGAGACCCTTGCAGGAGGGCATTGGACAGTGTCATGCGACCCAGCCAGGCACTAGATTCACATTCACAGATGCCCGATGGCCTGCTGAGCAGTAGCATTGATTGTTTTGCCTCTGTGCCTGTCTGAGACTCCTGTAGAGGGTTCAGTAGCCAGCTTTTCAAGGTTTTGCCCTTGGAGCCAAGGGGATGGTATGAAGCACCAAAGCAGCCCTGAATGGCTGATGATGAAGGCGATATGGCAGCTGATAGGAATACAAGTGCACACATTGAGGAAGTTGTTATTGTGGTGTTGGACCACTTGGACAGTTCAGGAATGGACGCCCTTCCTGTTGATGGAACTCATTGTCTGGTCGCTGGGTAATTTGATGGCCACATGGGTACAACCAGTGATGGGCTGCTTGAAGGAATCCATTGATGGTGTCAAATCCGAATAGCCTCTGGCACAGTACAGTCTTATCTGTGTCAAAGTGCGTGGCGTCCCCATCCCCCTGAAAAGGGCATCCGTGACCTGCCTGATTGCCTGATGAGATGCTGGCTACTCGATGCCACCTAGATCCACAGCTGATTCCTGGAATGTCCCGGTTGCATAGAAGTTCAGGGTGCCTGAAACTTTGACGGCATCAGGTAGGGGAGTGCCATGGAGGCCATGAGGCCTCAGGTCATTGTGGATGAGAACACATAGGACAGAGACCACCTGCCTAGATAGGGGTATATCCCCTAGGGCACTGGCGCACTGTTATTTGCAGGTATCTGACACTTGGGCTGTGTACCTGATGGCTTAGATGGCGCCTCCCTTCCCTTGCAGCCACCCTACAACTCCACCCCCCTCCACTGCACTCCACTGGTCTCCAATCGTCAATGAGGTTGCATCTGCCACAGTTCATTCTGACTGCTCTGTCCTAAGTCAAAGTAGCTTGTTCCCATATGACCTCCATCAACTGGGGCTTGACTGCTCACCAGGCCTTCCGATGCCAAACCGAGCTACCACTGTGATTCTAGTGGCTTCACTTCTCTAGCCGGTTCCTTGGCACTCTTCAATATGACATTTAACTCTTCCAGCTTCAACAATATCAACAACGATATCTAAGGCAGCTACTTTTATTTGCTGCTTCTCCTTTAATTTAGTCAGCCTTTCCCATAGCCCTCATGTCCCTCACGATACTGACATCTTCACAATCCTGTCGTGATGTGATTACTCCATGGCGTTTTCCACGTTCCCTGGCATATTAAAAGCTCCCTGCTCCTGACAAGCCTGCTTTTTTATTCGTTCATGGGATGTGGGCGTCGCTGCTTAGGACAGCATTTATTTCTCATCCGTAATTGCCATTGAGAAGGTGGCAGTGAGCTGCCCTCTTGAACCACTGCAGGCCTGGGGGTATAGGTACACCCACAGTACTGTAAGGAAGGGAGTTCCATAATTTTGACCCAGTGACAGTGAAGGAACGGCGATATAGTTCCAAGTCAGAATGATGTGAGGCTTGGAGGGGAACTTGCAGGTGGTGGTGTTCCCTTGCATCTGCTCCCCTTGTCCTTCTATGTGGTAGAGATCGTGGGCTTATAAGGTGCTGTCTGAGGAGCCTTCGTTCATTGCTGCAGTGAATCTTGTAGACGGTACACACTGCTGCCACTGTGCGCTGGTGGTGGATGTGTGCCAAAACGTGGGTTGTTTTGTCCTGGATTGTGTCGAGCTTCTTGAGTGTTGTTGGAGCTGCACCCATCCAGGGAAGTGCAGAGTATTCCATCACACTCCTGACTTGTGCCTTGTAGATGGTGGACAGACTTTGGGGAGTTAGGAGGTGAGTTACTCACCACAGTAGCCGCTGACCTGCTCTTGTAGCCATGGTATTTATATGGTTACTCCAGTTCAGTTTCAGGTCAATGGTAACCTGCATGTTGTTGATAGTGGGCGATTCAGCGATTGTAATACCATTGAATGTCAAGGGAAGATGGCTCAATTGCCTCTTGTTTGAGATAGCCATTGCCTGACACTTGTGTGGCCCGAATGTTACTTGCCACTTATCAAACCAATCCTAGATATTGTCCTGATCTTGCTGCATTTCTGCACATACTGAGTCTGTACTTGATGAGTTGTGAATGGCGCTGAACGTCAACGAGCTTCCCCACTTCTGACCTTATGATTAAAGGAAGGTAATTAATGAGGCAGTTGAAGATGGTTGGGACCAGGACACTACCCTGAGGAACATTTGAATTGAGGTCCTGCAGCTGAGATGATTGACCTCCAACGAACACAATCACCTTTCTTTGTGCTCAGTACGACTCTAACCAGTGAAGATTCCCGCACCCCCCACCCCCTCTCCTCCGATTCCCATTGACTCCAGTTGGTTGGGGCTCCTTGATGCTGCACTCGGTCAAATGTTGCCTTGATGTCAAGGGTACTCACTCTCACCTCACCTCTTGGATTCAGCTCCTTTGGCCATGTTTGAACCAAGACTGTAATGATGTCAGGAGCTGAGTGGCCCTGGCAAAACCATAACTAAGCGTCACTGTGCAGGTCATGGCCCCTTGATAGAACTATTAATGGCACCTTCCATCACTTTACTGATGATTGAGAGCAGACTGATGAGGATGTAATTGGCCAGGTTGAATTTGTTCTATTTTTGTGTACAAGACATTCCTGGACAAATTTCCTCATTGCTAGATAGATGCCAATGTTTTTGCTTTACTGGTACAGTTTGGCTCGGGGCACAGCAAGTTCTGGAGCACAGGCCTTCAGTACTATTGCTGGAATGTTGTCAGAGCCCGTAGCCTTTGCAGTATCTAGTACCTTCAGTCGTTTCTTGATATCACGTGGAATGAATCGAATTTGTTGCAGACTGGCATCTGTGATGCTGGGGACTTCAGAAGGAGGCCATGATGGATCAGCAACTCAGCATGTCTCGTTGAGGATATTTGCAAATGTTTCAGCCTTATCTTTTGCACTGATGTTCTGGGCTTGTTCATCATTGAGGATAAGAATATTTGTGGAGCCACCTCCTCCAGTTATTTGTGAAGGTGTTCATCAGTTCTTTAATGAGTTTAACATGTACTTAACTGGATGCGGGCGTCCGACCCACAATCTAACTGCAAGTTGCACTTTAAATATAGCATCACGTTCCAGATGCAGAGAGTCCCACTGTTGACTTCCAAGAATTCTATCTTCAAATCGCACTCACTGCTGGTCCCTGCTCTCAGCAGAGTCTGAAATTCCGGCACCAGAACTTAATCATAAAAGTCCAGTATTAGAGTGAGAGAGTGCTGGAATCCAGAGGCGATGTCTTTTGGATGAAATATTAAACCAAGGCGTCATCTGCTTTCTTAGTTATACACAAAAGATCCCATAGCACTATTTCGAAGAAGAGCTGTATTGTCATCCTCGGTGTCCTGGGCAATATTTGTGCCTCAATCAACATTATTAAAACAGATTATCTGGTAATTATTACAGTACTGTTTGTGGGAGCTTGCTGTGTGCAAATTGAATGTGAGTTTCCGACGACAGTGACTATACTTGAAAAGTACTTTATTGGCTGTGAAGCTCTTTGAGATGTCAGCTGGTCATGAAAGGCCTGATATAAATTCAACCCTTTCTTTCTTACTTCGACTAACCCTTCTGCACATCTTCCTATTGTGACTAATGCGCTAATCTAGCGTCCTTCAAAATGCCTCAGTGTTATTCACCTCAGCTAACCCATGAGATAGTCAGATCCATTTTTAAAAAACCCTCTGGGTGAAGAGGTTTCTCCTGAGTTCTCAATTAGATCACTTAGCGTCTATCTTATATTTATGCCCCCTGGTTTGGAGTCACCCACAGTCGAAGCATCTTCTCTACATGTACTTTAGCAAATCTCTTCATATTTTTTAAATACCTCTATCAGGTCACTCTGCCCCCCGCCCCGCCACCTTCACCCCTACCCCAGTCTTTTTTTATAGATAGAGCTGGGAGCTGTGTACCTCATTCACAAATAAATGCCAAACTGTGCTCCAGCTCTGTAATAATTTGAGCCTTGTGTTCATATCTTGAGAAAATAAAGTTAATTAAAGCTAATGTTTAAGCTGGGAAGAAGAATTTATTCCACCTTGTTGCAAACGTCTTCAGGTATATTCGTGGTGTTTCTGCATTCTAAGCCTTTACTGCATGATGCAGCCCTGAACTGTGGGCCTTTGGCCGATAAGATATGCCACTGAGTCCTTATATCATCTGTACATTTGGGTTCCAGCTGTTCTTGTGTCAAAGGCTAATCATTATTTGTACTTTGATTAAAACGATAGCAGAAACATAAACACAATGGGCTTGTGAGAGAAACTGTGCTGCCAATTTTGCTTAGCAGAGCATGACGTCCTGGCTTGAACACAAGCTGCACCTAGTTTCAGTAAATGAAGTTAACTAATATTTTTACACTGATACTTAAGTTTTTCTCCATTTTTATGCTCTTATGCAATTGTTCTTAGAATATCGGTGGCTATGGCAAGGTGGCATTCCTTGCCTTTCTCTAGTTACCCTTTCGAAGGAAGCGGTTAGTCTCTTTCTGAATCATTGTAGTCTGTGTAATGAAAGTGCTCGTACAATGGTCTAAGATGGGGAATTTTAGGATGGAACACTCACGATATATGTGCAAGAATGGATAATGTGTGATTTGGAGGAAAATGGGCAAGTGGAGGTGATTTACGGTACCACAGAGGCCGAATTCCACCCCGTCCTCCTGTGTACCTTGAACTCGTAAAACAAATTTACGACTCCAATCAACATCCTGGGGTGGGGAGGGAGGGGATAAGTAATTATGATAAAGTACGAAAAAGAAGCAAGGTCAAAAAGCATTTTGGGGATGCATTCACTTTAATGTGCCCTTGGCAGTGTGTAGGAGCTGGTCAGTGCTCCATGTTTACCCCTCTGTGACTGTTCTTGCCTTGGAAATGTATTGAAGCTGGTCAATACTCGATGTTTGCTCTATTTTACATAGTCTTGCCAGGCCAGTTTACTCCAGAGGAAAGCGGCCGTGCTTCCCCCGGGTGTCTAGTAGGTCTGAAAGGCGCAATCATTTTTTTAAAAAGTGCATCTGTTTTTCCATTTTCTGAGCAGGGGAACATTTATTAGCTTGACATCTTTGGTAGGACTAAATTGACAACTCCTTCATCAGATCTGGAGGTTCTCGTCTCACTCCAGAACCTTGAGTAACTAACCTATGTTGACCCAAAAGTGGATTACTGATGAAGCACAATATTTTCAGAGGTGCCGTGCTTCACACGAGAAACTTCTCTATCTATGTGAATTGGTGTAAAATACCCAAGAACATTACACGAAGTAAACCCAACTAACGCTTAGCCTGCAAACAACACTAAATATGGTTTAACCAGCCATTCATCGCATTGTTGCCTGTGGGAATATTTTGTGTTTAACTTGGTAGCTGTGTTTGCACTGAATTACACCGGTGACCGCATAAGAAACTAAATTGTCTGAAACTGTAAAAAAAAAGCTCAATGTAATAAAAATTCTTCTCCTTTACCTTTCATTCACAGTGGCGCAGTGGTTAGCACTGCAGCCTCACAGCTCCAGCGACCTGGGTTCAATTCTAGGTACTGCCTGTGTGGGGTTTGCAAGTTCTCCCTGTGTCTGCGTGGGTTTCCTCCGGGTGCTCCAGTTTCCTCCCACAAGCCAAAGACTTGCAGGTTGATAGGTAAATTGGCCATTAGCAATTGCCCCTAGTATAGGTAGGTGGTAGGGAAATATAGGGAAGGTGGGGATGTGGTAGGAATATGGAATTAGTGTAGGATTAGTATAAATGGGTGGTTGATGGTTGGCACAGACTCGGTGGGCTGAAGGGCCTGTTTCAGTGCTGTATCTCTAAAACTAAAAACTAAAGAAGTGACATCAGTTACAGGTTGGAATCTGTCTGGTGGCTTATTCTGTTAATAGTCTATTGCCTACAGGAAACACAATAGAACATAGAAACATCGAACATCTAAGGCACAGAAAGGGACCATTCAGCCCATCGTATCTCTGCCTGCCAGAAAGAGATGTCCAACCTAATTCCACTAATCCCAATTCTTGGTCCATAAGCCCTTTCATTCACATCATTTCAAGTGCATATCCAAGGAATTTTTGAAGTTCTATGAGAGTTCCTCCCTCGACCACCCTTGCAGTTCCAGTGCGTTACAAGGCCCGACCACCCTCTGGGTGCAAGCATTTCTCCTCAACTCCTCTCAAACCCTTCTACCAATTGCTTTAGATCTATGCCCTCTGGTCATTGACATCTCTTCTAAGGGAAATCGACTGCTCATATTCACTCTATGTAGGCCCTTCATAATCTTATAAATCTCAAGTCAACCTGTCCAATTTTCCCCCATAACTAAAATTCTCCAGTCTTGCCAACATCCTTATGCATTGTTTCTGTACCCTTTCCAGCAGGGTGATATCCTTCCTGTAATGTGGTGACCAGAAATGTACACAGTACTGTAGCTATGAACTAACTAGTGTTTTATACCGTCTACCTCCTGGCTCTTATATTCCATGCTTCATCTAGTAAAGGAAAGTATACTGTAAGCCTTCTTAACTGCCTTACCTAGGTGTTCTGCTAACTTCAGAAGTCCGTGGATATGTACTCTAAGGTATCTCTGTTCATCCTAGCACCTATTGTGCATTCCCTTGCCTTTCTTGCCCCCCCAAATTCATTGCCTCAAACTTTTCTGGATTGAATTCCATTGGACACTTTTCTGGCCACATGACCAGTACGTTGATATCTTCTTGCATTGTGCATCTTAATTCCTCACTATCAAACATGGTACATTTATACTGTCTCCCAAACAAAGATAGGTAGGAGGGTAAGTTGTGAAGAGGACATAATGAGTCTGCAAAGGGATTCAGATAAGTTAAGTGAGTGGGACAACATTGGCAGATGGAGTATAATGTGGGAAAAAATTAACTTGTTCACTTTGGCAGGAAGAATAGAAAAGCAATATGTTATTTAACTGGAAAGAGATTGCAAAACTTTGTAATGCAGAGGTATCTGAGTGGCCTGGTACATGATTCACAAAAACGTGAGTATGCAAGTAGAGCGAGTGATTAGGAAGACAAATGGAATGTTGCCGTTAATTTCAGGGAAATCGAGTATAAAAGCAGGAAAGTTCTGCTACAGTTGTACAGGGTGTTGGTGAGACCATAGCTGGAATACTGTGAACAGTTTTCATCTTCTTACTTAAGAAAGTGTATAATTGCATTAGAAGCAGTTCAGAGAAGGCTCACTTGACTGATTATTGGGATGAATGGCGTTATTTTATGAGGAAAGGATGAGTAGGTTGGGCCTATAGCTATTGGAGTTTAGACAAATGAGAGCTGATTTTATTGAAACATATAAGATCCTGAGGGAACTTGACAGGGTGGATGATGAAGGGATGTTTCCCCTTATGGGAGAGACTAGGGATACAGTTTAAAGATGAGGAGTCTCCCATTTAAGATGGATATGAGGAGATATTCTTTCCTCTCAGGGGGTTGTTAGTCAGTGGACTCCTCTTCCCCAGAACCAGTGGAGTCAGGGTCACTGAATATTTTTAAGACTGAGTGAGACAGATTCTGCACCCTCTCTGCACTAATGCTTTGTCTTTCAGAACACCATTAACATACCGTTTGCCCTTGCTCCATGGCCTTCTGGTCAGTTATTCTCTGTGACTCTCCGTCCTATCACCTTGCTTTTAGTTATCTCTTGCCCCACCCACGCTTTATTTGCTCAAAACCTATTACATTTCTAACATTTGCCATTTCTGATGAAGGGTCACTGACCTGAAACGTTTTCTCTGATTCTCTCTCCACAGATGCTGCCAGACCTGTTGAGGGTTTTCAGCATTTCTTGTTTTTATTTCAGATTTACAGCATCTGCAGTATTTTGCTTTTATATTAGACAGATTCTTGATTGACAAGAGAGTCAAAGGTTATATCAGATAGACAGAAAGTAGAGTTGAGGCCACACTCAGTTCAGCCATGATCTTATCAAATGGCAGAGAAGGTTCGAGGGGCCGACTGAGCTAATTCTGCTTCTATTTAGTATGTTCGTATGTAGATATGTTCGCATTTTCCAATAGTTTGCCCAACACCGAGGTGAGGCCAACTGGCCTGTAAATGCACAATCTAGCCCTTCAACCCTTTTTAAGCACCAGTGCAAAGTGAGGAGTCCTCCAGGTCTCTGGCACCATGCCTGTAGTCATAGATAATTGGAATATGGTGGTCAGAGCCTCGGTTATTTCCACCTTCGGTTCTCCTAGCAAATCAAGATACATTCCAGCCGGGGCTGGTGAGTTATCAACTTACAAAAATGTTAAAATCCTTAATATTTCCCCTTTCGTTACATTTGGCACAGCTAATATTTCACATGCCTCCTTCTTAACAACAATAGTCGCATCGTCCCTCTCTTTTGTGAAGAAAGATGCAAAATATTCATTAAGAATCATGCTTCATCTTTTACCTCCAAGTTACCTTTTAGGTCTCTAATAAGGCGTGCTACTTTCCTTATTTTTCCTCTTACTCTTTATGAATTCATGTTTATTTGTGTCTTGATTTGACTTGCCAATATTTTTCCATGCCCATTCTTTGCTTTTCTAATTTCATTTTCAACTTCATCCCTGCCTTTTCTGTACTTCTTTAGGATTTCTGAGGTATTGAGCACTTGGTATCCGACATAAACTTCAAGTTTTAGCCTTATCCTTATCTATAGGCACTTTGATAGCCGGCAAAACCTAGATTTGGCATTCCCATCCTTTTTCTCCAAGGAAACATATTTGTTCTTCATCCTGTGAATCTCCTCGTTGCATTCCTCCCACTGCACTGACACAAATTTCCCTTCAACTAATTGTTTCCACTGTACATTTTCCAAATCTGATCTCAACTTAGTAAAATGGTCCTTCCTCAATTTAAAACGTTGACTCTTGGTCTATATTTGTTTTTTGTTCTATAACTATCTCAAGTCTAACTAAACTATGATCCATAGTCCCAAAATGCTCTCCTACTTATACCCTTTCCACCGGGGCAGCTTCATTTCTTATAAATAAGTCCAGAACTGCCCCTTTTTGGGCTTGCTACATACTAGCTAAAAAGAAATTCTCACCTGATCACTTTAATATTGCTGCACCCTCTATACCTTTTACACAGATTTTATCCCCACTAATATTAGGGTAGTTGAAAGCCTAGTAATACTATTGCTGCTGCACTTCTCATTTTTAAATCTCCCTCTGACTGTTTGGGGGTCTATAGTATGCTTTTCGCATTGTGGTTCCCATTTTTATTCCTCTGTTTAAGCCACATGGCCTTATTTGATGATCCTTCTAGCATATTATCCTTCCTCACAGCTCCGATTGTATCTTTAAAGCAGATGGCGACCTCAGTCATTTTTACCTCCCTCTAACCCACTGAAAACCCTGAAACAGAAAATGCTGAGCTGCCACTCCTGACCATATTTAAGCCATGTTTCAGTACTAGCTATGATATTATACTTCCAAGTATCTATGCCCTCATCTCATCTGTCTTATTCACCAGACTACTTGCATTGAAGCTTATACCACTTATTTCTGAAAAAACTCCTTTGTTCCCCATTTTCTAGCCTTTGCAATAGTTCCTGAGACCAGTGCATTTAACTGGAGTCTTTCATGCCTTCTGGACATTCCAAAGTGATTTACAACAAAGGAAGTGCATACAAAAAGATAGGAAAACAACACAGATACAGACTACTTGACTCAAGAAATCAAGGAAATTGAGGAGATAGTCCTCGTCTGATTTACCGACCATTTTTCAATATTCATTCATCCCCATTGCTTCATGCGATGTAATCCTGCAATCCAAAGAGATCAAAACTAATAGATGTTACTATTTCTTTGAACATTTATGTGTGAAAAAGTAGCTATTATCCATAATCTTGCTGTAAGGATATTTAAATGATTGCACCAGTAATAAAAACTTCCAATTTCCATTGCTTTGGACGCTGCCAGTTATCATCTTAGGAGACAGAGAACAAAATTTGCACCAACAGTTGTTCGAGAACTGCATGCAGATTTTGCATTCCAAAAGAGAATGGACTTTAAAACAATATAGTGCAAGCAGCATAAATTCACTAGGGTGATGCTGGAGATGGAAACCATGGATCTGCAAAGACATGTGGGATACTGCAACAGCTTCCATAGAGCAGAGAATGTTTAATTGATGTCTTTAAAATTAGAAACTGTTTGCTACAGTGTATCAGTAAAGGCTATTTGAACTTTTTGAAATTAATTCAGAAAAGATAAATTCGAAGATATATAAAACAGACAAAGATATAGGGCTATGAAGAAGAGAGTGCAGGCAGTGAGGTAAATTCTGAATTGCTCTAACAAAAGCACACTGTATGAGTGGGATTCTTTCTTTGCTGTATACATGTGTACTTTAAGTTCTTGACAGTACTTGGCCGTCACATCTTATTTATGGAAATTTTGCCATTTATTTAATCAAAGGCACAAACTCTTCGCAATAACAATTTATCAGATAAGCTGACACTTCCAGTCACTGATTCATTCAACCATAGATTTGTTTTATGGTTCTCATGTTGAAACTGCCACGTTAGTGATGGCCAAACGTTTATACTAATATAGAAATAAGAAAACACACAACCGGGAATCAGGATCTATGCCATTTTAACAAACACATCAATTCATTTATTGTTGTAGTTCCCATTCCCTTTGGTGACTGAATGGCTTCTGATAGTGTCCCCATATTTTATTCTGGCTTGTAACATTCTAGGTACTGCCTGTGCGGAGTTTGCAAGTTCTCCCTGTCACTGCGTGGGTTTCCGCCAGGTGCTCTGGTTTTCTCCCACGCCCAAAGACTTGCAGGTGGATAGATAAATTGGCCATTATAAATTGCCCCTAGTGTAGGTAGGTGGTCGGAGAAAGGTGAGGATGTGGTAGGGAATATGGGGTTAATGTAGGATTAGTATAAATGGGTGGTTGTTGGTCCACACAGACTCGGTGGGCTGAAGGGCCTTTTTCAGTGCTGCATCTCTAAATAAATAAATAAGTAAAGAAATTTAAATATATGGACCTTGTCACTTTCTGTTTCAGGACTTCTACCTTCTGTTAACTTTTTTGTCGGTCTGGCAAGTTACAATTTACGTTAAATTCCTGGGCTTCATGAGGAATTAAGGACAGTAATCTCAAAGGTGGAAATACAAAAGGGAGGAAGTGATGCTTCAGTTGTGCAAGCCTTGGTCGGACCCCAAATCGATTGATGTGTTCAGATTATGGCACCAAACCTCGGTAAGTAAAAATTGTCATTAAATGGGTACAGCACAGGTTCTCCTAACACAGACAAAGAGTCATAAAGGCATAGGGTGATTTTGTCACAGAAGGAGTCCATTAATTCTATCAAGCCCATGCTAGTTCTCTGTAGAGAATCCAATCAGTCCCATAACCCCATAACCCATAGCAATGCAAGTTTATTTCCTTCAGGTGCCTATCCAATTTCCTTTTGAAATCATTATTTGCTTCCTCTTAAACCAACCTTGTAGGCAGTAAGTTGTGGCTCAGTACACCTCCCAAATCAGTACCAAACTTTCCCAGAATACCATGTCTGAATCCCTCCAATCAAGTTTCTGCCACACCACCACAGTCTTGAATCGACTCTTATCAAAGTCACAAACGTCATTGTAAGTCACTGCGACAAGGGTAAACTATCCCTCCTCATTCTTCTCAGCCTGTATGCCGTTTTCAACACAGTGATCACACCATTCTCCCTGAACACCTTTCCAGTGTCGTCCAGCTAAGTGGGACCGAACTCTCCTGTACCCATTCTTATTTATCTAATGATAACCAGAATATCACTTCCAATGGCTTGGCTTCCATTCCTGTTCCTGCACCATACCTTTGGTATTCTCCAAAAATCAATCCTTGGTCTCATCGACATGCTGCCCCTCGGCGACATCATCTGATAGTGCAGCGTTACTTTTCACATGTATGGTGATCACCCAGCTCGACCTCACCACCGCCTATTTTGACTCCTCCATTGTTGGTAAATTAGTTGCCTATTTATCTGGCATCCAGTACTGGATGACCAGGAATTTGTTCCAATGAAACATTGAGAATATTGAACTCATCATCTTAGGTCCCCACTCCAAATTCCATCCTCTCCCTGGCAACTGATGAGACTGAATCAGACTGTTCACAACTTTGTTTATATCCTGACCTCGAGATGAGCTTTGGTAACATATCAATGACATCAGTAAAACTGCCTATTTCTACTTCTTTAATCACCCAACATCGCCCTTCCTCAGGTCATCTGCTGCTGAAACCCTTATTCATGCCTTCGGTACCTCTAGACTTGGGTATTCCAAAGCACTCCTGCCTGACCTCTCACATTCTACCCTTTGTAAACTTGAGGGCCCAAACTCTATTACCCATGTCCTTAATTGCATCTAGTCCCATTCAGCTATCACCTCTGTGCTAAATGGGCTACTTTAGCTTCCAGCCAAACCACGCCTGAGGACCCATATTAAAGATAACATACAGACATACGAATTAGGAGCAGAAGTAGGCAATCTGAACCCACCACTTTATAAGATCATGGATGATCTGACTGCCACCTCTACTCCAGTTTCCTGCCTATCCCTGATACCCTTTGACTCCCTTGTTAGTCAAGATGTATCTACCTCTGTCTTAAACATATTCAATGACACTGCCTACACCGCTCTCTGAGAAGAGAGTTACAAAGCCTCACAAACTTCTGAGATAAAACATTTCTCCTCATCTCCATCATAAATGGACAACCCATTATTTTAAACTGTGTCCTCTTGTTCGAGTCTCTCCCACAAGAGGAAACATACTTTGAGCATCGACCCTCATTCTTGTAACCTCCAATGGATACATGCACAGCGTATCCAACTTTTCTTCATAAGATAACACCCACCCCCACTCCATGTATCAGCCAAGTGAACCTTCTCTGAACTGCGTCTAATGCATTTATATCCTTTCTTAAATAAGGAGACCAAAATGTACACAGTTCTACAGATATGGTGTCATCAATACCCTAGGAAACTGTCGCAAAACATCCCTACTTTTTCTATTCAGTTCCCCTTACAATGAACGACAACATTCCCTTTGCCTTGCTCATCAATTGTTGTATCTGCATACCAACCTTTTGTGATAACTGACAAGAACCAAAAGGATCGAGAAGGATAAACTTTTTATATGAGTTATGATCTAAAGTAGGGTGACTGGAATGCTGATGGAAACAGATTCCACAATAACTTTCAAAAGCGAATTGAAAGAACATTTTGGATTATGGAAAGAACAGAGTAGTAGATCCAGTTGGATAGCTCTTTCAAGGAGCCATCACAGCCTTCAGATGGTAAACGGCAACCTGCTGGCGCTATGCACCTATAATCCTTAAGCACATTTGGTACTGTGTGTAAATTGTTTGCTACGTTTGTCTAAGTTACAACATTGAGTACATTTCCAAAGTACTTAATTGGCAGAGAAGTGCAATGAGTCATTCTGAGAATATGAATTGTGCTACACAAATGCAAGTCTTTTCTCAGTTGTTTGAAACAGGTCATGAAGCTTAGAAAAGCGATGCAATCTTACCCAATAGTTAGAAACAGGACCTTTGGGGGCAAGAGAATAATGTATGGAATTCAAGAAGAAGAATGTGTTTTTTAATAAAAGGTGGAAAATGCATCTAAGCAGTAGAGAGTTATAGCAGTTGTGATTATAGCAATTCCTCTTATGTGTATAAAGAACCTAATCAAGACTATCAGAAATGTTCCAAAGGAGTTCACTTAGAAGGTGAAGTGAAGTAACTTGCATTTATAGAGAAACTTTCATGGCGTCTGAATGGTACCAAAGCACCTCACACCAGTGCTTTGTTTTTTTTTTAATGAGAATAAGTGTACTCTTGTAATGTAGGTAAATCAAATGCCGAAATATACACTCCAATGCCACATTTACAACAATGGATAAATGACGAGATAATCTGTTTATTATCGCTGCTTGAAAATTAATATTGGCTAAGGTACCTCTCCAGGCCTTCGTCTTGCAGTACGATGAGATATTTTACAAGACTTGCAAGTCCAGATGGGGCCCGGCTTTAATAACTCATCTAAAGGATAGCACCTCTGAAATTACTGAACGCCCTCAGTAATGTCAATTTTGCATAGGCACTTCTGTCTCTTCTGAGATATGAGTGCTGTCAATCTTTCAAGCCTGATGCAATTTATCCAGCCATGGGATCCGACCTCTCTAGCTAAGGTCTGTCTGAGCTCTTGTACAAACACAAAATACTGCAGATGCTGGAAATAAAACAAAACGTAACCGGCTGGAAAACTCTCAAACTTTTAGGCAACGCCTGTGGAGAGAGAAATAGAGTTAATAGTTCAGGACAAAGAACTTTCTGGCCGAGCTGTTTCTTTTGGCATCTTATGTGCGTTGGTGCAATTGTCACTAGGGTGGGTTGAGAGAATATTATTGTCCAGTTCTCCCCTGGGACGAGGCTTGAATTATTCTGTTCGAGCAGAACAGGATGTAGAGTTAGGTGTGGAAGGCAGCTTGGGAGAGTAACACCCGACATTCTGTTCACTCCCAACCTGTTGGCTCAGCTGATTCTGTGGCAGACTGTAGTGAGTTCAAGTCCCATGTGAGGACTTATGCCTAACAATAAAGATAACCACTCAAGTGCAGTAAAGAGAGAGTATAGTGCAGTTGCTGCTTTTTGGATGACAGGACCTGTCTGCCCTGTCAGATGGACATGAAAGATCCCATGATACTCTTTGGCACAATACCAGAGGAGATATCTCCCGTGTCTTCGCCAATATTTGCCCTCAATTAACAACGCAAAAACACATTATCTGATGTTCGTGGGAGCTTGCTGTGCACAGATTGACTGCCATTTTTCCGACATTGAAACAATGAGTACGTTTCAAAAATGCACAATTGGCTGCAAAGCTACAGGCTGCCCTGTGGTTGTGAATGTCGCTACATAAATACAAGCCTGTATCTCTTTCTTTCTGTATTTGGACCTTTTAAAGTATGACCATGTTTCAAAGACTTTGAGTCAAAATAGATCGAAGTTAGCTTCTGAAATAAAATAAAATACTAAACACAGATACTGTAATTAGGAGAATTGGAAGATGACAGGACTGTTTACACCTGTGTCTATCTTAATATTAATGATTGTTTTGCTCAGAACGTTAGTTAGGGTACAGCTAGCGTGCTGTACTTAGTTTTGTACACTCCATTATCGAAAGACTATCCATGCCAGAGTGAACAGATATCATAGATTCACCATAATTGTTCTAGACATGTCAGACTAAAGTTGCCCAAGAACATTTTGGGTACTAAGATTATTTCCATACGAGAAAATCTAATAGAGGTCTTTAAATTTTTATACATTTAACAAGAAAAAGAAACAGTTCATTCTGTTTATGAAGTGTGTTCAGTGGCCAAGGATTTGCAATTCAAAATTGTCACTGTGAGAATGAGGAGAGGCTTGTTGGAGCATGGGATACTTTGCCACAGGGAATGGTATAGGCAGAGACCATTACATCCTTAAAAGCGAAATTGTATAAACTTGGAAAACATGTGTTATTGTAAGAGTCTATGGCTGTGGGTATAATTCTGAAATGCTTTAGCAAAGGCACCATGAGCAGATTGGCCTCCTTCTGTGCTGTGAATTTGTGTGTTTCAAGTTCGAGCCAACAATCTGCCCTTGCATCGTATCTATAATTGCGAAAAGCTTCGTTTACTTGATCAATCAAACTCTTGGCAGTAACAGTTCATCAGATAAGCTGACACTTTCACTCAATCATCCGTCACATTCTGCATTTTCTTTACAGAAGTTCTCATGTTGTAACTGCTCGTTAATGATTGGCCATGATTTCTAGTAATGCAGTAAACAGAAAAGACACAAAAAATCATGAAATTTACTGGTGTAATATTCGAATCAAAATTGTTATCGATGTGCATGTGATTAAACTTGGTGTATGAATGAGCTCCACTAGTATCCCCAAATTGATTTTTTTCCCCCATTTGAAATAAATTGGTAAAAGATCTTTGCATTTTCTACATCAGCTGTAACACCTCTGGTTTTCACTTTTTCAATTATCCATACCTTTTATTCAACTCTTGATTCTTGGGATGTGAATGAATCTGACAAGGATCAATTCATTGCTCATCTTCCGTGCCTCTGGGACACTAAGAGTCAAAGCTAAAGGGGGCTGTAACACAAATGAAAGGAAGTGATGCTTCAGGTTCAGAAAGTCTTGGTCGGACCCCAGCTGGAGCATTGTATTTAGTTGCAAGCATCTAAAGTCCGGAAACCTGTATGTTGGTCTTGAAGGAGGTGCAGCCCAGATTCACCAGAATTACACCAGATTGTAAACGGTTAAATTATGACATGTGGCCTAAGCTCTATGCATTTGCTTTAGCGAGGCTTCCATGTTAAATTATCCACGTTAATAGTCATCCAAGGCTTCTACTAAAATGGAAACTAGAAATGGCACAGCAAAAAATTACAAGATATAACAGATGTAATATTGAAATCAAATCGCTTATCTATTTATGTTCAGTTCTTGTTGATGTTTGAATTGCCTTTTCTATTGTCCACAACATGCGTTGCCTTTTGCAATATTGAAATAGAGTAACGTAGCTTTTTATATGCCATATACACCCCTTTTGCAATCGTTAAGTCATTTTATTCAATTACTGCTTCTTGGGATGTGGGCAGCAGTGGCAGCACACCATTTATTTCCAATCCCTAACTGTCCTGAGGGGCTTAAACGTCAAATATCAAGGCGACTCATATATGAAATGAAGGAAGAGTTCCTTCAGTTGCAGAACGCCTTGGTCAATTGTGATCAATAGATAAACTAAAGTTCAAGGGGCTATAAAATAGCTCCCCCTTCTCTATCACCAATTATATTTTCCACCTAAAATCTATTTTGTTCTTTCATCTTTATTCCATCTACTTTCTTTGGCTTTTTCTTCTAGTTATTTCATGTGTTAAAGACACTAACTTGTTAACATATAGCCTGAGATTGCAGCTTGCCTGAGATTCGGTAGATTGGGCTGGGTATATGGGAGGCTTGAATGATGACACGAATAAATAAAATGGTTCACTGTGCAGCCGAGTACCAATAACCCAAATTTTTGCAAATAAAGTTAATGGGGAATGAAGATTCTCTGTGGAATTTGAAATTTTGTACTATGTCAAAAAAGGAACTGGAGCAAGCTTGCATTTCAATAATCACTTATGTTTCTCAAATAATGAGGATAACGCTCGCAATCTGTCACTCAATTGCCTTCCCTATATCACTGTCAGCCACTCTTTGTCTCCACCACTTATTAGCTCATTAGCTTGCTCTAGTTCTTTTCTATCTGTCCCTGACATTAACGATAGTTATGTCTCAATTACTTTCTCTTCCACTCAGTTCTCTTCTGTCTCTCTTTGTCAGCCTCTTTCTTCCTAGTTCTTTCTGTGCTCCCTGTTTCTGCGACACATTTCTCTGCCCTTCTTCTACTCGTCTCCTCCAGCCTATTGACGTCTTCACCACCACCCCCCCCACCCCCCGCTATCTGTTACGTAGCTACACTTGGTTAAAAGTTGGGTTTTAAAAAAGGCCTCAGAGACCAGAGCAAATGGAAATAATCAGAAAGAGAATTTAAAGTTGTAGGACTGAGACAACTGAATGCATAGCTGACAAAGGCAGGGTGATGGGATGACGTGTTGCCGAATGAATTCGTCAAAATAACAGAGAGAACATGACAACATAAGAAATGTGAGTAGGAGTACACCATTTGTCCTCTTGAGACTGCTCCACCATTCAGTGGCTGATCTGATTGTGACCTTAATTCTACTTTCCTGCGTGCCTTTCATAACGCTTGACTCCCTTGGTGATCAAAAAGCAGCCAAACTCAGCCTTGAATATATTCAATGACCCAGACTTTACTGCTCTCTGGGGAAGAGGTTTTTAAAAAATTATTTATTCGTTCATTGGATGTGAGTGCTGCTGGCTAAGCCAGCATTTATGGTACATCCCTAATTGCCCTTGAGAAGGTGGTGTTGAGCTGCCTTCTTGAAGTCCTGCAGTTCATATGGGGTAGGTACACCCACAGTGCTGTTAGGAAGGGAGTTTCAGGAATTTGACCCTGCAACAGTGGAGAACGGCGATATAGTTGCAAGTTAGGATGGTGTGTGTCTTGGAGAGGAACTTGCAGGTGGTGGTGTTACCATGCATTTGCTGCCCTTGTCCTCTTAGGTGGTAGAGGTGATGCATTTGGAAGGTGAGGTCTAAGGAGCCTTGGTGCATTGCTACGTGCATCTTGTAGATGGTACACAATGCTGCCAATGTGTATCGATAGTGGAGAGAGTGCATGTTTGTGGATGGTGTGCCAGTCAAGCGAGCTACTTTGTCCTGGATGGTGTTGAGCTCCTTGAGTGTTGTTGGAGCTGATGACTTGTGCCTTGTAGATGGTGAATAGACTTTGAGGAGTTAGGAAGTGAGTTACTCGACACAGGATTCCTAGCCTCTCACCTTATCTTGTAGCCATGGTAGTTATGTGGCTACTCCAGTTCAGTTTTTGGTCAAGGGCTACCCACAGGTTGTTTATAGTGGGGAATTCAGCGATCGTAATGTTATTGAATGGGGAGATGTTTAGATTCTCTCTTGCTGCACATGGTCATTGCCTGTGGCACAAATGTTACTTGCCACTTATCAGCCCAAGCCTGGATATTGTCCAGGTCTTCTGCATTTCTACACGGTTTGCTTCAGTACCTGAGGAGTCACAAATGGTGCTGAACATTGTGCAATCATCAGTGAACATTGCCAATTCCAGCTGTATGATTAAAGGAAGGTCATTGATGAAACAGCTGAAGATGGATGGGCCTAGGACACTACCCTGATGAACTCCTGCAGCCATGTCCTGGAGCTGAGATGATTGAACTTCAACAACCACAATCAACTACCTTTGCACTAGGTACAACTCCGACCAGTGGAGAGTTTCCCGCTAAATCCCATTGACTCCAAATTTGTTGTGTTCCTTGATACCATACTCGGTCAAATGCTGCCTTGATGTCAAGAGCAGTCACTCTCACCTCACCGCACCTCTTGAGTTCAGCACTTTTGTCCATGTTTGAACCAAGGTTGTAATGATTTCAGAAGCTAAGTGGTCCTGACAGAACCCAACTGAACGTCACTGAGCAGGCTATTGCTAAGTAAGTGACGCTTGACAGCACTGAAAATGACACCTTCTATCATGATGATCGAGAGCAGATTGATGGGGCAGTAATTGGCTGGATTGGACTTGTCCTGCTTTCTTTGTACAGGACATACCTGGGCAATTTTCCACCTTGCTGGATAGATGCCAGTGTTGCAGCTGGACTGGAGCAGCTTGGCTTGGGGTGTGGCTAGTTCTGGAGCACAGGTCTTCAGTACTATTGACAGAATGTTGTCAGGGTACATAGCCTTTGCAGTATCCAGTGCCTTCAGTCGTTTCTTGATATTATGAGGAGTGAATTGAATTCTGAACATTAACGAACACTGAGAGAAGAAATTCCCCCTCATCTCCATCTTAACTGGAAGAGCATTATTTTGAAACTGTGCCCCTTATTTCTAGATTCCACCACCGGGTAAACATCCTAGAACCATAGAAAAGGTATGGCACAGAAAGAGTCCATTCAGCCCATTGTGCCTGCACAACTAGCCACCCAATCTAATCCCACTTTCCAGCACCTGGTCTGTTGCCTTGCAGGTTACAGCACTTTAGGTGCAGGTCCAGGTACCTTTTATATGAGTTGAGGGTTTTGAGTTGCAGCAGTGGAGTGGCAGTGAATTCCAGACACCCACCATCCTCTGGGTGAAAAAGTGTTACCTCATGTTCCCTCTAATACTACTACCAGTCGCCTTAAATCTCTGCCCCTTTGTAATTGACCTCTCCACTAGGGGAAGCAGGTCCTTCTAGTCTAGTCAGTGTCGGCCCTCATAATCTTTTACATCTCAATTAAGTCAGCCCTAGCCTATCCAACCTTTCTTCACAACAGCAATTTTCAAGCCCTGGCAACATTCTTATAAATCTCCTCTGTACTCACTCCAAAGCAATTATGTCCTTCCTGAAATGTGGAGACCAGAACTGAATGCAATACTCCAACTGTGGCCTAACCAGCATTTTACACAATTCTGGCAACACATCCCTGCTTTTGTACTCTACACCTTGGCCAATAAAGGAAAACATTCTATATGCTTTCGTCACCACTTTATCTACCTGTCCTGTCACCATCAGGGATCTGTGCACATGCATTCCAAGGCCTCTTATTTCCTCTACACCTCTCAATGTCCTCCTGTTTATTGTGTATTTCCTTGCTTTTTGTGTCCCTCCATAAATGCATTACCTCACAATTCTCTCGCTTGAATTCCATTTGCCACTTTTTGGCCCACTCAACCAAACCATTGATATCATTCCGGAGTCCACAGCTATCCTCTTCACTATCAACTACAAAGTTAATTTTTATGTCATCTGCAAATTTCAAAATCATGCATCCCATATTTAGGCACAAATCATTAACATATAGCGCAAACAACAAGGGACCCAACACGGAGCCCTGTGGAGCACCACAGGAAACCGAATTCAATACGCCAAAACATCCTTTGACCATTCCCCTTTGTTTCCTGTCACTGAGCCAATTTGGGATCCAATTCACCACATTCCCCTGCATCAAGTGGGCGTTTACTTTTCTGATCAGTCTGCCAAGTAGGGCCTTGTCAAATGCCTTAGTGAAATCCATGTAGGTAACATCCACTGTACTACCCTCATTCAGTCTCCTTGTTAACTCCACAAAAAAATTAATTAAGTTTGTAAGACACGAATTTCCCTCAACAAGCCGACTATCCATGATTAATCAATGCCTTTCTAAATGACAGTTTATCTTTATTATCAGAATTGATTCTAATAATTTTCCCACCACTGAGGTTAGATGGACTGGCCTATAATTATTTGGTCTATCTCTCACACCCTTTTGAAACAATGGTACAAAGTTCACAGACCTCCAATCATCCGGTATCTCCATTGTAACTAGTGAAGGTTTGAAGGTGATCTTCAGAGCATCCACTATTTCCTCTCTGGACTCGTTCAGCAGCCTGAGGTAGAATCCACCCAGCCCTGGTGATTGATCCACTTTCAAGGATGTCAGACCCTCTGGTACTTTTTCTCTCATTAGGCTATTGTATCCAATATTTCACACCCCTCCTCTTTAACTACAATACCTGCATCATATCTCTCCTTTGTGAAGAATGATAAAACGTACTCATTAAGAACCATGCCTTTATCTTCTGCATCCTCTCAGCATCTCCCTCCAATAAGACCAACTCTCATTCTTCCAAATGCCGATGAGCATTGGCTCAAATTGCTGAACCTTTCCTCATCGGGAAACTCCTTCAGCCCGAGATCAGCCCAGAGAAAACTTTCTGAACTGCTTCCAACGCAAGTATATCCCTCCTTAAGTAAGGAAACCAAACTGTGCACAGTACTAGAGGTGCCGTCTCACCAATGCCCTGCACAGTGCAGCAAGACTTCTTTACTTCAGCACCCTTGCAATAAGTGTCAACATTCTATTTGCATTCTTAATTACATTATTGTACCTGCAAGCTAATTTTCTGCAATTCAATCAGTATCATATGGATCAAAGGAAGAGCAGGAAAGTCAGATGGTCCATCACCAGTTTTTATTGTGACTGAGGTGTAGGATGGGTTGGGAACTACATTTGACCCCAGAACTCCCGATTAAAGGATGAATAGCCAGAAATCCTGGCCCTAATCACCGTAAAGTGGCTCCTTCTTGTAGAAACATGGAAACATAGAAAATAGGAGCAGGAGTAGGCCATTCGGCCCTTCGAGCCTGCTCCGCCATCCATTATGATCATGGCTGATCATCCAACTCAGTAAACTGTTCCCGCTTTCTCCCCATGTCCTTTAATCCCTTTCACCCCAAGAGCTCTCTCTAACTCCTTGTTGAAAACATACAATGTTTTGGCCTCAAATGTTTTCTGTGGTAACGAATTCCACAGGCGCACCAGTCTCTGGGTGAAATAATTTCTCCTCATCTCAGTCCTGAAAGGTTTACCCCATATCCTTAGACTATGACCCATGTTCTGGATTTCCCCCACCATCGGAACCATCTACCCTGTCAAGTCCTGTTAGAATTTTATAGGTTTCTATGAGATCCCCCCTCACTCTTCTGAACTCCAGTGAATATAATCCTAACCGACTCAATCTCCCCTCATACGTCAGTCCCGTTATTCCAGGAATCAGTATGGTTAGCCTTTGCTGGACTCCCTCTATAGCAAGAAAATCCTTCCTCAGATAAGGAGGTCCACGAGCGAATGCCAATTCGTGGTGGCTGAATGTTCTGGCAATCATTATTGAGCCTCTTACATCAGCATAAAGAATATGTAGCCTGCAGGGTCAGTACACCAGCAACACCCAAGTCTAGGATAATTAAAAAAGGAAATAATAGAAACATTACCATCGATCCATAATTTGAATGAGATATGGTAGTGCACTGATTATGGTATCAGAAGAGACCTTGAAATGGTGAGAAAGAATCCCACCAGCACATGCAATTGATTTGATAAATTTGGTAATTTGAGAGCTAGCGCCAGGAACATCAGTACAGAAACTGCCAGATTAGCGCAGGAACCCAAGTATCTTACTAATGTCTTTCGGGTCAAGAAACCTTTTAAGCCTATCTGCTCGGAGACAAAGCGAAATGAAATTTCACCTTACCTAGTTGAATCTTAAAGCCACTAAAGTGTTTGAAAGTTGTAAGATAACCTCAAATTGAAACCCAGTACCAACCTTCATAGGGTGAAATGGTATGGGCCTTAAATTCAGTCGTTGACCACATCCCAAGAAAACAAAACCAACTCTTTCACACAAATGACCAGTTGATGACAGTTTTTTGGGGGAGTTCTTGAATCATTCCTCCATCAGGGGCCTATTCTCCTGCTTTTCAGATAGGAATTTCTAGACGATAAATGGCCAAAGTATTTTAGTTCAGCTTCCACAATTCAGATATCGGACTGATTTTTTGTCTATTAGTCTACAACAGGCCCAGAGATCTGGTGTTCATTTGCCCAGTGGTGAAATGCTTTGGGAAACGCAGTCCAAAGTTCCCCATTCCTGCCAATAATGAAATACATCCCCGATTCCACGTGTGCCAGGTGACACTGGGCATTCTCATAATGCCACGTTGCTGCATATACCTTGGCAAGCAAGGACAATATACAAGAGCTGAATGAACGCCATCTTTGCTATCTGGGAGATTATCAGAGATTAGTATGTTCTGTTCCCTTGTTCTGTAATCTTGAAAGATCTAATCAGGCACAAGACTATTTGATGGCTTAGAGAATGAGTAGACACTTTAACTTGTGATGTAGATACTGGACGTGGGAAAGTAAACATGGAAAATGTTTTCTGTGACGTTGGACATGCTATTAGTCATACCTACTTGGTAGTACACAACTTGAGTATGGCTGAAAAAAAGGGACATGTTGCTGAAGCTTTTCATCTTGTGCTCATCAGAACAGACACAAGAATGCCAAATTTCAAAGGGAACAACAATTGATACTGCAAGAGACAAATGGTACTAATTGGTTGGCAAGTCAACTCTAATTGGAGAATGCAGTATTGTCCCCCACGCTTTTGTTAATTAAAAATAGATGCAAAACCTGTTATTTTCCTATTTCCCACAGAGGACAGATCGCTGTCTGAATGCGTGTAGCTTCTAGCAAGCATAGGTGAGCCAAATTGTGAGCCTAACTGATGAGGTTAAACTGGTTATTAAATTGGAAAATACCGCCCGTGTTGCGACTGCATTTTAGAAGCATGAAAGAGCTAGTTTCAGTTGTTGTCTCAAATGTGTGAAATAACATAACCTTCCAGGGTAGTTTAGAGTCATCGAATCATAGATTCATTTATGGCACCGAAAGAGGCCATTCGGCCCATCAAGTCCATGCCAACTCTCCACAGGGTTGTGCGATCAGTCACACTCCCTGGCTCGATCCCCATAGCCTTGCAAATCTATTTCTCTCAAGTGGTCATCCAATGTCCTTTAGAAGTCAGCGATTGTCTCTGCTTTCACCACACTTGTGGTGATTGAGTTTAAGGTCATTACCACCCGCTGCATTAAGAAATGCTACCTCGTATTCCCTCTGCACCTCTTGCCCAAAGCCTTCAATCTGTGTCCCCGACATCTTGTACCATGCGTTAATGGAAACAGCGTTTCCTTGTCTAAATGATCTAAGCTGGTCATAATCTTGTACACTTCTATTAAATCTTCCCTCAATGTCCTTTTTCCTATTGAGAACAAAGTCAACGTTTCCAACCTAACCTTGCAACTAAAATCCTCCTTCCCTGCAACCATTCTGATAAAACTCTTCTGCACCCCTCAAGGACCCTCACATCGTCCCTGAAGTGTTGCGACCAGAACTGGACACAGTTTAGTGCCTAACCTTAGCTTTATAAATATTCATCATAACTTCCCTACTTTTCTGCTCAATGCCTCTGTTTATGAATCCCAAGATCCAATATAGTTTACTAACCACTCTCTCAATATGTTCTCCCACCTTTAAAGATCGCTGCACATGCACCCCCAGGTCCCTCTGTTCCTGCACACTCTTTAGTGCCATTAAGTATGTATTGCTTATCCTCATTCCTTCTGCCAAAATGCAGCACCTCACATTTGCGAGTATAAAATTCCATCTACCACTTCTCTGCCCATTCTGCTAGCCTATCTATGTTCTGTTGCAGGTCATGGTTGCCACATGTCCAAGTTTAGTGTCATTGGCAAATTTAAAGATTCTACTTCGTATTCCAAAATTAAAGTCATTTACATAAACAGATCAAACATCAGTGTTCCTAGCATCCTCCAGTCTGAAAAGCAGCCATTTAATACGAATTTGTTGTATACTGAGCACTTTTCATGTCCATGTCCAAAAAGAAAAAGGAAGCATTTGCAAGGGCTGGAAGGCTCGGAACAGATGAAGCACTTGAGGAATATAAAGACAGAAGTTCGGAGGGCGAAGAGGTGTCATGAAAAGTCACTGACAAACAGCATTAAGGAAAATCCCAAGGCTTTTTATACATATATAAAGAGCAAGAGGGTAACCAGGGAAAGGTTTGGCCCACTCAAGGACAGAGATGGAAATCTATGCGTGGAGCCAGAGGAAATGGGCGAGGTGCTAAATGAGTACTTTGCATCAGTATTCACCAAGGAGAAGGACTTGGTGGATGATGAGCCTAGGGAAGGGAGTGCAGATAGTCTCAGTCATCTCATTATCAAAAAGGAGGAGGGGTTGGGTGTATTGCAAAGCATTAAGGTAGATAAGTCCCCAGGGCCTGATGGGATCTACCCTAGAATACTGAGGGAGGCAAGGGAAGAAATTGCTGGGGTTTTGACAGACATCTTTGCATCCTCATTGGCTACAGCTGAGGTCGCAGAGGACTGGAGAATAGCCAATGCTGTTCCTTTGTTTAAGAAGGCTGGCAAAGATAATCCAGGAAATTATAGGTCGGCGAGCCTTACGTCAGTGGTCGGGAAACAATTAGAGAGGATTCTTCGGGACAGGATTTACTCCCATTTGGAAACAAACGAACTTATTAGCGAGAGACAGCATGGTTTTGTGAAGGGGTGGTCGTGTCTTAGTACTTTGATTGAGTTTCTTGAGGAAGTGACGAAGATGATTGATAAGGGAAGGGCGGTGGATGTTGTTTATATGGGCTTTAGTAAAGCCTTTGACAAGGTCCCACATGGCAGACTGGTGCAAAAGGTGAAGTCACACGGGATCAAAGGTGGGCTGTCAAGATGGATGCTGAACTGGCTCTGTCACAGAAGACAGAGGGTAACAGTGGATGGGTGTTTTTCTGAATGGAGTGATGTGACTAGCGGTGTTCCACAGGGATCAGTGCTGGGACCTTTGCTGTATGCAGTATATATAAATGATTTGGAGGAAAATGTAGCTGGTCTGATTAGTAAGTTTGTGGACAACACAAAGGTTGATGGAGCTGTGGATAATGATTAGGATTGTCAGAGGATACAGCAGGATAGAGATCGGTTGGAGACTTGGGCGGAGAAATGGCAGATGGAGTTTAATCCGGAAAAATGTGAGGTAATGCAATTTGGAAGGTCTAATGCAGGTGGGAGGTATACAGTAAATGGCAGAACCCTTAGGTGTATTGACAGGCAGAGAGATCTGGGCGTACAGGTCCACAGGTCATTGAAGGTGGCAACGTAGGTGGATAAGGTAGTCAAGAAGGCATTCGACATGCTTGCCTTCATTGGTCGGGGCAAAGAGTATAAAAATTGGCAGGTCATGTTGCAGCTTTACGGAACCTTAGTTCGGCCACACTTAGAATATTGCATGTAATTCCGGTCGCCACACTACCAGAAGGACGTCGAGGCTTCGGAGAGGGTACAGAGGAGGTTTACCAGGATGTTGCCTAGTCTGGAGGGCATTAGCAATGAGGAGAGGTTGGAAAAACTTGGATTGTTTTCACTGGAACGACGGAGGTGGAGTGGCAACATGATAGAGGTTTACAAATTTATGAGCGGCATGGACAGAGTGGATAGTCAGAATCTTTTTCCCAGGGTGGAAGAGTCAGTTACTAGGGGACATAGGTTTAAGGTGCGAGGAGCATCGTTTAGAGGGGATGTGTGAGGCATGTGTTTGAGACAGAGGGTGGTGAGTGCCTGGAACCTGCTGCCAGGAGAGGTGGTGGAAGCAGATACGATAGCGACGTTTAAGAAACATCTTGACAAATATATGAATAGGAAGGGAATAGAGGGATATGGGCCCCAAAAGTACAGAAGGTGTTTATTTCGGCAGGCATCAAGATCAGTGCAGGCTTGGAGGGCTGAATGGCCTGTTCCTGTGCTGTATTGTTCTTTGTTCTTTGCTCCATAAGTGGCGGCCTTTTGCCCATTAGCGAGTATGAGTGATATGCAGCGAGAAATGATCTGATAGGGGGTAGCCATTGCTGTAGCCACACGCGTGGTATGTTTCACTAACAGCATGCTGCTGTCAAGTCAAAAAGATGTTCTACCTACCACACAATTGATGAATGCAAATATGAATTTTAGTGCTGGTGCTAGGTACAGGGATCGTACATCCTAAACAACTGGTGGATTGAATCAAGCAGCACGTCCCTTCAGCTGTTTGCAATATGCGGATCACTGCTCGTCCTCAACCAGACTATACTTGCAAAACCCATAACATAGTGTCTAACATTGGATGGGATCCCTGATTGGACAGCACTTGATGAACAATCCCGAGTTTGCTTAAAATAACACTAAAACCAATTTTAGTTCATCAGTCGGGTTCACAATGTACTTTTGTACTTGCAGAATCTACATATATTCATTCACAGGGTCTGGTCCTCTGCAGGCAAAAGGAACTTGGCAAGGCTTTGCACCTTTCTTGAATCAAAGTGATTGATGACAACGCTACGTCATCAGAATGCGCCGTGTGCGCACATGCGCACACGGTCTCGGGCCCTCTGCGCATGCGCTGCGGTCCGGATTGCCAGGACCATCTTGCGCATGCGCAGACGACGTCATCGCAAAACGTCATCTTCCTCGGTGAACACGCCAGGTTGGCCTTTGCGCATGCGCGAACTGGTCCTGGCAATCCGGACCCCCAGCGCATGCGCAGATGACCGGAGCCCGTGTGCGCATGTGCGTCAATCTTCCGAAAGCTTCGGCGCGAGTTTTTGAAAATGGAAGGAGGAGAGGTTTCGTCGGGCATTTTATCACAATTATTTGGTCATTTTGGACATTTTTATTTCATTTTTATTAGACAGAGGAGATTGTTCCAAGGTAAGTTGCTCTGAAATTACATTTCAAGGGAGGGGAGGAAAGGGAAGGGAGGGGAGGGAAGGGAAGGGAGGGAAGGGGAGGGAAGGGAGGAGAGAAGGGGGGAAGGGAGGAGAGAAGGGGGAAGGGAGGAGAGAAGGGAGGAGAGAAGGGGTTAAGGGAAGAGAGAAGGGGTGAGGGAAGGAGGGAAGGGAGGGAAGGAAGGGAGGAAGGAGTGAGAGGAGGGAAGGGGGGAGAAGGAAGGAGGGAAAGTAGGGGGGAAGGGAGGGAGGGACGGGGAAGCGAGGGAGGGAGGAAGGGAGGGAAGAAGGGAGGGATGGGGGAAGGGAGGTCGGGGGGAGCAGCGGAGCAGAAGGGGAGTGCCTTTTTCTGTGCATGCGCCATAAACACAAAGACTGGCTGATGAGATGGAGCCAATTAATTTGCCCAACAATTGCCCGGAAGCACCTTCGGATGGAGGTGGCCACGTGCTGGACATCAGTCGCGTGCCACAATCCATGGATCCTGAGCGTTTCGCCCCCTGGCCTAATGATCTGATGGACCATACATACGCCTGCCTGTTCAAAGCTCCACTTCCCCCACCTGCGGTAGCCTCTCCTTGCTGTTCAGTTACACAGTCACCTGTTCGTGCACCCATCCAAGCAGTGCACGTGGAGACACAGCCACATGTTTCCCCATCCGCCCTTGAAACAACCATGCAGAGCCTTGTGAGACTCCGCAATTGCCAGCTGCTGCCTGTCAAGCAAAGAAGGCGTCCAAAGGGGTCAAGCACTTGGGGAACATTCAGCAAGAAGAGACTGAGCACTAAAAGAAACAAGCATCCCGTGTCCAGTGGTAGCACAAATGTGAATGCTCTTGCTGCGTACACAACTGGTGAGGTGGGAGTGCAGTCACACCATTCTCCATCCTCAGTGTTGCTTTAAGGCAAAGGTAGATAAGAGTGAAAGAAATGGAAGATGATGCTGATGGTAGTAGGCAGGATTAAATGGGAATGGATGGGAAGACGCACGAGTAGCATAACCACTAGCAGGGAACAGCTGGGCTAAATGGCCTGCTTTATGTTCATATTCCAAAAGAAATGTGCTTCTTTTCCAGCACCCTCACATCATTCATGTTTTCCCTGAGAGCAGCATTGAACCATCACGAGATAGGGGCAGTTACATCATCCTGACTCCTAAAGCTGAGGTGGGTACTAAGTGATTCATTGGCCTATACTGCACAGCATAACGCATGCACAGCAGTAATTTCATTGGAGGGAGGGAAGATCTGACACTGATGTTCTTTCATTATTTCCTTTCGTGTAAAATGTGCCCTTGAGAAAACAATCCTTGACACTTAAGGACGGCATTCCAGCAAAGGAGGCAGTGCAGGAGATGACGCAAGGATGTGATGATTCCTGCATCTGAGGTGGGTAATAAGTGCTTCATTGGCGACGTTATCAATTGGTGCCTTCACTGCAGAACTTAAAAAGGTGTGCGCAACAGTAATTTCAGTGGATGGAGGGAGGCAAGCTCTGACTCTGATTTGCTTTATTTCTTTTCATGTAAAACATGCCGTCGAGAAAACAATCCTCGAGTCTTAAGGTCAGCATTCAAGCAACGAAGGCAACTGGATCATGCTGCAGAGCTCATCACGATGTGGAAAGGAACATTGCATTTATGGATGAATTGGGAATGCACATTGGGATGTGCTTGGGGAACATTCACCAAGAATAGACTGAGCTCAGACTCTTGTGACTTTGCCTTCTTCACATGGACAATATAGTAGTGGAATAGAGAGCCAAGCATTCATTCACCACAAGGCTCTCCAGGAACAATCTCTTTAGCTGTGCATAGCAGAGACTCGGCCTGTCTGTCTAACGGGAATGCTGGACACAACACTCATGTATCCATGCACAGCAGTTCCTCGGATACTTAATGAACTTAATAAAACTTTTCAATAATTAAACCCAGAATTGTTGAGGTTTTGTTTTGCATGCTATTTCCCCGACTTTGTAACTGCACTTCAGATATTCAACTATGGTGGAGGGGTGGAGGTAGGGGGGTAATGGAGGGGTGGAGGTCGGGGGGTAAGAGAGGGATGGGTGAAGAGGGGGAGGGGTGGGTGAAGAGGGGGAGGGGTGGGGAGAGTGGGGAGAGGGAGCATGCAAAATGCAGGGACCAGACAGTTGCAATGCCTGAAGTACTGTGGAGAAGTAGAGAAAGCAACTGGGTAGGGGAGAAAGCAACTGGATTGGGCATCCGCAGCTGGAGGGAATGGCTGAATGTAGAGGGCCAGAAGCGAGAGGCCGTAGAGACCCGCGAGGAGCGAGCGTGCGAAGACCTTTGTGTCACCGGGTCCAGGGACTGGCCAGTAAGTCTTTTGCTGTTGTGTTTATAGCGCATGCACAGAAAAAGGCACTCCTCTTCCGTTCCGCTGCTCTCCCCTCCCATCCCTCCCCTTCTTCCCCCCCACTCTCTCCCCTTCTCCACCCCCACTCTCTCCCCCTCCCCCCCCCACTCTCTCCCCTTCTCCCCCACCCTCTCCCCTTCCTCCCTCTCCCTCCCCCTCCCTCTTTCTCCCCCCTCTCCCTCTCCCTCTTTCTCCCCCTCCCTCTCCCTCTTTCTCCCCCTCCCTCTCCCTCTTTCTCCCCCTCCCTCTCCCTCTTTCTCCCCCTCCCTCTCCCTCTTTCTCCCCCCTCCCTCTCCCTCTTTCTCCCCCTCCCTCTTTCTCCCCTCCCTCTTTCTCCCCCTCCCTCTTTCTCCCCCTCCCTCTTTCTCCCCCTCCCTCTCCCTCTTTCTCCCCCTCCCTCTCCCTCTTTCTCCCCCCTCCCTCTCCCTCTTTCTCCCCCTCCCTCTCCCTCTTTCTCGTCCCTCCCTCTCCCTATTTCTCCCCTCCCTCTTTCTCCCCCTCCCTCTTTCTCCCCCTCCCTCTTTCTCCCCCTCCCTCTTTCACCCCCTCCCTCTTTCTCCCCCTCCCTCTCCCTCTTTCTCCCCCTCCCTCTCCCTCTTTCTCCCCCTCCCTCTCCCTCTTTCTCTCCCCCTTCCCTCTCCCTCTTTCTCCCCCCTCTCCCTCTTTCTCCCCCTCCCTCTCCCTCTTTCTCCCCCTCCCTCTCCCTCTTTCTCCCCCCTCCCTCTCCCTCTTTCTCCCCCTCCCTCTCCCCCTCCATCTCCCTCTTTCTCCACCCTCCCTCTCCCTCTTTCTCCCCCTCTCCCTCTTTCTCACTCCCTCTCCCTCTTTCTCCCCCCTCCCTCTCCCTCTTTCTCCCCCATCTCCCGCTTTCTCCCCTCCCTCTCCCTCTTCCTCCCTCTCCCTCTTTCTCCCCCTCTCCCTCTTTCTCCCCCTCCCTCCCTCTCCCTCTTTCTCCCCCCTCTGTATCCCTCTTTCTCCCCCCTCCCTCTCCCTCTTTCTCCCCCTTCCTCTCCCTCTTTCTCCCCCCCTCTCTCTCCCTCATTCTCCACCCCTCCCTCTCCCTCTTTCTCTCCTCCTCCCTCTCCCTCTTTCACCCACCCCCGGCACCGCTACCGCTGGTCTCCCCGCGCTGCTCTCCCTGGCCCGCTCCACTCTCTCACTCCGGCCATTGTATTCTGCCACGTGTTTGTTAGTTTTCATCTCTGTGATTTTTTGAGCAGCGCCATCTTTAGTCCTGGCAGCTGCTCCAGTCGCAGGATGTGACGTTTTCGTGGCACATGTTGTATCTGCGCATGTGCCAAAACAGCGCCACTACCGACCGCGTTGTCAACAATTGCGGTCTTCTTGAATTCACAAAAGCATGGGGGACAATAGTTCTATGGTCAACTTGCCAACCAATTAGCACCTCTTTTGCATACAGTGTAAGTTGTTGCTCCTTTGAACTTTGTCATTCTTGCATCAGTCTCGATGAGTGCAAGACGAAAGGCTTCAGCTAACATGTTTCTTTTCAGCAATACAATTGGTAGTTAAGCAATATAAAATCGGAGGAAAATGTGTCCAAAATTATTGAAATTATGTGTAGAGAGGGGAAAGCATCGAGCTTGATCCATTCTGGGATAACGTCTGCACATCATCGTCCTCCATTTCCCCTTGCTTACCCCACCATCCAGCACGTATGGCATGTTTTACAAAACTGCACCACGTCCTTGGAAAGACATGGCCAGTTAAAATGTTGACTCTTCCGTGCTTGGGTCTTCCAGATCCCCATATGTCCCGCCATAGGAATTTCATGTGTTAACTTTAACACTTCCCAGCGATACCTTGGATTTACAACCATCCATTCTTCGACCGCACATCTTTGAGGAGATGTCCACTTCACCATCAGCACTCCATCTTTAATATAATATCCTTCTGGAACTCCTTTTTCCTTAGCTTCTGTTTGAGCTGATTGTGTCACTTCGTTTAATTCTGGATCAGCCTGCTGATTTCCTTTGGATTATCCAAATCTGCAAAGAAAGTTTCAGATATTCAGTTATCTGTCTGTGGTGCCAGTTTTGCCTCCAACAATGGAACTTGTTTAGCCGTTGCTCGGATTACTATACTGAAGGAAACATTTCTGGAAACTTTGCCTGTAACTGTTCTGTCTCTTTAAGTTCATTTGTTTTTTCTATGACTACTGAAGAAGCTACTATTTCTTCTCTGGCCAAATCATTGCCCAGAAGTTGGTCAAATCCACCTACTGGCAAGCTATGGACAACTCCTACAGTTACCGTTCCAGACATTAGGTCACAGTCTATGCACACCCGATTCAAAGTACAGGAATATAGTCCACGCCACTACTATTCACTAAAACTTTAGCGTGCAGTACACTCTGTGGTGGAAATGTTATGCCTTGGCCCAGCAAAAGAGTTTGGCCACCTCCTGTATCCATAAGTATATCTATAGGTTTTCCGGTCTCACTTGAGGAATAAAAAAGAATTCCCTATAACTCTCAGGTATCTTATTCACAACCGCTGCACTCACATGGATTTTTGTATTTGGCCTGACAACTGCAGTCAAAGCTAAAGCCTGATTTGCTGTACTCTTGGTCAGGGCTCCTTTCTTTACAGTGGCTTTGTGTACCTAATAAGTACCTTGTAACTATACAACTGGATTGTTCTATTTTACTAAAAAAAGTCACATCAGATGAAACTCTCCACCGAACAAAGGCAGTGGAGGGGTGCCACCACCGCCCGGTAAACAGGACCTGGAACACGCAGAAATCAGCAGCTGCCAGCTTTGTAACTTGCAGCATTCTGCACGAAGATGTCCCACCTTGTGACAATGATAACTCTTAGGTTTGCGGACCTCACTTCCACCCTCAACATCTTCCTTTCTGGTCCGAGGAGGAGATAATGGGCCTCCAGCTACTTCCCTTCCTTTCACTTTCCCACCTTCTATCCTTTTCGTGTTTGTAGGGATGACAGACAAAGCGTTTGGGCTTATACTCAGGCTCATAATCACTAGCAATTTACGCTGCCATTGAAAGCTATTTGTTCTCTACATGGGGACTTTCTAACGGAGGGAGTGATTTTTAAAAATTCTTCCAGGAGAATTAGTTGCCTCAGGTTCTCATACGTGACTTTCATCTTTACTGCCCATATCCAACAATCAACATCAATATGCTTTAGCCTCTCAAAGTCTACATAAGTCTGCCCAGACAATATGTGGAGGTTTCAAAACTTTTATCAGTACGTTTCAGGGACTAACACATATGCCACGAGAATAGCCTTTTTTGCCATCTCATAAATTGCAGAAGCCTCTTCAGAAAGCATGGCCTACACTTCATGAGCACTGCCTATCGACCTGCTTTGCATAAGCAGCGCCCAGATTTACTTTGGCCATTTTATTTGTTTGGCTATCTTTTTTAAATAAATGAAAAATGCTTCTACACCCCTTTCCTCAAACATAGGGAGAGCTTGTATAAATATAAATGGCTAATCGCTATATCCTGGGTTGAATTTTGATTCTTCTTCACCAGAATATTCACTGGCGGCAGGACCAGCCAATTCTTTTAGTTCCAGCTTTCTAACTTCGAGTTCCCTTCCTCTTCTTTCTTATTCTCTCTGAAATGCTCTCTTTTTCCTTGTCCTCTTTTACAAATTCAATTGTTTTCATTGTCAATTATTTTTCAAACTCAAGTTTATTCAATTCTATGCCTATTTTTTTAATTAAAGCTAACATTTTTCAATTTCTATTGCTTTTTAATTTTCCCTGTAAAGCTTAAGTATTCCTATTTCCTGTTCGTACACAAGTTTTTGATTTATAACAGAATTTTAGCTAATTCAACTGCACTACTCCCGGTTTGCTTTCTTCTTACAATTCCAAATGTTGTGCCAGTACTTCAATTATGTCTGCTTTCTTAGATCCTGGTTTCAACTCCAACCCCAATTTTGCTGAGAATGTTGTTAGCTTAAGCTTGCATAAGTAACCCAAATCACTCAGGGATACATCTTTCTTCCCCAAGAAATGTCGCAGACAATATTAAAGGCTTTCAGATGGTGTAAACATTATTCGACCACGCAAGAAACCTCGTTCTTTTAAGTTTCCTATTTCAAAAAAAATTCACCGAAATTTCCAACACCTGTGCAATTATTTCCAGATTTAAAACGCAAATTCTCAAAAATTTAACCGAAAAGGGAAAAACTCATAACACCTCCACCGTTGCAGAACTGAAACACCATTTTTAAATGCGGTTCCTGACAAAGAACAATGAACAGTACAGCACAGGAACAGGCTATTCGGCCCTCCAAGCCTGCGCCGATCTTGATATCTGCCTAAACTGAAACCTTCTGCATTTCCAGGGTCTGTATCCCTCTATTCCCATCCTATTCATGTATTTGTCAAGATGTCTCTTAAACGTCTCTTTGGTACCTGCTTCCACTACCTCACCTGGCAACATATTCACCACCTTCTGCGTAAAGAACTTGCCTCGCACATCCCCTCTAAACTTTGCCCCTCTCACCTTAAACCTATGTTCCCGAGTAACTGACCCTTCAACCCTGGGAAAAAGCTTCTGACTATCCACTCTGACCATGCCACTTCTAACTTTGTAAACCTCTATCATGAAGCCCCTCCACCTCTGTCGTTCCAGTGAAAACAATCCGAGTTTATCCAACCTCTCCTCATAGCTAATCCCTTCCAGACCAGGCAACATCCTGGTAAATCTCTTCTGTACCCTCTCCAAAGCCTCCACGTCCTTCTGGTAGTGTGGCGACCAGAATTGCACGCAATATTCTAAGTGTGGCCTAACTAAAGTTCTGTACAGATGCAGCATGATTTGTCAATTTTTATACTCTATGCCCCAACATTCCGTACGCCTTCTTGACTATCTTATCCACTTGCGTTGCCACTTTCAGTGACCTGTGGACCTGTACACCCATATCTCTCTGCCTGTCAATACACCTAAGGGTTCTGCCATTTACTGTATACTTCCCACCTGCATTTGATCTTCCAAAATGCATTACCTCACATTAGTCCAAATTAAACTCCATCTGCCATTTCTCCGCCCAAGTCTCAAACCGATCTATATCCTGCTGTATCCCCTGACAATCCTCATCACTGTCTGCAACTCCACCAACCTTTGTGTCGTCCACAAAACTACTAATCAAACCAGCTACAGTTTCCTCCTAAATATTTATATATACTACAAACAGCAAATGTCCCAGCACTGATCCCTGCAGAACATGACTAGTCACATCCCTCCATTCAGAAAAGCACCCTTCCACTGCAACCTCTGTCTTCTATGACTGAGCCATTTCTGTATCCATCTTGCCAGCTCACCTCTGATCCCATGTGACTTCACCTTTTGTATCAGTCTGCCATGAGCACATTACAATGCATAAAAAAGTACAGAAGTTGTAAACTTTTTAAACACATTTTTTTCACTCATTCATGGGATGTCAGTGTCACTGGCTAGGAAAGAATTTATTGCTCATCCCTAATTGCTCTTGAGAAGGTGATGGTACGCAATCCATGTGGGGTAGGAACACCCACAGTTCTGTCAGGAAATGAGTTCCAGGAATTTGACCCAGTGACATTGAAGGAGTGGCGAGAATGTTCCAAAACAGGACGGTGTGTGGCATGGAGGGGATCTTGACGGTGGTGGTGTTCCCATGAATCTGCCATCCTTGTCCTTGTTGGAGCTAACCCCATCCAGGCAAGTGAAGAGTATTCCATCACACGCCTGACTTGTGCCTTGTGGATAGGCTTTGGGGAGACAGGAGGTGAGTTATTCACTGCAGAATTCCCAGGCTCCGACCTGCTTTTGTAGCCATGGTTTCTGGTCAATAGTAACCGCCAGGAAGTTCATAGTGTGGGATTGAGCGATAGTAATGTCATTGAACGTCAAGGGGAGATGGTTAGGTTCCCTCTTGTTCGAGATAGTTATTGCCTGGCACTTGTGTGGTGCACAAGTTACATGGCTACTTATCAGCCGAGCCTGGATATTGTAGGTATTGCTGTATTTTTACACAGTCTGGTTCAGTATCTGAGGAGTCGTGAATGGTGCTGAACATTATGCAGACATCAGCGTCCACCCCACTTCTGATATTATGATTGAACAAGGTCATTGATGAAGCAGCTGAAGATGGTTTGGCCTAGGTCATTACCCTGAGGAATTCCTGCAGTGATGTCCTGGAGCTGAGATGATTGACCTCCAACAATCACCACCATCTTTATTTTCACTAGGCATGACTTCGACCAGCAGATAGCTTCTCCCTAATTCCCATTGACACCAGTTTTGCTGGGGCTCCTTGATGCCATACTTGGTCGTATGCTGTCTCTCACCTCACCTCTTGAATTCAGCTCTCTTGCCCATGTTTGAATCAAGGATGTAATGAGGCGAGGAGCTGAGTGGTCATGGCTACCTCAAACTGAGCGTCAATAAGCAGGTTATTACTGAGCAAATACCACTTGTTGGCACTGTCGATGACACCTTCCATCACTTTACTGATGGTTGCGAGTTGTCTGATGGTAATTTTCTGGGTTGGATGTCTCCTGCATTTTGCGACTAGGACATGCTTTTTTAAATTCATTCATGGGATGATGGGCGTCGCTGGCTAAGCCAGCATTTATTGCCCATCCTTAATTGCTCTTGGGAAGGAGGTGGTGAGCTGCCTTCTTGAACTGCTGCAGTCCATGTGAGGTAGGTACACCCACAGTGTTGTTAGGAATGGAGTTCCTGGATTTTGACCCAGCGACAGTGAAGGAACGGTGATACAGTTCCAAGTCAGGATGGTGTGTGACTTGGAGGGGAACATGCAGGTGGTGATATTCCCATGCATCTGCTGCTCTTGTCCTTCGAGGTGGTAGAGGTCACGGGTTTGGAAGGTGCTGTCTAAAGGGTCTTTGTGCGTTACTGCAGTGCATCATGTAGATGGTACACACTGCTGCCACTGTGCATTGGTGGTGAGGGGAGTGAATGTTTGTGGATGGCATGCCAATCAAGTGGGCTGCTTTGTCCTGCATGTTGTCGAGCTTCATGAGTGTTGTTGGAGCTGCACCCATTCAGGCAAGGAGAGAGTATTCCATCACACTCTTGACTTGTACCTTGTAGATGGTGGACAGGCTTTGGGGAGTCAGGAGGTGAGTTACTCGCCGCAGGATTCCTAGACTCTGACCTGCTCCTGTAGCCACTGTATTTACATGGCTGCTCCAGTTCAGTTTCTGGTCAATGGTAGCCCCTAGGATGTTGATAGTGGGGGATTCAGCGATGGAAATGCCATTGAATGTCAAGGGAGATGGTTAGAATCTCTTTTGTTGGAGATGGTCATTGCCTGGCACTTGTGTGGCGCAAACGTTACTTGCCACTTATCAGCTCAAGCCTGGATATTGTCCAGGTCTTGCTGCATTTCTACACGGACTGCTTCAGTATTTGAAGAGTCACAAATTGTGCTGAACATTGTGCAATCATCAGCGAACATCCCCACTTCTGACCTTATGATTAATGGAAAGTCATTGATGAAGCAGCTGAAGATGGTTGTGCCCAGGACATTACCCTGAGGAACTCCTGCAGTGATGTCCTGGAGCTCAGATGATTGACCTCCAACAACTACAGACATCTTCCTTTGCACTAGGTATGACTCCAACCAGCGGAGGGTTTTCCCCCTGATTCCTATTGTCTCCAGTTTTGCTTGGGATCCTTGATGCCATACTCGGTCAAATGCTACCTTAATGTCGAGGGCAGTCACTCTCACCTCAACTCTGGAGTTAAGCTCTTTTGTCCATGTTTGAACCAAGGCTGCAATGAGGTCAGGAGCTGAGTGGCCCTGTCGGAAACCAACTGGGTATCACTGAGCAGGTTATTGCAAAGCAAGTGCTGCTTAATGGCACTGTTGATGACACCTTCCAGCACTTTGCTGATAATTGAGAGAAGACTTATGGGGTGGCAATTGGCCGGGTTGGACGTGTCCTGCTTTTTGTGTACAGGAAATACCTGGGCAATTTTCCGCATTGCCAGGTAGATGCCAGTGTTGAGCTATACTGGAACAGCTTGGCTAGGGGTGCAGCAAGTTCTGCAGCACAGGTCTTCATACTGTTGCCGGGATATTGTCAGGACGCCTAGCCTTTGCAGTACCCAGTGCCTTCAGTCGTTTCTTGATATCACATGGAGTGAATTGAATTGGCTGAAGTCTGGCATCTGTAATGTTGGGGACTTCAGGAGGGGGCCCAGATGGATCATCAACTGGGCACTTCTGGCTGAAAATTGTTGCAAATGCTTCAGCCTTATCTTTTGTACTGATGTGCTAGGCTCCCCCATCATTGAGGATAAGGATACTTGTGAAGCCACGTCCTCCACGTAGTTCTTGAATTGTCCACCACCATTCACGACTGGATGTGGCAGGACTGCAGAGCTTAGATCTGATCCGTTGGTTATGGGATAGCTTAGCTCTGTCAATTGCATGCTGCTTATGCAGTTTAGCACGCAAGTAGTCCTGTGTTGTAGCTTTACCAGATTTATCCCTCATTTTGAGATATGCCTGGTGCTGCTCTTGGAATGCCCTCATGCACTTGTCATTGAACCAGAGTTGGTCTCCTGGCTTGATGGTAATGGTAGAGTGGGGGATATGCCGTTCCATGAGGTTACAGATTGTGGTTGAGTACAATTCTGCTGCTGCTGATGGCCCACAGCGCCTCATGAATGCCCAGTTTTACATTGCTAGATCTGTTAGAAATCTATCCCATTTAGCATGGTGATAGTGCCACAGAACATGATGGACTGTATCCTCAATGTGAAGGCGGGACTTCGTCTCCACAAGGACTGTGCGGTGGTCACTCCTACCAATACAGTCATGGACAGAAGCATCTGCGGCAGACAGATTGGTGAGGACAAGGTCAAGTATGTCTTTCCCTCGTGTTGGTTCCCCCACCACCTGCCGCAGTCTGAGTCTAGCAGCTATGTCCTTTAGTACTCAGCCAGCTTGGTCAGTACTGGTGCTACTGAGCCACTCTTGGTGATGGACATTGAAGCCCCCCCACCCAGAGTATATTTTGTGCCCTTGCCACCCTCAGTGCTTCCTCCAAGTGCTGATCAACATGGAGGAGTACTGACTAATCAGCTGAGGGTGGTAATCAATAGGAGGTTACCTTGCCCATGTTTGACCTGATGCCATGAGACGTCATGGGGTCCGGAGTCAAAGTTGGGGACTCCCAGGGGAAATTCCTCCCTACTCTAGACCACTGTCCCGCCACCTCTGCTGCAACATGTAAAACGTTTCTGGAACTGGAAGATTTAGGGATTGTTCTAAGTGAAGACTTTGCGTCTGTTTTCACAAAAGAGGGGAATTTAGACTGAGTAATTACAGGACAGTCAGCCCAATTTTTCAAGTGCCTAAGTTACTTGAAAAATTCAGTGGGAGATTCTAACTCGCCATTTATGAATTAACAAGGGCAGTCAGCATCGATTTGTTAAGGGAACTGCGTGTCTGATGAACTTGATTGGACATATGAGGAGTTCACAAGGAGGGTCGTTGAGGGTAACACATTTATTGCAGCATGCCTTGATATTAGCAAAGCTTCTCCCTGGCAAAAAAGGGTGGACGATAATTGTCTGCCTTTCCAGTAAGACCCACATTCCGAGAATGACTTGAATCAAATTGTTCTACTATTACAGTGTGAGAAGTACATATTGATTTTAAGCTGAAACTTAAAAAAAAGCTGACTGAGAAAAGTAAAGTTGAAATAATTTACGAAGTATCTGCACCAATATGCTCCTCACAACATCAATGTTATCACAGGGCGACAAATCCTAAAATCAGTTCTGCTCGTTTCTGTCATTCGAAAACTGCCAACCAATGTTCCATTTCCGTGGTGTGTCTTATGATTTTCTGCAGTCATCTGCAATAGATGGAACAGCATGAACTGATGAAGCAGCGTAAAGCTGCTGCTGTCACTCTGTGCATAATGTGTTAATATATATGCTTTGTCAAAGTCAATGTTAACACAATTCCACTAATTATAAAGCGCATACTGCAGTAAACTACCCCGGCAGTGACAGTTCTAATTCAAATATGTTGTTCTCTTGATTTCAGTATATTTCAGAGAGCAGAATTCGAGATAAAAGTTTTTATTTTACCTTCACCACTTCGGCCAGTTCCTCACCCTTGCTACCTGAATGTATAAATAGAATTACAGATTGGCCAACTGTTAAAAATCTCAATTGAAATAAAAGTCAGGAGTTCAGCGCTCAGTTGACACGCTGACAATCTTCTCTCTTCAGCCCAGATGTCCATTGCAGCCAAGAAGATGAAACAGATGAAACATTCTCAGGAAGGGTCACTGACCTGAAATGTTAACTCTGCTTCCCTCTCCAGAGATGCTGCCAGACGTGCTGAGTATTTCCAGCATTTCTTATTTTTATTTAAGATGAAACTGGTCTTGGGTGATAGTACAAAATGGGCGATAGCAAGGTGGTTGACCTTTTTTCACCACAAAGCTGTTCTCCCTGTACTCTGAACGTTCACAGTATCAGTACAGGATACAACACAAACTGCCTACTGAAACTTTGTGCAAACTGGACGTTCAGGCGACACTCAAGCAAGCAGCAGTGGCAAAAAAGCTCCTACCCTGGAGATAATAAGTTCTGCAGTCTCATAGTCTGAAAGACCAATAGTCCAAAGATGAATTTAATAATTCAGAGCACGGGAATTTTTAATCCAAGCACAAAGGTTTGAGAATTACAGTTACGTTTTGACAAAGAAAAACCTGATGTCTGTAAAAAAAGCGGCAATGAGTCTGTTGGGTTGTTTTAGAACCCAGTCCTTATATTAGCTCTGCAGAAAATGAAACTTTAAATTTTGTGGTTCAACAGATACACTACTGAGAATACAGAGCCCATGAATTATGCATGCCCTAATATCACTAACATGAATTTCAGTCCCTTCAACTCTACTTATGCGAGAACAGCAAATATTAATGCGAAATTGCAGATTCCCAACCTTTGTGAGAGGCACCTGTGGATTTCTAACTTAGTGCCAATGCTGAAAATTAATTAATTGATAATACATAATGGAGAGAAAAATTTACCTGCTTATCCAAAGAAAAAGAGATGAAGGGGAAAGAGAAGCACTGCAGTTTTTTTATAATGTGTTTAGCTGTTATGTTTATAATTGTAATGAAGATAAGTTAATTTCAATTATATTTCCAAACCGTTTATAGATCGTTCACAAAAGCTAAAAATGCAGAAAGAGCAAATATCAGACTTGCCATTGCCAATATATTTATAGATCATTCACAAAGGATCATCTTATTAAGGTGCTTCCTTAATAATATTTTGAGGACATGTGTTTTTTTTGAGATACAGCACTGAAACAGGCCCTTCGGCCCACCGAGTCTGTGTCGACCATCAACCACCCATTTATACTAATCCTACACTAATTCCACATTCCTACCACATCCCCACCTATCCCTATATTTCCCTACCACCGACCTATACTAGGGGCAATTGCTAATGGCCAATTTACCTATCAACCTGCAAGTCTTTGGCATGTGGGAGGAAACCGGAGCACCCGGAGGAAACCCACACAGAGACAGGGAGAACTTTTACCTTGTTCACCTTCATTGCTTTCTATTTCCCTCCTGGTGTTGGTCAGCTATGTGGCCTGGTCCAATCTGCACCTTCTCCTTTGTTATCTCTTGCCCAACCCCCACCTCACTTGTTCATAATCTGTGACTTTTCTAATATTTGTCAGTTCCGAAGAAGGGTCACTGACCCGAAACGTTAACTCTGCTTCTCTTTCCACAGATGCTGCCAGACCTGCTGAGTGAATCCAGCATTTCTTGTTTTTGTTGCAAACTCCACACAGGCAGTGTGGACATGATGGACTTGGAGGTTCACTGGAAGGACACCTGGGACTTTGTTTAAAAACAGACACTTACTGGATGAGACAATGAAGTTAAACCAACATAAGGAGCCTATTTGAGTCGTTTATAGAGAAGTCACATGCCTGGGGTTATGGCTCAGGCTTTTTGATTTCGCTTTTGGATATTGTTTGGAGTTCAGTGGGATTGCAGCCAGTTGAGAGAAGCAACCATCTCCTTCTGTTCTACCTCTTTCAGAAACCATGAGAATCCAGTGTGTGGCTGAAACTGCTGCTGCAGTTTCCCTTCAGAAATGAACTGCTCCAGAAAGATCCCAGTGATGGCTGTCTGCATGTACCTGGATGCCAGACCAAAAGAGCATTTGGAGTATTTCATATCTTATCCCTTTTCTTCAAAAATTGACAATAACTTGCCAAAGTATTACTCATGATGTTGATAAATGCAAAATATTGCGGATGCTGGAAATCTGAAATAAAAACAGGAAATGCAGGAACCACTCAGCAGGTCTGGCAGCATCTGTGGAGAGAGAAGCAGAGTTAACGTTTCTGGTCAGTGACCCTTCCTCATATTATTCATGATGTTGATCTCTGCAGGGCCAGTTTTTAATTATTCTTTATTTTTTCTTTAACCAATGTGTATGTGTATGTGTGTGTGTGTCTGAGTTTATTTTAGAAGGGTATATATTTATACTTTAGTCTTTCAACTGTGTGTTAAAGCTTTGCATTGTTACTGAATAACTGTTGTTTCATAATAAATCAATAATTTTGATTGCTTGTTTAAGAAACTTGTTTGATGGAATTTTATGCTGATAAATAAAATAAAGTATATAATTGCCTGCATCAGTAACTGGGTAAAACATTTAGATATATGTTGTGAACCACGGAGAAGTAGAACTAGTGAAAGATAGTGCATTTCTCCAACCTCGGTCATAACATATAATTAGAGGCTCGGTCCTGGATTGCCCAAGGCCGACGAACTGCAATTATAAACGGGTAATAAGAATTTTTTTTTTATTCTTTCATGGGATGTGGGCCAGACCAGAATTTATTGCCCATCCCTAATTGCCCTTGCTAGTGGCTTGCTAGGCCATTTCGAGGGCATGTAAGAGTCAACCACATTGTTGTGTATCTGGAGTCACATGTAGGCCAGACCAGGTAAGGACAGCAGATTTCCTTCCCTAAAGGACATTAGTGAACCAGATGGTTTTTACAACAATCAGCAATGGTTTCATGGCCATCATTAGACCAGCCTTAAATTCCAGATTTATTAATTGAATTCAAATTCTACCTTCTGCTGTGGTGGGATTCGAACTCATGTCCCCAGAGCAATACCTGGGTCTCTGGATTACTTGTCCAGTGACAATACAAGTATGCCACCGCCTCCCCTGAAGGGGAGGGCAAAAGGAAAAGGGCAAAAGGAAACCGCCAGTTTTTTATGCATTAAAGTAAAGCTTAAACAACCAGAATGGCTACTTTTGATGCAAGTGCATTTGTGCAGCAGACTGGAATAGATTATGATTCTTTAAAGGCATTGTCCATTGGCGAGATATTAATTGTGGCTGAGCACTTGAAGATACATATTAGATCAAAAGCTAGGAGACCTGACATTCAGGGATTAGTGACCAGACCGCTCAATATTGAAGTGAAAGAGCCCGAGGGATGCACGGATGTGAAGAAGACAAAGTCACACTGGCACAGATTCAGTTGAACATGAAGAGGTTAGACCTAGAATTTCAGAGCAGAGAAAGGGAGTGATATAAAGAAAGGAAAAATGAAGAAAGAGAGGAAAGGGGGAACGAGAGTGCATTTCAAAAGGAGAAGCAGAGCGGCAGGAGATAGAAAGGGCAAGAGAAAGAGAGGACAACGAATGAAAAAGGGAATAACTGATTACAAGACTGGAACTAGAAAAGAAGAGGATGCCCTTGACCCCGATGAAAATTCGGGTGGCGAATGACCTAAATCCAACCCAGGACCCAGTAGAGAGCTATTTAACTTTGTGCAAACCATCCCGAGGTTTGAGGAAAGGAACACAGAGGCATTTTTCATTTTCTTTTTAAAAATATGGCTAACCAGATGTGGTGCCTGAAACAAAACTGGACACTGCTCAGGCAAGAAGGTTGAGGAGGCATTTTCTGATTATGAGATGGCAAAAAAGGTTATTCTCCCTGCTTATGAGTTGGTCCGTGAATCTTACAGGCAGAAACTTCGCAACATCTGGAAACATCCAGGGCAGAGTAATATAGCAAACGAGAAGGTAAATCAAATTAATTCAGATTATTGGGTACAGGTACTAAAGGTAGATCACAAGTAAGAGACCCTTAGAGAATTAACTCTAGTAGAAGAATTTAAATATTCACTCCCTCCGTTGGAGAGAACCCACATAGAGAACCAGAAGGTTGGAACAGCCAGACCAGCAGCTGAGATCGCTGATGATTATGAGCTTGTCCTACAAGCCCAAAGCCTTTTGCCATCACCCCACAAGCCCGAGAAGGATAGAAGGTGAGAGAGTGAACAGAAGGCAAGTAGTCAGGGACAGGAATGGACAACTGGGAACGGCTTGGGATGTCCTCCTCCGGTCAGAAAGGAAGTTCAGAGGGTGCAAGTGAGGTCCAAAAGTCAACCTGTTCCATTGCCACAATGTATGGCACTTTTGAGCAGATTGCTGGAAGATGTGGGGTAATGCCATTCGACCTATTGGGGTACACCATGCCAATGCATAGAAAGGGGCCCTGACCGAGAGTATGACTGAACAGGCTGTAGCTCTGACTGCAGCTGTAAAGCCAAATACAAAAAACACTGTGATTGTGGGGGTTGTGAACACGACACCTGAAATTTATTGAGAATTCTTGTCAAAACGAAAAGTAACTCCTTATTCTTCAAGTGAGGCAGGTAAACCTATAGTTATATTTAGGGATACATGAGCCTAACCCTAACCCTAACCCTAACCCTAACCCTAACTCGAACCCTAACCCGAACCCTAACCCTAACCCTAACCTATCTTCTTTTGCTGGCGAATGGTATTGTTTTTCCACCAGAGAGCAGATTGAATGCCAAGGTTTTCGTGACTTCTATCAGTGGGGAGTATATACCCACATCTTTTTATCAGGTGTGTCCAGAGTGTGATGTAATGTCTGGAACGGCAACCGTAGAAGTTGTCCATAATTGCATGTAGACAGAGTTGATCTACTCCTGGGGAATGATTTGGCTGCAACGAAGGTAATAGCCTCTCTAGTAGTCATGGAAATACCAAGTTAAGTTAAGGGGAAAAATCAGTTGCAGGAAAGGTTCCAGGAATTATTCCTTCATATGTAGTGACCCGAGCAATGGCTAAACCAATTCCATTGTTGGAGGTCAAATTGGCACCACAGACAGATATTCGGCGATCTGAAACTTTCTTTGGGGATTTGGCTATTCCAAAGGGAATGCTGAATAAGCTTTCTCTGATCAAGTCTCAGCAAGTCGATCCAGAGTTAAGTAAAGTGACACAATTGGTTCTCACTGAAGCTGAAGCAAAGGGAGTTCTGAAAGGTTATTATATTAAAAATGGGATTCTGGTGAGGATGTGGAGACCTTCTCATAGACCTGCAGATGAAGAATGCATGGTTGTTTACCAGATTGTGGTAGCGCCCAAGAATCGGTGGGAATTATTAAGGGCAGCCCATGAAATGCCTATGCCGGGACATGTGGGGACCAGAAGACCCAATCAGGAATGAGTCGATAATATTACTGGCCAGATGTTCACAGGGGCGTGGTGCAGTTTTGTAAACCATGCCATACATGCCAGATTGTGGGAAAACCCCAACCTGCCATAAAACTGGCACCTCTAATTCCCATACCAGTTTTTGACGAACCATTTAGTAGGGTGCTGGTAGAATGATTGGGACCTTAACCGAAATGAAAAGCAGGACATCGAAAAGCAGATGACACAAGGCTGGGAGCTGGTATGAGTTGTAAGGCGGATGCAGAGAAGTTCCAGTGATTTGGACAGGTTGATTGAGTGGGCCAATACATGGCAGATACAGTAGAATGTGGATAAATGTGAGGTTATCCACTTCACTGGTAGAAACAGAAAGGCAGATTATTATCTGGTTGGCGATAGATTGGGAAACGGGGAGGTGCAGCGAAACCTGGGTGTTTTTGTTCATTAGTCGCTGAAAGTAAGCATGCAGGTGCAGCAAATTGTAAGAAGGCAAATGGTATGTTGGCCTTCATAGCGACAGCATTCGAGTACAGGAGCAAGGATGTCTTGCTGCAATTATTCAAGGCCTTGCTGAGACCGCCTCTGGAGTATTGTGTGCAGTTCTGGTCTCCTCATCTGAGGAAGGATGTTCTTGTTTTGGAGGGAGTGCAGCGAAGATTCACTAGACTGATTCCTGTGATGGCAGCACTGACGTATGGAGAGAGATTGGATCAATTAGGCTTGTATTCGCTGGGGTTTTGAAGAATGAGAGGGGATCTCATAGAAACCTACAAAATTCTAACAGGATTGGACAGACTAGGTGCAGGAAGGATGTTCACGATGTCAGGGAAGTCCAGCATCATGGGTCAGAGTCGAAGGATAAGGGATAAGCCATTTAGGACTGAGATTAAGAGAGATTTCTTCACCCAGAGAGTGGTGAACCTGTGGAAATCTCTACCACGGAAAGCAGGTGAGGCCAAATCATGAAATGCATTCAAGAAAGAGTTAGATATCGTTCGTAGGGCAACTGGGATCAAGGGATATGGGGAGAAAGCGGGAACAGGTCACTGAGTTTGGATGATCAGCCACGATCGTATTGAATGGCAGAGCAGGCTCGAAGGGCCGAATGGCCTATTTCTGCTCCTTTTTTTCTATGCTTTTTCCCTGTTGCTATATACTCACTATTATTGATATGGCTACTCGGTTCCAAGAAGCCATTACCTTGAGAAAAAATTATGTGAAGTTTGAGGTAGAGAAGATAACGCAGTTCTTCACTCAATATGGTTTACAGATTAAGATCCGGTTGGATCAATGTTCCAATGTTATGTCTAAAAGTTTTAAGGAAGTTATGACTAATCTGTGTATCACATAAAGTCCTCTGCAAACCGGCCACAGACACAAGGGGCTTTAGAACGGTACTATCAGACCCCCAAAACAGTTATCATGGCATACTGTCATGAATATCCCCTTGACTGAGACAAAGGGTTGGAATTTCTTTTCTTTGCCAAGGGATTCACCTAATGAATCTATCGGTTTTAGTCCTTATGAGTTAGTTGATGGAGATGATGTGAGAGGTCCTCTAAAATTAATTAAAGGAACGTTTTTAGATCAGAGCGATGAATCCTAACATTTCGGGAGAGGCTCACAAGAGCGTGCAAAGTGGTTCAGACGCACCTTAAAGCTTCCCAAACAACTATGAAGAAATGGGAAGACAATTATGCGAAGACCTGACTATTTCAACCAGAGGATAATGTATTAGTATTAGTATTGCCTTTGCAGGTTAAACAGCTGAAAGCACGGTTCTGTAGTCCAAATAGAGCAGTCAAATGGTTTGGCAAAGTAAATTATTTGATTGACACACCAGATCACCAGAAATAAAAATGGCTGCGCCTTAGCAATATGCTGAAATAATATCATTGCCAGGAGGAGGAAAAGCAAGCACAGGTATGTCAGATAACAAGGACAATGAAGGATGGCGGTGATAGTGAGGTTAAGGTTGAAAGAAGCCGAGACAATTCCCAGATGGAAACTCCTATTATCGTGTTAGCTCGCACCGAATTGGTAGGGACATTAGACACTAAGCTTTCATATTTAGATACAGAACAACGAGAAGAAATAACAAGACTAGTCACAGCATTTGAAGGAGTCTGTAGGGACAAACACAGATGTAAAATCTTAGCCATACAAGATGTGGCTGTCCGTGAATCTGTTCCAGAAAAACAGCATCTTTATTGCTTAGGTCCAGAGAAGAGGCACAGGTGAAAGCAGAAATCAAATACACGTTGGTAAACCATATAATTGAACCCAGTTAAAACATCTGGCGTTCCCCAGTCGTGTTGGTGCATAAGCCTGACAGATCAGCTATATTTTGCAAAGACTACAGAAAGGTGAATACATTAACAACGTCAGACTCCTACCCAATTCCTCGCTTGGAAGACTGTATTGACAGCGTTGGCAGTGCCACGTTTTTTTCTTTACCAAAATAGATCTGTTAAATATGCTTTCAGATTCCTTTAACACCCCAAAGTAAAGAAATATCGGTCCTTGTCACACAAGACGGTCTTTTCCAATGTTCAGTGATGCCATTCAGACTGAAAAAAAATGCCCCAGCAATTTTCCAGAAACTCATGCATCAAGTGGTAGCCAGTGTTCCTAACTGTATGGTTTACCTTGATGATGTGCTGGTATACAGTGACATTTGAAAGGACCACTTGTAACAACTAGAAGCTATGTTTAGAAAATTACAGTCGGCTGGGTTAGTGATAAATCTTGCCAAAAGTGAATTTGCAATAGCATGGGTAACCTACCCTGGGCAAATAGTAGGGCAAGGTGAAGTTTTGCCAAGAACAGCAAAAGTACAGGCATTGGTCGAGTTCCCTGCTCCTAAGACGAAACGAGAAATTATGAGGTTTTCTGGGATGTGTGGTTTCTATCCCAAGTGTCTACCAAATTTCAGCACTATAGCTGCTGAATTTAGTACAAAAAAGCCAAGGTAGTGTGAGCAGGAGAGTACAAGCATCTTTTGAGAGGCTGAAAACAATTTTGACCAATGAACCAGTGTTGTCTGCCCCAAATTTCACTAAGCACTTCAAGGTAGAAATCTGTGCCACTGACCTGGGTTTAGCTGCATCCTATCACAAGAAGACGAATCAGGCATAGAAAGGCCAGTGGAATACTTTTCCAAAAAGCTAAATTTGAATGAAAAGAGACATTCTACTGTGGAAAAAAAAAGAAACACTGGCCTTACTCTAGCTCCTCAACATTTTAAAGCATATGCCTGCCATGACTACGGAAAGGAACTGGCATGTATTGATCACAATCCCCTAGTCTTTGTGCAAAAATCATAAACACAATTCCAGACTATTTTGATGGAGTTTACTATTGCAGCACTATCACTTAAAGATTCTCTACAATGTGGGGGGGAAAAATTTAACTACTCATGCTTTGTCTAGAATTTAACTTTTCTATCAATTATTTGAGTGCAATGATGGTACAGGGCAGAAATATATGTGTTACTGGTAAAGAGTGAATGAGTATGAGTGTGTAAATATGTTATAATACTTTATCATTTTATGTTGCTTTTGTTGACATTTTATAATGAAGCACATTTAAGCATGGCTTCTTACTCCTCCAATGATGGAGGTATTTAGAATTAGAACATTACAGCGCAGTACAGGCCCTTCGGCCCCCGATGTTGCGCCGACCTGTGAAACCATCTGACCTACACTTTTCCATTTTCATCCATATGTCTATCCAATGACCACTTAAATGCCCTTAAAGTTGGCGGGTCTACTACTGCTGCAGGCAGGGCGTTCCACGCCGCTACTACTCCCTGAGTAAAGAAACTACCTCTGACATCTGTCCTATATCTATTACCCCTCAACTTAAAGCTATGTCCCCTCGTGTTTGCCATCACCATCCGAGGAAAAAGACTCTCACTATCCACCCTATCTAACCCTCTGATTATCTTATATGTCTCTATTAAGTCACCTCTCCTCCTCCTTCTCTCCAACGAAAACAACCTCAAGTCCCTCAGCCTTTCCTCATAAGACCTTGCCTCCATACCAGGCAACATCCTAGTAAATCTCCTCTGCACCCTTTCCAAAGCTTCCACATACTTCCTATAATGTGGTGACCAGAACTGCACGCAATACTCCAGGTGCGGTCTCACCAGAGCTTTGTACAGCTGCAGCATGACCTCGTGGCTCCGAAACTCGATCCCCCTACTAATAAAAGCTAACACACCATATGCCTTCTTAACAGCCCTATTAACCTGGGTAGCAACCTTCAGGGATTTATGTACCTGGACACCAAGATCACTCTGTTCATCTGCAATACCAAGAATCTTCCCATTAGCCCAGTACTCTGCATTGCTGTTACTCCTTCCAAAGTGAATCACCTCGCACTTTTCCGCATTAAACTCCATTTGCCATCTCTCAGCCCAGCTCTGCAGCCTATCTATGTCCCTCTGTACCCTACAACATCCTTCGGCACTATCCACAACTCCACCGACCTTAGTGTCATCTGCAAATTTACTAACCCACCCTTCTACACCCTCTTCCAGGTCATTTATAAAAATGACAAACAGCAGTGGCCCCAAAACAGATCCTTTTGGTACACCACTAGTAACTAAACTCCAGGATGAACATTTGCCATCAACCACCACCCTCTGTCTTCTTTCAGCTAGCCAATTTCTGATCCAAAGCTCCAAATCACCTTCAACCTCATACTTCCATATTTTCTGCAATAGCCTACCGTGGGGAACCTTATCAAACGCCTTACTGAAATCCATATACACCACATCCACTGCTTTACCCTCATCCACCTGTTTGGTCACCTTCTCGAAAAACTCAATAAGGTTTGTGAGGCACGACCTACCCTTCACAAAACCGTGCTGACTATCGCTAATGAACTTATGCTTTTCAAGATGATTATAAATCCTGTCTCTTATAACCTTTTCCAACATTTTACCCACAACCAAAGTAAAGCTCACAGGTCTATAATTACCAGGGCTGTCTCTACTCCCCTTCTTGAACAAGGGGACAACATTTGCTATCCTCCAGTCTTCCGGCACTATTCCTGTCGACAATGATGACATAAAGATCAAGGACAAAGGCTCTGCAATCTCCTCCCTGGCTTCCCAGAGAATGGTAGGATAAATCCCATCTGGCACAGGGGACTTATCTATTTTCACACTTTCCAAAATTGCTAACACCTCCTCCTTGTGAACCTCAATCCCATCTCGCCTAGTAGCCTGAATTTCAGTATTTTCCTCGACAACATTTTCTTTCTCTACTGTAAATACTGACGCAAAATATTCATTTAACGCTTCCCCTATCTCCTCTGATTCCACACACAACTTCCCACTACTATCCTTGATTGGCCCTAATCTAACTCTATTCATTCTTTTATTCCTGATATACCTATAGAAAGCCTTAGTGTTTTCCATGATGCTATCAGCCAATGACTTCTCGTGTGCTCTCCTTGCTCTTCTTCGCTCTCCCTTTAGATCCTTCCTGGCTGGCTTGTAACTTTCAAGCGCCCTAACTGAGCTTTCACATCTCATCCTAACATAAGCCTTCTTCTTCCTCTTGACAAGCGCTTCAACTTCTTTAGTAAACCACGGCTCCCTCGCTCGACAACTTCCTCCTTGCCTGACAGGTACATACTTATCAAGGACACGCAGCAGCTGCTCCTTGAATAGGCTTCACATTTCGATTGTTCCCATCCCCTGCAGTTTCCTTCCTCATCCTACGCATCCTAAATCTTGCCTAATCACATCATAATTTCCTTTCCCCCAGCTATAATACTTGCCCTGCGGTATATACCTGTCCCTGCCCATCGCTAAGGTAAACCTAACCGAATTGTGATCACTATCACCAAAGTGCTCACCTGCATCTAAATCTAACACCTGGCCGGGTTCATTACCCAGCACCAAATCCAATGTGGCATCGCCCCTGGTTGGCCTGTCCACATACTGTGTCTGAAAACCCTCCTGCACACACTGGACAAGAACTGACCCATCTAAAGTACTCGAACTGTAGTATTTCCAGTCAATATTTGGAAAGTTAAAGTCCCCCATAACAACTACCCTGTTACTCTCGCCCCTGTCGAGAATCATCTGCGCTACCCTTTCCTCTACATCTCTGGAACTATTTGGAGGTCTATAAAAGACTCCCAACAGGGTGACCGCACATCTCCTGTTTCTAACCTCGGCCCATACTACCTCAGTAGACGAGTCCTCATATGTCCTTTCTGTCGCTGTAATACTCTCCTTGATTAACAATGCCACCCCTCCCCCCCTTTTACCATCTTCTCTGTTCTTACTGAAACATCTAAATCCCGGAACCTGCAACATCCATTCCTGCCCCTGCTCTACCCATGTCTCCGAAATAGCCACTACATCGAGATCCCAGGTACCAACCCATGCTGCAAGCTCACCCACCTTATTCCGGATGCTCCTGGCATTGAAGTAGACACAGTTTAAACCAGGTTCTTGCTTGCCAGTGCCCTCTTGCGTCCTTGTAACCTTATCCCTGACCTCACTGCTCTCAACATCCTGTACACTGGAACTACAATTTAGGTTCCCATTCCCCTGCTGAATTAGATTAACCCCCCACGAAGAGCACTAGCATATCTCCCCCCCAGGATATTGGTACCCCTCTGGTTCAGGTGAAGACCATCCTGTTTGTAGAGGTCCCACCTACCCCAGAAAGAGCCCCGATTATCCAGGAAACCAAAACCCTCCCTCCTGCACCATCCCTGCAGCCACGTGTTCAACTCCTCTCGCTCCCTATTCCTCGCTTCGCTATCACGTGGCACGGGCAACAACCCAGAGATAACAACTCTGTTTTATCTCGCTCTAAGCTTCCACCCCTCGCTCCCTGAATTTTTGTCTTAAATCCCCATCTCTCTTCCTACATATGTCGTTGGTGCCTATGTGGACCACGACTTGGGGCTGCTCCCCCTCCCCCCTAAGGATCCCAAAACGACGATCCGAGACATCACGAACCCTGGCACCTGGGAGGCAACACACCAACTGTGAGTCTCTCTCGTTCCCACAGAACCTCCTATCTGTTCCCCTAACTATGGAGTCCCCAATGACTAATGCTCTGCTCCTCTTCCCCCTTCCCTTCTGAGCAACAGGGATAGACTCTGTGCCAGATACCTGTACCCCATTGCTTACCCCTGGTAAGTCGTCCCACGCAACAGTATCCAAAACGGTATACCTGTTGTTGAGGGAAACGGCCACAGGGATCCCTGCACTGCCTGCTGGTTCCCACTCCTTCCCCTGACGGTAACCCATCGACCTACTTCTTTTACCTGAGGTGTGACTACCTCCCCATAACTCCTCTCAATAACCCCCTCCACCTCCCGAATGATCCGAAGTTCATCCAGCTCCAGCTCCAGTTCCCTAACGCGGTTCTCCAGGAGCTGGAGTTGGGTGCACTTCCCGAAGATGCAGTCAGCAGGGACACTCTTGGCGACCCTTACCTCCCACATTCTGCAGGAGGAACATACAACTGCCTTAACTTCCATTCCCACTATTCTATAATCAATATGGTTTTTCCATAATCAATATTTTTGAAGTCTTGTGTTTCAAGAACTGTGAGGATTTGTCCAACGTGTTGTTTTCCTGAAAAGGTCACTGGAAGGACACTTGCGACTTTGTTTGAAAGTAAACACTTATTGGAAGGGACAAAGGAGTTAAATCAACATAAGGAGACTTGCTGGCTATTGGAGCTGTTTACAGAGAAGTCATTTGCCTGAGTTTATCGCTCAGGAATTTTGGCTTTGTTTCTGGATACTGTTTGGAGTACAGTTGAAGAGATGCAACCGACTCATCCTGTTCCAGCTCTTTCAGAAACCCTGAGAATGCAATGTACTGGCTGAAACTCCTGATGCAGTGATTCTCCAGAAATGCCTGACAGATTAATCCCTGATGGTGCCTGAAAAGAACTGCTCCAGAAAGATCCCAGTGACAGCCTTGTCCATGTCACCAGATCAAAGGGCCAATTGGAACATTGCACATCTTATCCCTTTTTTTCAAGAATTAACAATAACTTTGCCAAAGTATTTTTTCAAATTGATCACTGCAGAGACATCTTTGCATTTTTTATTTATTTATTTCCTTTAACGTGTGTGTGTGTGTGTGTGTGTGTGTGTGTGTGTGTGTGTGTGTGTGTGTGTGTGTAGATTATTGATACTTTCATAATTCAAATGTATGTTGAAACTTTGCATCTTTACTGAGTAAGTCTTGATTCATAATAAAGGAGTAATTTTAGGTGTGTATTAATTAAGCATGGTTGGCAGATTTTTATTCTGAAACCAGAATAGATAATGTATATAAAAGCAAAATAAAAGAAAACCCTTCCGAAGAAGGGTCACTGACCCGAAACGTTAACACTAGATAATGTATATAATTAGTTGTATCAGTAACTGAGTAAAGGATTTAAATTTATGTTGTGTGCCATGGAGAAGTGGACCTAGAGAAAGATCATGCATTTCTTCAACTTCGATCGTAACGATCATAGGAAATAAGAGCAGGAGTAGGCCATTCGGCCCGACGATCGTGCTCTGTCATTCAAACAGATCATGGCTGATCATTTACCACTACACCATTTCCCCCCACAATCCAAATATCCCTTGATTAATATCCAGAAATCTGTCAATTTCTATCTTGAGAATGCTCAGTAATTGAGCTTCTACAGCCTTCCGGGGTAGAGAATTCCAAAGAGTAACAACCCACTGAGTAAAAAAATTCTTCCTCACTTCAGTCGTAAATGGCCTGCTCTTTATTCTGAGATTGTGTGCCGTTCCTCTTGACTCAACAGTCAGAGAAAACATCCTATCCATATCTACCTTGTCACGCCCTGTAAGAATTTTGTAAGTTTCAATGATATCACCTCTCATTCTTCGCAACCCTGGAGCATACAGACCCAGGTTCTGCAACTTCTCCTCATAAGCAAATTCTGTCATCCCAAAGATTAGTCTGGTGAACCTCCGTTGCACTCTCTCTATGGCAAATATATCCTTCCTTAGATAAGGAGACCACAACTGCACATAATGCTCCAATTGCAGTCTCACCAAGGCTTTGTACAATTTCAGCAATACAAATTTACTCCTGTACTCAAGTCCCTTTGCAATGAAGACCAACAAACCATCTGCAAAGGATCAAAGGTGGTCGCTTAGATTATGTGAATTAGCTTTGTTGTGCACATTTTGTTGAGCTATAACTTATCGTGAAAGAAAATGATCAAAACATATTTCATTTCATGACATTGCTGTCAAATGATTAGGTATTTATCAAAAAACTGGAACAAACTGATCAATAATTTGTACATGTAATCTGTATGAATTGAAAATATAATTTATTTGTAAATAACCCAGCTAATCCGTACTTTATGAAGCCCTAACAGTGCAAGCTCCTGTACGCAATTTTGTGGGAAAATTAGATTTCCAATTACAAACAGTGTTAACCGAAATCCATTTGTTCCACAGGATTTCCTTCTCCTGCTCATAATGGTAATTGTTTTCACTCTCATAATTTATTGACTTTTATTATATTCATTTTGTTTTATGTATAAAATAATGGTCAACATGTCGATTGATGGATAAATATAGGCCATAACAAGTCTGAGCAGGAACGATGTTCTTAATAGCTAATGCCGAATCTGTGCATTACCCTGCCCTGCTGATAGCTGACATTGCAAAATATTAACGGTGTGAAGTTTCCTCTGATGATTTAGTGGCAAGAACTGAATGTATTTATGTAACATGTTCTACTACTTTTACCACAAAACAGGGAAAAAGTGCCTGATTCTAATCTTTTCCTTGATTAGATGTCCATGGGCTACTTTGAGAACGTGGAACATTACACGTCTGAGCTAAGCTTGTAAATCCCAATCTCTGAACTGATAACATAATGAGATGATCTTTGTTAGCTCGACACCTGACTATTGAATTGCTCTCCTGGCTGGCCTCCCATCATCAAAGCTGCATAAACTTGAGCTCAACAAACACCCCTTTGTCCCTATCCTGACTCTCGTCGAGAACAGTCCATCCATCAACCCCGTGTTCACTAATTTACATTGACTGCTTCAATTTAAAGAAATCTCATCCTCATTTTCAAATTCCTTCAAGGCCTCACCGCTCAGAATCTTTCAAACAGATAATTATCTGAGATCTCTGCACTCTTCAAATTCTGACCTTTTTTGCAGCCCATCTTTAATAGCAGCTGCTCCAAGTCCTTGCCACTGTTGGCAATATGGGGCCGGGACTTTCCAGCACCGAGGCATGTGGCGGGCCCCTCCCATAAGCATTTTCCAGGCGCCCTGCCATGACCCCCGACGTTGAGGTGTCGGCAAAATTCTGCTGTGTGATATCAATCAAAATTATTGCCCATGTTTGCCTCGTAAATCTGAGGTTTTCAATTAAATGGCATGGCTCTGTTCAAAGATCGATGTCAAATAATTAAGGTCAGAAATGGAGATGTTCCCTGATGATTGCACAGTATTCAGTACCATTTGCGCCTCCTCAAATCCTCAGATACAGAAGCTTTCTGTGACCACATGCAGCAAGATCTGGACAACATTCATGCTTGAGCTAATAAGTGGTAAGTAACATTCACACTACACAAGTGTCAGGTCATGAATATCTCCAAAATTAGAGAATCTAACCATTGACATTTAATGGCATTGCCATCACTGAATACCGCACCAACAACAACCTGGGGCTTATCATTGATCGGAAACCTAACTGGACCAGACATCTAAATACTGTGACGAAAAGAGTAGGTCAGAGGCTAGGAATTCTCTGGTAAGTAATTCTCAAAGCCTGTCCACTATCTACAAGCCACAAGCCAGGAGTGTGATGGAAAACGTTCCACTTTCCTGGATGAGTGCAGCTCCAACGACACTCAAGAAGCTAGATGGTATCCAGAACCAAGCAGCCCACTTGAATGGCAACCCATACATTACCTTAAAAAAATATACTTGCTCCACCACCGGCATACAGTGACAATTGTGTGTACCATATATCAGAGAACTCCTCTTTGCTGACGATGCTGCTTTAACATCTCACACTGAAGAATGCCTGCAGAGTCTCATCGACAGGTTTGCGTCTGCCTGCAATGAATTTGGCCTAACCATCAGCCTCAAGAAAACGAACATCATGGGGCAGGATGTCAGAAATGCTCCATCCATCAATATTGGCGACCACGCTCTGGAAGTGGTTCAAGAGTTCACCTACCTAGGCTCAACTATCACCAGTAACCTGTCTCTAGATGCAGAAATCAACAAGCGCATGGGTAAGGCTTCCACTGCTATGTTCAGACTGGCCAAGAGAGTGTGGGAAAATGGCGCACTGACACGGATCACATAAGTCCGAGTGTATCAGGCCTGTGTCCTCAGTACCTTGCTCTACGGCAGCGAGGCCTGGACAACGTATGCCAGCCAAGAGCGACGTCTCAATTCATTCCATCTTCGCTGCCTTCGGAGAATACTTGGCATCAGGTGGCAGGACTATATCTCCAACACAGAAGTCCTTGAAGCGGCCAACATCCCCAGCTTATACACACTACTGAGTCAGCGGCGCTTGAGATGGCTTGGCCATGTGAGCCGCATGGAAGATGGCAGGATCCCCAAAGACACATTGTACAGCGAGCTCGCCACTGGTATCAGACCCACCGGCCGTCCATGTCTCCGTTATAAAGACGTCTGCAAACGCGACATGAAATCGTGTGACATTGATCACAAGTCGTGGGAGTCAGTTGCCAGCATTCGCCAGAGCTGGCGGGCAGCCATAAAGACAGGGCTAAATTGTGGCGAGTCGAAGAGACTTAGTAGTTGGCAGGAAAAAAGACAGAGGCGCAAGGGGAGGACCAACTGTGCAACAGCCCCAACAAACAAATTTCTCTGCAGCACCTGTGGAAGAGCCTGTCACTCCAGAATTGGCCTTTATAGCCACTCCAGGCGCTGCTTCACAAACCACTGACCACCTCCAGGCGCGTATCCATTGTCTCTCGAGATAAGGAGGCCCAAAAAGATATATAAGATACACTGCAGAAAGTCACTCAGATTCCTTCCATAGCACCTTCCAAACCTATGACATTTACTCCCTAGAAGGACAAGGGCAGCAGAACATCAGCACCTGCAAGTTCCCCTCCAAGCCACACACCATGCTGCCTTGGAACTATATAACTATTCCTTTACTGCTGTTATTTCAAAAACCTGAACCTCCTTTCCCAGCAGCACTGTGAGTGTACCTATACCATAAGGACTGGAGCAGTTCAAGTAGGTGGCTCGCCACCACCTTCTCAAGGGTAATTAGTGATGGGAAACAAATGCTGACCTTGCCAGCGACGCTCACATCCCAACAAAGAATAGAAAGAAAGCTCAAATCAGCTCAGGATGCATCTACGTGGAAGCCTAACGTGCTCATATAATTAAATAAGATCAAGGATGACCTGAATTACTCTGAAAGGCTGTCCTGCCCTGATTTGGGATTGTCAATACAAATTTATCCACCCTGATGTGATAACAGCAATGAAAACATGCTTTCTTAGTGCTAAATAGAAGTAATTATCAATTTTAATTTATAAATGTAACAACTTAACACACACATTAAACAGCTGTCATAGGAAAGTGAGCTAATGCTTTCACTATCGGCTCCTTAACATAAAACCAGAAATTTATGATCCTATAAATTTTCCAATTGTGAACAAAAGGCACGAATGACCGATATTGAGTTCCTAGATAAGAAAAGTAATTCGGATGCAAACCCTATGGCTGCACAATTTAAAGACAATACTAATTTTCATTAAACAATGGGAACGTGTATTAAAAATAACCTTGTTCAGCAAACTCAACGAGCTAAATGCGAAAAGAGGATATTTCTGACTTAATGATGGATTTTAACTGTTTGATTCGACACAATAAAGAACTAATTCAGGTTTTTGGGAGGGTGTCAAAGGAATTTCAATTACCGAACACCCTTAAATATAGAAAACAGGAAAATGTCAGATTTTACTGACCTGTCATTAGCAACCCATTGATAGATCACCCAGAGGTCAAATGGAGATCCATTGGAATAACTGAATTATCTGTGGTCCTCACTCTGTTTTTTCAGGAGATAAAAATGATCGACAAGTAATGTCATCATGGTTTTTGCTATCAAAGATTTAGGATGTATATTTTAAAAAGTAGAGCAAAAAGACTAATCTGTTATAATGATGCAAGTATGAATGCTTAATGTGATTTATTTTGCATTGACCTATTATAATTCATAAATAATGAAACGCTGAATGTACCAGTTACTGCAAACAATTGTGTTGAAATAACAGATACCTCATTGATTTTATGCGGTCAATGTTAACAGAAATCTGTTCCACAGAAGGCTATAATCATGATCATTATGTCAAATCTTTTCATTCAGATATTTCATTGTCTTTCATTATAAATACTTGGATCTCCAGAATAATAATGACAGCTACTATGAGATATGTTCTCAATAGACAAACAAAATCCTCTTTACCATACTACCTCGCTGCCAATTGTCTTCTCCTCAAGCATTACAAAGCATTAATGGAATGGATTTCTGTTGAAATTTGTGGCCACAAACTGAATTTATTACTGTGACAGTTTTTTAAAATCATTTCTCAGCAGAAAAAGACCAGAAATACATGAGTGTAAACATTACCATTGATTAGACATTCAAGTGCTAATTTATGAAACTGCAACAGCTCATTTCTGTTCCTACCCATTAAACCGCATCAATGTGGTGCCCTCTACATTGGGCAGACCAAACACAGATTGGATGATGGCTTTGCAGAACACCTCCACTCAGTCCAAAAGCATGACCCAGAGCTTCCGGTTGCTTGCCATTTCAACACACCTCCTGCTTTCATACCCACTTATCCATCCCGGGCTTGCTGCAGTGTTCCAGTAAACATCAATGCAAGCTCGAAGAATGGCATCTCATTTACTGATTAGATATGCTTCAGCCTGCCGGACTGAAATCGAGTTCAATAATTTCAGAAAATTACTGGCCCCCGTTTTTTTTAATTTTTAATTCCTTTTTCTTTTTATTTTAATTTTACTTCAGTTTGTTTAATTATTCATTTTTTAATCATGTGCTTGCTTTTCTGTATTTAGTTCCTGTTTGTGCTTTGGGCCAGGGCTGTTCATTTTTCTGTCAATTCACACCTTCTCTGCACTAATGCTTTGTCTTTCAGCACACCGTTAACATACTGTTTGCCTTTGCTCCATGACCTTCTGGTCTGTTATTCTCTGTGATTCTTTCCTATCAATCTCTTCCCTTTTGTTATCTCTTGCCCCACCCACTTTATTTTCTTAAAATCTATTACATTTCTAACCTTTGGCAGTTCTGATGAAGGGTCACTGACCTGAAACGTTAACTCTGCTTCTCTCTCCACAGGTGCTGCCAGACCAGTTGAGTATTTCCAGCATTTCTTGTGTTTATAAACCCCAACAATTGCCTTCTCACTGTATAATTCTTTAACACCATGAGATCACAGGCTGCATTGTCAGGACGGGACTATGGGAAATTCTTTGAAGTTTCCGCCATTTGTCATCAGAAGTAAAAGGCCCTTGGGAATTTAAGCTGGAGGCAACAAAACCTCAGGACATATTTTTCAACGAAAGGAAGTATTGTTCATCAACATGTCTGCCCGGGTTAATTCAGTACCTGAGAGTCTTGCAATTAAATTTGATCTGTCTATTCATTGATCGGTGGCAATTGTCTGACGTCTCCTCAAGATGAGTTAGCACATTTATAATATGAATATGATATTTAATCAGAGCAAGACTGTTCTGACTTTCCCAGAAAGTCTTGAGGTTGATTGTTATTTTATTTATTTATTTAGAGATACAGCACTGAAACAGGTCCTTCGGCCCACCGAGTCTGTGCCGACCATCAACCACCCATTTATACTAATCCTACATTAATCCCATATTCCTACCCCATCCCCACCTTTCCTCAATGCTCCTAACACTTACCTATACTAGGGGCAATTTATAATGGCCAATTTTCCGATCAACCTGCAAGTCTTTGGCTGTGGGAGGAAACCGGAGCACCCGGCAAAAACCCACGTGGTCACAGGGAGAACTTGCAAACTCCGCAGGCTTCCAGGCTGCCATGCAACATTAACTGCCTTGATGTTCTCACTACAATGATAAGCATGTTTCATTATTGATTTTCAGGCCTGTCTCCTTTCAATAACAAACATAAACTAACACCTCCATAAAAAGCAGAGCGAACACTTCCTGACAGCTCATTCGGCAGCTTTCTCCTGATATAAAAACTGATCCTAAAACGCTGGCTTCAGGCAATAGAATGAAAAAGTTTAGTCTTATTCTCATACATCAATTTCTATCAGTGCTCACGTTTTTCTCCCGAAAGTACTAACTTGACTAATTTTTGATGAGGTAACAGACGTGGTGAATGAAGACAATGGACTTGATTTAGTGCACATGGATTTCTGAAAGATGTTTGATAACGTATCATATATTAGGTCTGTGCACAAAACATTACCCGAGACAATAAATGGGGCAGTAGCATATTAGATATAAAATTGGCCACTGGTTTAAAACAAACACTGTTGTGCATAGACATATTTCTTCCTGGAGGATGGTATAGATTTGCGTTCCTTAATGTTAGTACCATTTTGGTATTAATGACTTGATCTTGGGGGTACGGGGCCTAATTTCGAAATTTGCGGATTGGAAGCAATTTGGAACTGCGGTCAACAGTGCCAAAGGTAGAGATAGATTTCAAGAGGACGTGAGTAGACTGTTAGAGTGGCCCATCAGATGGCAGATGAAATTAAACACAAAAAAGCACGAGGGACTACATGCTGGTGGGCAGAATGATGAAAGACAAAACATGGTAAGGTTTAAATGGATGTGAGACCTGGAGGTGATTTTGAAGGTGGCAGGATGGTTTAAAAATATAGTTTATATGGCAGAGTGAATGGAGACAGAGAGTACAAAATTCAGTAAGTTAATCTAAACTTATATAAAACAGTAGTCTGTCATTGTATAATATTGAGGTACGTTACTTGTGTGTACAGTTCTGTTAAAGTACATCCCCGGAGTACAGTACTGGTGGGTACAGGTCTGTTACTGTGTAAAATGGGGGTACATTGCTGTTGAGTACAGGTATGTCGCTTCATCTCAATGGGGTACCGTACCCAAAGCCGATTTGTTAAATCCACAACCTAACTGCTAAATCTATATAAGTCATTGTAGCTGCAGGATTGTGTCGAAGACTGGGTACCACACTTCAGGAAGGACTTAAAATCTTTAGAGAAGACGCAAAGACTGTAATGGTTGTGGGAAGAGGAATTCGAGTTACCTGGATAGCTGGAATAGGTTGTGGCTGTTTGCCTGAGAGCATTGAAATTTATGTGTAGACTCACTGTTTAAACACACAAAGAGTTTAGATAGAGTAAATAAAGAGAAATTTTGTCCAATGAATGAAGAATCTGAATGAATTGGGCACAGATTTAGGACTATTTGCAAAAAAAGGGTAACATGAAGAAAATGTTTTTTTTAACATCATGCGTGTTTAGGATAATGAATGCTCTGATGGATATGTTGGCAGATATAGTTTCAGTTGTAGCCTTCAAAAAGGAATTGGATAACGAGTTGAAAAATGTAAAAAAAAAGGCATATATGGAAAGAGTAGTGGAATGGGACATCTGTATGGCTTGTCAAAAGGGCCAACGTAGACTGGATAGGCCAAAGGACGTCCTTCCGCACAATCCTATTCAATGATTTTATGATTGACACATGCTGAACTCCTAGATGCCTCTATTCTCGTGTGGACCCTTTGGTTTTTCAATTGATAGACGAAGTTAAGATTTTAAAGAAAAACTGTTGACGATGTATAAAAATGAGACTGGTTTTGCAAACTAAACTAAAAACAAAAATGCCTTTCAAAGTTTCTAATTTATTTAAAGTTTTATGATATCCATTTTATACAGAACAAACTTTGGCCTTCAGGACAGTTTGAAAGTAAAGCGATTTTTCGTGCATTCTGAAATAACACTAATTATGGATGAAAATGGAATAGTGTAGGTCAGATGGTCGGCGCAACATCGAGGGCCGAAGTGCCTGTACTGCGCTGCAATGTTCTAAAAAAAAAAGCAAATTTCCTTTGAAATTTTCCATCACAACCTTTCAACGATACTTTGGCGTATTGTAGGCAAAAGACTTTTTAAAAAAATCAGCTTCAATATTGACAAATACCACTTTTGTTCTATGCAACTGTTCTGAGAGTTTGGTATTCATTATCCCTATATGCAATCCTGCACAGTATTACATTAAATGACAAGCAATTAAGTCATCTAATATTCCCTGGAAGATTCAAGAGTTTCAGGCTTTGGACTTTGTAATATCCTGTAGGATCTAAATTTTGGGATCTACACCATGCTTTATATTACTGTTAGCTTATTCTGTACGAACTCACCTGTGACATTATCTCCCAGTTGTTAATTATCCCGTCAAACTGACGCCACGGTAACAGCTCAAGATGAGTTATTTTACGTCCTACCATATTGTTCCCGAACTCCACCTCTGTCTTACCCTGATGAGTTACTCTTTGTTAGGGGATGAAGGCATCAATGAAAAAACAAACAAACCAATCTCTCATTGATTTCGGCGTCACTGAGGGAGCATACTTATTATAAAATTTGTAACGAAACAAAATAAAATTTTAAAATGTTGTGTGCATGAAGGGCAAATAATATTTATTTTGTACAACTCAACCGTACTCCATAATTTATGAAGGCATGAAACCCAAAGGACATCACTTATACTGTTTGCATCAGCTGTGCTCTTCACGCCAATGATCTATAGATTTGTCAGGAGCTAAAGAAAATTATTCACTTACTGATTTGTCAATTGGAGTATTGCAATCTGTATTAAACATTAAAAAGCTGAGGAACAAAGATTAATATGTTGAAATGAGGCGACCATGAATGGTAAATGGAATTTATATATTAAAGCTCAACGGTGCTAATTATTCAGTAACATCCTGAATGTATTTGGATACGCGGCTTCCATCTTTAATGCACGTATCTGTTAATAATGTTGAAAACTAAATGATTACATGTAGATTAATTTAAAACAGGTTTGTTTTGCTCCACGGCAGGAGGTCTTCATGGTGGTTATGAGAAATCTTTAAAGGCAGTAACTCATTTTTTCCAGTCATCAAAGGACGTAGGACAAGTTGTTGAAGCTTTTGGACAAAATGCATATCGAATCATCAACTTTAGATATCATGGCAGTGAGTGCAAAATATGAATGCTATTCTAAACTTTTGTAATTCACTGGTTTGACCTGAGTGGTGGGAAGATTCAGGGAAGGGTAAATTCTAGAGCAATAAGTGAACTGGAGAGGTTTCAGAGCAAAGTAATGTTTTGGATAAATATCAGTATGTGGGTCAGAAAGGAGCAAGTGGGAGTGATGGACAAACGGTTTGGGCTTATACACAAGCTCATAGCCATCAGCAATTTCCACTGCTTGTCTGGCTTTTGAAACACATTTTGATTCTCTGCATGAATTCTCACGACTGGAGGGAGTGAATTTTTGAACTCTTCCAGGAGAATCAGTTCTCTAAAGTTCTCATATGCGGCTTCCATCTTTAATGCACGCATCTACCGATCAAAATTAATTTCCTTTACCCTCTCAAATTCCACATTAGTCTTCCCAGCCAATCCCAGGAGGTTCTGGAACATCTGTTGGTAAGCTTCAGGGACTAACTCGTATGCATCGAGAATAGCCTTCTTGCCATCTCATAATATGCAGAAGCCTCTTCAGAAAGCATGGCATAAACTTCATGAGCTCTGCCAATCAACTTGCTTTGCATAAGCCGTGTCTAGCTTTCCTTTGGCCATTTGATTTGTTTAATCTGTTTTTTCAAAAAACAATGAAAATGCTTCTACATCCCTTGCCTCAACGTCCCTTTCCTTAACCTTCTGGAAGGCTTGTATGGATTTAAACAACTTTTCACTGGGTCCTGGCTTGGATTCAGATTTTTCCTGACCAGAATTTTTTTCCTGGAGTCAAGAGTACCCTTTTGTCTGAGGGCCATCGCTCTTAATTTAGATTCTTTTCTTTTTACAACATTACAGCGCAGTACAGGCCCTTCGGCCCTCGATGTTGCGCCGACCTGTGAAACCATCTGACCTACACTATTCCATTTTCATCCATATGTCTATCCAATGACCTCTTAAATGCCCTTAAAGTTGGAGAGTCTACTATTGTTGCAGGCAGGGCGTTCCACGCCCCTACTACTCTCTGAGTAAAGAAACTACCTCTGACATCTGTCCTATATCTATCACCCCTCAACTTGAAGCTATGTCCTCTCATGTTTGCCATCACCATCCGAGGAAAAGGACTCTCACTATCCACCCTATCTAACCCTCTGGTTATCTGATATGTCTCTATTAAGTCACCTCTCCTCCTCCTTCTCTCCAACGAAAACAACCTCAAGTCCCTCAGCCTTTCCTCGTAAGACCTTCCCTCCATACCAGGCAACATCCTAGTAAATCTCCTCTGCACCCTTTCCATAGCTTCCACATCCTTCCTATAATGCGGTGACCAGAACTGCATGCAACACTCCAGGTGCAGTCTCACCAGAGTTTTGTACAGCTGCAGCATGACCTCGTGGCTCCGAAACTCGATCCCCCTACTAATAAAAGCTAACACACCATATGCCTTCTTAACAGCCTTATTAACCTGGGTAGCAACCTTCAGGGATTTATGCACCTGGACACCAAGATCTCTCTGTTCATCTACACTACCAAGAATCTTCCCATTAGCCCAGTACTCTGCATTCCTGTTACTCCTTCCAAAGTGAATCACCTCACACTTTTCCACATTAAACTCCATTTGCCATCTCTCAGCCCAGCTCTGCAGCCTATCTATGTCCCTCTGTACCCAACAACATCATTCGGCACTATCCGCAACTCCACCGACCTTAGTGTCATCCGCAAATTTACTAACCCACCCTTCTACACCCTCTTCTCTTTCTTGTCTTTCACTTTCTCTCTGAAATGTTCTCTCTTTCTCCCGTTCCTCCTCTTCCAATTCAAGGATTCTTATTGATATTGCCTTTTCTGTTTCCTGTTGAAGATCAAGTTGCCGCAATCATAACAGAATTTTAGATAATTCCATTACATCACTCTCTGACAGTACCTTCTTTTTCTTCTGCTGCCAGTTTCAAATGTTCAGTCATTACATCAATTGGCCTCTGCCTTTTTAGCACCTGATTTCAATTATAACCCCATTTGTGCTGCCAAATCTTTTATTCTTTCTTTGTTAAAGTTTTCAAGTCACTGAGGGACACATTATCCTTTCCCAGAAAATCTGCAGCAACTGCTAATGCCATTTCGGTGGTGTAGACTTGACCCTATTACACAAGAAAACTGTTTTTTCTATTTTACGTTTTCCAATTTATATTACCCCACATACACTTGAATGTCATCAGTACTGGATTTATCCCGGAAAAAGCGAGCCCCCAAATAAAAATGTTGCGACCAATGTGGGAGGAGTGCACTGTTAATTCAGTCACACTTCTCCACAGATCATAACTTATTTTGTAAATTCTCCACTTGTTGAAACAGTCAAAGAAATACGACGATTCCACCCCCCCGTGCCACGCCCACCTCCCCGCCAGCAGAAGAGAATACACTAAACAAGTTTCTTTACTGAATCACAACATTACAGTTTATTATAAAACTAGTCTTCACTAGAAAAGAAATAAAACAATAGCACATAGATCAAATTTTTAAATCTCCAACATTAATGTTCTAAAAGTCCACTTTTCTATCTTAACCAATTTTAAAGCCCCCCTTTAACCTTAGTCCCTTCACACACGCACTCACACTCACACACAGACATACAGATATATATATATTCCTATCCCTAAATCGGTTAACCAGAAAATGTAAAAAAAAACAAGATTTTTTATAGCCGAGCTCTGTGACGGACAAAACACATTTGTGTTAACTACTTGCTTGGTTTCTGAAGCAAACAGCAGATGAGATATGTTGTTGCAAACTGGTATTCAGTCCAACCATCTGAGTACGTAGATCAGTCTTTTAAAAAGCAGTTCTCTTACAGGCGGCATTGAAAAGCAATTTAGCAGGCCTTCCTGAAATACAGGAACAAGATGAAATGACAAACTGAAATTCATCGGGTCTTAGAATTCTTTCCTTTCTCTGTCCGTCTTTGGCACTTTAGCAGCCCTTGAATGTTCTCCTTCCAGACCTGATGCACGCATAATCAGACCAACAGCCCATCAGCTTGGCCATTTTCCATCCAAATGTTCTATGCCTGCTGCTGGGCTTGTCCAATCAAAGAATGTTTGTCTGCTTTCTTCTCCTGCTGCCATGGTTTCAGCCTTAAGTTTAGCCCAAACCAGAAGACCATTCCTAACAATGTTACGAATCAGCCCTCACTGTCCTCTTGTTTAAACATTCATCTAGTTTACTAAAAATCCCTTTAAACATGACAGAACAGAGTCACTTTCATAACAATAGGTTATGAGAAGACACAGAAATTAATTGATTGGCTAATGAAGAAGAAGGGAGGATAAAAGATTCTTATCACAAAGCCATTTGATGTGATCTGCAGCACACTTCATTGAGGATGGTGAAACTAAGTTCAGTAATAACGTTAAAAGAAGAATTGAATAGATAGTTCAAAATAAAACATTTCCAGGCTTATGGGGAAAGTCTGGGTCTAATTGGAAAGCTCTTTCAAAGAGCTGGTGCAGGCACAGTAGAAAAAATGGCATTCCTGTGCGCTGTGCTGTGAGGTTCTAGAATCATATACGTTTTACATGTTCTGTTCTATGACAGTACTATCATTCCAACAGAGCAAAATAGTTGCTCAAATGTACAAATGCGCAGGGCATCAAAAATCATTCATACATTTAAACACAAGGCATTACTCCCGTCCAGCCATCAGCACAGCACGACGCTGGGAAACACAACCACTCACTTTTGAGAATAACATAGAGAGAAAAACAGACTGAATTTCTGCTGGCGGTCGAGTGAGTGCTGATCTCATCCCTTGTAGCGTGCTTTAAGGTGACAATCACAAACTTACAATAACTTGGTTATGTATTGATGCATCAAACATATTTTAAATACCCTGCCTATTTCATTATATTATAGTTTATTCACAGATTCCTAGCGGTGTCCGCTGAGAATCATAAAACTGTTACAGCACAGAAGGAGTTCATTTGACCCATTATTTCTGCACCTGCTCTACAAATGAACAATTCACCTAGTGCCATTCCTCCATCTTATCCCCATAACCCTGCACGTTATTCCTTATCAGATATCTGTCTAACTCCCTTTTTAATCCTCAATTGAACCTGCCTGCACCATACTCTCAGGCAATGCATTCCAGACCTTAAACAGTCGCTGCGTGAAAAAGTTTTCCTCAGGTCACTTTTGCCTCTTTTGCCAATTACTTTAAATCTGTGCATATGGCCTCAAGAAGCATGGGAATGAAGGTAAAGGTGAAGGGTTAGCACTCTTAATGAAGGATGGCAATGGCGAAATAGTTAGAGATAACCTTGGTTCAGGAGAGCAGGCTGTAGAATCAGTTTGGGTGGAAATGAGGAATAGTAGGGGAAAGAAGTCATTAGTGGCAGAGGTCTACAGCCCCCATAACGTTAACTGTAATGTAGGACGAAGTATACAAGATGAAGTATAGGGTGCTTGTGATATAGGGACGGCAGTAATCATGGGTGATTTTAATCTACAGAGAAATTGGAAAAATCATATTGGCAATAGTAGCCTGGATGAAAAGTTCAGAGAATGCCTTCGGGATAGTTTCTTCGAGAAGCACATTCTGGAACCAACCAGAGAGCAGGTTGCATTAGACTTGGTATTGTGTAATGTGACAGGATTAATTAATGACATCAGAGTAAAAGTAGCAGCGACCACAATATTACTGAAGTTTACACTCAATTTGAAAGAGAGAGTGAGTCTAAGACTGGTATTGCAAACCTAAATAAGGGCAACTATGTTGGCATGAAAGCTGAGCTAGCTGAAGTGAACTGGATTACTAGGCTGGGAGCTAGATCGATGGAGAAGCAGTGGCAGACATTCAAGGGGATTTTTCAGAATACTTAAGATAAGTATATTCCAACTATAAATGAAAATTCTAAGGGGAGGACCGTCTGTGGTTAAACAAAGAATTTAAGGAAAGCTTCATGTTTTTTTTTAGATTTAGAGATACAGCACTGAAACAGGCCCTTCGGCCCACCGAGTCTGTGCCAACCATTAACCACCCATTTATACTAATCCTGCACTAATCTCATATTCCTACTACATCCTCACCTGTCCCTATACTCCCCTACCACCTACCTATACTAGTGGCAATTTATAATGGCCAATTCACCGATCAACCTAAAAGCCTTTTGGCGGTGGGAGGAAACCGGAGCACCCGGAGGAAACCCACGCAGACACAGGGAGAACTTGCAAACTCCACACAGGCAGTACCCAGATTTCAACCCGGGATGCTGGAGCTGTGAGGCTGCGGTGCTAACCACTGCACCACTGTGCAATAATTTCACAAAGATGAGTGACAGGTCAGGCGATTGGTCAGAATATAAAGAATGGTAGAGAATGCATAAAAGATTAATTTTGAGAAAGAAATTAGATCATGAGAGGAAGCTATCTAGAAATGTACAGAAGGATAGCCAGAGTTTCTGCAGGCATTTTTTCTTTAAAAAGCAAATGTAACGTGACTGTTGGTCCTCCAGAGAGTGAGAACAAATATTTTGCTTCTGTATCCACTATAGAGGATAGAAAAACATTCCAATAATAGGTGTAAATCAGGAAGTGGAAGGAAGAGAGGAACTTGGTGAAATTACAATTACCTCGGGAGCAGTATTGATCAAACTGATGGATCTATGGGCTGACAAGCCCCCGGGTCCCAATTAGCTACATTCTGGGGTCTTAAAAGAGATGGCTAGGGATGTAGTTACTGTTGTTGTGTTAATTTTTCAAATTTCACAAGGTTCTAGAAAGATTCTATCAGACTGGAAAAGAGCAATATTCAAAAATTGCAGGCGGGGTTGGGGGGGTGGTGGGCAGGGGTGGGGCGCGGATGCTGGTGGAGTGGCTGGTGGCGAGGCCGACAGCAGGCAACTATAGGCCAGTTAGCTTGACGTCTGTCATGGGGAAGGTATTCGAATCAATCATACAGGAAGCTAGAGCTGCGCTGTTAGAAAAACTTAAGGTAATGAATGGTCAGCATGGCTTTCTGAAAGGGAGATCATGTTTGACAATTTATTGGAATTCTTTGTACCATGGATAAAGGGGAGCCCGTTGACGTACTGTACTTGAATTTCCAGAATACATTTGACAAGGTGCCATGTAAAAGGTTATTGCACAAAGTAGGAGCTTATGGTGTAGTGGGTAACATATTAGCATAGATAGAAAATTGGCTGACTCGCAGAAAACAGAGAAAATGTATAAATGGATCCTTTTCAGAAAGGCGGGATGTGATGAGTGGAGTTCTGCAGGCGTCTGTGCTGGGGCCTCAACCTCTTACAATTTATTTCAATGACTTCCATAGGAGAGCGATGGCATTGTAGCTAAATTTGCAGATGATACAAAAATAGGTAGGCAGGTATGTTGTAACGAGGACATAAGGAGCTTGCAGACCAAAATAGATAGGTTGAGTAAGTGGGCAAAAATCTGGTAGATGGAGTGTAATGTGGGAAAATGTGAAGTTGTTCACATTGGCAGGAAGAATAAAAAAGAAAACAGAGTATTACTTAAACTGAGAACGCCTGCAGAACTCCAAGGTGCAGAGGGATCTAGGTGTTCTGGTGCATGAGTCACAAAAAGGTCGTATACAGGTACAGCAAGTAATAAAGAAGGCGAATGGAATGCTATCCTTTGTTACAAGAGGAATTGAAAATCAAAATAAGTATGTTATGCTTCAGTTATGCAGGGCATTGGTGTGACCACATCTCGAATACTCTGTACAGTTTTGGTCTTCTTATTTAAGGAAGGATGTGAATGTTTTGGAGGCGTTTCCGAGGAGGTTTACGAGATTGATGCCTGGAATGATCGGGTTGTCTTATGAGGAATGGTTGGATAGACTGGGCTTGTTTTCACTGGAATTCGGAAGAGGGAGGTGAGACTTGATTGAAGTATATAAAATTCTGAATGGTCTTGACAAGGTGGATGTGGAAAGGATGTTTCATCTTGTCGGGGAATCCAGAACTAGTGGGCACTATTTTAAAATTAGGCGTCGCCCTTTTAGGACAGAGATGAGGAGATTTTCTATTCCCTCAGAGAGTTGTGCGACTTTGGATCTATGCCTCAGAAGGTGGCGCAGACGGGGTAATTGATTAATTTTAAGGCCCGGGTAGATAGATTCTTATTAGGCAACGGAATCAAAGGTTATTAGCGGTTAATGGGAGTGTGAAATTCGGGACTAAAACAGATTAGCCATGATCTTAATGAATGGCAGAGCAGGCTAGAGCGGCCGAATGGCCTACTTCTACTCTTAATTCGCATCCTCCTATGCGCCCTCTCAATCTCAATCCTTTCACGAATGGGAACATTTTCTTCCTATATATTCTGCCCAGACCCCAATGATTATGAATATTTTTTACAAAATCAACTTTACACCTTCTCTTCTGCAAGGCAAACAATCCCAACTTCTCCAATTAACCTTCATACTGAAGTAGAACCTCTTAGAGAGTCTGATTTAGCTGTTTCCTAGACTTTGATGGCCTATTGACTCTTGCAAATGAATGAGATGGATAAATATGTCACTCAATGGTGTTGGTTCTGGTTGTAGAGGAGAGATGGATAGGATGAAATGCGGCGAGTGTGTCTAGTTGTATTCATTTAATTTTGGATGAATTTGTCAATGTGATCAAAATGTGTGCAATGCTGAATGTGTCCTTATTTCATCAACTGTATTCAAAATGCCTAAAGTTTTCAAACCCCTTGTGAGAATATTTATTGACATGACTCTGCAATCTATACTTTCAACATTGTACTTTTTCTTTACCTATCATATTTGTCTCTTGAAAGTGCCTATTAAATTATCAAATGTTGCTTGCTTTCACTCTATCCATGCTGGTTTTCCTAGAGTTGACCATGCATTTCCAATTCCATTGGCAGTTATGAATTTTTAGATTTGCTATAAATACTGATTGCATATTTACGCTGTAGCTACCTGATTTATGTGGCTCGCTCTTTGCACAATGAGCTTCCATTGCAAACTTTCCAGTCTGGTGACATGGGTTCAAATTGAAGGACAATTGAAAAGATTTAGTGACCTTCTCTTCAACAACGGTGTCTCATCCATGATATCACTCCATAAATCTCAGCAATACTTATTAACACTGCCTCAGTTATCTCTAAGAACTGTTCTGTGGCGATTAAAAAGTAACCAAAGGAATAATCTTATGCAAGAAAAAAGAGATAAGAATAAACTGAGCACAATGTCAGCTTTGCGAAGACTCATAAAAGTTGTAACTGCAGATAATATTAGTGAGGAAAGAGCAGATAATGATGACGCAGTAGCTGCAGCATGTTTATATTTTCAGAAGGTGTTCGATAAAGTGTTTACAAGTGATTGATTGGAAATACTCAGCAGTATGGAATTAGTGGATGTGTGGTTCAATTGGGACAACGTTGGTTGACAAAAAGGAATAAAGTAGATAAACTGGTATGGCTTGGACTGCAAAAGGATTTGGAGTGATGCATACCAAATAAATAAAAATAACAATTAGGCACCTTATCCAATTGGTGGGTGATCTGCACTGGCAGTGAGGTAGAAAGTTACCTCCATGGCTACTTGTTTAACAGCACTCACTGAATTTCAGTAGTAATTACTGGTGACAGGTATTTGTAAAGCTTTGATGTGGAAGGTGCTAAATCAATTAAATCCTTTCAAATCGAGAATCCATTCTGTCCTTGCTCACTTTATAGAACACGTGACAGAGATTGTGGCTGGAATGAGAGATGCTGGCATGGAGAGTGCGTGCAACTGTATTGTGTCCGTGGTTCTTCAATGGGCATCCTTCCAGTAAGTTGACCTTTAACACTTTGTGCTGATAGATAATGTATTTCGTTAGTTAACCCGTCAGGCAGTAGTTTAGTTGCAGTCAACAGTAGGTTAGTGGCATCGTATTTAATGGTGATGGAATACTAATGCAAAAATTTGAAGGAGTGTTGGTGTATTAGTAGACTCAATGCGAATTCATTCTCTGCAGAGCAGCAATCAGAAAAGCTGCTGTTACGTTGAGGTACATAGTCACAACAAAATAACATATGTGACAGGAATTAATAGTAAACCATATAGTGCTGCCAATGGTATGGTAAGGTGGTGATTATACAAGACTACTGGTCCAGAAACCTGTACAATAAAGAATCGTACATTTAAGATCCATCATGGAACTTTGCGAATTTGATTTCAGAACTAGAAATCTGGAAATAACCAAAAGAAAAACTACCATGAGTAAACTTGACTGTGAAGTTGGTGGATTGTCTCACAAGCCAATTAACTTGTTCACGAATGTCCTTTCCTGAATAAAAGTCTTACCTGGTCTGGCCACTCTGTGACTCCAGCCCCGCACAGACGTGGTTGACTCTTAACGTCCGTCTGAAGTGGCTGAAGAAGAAAATCAGCAATAAAGAGCAAATAAAAATGGACAATATATGTTGGTATTTCCAGCGAAGAGCCATACCCTGAATATTGCATCCAATTTCGAATATTAAAATAGAACGAAGGACTTCAGGGTGCTTTGATAGGTGGTCCTAAGGGACAAATTTCAGGATAAAATTTTACGTTCCTCATTTCAATCATAATCAAACAGATTGCACCATTTGCTATTTTTAGAGCCCATCCCAATTTTCATTCCATTAATTTCAATGGGATGAAAATAGAATGTTTGCAGCAAACAGATAATTCAGCCCACTAGATTAAGGTCCATGTTCAGCAGAGGAAAATTTACCACGTATGATTTTCCAGCTTTGAAGGAAGATATCTAAGATCATTGGATATGAGAAATCCAGTTTCAGTAAATTACTTTAAAGTAGCCAAGAAATCACAAGGTAGATTTTCATTTACTGCCCGAGGCAACCGAATGTAAACTTTGGTTTTCCATCTAGTTGGCATGTTGGAAAAAAAAATCTCCTTACATGTTGAATGTGGACGAGCAACCAATTTAGCTGGGGCTGCATTTCTTGAAGAATCGTTGTAGATAATTGAACACAGAAAGACCGCTAGATCTATGTACCTCTATCTCCAAGTTTCTGTATCTGCCCATAGATCTCTGTATCAATTTGAGATTCTGTGTGTTTCCGCCACAGATCCATTGACCTTTCCATTCCTTTGAAAATATTATCGTTAGATTATAGTTATTTTTTCATTTCATGCAAAATCAACTGCTTCCCATTAATCTACAATTAACTACATTTGTTGTACACGTGCCCGTTTCACTGTCATAATTTGAACACATTTATGGCTAATAAGAAATATCTTTATATTTATTTCCCGATCTTCAGGCATATGCAATCTTCCTGGGCTGAACCTTTAGAGAAGTGGTCATTGCGTTTACTTAAAATTTTCTTCAGTAATTGATTCAAAGTCAATTCGATAGTTGTTTGAAAGGGGCATCCCTTCACTTTGGTATCAGAAACACAGAAGACAATGGTTGGCTCTGTAACAGAACAGCTCGCTATTGTGAACAAACAGATATTTCGCCAAACATCATAAGTACATACACAACATCCGTTGTGACAACGGACATCCTGGTTACCTTACTGGAAATCCTTGGAACAAGACTGCTATCAGTCAATGAACTCTGTTTAAGAAGCAATTTGTCCTCGAAGACTTCAGCCCTACTTAAATCTATATTTATATAAAATTGGCATCTGCTCTTCCAGCCACTAATATCTGGTTCTTTGAGAGAAACACGTTGAGATGATTTCTGAAAGAGACTGTTATTGGTGCCTATTGAATGCAAATACCATTTTTGTTTCATTGCACAGAAAGAAATCATGAAGAAGCTAAAATGTCAAATGCAAATCTTAAAAATCTGAATAGATCTGTTGCTAAAGGTCAATATGAAGTCTTCGTCTCCTTAGAAATTGGATGGTGCTACCCATTTTAGGAAATGCATTGCCTGCCACATTGGTACAGATAAGCAACCAGCATCAGGAGACTCCTATTTAAACACCTATTAGGGCTTTGCACAAGCAAATGGATGGGGTGGGGATTAAGCCAGTTATTAGTCCCCGACACAGAACAGCCTGTTCTGAATGCTACGGGTGACTGAGGCCTTTGGTGATGTGTGACTGAATCAGTTGTCCTCAAAAGGACTATTGGAAACATCCACCAGATAAGTTAGTGCTTTCCCAATGTTTATCTGAATATGGAGTCCGGTACAGCAAGAGAATTCCTCTGAATTCCAGTGGAATTTTAAAGACCCTTATAGGCTTTAGCTTGGCTCCATCCCGATTTCTTCTCACCTCCAACCTTCTCCCTGCAGGTGGTGCCTCCTTCTTAATCACAACAACACTCTGATGCACTTCCAAATTGCTTCCTGACCTCTTCCACTTGATGCCCAATCGGATTGCTGCCATTGCTTTCCATGTTGCCCCGCATCACTCATTATGGTTACACAGCGTCTCCTAGTCACTCCATCCCACCTGATCACTTCCTATCTCTCGCAGGTTCGACTTGAGGTGCATGGACATAACGATGCTAAGTTTTAAACTGCTGTACCAGCGCCCAGCAGCCGCCTGTAACTCGCTGGTCTGATGTAAATTAGGCAGCAGAAGCCATATCGAGTGTACATCTGGCCTAACCCTGAACTGAGCTTACCTTGACCAGCCAGCACCAAACAATTTCTAGGCCGAATTATCTTATATCTACTAATGACATGCTGCAAATACAATTCAATTCTTTATTTCCCTTTTGCGTTGGAAGATGTACCGTGCATATATAACCTGTGCAACATGAAAGTCACGAATTTGGCTAAAGAGTTAGTTAGGAGGTAACTTTGTATGTTCAAGATGTGAGTAACTTGGTTGTAGCAAAACAAATAACCTGCAGTTGTGTTCGTGAACATTCTTTTCTTTTTTATATGTTGAATTATGTTGGATGAATTCAATTCTACTTCCAGTGTTCAGTTCTGTTCCATTTTCTGTTTAACTAGAACGCATAAAGTTAACATAATTAAAAATATCATGGGCTGAGTAGAGCTGATCTTCAAGGATGTTTTCGTCCATCTCCAGTATTGTCCCATCAACGGGACCCCTCACTGTGGCCGATTACCCGCTCTTGATCTTTTCACTGAGAACTGTCAGCATGACATTGGTCATCTTCATTTTTCTGCTCCCCCCACTCACTCTGATCTGTCTCCCATTGAACTTGTGGAACTCCACTCTCTCAGGTCTAACCCCGATATTGTGATCAAACCTGCGAGCAAGGATGATGCTGTTGTTGTCTGGCATACTGACCTCTACCTTGCAGAGCCTGAACATTTATTTCCAGTCGCTTCTTACTACCTCTCCTGTACCATGACCCCACCACCGAATATCAAGCCACTTCTCCAGGGCTGTGTCTGACATCATCTCTTCTGGAAATTTTCCTTCTACAGCTCTCCTATCATAGCTCCACATCTCTGAACAGCCCGTGTCCACCTCCTTGCCAGTATCCACAAACAGAACTGCCTTGGTAGGCCCATCATTTCAGCCTGATCCCGCTCTACTGAACTTGTTTCTTCTGATCCTTACTCTATTTTTCTCCCTTTGTCCAGTCTCTTCCCACTGATATCGGTGACTCTTCTGGTACCCTACTCCATTTCAACAATTCCCAATTTTCTGGCCCGAACTATGAACGTCAAATCTCTCAATAGCTCCTTTCCCCAACAGAACGGTGCTTGGGAACTCCACTTCTTCCTTGCACAGAAGGTTAACTAGTCCCCATCCACAACACCCTCCTACACATGGCTGAACGTGTTCTCACAGTGAGCAACTTCTCCTTCAACTCTGCTCACTTCCTCCAGAGAAAAGGAGCTGTTATGGGTAAATTCAAGGGTCGTAGTTAAGCCTGTCTCTTTGTGGTGTATGTCGAATATTCCTTGTTGCAATCTTACTCAGACTCCCTGCCCCAACTACTTTTCTGGTACATTGATGACTGGACCGATGTCGCTTCCTGCTCTCGCCCAGAACTGGAATAACACATCAACTTTGCTTTCAATTTCCAGCCTTCTGTCACCGTCACATGATACATCTCCGACACATCTCTTCCCTTCCTCGACTTCTCCGTCTCCATTTCTGAGGTGGGGCTGTCTACTGATATTCAAAATACGCCCACTAACTCCCACAGCTGCCTCGACTGCACTTACTCACACTGCTTCCTGTAAGGACTCCATTCTAATCTCCCAATTTATTCATATCTGTTGCATATTTTCAGAATATACAACCTTCTGCAACGGTAATTCTGATATGTCTTTCTTTTTCCTCCATTGTTGTTGACAGGGCCCTCACTCGTGTCCAACCTATTTTCTACATTTCTGGTTTCATCTCATCCGCTCCCTCACAGAACTGCAATAAGGTTCGCCTTGTCCTCATTGACCCTCACCTCCAGAGAATCATCCGACACCATTCCCACCACTTGCAGCATAATGCCATCACCTCCTCTCTTTGGCAGCATTTTGAAGTGACCTTTCCCTGGTCCACTCCTCCATCACCCGCGACACAACATCCTCTTCCAATGGCACTTTCCTGTTCAATCACAGCAGGTGTAACACATGCCCTTTCACATCCTCTCGCCTGACCATCCAAAACCCCAAACACGCCTTCCAGGTAGAGTAATGACTTACTTATAATGATCTCAAATTTGTACACCTCATTTGGTGCACACAATGCGATTTGTACATCGGGTGGCACGGTGGCGCAGTGGTTAGCGTCACAGCCTCACAGTTCCAGCGACCCACGTTCAATTCTGGGCACTGCCTGTATGGAGTTTGCAAGTTCTTCCTGTGACCACGTGGGTTTCCGCTGGGTGCTCTGACTTTCTCCCACAGCTAAAGACGTGCAGGTTGGTCGGTAAACAGGCCATTAAAAATTGCCCCTCATATAAGTAGGTGGTAGGCGAATTGAGGGAAGGTGGGGATGTGGTAGGAATATGGGATTAATGTTTTTTTTTTGTACAAATGGGTGGTTGATGGTTGGCACAGACTCAGTGGGCAGAAGAGCCTGCTTCAGTACTGTATCTCTAAATAAATAAATGCAGATTTGGTGACCACTTTGTGGAAGCCTCTCATCAGTCCACAAACATCACACCGAGTTTCCCGTTGCTTGCTATTTTAATTCACCAGTTCGCTCTTGTTTTGAAAGAGACTCTGGTATTAAATATTTTTGAGGATTTGCATTTTTGAATCATGGAAATTGGTTTATTTGAGAAAACTGAGAAGACACTTCAGATATTTTTTTTACAAAGGTCACCGAGCGGTCATGTGTGAAAACAAACCTTTACTGGATATGACATGCCTTAAGATCAATAAACAACAGAAAACTTGGTGACTCGGAGGAGATGTTTACTGAGAAGTGATATGCTACAATTTATGGGGGCAGGAGTGGGTTTCGCTTCTGAATTGTTGTTTTGGTTCATTTGGGGTGTGGTCTGTTTTGAGTTAGTTGGAGCTCAACCTGCCAATAGAAAATTATCCAAACTCATCTCGTTCCTCTGGCCTCTGTGAAACCCTGCAAAAATCCAGTGTGTGGGAGCTAAAGGCCCGGATGCTGTATTTCTCCTGGGAAGCTGGAAAAAAACTGCCAGATTAATTCTCGACACTGCCTAAAATGAAGTGCCCAGAAAAGATCCCATTGAACCGTCCTTGTGCTCTCAAATTCCATACAGTATGCTATTTTGGGTCACAACATATCTCTTCCATTTCTTCAAGAATTATCAAGTCTTTGGCCAAAGTATTTTGTCTGCTTTTAGTAAAAAGAACTCTGCGGAGAAAATTCCATTTTTGTCTTTAATTGAGAGCGTGTGAATTTGTGTATGTGGTGGAATTGAAAAAGGGAACTTTCATATTTCAAGCTGTGTTAATGCTTTGCTTCATTACTGGATGAGTCTTGTTTTGTAATAAACTAACAATTTTGTTGTTTATTAAAGAAACCTGGTTGGTGTATCTTATTCTGTGATAAACAATAGAGTATATGAATGACCGTATCAGTAACTGGATAAAGACTTAAATATATGTTGTGACGTATGGAGAAGTGTAACTAAAATAGACAGTGCACTACTCCCGCGTCAGTCACAGTACTTTTATGCCCATATTTCTGTCTCGGCGTGCTGCAGTGTTCCAGTGAAGCCCAATGAAAGCTCGAAAACAGCAATTTATCTGCTGATTTGGAGCTTTACAGGCTTCTGCACTCAATATTGAGTTCATGAATTTCCGATCATGAACCCTATTTAAATTGATTTATTTTACCATGTGCTAGTAATAAACTTGTTTTTCATGTTTTTGCCTTTTGACAGAACTGTTCATTATTCTGTCATTAACACTTTGCCTGAACATATGCATTGTCTTTTAGTACAACTATTACCACGTCATTCGCCTTTTATTCCATGACATCTTCATCAATTAATCTCTTCGGCCCTCTGTCCTATCACCTACCTTCCCATTTGGTCTTCCCCCCACCCCACCCTGCCCTTGTTCATTTACTCAAAAGTAATACATTTCTGACCTTTGCCAGTTCTGATGAAAGGACATCAGTATAAAATGTTAACTCTGTTTCTTTCTGTACAGGCCTACTGAGTATTTTCAACACTTACTGTTTTATTTCCAAAATGATGCCGGTTGCATTGAGGTGGCTTATGTTAATCTCAAATGTATTGCAGTTTCAATGGTGGACAAAATAGTTGCATAATAAAAAAGTTCTTTCATCACAAGAGACTTGTCTGTGGTTTTCAGAATCTGTTTGACGTTGCTGTAAATATTGTAATTTTTACTCATATAATGCTTTTAATACTTCTGTTTATTTGCAACTGGATGCAAATAAATCAAGCAGGACAACACAGCCACAGTGAAACCTAGAAAGACCTTCAGCAAATCTGAGCTTTCACTGCAGCAGCTTTTTTGGGAGCAGAGAGTGCGAGCGAGTGAGCAGCTGGGAAGGTCAGTTTAAAGTAAACTTAATTTCCTTTTGTTTTCGGCGGAGACCAGGGGGCTGCTGGGTAAGTAAAACCCTATATATTTGGGCCGTTTCAAATAACTTGCCTTTCACTGCAGCAGCTTTTTCGGGAGCAGAGAGTGCAAGCGAGTGAGCAGCTGGGAAGGTCAGTTTAAAGTAAACTTATATTCCTTTTGTTTTCGGCGGAGACCAGGGGGCTGCTGGGTAAGTAAAACCCTATATATTTGGGCCGTTTCAAATAACTTGCCTTTCACTGCAGCAGCTTTTTCGGGAGCAGAGAGTGTGAGTGAGTGAGCAGCTGGGAAGGTCAGTTTAAAGTAAACTTATAATCCTTTTGTTTTCGGCGGAGACCAGGGGGCTGCTGGGTAAGTAAAACCCTATATATTTGGGCCGTTTCAAATAACTTGCCTTTCACTGCAGCAGCTTTTTCGGGAGCAGAGAGTGCGAGCGAGTGAGCAGCTGGGAAGGTCAGTTTAAAGTAAACTTAATTTCCTTTAGTTTTCGGCGGAGACCAGGGGACTGCTGGGTAAGTAAAACCCTATATATTTGGGCCGTTTCTGAACCCGAGACACAACCTAAAGGAAGAGTGCTAAATTGGGGGAAGGCAAACTATACCAAAATTCGGCAGGAGCTGGGGAATGTAGATTGGGAGCAGTTGTTTGAAGGTAAATCCACATTTGATATGTGGGAGGCTTTTAAAGAGAGGCTGATTAGCGTGCAGGAGAAACATGTTCCTGTGAAAATGAGGGGTAGAAATGGCAAGATTAGGGAACCATGGATGACAGGTGAAATTGTGAGACTAGCTAAGAGGAAAAAGGAAGCATAAATAAGGTCTAGGTGGCTGCAGAAAGACGAAGCTTTGAAAGAACATCGGGATTGTAGGCACAATCTGAAACGAGGAATTAAGAGGGCTAAAAGGGGTCATGAAATATCTTTAGCAAACAGGGTTAAGGAAAATCCCAAAGCCTTTTATTCATATATAAGGAGCAAGAGAGTAACTAGAGAAAGGATTGGCCAACTCAAGGACAAGGGAGGAAAGTTATGCGTGGAGTCAGAGAAAATGGGTGAGATTCTAAACGAGTACTTTGCATCGGTATTCACCGAGGAGAGGGACATGACGGATGTTGAGGTTAGGGACAGATGTTTGATTACTCTAGGTCAAGTCGGCATAAGGAGGGAGAAAGTGTTGGGTATTCTAAAAGGCATTAAGGTGGACAAGCCCCCAGGTCCGGATGGAATCTATCCCAGGTTACTGTGGGAAGCGAGAGAGGAAATAGTTGGGGCCTGAACAGATATCTTTGCAGCATCCTTAAACACGGGTGAGGTCCCGGAGGACTGGAGAATTGCGAATGTTGTCCCCTTGTTTAATAAGGGTAGCAGGGATAATCCAGGTAATTATAGACCGGTGAGCCTGACGTCAGTGGTAGGGAAGCTGCTGGAGAAGATACTGAGGGATAGGATCTATTCCCATCTGGAAGAAAATGGGCTTATCAGTGATAGGCAACATGGTTTTGTGCAGGGAAGGTCATGTCTTACCAACTTAATAGAATTCTTTGAGGAAGTGACAAAGTTGATTGATGAGGGAAGGGCTGTAGATGTCATATACATGGACTTCAGTAAGGTGTTTGATAAGGTTCCCCATGGTAGGCTGATGGAGAAAGTGAAGGCGCATGGGGTCCAAGGTGTACTAGCTAGAACTGGCTGGGCAACAGGAGACAGAGAGTAGCAGTGGAAGGGAGTTTCTCAAAATGGAGACGTGTGATCAGTGGTGTTCCACAGGGATCCGTGCTGGGACCACTGTTGTTTGTGATATACATAAATGATTTGGAGGAAAGTATAGGTGGTCTGATTAGCAAGTTTGCAGACGACACTAAGATTGGTGGAGTAGCAGATAGTGAAGGGGACTGTCAGAGAATACAGCAGAATATAGATAGATTGGAGAGTTGGACAGAGAAATGGCAGATGGAGTTCAATCAGGGCAAATGCGAGGTGATGCATTTTGGAAGATCCAATTCAAGAGTGAACTACACAGTAAATGGAAAAGTCCTGGGGAAAATTGATGTACAGAGAGATTTGGGTGTTCAGGTCCATTGTTCCCTGAAGGTGGCAACGCAGGTCAATAGAGTGGTCAAGAAGGCATACGGCATGCTTTCCTTCATCGGACGGGGTATTGAGTACAAGAGTTGGCAGGTCATGTTACAGTTGTATAGGACTTTGGTTCGGCCACATTTGGAATACTGCGTGCAGTTCTGGTCGCCACATTACCAAAAGGATGTGGATGCTTTGGAGAGGGTGCAGAGGAGATTCACCAGGATGTTGCCTGGTATGGAGGGCGCTATCTATGAAGAGAGGTTGAGTAGATTAGGATTATTTTCATTAGAAAGACGAAGGTTGAGGGGGGACCTGATTGAGGTGTACAAAATCATGAGAGGTATAGACAGAGTGGATAGCAAGAAGCTTTTTCCCAGAGTGGGGGATTCAATTACAAGGGGACACGAGTTCAAAGTGAAAGGGGAAAAGTTTAGGGGGGATATGCGTGGAAATTTCTTTACGCAGAGGGTGGTGGGTGCATGGAACGCTTTGCCAGTGGAGGTGGTAGACGCGGGCATGATAGCGTCTTTTAAGATGTATCTAGACAGATACATGAATGGGCAGGAAGTAAAGAGATACAGACCCTTAGAAAATAGGCGACAGGTTTAGATAGAGGATTTGGATCGGCGTAGGCTTGGAGGGCCGAAGGGCCTGTTCGTGTGCTGTAATTTTCTAAATCTTTTCTAAATAAAACAGAGAACTCCATCTTACTATTATAAGAAGCAAAGGAGAAAGTGAGAAAATGGGGTAAAATATCACCCGACTATCACTTTAAAGCGGAAGTTTTTTGGCACATCTTAGATCTGGTAAGATCAATTTAAAGCACGCATTCCATCAATTAACTCACTCTATATCTTGCGCCCTTTCGGACTACATATATGTGTCATTGCTTTGCATCAAAAGGGATTTTTTTGAAGTCCTCCTGCTGCTTTTTCCACTGGATGTGTAAGTCAGACACTTTCACTGCCTTCTACTAAAGTGACTAGCTATGCGCAGCAGGATCTGAAATTCTGCAGAGAAATTGCATCAGCAGTGAAGTCCCAAATATATCCAGACCCGCCTCCCAGCACCGGCCTCAGGCTGCGGGAGGTTGTGGAATTGGGGCGAGGTGAGTCTGGCAATATCAAATTTGAGTGTTATCAAATTAGACATCGATAATGCATCACATACTTACTTTCATTTCCATTCTGGCAAGGGAAAAGACAATGCAAGGGTGTAATTTTAACATCTGTCTTCACAATGGACGGCACAAATTACCTCCGAGAAATGTTAGGGAACTAAGGGTCTAATGAGAGGGAGGAACTGAAGGAAATCAGAATTAGTAAAAAAAAGTGCAAGGTAAATTAATGGTGTTAAAGGTTGACAAATCACCAGGGCTTGAGAATCTATATCCCAGAGTACTAAAAGAAGTGGTCCCGGAAATCATGGATGCATCTTGGGGTCATCTTCCAAAATCCTATAGACTCTGGAGCAGTTCCTACAGAATGGAGGGTGGCAAATGTAACCCACTATTTAAAAAGGAGGGAGATAAAAAAGCAGGGAATTACAGACCAGTTAGCCATACATCAGTCGTGGGGAAAGTGCTAGAGTCTGTTATAAAGGATATGATAGCAGAACACCTGGAAAGCATAAACGGTACAGAACAAAGTCAACATGGGTTTACGCATGGGGGATATGAGCTGTGGGGGATATGGGGGATACGTGTGGGGGATATGATCTGTGAGGTGGATGCCAAAAGGCTCCAATGTTATTTGGACAGGTTGGGTGAGTGGGAAAATGCATGGCAGATGCTGTATAACTTTGATAAATGTGAGGTTATCTACTTTGGTTGCAAAAACAGAAAGGGATATTGTTATCTGAATGTTGATAGGTTGGGAAAGGGGGAGGTGCAACGGGAAGTGAGTGTCCTTGCGCATCCGTCGCTGAAAGAAAACATTTTAGTGGAACAAGCAGTCAGGAAGGCGATTGGTATGTTGGGATTCATTGCAAGAGGATTTGAGTACAGGAGCAAGGATGTCTTACTGCAGTTATACAAGGCCTTGGTGAGACCACATTTGGAGTATTGTGTGCAGGTTTGGTCTCCATATCTGAGGAAGGATGCTTTTGTCATGGAGGAAGTGCCAAGAATATTTACTAGGTTGATTCCTGGGATGGCTTGATTGATGTATGAGGGGAAATTGGGTCGACTAGGCCTATATTCACTAGAGTTTAGAAGAATAAGTGGGGATCTCATAGAAACGTTTAAAATTCTAACAGGACTAGCCAGGCTAGATGCAGGGGGGATGTATCTGATGGCTCGGGAGTCCAGAACCAAAGATTACAGTCTCAGGATACGGGGTATGCCATTTAGAACCGAGAAGAGGAGAAATTCCTTCACTCAGAGGGTGGTGAAACTATGGAATTCTCTACTGCAGAAGGCAGTGGAGGCCAAGTCATTAAATATATTCAAGAAGGAGATAGATATATTTCTTAATGCCAAAGGGATCAAGGGATATGGGGAGAAAGCGGGAACAGGGATTAGACGATCAGCCCTGATGTTTTTTGAATGACGGAGCAGGTCCATTGGCCAAAGGGCCTACTCCTGCTCTTATTTTCTATGTTTCTATTCCAGAGGGGTCTAATGTGGAACAATTGTGGGACATGCAAGAAAATCTACAAGAAAGTTTAAATATGGTTGAAGTTCAAGATGATGGCCAGGAAGTGAGATCTACGGACTGCCAGAATGGGGTCAAAGAATGGAAAGTAAAATTCAAAGCGCATTGCAAGTTCTAATAGCCGATCTGGAAGTGCCTGCTGGAGAAAGAGCCTCCGATATTGCAAGAGGGAGATCTTAGAGTAGTAGTCGTGAAAAACATCAAAGTGCAAATAGAGGCTGAGTGTTGAACAGATTACACAATGAAACGAAGGTTAAAGAACAGTCTCACAATTGAATTAAAAACAAAAGTCCTCATGACCGTGATGTTTTAGTGGCTACCAATAAACTTGGGATAAACCAAGAAGAGAGACAAAACAAAAGGAGCTATAGAGTTGGAGAGAGTTTGGTATTTATTCTGAAGTATCAGATAAGTTACAGCCAGCCTTGTCACATGGAACGATTTGTACTGAAAAAAGGTTCTTGCAGATGAGACTTAAAAGTCTAAAGTGACACTAGCTGTGAGGGGTTCTGAAGAGTGACTGGTTGAAACAAATGTTAGCGTGGACTCTCCCACAGCTGGAAAAGTAATCTTTAAAATGTTTTAGCCACATATTGATGGGGGTGCAGATCAATTGGCATAAAAGCTGCATTTCTGCAGGGTGATACTTTTCAGAGAGAAGTGTTTCTGAAACCACCGAAAGAGGGCGCAGATGCAGAAGGAAAACTATGGAAATGAAACAAATGCGTCTCTGGCCTTCAAGAAGCTTCCAGGCTGTGCTATATTTGATGAGATCTGTGTTTCTGAAAATTGGTTGTGTTCAACTAAAAGCAGATCTCACAATGTTTTCTTGGTATCATAAAGGGAAATTTTGAAGCATCTTCATGATGCAGGGCGATGATTTCTTATCGGGAAATACTGCAGAATTTGAATAAAAATGTGTCACTAATAAGATCAGAGTAGAATTTAAGAAGGGAGTCAAGATTGTGGTCTTCTAAATACATATGATTATATAATTAAGCAGAGTAGATATGGACTAACTTTAAATCAGCAATCCTATTTAGAGAGTGTTACCTGTCTCAGTTAATCGTGCCAGGTAATGCCAGAAAGGTGTTGATATAAGAAAGTAAGGATGTTATGCTTCATTTATACAGGGCACTGGTGAGACCCTATCTCGAATATTGTGTGCAGTTTTAGTCTCCTTATTTAAGGAAGGATGTGAATGCATTGGAGGTGGTTCAAAAGAGATTTACTAGATTGATACCTGGAATGAGCGAGTTGTCTTGTGAGGAAAGTTTGGATAAACTGGACTTACTTTCAATGGAGTTTAGAAGAGTGGGGGGAAACATGATTCAAGTATATAAGATCCGGAACGGACTTGAAAAAGGGACTATGGAAAGGATGTTTCCTCTTGTGGGTGAGTCCAGAAGTAGGGGGCACGGTTTCAAAATTGGTGGTCGCCCCTTTAGGACAGAGGCAAGGAGATTTTTGCACTCTCAGATGGTTGTGCGACTTTGGAATTCTCTGCCTCAGAAGGCGGTGGAGGCGGGATCATTGAATATTTTTAAGAGGGAGGTAGATAGATTCTTTTTAGACAAGGGAATCAAAGATTATTGGGGGTAGATGGGAGTGTGGAATTCGAGATAGAAGCAGCTCAGCCATGATATTATTAAAAGGTGGAGCAGGCTAGACCGGCTGAATGGCCGACTTCTGCTCCTAATTCGTATGGTTGAATGGTCTTATAACGAGAGAAGAGGCACAATTGCGAAGCTTGATTGGTCAGTTAAACTGCTCTGTGCACTCAGATTAGAGCAGATGATAGTTTTCATGTGTTGATGTTCTGTACTCCGATGAAACGCCCAAAGGTTGTAAACGTTTTAGGGGTAAATAAATCATTTATTAATATTAATTCAGGAGAAATGCATACTTACTTTCTCATTCCTTGGTGATCCAAAGAATACGAAACTAATAATTATTTGTGCTGCTTCATGGGCTAAATATCTTGATGGGTATTAGAGTGCAGATTGTTTTATAATATTTTTGCTGGATGAAAATGGGAAATGTTGTCCTATAACTTGGGGAGTAAAGAAAACAAAAAGGGGTCGTTAAAAGGACTTTAGCTGTGGAAACTATGGTTCTTGTGGCGGCAACGGATATGGGGTTCTATTTGTCAAATGTTTTAGGTGAGATTCTGTACAAGGGGCGTACTGAAGATAAGGTACCCATTGTATGTTATGCAGACAATTTTTCCTTGTGGGATAATGCATATTCTACAAAAAGTGTGAGCGAGAAAGGTTACAGATTGAGATTGCTGGATTGAAACAATTCTGGAGGGAAAGAAAATCTCCTAAATTAAACGGACAGATGCAAGCCATCAACTATCTGATGGTTGCACTAAAATAAATGATGTACAAAGAAGTTGTTAGGTGGCCCAGAGGAGATGTGTATCGCTATGTAATGCTTCTACAGAATGTGGAATTTATTTTGATTTGTTTTGAACTGCTTGTGCATTTTACAATCTAAGTTTTATGTAAAGAAAATGAAGGAATTCTGTTAATTGTGGTTAACCATGTGCAGGTGGCGGTGTTAGTTAAGGTCCTCCTTGTATATATGTGAGGAGACACTGAAACGAGTTAAATGTTTGTCGAGGGAGCAGCATGTTTATAATTATTTTACCTTGTAAAATAAATGAAATACTGAGTAAAGATTGGCTCCAGCAAAAAACTTCAACAACAAGCTTTCTGGAATATAACACACGTCTGTCTTTTGTTTCTGTAAATGAGGGTACAGTTGCACAGTGAAAAGTGTCCAGAGTGTCAGATACGTAAATTTGTTTTATTTCAATTCATTCATTACAGTATTGAACTTTTTTGGTCCAGACCCGGCAGCGAGGTTTACATACAACCCAACATGGAAAGACAAATATCCTCCTTCTGCTTTCCTCCTCAACTCGTTTTGTAATCACTTCACACCCCCTCCGAATGAAATAAAAATAAGAAATGCTGGAACCACTCAACAGGTCTGGCAGCATCTGTGGAAAGAGAAGCAGAGTTATCGTTTCGGGTCAGTGATCCTTCTTCAGAACTGACAAATATTAGAAATGTCACAGGTTATAAGTAAGTGAGGTGGGGGTGGGGCAAGAGATAACAAAGGAGAAGGTGTAGATTGGACAAAGCCACATAGCTGACCAAAAGGTCATGGAGCAAAGGCAAACAATATGTTAATGGTGTGTTGAAAGACAAAACATGATTACAGATAAGGTGTAAACGGACTGAATCTTGAACAGCAGCAAGTGCAAACATGAAAAAAACAGTGGGTAAGCAAACTGAACCAACTAAGATGAAATGAAATAAATGCAAAAAACAATTGTAAATATGTAAAAAAGAAAAAAGACCTAAAATGAAAGTAAAATGGGGGGCTGTCATGCTCTGAAATTGTTGAACTATTGAACCTCCCAATGAAAGTTCGGTTAATTCAAGAACATTGCCTTCTTTTAACTTCCATGGATGGTGTTATGAGGGACTCAGAAAAAAATATTTAGGAAGAACCGATTTCGCTGAGCAGAAATGCCCATTGGCAAATAGGAGGTGTAGAGGGAAGCTGAGGAGAAATTCTGACCTCCTCCACTACCATAAATTTCTAGAATTCTATGATTTTATTCGAAGTAACACACGGTGATTCCTGTTACATACATAGTTCCATGCGAATCTGGCTCACGTGAACCTTGTCAGATAAGTGTATTAAGGAATATAGAACAAATGCTGGCAAGTGGAGTTGAGGTACAAATCAGCCACAATATATCTGAATGGCAGAACACGGTTGAAGTGCTAACTGACTTATTACTGTTCTGATATTCCAATAACTGGTGGCTGCTGAGTTGTTGCTTACAAATCAGCCACAGTTCTTCACATGGAGGTGTGATGGAAATAAGACTTGCCAAATGGAAACATGTTGATTTCATCACAAGGGACAGTGCTTGAAACTTTTTACTGGACATTGCAAATAACTTGTTTGAAAAAGCAGAGCTGGATGGCTGAAAACATGGTTGCACATTTGCATCCTGAAAGGACAGGGCTGACAAACAGACATGAGTGGAGAGACAATGGGGATGCTCCTTGATTCAATCAACAAGATTAGTCTGGGCAATAGTGGTGATCAACATCCTTTGACTGTGTAAGTGCAAGAAGTCCACCCCTTACCGACTGTGTTTGGAAAGCTTTGAAATTCAACAACTCTTCAAGAAGATGCTGTTTCAAACAAAGCAATGGTCACATGAGCTACCTGCTTGCCAGTCTGGGAATCAGACAGAAAGGAAAAAGACTGCAGGTGGACTGGCAGAAGAAAAGTCTCTCTCTCTCTTTATCTCTCCAGCAAAGTCCCACAGAACCCATGAATACAGTTTAGATTTCAAGACTACAGACAGGCCTTCTGGTACCAGAGAAACGTGACTGGAGTTGTGCACGTGGCTCCAGCGAGGACCCCCAGACATTAACTGCAATCAAGGACATTACATCAAGGCCGAAGGCAAGTACCTGTATTCCAATTATTACCACACTACTTCAAATCCCCTTCTAATTCTTTCTTTCATTCTCTATCTAATTGTGCGTGTGTTTGTCTCGTATGCATGCGAGCGTGGTTGCATCGTGTATTTTAATAACTAACTGGGTTCGAGTGATAAGGCGAATAAACTCACATCTTTCTTGATTAAACCAAAGAAAACCTGTCTGATTCGTTCATTTGCAATTGTAAGGAGAGTGCACTGAGCAAGGACTCATTGAGGTGGTAAGCTAAACCCTGTTACAGCCAAACCAGAGAAGGGGCAAGAGGGGAGCCTGAGATACCTTCCTCACCTGGTCGTAAAAGAGGGAATCGTTAGGAAAGCATATGGCAGCTTGGACTTCATAAATAGTATAAATAAGTATTGAGTACAAAAGAAGGGAAGTTATTTTGAAAATTAATGAAATTTTGGTTGGGCCATATCTAGATTTTTGCATCCAGTTTTGATCACCACGCTTTAGGAAGGATGTGAGAGTCCTTGAGAGGTTGAAGAGGAGATTGAGCAGAATTGTTTCCGGGATGAGGGACTTTAGCTAGAAGGTTAGGTTGGAGAAGTTGGAGTTTGAGGGGAAATTTGATGGAGTTGTACAAGGTTATGACAGGTTTAGATAAGGTAGACAAAGAAATGCTGCTCCCATTATTTGATGGTACAAGGACTAGGGGACACAGATTTACAGTTTTCGGCAAGTGGTGCAGGGACGATGTGCGGAACAACTTTTTTACAAAGCGAGTGGTATTGCCCTGGAATTCGCTGCCTACGAGGATCGTGAAAGTGGAGGCAATTAATGTTTTCAAAAGAAGATTGGATGGGCATTGGAGGGGAGAAGCTTGCAGGGCTATGGTTATCGAATGGGGGAATAACACTGATGGGATTTTTCTACAGAGAACTGGCATGAACAGGCTGACTTGAATGGCCGTCTTCTGTGCTGTTACGACTCTATGACATTATTACTGTGACTTACCTATTTGCCATTTGCACATCAAGTGGACAAAGCTGCAGCATAAATCAAGAAATATCTATTTGAGATAGATTTTGATGCAAAGCAATAGCAAAATCCAAGGTCCGAAAGGTCACTGCGATATGTGGAGTCTGCTGATCAATGGAGTGTGTGCTGTGAAATTATTTGGCCAGATCCAGGCTTTAACAAAAGAGCTTTTACTTTAAAGTTATCGTTTATGAGTTATTACCACATTTATTCCTTTCACGTTTGTATGTTATAATCGTAAAATAGGATTCATTGCCCCTGTTAAATTTGTTGAAGTTTTTTTTTCTGAACATCACCATGGATGTCTTATCCCAGTTGATTTATCTGAATTCTGAATTTTTTGTAAATAAACAAAATTAATGGAAGAATTTCACGAGCAAAATTGTCTATGTATATGGCACGCATGGAACAGATTCTAAACAGAAACAGACACGTTTCTTGCAATCAAAGAATTGTTTATTATGCAAGCGAAGCACAACTATTTTGCCCACCAGTGATACAGCAACACATTGGAGTTCAACATAAATGATTTCAACGCAACATATGAGATTTCAATTGAACTGAATATCCTTTAAGTACAACTCAACTCACTCCATGCAATTTCAATTTATTTGAACTCTGTCGACTTGAGTGGAATGTGAAACCAAACTTAATTCACCCACTGGAATTCAATTCAATCTAACATAATTCAACATTTAACGAGGAAAACACCTTCATGATCTCAGCTAGAAGTTATTTGCTTTGATCGGATCTAACGTGTAAATTGACATCCTGACTAACTCTTCAGACATGCTTTTGGCTTCCATTTGCACTGGTTGCAAACTTTCCAGAATAAATGAAGTACAAATTGAATTTTGTTTTTCGCATATATTGGTAAATATAAGATTCTTAGGCCTAATAACTGGCTTTAATCCCACGACAATTTGCATATGCAAGACCCGAACACATGTTTCAATAACAATTTCAGAAAGTTCTTCTTCTGCCTGTGGCAACATGGAAGTCTGTGCATTTGCAGTGTGCAATGAATGTGCACACCATGCATACCCCGTTTTGTGCCTGAAAAAATGGACGGCGCCATCCATTTTCGAGGCATTCATCTCCTGCTCATGACATTCAGCAACAGGCCTGTCAGCAGTTATGACTTTCTGTTTACATTTTAGTTTTTTCATCCATTTATCTTTGTAATTAAAGAAAGGTAATATTTGCATTCAATATGTACGAATATCATTCTTTTTCAGGTATCATTCCAAATTTTTTTCTCGAAGTACCATTGTATGTAACTCCAAGATTGCGCTGAAATGTACAACATTTGAAAGAAAATGCTTCTTCAACAGCGTCTCGGCAAATTGTAGTTGGAAGAACTCATATCAATTCCATATTTAAAAAATCAGCTATTGCTGAAATTTCTGAGGTCAAATTTCTTTTTCAGATAGACGTTTTTTGTGTCCAGATAGCAGTCGTGCTCGAAGGATGCCAGATAGGCAAACCAGGACGTCTTTTTCATCAGGGAAGATACTTTATGTGTTTCTCGGGATGTTCAGAAGAAATACATCCTATTTTGCAGTGTTGATCTGTGGAGTTAAAGGACCATCTGCTCCCCTCGGTGTTACTGATCAGGCAATACTGAACTGACATTGTAGCAATTATTGAAGTTTCTAAGCATAAGCAGCAACTACGTCTGTAATGGTCCAGCACAGAAAGAAAGCGTTTGCCTGTAAATCAGGAAATAAATATAAATGCACTTTCTTGTAAGGAATCAGTTTGTTCAACTTATTAAAGCAAAGTGGGCCATATGTGACAAATACAGTTAGTTGTAAATTAATGGGAAGTAGTTAATTTTATATGTAAGGAACAAAACATAACGATAATCTAGGAATAGATTTCAAGGAATGGAAGGGCTAAGAGAGTTGGATGGAACCACAGAGATTCAGGAATTGATACATACATCTAAGGGCAGTTATAGAAACCTGGGGGACACAAGTATACAGATCCAGGTGTCCATCTGTGCCCTACAGACTAACACGATTCTTTAAGAAATGCATTCCCAGCTAAACCTGATGTTCCTCCACATTCCATAATATCAGTTGAATAACATCAAAGTTGCAATGCACTAACGTGTTCTGATATCTCATTTCCTAGCAACTGGGTGTTAAAGGTCTAAATCTTTCAACTAGCCACAACTTCTGTTTATGGAGATTTGGGGTTTTGACTTGCCGCCGAGAGGAAATCTTGCATTGTAATTTGGTTGCTTGCTATTAAAACCACCCTAATCCAGTTCAATTGATCTCAACAGAAATGAAAGTTGCACGTTTTCATTAAGGGACGGTCGACCACGGGATAATATTAGCACTGTTGTCGGGGCGAAAGTTGATAATCCAACAGATGCTTTCATGTTTGGGCGGATCTTCTGAAATAATATACTTCGACGTAGTTTACTGAATCTACTTTTGCATATCCAGATGTTTTAGGTAACAGTGTTAAGAAGTGAAAAAAAATCCCTCTGTTAAAATTTCATCTGTTGCATTTGGGCCTTAATCTGGAACAGCCTCTTATTCAGCATCGTCTGATATCCACCGCATTGAATTCAATGGAATGGAAATGGTGATGGGCTGAATAATTGATGAAGGATACAGTTTGTTACATTTCTGTTGAAATTCCCCCATTATATTTGAAGTCCCCGAACGCCTCCCTTCGATTTTGTTCCTCGATACTGGATGAAGTTTTCATGGCATGCTGTTTGCTTTGTTCATTCTCACAATGGGGACGTTGGAAAGGGCAACATATATTGCCATTGTCATTCGCTGTTTTACTGCTGACTGGTTTTGTGAGCCACTTTGGATGAAAGTTAAGAGTCAAAAATGCCAGCTTGGGAGGGAGGCATATACAGCAGAGATTTGGAATGATTAAACTTTAGGGAAAGGATGTTAGTGAACCAATTCGTTTATGCAGTATTCCAATAGCTTCATGGTCAATTTTATTAATACCAACTCCTTATTTCCAGATTTATAAATCTTAATTCAAATTCTCAAAGTGCCATGATGGATCTTGAATGCACTTTTATAGCTTATGGTTTCAGGTCTCCGGGATTACTTGCCTTGTCTTACAACCAACACATTATCATACCAGTAGTCTGACTAGAGCACTGTCTGGTTTGGTCATCAATTCCTCTCATGTATGTTATCTTGTTGGCACTGTGCAAGATGTTTTTTTCCCTGAAGCTGCTCTTAAATGAATGCACATGGTCAGTTTTGAGTTTCGTAATTCTCCAACCTTCTTTCAATTTTATCCATGACTATTCCTGCGCCATTAAACACAGTCCATTCTCCATCTCATTAGATCACTTTTGGCTGCAACTAAACGCCTATCTGACTGAGTAACGAAATAAATACATTCTTTGCCTGCAGCAAATGTTCCACTTACTGGAAGGATGACGTTCAGTAACCGATATATTCAGTAGCCTATAAAGAAAACACAGAAAGTTTTGTAAAAAACTAGAAAAATTAACAGGCTTGAATTGATTTGGCATCTATCAAATCTAAGTTTTCTCAATGCATGCCACCAGCAATTACTTTCTCAAGTTCAGCGAATGCTGTTAAAAGAACAGCCTAGGAGGTAATTATTTGCCTTCATTACTATTGCGGTATTCTGATCTGCTTGTTGGAGACGCCACCTGATTGTCATTTGAATTTGCCGTTGGGACAACATTTTCACACCTTCTCCAACCCTGTCAACACTGATTTATCCACTTTGTTTTCTATTTGTGAAACGGTTTTTTTCCCCAATAGAAGCAAACGTCTGCCATTTCTACTCACATTTTCTTAACAACCAACCGCTTGCGAAATACTTCAATGCCTTCGAAAAATCCACATACTTTGCAGCTGCTGCATCGTCTTTATCTGATCAATCAAATACTGACTTTTATGTAAAATTATCACAAATTTTAATTGTAATTATGAATGCTATGTGTTTGACCAACTCGAAAGTTAAACCAGCTAGAGCTCAAATTATCCTTATCCCCTTTGTTCCACAAGGCTGTCCCATTGGTTACTTTTGTCCACCATGCGATATTTGTTGGAGATAACTGGTTTTGATGAGAGAAAGTGGGCGTTAATTGGTGTAATGGGGGATAAAGCACGATTACACAAGATATGGTGATTACAATTTGCAAACTTCCATCACTTTGATCATATGTCATGGGACTGGAAAGATACATAGAATGAGACGCTGGCATTTATACAGCACTGTACAGCCAATTAAGTATTTTAAAGTGTTTCATCACCGTTTTAACATAGGAAACGCAGCAGCCAACTTGCACAAAACAAACTCCCACAAACAGCAAGTGTGATAATTACCAGCAAATCTGTTTGATAAAGCTGATTGATGGATAAGTATTGGTCAGACACCGAGGACTACTCCCCTGAGCCTCTCCGAAATGGTGTCATGGGATGTGAGCAGGCAGATGGGTCCTCGGTTTAATCACTCATCCGAATAAAGACACCTCCAACAATACAGCACTCCCTCAGTACTAAACTGAAGTGTCAGTGTTTTTTTGGGGGCTCAAACCCTGGGACATGAACCCAAAATCAGCTATTTAGAGACGAGAGCGTTACTAACTGATGCACAGCTGAAACTGCAGATGCCACTGCAACAACATTGTTCAAAAAGTGGTTGTATACATAGGGTAGTTATCAAAAAGTTATGCTACAGATAGTTGTGGTAACTTTTATAAGACGTAATCGCAAATAAAAATAGAAATGTATGGTCTACTCAAGGGGAGTCAGCATAAATAGATTAAACCTACACCATGTTTAAGAACTTAATAGATACTTTGAAGAGAACTATATGATTGATGAAGAAAATTGAATAGATTTTGAAAATATAGTTTGTAATATATTGTCAATGAAGTGTGCCATAATAAGTTTGTTCGGAATCGTCGGGTGCAAGGTATGACAGGAATGGAAGCAGCATGGAAAGGAATTAGAATTAGAACATTACAGCGCAGTACAGGTCCTTGGGCCCTCGATGTTGCGCCGACCTGTGAAACCGTCTGACCTACACTATTCCATTTTCATCCATATGTCTATCCAATGACCACTTAAATGTCCTTAAAGTTGGCGAGTCTACTACTGTTGCAGGCAGGGCATTCCACGCCCCTACTACTCTCTGAGTAAAGAAACTACCTCTGATATCTGTCCTATATCTATCACCTCTCAACTTAAAGCTATGTCCCCTCGTGTTTGCCATCACCATCCGAGGAAAACGACTCTCACTATCCACCCTATCTAACCCTCTGATTATCTTATATGTCTCTATTAAGTCACCTCTCCTCCTCCTTCTCTCCAACGAAAACAACCTCAAGTCCCTCAGCCTTTCCTCATAAGACCTTCCCTCCATACCAGGCAACATCCTAGTAAATCTCCTCTGCACCCTTTCCATAGCTTCCACATCCTTCCTATAATGCGGTGACCAGAACTGCACGCAATACTCCAGGTGCAGTCTCACCAGAGTTTTGTACAGCTGCAGCATGACCTCGTGGCTCCGAAACTCGATCACCCTACTAATAAAAGCTAACACACCATATGCCTTCTTAACAGCTCTATTAACCTGGGTAGCACCCTTCAGGGATTTATGCACCTGGACACCAAGATCTCTCTGCTCATCTACACTACCAAGAATCTTCCCATTAGCCCAGTACTCTGCATTCCTGTTACTCCTTCCAAAGTGAATCACCTCGCACGTTTCCGCATTAAACTCCATTTTCCATCTCTCAGCCCAGCTCTGCAGCCTATCTATGTCCCTCTGTACCCTATAACATCCTTCGGCACTATCCACAACTCCACCGACCTTAGTGTCATCCGCAAATTTACTAACCCACCCTTTTACACCCTCTTCCAGGTCATTTATAAAAATGACAAACAGCAGTGGCCCCAAAACAGATCCTTGCGGTACACCACTAGTAACTAAACTCCAGGATGAACATTTGCCATCAACCACCACCCTCTGTCTTCTTTCAGCTAGCCAATTTCTGATCCAAAGCTCTAAATCACCTTCAACCCCATACTTCCGTATTTTCTGCAATAGCCTACCATGGGGAACCTTATCGAACGCCTTACTGAAATCCATATACACCACATCCACTGCTTTACCCTCATCCACCTGTTTGGTCACCTTCTCGAAAAACTCAATAAGGTTTGTGAGGCACGACCTACCCTTCACAAAACCGTGCTGACTATCTCTAATGAACTTATTCTTTTCAAGATGATTATACATCCTGTCTCTTATAACCTTTTCCAACATTTTACCCACAACCGAAGTAAGGCTCACAGGTCTATAATTACCAGGGCTGTCTCTACTCCCCTTCTTGAACAAGGGGACAACATTTGCTATCCTCCAGTCTTCCGGCACTATTCCTGTCGACAATGACGACATAAAGATCAAGGACAAAGGCTCTGCAATCTCCTCCCTAGCTTCCCAGAGAATCCTAGGATAAATCCCATCTGGCCCAGGGGACTTATCTATTTTCACACTTTCCAAAATTGATAACACCTCCTCCTTGTGAACCTCAATCCCATCTAGCCTAGTAGCCTGAATCTCAGTATTCTCCTCGACAACATTTTCTTTCTCCACTGTAAATACTGACGCAAAATATTCATTTCACACATCCCCTACCTCCTCTGATTCCACACGCAACTTCCCACTACTATCCTTGATTGGCCCTAATCTAACTCTAGTCATTCTTTTATTCCTGATATACCTATAGAAAGCCTTAGGGTTTTCCCTGATCCTATCCGCCAATGACTTCTAGTGTCCTCTCCTTGCTCGTCTTAGCTCTCCCTTTAGATCCTTCCTGGCTAGCTTGTAATTCTCAAGCGCCCTAACTGAGCCTTCACGTCTCATCCTAACATAAGCCTTCTTCTTCCTCTTGACAAGCGCTTCAACTTCTTTAGTAAACCACAGCTCCCTCGCTCGACAACTTCCTCCCTGCCTGACAGGTACATACTTATCAAGGACACGCAGTAGCTGCTCCTTGAATAAGCTCCACATTTCGATTGTTCCCATCCCCTGCAGTTTCCTTCCCCATCCTACGCATCCTAAATCTTGCCTAATCGCATCATAATTTCCTTTCCCCCAGCTATAATTTTTGCCCTGCGGTATATACCTGTCCCTGCCCATCGTGAAGTTAATGTATAGGAAATTAAAAACAAAGCGATGTGAAGTAGGGATGATAAAAGTGTCGAACGTGATGTGATGAAAGGGTCAGTATTGGGTCCGATTGTTTATTGGTAAAATAGGTAATCTGAATTTCAGCATTGGGACCTCAATTTGAAAATGTATAGAGAAATCTAAAGTGAGAAGCTTGGAAATAACGGGGGAAATTGTAAAAGCTTTAGGACGTGAGAGACGAGTTAATGCAAGGTATAGACAAGTAATAAATATAATTTTCTGTGTAAAAGTACGATGTAATGAATTTTCAGAGGTGGGGGGGGCGGTTATGAGAAGGAAATCAATAGAATGCAGTGCAAAAGGTATGCCTGAAGCATTTGCATCAATCTTCAGCAAGAAATGCCTAATGGTGATCCATCTCGGCCTCCTCCTGAAGTCCCCAACATCACAGATGCCAATCTTCAGCCAATTCAATTCAGTCCACGTGATATCAAGAAACGACAGAAGGCACTTGGATACTGCAAAGGCTATGGGCCTTGACAACATTTCGGCAATAGTACTGAAGACCTATGCTCCACAACTTGCCTCACCCATAGCCAAGCTCTTCCAGTGCAGCTACAACACTGGCATCTGCATGGAAATGTGGAATATTGCCCATTTATGTCCTGTACACAAAAAGCTTGGCAAGTCCAATCCAGTGAATTACTGCCCCACCGTATACTCTCGATCAACAGTACAGCGATGGAAGGTGTCATTTACAGTGCTGTCTAGTGGCACTTGCTTAGCAATAACCTGCTCAGTGATGCTCAGTTAGTGTTCCACCAGGGACACTTAGCACCTGACTTAACAGTCTTGGTTCAAACATAGATAAAAGAGCTGAACTCAAGAGTTGAGGTGAGAGTGACTGCCCTTGACATCAACGCAGCATTTGACCATGTATGACATTAAGGTACCCTAGCAAAACTGGATTGAATGGGAATTGGGAGAAAACGCTCTGCTGGTTGGAATCATACCTAGTACAAAGGAAGATGGTATTGATTGTTGGAGGTCAATCATCTCAGCTCCAGTAATTACTTCAGGCCACAGGGTAGTGTCCTAGGCCCAACCATCTTCAGCTGCTTCATCAATGACCTTCCTTCAATCATAAGGTCAGAAGTGGATCTGTTCACTGATGATTGCACAATGCTCAGCACCATTCACCACTCCTCAGATACTGAAGCAGTCCATGTAGAAATACAGCAAGACCTGGACATTATCCAGGCTTGGGCTGAAAAGTGGCTCGTGACATTCACAGGTGACACACGTGCCAGGGAAGGACCATCTTCAACAAGGGAGAATCTAACCATCTCCCCTGGACATTCAACGGCATTATGATCGCTGAATTCCCCACTGTCATCATCCTGGGGGTTATCATTGATCAGAAACTGAACTGGAGTAGCGATATAAATCACCAGGCTACAAGAGAAGGTCAGAGTTATCCTACGGCGAGTAACTCACTTCCTGACGTCCAACAACATTTAAGAAGCTCGACACCATCCAGGACAAAACAACCAGCTTGATTGGCACCCCATCCACAAACATTCACTCACTCCACCGGGGACGCACAGTGGCAGCTATGTGTACCATCTACAAGTTGCACTGCAGCAGCGCACCAAGGCTTTTCAGACAGCACCTTCCAAACCCACGACCTCTACCACTTGGAAGGGCAAGGGCAGGAGATGCATGGGAACACCACCACCTGCAAGTTCCGCTCCAAGCTACACACCATGCTGACTTGGAACTACATCGCCATTCCTCCACTGTCACTGAGTCAAAATGCTGGACCTCTCTTCCTAACAGCACTGTAGGTGTACCTATCCCACGTGGATTGTAGCAGTTCAAGAATGCAGCTCACCACCACCTTCAGATGGGCAATTAAGGATGGGCAATGAAAAATGTTTCGCCTGACCAGAGACGTCCACATACCATGAAACGGATCAAAAAATACCCTGGAAGGGTAATGTATCCCACAAAAGTAGAGCAGCAGGTGAAGCTAGCTGTTTTGCGCTGCTACTGTGCAGTCATTGCACAGTACTTTTCATCAGTAACAGGATGCTGCTGTCAAGCCAAAACGACACCCTGCCTATCTCACAAATGAGTAATGTGATGTAAGAATTTCAATGCCAGAGTGCTGCTAGCTATATAGGCCATACATCCCAAAGACTGGCGATTCATATCAAACAAGGTGTGATACATATCTGCTGTTTGCAATGAGAAGGTTACAGGCCGTACCCAACCAGACTGTGCTTGCAAAACTCAAAACATTGTATCCAACTTTAGATGTGATTCCACGATTGGACAACATTTGCTAAATTATCCTCAATATGCTAAAAGTTATGCTGACAATCAATTTAAGATTGTCAGTAGGGCTCGTAATTTCACACATTTGTGCATACTGGAAGCAACATATATGAATGCACAGAGCCCTGTTCTATCTGGACAGATACAAACATTGTGCTTGTTTCAGCTAAATAAAATAAAGTCACAGTTAGTCGCTGGTTCTTTCCTCTCAGCAATGCCTTGACCAATCAGAGTTCACCTGCCAACCAATTAGTGCTCTTTTCTCATGCAGTACAGGGTTATTGTTTCCCCTGACATTGGCATATTTACTGGTTGTCTTGACTCGTGCAAGAAAAAAACGCTTCAAAAATATGTCTCTGTTTTCAGCCATACTCAAGTTCTGTACTACCAAACGACTATTTGTAACTTCTGTTTACTTAATTTATCTGAACCCTTTTTGGGTGCAAATACCGCAATAAGTTCTCCTTTTAGCCTTCTCTTCTCCAAGGAGAAAAGCCTATATTTTCCAGATTATCCACGTTACTGTAATATCTCATGCCTGGAATGATTCTGGCAAATCTCTTTTGTAGCATCTTCAAAGATTTCACATCCTTCCTGAGGTGTGGCTCTCACAATTAAACACAATAATCCAGTTGGGACCGAACTGGTAGTTTGTATAGCTTTAGCTGTAAATGTTTAGCTTCTTGGATTTGTACTATGCGCCTCCATTTATAAATCCCAGAATCCACTACACTTTATTGAATGCATTGATAACCTTTCGCACCCACTTCAAACATTTGCGCACCAGAATCGACTGCTCCCTTTTATTGCAGCCAATTTAAAATTGTACCATTTTCCATGTTCTCATTCTGCCTACCAAAATGTGCCACCTCACGCTTTAATGTGTTGTATTTCATTTGCTTTGTGTCCCTCCATTCCACCAACCCTCCCACGTCCTCTTAAAATATATTATTATTTTCATTACCTTTTACTAAACTTCCAAGTTTCGGGTAAGCTGCGAATTTTGAAATTGTGCTCTGTGTCCCCAGGTCCAGGCATTAATGTACATCAAAAATAGCAGTAATCATGATACTAAACCTCGGGGAACACAATTGTGTACCTCCCTTCAGTCCGCAAAACAGCCGTTCACTACAACACTATCCATGCTGCTCCAACCCCTTTTATCACCTGGGCTAAAAGTTGGCTGACAAGTCTTATATGTGGTACTTTATCAAACGCCTTTTAAAGGTTTACATGAACAACATCAACTGCACTGCCCTCATTCACCTTTTGTTACTTCAATAATAACATTCAAACAAGTCCGTAATTTTGGTGATGAAATAAAATGCCTGCTAGAGCTTCATGCAATAGGTTTCGTCCAAGTTCTTTCATCTGTTACCTGAAGGTTGAATTTTAGAATCTGAAATATCAGCTTTGACAGTCGGAGACAGATGCTGAATGAGCTGAGAAACATTGATCTGCCTGTCATTTAATGCTGGTGTGAATTTGCTACCTTTTACAAAAATACATTAGCTTGTGTATAGCAATAATGAAGACTGCTCTTCATTGCAGTTATAATGCCAATTTCTGTGTATGTCATTATGTTTTTGACATGACTAAATTATATGTCCACATTATACCTACACGTAGAGTCATTCTGAGGAGAACTTAGGTAATTGACACCAATGACTTAGTGGAAGCATCTATGTTAAAAGCAAGCCAATGAGCTAGTGCAGAATCACGGACAATAGTTTTGTTTTATATGACTGCGGTTGTGTAGAAATATATGCCTGCTGCTCTGATTGCTCCGGCTCATTTTGCACGGGCCATTATTACTACAAGCACATGATGGGAACTCCACAATTCTGTCATTTAAATACAGCCAGTGACAACACCAGCAAGAGCAGCTTGCGTTTTTACCCCCCCCCTATTACCTTGTAAGACGTCACAAGTCACTTCAGTGGAACATTAACAAATCAAATTTCACAGCGAGGTACCAAAGCAGATATCAAGATATATGACCAAAAGCTTGGTAAAAAAGTAGGCTTTATGAATTATTTCAGTAAGGCGAGGAAGGTGCAGGGGCTGAATTATTTAAAGCACAATTGCAAAGTCTGGAGGCAAGGGAGTGGAAGGTACCAAGAGACAAGAGATGGAAGAGTGCACAGACCTCGGATTGTCGGGCTGAAGGAGTTGAAAGATATTAGTGGGGCGACGCTATGGAGGGATTTGAGAACAAGGAATACAATTTTAGAATGGAGATGTTGCTGTACCGGAGATGAATGTACATTTCCAAGCACAAGAGTAATGGGTCAAAGGTAAATCATGCGGGCTAGGATACAGACAAAAGTATCAGCTCAATTTTATGAAGTATGGAAAATGCGAGGCTGGCTAGGAGAGAAGCGGAATTAAAAAAAAGAAATGCTGGAAATACTCAGCAGGTCTGACAGTATATGTGGGGAGAGAAGTAGAGTTAATGTTTCGGGTCAGTGACTCTTCTTTGGAACTCAGAACTTCGGAGTTTAAAATAACTGGCCTTTCATTGCAGCAGCTTATTTGGAAGCAAAGAGTGCTGAGCGAGTGATCAGCTGGGAAGGGCAGCTGCAATTTAAACTTAATTTTCCTTTTGTTTTCGGCGGACCAGGTGGCTGCTGGGAAAGTAAAAACATATATATTTGGGCTGTTTCTGAACCTGGGACACTACACGTGCCACCCGCCCTCCTCCTCTAACCAAAAAAAAAGGATTCGGTGGTGTGGAGATAAGCTAAGGCTTTTTCTATTTCTCTTTTTTTTAATCGTGAGATTGGTAAAAACTTTTCGTTCCTTTTTCATTTATCTCAGTTAAGCTTAAGATTAAAAATGGCAGGAGATCTCAGACCCGTGTTATGCTCATCTTGCTCAATGTGGGAGCTCAGGGACACGGCTGATGTCCCTGACTCCTTCACGTGCTGGAAGTGTGTCCAGCTGGAGCTCTTATTGGACCACCTGACGGCTCTGGAGCTGCGGATAGACTCACTTTGGAGAATCCGCGATGCTGTGGAGGTCGTGGATAGCACGTTTAGCGAATTGGTCACACCGCAGATTAAGATTGCTGAGGGAGAAAGGGAATGGGTGACCAAAAGGCAGAGAAAGAGCAGGAAGGCAGCGTAGGTGTCCCCTGCGGTCATCTCCCTCCAAAACAGGTATACCGTTTTGGATACTGCTGAGGGAGATGGCTCACCAGGGGAAGGCAGCAGTAGCCAGGTTCATGGCACCATGGCTGGCTCTGCTGTTCGGAAGGGCGGGAAAAAGAGTGGAAGGGCTATAGTCATAGGGGATTCGATTGTAAGGGGAGTAGATAGGCGGTTCTGTGGTCGAAAACGAGACTCCCGGGTGGTATGTTGCCTCCCAGGTGCACGGGTCAGGGATGTCTCAGATCGGCTGCAGAACATTCTGAAGGGGGAGGGTGAGCAGCCAGTTGCCGTTGTGCACATAGGCACCAATGATATAGGTAAAAAACGGGATGAGGTCCTAAAAGCAGAATTTAGGGAGTTAGGAGCCAAGTTAAAAAGTAGGACCTCAGAGGTAGTAATCTCAGGATTGCTACCAGTGCCACGTGATAGTCAGAGTAGAAATGAAAGAATAGTCAGGATGAATGCGTGGCTTGAGAGATGGTGCAGGAGGGAGGGGTTCAGATTTATGGGACATTGGGACCGGTTCAGGGGGAGGTGGGACTATTACAAATTGGACGGTCTACACCTGGGCCGGAATGGAACCAATGTCCTTGGGGGTGCTTTTGCTAACGCTGTTGGGGAGGGGTTAAACTAATGTGGCAGGGGGATGGGAACCAAATGAGGAGGTCAGTGGAAAGTAAGGAGGTAGTAACTAAAGCCTGTAAGGGACTAGATAATGATGTCAGCGTGACTAAGGGAAAGACTAGGCAGGGAGCAGATGATGTACGCAAAGGGACTGGTGGTCTGAGGTGCATTTGTTTTCATGCAAGAAGTGTAGTAGGTAAGGCAGATGAACTTCGGGCTTGGATTAGTACCTGGGAGTATGATGTTATTGCTATTACTGAGACTTGGTTGAGGGAAGGGCATGATTGGCAATTAAATATCCCAGGACATCGATGCTCCAGGCAGGATAGAGAGGGAGGTAAAAGGGGTGGAGGAGTTGCTTTACTGGTCAAAGAGGATATCACAGCACTGCTGAAGGAGGGCACTATGGAGGACTCGAGCAGTGAGGCAATATGGGCAGAACTCAGAAATAGGAAGGGTGCGGTAACAATGTTGGGGATGTACTACAGGCCTCCCAACAGCGAGCGTGAGATAGAGGTACAAATATGTAAACAGATTATGGAAAGATGTAGGAGCAACAGGGTGGTGGTGATAGGAGATTTTAATTTTCCCAACATTGACTGGGATTCACTTAGTTTTAGAGGTCCAGATGGAGCAGAATTTGTAAGGAGCATCCAGGAGGGTTTTAGATTAGATTAGAGATACAGCACTGAAACAGGCCCTTCGTCCTACTGAGTCTGTGCCGACCATCAACCACCCATTTATACTAATCCTACACTAATCCCATATTCCTACCAAACATCCCCACCTGTCCCTATATTTCCCTCCCACCTACCGATACTAGTCACAATTTATAATGGCCAATTTACCTACCAACCTGCAAGTCTTTTGGCTTGTGGGAGGAAACCGGAGCACACGGAGAAAACCCACGCAGACACAGGGAGAACTTGCAAACTCCACACAGGCAGTATCCAGAATCGAACCCGCGTCCCTGGAGCTGTGAGGCTGCACTGCTAACCACTGCGCCACTGTGCCACCCATATAGAGCAGTATGTAAATAGTCCAACTCGGGAAGGGGCCATACTGGACCTGTTGTTGGGGAATGAGCCCGGCCAGGTGGTTGACGTTTCAGTAGGGGACTACTTTGGGAATAGTGATCACAATTCTGTAAGTTTTAGAATACTCATGGACAAAGACAAGAGTGGTCCTAAAGGAAGAGTGCTAAATTGGGGGAAGGCCAACTATACCAAAATTCGGCAGGAGCTGGGGAATGTAGATTGGGAGCAGCTCTTTGAAGGTCAATCCACATTTGACATGTGGGAGGCTTTTAAAGAGAGGTTGATTAGCGTGCAGGAGAGACATGTTCCTGTGAAAATGAGGGATAGAAATGGCAAGATTAGGGAACCATGGATGACAGGTGAAATTGTGAGACTAGCTAAGAGGAAAAAGGAAGCATACATAAGGTCTAGGAGGCTGAAGAATGACGAAGCTTTGAAAGAATATCGGGAATGTAGGACCAATCTGAAACGAGGAATTAAGAGGGCTAACAGGGGTCATGAAATATCTTTAGCAAACAGGGTTAAGGAAAATCCCAAAACTTTTTATTCATATATAAGGAGCAAGAGGGTAACTAGAGAAAGGATTGTCCCACTCAAGGACAAAGGAGGAAAGTTATGCGTGGAGTCAGAGAAAATGGGTGAGATTTTAAATGAGTACTTTGCATCGGTATTCACCGAGGAGAGGGGCATGATGGATGTTGAGGTTAGGGACAGATGTTTGATTACTCTAGGTCAAGTCGGCATAAGGAGGGAGGAAGTGTTGGGTATTCTAAAAGGCATTAAGGTGGACAAGTCCCCAGGTCCGGATGGGATCTATCCCAGGTTACTGAGGGAAGCGAGAGAGGAAATAGCTGGGGCCTTAACAGATATCTTTGAAGCATCCTTAAACATGGGTGAGGTCCCGGAGGACTGGAGAATTGTTAATGTTGCCTCCTTTTTTAAGAAGAGTAGCAGGGAAAATCCAGGTAATTATAGACCGGTGAGCCTGGCATCAGTGGTAGGGAAGCTGCTGGAGAAGATACTGAGGGATAGGATTTATTCCCATTTGCAAGAAAATGAGCTTATCAGTGATAGGCAACATGGTTTTGTGCAGTGAAGGTCATGTCTTACCAACTTAATAGAATTCTTTGATGAAGTGACAAGGTTGATTGATCAGGGACGGGCTGTGGATGTCATATACGTGGAGTTCAGTAAGGCGTTTGATAAGGTTCCCATGGTAGGCTGATGGAGAAAGTGAAGTCGCATGGTGTCCATGGTGTACTAGCTAGATGAATAAAGAACTGGCTGGGCAACAGGAGACAGAGAGTAGTGGAAGGGAGTTTCTCAAAATGGAGACGTGTGACCAGTGGTATTCCACAGGGATCCGTGCTGGGATCACTGTTGTTTGTGATATACATAAATGATTTGGAGGAAAGTATAGGTGGTCTGATTAGCAAGTTTACAGACGACACTCAGATTGGTGGAGTAGCAGATAGTGACGGGGACTGTCAGAGAATACAGCAGAATATAGATAGATTGGAGAGTTGGACAGAGAAGTGGCAGATGGAGTTCAGTCCGGGCAAATGCGAGGTGATGCATTTTGGAAGATCCAATTCAAGAGTGAACTATACAGTAAATGGAAAAGTCCTGGGGAAAATTGATGTACAGAGAGATTTGGGTGTTCAGGTCCATTGTTCCCTGAAGGTGGCAACGCAGGTCAATAGAGTGGTCAAGAAGGCATACGTCATGCTTTCCTTCATCGGACGGGGTATTGAGTACAAGATTTGGCAGGTCATGTTACAGTTGTATAAGACTTTGGTTCGGCCACATTTGGAATACTGCGTGCACTTCTGGTCGCCACATTACCAAAAGGATGTAAATGCTTTGGAGAGGGTGCAGAGGAGGTTCACCAGGATGTTGCCTGGTATGGAGGGCGCTAGCTATGAAGAGAGGTTGAGTAGATTAGGATTATTTTCATTAGAAAGACGGAGGTTGAGGGGAGACCTGATTGAGGTGTACAAAATCATGCGAGGTACAGATAGGGTGGATAGCAAGAAGCTTGTTCCCAGTGTGGGGGATTCAATTACTAGGGGTTACGAGTTCAAAGGGAGAGGGGAAAAGTTTAGGGTGGATATGCATGGAAAGTTCTTTATGCAGAGGGTGGTGGGTGCCTGGAACGCGTTGCCAGTGGAGGTGGTAGACGTGGGCACGATAGCGTCTTTTAAGATGTATCTAGACAGATACATGAATGGGCAGGAAGCAAAGAGCTACAGACCCTTAGAAAATAGGTGACATGTGTAGAAAGAGGATATGGATCGGCGAATGCTTGGAGGGCTGAAGGGCCTGTTCCTGTGCTGTAATGTTCTTTGTACTTTGTTCTTTGTTCTATTTAAATAGGTCATGTGCAAGGGGCGAGAAATGGAAGAGTGCACACATCTCGGATCATTGTAAAGCTGAAGGAGTTTAAAGAGATTGGGAGGCACTGCACTCTGGAGGCATTTGAGAGCAATGAATAGGAATTTATCATGGGGATGTTGCCGGAATGGAGGTGCTTATACATCCCCTAGCACAGGAGTGGTGGTTGGAAAGAACCTGATAAGTGTTCGGATAAAGGCAAAAAATGATGTATCTTGGAAAATTGGAGTCTCTCTCAGAGAGCTTGGACTTGCCATGTCTAGAGGTAACAAAAGGTCATCTTTTTGCTTGACCCCAATGACTCAATGTAAGTACGGAGATTGGGGAGTGCTGGGCAAGCTCACACATAAGCTGGACAGGTTCGTTAAGTAGTCTCTGAATGTGCAGTCAACGGCAAAGATTGAAATCAATCCTTCTAACTTTATTGTGCTGGAAATGGTAGGAAACTTTCACAAAGAAAAATTTGCTGTTCACGAATTTCAACAACAGAAAAATCACACGTTTAATATTTTGCAACAGTTCAGTAGAAATTGATGTCTGGGAAAGTGAAAGGGTTTGCTCAGTCATTTCTTTTAAAACAGGAGTCTGTCATTATTCTTTTGGAAAGCTAAATCTACATAAAAAAGGCAATACATTCTCAGAATGAAAGCATTTACCGTATCCATCCCATTTTATGCCATATCCTGTGGAAGAAATACATTTATTTAGACTCATACTGAGATGACATCAGTTAATTGACAACGATCCTTGAACCCATGATAATGAATTGCAAATCTCTCACCTACTGGACAATCACGGGCAATGTGGTTGCCCGGGCACAGGACTGATGGTGGAAATGAACCTGATGCGTGTTAGAATATGGGCGAAAATATCAGCACAACTGTATGAAACGTGGAAAATGGGAGGCTGTTTCAGAGAGCAGTGGACTCGCCAAGTCTAGAGGTAACAAAAGACAATCTCTTTGGTTGACCCGAATGGCCCAGTCGCAGTACTGAGTTTGGGAGTACTGGGCAGGCTCACAAGTGAGCTGGGCGGGTTCTTTGGGTAGCCTCTGCGCGTGCAGTCAATGACAAAGATTGAAATCAGGTCTTCTCACTTCATTGTGCTGGAAATGGTAGGAAACTCACAAAATTGTTGCTGACCACTCATATAAAGAACAGAAAATAGTACACTAGAAATTATTGGCTGGTAAAGTGAAGGTGTTTGCTCAGTCCATTGTGAAAATTTCTTTGCAATCGAGAGCCTGCAATTACCGTTTGTGAGAACTAAATCTACCAAAGAAGAAAGGCAATAAATTATCAGAATGAAAAGATTAAACAAAAATAGGCTCATATCCATATTCTTTGGAACAAATACGTTTAGTTAGACTCATACTGAGATTAATTCGATCTATTGACAACGCATTTTGAACAGAGCTGTATCAATTAATTTCCAATCTCTCAGCTGCTGGACAATCGCCGCTCACAAGAGAGCTTGTGAGGGCTCTTTATTAGCATCTACACGTGCAGTTTACAGCAAAGACTGAAATCAGATCTTCTAACTTTATAGTGCTCGGAATGGTAGGAAACTATCACGAATACAGTTGCTGTCCAATAATATCAGCAACAGAAAATCACAAGGTTAATATTTTGTAACAGTTCAGTAGAAATTAATGACTGTGAAAGTGAATGTGTTTATTCAGTCTATTGTGAACATTTCTTTGGAATTGAGTGTCTGCCATTATTCTCTTGGGTATTAAATCTACATAAAAAGACATGCAATAAATTCTCAGAATGAAGGCATTTACCGTGAGGAGGACCATATCCGTAACCTGTGGTAAAAAATACATTTGTTGAGACTCATGCTGAGATGAATTGGGTACATTGACAACGCTTTTTGAACAGAGCCATATCAATTAATTGCAAATCTCTCAGCTACTGGACAATCGCGGGTAATGATTTTGGTTGATAAATCTTTGTTTTGGTGGCAATATATATCTGGTGCTCTGATTGCTCGGGCGGACTTTGCCTGGGGACTTTATTTATCTTCGTACATGACAGGAAGTCCAAAGAGTTCTGTCTTTAATTTCAGCCGTTGACAACACCAGCAATAACAATTTGTATTAATTCCACACCTATAACCTAGTCAGAGGTCGCAAGGCGCATCAGTGGAGAGACAGCTAATCACAATTGGACAGCGAGATACCTAAGGAGATATTAAGAAATATGACCAAACGCTTGGTCATAAGGCACGTTTTATGGATCGATTTAATAAGTCGAGAGTGGTGCAGCGAAGGAGACGCTTAGGGTGGAATTGCAAACTTTAGAGCCTCAGGAAGGTAATGCCTCACCGGCAATTGTAGAGCCAATAGGATAGGTGATGCGCAGGGGTTGAAAGATGGAAGCCTGCACATACCTCGGATCATTGTAGGCGCTCCAGGAGTTTAAATATATCAGGAGGTGCTACACTATGACGGGATATGGGAGCAAGAAATATAATTTTAATATGGTGATGTTTGCATGCCGGTGGTGAGTATACAACCCCGAGCAGAGCAATCAAGGCAGAAAGGGACTTGATGCGTGTTAGAATTCAGGCAAATATATCAGCTCAATTTTATTAAACATAAAAATAGGAGGCTCCCTCGGAGAACAGTGGACGCGTCACGTCTGGAGGTAACAAAACGTAATCTCTTAGATTGACTCAACTGACCCTTGACATTACGGAGATTGGAAGGACTGGGCAGGCTCACAAGAGAGCTTGTGAGAGCTCTTTATTAGCATCTGCACGTGCAGTTTACAGCAAAGACTGAAATCAGATCTTCTAACTTTATAGTGCTAGAAATGGTAGGAAACTATCACGAATACAGTTGCTGTCCAATAATATCAACAACAGAAAATAACAAGGTTAATATTTTGTAACAGTTCAGTAGAAATTAATGACTGTGAAAGTGAAGGTGTTTATTCAGTCTATTGTGAACATTTCTTTGGAATTGAATGTCTGCCATTATTCTCTTGGATATTAAATCTACATAAAAAGAATGGCAATGAATTCTCAGAATGAAGGTATTTACCGTGAGGAGTACCATATCCGTAACCTGTGGTAAAAAATACATTTGTTGAGACTCATGCTGAGATGAATTGGGTACATTGACAACGCTTTTTGAACAGAGCCATATCAATTAATTGCAAATCTCTCAGCTACTGGACAATCACGGGTAATGATTTTGGTTGATAAATCTTTGTTTTGGTGGCAATACATATCTGGTGCTCTGATTGCCCGGGCGGACTTTGCCTGGGGACTTTATTTATCTTCGTACATGACAGGAAGTCCAAAGAGTTCTGTCTTCAATTTCAGTCGTTGACAACACCAGCAATAGCAATTTGTATTAATTCCACACCTATAACCCAGTCAGAGGTCGCAAGGCGCATCAGTGGAGAGACAGCTAATCACAATTGGACAGCGAGATACCTAAGGAGATATTAAGAAGTATGACCAAACGCTTGGTCATAAGGCTCGTTTTATGGATCGATTTAATAAGTCGAGAGTGGTGCAGCGAAGGAGACGCTTAGGGTGGAATTTCAAACTTTAGTGCCTCAGGAAGATAATGCCTCGCCGGCAATTGTAGAGCTAATAGGGTAGGTGATGCACAGGAGTTGAAAGATGGAAGCCTGCACATACCTCGGATCATTGTAGGCGCTCCAGGAGTTTAAAGATATCAGGAGGTGCTACACTATGAAGGGATTTGGGAGCAAGAAATATAATTTTAATATGGCGATGTTTGCATGCCGGCGGTGAGTTGACAACCCCGAGCAGAGCAATCATGGCAGAAAGGGACTTGATGCGTGTTAGAATTCAGGCAAATCTATCAGCTCAATTTTATGAAGCATGAAAATAGGAGGCTCCCTCCGAGAACAGTGGACGCGTCACGTCTGGAGGTAACAAAACGTAATCTCTTAGTTTGACCCGACTGACCCTTGACAGGAGGGAGATTGGAAGGACTGGGCAGGCTCACAAGAGAGCTTGTGAGAGCTCTTTATTAGCATCTGCACGTGCAGTTTACAGCAAAGACTGAAATCAGATCTTCTAACTTTATAGTGCTAGAAATGATCGGAAACGATCACGAATACAGTTGCTGTCCAATAATATCAACAACAGAAAATAACAAGGTTAATATTTTGTAACAGTTCAGTAGAAATTAATGACTGTGAAAGTGAAGGTGTTTATTCAGTCTATTGTGAACACTTCTTTGGAATTGAATGTCTGCCATTATTCTCTTGGGTATTTAATCTACATAAAAAGACATGCAATAAATTCTCAGAATGAAGGCATTTACCGTGAGGAGTACCATATCCGTAACCTGTGGTAAAAAATACATTTGTTGAGACTCATGCTGAGATGAATTGGGTACATTGACAACGCATTTTGAACAGAGCCATATCAATTAATTGCAAATCTCTCAGCTACTGGACAATCGTGGGTAATGATTTTGGTTGATAAATCTTTGTTTTGGTGGCAATATATATCTGGTGCTCTGATTGCTCGGGCGGACTTTGCCTGGGGACTTTATTTATCTTCGTCCATGACAGTAAGTCCAAAGAGTTCTGTCTTTAATTACAGTCGTTGACAACACCAGCAATAACAATTTGTATTAATTCCACACCTATAACCTAGTCAGAGGTCGCAAGGCGCGTCAGTGGAGAGACAGCTAATCACAATTGGACAGCGAGATACCTAAGGAGATATTAAGAAGTATGACCAAACGCTTGGTCATAAGGCACGTTTTATGGATCGATTTAATAAGTCGAGAGTGGTGCAGCGAAGGAGACGCTTAGGGTGGAATTGCAAACTTTAGAGCCTCGGGAAGATAATGCCTCGCCGGCAATTGTCGTGCTAATAGGATAGGTGATGCGCAGGAGTTGAAAGATGGAAGCCTGCACATACCTCGGATCATTGTAGGCGCTCCAGGAGTTTAAAGATATCAGGAGGTGCTACACTATGAAGGGATTTGGGAGCAAGAAATATAATTTTAATATGGCGATGTTTGCATTCCGGCGGTGAGTATACAACCCCGAGCAGAGCAATCATGGCAGAAGGGGACTTGATGCGTGTTAGAATTCAGGCAAATATATCAGCTCAATTTTATGAAGCATGAAAATAGGAGGCTCCCTCGGAGAACAGTGGACGCGTCACATCTGGAGGTAACAAAACGTAATCTCTTAGTTTGCCGCGACTGACCCTTGACAGGAGGGAGATTGGAAGGACTGGGCAGGCTCACAAGAGAGCTTAGCAGGCTCTTATTAGCATCTGCACGTGCAGTTTACAGCAAAGACTGAAATCAGATCTTCTAACTTTATTGTGCTCGAAATGATCGGAAACGATCACGAATACAGTTGCTGTCCAATAATATCATCAACACAAAATCACAAGGTTAATATTTTGTAACAGTTCAGTAGAAATTAATGACTGTGAAAGTGAAGGTGTTTATTCAGTCTATTGTGAACATTTCTTTGGAATTGAGTGTCTGCAATTATTCTCTTGGGTATTAAATCTGCATAAAAAGAATGGCGATAAATTCTCAGAATGAAGGCATTTACCGTGAGGAGTACCATATCCGTAACCTGTGGTAAAAAATACATTTGTTGAGTCTCATGCTGAGATGAATTGTGTACATTGACAACGCTTTTTGAACAGAGCCATATCAATTAATTTCAAATCTCTCAGCTACTGGACAATCGCGGGTAATGATTTTGGTTGATAAATCTTTGTTTTGGTGGCAATATATATCTGGTGCTCTGATTGCTCGGGCGGACTTTGCCTGGGGACTTTATTTATCTTCGTACATGACAGGAAGTCCAAAGAGTTCTGTCTTTAATTTCAGCCGTTGACAACACCAGCAATAACAATTTGTATTAATTCCACACCTATAAACTAGTCAGAGGTCGCAAGGCGCATCAGTGGAGAGACAGCTAATCACAATTGGACAGCGAGATACCTAAGGAGATATTAAGAAATATGACCAAACGCTTGGTCATAAGGCACGTTTTCTGGATTGATTCAATAAGTCGAGAGTGGTGCAGGGAAGGAAACACTTAGGGCGGAATTGCAAACTTTAGAGCCTCAGGAAGGTAATGCCTCGCCGGCAATTGGAGAGCTAATAGGATTGGTGATGCGCAGGAGTTGAAAGATGGAAGCCTGCACATACCTCGGATCATTTTAGGGCTCCAGGGGTTTAATATATCAGGAGGTGCTGCACTATGAAGGGATTTGGGAGCAAGGAATATAATTTTAATATAGCGATGCTTGCATGCCGGGGGTGAGTATACAACCCCGAGCAGAGGAATCATGGCAGAAAGGGACTTGATGCATGTTAGAATTCAGGCAAATATATCAGCTCAATTTTATGAAGCATGAAAATAGGAGGCTCCCTCGGAGAACAGTGGATGTGTCACAGCTGGAGGTAACAAAACGTAACCTCTTTGTTTGACCCGAATGACCCTTGACAGTACGGAGATTGGGAGGACTGGGCAGACTCACAAGAGAGCTTGGCAGGCTCTTATTAACATCTGCACGTGCAGTTTACAGCAAATACTAAAATCAGATCCTCTAACTTTATAGTGCTAGAAATGGTCGGAAACTATCACGAATACAGTTGCTGTCCAATAATATCAACAACAGAAAATCACAAGGTTAATATTTTGTAACAGTTCAGTAGAAATTAATGACTGTGAAAGTGAAAGTGTTTATTCAGTCTATCGTGAACATTTCTTTGGAATTGTGTGTCTGCCATTATTCTCTTGGGTATAAAATCTACATAAAAAGAACGGCAATAAATTCTCATAATGAAGGCATTTACCGTGAGGAGTACCATATCCATAACCTGAGGAAAAAAATACATTTGTTTAGACTGATGCTGAGATGAATTGGGTACATTGACAACGCTTTTTGAACAGAGCCATATCAATTAATTGCAAATCTCTCAGCTACTGGACAATCGCGGGTAATGATTTTGGTTGATAATTCTTTGTTTTGGTGGCAATATATACCTGGTGCTCTGATTACTCGGGCGGACTTTGCCTGGGGACGTTATTTATCGTCGTACATGACAGGAAGTCCAAAGAGTTCTGTCTTTAATTTCAGCCGTTGACAACACCAGCAATAACAATTTGTATTAATTCCACACGTATAACCCAGTCAGAGGAGGCAAGGCACGTCAGTGGAGAGACAGCGAACCACTATTGGACAGCGAGATACCGAAGGAGATATTAAGAAATATGACCAAACGCTTGGCACGTTTTATGGATCGATTCAATAAGTCGAGAGTGGTGCAGCGAAGGAGACGCTTAGGGCAGAATTGCAAACATTAGAGCCTCAGTAAGGTAATGCCTCGCCGGCAATTGTAGAGCTCATAGGATTGGTGATGCGCAGGAGTTGAAAGATGGAAGCCTGCCCTTACCTCGGATCATTGTAGGGCTCCAGGAGTTTAAATATATCAGGAGGTGCTACACGATGAAGGGATTTGGGAGCAAGCAATATAATCTTAATATGGCGATGCTTGCATGCCGGGGGTGAGTATACATCCCTGTGCAGAGGAATCATGGCAGAAAGGGACTTGATGCGTGTTAGAATTCAGGCAAATATATCAGCTCAATTTAATGAAGCATGAAAATAGGAGGCACCCTCAGAGAACAGTGGACGCGTCACGTCTGGAGGTAACAAAATGTAATCTCTTTGTTTGACCCGAATGACCCTTGACAGTACGGAGATTGGGAAGACTGGGCAGGCTCACAAGAGCGCTTGGCAGGCTCTTATTAGCATCTGCACGTGCAGTTTACAGCAAAGTCTAAAATCAGATTCTCTAACTTTATAGTGCTAGAAATGGTCGGAAACTATCACGAATACAGTTGCTGTTCAATAATATCATCAACACAAAATCACAAGGTTAATATTTTGTAACAGTTCAGTAGAAATTAATGACTGCGAAGGTGAAGGTGTTTATTCAGTCTATTGTGAACATTTCTTTGGAATTGAGTGTCTGCCATTATTCTCTTGGGTATTAAATCTACAGAAAAAGAACGGCAATAAATTCTCATAATGAAGGCATTTACCGTGAGGAGTACCATATCCGTAATCTGCGGAAAAAAATACATTTGTTGAGACTCATGCTGAGATGAATTGGGTACATTGACAACGCTTTTTGAACAGAGCCATATCATTTAATTGCAAATCTCTCAGCTACTGGACAATCGCGGGTAATGATTTTGGTTGATAAATCTTTGTTTTGGTGGCAATATATATCTGGTGCTCTGATTGCTCGGGTAGACTTTGCCTGGGGACTTTATTTATCGTCGTACATGACAGGAAGTGCAAAGAGTTCTGTCTTTAATTTCAGCCGTTGACAACACCAGCAATAACAATTTGTAGTAATTCCACATCTTTAACCTAGTCAGAGGAGGCAAGGCACGTCAGTGGAGAGACAGCTAATCACAATTGGACAGCGAGATACCTAAGGAGATATTAAGAAATATGACAAAACGCTTGGTCATAAGGCACGTTTTCTGGATTGATTCGATAAGTCGAGAGTGGTGCAGGGAAGGAAACACTTAGGGCGGAATTGCAAACATTAGAGCCTCAGGAAGGTAATACCTCGCCGGCAATTGGAGAGCTAATAGGATTGGTGATGCGCAGGAGTTGAAAGATGGAAGCCTGCACATACCTCGGATCATTGTAGGCGCTCCAGGAGTTTAAAGATATCAGGAGGTGCTACACTATGAAGGGATTTGGGAGCAAGGAATATAATTTTAATATGGCGATGCTTGCATGCCTGTGTTGAGATTACAACCCGGAGCAGAGGAGTCATGGCAGAAAGGGACTTGATGCGTGTTGGAATTCAGGCAAATATATCAGCTCAATTTTATGAAGCATGAAAATAGGAGGCTCCCTTAGAGAACAGTGGACGCGTCATGTCTGGAGGTGACAAAACGTAATCTCTTTGTTTGACCCGAATGACCCTTGACAGTACGGAGATTGGGAGGACGGGGCAGGCTCACAAGAGAGCTTGGCAGGCTCTTATTAGCATCTGCACGTGCAGTTTGCAGCAAAGACTAAAATCAGATCTTCTAACTTTCTTGTGCTAGAAATGCTAGGAAACTATCACGAATACAGTTGCTGTCCAAAAATATCAAAAGCAGAAAATCACAAGGTTAATATTTTGTAACAGTTCAGTAGAAATTAATGACTGTGAAAGTGAAGGTGTTTATTCAGTCTATTGTGAACATTTCTTTGGAATTGAGTGTCTGCCATTATTCTCTTAGGTATTAAATCTACAAAGAAAGAATGGCAATAAATTCTCAGAATGAAGGCATTTACCGTGAGGAGTACCATATCCGTAACCTGCGTAAAAAAATACATTTGTTTAGACTCATGCTGAGATGAATTGGGTACATTGACAATGCTTTTTGAAGAGAGCCATATCAATTAATTGCAAATCTCTCAGCTACTGGACAATCGCGGGTAATGATTTTGGTTGATAAATCTTTCTTTTGGTGGCAATATATATCTGGTGCTCTGATTGCTCGGGCGGACTTCGCCTGGGGACTTTATTTATCTTCGTACATGACAGGAAGTCCAAAGAGTTCTGTCTTTAATTTCAGCCGTTGACAACACCAGCAATAACAATTTGTATTAATTCCACACCTTTAACACAGTCAGAGGACACAAGGCGCTTCAGTGGAGAGACAGCTAATCACAATTGGACAGCGAGATACCGAAGGAGATATTAAGAAATATGACCAAACGCTTGGTCATAAGGCACGTTTTATGGATCGATTTAATAAGTCGAGAGTGGTGCAGCGAAGGAGACGCTTAGGGCCGAATTGCAAACTTTAGAGCCTCGGGAAGGTATTGCCTCGCCGGCAATTGTCGAGCTAATAGGATTGGTGACGCGCAGGAGTTGAAAGATGGAAGACTGCACATAACTTGGATCATTTAAGGGCTGAAGGATTTTAAAGATATTCGGAGGTGCTACGCTATGGAGGGATTTGAGAGCAAGGACGAGAATTTTAATATGGCGATCTTTGCGTGCGGTGGGTGAGTATACAACCCTGAACAGAGGAATCATGGCTGAAAGGGGCTTCATGCGGGTTACAATTCAGGCAAATACATCAGCTCAATTTGATGAAGCGTGAAAATAGGAGACTCACTCGGAGAACAGTGGACTCGTCACGTCTGGAGGTAACAAAACATAATCTCTTTGTGTGACCCGAATGAACCAATGGCGTCATTATGGGGACTTTATTTATGCCCGCAAATGACTAAAACTCCGAAGAGTTTTGACAGTTCCGAAAATGCAGTCGGTGACAGCACCAACAATAACAATTTGCATGCCGGCCTCACCTGTAAACAAACAAGACGTCACAAGGTGCTTCAGCATAGTTAACTGGTCACAAATTGACAGCGAGGTACGTAAGCGAATATTAAGGTGTATGACCAAAAGATCGGTCAGAACGCACGTTTTATGGATCTTTTCAATAATTCACAGTGGTGCAAAGGCGGAGAAGTTTTGGGCGGAATTGCAATGTTTAGAGCCTCGGCAGTGTATGGCATGGCCGGCAATAGTAGAGCTAATAAATTAGGTGATGCTCAGGTGTCGAGGGATCGATAGTAAACAGATCTTGGATCGTTGAAGGGCTGAAGGAGTTTAAATATACTGGGAGTAGTACACTAAGGAGGGACTTGAGAACAAGGGATAGAATTTTAACATGGGTATGTTACGTACCGAATGTGCATGTACATCCCCGGGCAAAGGAGGGATGCATGAAAGGGACTTGATTCGTGTTAGGATACAGTCAAATATATCAGACCAATTTTATGAAGTGTGGAAAATGGGAGGGTGGCAAGGAGAACAACGAGCTCACCAAGTCTGGAGGAAACAAAAGGAAAGCTATTTTTTTGCCCGAATAACCCAATGACAGTGAAGACATTGGGGAGTACTGGGCCGCTTCTTTAAGTAGCCTCTGAACGTCCAGTCAACAACAAAAATTGAAGCTTTTGATCTTTATTGTGCTGGAAATTACAGGAGATTGTACCCCCCACTCCCCCGAAAAAAAAGTGAATTGTTGTTCGCTAATATCAACAACAGAAAATTCACACAGTTTATATTTTGTAAAAGTTGCGTGAAAAGCATTGAATGAGGCAGTCAAGGGATTTGATCTGTCAATTGAGAGAATTTCTTTTGAATCGTGTGCCTGTAATTATACTTTTGCAGAACCAAATCTACTTTAGAAGAAAGGCAAAAAATTCTCCGAATGAAAATATTTACGGTAAGGATTGCCATATCCTGCTGTGCAACACATACATTGCTGTTCGCATTGTCTGCAGAAAATCAATTGGAAAACAATATTTACAGCAATTGGCTGCAGGAACTGTTATTTTCAGTGGTGCTTAAACTTGTGAATCAGAGTCGGTCATTTACCATTCATACGCACATAATTGCAACGTATCACTCTTTTTGCTCGACATTTTTAGAATCATCCGCACTCCCAGAGCAACATGAGGGAATTATTCATCAATATTTGCATCTTCTGAAGAACTATACTTCACCAAAGTGAGCAGCACAGATAATTCACTTAATATAGTGGACTGTTAACTCCAAGTCAATAAAGTCTGACGTTTCTCTGCTTTCTATATTTCAGAATGTTCAACAATTAAAATTTCCTTGAATCATATCCCCAAACCAGAGTTTGTTCTATGCAGAAAGGAAATCAAACAGTATAAACCAATCAGAAACTTTGAAATCTCCTTTGTTCGCTTTTAGCTCATTGAGGTTGCTGAACTAGTTTAATTTCATATACAAATAAAACAAAACAATGTTTCCGATTTTTCAGATTTGCAACATCCGCAGTGTTTTGCTTTTATAAATTCTTAAACCATTTCCCAATCGTTCATGCCGGCTCTCCAGTATATATCCAGTCAGTCCCACTCCCTACTTCGATCCTCGTAGCCCTGCTAGTTTGCTTCCTTCAAGTGGCCATCCAATTTTCTTGTGATGTCATTGATTGTCTCCGTTTCCACCACCCTTCTGGGTAACCAGTTCCAGGTGATTACCATCCGCTGTGTAAAATAATTCTTCCTCATAATCCTCCTGCCTCTCTTTCCCAAATCCTTCAATCCGTATCCCCTAGTTCTTGCATTACTTGTTAATGGGAAGAGATTTTCCTTATGTAACTTATATAAACCTGTCATAATCTTGTGCACTTCTAATAAATCTTCCTCAATCTACTTTGTTCCAAGGCGAACAGCCCCAGTTTTTCCAACATAACCTTAGAACTAAAATCTCACAGCCCTGGAACCATCCTTGTACATCTCCTCTTTCCCCTCTTACCAGCAGGATGTGGAGGCTTTAGAGAGGTTTCAGAGGAGGTTTACCAGGATGTTACCTGGTCTGGAGGGTATTAGATGTGATGAGAGGTTGGATAAACAGATTGTTTTAACTGGAACGACGGATGTGGAGGGGCGACCTGATAGAGGTTTACAAAGTTATGAGTGGCATCGACAGAGTGGATAGTCAGAAGCTTTGTCCCAGGGTGGAAGAGTCAGTTACTAGGGGACATAGGTTTAAGGTGCGAGGGGCAACGTTTAGAGGGGATGTGTGAGGCAAGTTCTTTACACAAAAGGTGATGAGTGCCTGGAACTTGCTGCGTGGGGAGGTGGTGGAAGCAGATAAGATAGTGACGTTTAAGAGCATCCTGACAAATATATCAATAGGATGGGAATAGAGGGATAAGAACCCCGGAAGTGCAGAAGGTTTTAGTTTAGACAGGCATCATGATCGGCGCAGGCTTGGAGGGCCGAATGACCTGTTCTTTGTTCTTTGTCTCTCTCTGTTCCTGCGCACTCTTTGGAGCTGTGCCATTATATGTATATTGTCTCTTCCTTTATCTACTGATTCTGATTCTCAAACTGCTCTGGCAGCGTTTAAAATCATCACGCTCTGAATTACTCATTTATACCTCTGGACTTTTGATCTGGTCACACAACGTGACAGCAGCGCTTGCTATCTCCTGGACAGATTTTAACTGCCACTATTGCATCCTATGATGGCACTTGAAGCTCCTCTTGGCACAAAGTATTAGTTGGGCAGTTTGAGTTCTGTTTTGTACTGAGAATGTTGCTGGTCAGCAGCTTTTCAGCGCAGCCTTTGTATGTTAAACAGCAAACAATTTGCTGCCTGTGCTCCCACCTTAGACCAGTTTAACCCTCCTGACATTAATGGACATCTGGACTAAAGGGACCAGGTTTTCAACTGTCCAATAAGCATCAAATTGGCTTGGAATATTGGGTGCTAATTGTAGAGAGTGCTGACCTCATTTCTGCTAAATAAGTAGGAATAAATGTAAGGCAAGTCGTGAACTGGGTGGTCAAACTGTGACAACAGCAAAATACTGCGGATGCTGAACTCTGAGATATAAATATAAAATGACAGAAAGACTCAGCAGATTGGGCAGCATCTGTGGAGACAGAAACATAAAGGATACTGTAGCCTGTCATTTAAAATCTCTGAAATACTCTGATACTGAATTCTCTGGACTGCTGCAGTGTTCCAATGAAATTCAATGACACTTCGAGGAACACCTCATATTTCGATCAGTTACTCTATAGCCTTCGAGATTCAACGCTGAGTTCAACAATTTTAGAGTATAAGCTCAGCCCCATTTTGTTTCCTTTTTCTTTGAAGGTTTCGGTTTTTCCCTTGTTTTGTTTTCTTCTGCAGCTGTATATTTTTCTGTCTCCTCTAGATGCATCTTTTGTTTCTTTCCTTGCACCATTACCACTCCCTTTGGCCCTGCACTACCAAGTTTTCTTCCAATTCATCTCTCCTACCTTCCACCCGATCACCGATATTCCTTTCTGTTTTTTTTTCACCCTCCCCCTTTCAGTTGTGTAACTCCTATTTCTAACTTTCCTAATTCTGATGAAAAGCCATCGACTTGAAAAGTTAACTCTGTTTCTCTCTTCATAGGTGCTGTCTGACCTACTGAGTATTTAAAACAGTTTCCAAATTTTTATTTCAGTCAACGTGTAGCGCCATGCAGACCCTCCCGCTGCAAGTTAAAAATCCACTTTTTTGCCTCATGTGTAAAAGAGACGTCACAGGTGTTGAAGGGAGAAAAAAAATCCCATATCTACACTTCTGGTCTTCGATTTTGAAAGTGCAGAAATTAATAAAATATATTACCTGGATTATAATTGGGAGCAGGTGCTGTGAAATAAAAAAAACGAACTATGTTAACATTGTCTGTGACATATCATGCAAGAAAAAAAATCACTTTTTCAACACAGTGACAGCCGTTCGTACTTTTTCAGTTCATGGTTTCCTTTATCATTAAAGTGACTGTGCAGAAAATCACAGGCCCCGGCACAGCAATGAGCTTCTGCTGGCCATTTTGCAATGATTGAAATGAACAGCACAGATAATTCGCCCGCAGTAGCATTGATGTTTTAAGTGTAGTTTGGTACAACTATTTCAAAAAATTAAACGAAGTGAACTTTTCTCAGTCAGTTTATTTCAGCGTTACGCTTTCACTTTCAAAGCAACACTTAGTTATATCTTGCTATCACACTGCAATATTAGAAAGCACTGTTTTTTCTTTAAATTCATTCTCGGCCTGTGGGTCCCGCTGCCAAGGCTGTCATTCATTGCCCATCCCTATTTGCCACGAAGATGATGGTGTTAAGCCTCTCATGAAAACCAGATCTATTCTATAATAGCGGTCGATGTGCTTCACGAAATTAATGCCCAGGATTTCAAGAGTACCCCAATCATGTCACCGTAAGACTATTGATAGATCAGTACTGGCCTTGGTCTGTTAAATTGCGATGATTGAACGTAAGTTGATTCCTTCTGCTGCCTTCATTTATAGATGACACCAATTTCGCAGAAGTAAATTTTGTAGATGGGGCAGAAAGTTGCAAATGGTTCGAGATAGAAAAAGCAGGCGGGCAAGACAGTGGCATATGGAATTCAGTGTATCGTATTCTCAATTTTGGACCCAGAGGTGACAAACAAGAACATTTTTAATAAAAGTAAAATACTGCAGATGTTGGAAATCTGAAATAAAAACAAGAATTGCTGGAAATACTCAGCAGGTCTGGCAGCATTTGTGGAAGGAGAAGCAGAGTTAACGTTTCAGGTCAGTGACCCTTCATCAGAACTGGCAAATGTTAGAAATGTAATAGGTTTTAAGCAAATAAAGCGGAGGTGGGGCAATAGATAACAAAAGAGAAGGCGTTGATAGGACAGAGGGTCACAGAGAATAACTCACCAGGTGCTCATGCACCAAACGCAAAGTGTTTGTTAATGGTATGCTGAAAGACAATGCGTTAGTGCAGAAAGGATGTTAATTGACAGAAAAAAATGGACAGCACTGACCCAAAGCACAAACATGAAGAAAATAGTGGGTAGGCACATGTTAAAAAATAATGATTAAGCAAACTAAAATTAAATAAAGAAATAAAAAATATTAGATAATAAAATAAAGAAAAAAAAACTAAAAATAAAACGGGCGGTCCTGCATGCTCTGAAATTATTGAACTGAATGCTTAGTCTGGCAAGCTAAAGTGTGCCTAATCGATTAATAGGATGCTGGCCCTCGAGCTTGCGTTGATGTTCACTGGAACACAGCAGAAAGCCCAGGACAGATATGTGGGCATGCTAGCAGTGGGGTGTGTTGAAATGTCAAGTGACAGGAAGCTTGGAGTCATGCTTTCGGACTGAATGGAGGTGGTCAGCCAATCTGCGTTTAGTCTCCCCAATGTAGAGGAGACCACATTGTGAGCAGAGAATACTGCATACTAAATTGAAAGAAGTACAAGTAAATCGCTGCTTCACCTGAAAAGAGTGTTAGGGGCCCTGGGTTGTGAGGAGAGAGGAGGTAAAAGGGCCAATGTTACACCTCCTGCGATTGCATGGGAAGGTGCCATGGGAAGGGGCAGAGTTGTTGGGGGTAATGGAAGAGTGAGCCAGTGTGTCACGGAGAGAATGATCCCTTCAGCATGCTGACAGGGGAGGTGAAGGGAAGATGCATTTGGTAGTGACATCAGGATAGACGTGGTGGAGATGGCAGAGCATGATCTTTTGGATGTGGAGGCTGGCGGGGTGGAAAGTGAGGAAGATGGGAACCCTGTCGTGGTTCAGGGAGGTAGGGGAAGAGGTGAGGGTAGAGGTGTGGGAAATGGGCAGGAGACGGTTGAGGGCCCTGTCAACCACAGTGGGGGGAATCGTCGGTTGAGGAAAAAGGCACACATGTCAGAAGCTATGTTGTGGAATGTTACATCATCAGAGCAGATGCGTCAGAGATGGAGAAACTGGGAAATTGTAATGGAGTCCTTATGGGAGGCAGGCTGTGAAGAATTGTAGTTGAAGTAGCTGTGAGAGTCGGTGGGCTTATAATGAATATTAGCAGAATTTTGAAAATGGCTGGAAGCTAGCAACTACGAGGAGCAAAAGGTTTTGAGTTCCCTTGACCAGAAATCATTAAAACCTGGTACGCAGGTTAAAGCAGAAAATAAAAATGACAAATGGATTGTTGGCCTTTGCCTCACCTAAGTTTTCAGTACAAGGAGGAGGAAATTACCCATCAGTTCTACTGAGCCTCAGTTGGAAAAGCTGGGGAAATGCTTCCAGTTTTAGCATCACCTCAGGAAGAATATATTGACATTGTAGAGCACGGTGCAGTGCAAATTCATGAGAATGGTTACCAGGCTAAACAGGTTAAATTATGAGTTTGCATAAGGGTCTGTTAGATGGCTGGGTGATAATGCAAATTATGTTTAAAATGATGAAGTGGTCCGTTGGAGTAGATACGACAGCATTAGCTTTTGTATCAGAATCCAGAACACTTTTCCACGAACTTAAAATTGGCAATTTAAGAGTATAATCAGGAAGGACTATTCGCACAAGTTATAGTAGAAGTCTGAAATCCGCTCCCAAAAAGATTGTGTCGGCTGGGCCAATTTAAATTGTCAAGACTGAGACGACAGATTTTTTTTATTGGTTAAGGGTATCAACGTTTATGTTTAAAAATCGGTAAATAGAATTCAAGTACAAATCAACCATGATGTGGCGAACGATCTAACAGGTTCAAGTGACTCAATAACCTCATGCTGCTCCTATATTCTCAATTCAAGCCTCAATCAAGGGAATACACGCAGATACAGATATCTACGCCCCTGAGCATCAACGCGTGGCTGTGAATACGCATAAACAACATTGGAAAAAGTCTTTATTGTCGTTTTACAGTTTTGAACAGACAAGTTCTCTCTCTCAACAGGTTCTGTCAGTCCTGCTGAGTTTTTCCAGAATTTTCTGCTCTTATTTCCATTTTATACTGACCGCTGATCAAGCTCCTCTCAAAAGTAGTTTGCATTCTAAGGATTCTTCTGATGCATTGTACATTTATCATGAAATGTTCTGAAGAGATTTGTGGTAAAATGATTGGCGCAAATGCCCTTCTCCCTTGCCATCACGTTGATTTGGAGGAAGGGGAGTCCCCCCAATTATCGAACCCACCCGATTTTCAATTGCCTCAAATGGAGGATAAATTCAGATGTGGTGTAAAACGGACATCCGACCCCACAAACAGCTCCATACACCCTGGCCCTTTAGTTTAATATTGTAGCCGTTTACCCATTACCGTATGTGGGATGCTGCTGTGGTACATTTACCTTCTTTATTATCCTAAATTACAACATTGCCTGCATTTCAAACTCTACTTATGATCCGATAAACAACTTGCACATCCTAACAGGACTGGAGCTAACATTCTCTCAGGGAGATTTGCTAGTGCTGTTGGGGAGGATTTAAATTAGCTTGTGTCTACCAAAACTCGTTTTCAGAACCACATCCCCTCCCTCAGTGACTGTCTCCGGCTCTGACTTATTCCATGTGAATTCCAACTGAAGTTACATCCTTCATGCTTTGAATCCACACAGTATTACAGGTATCTCCGAGAAATACAACGTTCCTCGGACTGCTGCTTTTGCCACAACCTGAGATGACACTCAGTGCCATGCCTGGTCACAATGTACAGACTGGACCTCGCTCTCTCCAGAAGCACCGCCTCACCTTATCTCAAAGCTGTTCTACTCCGCAGTTTCATTTCATCCTACACCTTATCAAAAAGGTCCTGAAAAGTCCCGGAAGTGCAGAAGGTTTCGGATTAGACAGCAATCAAGATCAACTAGGCTTGGAGGGCCGAATGGCCCGTTCCTTTGCTGTACTGTTCTTTGTTCTTTGTTAACTCTGCTTCTCCCTCCACAGATGCTGGCAGATCCGCTGAGCATTTCCAGCATTTATTGTTTTTATTGCACATCACAGGACTTTTCAAAACACCAAACAAAATCGTTCTATCTGCAGCCTATGCAATCGATGTTGTGTATCAAGTCCCACAGGACTCAAATCCTTGAAATTTTCAATGGCACCCCGTAGACATTTTGGAAATCAAAAGAGCAACAGGCTCTCAAGATTGTTATTGATGAAGGAATACGGATGACGTCCTGAAAGCAGATTTTAGGGAGTTAGGAAGGAAAGCAACAAAGAAGGACCTCCAAAGCAATAAACTCAAGATTTCTCCCATTGCCATGTGCTCGTGAGCATAGGAATAGGACTTGTGGATCAAACATGTGGAGAATTGGTGTAGGAGGGAGGGCATCTGACTTTTGAGGCATTGTGACTTTTGACCAGTTCTGAAGCTGGTGCGACCTGTGCAAGATGGAGGAGCTAGACCTTAACAGGACCAGAACAACATCCACTCAGGGAGATTTGATGGTGATGTTGGGGAGGGTTTAAACTATCTTTTCATGGCAATAGGAACCTGAGGGGTAGATCAAATTGGAAGGAAGTCAAGCTGGTTCCAGAAGGTGGAAAAGTAGCAAGTGACATTAAAAGGCAGGTGAAACAAAGCAGAGCATCAACTAGGCTTTGAATGCAGAATGTCAAGAAAACGAGGTTAAGGGTGTTCTACGTGAAGGCACGCAGCATTTGCAACAAGGTAGATCACTTAAAGGCCCAAATAAAGCTAAATGGGTATGATCTAATTGCCATAACAGAAACTTGGCTACAGGGTAACCAAGGCAGGGAAATGAACAAGGATATTCGACAATTAGGAAGGACAGGTAAAAAGGAAAAGGAGATGGCGTTGCACTGATATAAGGGAGGGGATCAGTAGATTAGTCATGGAAGATCTCAGATTACACCAGTCATTGAAAAAATGCTAGAATCTATTCGATAGGATGCGATAAATGGACACTTGGATAATGATGAGCTGATTGGGCATAGTCAGCATGCATTTATGAATGGGAAATTATGTTTGACCAACATGTTGGAGATTTTTGAGGATGTTACTAAAAGAATTAATAAAGGGGATTCGGTGGACGTGATATACTTGGATTTTCAAAAGGCCTTTAATAAAGTTCCCACAGGAGGTTGGTTAGCAAATTAAAGCACATGGGAGAGGTGGTACTATACTGCATGGATTAAGGATTGATTAACAGGCAGAAAGCAGAGAGTAAGAATAAACGGGTCATTCTTACATTGGCAGTATATGACTAGTGGGGTACCACAGGCTTGGGCCCCAGCTGTTCACAATATCTATTAATGATTTGGATGTGGGGGCCAAATGTAGCATTTTCAATTTCGCGGATGCCACAAAACTAAGTGGGAATGTGTGTTGTGAAGAAGACACAAATCAGCTTCAAGGGGATTTGGAAGTATTTAGTCAGTGGGCAAGAACGTGGTGGATGGAATATAATTTGGAAAAATGTGAGGTTATCCACTTTGGTAGCAGTAATGGAAGTCAGGAGTATTTATTAAATGGTAAGAGATTAGAAAGTGTAGTTGTACAAATGGAATTGGGTTTCCTTGTTAATTAGTCACTGAAAGCCAACATGCTGATGCAGCAAGCCATTAAGAAGGCTAATGAAATGTTAGCTTTTATTGCAAGAGGATTTGAGTACAGGAGTAGTGAAGTCTTGCTTCAATTCTGTAGAACCTTGGTTAAACCACACCTGGAGTACTGTATGCAGATTTGGTCCCCTTATCTTAGGAAGGATATTATTGCCCTACATGGAGCGCAACGAAGATTCGCCAGACCCGTTCCTGGGTTGGCCGGACTGTCCTATGAAGAGAGATTGGGGAAACGGGGCCTTAAGGCCATAGACTGGGTAGATGCAGGTAAGATGTTTCCCCTTGTTGGGGTGTCTAAAACCACGGCACGCAAGTTCAAAATAGAGAGGAAGCCACTTCGGCAGAGATGACGAGAAAGTTCTTTAGTCAGAGGGTTGTGAATCTTTGCAATTCTGTACCCCAGAGGGCTGTGGAAGCTCAGTCATGAAGTACATTTAAAGCAGAGATTGACAGACTTCCAACAACAAATGATATAAGGGATATGCGATAGTGTGGGGAAAAAAGGCATTGAAGTTGATGATGAGACATGATCGTATTGAATGATGGAGCAGGCTCGATGGGCTTAATAGCTTGCTCCTGCTCCTATGTTCCTATGTTCCCAAGAAATGCTGGATGGCACTTTTCCATGATTAATTACAACTCGCTCGGTTGAGTTGAATGTTTTGAATACCGGTATTTCCTGAGGAGAAATCCAACAGGTATGCCATCGTATTTTAGCCTAACTAAACTGGCTTAAAAGTGACTGCATCGGATCGACCACAAATGTGACTCTCCGAACAAGTTTACTTCCAATTGAGCCCAAATATTACTGGACCCCATCTTTTGGTGTCGACATCAATGAAACATAATGCCTGATCCACCCGCATCCCGGACCATCCCACACTGTGCCCATCCCTCCTCCCTCTGCCACCAGTTTTTCACTGGTTGGGATGTGTTCAAATTACCTCCTGTGGGATGGATTTTACCGGCTCACTGGAGTCTGGTTGGGAGGCGGGAGGGCTCGTAGAATGGTGGTGGAAGGCATCAGGACAAAACTTGATGTGCTCCCGCCACCAATGGATGTTCCCAGAAGCGGGAACAACTGTGTCGGCCATCCATTGACTGGAGGCAGGCGGCCAAAATATTCAAATAACTGACCTATGAACGGCCATTTTGCACGTCATCAAGATTTTACTGGCTTCAGCATGGTTTCACATGGTTTAACCTCTGTCCATTGTCTGTTCTGGACAATACAAGTTCCGTCTCGTGAATGTAAGCTCTGCTCATGATCTGTCCCGGACATACAGAGCTCCATCGACAGATTGAAACCTCTGACAAGTATTTGTTCTGGACAGTTTGAGCTCAGACTGGAGGGTGCAATCTCTGCACCTGTTATACATTGAACAGTCCGAGCTCCTTCCAGAGGATTGATGATCTGGCCAAGTGTTTTCAAATTTGGTATTTGAAAACTTTTCGTGATATCTGGTGGTCTTTGGGGAATCCCACGTTTTTGCAGGAATTGTCAATCTCCGACCAATGTTCATCTCTATGCTCTCTCTGCCCCGCCTGCTCCCTTCTGTAGCCCTTACTCCTTCTGTATTTCCTGCTCAGTCTCGATCTTACCAAAGACTGCCTCACCAGTTATTCACACTGCAGATAACTAATCCTCATACTTACCCTTGAATTCTGCATCACAAACAGCTGCTAATTCGAAAGTGAAAATAATGAGCCATCTGCAGCACAGATACATTTCTGAAATCCTTAATATTTTACTGAAAGAACAGGAGCTGCAGGGTGTAGACACATTACTGGAAAGTGTACCATCAAAGTCCCAAGGCAGGTAAAACAATTTACCATCAGCAAGCGAGTCCTTGCTGAACCTTACCACTCTCACCATGAAAACCCTGAAACAATGTTTAACAGGAATCTCCTTACCTGCCATGACCGCTACAAGCAGGCCAAATAGGAGAAAGAGGCACAGTTGCTTCATTATTGCGGTGAGTTGTCAAGCTCTGCGTCTTGCACACTGTGAATTCCGGGTTTATATACATTTTATGGCGTGACTCTCAGAACCTGCTGAGCTGCTTTTGGATCCATTCAGAACTTATGACATTTTGCTGAACAGTGAATCACCATTTCGATATGCTTGAGCAATGATGAATAAACATGTGATGAAATGCTTGTCAAAAAGATAAGATCTTTTTTAAATAGGATCGCTCAGGTAATTTATTACTTGAGAACCTGTTTTTGTATTTCGAGGCATTAACCCTTGTGTTGAACGTTTCAAAATGTACATGCATTCTAAAAAGAAGGCCACTGCTTAGGAATGTAAACAAAATGGCAAACTTAGAGTCATAGAGTTGTACAGCATAGAAACAGGTCATTCGGCACATCGTGTCTGTGCCGGCCATCAAGAACCGAACTATTCTCATGCCATTTTCCAGCACTTGGCCCGTAGCCTTGAATGCTATGACGTTTCAAGTGCTCATCTAAATTCTTCTTAAATGTTATGAGTGTTCCTGCGTCTACCACCACTTCAGGCAGTAAGATCCAGATTCCAACCACCCTCTGGGTGATTTTTTTCCCCCTCAGGTCCGCTCTAAACCTCTTGCCCCTTACCTTGAATCTATGCCCCCTGGTTATTTACCCCTCCACTAAGGGAAAACGTTTCTTCCTTTCTAACCTATCAATGCCCCACATAATTTTGTATACCTCAATCATGCCCCCTTCAGCCTTCTCTGCTCTAAGCAAAACAACCTAGCCTTATCAGTCTCTCTTCATAGCTGAAATGCTCCAGCCCAGGCAACATCCTGGAGAATCTCCTTTGCAACCTCCACTTGTAGTGGCCTAACTAGAATTTTATACAGCTCCATCATAACCTCCCTGCTCTTATATTCTGTGCCTCAGCTAATATAGGCAAGTAACCCATATGCATTCCTAAGTACCTTATCTACCTGTGCTGTTGCCTTCAGTGATCTATGGACAAGTACGCTAAGTTCCCTCTGACCCTCTGTACTTCCGAGGGTCCTACCGCCCATTGTATATTCCCTTGCCTCGTTAGTCCTCCCAAAATGCATCACCTCACACTTTTCAGTATTAAATTCCATTTGTCATTGCTCCACCCATATTACCATCCCATCTATATCGTCCTGCAAACTAAGGCTTTCTTCCTCACCATTTATGACACCAACAATTTTCGCATCATCTGTGAATGTACTTATCATACATCCTACATTCACGACGAAATCATTAATGTACACTACAAACAGCACGGGTCCCAGCACCGATCCCTATGGCACACCACTGGTCACAGGCTTCCACTTGCAAAAACAATCCTCGACCATTAGCCTCTGCTTCCTGCCACTAAGACAATTTTGGATCCAATTTGCCAAATTGCCCTGGATCCCATGGGCTCTTATCTTCTTAACCCTAACCCTAAACCATGCGGGACCATATCAAATGCCTTACTGAAGTCCATGTAGACTACATTAACTGCTTTACCCTCATTTACACATCTAGTCAACTCTTCGAAAACTTCAATCAAGTTAGTTAGATACGATCGCCCGCTGCCAAAGCTGTGCTGACTATCCCTGATTAATCCCTGTCTCTCCACGTGGAGATTAATCCTGTCCCTCAGAATTTTTTCCAATCGTTTCCCAACCACTGATGTTAGATTCACCGGTCTGCAATTACCCTCTCTATGCCTGCTACCCTTCTTGAATAATGGTACTTAATCGGGTTTACTGGCTGAGCAGCCATATCTTGAGAGTGGTTCGTCAGGGATCCATTTTACATGCCAGTCAAATATATGCACTGAAGGCATAATGTTACAGCAGATGAATAGCCAAAAGTCACCTCCAAATCAAGAGGAACACCTTCAATGCATTTTCGATGAAATGTTACATTTACGACAAGACATAAGGGGACATATGTCGATTAGTTTCACAGGGAGGCAGAGTTCCAGTGAAGGGTCACTGACCCGAAACGTTAACTCTGCTTCTCTTTCCACAGATGCTGCCAGACCTGCTGAGCGATTCCAGCATTTTTTGTTTTTGTATCAGTAACTGATTGATGTTTTCAGCCAATTCTTTCAAGTAGATATCTGCACACTGACCAGTGTGTCTCAGTACGTCTCCATACACAGAAAATTAGCTGTACATATATTAAACACTACCCGTGTCTCTCTGCCCATATGGAGATCTGTACCTTGACTGGAGAATCTAAGTACCTCTCATCCACAGAAATATATCTATGCACTGTCTTGAATCTCCCAGTTGCTCTCTATTCACAGGGCGATATCAGAGTTCTGAATGAAGTCTCTCAGTACCTCTCCAACCACAGTGAGATATCTATACATTGACTTATGTCTCCCAGGACCTCTCCGTTCACATGGATATATCTGTGTGCTGACTGAAGTCTCTCAGCACTTCGCCATGCACTAGGTGTTATCTATATACTAAGTGGAGTCTCTCAGTATCTCTTCACCCACACTGACTGGAGTTTTTCAGTACCTCTCCATCCAGAGAAAGATCTTTGTGCTCCGACGGGAGTCTCGCAGTACATCTTCAACAACAGGGAGACAATTGTATGCTGCCTGATATCAATCAATTATTTGCACTCCTCAGGACTGATTGCAATATCCCATACCCTCTAACTCAAGAGGATAGCTTGACACTGACTCATGTCTCTGTCCCTCTCCCTCAGGGAGAGGTCCGCCAAATTACTGGTGTATTAGCCCCTCTCCCGCGACAAGATAAATGTACACGAATAGTAGTCTCACTGACTCCTGATCAGGGAGATATCTATGCACATGAGTTCACTCTCTGCCAGGGACATACCTGTGTCTCTATCGCCTTCTTTTCTCGGGAATACATCTATATACTGCTTGGTGTTTAGGCCCTTCTCCCTCAGTGATATATTCATACTGGTGCATACGTTCCTGTCACTAAGGACGATATAAGCAACTGTTTGGTACCTCTCTGTCCCCTCTCACAGTGAATGCATACTAGTGTTTTAGACACTCTATCTTAGGAACAAAGCTGCACACTTTTTGTCATCTCTCAGTCAGGTGTCTCTCAATGAGATATATCCACACCGACTGGTGTATCTCAGCATCTCTCACTCTTTGGGATATGTCTGCACAATGACTGGAGTCTCTCAGCCTTCTTCCCTCAGCGACATATCTATGCACTAATTGAGATAGCACAAACTTTCATCTGTGAGATATGTGCACTAGTACTCCTGCTTTAGTTGTTTCCTGATCCTTCCCTTCCTCTAAGCAGAAAATGCTTCCTTTCATTTCCATCTCTTGCAGAATCATTGTTCCTCATCAGTACTCCTCACTCTCCTCCACCTCTCACCTTGATCACAGTTGTGTGGCTTTTTTCACGACATGTAATCTTAACTTCCCTGCCTCTGTAAATAAATAAGTAATCAAGAGGAGGTAACGAAACTACAAAAGGATTTTGAAAGGTTAAGTGAGTGCAGCAATATTGGCAGTCGGAGTACAATGTGGGAAAATGTGAAATTGTCCACTTTGGCAGGAAGAACAGAAAAGCTGTATACTATTTAAATGGAGAGAAATGTCAAAATTCGGCGATACAGAGGGATCTGGGAGTATGAACCACAAAAGGTTCGTAGCAAGACAAGTGGAATGTTGACGTTGAGAGCAAGGGGAATGGAGCATAAAAGAAGAGAAGTTTTATTGCACCTGCACAGTACCTTGGCTAGACCGCATCTGGAGTACTATGTACAGTTTTGTTCTGTTATTTAAAGGGGATGTAATTGCGTTGAAGCAGTTCAGAGAAGGTTCACTCGACTAACTCCGCTGATGAAGGGCTTACATTATGACGGACGTTTGATTAGGTTGGCCCTTTTCCCATTGAGGTTTAGAAGAATGAGAGGTGATCTTACTGATACAGATAAGATCCTGGTGTACTTGATAGAGTGGATGCAAGAAGGATGCCAGGGGGACGAGAAGTAGGGAAATCATTTTCAGAATAAATGGTCTCACTTTTAAGATGGAGATGAGAATTTTTTTTTCCTGAAATGATCGCTACTCTGTGGAATTTTCTGCTTCAGAAAGCAGGGGAGGCTGTATCATTGCCTTTATTCAAGGCTAAGTTGGATAGATTTTGATAGACCAGGGCGCCAAGGGCTCATAAGATCATAGTAAATGGAAGCTGTAGTAGGCCATTTGGCCCATCGAGTTTGTTTCGCTATTCAGACAAACCATGGCTCTAAGCCATTTATCCCACTATCCCCCTGCTCCTTGATGACGTTTGTATTCAGATATCTATCGATTTTTGTCTTGAACATGTTGAACGATGGAGCTTACACAGCTGTCAGGGGTAGAGAATTTCCTATATGCACCACGCTCCGAGTAAATAAATTCCTCCTCATCTTAGCCTTAAATGTTCTGCCCCTTAAACTGTTTCCTCTTGGCCTATACTCATCAGCCAGAGGAAACATCCTATCGACTTCCACTCTGTCACACCCTGTAATAATTTTGTAAGTTTCAATAAGATATCCTCTCATTCTTCTAATCCCTGGAGAAGACAGGCCCAGTTTCTGCAATCTCTTCTCATAAGACGATGCCGTCATGCCAGAGATTAGTCGGGTGAAACTCCGTTGCACTCTGTCTATGACTAGTTTCTCCTTGTTCAAGCTGTAGGCCGCAGGCTGCTTCCCTTCCATCGGCCATTTGCTCTGCCCGAAGAAGGAAAGCGGACCATGAGGGGTGACGGGGTGATGTCGGAGCCAGTGGCCTAGAAGAGGGAAGTGGCACGGACTACAGCTCGCTTGAGGAGGGATGGGTGTTGGTTGGGGGGAACTGGGGAGTGAGCAGCCGGAGAATGGGGTCGTGGGAGTGGGTGGTGGTAAGTGGAGTGAGTGGTTGTAGAGCAGGATGGAACAGGGTTGGGAGTGAGCGGCCGGAGAGCAGGATGGCACTGAAACCTCACAGAATTAGAGAGAATGTGCAGCACTGTCACAGGTGCTGTCCCTCTGATAAGTCTTTAAACAGCGCAATACTCTCCACTTATTAAACATATCCAATGTATGCTGCCATGCGTTGAAGTCGTTTTTCTGTGATAAATTCAGTAGCGCTATCATTATTCCTCACTGAACGTCGCTCTCAGTGATGTTTAAGTGGATGAGGCTGCATTTATGCATGTGCTTCTACAGCGCAAATTTTTCATTGCATTATCAGCAAACGCAGCCTTTTCTTTACGGGTCTGAGGAGCCTTTTGCAAAATGGCTTCCGAAATCGGAGTGAGATTTTTTTTAATTCCCCACCCCCCACGCCCCCCGTATACCCCCACCTTTAGAGTTTGCGTGCCTGTTTTGTGGAAGGCGAACTGGAGGAGGACGATGATGCGCAGGTGTTGCACTGTTCCAGAACAGGTCAAGACCAATGAACAATAATTGTCCCTTCACTCTGATTCCCCTCTGCTTATGCAATTTCAGCATCCTTGAATCATCCTCCTGTCGTTTCTATACTGTCAAACTACTAACTGTTTTCTCAAAGCAGCAAAACCATAATTTTGCCTATTCATCTTCCTATTTCAAGTTTCATCATGACAGATTGGATCACCTGCTCCCGCTTCCATCTGTCAAATATTCATGTGCCCTATGAAAGCATTCGAGATTATCAGTACGAGGAAACAGAACACTCCGTTCTCTGATAATCTCCCAGATAGCAACGAAACATAACCTAGCACTTGGCATTCAACCAGCTCATTAAATGTTATGACGCTTGCCAAGACAAATTTGGTTACGTGGCATGTTGAGAGTGCCCAGCTTGGAGCGGGGCTGTGCTTCATGCTTGTCATGAAAAGATGACTGTGAATCTTTGCTCCCCAGAGCACTTCACCATTGAACGAAAATGTTTGTGCTCTTTTCTCGGGATGCAGGCTATGCTGCCAAGACTGTATTTGATGCCCATTCCTATTTGCCCTGCAAAGCTTGGTATTGAGTCGAAAATTGAGATTATCTTACAGATTTCAGGGGCATTAAAATTTAACAAGACAGGTTGGGACTGGACACCCGTGTTTTTAAAACCAGGTAATCCTTAAAGGTTTCCTTTCCCCGAAGGATATCTGGGATCTTCTTGGTTCCTGTGGCATGCTGGCCATTTCCATGGCGATTTTCCTGACGCTAGCTCACTAATTCAATTACACGAGCTGGTGGGATTCTTTGTCACCATTTCTGGGTCTCTATTCGCTATCATAGCTGCTGCAGTACCATGTCTCATTCACACGATGGATAGCTGATACATTCCAATTATTGTCTTTATTTTCCATCCTCTGCCTGAGTGTTGCTCGTGTAGTGAACCGACAGTACAGACATCACTTCGGTGATGGACGAGTGTCGAGAATGAGAGTCAAAACCGTCAGCCCCCACTAGTTGGCATTCATGCAATACCCCGCTGAAGGAGCACTGATCTTTGAAGTGGATCAGAGACGCTGGTTGACCTTCTCTCACTCAGGGGTCCTGAAGTCAATTGCAGTATTACTCAACTCAAACTGGGAATGGATTATCTGATTTTCCTTGTCTCTGTGGCTCTGCCTTACACAGACATCAATACTCTTTTCACCAGACTGGCTTATTTGGCAACACTTCACCCCGTCACCCCACCAATGACAGCTTCGCATTCAACTGTGTGACGCTCAAACTCTGAAATTCTCTCTCTAATTGATTCCAGCTGCCTTTGATCTCTGAGATCCCCCCAATAAAATCTCTTTGACCAAGCAAAGTGACTTAATAGGCAAATTAGTACTGTCCTTGACAGGTGAAGAGAGGACCAAACAGATATCAAGAGGATGAAAGAGACAGGTAGGGCAAAATGCATATGATAGAAAGAGTGAGGAAGGCAAAGAGCCTGATAAGATTGGACAGACTGTAATTAAGTGAAAGAGTGTACGAGAGAGAAATGCACACATACAGAATGCGAATGACAAGGATAGATAAAAAATAAATAGACAGTGCCAGTGAAGCAATGAGTGACAGAGGCAAAGAGTGAATGAGAGTGATATATGGAAGAGAATTAGAGCGAACAATTGGGAAAGTTCACATCACTAAGCAATTATTTCAATTCTAACTTCTTCCAGGCTCTCCTTTATCAATGCATTGTAAATTCCCACTTTCACAGATAATCTTTCAGTCTTCATAATCCTCATTCACAATATGGCACAATGGAATATCTACTAACTTTCTGCTGTGCCTTTTGATAGTTTATGTTTTACAAGAAAACTTGCACAACTATCAACGTGGCATGTTTAGTCATGGAACCTTTGTTAATAAAATGAATAGAGCTTTGGCAACTTGTTATTATAACCTTATATCTTTAAGCCTTGGCATCATTCTGGTGAATTTGTGCTGTACCTCTTCCAAGGTGTGCACGTATATCTATATCTATATATATATGTATCATAAGATTATTAACACTAAGTTTTATTAAGACTCTTTTTTAGATTAGAGAGGCTGAAAAATGAAAACATGGGGCACGTTATAAATTGACGCCAGGTCGAAGGATCATGGGCAATGATTTCAGTGTATCTCAGTACGTCTCCATACACAGAAAATTAGCTGTCCATATATTAAACACTACCCGTGTCTCTCTGTCCATATGGAGATCTGTACCTTGACTGGAGAATCTAAGTACCTCTCATCCACAGAAATATATCTATGCACTGTCTTGAATCTCCCAGTTGCTCTCTATTCACAGGGCGATATCAGAGTTCTGAATGAAGTCTCTCAGTACCTCTCCAACCACAGTGAGATATCTATTCATTGACTTGTGTCTCCCAGGACCTCTCCGTTCACATGGATATATCTGTGTGCTGACTGAAGTCTCTCAGCACTTCGCCATGCACTAGGTGTTATCTATGTACTAAGTGGAGTCTTTCAGTATCTCTTCACCCACACTGACTGGAGTTTTTCAGTACCTCTCCATCCAGAGAAAGATCTTTGTGCTCCGACGGGAGTCTCGCAGTACATCTTCAACAACAGGGAGACAATTGTATGCTGCCTGATATCAATCAATTATTTGCACTCCTCAGGACTGATTGGTATATCCCATACCCTCTAACTCAAGAGGATAGCTTGACACTGACTCATGTCTCTGTCCCTCTCCCTCAGGGAGAGGTCTGCCAAATTACTGGTGTATTAGCCCCTCTCCCGCTACAAGATAAATGTACACGAATAGTAGTCTCACTGACTCCTGATCAGGGAGATATCTATGCACATGAGTTCACTCTCTGCCAGGGACATACCTGTGTCTCTATCGCCTTCTTTTCTTGGGAATACATCTATATACTGCTTGGTGTTTAGGCCCTTCTCCCTCAGTGATATATTCATACTGGTACATACGTTCCTGTCACTAAGGACGATATAAGCAACTGTTTGGTACCTCTCTGTCCCCTCTCACAGTGAATGCATACTAGTGTTTTAGACACTCTATCTTAGGAACAAAGCTGCACACTTTTTGTCATCTCTCAGTCAGGTGTCTCTCAATGAGATATATCCACACCGACTGGTGTATCTCAGCATCTCTCACTCTTTGGGATATGTCTGCACAATAACTGGAGTCTCTCAGCCTTCTTCCCTCAGCGACATATCTATGCACTAATTGAAATAGCACAAACTTTCATCTGTGAGATATGTGCACTAGTACTCCTGCTTTAGTTGTTTCCTGATCCTTCCCTTCCTCTAAGCAGAAAATGCTTCCTTTCATTTCCATCTCTTGCAGAATCATTGTTCCTCATCAGTACTCCTCACTCTCCTCCACCTCTCACCTTGATCACAGTTGTGTGGCTTCTTTCACGACATGTAATCTTAACTTCCCTGCCTCTGTAAATAAATAAGTAATCAAGAGGAGGTAACGAAACTACAAAAGGATTTTGAAAGGTTAAGTGAGTGCAGCAAAATTGGCAGTCGGAGTATATGTGAGAAAATGTGAACTTGTCCACTTTGGCAGGAAGAACAGAAAAGCAGTATACTATTTAAATGGAGAGAAATTTCAAAATTCGGCGATACAGAGGGATCTGGGAGTATGAACCACAAAAGGTTCGTAGCAAGACAAGTGGAATGTTGACGTTGAGAGCAAGGGGAATGGAGCATAAAAGAAGAGAAGTTTTATTGCACCTGCACAGTACCTTGGTTAGACCGCATCTGGAGTACTATGCACAGTTTTGTTCTGTTATTTAAAAGGGATGTAATTGCGTTGAAGCAGTTCAGAGAAGGTTCACTCGACTAACTCCGCTGATGAAGGGCTTACATTATGACGGACGTTTGATTAGGTTTGCCCTTTTCCCATTGAGGTTTAGAAGAATGAGAGGTGATCTTACTGATACAGATAAGATCCTGGTGTACTTGATAGAGTGGATGCAAGAAGGATGCCAGGGGGACGAGAAGTAGGGAAATCATTTTCAGAATAAATGGTCTCACTTTTAAGATGGAGATGAGAATTTTTTTTTTCCTGAAATGATCGCCACTCTGTGGAATTTTCTGCTTCAGAAAGCAAGGGAGGCTGTATCATTGCCTTTATTCAAGGCTGAGTTGGATAGATTTTTGATAGACCAGGGCGCCAAGGGCTCATAAGATCATAGTAAATAGAAGCAGGAGTAGGCCATTTGGCCCATCGAGTTTGTTTCGCTATTCAGACAAACCATGGCTCTAAGCCATTTATCCCACTATCCCCCTGCTCCTTGATGACGTTTGTATTCAGATATCTATCGATTTTTGTCTTGAACATGTTGAACGATGGAGCTTACACAGCTGTCAGGGGTAGAGAATTTCCTATATGCACCACGCTCCGAGTAAATAAATTCCTCTTCATCTTAGCCTTAAATGTTCTGCCCCTTAAACTGTTTCCTCTTGGCCTATACTCATCAGCCAGAGGAAACATCCTATCGACTTCCACTCTGTCACACCCTGTAATAATTTTGTAAGTTTCAATAAGATATCCTCTCATTCTTCTAATCCCTGGAGAAGACAGGCCCAGTTTCTGCAATCTCTTCTCATAAGACGATGCCGTCATGCCAGAGATTAGTCGGGTGAAACTCCGTTGCACTCTGTCTATGACTAGTTTCTCCTTGTTCTAGCTGTAGGCCGCAGGCTGCTTCCCTTCCATCGGCCATTTGCTCTGCCTGAAGAAGGAAAGCGGACCATGAGGGGTGACGGGGTGATGTCGGAGCCGGTGGCCTAGAAGAGGGAAGTGGCACGGACTACAGCTCGCTTGAGGAGGGATGGGGGTTGGTTGGGGGGAACTGGGGAGTGAGCAGCAAGAGAATGGGGTCGTGGGAGTGGGTGGTGGTAAGTGCTGTGAGTGGTTGTAGAGCAGGATGGGGCAGGGTTGGGAGTGAGCGGCCGGAGAGCAGGATGGCACTGAAACCTCACAGAATTAGAGAGAATGTGCAGCACTGTCACAGGTGCTGTCCCTCTGATAAGTCTTTAAACAGCGCAATACTCTCCACTTATTAAACATGTCCAATGTATGCTGCCATGCGTTGAAGTCGTTTTTCTGTGATAAATTCAGTAGCGCTATCTTTATTCCTGACTGAACGTCGCTCTCAGTGATGTTTAAGTGGATGAGGCTGCATTTATGCATGTGCTTCTACAGCGCAAATTAGTCATTGCATTATCAGAAAACGCAGCCTTTTCTTTACGGGTCTGAGGAGCCTTTTGCAAAATGGCTTCCGAAATCGGAGTGAGATTTTTTTAAATTCCCCACCCCCCACGCCCCCCGCACACCCCCACCTTTAGAGTTTGCGTGCCTGTTTTGTGGAAGGCGAACTGGAGGAGGACGATGATGCGCAGGTGTTGCACTGTTCCAGAACAGGTCAAGACCAATGAACAATAATTGTCCCTTCACTCTGATTCCCCTCTGCTTATGCAATTTCAGCATCCTTGAATCATCCTCCTGTCGTTTCTATACTGTCAAACTACTAACTGTTATCTCAAAGCAGCAAAACCATAATTTTGCCTAATCATCTTCCTATTTCAAGTTTCATTATGACAGATTGGATCACCTGCTCCTGCTTCCATCTGTCAAATATTCATGTGCCCTATGAAAGCATTCGAGATTATCAGTACGAGGAAACAGAACACTCCGTTCTCTGATAATCTCCCAGATAGCAACGAAACATAACTTCGCACTTGGCATTCAACCAGCTCATTAAATGTTATGACGCTTGCCAAGACAAATTTGGTTACGTGGCATGTTGAGAGTGCCCAGCTTGGAGCGGGGCTGTGCTTCATGCTTGTCATGAAAAGATGACTGTGAATCTTTGCTCCCCAGAGCACTTCACCATTGAACGAAAATGTTTGTGCTCTTTTCTCGGGATGCAGGCTACGCTGCCAAGACTGTATTTGATGCCCATTCCTATTTGCCCTGCAAAGCTTGGTATTGAGTCGAAAATTGAGATTATCTTACAGATTTCAGGGGCATTAAAATTTAACAAGACAGGTTGGGACTGGATACCCGTGTGTTTAAAACCAGGTAATCCTTAAAGGTTTCCTTTCCCCGAAGGATATCTGGGATCTTCTTGGTTCCTGTGGCATGCTGGCCATTTCCATGGCGATTTTCCTGACGCTAGCTCACTAATTCAATTACACGAGCTGGTGGGATTCTTTGTCACCATTTCTGGGTCTCTATTCGCTATCATAGCTGCTGCAGTACCATGTCTCATTCACACGATGGATAGCTGATACATTCCAATTATTGTCTTTATTTTCCATCCTCTGCCTGAGTGTTGCTCGTGTAGTGAACCGACAGTACATACATCACTTCGGTGATGGACGAGTGTCGAGAATGAGAGTCAAAACCGTCAGCCCCCACTAGTTGGCATTCATGCAATACCCCGCTGAAGGAGCACTGATCTTTGAAGTGGATCAGAGACGCTGGTTGACCTTCTCTCACTCAGGGGTCCTGAAGTCAATTGCAGTATTACTCAACTCAAACTGGGAATGGATTCTCTGATTTTCCTTGTCTCTGTGGCTCTGCCTTACACAGACATCAATACTCTTTTCACCAGACTGGCTTATTTGGCAACACTTCACCCCGTCACCCCACCAATGACAGCTTCGCATTCAACTGTGTGACGCTCAAACTCTGAAATTCTCTCTCTAATTGATTCCAGCTGCCTTTGATCTCTGAGATCCCCCCAATAAAATCTCTTTGACCAAGCAAAGTGACTTAATAGGCAAATTAGTACTGTCCTTGACAGGTGAAGAGAGGACCAAACAGATATCAAGAGGATGAAAGAGACAGGTAGGGCAAAATGCATATGATAGAAAGAGTGAGGAAGGCAAAGAGCCTGATAAGATTGGACAGACTGTAATTAAGTGAAAGAGTGTACGAGAGAGAAATGCACACATACAGAATGCGAATGACAAGGATAGATAAAAAATAAATAGACAGTGCCAGTGAAGCAATGAGTGACAGAGGCAAAGAGTGAATGAGAGTGATATATGGAAGAGAATTAGAGCGAACAATTGGGAAAGTTCACATCACTAAGCAATTATTTCAATTCTAACTTCTTCCAGGCTCTCCTTTATCAATGCATTGTAAATTCCCACTTTCACAGATAATCTTTCAGTCTTCATAATCCTCATTCACAATATGGCACAATGGAATATCTACTAACTTTCTGCTGTGCCTTTTGATAGTTTATGTTTTACAAGAAAACTTGCACAACTATCAACGTGGCATGTTTAGTCATGGAACCTTTGTTAATAAAATGAATAGAGCTTTGGCAACTTGTTATTATAACCTTATATCTTTAAGCCTTGGCATCATTCTGGTGAATTTGTGCTGTACCTCTTCCAAGGTGTGCACGTATATCTATATCTATATATATATGTATCATAAGATTATTAACACTAAGTTTTATTAAGACTCTTTTTTAGATTAGAGAGGCTGAAAAATGAAAACATGGGGCACGTTATAAATTGACGCCAGGTCGAAGGATCATGGGCAATGATTTCAGTGTATCTCAGTACGTCTCCATACACAGAAAATTAGCTGTCCATATATTAAACACTACCCGTGTCTCTCTGTCCATATGGAGATCTGTACCTTGACTGGAGAATCTAAGTACCTCTCATCCACAGAAATATATCTATGCACTGTCTTGAATCTCCCAGTTGCTCTCTATTCACAGGGCGATATCAGAGTTCTGAATGAAGTCTCTCAGTACCTCTCCAACCACAGTGAGATATCTATTCATTGACTTGTGTCTCCCAGGACCTCTCCGTTCACATGGATATATCTGTGTGCTGACTGAAGTCTCTCAGCACTTCGCCATGCACTAGGTGTTATCTATGTACTAAGTGGAGTCTTTCAGTATCTCTTCACCCACACTGACTGGAGTTTTTCAGTACCTCTCCATCCAGAGAAAGATCTTTGTGCTCCGACGGGAGTCTCGCAGTACATCTTCAACAACAGGGAGACAATTGTATGCTGCCTGATATCAATCAATTATTTGCACTCCTCAGGACTGATTGGTATATCCCATACCCTCTAACTCAAGAGGATAGCTTGACACTGACTCATGTCTCTGTCCCTCTCCCTCAGGGAGAGGTCCGCCAAATTACTGGTGTATTAGCCCCTCTCCCGCTACAAGATAAATGTACACGAATAGTAGTCTCACTGACTCCTGATCAGGGAGATATCTATGCACATGAGTTCACTCTCTGCCAGGGACATACCTGTGTCTCTATCGCCTTCTTTTCTTGGGAATACATCTATATACTGCTTGGTGTTTAGGCCCTTCTCCCTCAGTGATATATTCATACTGGTACATACGTTCCTGTCACTAAGGACGATATAAGCAACTGTTTGGTACCTCTCTGTCCCCTCTCACAGTGAATGCATACTAGTGTTTTAGACACTCTATCTTAGGAACAAAGTTGCACACTTTTTGTCATCTCTCAGTCAGGTGTCTCTCAATGAGATATATCCACACCGACTGGTGTATCTCAGCATCTCTCACTCTTTGGGATATGTCTGCACAATAACTGGAGTCTCTCAGCCTTCTTCCCTCAGCGACATATCTATGCACTAATTGAAATAGCACAAACTTTCATCTGTGAGATATGTGCACTAGTACTCCTGCTTTAGTTGTTTCCTGATCCTTCCCTTCCTCTAAGCAGAAAATGCTTCCTTTCATTTCCATCTCTTGCAGAATCATTGTTCCTCATCAGTACTCCTCACTCTCCTCCACCTCTCACCTTGATCACAGTTGTGTGGCTTCTTTCACGACATGTAATCTTAACTTCCCTGCCTCTGTAAATAAATAAGTAATCAAGAGGAGGTAACGAAACTACAAAAGGATTTTGAAAGGTTAAGTGAGTGCAGCAAAATTGGCAGTCGGAGTATATGTGAGAAAATGTGAACTTGTCCACTTTGGCAGGAAGAACAGAAAAGCAGTATACTATTTAAATGGAGAGAAATTTCAAAATTCGGCGATACAGAGGGATCTGGGAGTATGAACCACAAAAGGTTCGTAGCAAGGCAAGTGGAATGTTGACGTTGAGAGCAAGGGGAATGGAGCATAAAAGAAGAGAAGTTTTATTGCACCTGCACAGTACCTTGGTTAGACCGCATCTGGAGTACTATGCACAGTTTTGTTCTGTTATTTAAAAGGGATGTAATTGCGTTGAAGCAGTTCAGAGAAGGTTCACTCGACTAACTCCGCTGATGAAGGGCTTACATTATGACGGACGTTTGATTAGGTTGGCCCTTTTCCCATTGAGGTTTAGAAGAATGAGAGGTGATCTTACTGATACAGATAAGATCCTGGTGTACTTGATAGAGTGGATGCAAGAAGGATGCCAGGGGGACGAGAAGTAGGGAAATCATTTTCAGAATAAATGGTCTCACTTTTAAGATGGAGATGAGAATTTTTTTTTTCCTGAAATGATCGCCACTCTGTGGAATTTTCTGCTTCAGAAAGCAAGGGAGGCTGTATCATTGCCTTTATTCAAGGCTGAGTTGGATAGATTTTTGATAGACCAGGGCGCCAAGGGCTCATAAGATCATAGTAAATAGAAGCAGGAGTAGGCCATTTGGCCCATCGAGTTTGTTTCGCTATTCAGACAAACCATGGCTCTAAGCCATTTATCCCACTATCCCCCTGCTCCTTGATGACGTTTGTATTCAGATATCTATCGATTTTTGTCTTGAACATGTTGAACGATGGAGCTTACACAGCTGTCAGGGGTAGAGAATTTCCTATATGCACCACGCTCCGAGTAAATAAATTCCTCTTCATCTTAGCCTTAAATGTTCTGCCCCTTAAACTGTTTCCTCTTGGCCTATACTCATCAGCCAGAGGAAACATCCTATCGACTTCCACTCTGTCACACCCTGTAATAATTTTGTAAGTTTCAATAAGATATCCTCTCATTCTTCTAATCCCTGGAGAAGACAGGCCCAGTTTCTGCAATCTCTTCTCATAAGACGATGCCGTCATGCCAGAGATTAGTCGGGTGAAACTCCGTTGCACTCTGTCTATGACTAGTTTCTCCTTGTTCTAGCTGTAGGCCGCAGGCTGCTTCCCTTCCATCGGCCATTTGCTCTGCCTGAAGAAGGAAAGCGGACCATGAGGGGTGACGGGGTGATGTCGGAGCCGGTGGCCTAGAAGAGGGAAGTGGCACGGACTACAGCTCGCTTGAGGAGGGATGGGGGTTGGTTGGGGGGAACTGGGGAGTGAGCAGCAAGAGAATGGGGTCGTGGGAGTGGGTGGTGGTAAGTGGTGTGAGTGGTTGTAGAGCAGGATGGGGCAGGGTTGGGAGTGAGCGGCCGGAGAGCAGGATGGCACTGAAACCTCACAGAATTAGAGAGAATGTGCAGCACTGTCACAGGTGCTGTCCCTCTGATAAGTCTTTAAACAGCGCAATACTCTCCACTTATTAAACATGTCCAATGTATGCTGCCATGCGTTGAAGTCGTTTTTCTGTGATAAATTCAGTAGCGCTATCTTTATTCCTGACTGAACGTCGCTCTCAGTGATGTTTAAGTGGATGAGGCTGCATTTATGCATGTGCTTCTACAGCGCAAATTAGTCATTGCATTATCAGAAAACGCAGCCTTTTCTTTACGGGTCTGAGGAGCCTTTTGCAAAATGGCTTCCGAAATCGGAGTGAGATTTTTTTAAATTCCCCACCCCCCACGCCCCCCGCACACCCCCACCTTTAGAGTTTGCGTGCCTGTTTTGTGGAAGGCGAACTGGAGGAGGACGATGATGCGCAGGTGTTGCACTGTTCCAGAACAGGTCAAGACCAATGAACAATAATTGTCCCTTCACTCTGATTCCCCTCTGCTTATGCAATTTCAGCATCCTTGAATCATCCACCTGTCGTTTCTATACTGTCAAACTACTAACTGTTATCTCAAAGCAGCAAAACCATAATTTTGCCTAATCATCTTCCTATTTCAAGTTTCATTATGACAGATTGGATCACCTGCTCCTGCTTCCATCTGTCAAATATTCATGTGCCCTATGAAAGCATTCGAGATTATCAGTACGAGGAAACAGAACACTCTGTTCTCTGATAATCTCCCAGATAGCAACGAAACATAACTTCGCACTTGGCATTCAACCAGCTCATTAAATGTTATGACGCTTGCCAAGACAAATTTGGTTACGTGGCATGTTGAGAGTGCCCAGCTTGGAGCGGGGCTGTGCTTCATGCTTGTCATGAAAAGATGACTGTGAATCTTTGCTCCCCAGAGCACTTCACCATTGAACGAAAATGTTTGTGCTCTTTTCTCGGGATGCAGGCTATGCTGCCAAGACTGTATTTGATGCCCATTCCTATTTGCCCTGCAAAGCTTGGTATTGAGTCGAAAATTGAGATTATCTTACAGATTTCAGGGGCATTAAAATTTAACAAGACAGGTTGGGACTGGATACCCGTGTGTTTAAAACCAGGTAATCCTTAAAGGTTTCCTTTCCCCGAAGGATATCTGGGATCTTCTTGGTTCCTGTGGCACGCTGGCCATTTCCATGGCGATTTTCCTGACGCTAGCTCACTAATTCAATTACACGAGCTGGTGGGATTCTTTGTCACCATTTCTGGGTCTCTATTCGCTATCATAGCTGCTGCAGTACCATGTCTCATTCACACGATGGATAGCTGATACATTCCAATTATTGTCTTTATTTTCCATCCTCTGCCTGAGTGTTGCTCGTGTAGTGAACCGACAGTACATACATCACTTCGGTGATGGACGAGTGTCGAGAATGAGAGTCAAAACCGTCAGCCCCCACTAGTTGGCATTCATGCAATACCCCGCTGAAGGAGCACTGATCTTTGATATGGATCAGAGACGCTGGTTGACGTTCTCTCACTCAGGGGTCCTGAAGTCAATTGCAGTATTACTCAACTCAAACTGGGAATGGATTATCTGATTTTCCTTGTCTCTGTGGCTCTGCCTTACACAGACCTCAATACTCTTTTCACCAGACTGGCTTATTTGGCAACACTTCACCCCATCACCCCACCAATGACAGCTTCGCATTCAACTGTGTGATGCTCAAACTCTGAAATTCTCTCTCTAATTGATTCCAGCTGCCTTTGATCTCTGAGATCCCCCCAATAAAAAACTCTTTGACCAAGCAAAGTGACTTAATAGGCAAATTAGTACAGTCCTTGACAGGTGAAGAGAGGACCAAACAGATATCAAGAGGATGAAAGAGACAGGTAGGGCAAAATGCATATGATAGAAAGAGTGAGGAAGGCAAAGAGCCTGATAAGATTGGACAGACTGTAATTAAGTGAAGGAGTGCACGAGAGAGAAATGCACACATACAGAATGCGAATGACAAGGATAGATAAAAAATAAATAGACAGTGCCAGTGAAGCAATGAGTGACAGAGGCAAAGAGTGAATGAGAGTTATAGATGGAAGAGAATTAGAGTGAACAATTGGGAAAGTTCACATCACTAAGCAATTATTTCAATTCTAACTTCTTCCAGGCTCTCCTTTATCAATGCATTGTAAATTCCCACTTTCACAGATAATCTTTCAGTCTTCATAATCCTCATTCACAATATGGCACAATGGAATATCTACTAACTTTCTGCTGTGCCTTTTGATAGTTTATGTTTTACAAGAAAACTTGCACAACTATCAACGTGGCATGTTTAGTCATGGAACCTTTGTTAATAAAATGAATAGAGCTTTGGCAACTTGTTATTATAACCTTATATCTTGAAGCCTTGGCATCATTCTGGTGAATTTGTGCTGTACCTCTTCCAAGGTGTGCACGTATATCTATATCTATATATATGTATCATAAGATTATTAACACTAAGTTTTATTAAGACTCTTTTTTAGATTAGTGAGGCTGAAAAATGAAAACATGGGGCACCTTATAAATTGACGCCAGGTAGAAGGATCATGGGCAATGATTTCAGGCTTTAAATCTCTTAGCTAAAAAGCTAAGCCCTTGTAGAAAATTCAAATTGCATGTGTAAGCTAAAAGAGCAGATATGCTGGGGACTGTCTGAGAGAGAAGAGACCATGGCATGTAGCAGCTCGAGATAAGAGGAAGTAGAACAATGTTAAATATGGAGAACTTACGGGGTCATGTTCAGGTTAATACCGTTAACGTGGAATGTAAATGATTGATCGAGAAAAGCATGCACAGGGCATGAACAACAAGGGGTGGGCATGAATGGGCTCTTTAGTCGTTTAAATGGATAAAAGGCAGGATAAAACAGACGCTCCATATCGAGCCAGGGCAGTGGAGCAGAACCAGACTCTTGAAGACAAGATTCAAAAGGAAAACAGAAAGATTGAGGTAAACAAAATTATGAGGGGCTTTGATAGGATAGATAGGAAGAACATTTTTCCCTTGACAGAGGGGTCAATAAGCAGGGGGCATAGATTTTACGGAAGGTGCAGGAGGTTTAGAGTTCTATCTACCCACTTTTTTCCGAGGGCACTTTTCCACAAGTTCACAATTAAATTCAGTTCTCTAGATGAACTATGGGCAATTCTTCGTAAAACTGAAGCAACACATCCTTGCATTTGGATTCCAACCAGTTAAGTGACTTAAATTTGGGAGCCATGATTGGGAAATTTGCTTATGACACAATAGTTGACCGTGTGGTTGATAATGAAGAAGATAGCTGTAGACTCCAGAATTAATTCAATGGTTTAGTTGAGTGGGCGGAAATGTGGTAATTGGAATTGAATCCAAAGAAGTGTGAGGCTATGCATTTAGGTAGGGCAAACGAAGCGAGGGAATATAGAAAAAAATGCAAGACTATTGAGAGGGGTGGAAGAAGTGAGAGAACTTGGAGTGCATGCCCACAGATGCCTGAAGGTGACAGGGTAAGTAGATAAATTGGTGAAGAATACTTTCCTTTATTGGCCAAGGTATAGAATACAAAAGCAGGGATGTAATGCTGAAACTGTATAAAACACTGGTTGGGCCACAGCTGGAGTATTGCGTACAGCTCTGTTTACCACATTACAAAAGGACATAATTGCTCTGGAGAGAGGACAGAGAAGATTTGCAAGAATGTTGCCAGGGATTGAAAATGGCAACTATGAGGTTCGATTGGATCATTTCGGTTTGTTTTCCTTCGAACTTAGGAGGCTGAGGGAGACTTAATTGAGGTGTACACAACTTTCAAGCACCTAGATAGAGTAAACAGGAAGGACACGTTTCCCATAGCAGACAGTCAATTACCAGGGGGAACATATTTAAGGTGATTGGCAGAAGGATTAGAGTGGACATGAGGAAAAACGTTTTCACCCACAGCATGGTGTTTGCCCAGAATACATTGCCAGGAATGGTGGCGGAGGCTGAAACCTTCAACTCATTTAAAAGGTACCTAGGCATGCACCTGAAGTGCTGCAACCTGCAATGCTATGGACCAGGTGCTGGAAGGTGGGAATAGATTGGGCAGCTACATTTCTCGGCCGGCACAGACACGATGGGCTGAATGGCCTCCTTCTGTGATGTAAGTTTTCACTGGTTATAACGTTCTGTGATGCTTTAGCTTTGAATCTTGTGGACTCAAATCAACTAGAGTTTGGAAAATGTTGAAATATGCCAGAATAGCTGAAACCCATAAAAAAAAACAAATAAATATATCCACCAAATATTTAAAAAAAATGCGTTGCAGATAAATCAGGAAATGAAAAAAAAACACATTTATTACAAAAGAGAATATAATCTTGGGGCACCACTGGAGACCATTCATCCACCAAAGACAGCTACAAACACAAAGCAAGCCCTTTTGATTCCAATATTACACAATATAACATTGGTAAATCGCCTGATGTTCCCCTGTGCTTCGCATTACTAGAAACCATGGTCAATCATTAACAAGCACATTCAACATGAGAAACTCTGTAAAGCAAATGCACAAAGCCACAGATGATTGAGTGGAATAGCTTATCTGATGACCTGTTACTGCCAGAAGTTTAGACTTTGAGAAAACAAGTAAATACAGAATATAGTAATTATAGATAAGATGTGAAGGCAGTTTTTTGGCTGGAAGTTAAAGCACACAAGTTCACAGCATGGAAGGTGGTTTTAGTGTTTTTGCTGGAGCATATCAGAATTATACCCACAGCCATACACTCTGCCCAGAACCCGGTATCATCCTCTGTTGCATAAGTTATCCAATTTTTTTTTTCAAGGATGCCTTCATCTCTGTCGTTACCTCTCCCTGTGGCAAAGCATTTAATGTTATATCAATTTTCGTCTCATTCTCAGCGACAATTTTGAATTGGCACTGAAAGCACTCCAAAATCTGAAATCTGTGTCCCCTACTCTTGCATCATCAGCGAATGGGAACAGGTTTTTTGTTTAATTTACCTAAACATGTTATAATCTTGTACACCAGGATCAAATTTCCCCTTCTACCTCCTTTGCACCAAGGAGAACAATCACAGATTCTCCATCCTAACATGTATATGAAATAACTCAGCTCTGGACCCATTATCGTAAATCTCCTTTGCATTCTGTCAAGGACTCTCACATCTTCATCAAGTGTGTGAGCAGAACTAGAAACAATTCTTCAGTAGTGCCAAACTAGAGTTTTCTAAATGTTCAGTGTAAGTTTCTTACTTTTGTACACAATACGTTTACCGATGAAAAAAAAAGATTCAATATGCTTTGTGAACTGCTCTCTAAATATGTGCTCTTACCTTCAAGGATTTATGCACATAAACTCCCAGATTCTATCCTTGCATACATTTTAGTATTTGATTCTGCATTGTCTCTCCCTATCCCGACCCCTGTGCCAGGATACATCACATGGCGATATATAATTAGAGGAGTCTAGGCCTCCTCCTGCCTCTTTGTTAACTCAGGATTAAATTCCGTCTGCCACATATCTGGCAATTCTGTTAGCCTATTTATGCCCCGTTGCAGTCAATTTGTATCACCCTCGCTGCTTGTCAAACATCCAAGATGGATGTATTCTTGAAAATAAAGGAATTGACTCTGTAGTCCAATATCCTAGCAATTAATATACATAAAATGAAACAGTGGCCTAGTACTGATCCTTGGGGAAGACCGCTGTCTACCTTCCTCCAGGCTGAAGAACAAATAATTACCAGAACTTTTTGTTTCCTGTAGTTGGGCATTTTAAAAAATACAAGCTGAAGTTGACTCGCCTCTTCCATGAGCCTCAATTTTGTGGTACTTTGTCAAAAACTGTCTTAAATCCATATACACAACATCCACTGCATTCCCTTCATCGGAGTTTCAATTAGATTAATCAAACACGGTGTGCCTTTTACAAATCCGTGCTCGCTATTCTTAATTCACTCAGAACGATCCAAGTGCCTGTTAACTCTTTACTTGATTATTGTTCCGAAAACGTTACCCACCACTGATGTTAAACTGGCCGACCTCTAGGTACTAGGAAGGTCCGTTCACACTTACATGAATAAGTGTGTCATTTTTCCACGTCCCACACTGTGGAACATCCCCTGTATCTAGGGAAGATTGCAAGATTCGGAAAAGCCCTTCTGCTATCTTCACCCCACTCTCCCTCCACGCCCCACCCTAGTTTGCTTAGCAACCTGGGTTGCAAGCCATCCAGAGAAGGCGACCTTTCCTTTTTAAGCTTGTCAGCCTTCCCTGTACATCGTGCCCAGAAATTCTCACTCCATTCTTTCTCTCTACTATCTCAGCTTGTATCCAAATTTTGACAGCATCTTCATCCTCATTAAACTCTGGTACAAAGGTCTTATTAAGTATTTTACAGTTGTCCTGCTCCTCTAATTATATAGCATCATGTTTGTCCCTAATATGTACCTGCTGGTCGAAGAATTTTGTTTTCCCTTTTATGGCAACTATCTTTCTAATCTCATATTTTCTCTTTGCCAGTCTTATTTTCCTCCTCAATTTCCCTCTCAACCTTTTGTACTTGGCCTGGTTCTGACTCAAAGAATTCACTCCTTTTTGTTTCATCATATTCTCTATCTCCCTTGTCATCCACGAAACGATGAACTTGGTTCATCTACTTTTCTGCCTTGTTGGAATACAGCTAGGCTGCACCTGAAACATCTCCACCTTAAAGATCACCCGTTTTTCTGTCGCAGTTTTTCTTTCTGTCAGTCTTTGGTTCCTTTTTAGCCTGGCTAGATCCACTCTCATTCCATTCAGGTTAGCCCTCTTGAAATTTAACAAGTCTACTTTCGATAGTTCCTTGCTCTTCCCCATTATTAAGCTCAATCTTGTGAAACAATAATCAACCTTACCCAAGCATTCCCTCACAGACATTTGGTCCTCTTGATCCACCTCATTCCACAGCACCAGATGCCCTAATACCTCCTTCCTCGTTGGACCATGAATGAACTTGCGAAGGATATTTTCCTGAACACATTTCTGAAATTCATCGCCATCCTTACCCTTTATTCTAACATTATCAAATTTGATATTTGTGCAATTGAAGCCCTGCAATATCATTACTCTTTTGTTCTTATACATTTCTGTGATTTCCATGCAGATTATTCCCTCTCTCTCTCTCACACACATACACAAAGAAACAGACACACAAACACAAACACACAACATGTCTAGGCCGATAGAATACCCCCTGTGGCGTGATCATAACTTACTTGCTTCTCAGCTCAACCAAAATGATTCCGTTTTTGCCCCCAAATGGGGACACTTTGCCTCTTAGTGTCATTCCTAATCATTGCCTTAACTCTACCTCCCTTTTTTCCTTCCTGACTTTTTGCAACACTTTGTATCCTTGAACATTGAATGCTCAGCCTTCACCATTGCTACTCGATCATATGCCTGCATGGCTACTTGTGCGCGGAGCTCACCAACCTCATCTTCCTCATAGCTGTCAATACTCCCACATTTGGTGCCATCAGCAAATTTTGAAATTACGCATTGCACACCCAAGTTTAGATCATTAATGAAGATCAAGAAGATCAAGATATAGCTGTTGGGGTGAAAAGGATCAAAGGATATGGGAGGGAAAGCCGGAACAGGTTACTGAGTTGGATGATCAGCCATGATCATAATGAATGGCGGAGCAGGCTCGAAGGACCGAATGGCTTACTCCTGCTCCTATTTTCTATGTTTCTATGTTGTCCATGTCTGTCCTGATGTCATGGGGCTTCATGGAATCCAGAGTCGATACTGTGGACTCCCAGGGCTACCCCCGTCCCTCCCTTAGATGACTGTGCTGTCACTTCTGTTGGGTCTGCCATGCAGATAGGGCACAACTTACCCGAAGATGGTGATAGTGGGGTCTGGGAAATTGACTGTGAGGTATGATTTGGTGAGTATGACTATCGTAGGCTGTTGCTGGACTCGTGGGTGGCACGCGTTTTGCTACCAATTAAGTATAGCATTCACTTGTGCAAGTTACTGATGTATCTGCCTTGAACGGGCTTTCAGGCATTGGTCCATTTCCTAAGTACTTGCTTCATATAAAATGTATCCTCATCAATCTCTAGCTCTTTTGCTTATTATCTTAGATAATTGTCTTTTGGCTATCTAACCTGGTTCCACTGATTCCAGTGGAAAGTAGTTTTCATTATTTGCTCTATGTAAACTCATCATAATTTTGAATATTTCCATTAAATCTATTATTTAATGCCAATGATCTAAGCAGAACAGCCCTTATTACTCTTGTCTCCCTCATCAACTGTTGATGCAATTTGATCATTGTGTCTGAAGATAGAACTAAGTATCTTAAAAAACAATGAACATTGTAGCCTTGTTAATATTAAATGATTTCTATGTTATTTAATTCATCTTATTGCAAAACGATTGCTAAAAAATATATTATTTTTCGCATGCATGTGAAAAGAGATGGTAAAGTCAAGCTGTTTTGCTTAGAGTTGTTCTCAAGTTATCATTCATAGCAGGACTGAAAAAAGGTCTAAACCCTGAAAACCTGCAACCCAAGAAGATTTGGAGGTTCTACATCCCGCCCAGAGACACAGCAACCTTTCAGCCCGTGCCAGAGCAAACTAATACACATTTCATCCCTTGATGCTGATGGATGCTACCCCACTGACACATGGCCAACATTCACAAAAGCTTAATTAAATATGGTATAGAGAGATCAGATTCAAAGGTCAGATTAATTTCTGCATTCCCCACTCAATGGTGGTCTTCGAGTCTGAAGAGACCCGATCGTGTGGAGATATGATAGAAGTGTTTAAATGCATGAAATGGTGGGATAGGGTAAATTGATTGTGTCAGTTTCCGGCAATGGAGGTGCCAAGAACCTAATGTTATAATGTTACAACCTAGGTGGGAGTAGTGCACTGTTTATTCGAGTCCCACTTCTGGAAAGATCACAACATATATTTAAACTTCCCTACTTACCGATGCAGTCAATCATATACTCTATTTATCCCAGAATAAAACACTCTAACCCGATTCCGTTAGTGAACATCAAAATTGTCAGCTTTTCAAAAATAAAATAGGTCTTAACCAGTAATGAACTAAAACATAAAACACGCAGACGAAGACTTTAAAGTTCCCTTTTTCCCCAACAGAGTGATTCCTGAAAACGCGGCCGTCCACGGGCGTCATCAGACTGTTATGATGTGCACATGCGCAAATTGGCTGCTGCTCTCTGCACATGTGCCGCGTTCCATATTGCCGGGGCTGGTTGGATCATGCGCATATGACGCCATCATGTAAGGTGGGGAAGCAGGGATTGCGTGTGGGGGAAGCACGGAGAGAGCACCCCCACCCCGGCCACTGACTGCAGGCCGCTAGCTCCCCGCTTTTCCCCACTCCGCCCGCTGTATCTCCCACTTCCACTCGCACCCCGCCCGCTCGCTTCCCACTTCCCACTTCCCCAGCCCGCTCTCTCCCCGTTTTCCCCGGCCACACTCCTCCCTCTTCCCCCACCCACTCTCTCGGACCACTGTGTGCTGCCATGGGTTTAGTTGCCTTGCTGTGATAATTTGAGCAGCGCCATCTTTAGTCCTGGTAGCTGTCTGGACATCGCAGTCTGTGACGTAATAGCGGAAAAGGCTACATTTGCGGATGTGTCAGTGCAGCGCCATCTTTTGGTTGCCTTGTCAGCAAATGCAGTCTTCATCTTAACACCTCACATTCGTACAGACACACTTACACGCAACCGTTGACTGGAAAATTAAAAGGGATGTATGTTCAGAGCTCTGTTATAGACAGCAAAAACACTTCAGCTGAATACTTGCTTATTCTTGAAGAAATCAGCAGTTGCAGTATGTAGTGTTCCAATACTGGCATAAAGTCTGGCCTCTGAATACACGTAGATGGGTCACTGGGATCATTTAGAACAGTTCTTCTCAGGCTGTGTTGAGATGAATTTAGCATGCTTTTCTTCAATGACAGGAACCGAATGATTTAACACAATGGACTTCACAGAGTATTTGACAGAAGTGCAAGAAAGCTGATCTGGGTTATAATCTCCTCTCCTTCCTTGGGAATTCCCCTTTCCTTCTGCAGGTTTGAGCTTTAAACATACTGCAAAAATCTGGCCTCCTTGTCCCTGACAGTTCTTCAGAAGCAGTCTAGGTTTCTCTCCTCCAGAAGCTTTGGGTGGGACAGTGGTGCAGTGGTTAGCACCACAGCTTCAAGGACCCATGTTCGATTCTGTGTTCTGCGTGTGCAGAGTTTGTAAGTTCTACCTGTGACCGCGTGGGTTTTTGCTGGGTGCTCTGTTTTCCTTCCACAGCCAAAAACATGCAGGTTGATAGGTAAATTGGCCATTGTAAATTGCACCTAGTGCAGATAGGTAGTAAGGAATATAGGGTTACTGCAGGGTTAGTATAAATGGGTGGTTGTTGGTCGGCACAGACGCAGTAGTGCTGTATCTCTAAATAAAACTAAAATGAGCCGACTGACATGACAACCAGAAGCTTGACAGTTTGCTGCTCTCTCAGGTATGTGCTGCTGCTCCCGGGCTTGTCCTATCAGAGGTGTGTGACTGCCTTCTCTGCCCACATCTTATCCAGTTATCAGGGCTGAAAAAATACTAATCCAACATTTCTTCAGTTTGACTATGAATTCCTCAAAAATATTTAACAGAGGACAGAAGCACGTTCATAAAATGGATTCAGGATTTAATGTTAGAGATATGCAGAAGAAATATATTTAAATGGATAGACTGCATAATTCACTTCCAGGGCTGGAAGGTGATGACGATGTTTTGTCAATATTGAGGATCTCATATCTCCTCGGATGAAGAAAAGCAACTGAATGGATATTGGGACATGGCAGGTAAATCTGATTAGGTCTACCGCCTCTTCTGAGGGTACACATGGACCTAGATGGTTTGATTCAAATGCCATATATCCATGTTGCAACTTCTATGTATTAAAATGCACTTGGCTGTAAAGCTCTTTGGGAGGTTCTCATGCCATGTAATGGTCTACCTAAATGTAATTATTTTCTTTAGCCATCAATGCACTGAGCTCATGAAATATTACAGTAGATTTCACAATGGATATCACAATTTCTGATTTCTTTCTCATAGGCAATAAAGTATGAATGCCACAAACCACTAAACACATACTAATCTGAAAATGATGTCACTTCATGAGTGGAAACATTAAACATGGGAGAACGTTTAATTAAAAAGAGCTTGCTTTTATAATTTCAGGACATCCAGAAACTTCACAGCAAACAATATGTTTGAAGTATGGTAACTGTTGCATACTGTTGAAGGTAAATATACCAAAAAATTTACACACAGCATATTCCCACAGACAGAAATGGAATGGATGTGTCCAATTAGATTATAATTTTTGTAGTTTGAGGCCTAATCGTTTTCCTGGTATCCTTCTCGTCGTAATGTGGCATAGTTGGTACCAAGCCACACAGGCACACTCAGTTTAAAGCCTCGTGTGAAGGGAAGCAACACTGAGAATGCAGTATTATCGTAGAAATTCACTGTTTAGTCAGCGTGAGTTATCTGCTCAAGTCTTTGGAATGAATCTTTTTGAAGGAACCCATGAACTAAACTGACACAGGTGCGCAATTTTCGGGAAAAAAGAGCCATGGACTTATAAATGATCATCAATTGAGCCTTCGAGTCCTCGTGGACACCCTGAAGAAGGAAAGCCTCTTCACTCTGGGCCAATCTGAAAGGAAGACCAAATAATTTAGAGAGATCCTGAAGTATGGACCAGCTGTAGCATATTGTAAAGGCAAGATGAAGCACAGACGTGTAAATTTGATATATTACCAAAGCAGGAACAGGATCTAAGTGTCTAAGGGTATACATTGGGAATTGACCAGTCCAAACACATTACCCAGTTCACAGTAAACTGATTGCATCCCCAAAATTCCACTTTAGCTTTTGTTACTTTTTTGTATTTTGCATTTTAACATAATTGCTTTTCCTTCAGGCTGTCAAAGGGAATTATAAAATTGGTCTTAGGATTTGAAGGGACACAGGAGGAAGCTTGTAAATATTTCGTCCTTTGAGCCATGTATCTTCTATATTCAGTCATGCTGGGCACTCTCAGGCGATGGTCCAACTGCTTTTTAAAGAGCGTTCTGTACTCTGTAAGCTTCACACTTCCTCTAGGATCATAAGCTATGAACGATGTTTTCCAACATCTCTTCAATAACATTCCTGAAAGCCTTTTTATCTTTGAAGTCCAGTATGCATGTGAGCCATGAAAATATTTGGGGTGCAAACAAACATTTTCAGGGCTTGTTGCCTATGCAATCTGTTACTGGGCATTGATTGGATAAAAAGGATGTGACCATATATTTAGACATTCACAACCTCAGGATGTGCAAGAGTTTCCACAGGTAATGAGGTACATTTTGACATGTAGTCACTTCTGTAATTTGGTGAAATAAAACAGATAATTTTACCACAGCAAGTATTCACATCAATTACGTGGCAACAGTCCAATTTTAAATTAATCGACCTCGAAGGAATGGGGTCGTTTGGTGGGTCGGATTGCCGTTTTGCATGACGTTTCAGTTTACTTTCCTTTTAGTTTAGTTTAGAGATACAGCACTGAAACAGGCCCTTCGGCCCACCAAGTCTGTGCCCACCATCAACCACCCATTTATACTAATCCTACACTAATCCCATATTCCCACCTATCTCTATGTTTCCCTACCATCTACCAATACTAGGGGCTATTTATAATGGCCAATTAACCTATCAACCTGCACGTTTTTGGCATGTGGGAGGAAACCGGAGCACCCAGAGGAAACCCACGCAGACACAGGGAGAACTTGCAAACTCCACACAGGCAGTCCCCAGAATTGAACCCGGGTCGCTGGAGCTGTGAGGCTGCAGTGCTCACCACTGCGCCACTGTGCTGCCCGAGTCAGTTGAATGATAATCGGACTGGTTCTGCAACTGGTGAGAGATCTGCTCCTCCAGGTAAAAGTGCAGCAAGCGAAGAAGAGGTTTTGCAGCAATCATTTTACCACAAACTTTTTCATGAGCATTCACAAATAAATGTACGCATCGGAGGGAGTATCGAAAGTAAACCATATTTCAGTGGCACGTGATCAGCAGTCAGGATAGAGCAGAACCGTCCTCTTCAAAACCCTAAAACAATAAACAAGGGTAGATTTTCCATCGCGGTTCACGGATGTCAATGTCACGAGTTGATCCGAAAGAAACAGATATCTGCATCCAAGTTATTTCTATTCCTGAGGCTCGTATTATGAAAAGAGGAACAGGCTTTTGAGCCAATCCCGCCTGTTCAGCCAGTCGTAGAGTCATAGAGTCATACAGCACAGATACAGGTCCAGCACCCAACTATTATCCAGCCTTGCATGCTATGGCATTTCAATTGCTCATATAAATACTTCTTAAATGTTGTGAGGGTTTTGGCCTCCACCACCTCTTCTGGCAGTGCTTTGCAGATTCCAACCACCTGCTGGGTGAAACAAAATCCTCAAAACCTTCTAAAGCTCCTGCCCCTTACTTCAAATCAATGCCCCCTGGTTCTTGACCACTCCACGAAGGGAAATAGTTTCTTCTTATCTAGCCTATCAATGCCCCTCATAATCTTGTACACCTCAGTCATGTCCCCCTCAGCCTTCTCTGCTCCAAGGAAAACAACTTTAACCTTTTCAGTCTCTCTTCATAGCTGAAATGCTCCAGCCCAGGCAACATCCTGGTGAATCTCCTCTGCACCCTCTTGAGTTCTATATCATCTTTCCTAAAGTGTGGTGACCAGAACTGTACAAAGTAATCCAGTTGTGGCCTAACTAGCATTTTATACTGCTCCATCCGACTCTCCCTGCTCTTATATTCTATGACTCGATTAATCAATGCAAGTATTCCATATGCATTCCTAACCTCTTTATCTGCCTTCCTAACCTCATTATCTGCCATTGCTGCGGTCTTCAGTGATCGATGGACAAGTACCCCGATGTCCCTCTGACCTTCTGTACTTCCTCGGGTCCTACCATCCATTGTATATTCCCTTGCTTTGGTAGTCCTCCCAGAATGCATTACCTCACCCTTTTCAGGATTAAATTCCATTTGCCACTGCTCTGCCATCTTAGCAGCCCATCGATATCTCCCTGTAATCTAAGGATTTCCTCCTCACTATTTACAACACCACCAATTTTCATGTCATCTGCGAATTTACTGATCATATGTCCGAAATTCACATCTGGATCATTAACGCACATTACAAACAGCAAGGGTCCCAGCACCGATCCCTGTGTTACACCATTGGTCACAGGGATCCAATCACAAAAACAGCCCTCCACCATTACGCTCTGCCTCCTGCCACTAAGCCAATTTTGGATTTACTTTGCCAAATTGCCATGGACCCCACAGGCTCTTACCTTCTTAACCAATCTCTCATCCGGGATCTTAACAAAAGTCTAAAATTAAAAGAAAAAATGCTGGAAAGACTCATCAGGTCTGGGAGCATCTGTGGAGAGAGGAGCAGAGTTAACATTTCAGGTCCATGACTCTTCTTCAGAAATCGACAGTTTCGAAAAAGGGCTCTAACCTGAAACGCTAACTTTGCTTCTCACTCCACAGATGCTGCCAGACCTGCTGAGTATTTCCAGCATTTCTTGTTTTTATTTAAGATTTCCAGCATCTGCAATATTTTCCTTTCATTACTTTTCAAAAACGTTACTGAAATCCATGTATACTACATCTACTGCTTTAGCCTAGTCTACACATCTAGTCACCTCCTCCAAAAATTAAATCAAGTTAATGGGACACGATCTGCCCCTGACAAAACCATGCAGGCTATCCCTGATGAATTCCTATCTCTCCAATTGGAGATTAATCCTGAATCTCAGAATGTTTTCCAATATTTTCTCAACCACAGATGTTAGACTCACCGGCCTGTAATTACCTGTTTTATCCCAGCTGCCCTTCTTGAATAATGATACCACATTCGCTGTCCTCCAGTCCTCTGGTACCTCTCCTTTGGCTAGAGAGGATTTGATCATTTGTGTCAAAGCCTCTGCTATCTCCTCCCTTGCCTCACATGACAGCCTGGGATATATCTCATCTGGGCCTGAGGATTTATCCACTTTTCAGCCCGTTAAAACAGCCAATACTCCCTGCTTTTATGCTAATATGTTCAACTATATTACAATCCCCGTCCCTGATCACTACACCTCCATTGTCCTTCTCTCTAGTGAACGCCAATGAAAAATAATAATTTAAACCCTCACCTATGTCCTCCGGCTCCACACAAAGCTTGACATGTTGCTCCCTAATGGGCCCTCCTCTAGCACTACTAATCCTCTTACCCTTAATACACTTATAAAATGCATGAAGATTTTCCTTTATCTTGCCCACCAGTTTTTTTCATGCACCTCTGCGCTCTTCTAATTACTTTTTAAACTACCATCCTACACTTTCTATACTTCTGTAGTGCCTCCGCTGTTTACAGCATTTTGCATCAGCCGTAAACCTTGTTTTCCTCATCCAATCCTCCATATCCCTTGACATCCAGGGTTCCCTGGGCCTGTTAGTCCTACCCTTCATCTTGACGGGTACATGCTGGTTCTGAACACTCACAATTTCCTCTTTGAATGACTGCCACTGATGTGATGCCGACTTTCCTACAAGTAGCTGCTCCCAGTCCACTTTGGCCAGATTCTGTTTCATCATATTGAAATCTTCCTTCCCCCAATTCAGTACCTCAATTTATAGTGCATCTTTGGCCTTTTCCATAACTACCTTAATCCTTACAGAGTTAAGGTCACTAGCCTCGAAATGCTCCCCCACTGGCACTTCTCCCACTTGTCTGGATTCATTCCCTAGGATTAGGTCCAGTACTTCTGCTTCTCCAGTAGGACATTGATTATGATTAGAGATACAGCACTGAAACAGGCCCTTCGGCCCACCGAGTCTGTGCCGAACATCAACCACCCATTTATACTAATCCTACATTCCTACCAAACATCCCCACCTGTCCCTATATTTCCCTACCACCTACCTATACTAGTGACAATTTATAATGGCCAATTTACCTATCAACCTGCAAGTCTTTTGGCTTGTGGGAGGAAACCGGAGCACCCGGAGAAAACCCACGCAGACACAGGGAGAACTTGCAAACTCCACACAGGCAGTACCCGGAATCGAACCCGGGTCCCTGGAGCTGTGAGGCTGCGGTGCTAACCACTGCGCCACTGTGCCACCCTATGTACTAGCTCAAAAGATTCTCCTGTATGGACTTTACACATTTCACCCCCTTTAAGTTTTTTACACTCAGACTATCACAAATAATATCGGGGAAGTTGAAATCCCCTACTATTTTCAACCTATTATTTTTACACCTCTCTGAGATTTGCCTACATATCTGCTCCTCTTTCACTTCCTGACTGTTGGAGGCCTGTAGTACACACCCAGCCAAGTGATTTCCCCCTTTTTGTTTTTAATTTCTTCCCAAATGGCCTCATTTAGTTCATGGTTGGTCTACATCTCAACTCCATTTCCCCAACTTTTCTCCAAACTCCTTGATAGACCCACAGAAGAGATGATTGATAGAGGCATTAAAAACATGAGGGTATAGAGAGAAGAGATAGAGATAAACTGTGACCATTGGTGTTAGGTTAGAGGACAAAAGGACACTTCAAGAGATCGGTAAAAGAACTGAAGGCAATAATATTGGTGAATGGTTAAAATCTGATCTTTTTATTCTTTCCATAGATTATGGTCATCTCAGCATGTCAGCATCTGTTACCAGACCCTAATTTTCATTGAGAAGTTGTCATTGAGCTGCCTTCTTGCACTGTTGCAGTCAACTGGTGCGGGTACATCAACAATGCTGTTGGGGAAGGAGTTCAAGGATTCTGATCCAGCGACAGAGAAGGAATTATGATATATTTCAAAGTCAGGATAGTGTGTGGATTGAGGGGTGGGGGTCTCACAGATGGTGGTGCTCCCATGCATCTGATGCCCATGTCCTTCTAATTGATTGCAGGTTTGGAAGGTGCTATCGAAGGAGGTATGTTGAATTACTGTAATGCATCTTGCAGATGGTACACAATGCTGCCATTTTGCTTTTGTGGTGGAGGGAGTGAATGTTTAAGGTGGTGGGTGGCATACTGATGAAGCTGCCTGCTTTGTCCTGGAAGGTGTCGAGCTTCATGAGTGTTGTTGGGGCCACACTCATCCAGGCAAGTGAAGAGCCTTCCATGACACTCCTAATATGTGCATTGCAGACGGTGGACAGGTTATGGGGAGTCATGAGGTGGGTTATTCGTCGCAGCAATCTCAGCCTCTAACTTGCTTATTTTTAGGTGGCTTCTCCAGTTTAGCTTCTGGCCAATGGTAACTTCCAGGATGTTGATCCTAGAGGATTCGGAGATCGTAATGCTGCGAAATGTCAAGTGAGGTGATTCGATTCTCTCTTGTTGGAAATCGGTATTGTTTGGCACTTGTTGCCACTTATCAGCTCAAGGCTGAATCTTGTCCAGGTCGTGCTGGATATGGCCAATGACTGCTTCAGTAACTGAGGAATCATAAATGGTACTAAACATTGTGCATTCAGTTCGAAACATCGACACATCTGACCTTATGATGGAGGGATAATCATTGATGAAACAGCTGAAGATGCTTGGGCCGAGGACCCTACCCGGAGGACCTGCTGCAGTGATGTCTGGGGCTGAGATGATTGACCTGCAACAACCACAACCATCTTCCTTTGTACTCGGTATCACTCCAGTCAGTGGAGAGCACCCACCCCCTCACCCTCCCTACCCTCCGATTCCCATTTACTTTGAAGATATTTTATCTTTGGAATACATGTAAATATCGAACATGTGCAGATATACGATTTCAAGTAGTCCATCACTTTAATCCTTTGATGCCATTCACAGTCGCTGAAATGAGATCTTAGTTTATCTGAATTAACTATGCACCTCAGTCTGATGCAGTAAAATTCCTCAACCTAAATAAATGCAACAAATATAAAATCTAACTGATTTTGGCGTCAAAGAGTTAGGTTATTATAGATATAGTGGATCAAAAGGTCAATAAGTTGGATTGACATCTGTATGAATGGCAGAATCATTTTAATTTCTAAAACTCTGTGCCAATCCATAATTTGTAAAATCGTGCATGTCCCTGATAGTGAAGAAAATTATGCTGAAAATGTGGATTTTCAATCGATTTGCCGAAAAAAATGTTAATCAAATCTATTTGCTCCACAGGACATGGCTGTCATCACAATAAGTGCATTAGTTCTAAGAATTTAGTCTCGCTAATTTATATATTTGATACTGCATAAACAGTAATGGCAGGCAGGCTGATCTAAAAAGGTATTTAGAATCACCAAACAAACATCTGTCTGTGAGCCTATCCCCTGATGAGTGATTTCTATTCATGTGCTACGAAATATTAGTTGTGGTAATTTTCTGTAGTTGATATTAGAAGCCGAGGACCAAATAGAATTTTGTGCCATGTTTCTATCACTTCCTGACAAAAAAAATACATAATATGTTAGACGTCAAACTTTGCCCTGGTGCGGAAATAAAAGAGTCACTTTGAAAGCTGTAACAGATCATTTGAGCTTCTGCCTGGAAATTCTCAAGCTTCCCGTTTGTCATACAGGAGTGAATCGTTTTAACACCTGTATTAAATAAAAGACAGCGGGCAAAGATCATTCCTAATATGTCCCTAATTATCACCAATATGAATTATTGATCCCAAATCTTCTTGCAGATAACATCAGATATGAGTGGCCAGATCGCAACATCCTGTGAGGACTCTATGGTCATTCAATTGACAGACAAGACTGACATTCAATAAAATTAGATAATTTATTAGAATTGACCCTTGCCATCGAAAATGAAAAAAATATATAAATACATGAGTAAGGAGGACCTGTTAATGTTTAACTTTGGTATTAAAAATAGGTACCTATCAAGAACGTTTAGCATAATTGAATAATAAGTGGAAAAGAAGTGAGTATGGATATCAACACCATCTAGTTCCTGAAGATTTATGCCAGTCGATAATCTCTGAACCTCTGAATGTTCCAGTTGCTTTGCATAATTGTCCTGTTAGTGTGCTTTGGCAATTGTGTCTCTGCAGGCAATATTAACACAAATCTCAGTTTCACAGGATGAGTCTAATCCGGAGACTAATAGACTGCCTATCATTAAGGTTATGATAACTGTTTCAATTAATTCAATTAATTTTCATCAACATTTGCAATCGTAGCAGCACAGGTTGGTGAAAACATTAAAGTACAGTATCCTTCGCCCAATAGTAAAAAACAATATCGCATGAAAAACAAGGACATTATGACAACCATCTATAAATAATTGTTTCGAACTTATCTGGAGTGATGTGCCCCATTTTGGGCACGATCAGTTTTCAAGGATGTCAAGACCTTGGAGTGAATGTCCAGCAGAATTACAACAGGGGTGAGAGGCATTAGGTTATGTAGACACAATAGAGAACCTGGGATTGATCTGCTTGAAGCAGAGAGGATTCAACAGAATGTATTGCCTTAAAGTAACATGACCACATCCAGTCATAAATGGTGGTGGACAGTTAAACAATTGACAGGAGGGGGAGGTTCAACAAATATCCCCATCCTCTACGAGGGGGGAGCCCAGCACATCAGTAAAAAAGATAAGGCTGAAGCAGTTGCATCCATCTTCAGCCAGAAGTGCCAAGTGAATGATCCATCTTGGCCACCTCCTGAAAGCACCAGCATCACAGATGCCAGTCTTCAGACAATCCGATTCATTCCACGTGATATCAAGAACGGCTGAAGGCACTGAATACTGCAAAGTCTAAAGATGCTGACAACATTCCGGCAATAGTACTGAAAACCTGTGCTCCGAAACTTGCCACACCCCTCACCTCGGTTCCAGTACATTTACAACACTGGTATCTACCCGGCAATGTGAGTATTTACATAAAAAGCAGGACAAATCTAACCCAGCAAATTATTGCCCCATCAATCTACTCTCGATCATCAGTAAAGTGAGGGAAGATATCATCAACAGTGTTATCATGTGGCGTTTGCTTAGCAATCACCTGCACAGTGACGCTCAGTTTGGGTTCTGCCAGGGCCACTCAGCTCCTGAGTACAAACAGCCTTTGTACAACCATGGTTAAAAGAGCTGAACGAAAGAGATGAGGAGAGAGTGACTGCCTTTGAAATCAAGGCAGTCTTTATCAGAATATTTCGATTTAGATTTAGAGATACAGCACTGAAACAGGCCCTTCGGCCCACCGAGTTTGTGCCGACCATTAACCACCCATTTATACTAATCCTACATTCCTACCACATCCTCACCTGTCCCTATATTCCCCTACCACCTACCTATACTAGGGACAATTTATAATGGCCAATTTACCTCTCACCCTGCAAGTCTTTTGGCTGTGGGAGAAAACCCACGCAGACACAGGGAGAACTCGCAAACTCCACACAGGCAGTATCCAGAATTGAACCCGGGTCGCTGGAGCTGTGAGGCTGCGGTGCTAATCACTGCACCAATGTGCCACCCTACTTCTTCTTTGGCCTCCTTTCCTCGAGAGACAGTGGGTAAGCACCTGGAAGTGTTCAGTGGTGTGTGGAGCAGCGCATGGAGTGGCTATAAATGGCAATTCTGGAGTGACAGGCTCTTCCACAGGTACTGCAGAAAAAATTGTTTGTTGGGGCTGTTACACAGTTGACTCTCCCCTTGCGCTTTTGGCTTTTTTCCTGCCAACTGCTAAGTCTGTTAGACTCGCCACACTTTAGCCCCGTCTTTTTGGCAGCGCGCCAGCTCTGGCAAACGCTGGCAACTGACTCCCACGACTTGTGATCAATGTCAAAGGACTTTTGTCGTGGTTGCAGATGTCTTTGAAGTGGAGACATGGACGGCCGGTGGGTCTGATACCAGTGGCGAGCTCGCTGTACATTGTGTCTTTGGGGATCCTGCCATCTTCCATGCAGCTCACATGGCCAAGCCATCTTACCCACCGCTGACTTAGTAGTGTGTATAAGCTGGGGATGTTGGCCGCCTCGAGGACTTCTGTGTTGGAGATATGGTCCTGCCACCTGATGCCAAGTATTCTCCGGAAGCAGCAAAGATGGAATGAATTGAGACGTCGCTCTTGGCTGACATACATTGTCCAGGCCTTGCTGCCACAGAGCAAGTAATGAGGACACAGGCTTGATACACTCGGACTTTTGTGTACCTTGTCAGTGTGCAATTTTCCCACACTGTTGGCCAGCCTAGACATAGCAGTGGAAGCCTTTCCCATGCATTTGTTGATTTCTGCATCGAGAGACAGGTTACTGGTGATCGTTGAGCCTAGGTAGGTGAACTCTTGAACCATTTCCAGAGCGTGGTCGCCAATATTAATGGATGGAGCATTTCCGACGTCCTTCCCCATGATGTTCGTTTTCTTGAGGCTGATGTTTAGGCCAAATTCATTGCAGGCAGCTGCAAACCTGTCGATGAGAATCTGCAGGCACTCTTCAGCGTGAGATGTTAATGCAGCATCGTCAGCAAAGAGGAGTTCCCTGATGAGGACTTTCTGTACTTTGGACTTGGCTCTGAGATGGGCAAGGTTGAACAACCTGCCCCCTGATCTTGTGTGGAGGAAAATTCCTTCTTCAGAATACTTGAACGCATGTGAAAGCAGCAGAGAGAAGAAAATCCCAAAGAGTGTGGGTGCGAGAACACAGCCCTGTTTCACACCACTCAGGATAGGAAAGGGGTCTGATGAGGTGCCACCATGTTGAATTGTGCCTTACATATTGTCATGGAATGAGGTGATGATACTTAGTAGCTTTGGTGGACATCCAATCTTTTCTAGTAGTCTGAAGAGACCACTTCTGCTGACGAGGTCAAAGGCTTTATTGGGATAAATGAAAGCAATGTAGAAGGGCATCTGTTGTTCACGGCATTTCTCCTGTATCTGGCGAAGGAAGAACATCATGTCAAGTGTCGATCTCTCTGCACGAAAGCCGCAATGTGCCTCAGGGTAGACGTGCTCAGCCAGCTTCTAGAGCCTGTTTAGAGCGACTCGAGCAAAGACATTCCCCACTATGCTGAGCAGGGAGATTCCACGGTAGTCGTTGCAGTCACCGTGGTCACCTTCGTTTTTGGCATCACGCTTGTCCTGAGATACTGCTCCCTCATCCCAGCACAGGCATAGCAGTTCATGCTGAGAATAAAGCAGGCTTGGCACTCTTGATTATTTCAGGGGTAATGCTGTCCTTCCCAGGGGCTTTTCCACAGGCTAGAGAATCAATGACATCACTGAGTTCTGATTTTGTAGGCTGTATGTCCAGCTAATCCATGACTGGTAGAGGCTGGGCTGCATTGAGGGCATTCTCAGAGACAACAATCTCCCTGGAGTACACTAGTGCTCAACCCAGCAGTCCATTTGTTTGCATTGGTTAGTGATTATGTCCCCTGATTTAGATTTGAGGGAGGCGATCTTCTTGATGGTTGGCCCAAAAGCTCTCTTAATGCCATCATACATTCCTCTGATGTTTCCGGTGTCTGGGGCCAGCTGAATATGACTGCATAGGTGTTGCCAGTAGTCATTTGTGCAGCGCCTGGCTGTTCTTTGTGCAGTGCTTCTGGCTGCTTTAAGTGCTATGGATGTTAAGTCGCTGGGGACTTCCTTGTAGTTCAACAGTGCAAAGTGCTTAGCGGCTATGACAGGTTCCAGCTCTTCATTATGAGATTGAAAACAGTCTGCATTTCTCTTCGCACGTTTGCCGTAGGTCGTCAAAGCTGACTCATAGATGGCGTCTCTGATGTGGGCCCACTTGGTCTCTGCATCCCCTGTGGGAGTGTTTTGAAGGGCTGTTACAAGTGAATTTAGAAATTTCTGTAACAGCTGTGGATGAGAAATTCTGCTCGTGTTGATGCGCGGGTGGCCCTTCTGCTTGGAATGATGCAACTTCTTCGGGCTGAGTCGAAGCTGTCTGCGCACCAGGGAGAGTTCTGTGTCGCAGTCCGCGCTGTGGAAGTTGCGCTTGATTTGAAAACTGTTTAAGGAGGCTCGCCTTGTGATGATGAGGTCCAGCTGGTGAAAATGACGCGATCTTGAGTGCCTCAATGAAACCTGGTAACAGGGTTTAGTGTGAAAGAACGAGTTGGTAATGCAGAGGTTATAATAGGTACACAACTCATGCAGTCTCTGCCCGTTCTCATTCATCCTTCCAACGCCACAGCGCCCAAGGCAGGAGGGCCATGAGTCATGTTCGGCCCCAACCCTGGCATTAAAGTCCCCCAGCATGAACAGGTGTTTGGTGTTGGGGATGCTGCTAATGATGTTATGGAGTTCCTCGTAGAACTGGTCTTTAGCTTCAGGTGGATAGCAGAGTGTTGCAGCATAGATGCTGAGTAGGTGTACTGGAACAGAGGTGGTGAGCAGTCGGATGGACAGTATGCTTTCCGAGCTATTTCAGGGAGGCTCTATCATGCTGAGCAAGGAGTTTCTGATGGTGAAGCCCACTCCATGCTGTCTTGGTTCTTCAGGCTCCCTGATCTGCCAGAAGAAGGTGTAGTCTTGCTCTCCATGTTACCTCTCCTTGGCGCATGCCTGGGTGAATGTGTGGAGGTTGAGAGTTGCCCAATCGTCAAAACCCCCCTCTTGGCCTTTCTGATGGCGTCCAAAGGAGTGCAGAGCACGACTGCAGGAACTGCCGGAAACATGCTAAAGGTGACACATGACTGCCTAAGGGATTCCGCTATGGATTTTCTGTTAGGGTTTACTCCCTTAGCCTCGGTCTCTCCCGAGACTCCCACAAGGCAGTGGGTTTGTTAGTGTCCCTGCACAGGTGTAGGATGAGGCCGTTGGGAGGAAGGGGTGCAAGGGGGAGGGGTGGAGGGAAGGGCGTGCGAAGGGGGAGCTGGGAAGGGGGGAGGGGGATGCGTGGGAAGGGGATGCAGGGGAAAATGGTGCGAGGGGGGATGGGAAGGGGTTGTGACGGGGAGGAGGGTGCGGGGGGTGAGATGAGAGAGTGGAGCTGGGAAGGGGAAGGGGGTGGAAGGGCGGGGAAGGTGAAGGGGAGAAGGGGAAGGGGGAGAGGGGGTGCAGGTAATAAGCCATTTCCTCAGTTCCCACCATCGACGCCTGGAAAACTCCACTGCAACCTTCGGGAGGTGAGTGACATCCTCGTGCGCCGGTACCACCATTGCCAACAGTGCTCTGCAGATGCTCTCTGAGCCATCTCCCGGGGGCGCTTTGAAGTTGCGGCCGTTCGTGGATTTTTGGGTGCTCGGGGCACCTTTTCGCAAGGCTTCCCTAGGGTCCCGCTGCTCCATCTTCCCTTCAATGGACTTACCCCACGCTGTGGCTGCGGACACTCTGGACGGTGAAGACAGCAGGATCGGAGATCAAAGTATCACCAACTGTACTTTTCAGTTTCATCTGGACTGCGATCAATTTCGTTGAAAAAACAAAGAGCAGCTATGGCTGGGGGAAGGCAGTGGGCCCAGGTAACATAAACAAGCTGTTAGCTTGTAGTTAGGGCTAAAATGAACTGATTAAAGAGCCAGGGGTATTTAAACAGTTTAAGAAGGTAGATTTGGGGGAGAAAACACTAAGAATGGGAGCAGATGGCCATGGATAGATTTGAACAGCAAGGGAGCTTCCAAGGTAGCTTACAGCCCAGGAAGTGTTTAGTTAACGAAATCAGAGTATGGCATCAAGAAGCCCTAGCAAAACTAGCATCAATGGAAATCAGGGGGAAAAAACTCTCCGCGAATTAGAGTCATACCCAGCACAAAGGAAGATGGTTGTGGTTGTTGGAGATCAACCATCTCAGTCGCAGGATATCACTGCAAGTGTTCCTCAGGGTAGTGTCCGAGGCCCCACCATCTTCAGCTGCTTCATCAATGACCTTCCCTCCGTCATAACATCAGAGGTGGGGATGTTCGCTGATGATTACATAATTTTCAGCACTATTCACAACTTCTCAGATACTGACGCAGTCCATGTTCCGATGCAACAAGACCTGGACAACATCCAGGCTTGGGCTGACAAGGGACAATAACATTTGCACCACACAAGTGCCAGGCAATTGCCATCTCAAACAAGAGTGTATCTAAACCATCTCTACTTGTCGTTCAATGACATTTGCTGAATCCCCCACTATAAACATCCTGGGGGTCACCATTGACCAGAAACTGAACTACAGCAGCCACTTAAATGCTATGGCTACAAGAGCAGGTTCGAGGCTGGAAATTCTACAGCGAGTAACTCACCTCAGGCCTCCCTAATGCCTGTCCACCATCTACAAGGCACAAGTTAGGAGTATGATGGAACACTCTCCACTTTCCTGGATAAGTACGCCTCGAAAAACGCTCAGGAAACACGACACCATCCAGGACAAAGTAGCCCGCTTGACTGGGACACCATCTACCACTTTAAACATTCACTCCCTTCACCACTAAAAAGGTGGCAACAGTGTTTACCTTATACAAGATGCACTGCAGCAGAAAACCAAGGTTCCTTTGACAGCATCTTCCACATCCTCGACCTGTACCACTAGTAGCACAAGAGCAGCAGATGCATGGTAGCACCTGCAGGTTCCCCTCCAAGCCACATATCATTGTGCCTTGGAACCTTAACGCTGATCCTTCACTGTCGCTGTGTCAAAAATCATGGACCTCCCTTCCTAACAGCTCTGTGGGTGTACCTACCCCACATGAACTGCTGCGGTTCAGGAAGGCAGCTCACTAGCACCTCTTGAAAGGCAATTAGGGATAGGCAATAAATCCTGGCTTAGCCAGCGACACCCAAATCCCACGAACGAATGAAAACAATAAGTGGGTCTGTGGGACTAAGCTCTAATAGCATTTCAAATAGATAGCACAGGCAGGCCGGATCGAATAACTTCCTGTTCTGCTGTAGGTTTCTGTGATGCTCCGTTATATCTGTGCTGAAAATTGAAAACAGTTTTGACAGGGTAAGGAAGGAGAAATTGTTTTACACTGGCAGGTGGATAGGTAAAGTCAGGACATGGGATTTAATTGATTAGCAAAAGAACCAGAAATGAGAATAGAAGTTTTGAATACAGCCAGTTGTTGTGATTTTGAATGCATTTCCTTAAAGGATGGTGCAATTCAATTCAATCGTAATTCGAAAATCAGAATTGGATATGTCATTGGAAATTAAAAATAAAAAAGCCAGATCTGTGGTGAAAAAGCAGTTGTGTGGAATAAATGGTGTTACGACCAAGGTGGAAGAAGTACTTTGATTTTTCTAGTCCCATGTCTCCAGAGGTCACAACATATATTTAAATTTTGCATTTAAATCATTTCCACTATTTTTCCCAGAATAAATCACAGAAACCAGGTTTCTTAAATAAATAACAAAATTATTAGTTTATTATAAACCAAGTATTAACCAACAATGAAGTAAAACATCCACAGAAATTGAAATATTAAAGCCCTTTATTTATCCTAGACCTCACACTCACACACACACATGCATACAGGTTAACCAGGAAAGAAATGAAACGAATGTTTGTTTATAGGTGTTACAAAGAAACATAAAGAATAAAAAAAAACACAGGCTGAAAAAAAGGTTTGGAAAGAGGTCGTTTGATGTGTTGTGGTGTCCCAAATGCATGTAGACGGCTGTCAATGGGATTTTCCAAGAACAATTATTTCCTGGCCATGTTGACGATTAGTTTGGGTAGGCTTTCCAATAAATACAGCTACAGAGGCTGCAAATAAGTCCTACAGCAGGAGTGAAACAACAAAGATTTCAGTTCCCACACAAAGGTTCCCCCAAAGATGCTGGCTGCATAAAACTGCGTCCTTTGTTAAGTCCAGAACGTTCAGCATCAGAGAGGGGAAGGGAAAAGTGTATAGGGCAATGGGTCAGATCGGGAAGGGTAGGATCAGAGGGGAGTGAAGGGGAAGAGGGATTTAGAGGGGCATTAGTCCCCATCAGATGCTGGAGCGTGTGTTCCTTAACATCTGAAAGGAAGAAAAAACGTTTTTTGTTAATGCGTCAGATAAGACGAAGAATGAAATGAAACTGTGGAGTGGAACAGCTTTGAGATAAGGTAACTTGGTGCTTCTGGAGTGAGAGGTCCAGTGTGTACATGTGGTGGTGCAAGGCACAACACTGTGGATGTCAGGATGCAGTGAGAACAGCAGTACGAGGAATGCAGTATTTCTTGGAGATACCGATAATCCAGTGTGGATTAAAAGCATGAATGGTGAAATTTCAGTTGGAATACATGAGGAATATGTCAGAGCCGGAGACAGTCGCTGAGGAAGGAATACAAACTAGAAATGCTGAAAATACGCAGCAGGTCTGCCAGCATCTGTGGACAGAGAAGCAGAATTAACGTTTCCGCTCAGTGACCCTTCTTCGGAACTGGCAAATATTAGAAACGTAAAAGGTTATAATCATGGAAAGCGGAGGTTTGGGCAAGAGATAACAAAGGAGAAGGTGTAGATAGGACAAGGCCACAGAATAGCTGATCAGAAGGTCATGGAGCAAAGGCAAACAATATGGTAATGGTGTGTTGAAAGACAAAGCTTTAGTACAGATAGGGTGTTAACGGACTGAAAACTGAACAGCAGCAAGTACAAACATGAAAACATGAAAGCAAACTGAACAAACTAAGATTAAATAAAATAAACACACAAAAAAATGTAAAAATGTTAAAAAAGAAAACAAAAAAACTAAAAATAAAAGTAAAATGGACGTCCCGTCATGCTCTGAAATTAATTAACTCAATGTTCAGTCCCGCAGGCTGTAGTGTGCCTAATCGGTAAATGAGAGCTATTCCTGGAGCTTGCGTTGATGTTCACTGGAAGACTGCAGCAAGCCCAAGATAGAAATGAGAGCATGAGAGCCGGGGGGGGGGGGGGGGGGGGTGGGGGCCGGGGGGGGGGGGGGGTGTGTGTTAAAATGGCAAGCAACCGGAAGCTAAGGGTCCTGCTTGCAGACTGAGCGGAAGTGCTCCGCAAATCAGTCACCCAGGCTGCGTTTGGTCTCCCAAATGTAGAGGAGACCACATTGTGAGCAGCGAATATAGTATACTACATTGAAAAAAGTACATGTAAATCGCTGTTTCACCTGAAAGGAGTGTTTGGGGCATTGGATAGTGAGGAAAGAGGAGGTAAATGGGCAGGTATTACACATCCTGCGATTGCAGGGGAAGGTGCCATGGGAAGGGGACGAAGTGGTGGGGGTAATGGAGGAGTGGGCCAGGGTGTCGTGGAGGGAACAGTCCCTTCGGAATTCTGACAGGGGAAGGGAGGGGAAGATGCATTTGGTAGTGACATCACGCTGCAGGTGGCTGAAATGGTGAAGGATGATCCTTTGGATTTGGAGCCTGATGCGGTGGAAAATGAGGGCAAGGGGAACCCGATCACTGTTCTGGGAGGGAGGGGAAGGGGTGAGGCTTGAGGTGCGGGAAATGGGCCGGACGTGGTTGAGGACCCTGATAACAACAGTGGGGAGGAATCCTCGATTGAGGAAAAAGGAAGGCATATCAGAAGCGCTGTCATGGAAGGTAGCATCATCAGAGCAGATGCGTTCGAGATGGAGAAACTGGGAGAGTGCAATGGAGTCCTTACAGGAGGCAGGGTGGGAAGAGGTATTGCCGAGGTAGCTGTGGGAGATGGTGGGCTTATAATGGATATTAGTAGACAGCCTATCCCCAGGGATGGAGACAGAGAAGTCGAGGAAGGAGATGTGGCTGTGAAAACGAGTTTTGGCAGATACTTTATCAAATACCAGGAGTGAAATACAAAGCAATGAAGGTGAACAATGTAAAAGAGACAAACGAAAATTCTGTCGGAGAGAAGAGCAGAACTTCTTCAAGGCAGGCATTACTGGAAGAGAAGTGGCAGTGAAGGAAACATTAAAATAAAAGAAAAATATTTCAGATGCTGGAAATCTTAAATAATAAAGAAAGACAAGAAATGCTGGAAATACTCAGCAGGTCTGGCAGCATCTGTGGAGAGAGAAACAGAGTTAAAGTTTCAGCAAAGCAACACATCATCAGAACAGACAAAGGCTAGAAATGTAATAGGTTTTAAGTAAATAAAGCGGGGGTGGGGAAAGAGATAACCAAAGAGAAGTTGTTGATAGAAAAAGGTCACAGAGAATAACTGACCAGCAGTACATGGAGCAAACGGTAAGTTAATGGTGTGGTGAAAGACAAAGCGTTATTGCAGAGAGGGTGATAATTGACAGAAAAATAGAACAGCATGGCCCAAAGCACAAGCATGATTTAAAAAAAGCAATGGCCAGGCACATAGTAAAAAACGAATTATGAAACAAAATAAAATAAAATAAAGATTCCCCTTGTCCTCACTTTCCATCCCACCAGCCTCCACATCCAAAGGATCATCCTCCATAAATTCCGCCATGTCCAGCATGATGCCAATACAAAACGCATCTTTCCTTCACCTGTCAGCATTCTGAAGGGATCGTTCCCTTCACGACATCCTGGTGCACTCCTCCATTACACCCAACACCTCGCACCCATCGCTTGCAATCGCAGGAGGTGTAATACCTGCCCATTTACCGCCTCTCTCCTCACTATCCAAGGCCCCAAACAGTCCTTTCAGGTGAAGCAGCGATTTACTTGTACTTCAGTTGGAAAGCGTGACCCTGAGATTCCAGTTTCTGGACATGTCAAAACATACCCCTGCTCTCATGTCCACATATCGGTCTTGGGATTGCTGCAGAATTCCAGTGAACATCAATTCAAGCTCGAGGGATGCATGTTACTTGGCCACTTATTAGCCCAAGCATGGATGTTGTGTAAGTCTTGCTGTATTTCTACACGGACTGGTTCAATGTTTGAGGAGTTGTGAATGGTACTGAACGTTATGGAAACATCAGTGTACACCCCACTTATGACCTCATGATTGAAGAAGGTCATTGATGAAGTAGCTGAAGATGGATTGGCCTAGGACATTACCCTGAAGAGCTCTTGGAGTGATACCCTGGAGCTAAGATGATTGACCTCCAACTGTCACAATCATCTTTCTTTGCACTCGGGGTGACTTTGACCAGTGGAGAGTTTCCCCCTGATTCCAATTGACTCCACTTTTTCTCAGGCTCCTTGATGCCACACTTGGTCATATGCTGTCTCTCACCTCACCTATTGAACCAAGGTTGCAATGAGCTCAGGAGCTGAGTGGTTGTGGCATAACCTGAACTGTGCGTCAATGAGCATGTTATTGCTGAGCACATACCACTTGAGAGAACTGTTGACGGCGCCTTCCATCACTGTACTGATGATTGGGAGTAGTCTGATGGCGTGGTAATTTGCTAAGTTGGATTTTCCTGCATTTTAAGAACGGGGCATACCTGCAAAATTTTCCATAATGCCGGGTAGATGCCACTGTTTTAGTGTACAAGAAAAATGGGCCAAAAGTAAGGCAAGTTCTTGAGTACAGGTCTTCAGTACTATTGTCGGAATATTTTCAACGTCCATAGTCTTTGCAGTATCCAATGCCTTCTGTCATTCCTTGATATCCCACAGAGTGTATGGAATTGCTTGAAGACTGGCATCTATGATGCTCGGGACTTCCGGAGGTGGCTGAAATGGATAATAATTTCAGCAGTTCTGGCAGAACGTTGTTGCAAATTCCTTGTCATTGGGAATGGGGATATATGTGGATCTACGTCCTCCAGTTCATTGTTTAAATGCCCATTGCGTTTCATGACTGCTATGGGCAGAAGAGCTTAGATCTGATCCCTCGGTTTTTGGATCACTTAGCTCTGCCTATCGCATGCTGCTTCTGCTGCTTGGCATGCATGTAGTCCTGTGCTGTAGCTTCACTAGCTCGACACTGCATTTTGAGGTAAGTCTACTGATGCTCTCGGCTCCTGGCATGCCCTCCTGCACTCTTCATTGAACTGCAGACGTGAAATTTAGAAGAAAGCTAGGAAAGCAAATAGAGGGCACAAAAATGGCAAATATACTGGAGGGAAACTGAAAAAGGTCTTGCAGTCACACACAAAAGGAGGAAAGGGAAGGGCCTGTTAAAGACCAAAATGCAGAACGTATGTGGAAGTGTGCGATTTGAGGATTATGCTAAGCAGAAACTTTGCATCTGTTTTCACAAAAGAGGGGAATTTAGATTGAGTAATTACAGGACAGTGAGCCCAATTTTGCAGGTGCACAAGTTACTCGAAATATTCAGAGGGAGAGATTAATTTCGCCATTTATGAATTAACAAGGGCAGTCAGCATCGATTTGTTAAGGGAATGATTGGACTTATGAAGAGATAACAAGGAAAGTCCATGAGATTAACGCTTTTAATGTAGCCTGCCTTAATTTTAGCAAGGATTTTGCCCGTAAAATAACGATACAAAATTATTGTCTGACTTTCCAGTCGGACCCACTTCCCGAGAATGAATTGAAACAAAAATAGAGTTATTTCGTTGTTCTGATACCAGTGTGAGAGGTACATATTCATTTGAAGCTGAAACTTCAAAAAAAGCTAATTGAGAAAAGTAAAGTTATTTTGAAGTATCTGCACCAATATGCCGCTCACAACATCAATGTTATCACAAGGTGTCAAATGCTAAAATCAGTTCTGTCCGTTTCTGTCAATGCAAACCTGCCAACGGATGTTCCATTTCCGTGCTGCAACTTCTGCTCTTCTGCAGTCATCTGCAATAGATGGAACGGCATGGACTGACGAAGAAACGAACAGCTTTCACTGCCACTCTGTGGAAAATGTGCTTTGCCAAAGTCAATGGGAGTGCAATTCCATCTATTACAAAGCCCATACTGCAGCAAATTACCATGGTGGTAACAGTTTTAATTCTTGTTGTTCTCTTGATTTCTGTATGTTTCAAAGAGGAGAATTGGAGATGCTCGATATTTTGTTTACATTCACCACTTCGGCCAATTCCTCACCCTTGCCATCTGAATGTATAAATAGCATTACCCATTGGCCACATGTTCAAGATCACAACTGAAACCAAAGGCAGGACTTCAACACTCAGTTGGCAAGCTGAAAATCTCCTCTCTTTAGCCCAGATGTCCATTGCAGCTCAGAAGATGAAAGTGGTTTTGGATGATAGTACAAAATGGGCGGTAGTAAAAGTGGTTGACCTTTGTGCACCACAAAGCTGAGCTCCCTGCGCCCTGAACTTTCACATGATACATCACAAACTGTCTACTGAAACTTTGTGCAAACAAGGAGTTCAGGTGCCACTCAAGCAAGCAGCAGAGGCAAAAAAGCTCCTCCCCAGCAGATAAGAAGTTCTTCAGTCTCAGAGTTTGACTGGACCCATAAGCCAGTGGTGAACTAATAATTAAGAGCACGGGAATTTTAAATCCAACCACAAAATGTTTTATAATTCCAGTTACGTTTTGATAAAAAAAGAACTGATTTTGGTATAAAAAATGGCAATGAATCTTTTGGATTTTTTTTTTTAGATCCCCGCTGTTTCATTAATGCCGAGTAGGAAAGGAAACTTTAAATTTTGCGGCTCAAAAGATACGCAACTGAGAATACAGAGCCCATGAATCATCCATGTCCTAATATCAGTAACATGAATTTCTGTCCCTTAAACCCTACTTATGAGAGAACAGCACATATGAATCAGAGATTGCAGATCCCCATCTGTTGTGACCAGTATCTGTGGATTTCTAACTTAGTGCCAATGCTGCAAATTAATTAATTAATAATGCTTCAACTTCAAGATGGATCCTGGGCTGGAAGCTCCCTAGGAAGCTCCCTTGCTGTTCAACTCTATCCATGGCCATCTGCTCCCATCCCTAACGTTTTCTCCCCCAATCTGCCCTCTTAAACTTTAAATTCCCCTGGCTCTTTAAATCAGTTCATTTTAGCCCTATCTAAAGGCTAACAGTTAATTTAGTGTATGTTACCTGGGCCCCCTGCCCTCCCCCAGCCACACCTGCTCTTTGTTTTCTCAATGAAATTAATCCGGATGAAACTGATGAGCACAGCTGCCGATGCTTCAATCTCCGATCCTGCTGTCTTCACAGTCCAGAGTGTCTGCAGCCACGGCATGTGGTAAGTCCATTGAGGTGAAGAAGGAGCTGCGGGACCCGAGAGAAGTCCTGAGAAAAGGTGCCCCGAACACCCAAAAAATCCACGAACGGCACCCCCCGGCCGCAACTTCAAAGCGCCCGCGGGAGATGGCTCGGAGAGCATCTGCAGCGCACTGTCGGCAATGCTGCATGCCTTTATTTAAACCACTGCAAAAAAAAAAACCCTTAGCAAATGTAGTCACCTCTAAGTCTGCCAAATGATGCTTCACCTCCCAAAGAACCTGGATGAGCTTTCCGGACGTCGATGGTGGGCACTGAGGAAATGGGGCTTATTACCTGCACCAGCTTCCCCCCCTTTACCCCCCTTCCACCCCCCATCCCCTTCCCTGCTCCACCCTCTCAGCTCACCCCCTCACAACCCCGACCCAGCCCACCCTCCCTTCGCACCATCTTCACCCCGCACCCTCTTCCCCTGCACCCCCCACCCCCTCCCTCTACCCCTCCCCCTTGCATCCCCTCCTCCCACCAGCACCATCCAACACCTGTGTAGGGGCCCCAACAACCCCACTGCCTTGTGGGCGTCTCGGGAGAGACCAAGGCTAAGGGAGTAAGCCCTAACAGATAAGCCGGAGCGGAACCCCATAGGCGGTCATGTGTCACCTTTGGCACATTTCCGGCAGTTCCTGCAGCCATACTGGTGCCAAACGTCGTGTCCTGCACTCCTTTGGACCCCACCAGAAAGGCCGAGAGGGGGGTTTTGACGACTGGGCAACTCTCAACCTCCATAAATTTGCCCAGGCATGCGCCATGGAGAGGTCACTCCATAGTTGCCTCACAGCGACTAAAACAACACGGAAGGCAGCAGTTACGGGTTATAAGTCCTGGTAAATTGGCGTAGAAACTGGGCGCCACGGTTTGCCTTTGTCGGTGGGAGAGGTCATTGCACCTCACTGGACAGCTACCGCCCGCCTCAAACCGGGCAGCCCCCGGTCAATAAGGTTCTGTCCCGCCACAGTCTGCCTGCTTCAATGGGTGCTTGGAGCTCAGGGTCATTGCCCGAAAACTGGACTGATACACCGCACCAAACAACATGAAAAAAGGAAATAAGGTACCAGCCCTTCGCTTTGCAAGCTGGAACGTCAGAACTATGTGTCCTGGCCTGTCGGAAGACCTTACACAGATCAACGATTCTCGGAAGACCGCCATCATTAACAACGAGCTCAGTAGATTCAATGTGGACATTGCAGCACTTCAGGAGACTCGCCTCCCCACGAGTGGCTCTCTAGCAGAGCAAGACTACACCTTCTTCTGGCAGGGCAGGGATCCTGAAGAACCAAGACAGCATGGAGTGGGCTTCGCCATCAGAAACTCCTTGCTCAGCATGATAGAGCCTCCCTCAAATGGCTCGGAAAGCATACTGTCCATCCGACTGCTCACCACCTCTGGTCCAGTACACCTACTCAGCATCTATGCTCCAACACTCTGCTCCCCACCTGAAGCTAAAGACCAGTTCTATGAACAACTCCATAACATCATTAGCAGCATCCCCAACACCGAACACCTATTGCTGCTGGGGGACTTTAATGCCAGGGTTGGGGCCGACCATGACTCATGGCCCTCCTGCCTTGGGCGCTATGGCGTTGGAAGGATGAATGAGAACGGGCAGAGACTGCTGGAGTTGTGTACCTATTACAACCTCTGCATCACCAACTCGTTCTTTCATACAAAACCCTATCACCAGGTTTCGTGGAGGCACCCAAGATCGCGTCGTTGGCACCAGCTAGACCTCATTGTCACAAGGCGAGCCGCCTTAAACAGTGTTCAAATCACACGCAGCTTCCACAGTGCGGACTGTGACACCGACCACTCCCTGGTGTGCGGCAAGGTTAGACTCAGACCAAAGAAGTTGCATCATTCCAAGCAGAAGGGCCACCTGCGCATCAACACGAGCAGAAATTCTCACCCACAGCTGTTACAAAAATTTCTAAATTCACTTGTAACAGCCCTTCAAAACACTCCCACAGGGGATGCTGAGACCAAGTGGGCCCACATCAGAGACGCCATCTCTGAGTCAGCTTTGACCACCTATGGCAAAAGTGCGAAGAGAAATGCAGACTGATTTCAATCTCATAATGAAGAGCTGGAACCTGTCATAGCCGCTAAGCGCATTGCACTGTTGAACTACAAGAAAGCCCCCAGCGATTCAACATCCGCAGCACTTAAAGCAGCCAGAAGTACTGCACAAAGAACAGCTAGGCGTTGTGCAAACGACTACTGGCAACACCTATGCAGTCATATTCAGCTGGCCTCAAATGCCGGAAACATCAGAGGAATGTATGATGGCATGAAGAGAGCTCTTGGGCCAACCATCAAGAAGATCGCTCCCCTCAAATCTAAATCGGGGGACATAATCACTGACCAACGCAAACAGATGGACCGCTGGGTTGAGCACTACCTAGAACTGTACTCCAGGGAGAATGCTGTCACTGAGACTGCCCTCAATGCAGCCCAGCCTCTACCAGTCATGGATGAGCTGGACATACAGCCAACCAAATCGGAACTCAGTGATGCCATTGATTCTCTAGCCAGCGGAAAAGCCCCTGGGAAGGACAGCATTACCCCTGAAATAATCAAGAGTGCCAAGCCTGCTATACTCTCAGCACTACATGAACTGCTATGCCTGTGCTGGGACGAGACAGCAGTACCCCAGGACATGCGCGATGCCAACATCATCACCCTCCATAAAAACAAAGGTGACAGCGGTGACTGCAACAACTACCGTAGAATCTCCCTGCTCAGCATCGTGGGGAAAGTCTTTGCTCGAGTCGCTCTGAACATTCTCCAGAAGCTGGCCGAGCGCGTCTACCCTGAGGCACAGTGTGGCTTTCGTGCAGAGAGATCGACCATTGACATGCTGGTCTCCCTTCGTCAGCTACAGGAGAAATGCCGTGAACAACAGATGCCCTTCTATATTGCTTTCATTGATCTCACCAAAGCCTTTGACCTCGTCAGCAGACATGGTCTCTTCAGACTACTAGGAAAGATCGGATGTCCACCAAAGCTACTAAGTATCATCACCTCATTCCATGACAATATGAAAGACACAATTCAACATGGTGGCTCCTCCTCAGAGCCCTTTCCTATCCTGAGTGGTGTGAAACAGGGCTGTGTTCTCGCACCCACACTTTTTGGGATTTTCTTCTCCCTGCTGCTTTCACATGCGTTCAAATCCTCTGAAGAAGGAATTTTCCTCCACACAAGATCAGGGGGCAGGTTGTTCAACCTTGCCCGTCTAAGAGCGAAGTCCAAAGTACGGAAAGTCCTCATCAGAGAACTCCTCTTTGCTGACGATGCTGCTTTAACATCTCACACTGAAGAGTGCCTGCAGAGTCTCATCGACAGGTTTGCGGCTGCCTGCAATGAATTTGGCCTAACCATCAGCCTCAAGAAAACGAACATCATGGGGCAGGACGTCAGAAATGCTCCATCCATCAATATTGGCGACCACGCTCTGGAAGTGGTTCAAGAGTTCACCTACCTAGGCTCAACTATCACCAGTAACCTGTCTCTAGATGCAGAAATCAACAAGCGCATGGGTAAGGCTTCCACTGCTATGTCCAGAATGGCCAAGAGAGTGTGGGAAAATGGCGCACTGACACGGAACACAGAAGTCCGAGTGTATCAGGCCTGTGTCCTCAGTACCTTGCTCTACGGCAGCGAGGCCTGGACAACGTATGCCAGCCAAGAGCGACGTCTCAATTCATTCCATCTTCGCTGCCTTCAGAGAATACTTGGCATCAGGTGGCAGGACTATATCTCCAACACAGAAGTCCTTGAAGCGGTCAACACCCACAGCTTATACACACTACTGAGTCAGCGGCACTTGAGATGGCTTGGCCATGTGAGCCGCATGGAAGATGGCAGGATGCCCAAACACACATTGTACAGCGAGATCGCCACTGGTATCAGACCCACTGGCCGTCCATGTCTCCGCTATAAAGACGTCTGCAAACGCGACATGAAATCGTGTGACATTTATCACAAGTCGTGGGAGTCAGTTGCCAGCATTCGCCAGAGCTGGCGGGCAGCCATAAAGACAGGGCTAAATTGTGGCGAGTCGAAGAGACTTAGTAGTTGGCAGGAAAAAAGACAGAGGTGCAAGGGGAGAACCAACTGTGCAACAGCCCCGACAAACAAATTTCTCTGCAGCACCTGTGGAAGAGCCTGTCTCTCCAGAATTGGCCTTTATAGCCACTCCAGGCGCTGCTTCACAAACCACTGAGCACCTCCAGGCGTGTATCCATTGTCTCTCGAGATAAGGAGGCCCAAAATAAAAAAGAAAGAAATAATGCATAATAGAAAGAGAAATTGATCTGCTTATCCAAAGAAAAATAAATGAAGGCAAAAGAGAAGCACTGCAGTTTTACATGTGTTTAGCAGTCATGTTTATAATAATAATGAAGATTAGTGAATTACAATTATTTTTCCTGACCATTTATAGATCATTCACAAAAGCCAAAAAATGCAGAAAGAGCAAATATCAGACTTGCCATTGCCAATATAGTTATAGATCATTCACAATGGATCATAGCATCAGCTTATTAAGGTGCTTCCTTATTAATATTTTGAGGACATGCGTTTAAAAGACGTGAGGAGATGGTGGACTTGTTTTTTTTCTAAAGGGTCACTGGAAGGACACTTGGGACTTTGTTTAAAAGCGGACTCTTACTGGATGAGACAATGAAGTTAAATCTACACAAGGAGCCCTGCTGGCTATTGGTGTTGTTTACAGAGAAGTCACTTGTCTGGGAATATAGCTCAGGTGTTTTGGTTTCACTTTTGGATATTGTTTGGAGTTCAGCTGTTATTGCAGCCTGTTGAGAGAAGCAACCGTCTTATTCTGTCTACCACTTTCAGAAGCCATGAAAATGCAGCCGGATAGTTGAAACGACTGATGAAGTTTCCCTTCAGAAATGCTTGCCAGAAAAAATCATCGAGGTTGCCTAAAGATGAACTGCTCCAGAAAGATCGCAGTGATGGCTGTCACCATGTACCGAGATGCCAGACCAAAAGAGCATTTGGAGCATTTCATGTCTTATCCCCTTTCTTTAAGAATTGACAGTAACTTGGCTAAAGTATTATTCATAATGTTGATCCCATCAGAGACAGTTTTTATTTATTTTTTCTTTAACCAATGTGTGTGTGAGTTTATTTTATATTATATATATTATCTGTTTATACTTTCATATTTCAACTGTGTGTTAAAGAACAGGACAGCACAGGAACAGGCCATTCGGCCCTCAAAGCCTGCGCCGATCTTGATGCCCGCTGAAACTAACACTTTATTTATTTATTCAGAGATACAGCACTGAAACAGGCCCTTCGGCCCACTGAGTCTGTGCCGACCATCAACCACCCATTTATACAAATCCAACACTAATTCCATATTCCTACCTGTCCCTATATTTCCCTACCACCTACCTACACTCGGCGCAATTTATAATGGCCAATCTAACTATCAACCTGCAAGTCTTGGTCATGTGAGAGGTAACCAGAGCACCTGGAGGAAAATTAATATTGACTGAGGTACCTCACCAGGCCTTCGTCTTGCAGTACGATGCGATATTTTACAACACCTGAAAGTTCAGACAGGGCCCGGCTTTAATAACTCATCTAAAGGATAGCACCTCAGAATCTACAGAACGCCCTCAGTAATGTCAATTTTTCACAGGCACTTCTGTCTCTTCTGAGATATGAGTGCTGCCAATCTTCCAAGGCTGAAGCAATTTATCCAGCCATGGGATCCGACCTCTCTAGCTAAGGTCTGTCTGAGCTCTTTTATAAAAACAAAATACTGCAGATGCTGGAAATAAAAAAAAACATAACAGGCTGGAAAACACTCAAACCGTTAGGCAACGTCTGTGGAGAGAGAAATAGAGTTAACGGTTCAGGACAAAGAACTTTCTGGCCGAGCTGTTTCTTTTGGCATCTTATGTGCGTTGGTGCAATTGTCACTAGGGTGGGTGGAGAGAATATTATTGTCCAGTTCTCCCCTGGGTCGAGGCTTGTGCTATTCTGTTCGAGCAGAACAGGATGGAGAGTTAGGTTCTGAAGTCAACTTGGGAGAGAGACACCCGACATTCTGTTCACTCCCAACCTGTTGGCTTTAGTTGATTCTATGTGTCTATTGGTAGCAATCGCTTTTCTGCGGCAGACTGTAGTGAGTTCAAGTCCCATGTGAGTACTATGCATAGAAATAAAGATTACCACTCAAGTGCAGTAACGATAGTGCAGTTGCTGCTTTTTGGATTAGAGGCCCTGTCTGCCCCGTCAGATGGACGTGAAAGATCCCGTGATACTCGTTGGCACAATACCAGAGGAGATATTCCCTGTGTCTTTGCCAATATTTACCCTCAATTAACAACGCATAAAAACATTATCTGACGTTCGTGGGTGCTTGCTGTGCACAGATTGACTGCTATTTTTCCGACATTGAAACAATGAGTACGTTTCAAAAATGCACAATTGGCTGTAAAGCGCGACAGGCTGCCCTGTGGTTGTTAATGTCACTATATAAATACATGCCCGTATCTCTTCCTTTCTCTATTTGGGCCTTTTTAAGTACGGTCCTTTTTCAAAGACTTTGAGTCAAAATAGATAGAAGTTAGCTTCTGAAATAAAATACAATACTAAACACATGTACTGTAATTAGGAGAATTGGAAGATGACAGGACTGTTTACACCTGTGTCTATCTTAATATTAATGATTGTTTTGCTCAGAACGTTAGTTAGGGTACAGCTAGCGTGCTGCACTTAGTTTTGTACACTCCATTATAGAAAGACTATCCATGCCAGAGTGAACAGATATCATAGATTCAGCATAATTGTTCTCGACATGTCAGACTAAAGTTGCCCAAGAACATTTTGGGTACTAAGATTATTTCCATACGAGAAAATCTAATAGAGGTCTTTAAATTTTTATACATTTAACAAGAAAAAGAAACAGTTCATTCTGTTTATGAAGTGTGTTCAGTGGCCAAGGATATGCAATTCAAAATTGTCACTGTGAGAATGAGGACAGGCTTGTTGGAGCATGGGATGCTTTGCCACAGGGAGTGGTATAGACAGAGAACATTACATCCTTGAAAGCGAAATTGTATAAACTTATGAAACATGGCTTATTGTAAGAGTCTATGGCTGTAGGTATAATTCTGAAATGTTTTAGCAAAGCCACCATGAGCAGATTGGCCTCCTTCTGTGCTGTGAATTTGTCTGTTTCAAGTTCTAGCCAACAATCTGCCCTTGCATCTCATCTATAGTTGCGAAAAGCTTCGTTTACTTGATCAATCAAACCGTTGGCAGTAACAGTTCATCAGATAAGCTGCCACTTTTTTTCAATCATCAATTACATTATGCATTTTCTTTACATTAGTTCTCATGTTGTAACTGCTCGTTAATGATTGGCCAAAATTTCTAGTAATGCAGTATCCAGAAAAGACACAAAAAATCATGAAATTTACTGGTGTAATATTCGAATCAAAATTGTTATCGATGTGCATGTGATTAAACTTGGTGTATGAATGAGCTCCACTAGTATCCCCAAATTGATTTTTTTCCCCATTTGAAATAAATTGGTAAAAGATCTTTGCATTTTCTACATCAGCTGTAACACTTCTGGTTTTGACTTTTTCAATTATCCATACCTTTTATTCAGCTCTTGATTCTTAAAATGTGAGTGAATCTGACAAGGATCAATTCATTGCTAATCTTAGGTGCCTCTGGGACACAAAGAGTCAAAGCTAAAGGGGGCTGTAACACAAATGAAAGGAAGTGATGCTTCAGGTTTAGAAAGTCTTGGTCAGACCCCAGCAGGAGCATTGTATTTAGTTGCAAGCATCTAAAGTCCGGAAACCTGTATATTGGCCTTGAAGGAGGTGCAGCCCAGATTCACCAGAATTACACCAGATTGTAAATGGTTAAATTATGACATGTGGCCTAACCTCTATGCGTTTGCTTTGGCGAGGCTTCCATGCTAAATTATCCACGTTAATAGTCATCCAAGGCTTCTAGTAAAATGGAAACTAGAAAAGGCTCAGCAGAAAATTACAAAATATAACAGATGTAATATTGAAATCAAATCGCTTATTTATATATGTTCAGTTCTTGTTGATGTTTGAATTGCCTTTTCTATTGTCCACATCATACGTTGCCTTTTGCAATATTGAAATTAAGTAACTTAGCCTTTTATATGCCATATACACCCCTTTTACAATCGTTAAGTCATTTTATTCAGTTACTGCTTCTTGGGATGTGGGCAGCACTGGCAACACAACATTTGTTGCCAATCCCTAGCTGTCCTGAGGCGATTGAACGTCAAATATCAATTCGACTCATATAAGAAATGAAGGAAGAGTTCCTTCAGTTGCACAACACCTTGGTCAATTGTGATCAATAGATAAACTAAAGTTCAAGGGACGATAAAATAGCTGCCCCTTCACTGTCACCAATTTTATTTTCCACCTAAAATCTATTTTGTTCTTACGTGTTTATTCCATCTACTTTCTTTGGCTTTTGTTTCTAGCAATTTCATGTGTTAAGGACGCTAACTTGTTAACATATAGCCTGAGATTACAGCTTGCCTGAGATTCGGTTTTCTGGGCTGGGCATATGGGAGGTTTGAATGATGACACGAATAAATAAAATGGTTCACTGTGCAGCCTGAGTACCAATAACCCAAATTTTTGCAAATAAAGATTATGGGGACTGAATGTTCTCTGTGGAATTTGAAATTTTGTACTATGTCAAAAAGGAACTGGAGCAAGTTTGCATTTTATTAATCACTTATGTTTCTCAAATAATGAGGATAACGCTCGCTATCTGTCACTCTAATTGTCTTCCCTATTTCACTGTCAGCCACTCTTTGTCTCCACCACTTATTAGGTCACTAGCTTGCTCTAGTTCTTTTCTATCTGTCCCTGACATTAACGATAGTTATGTGTCAATTACATACTCTTCCACTCAGTTCTCTTCTGTCTCACTTTGTCAGCCTCTTTCTTCCTAGTTCTTTCTGTGCTCCCTGTTTCTGCTACACATTTCTCTGCCCTTCTTCTACTCATCTCCTCCAGCTTATTGACGTCTGTTTTTTCCCCCGCTATCTTTCAGGGAGAGCACTAATTTGCATATTACGGAGCTACACTTGGTTAAAAGTTGGGTTTTAAAAAAGGCCTCAGAGACCAGAGCAGATGGAAATAATCAGAAAAAGAATTTCAAGTTGCAGGACTGAGACAGCTGAATGCATAGCTAACAATGGCAGGGTGATGGGATGACGTGTTGCCGAATGAATTAGTCAAAAGAACAGAGAGAACATAACAACATAATAAATATGAGCAGGACTACGCCATTTGTCCCCTCGAGACCTCTCCACCATTCAGTAAGATCCTGGATGATCCGATTGTGGCCTTAATTCTACTTTCCTACGTGCCTTCCATAAGCCTTGACTCCCTCGGAGATCAAAAATCTGCCAAACTCAGCCTTGAATATATTCAATGACCCAGCCTTCACTGCTCTCTGGGGAAGATGTTTTTTAAAAACATTTTTTCTTTCATTGGATGTGGGTGCTGCTGGCTAAGCCAGCATTGATGGTACATCCTTAATTACCATTGAAAAGGTGGTGGTGAGCTGCCTTCTTGACGTGCTGCAGTGCATATGGGGTAGGTACACCCACAGTGCTGTTAGGAAGGGAGTTTCAGGAATTTGACTCTGCAACAGTGGAGAACGGCGATATAGTTCCAAGTTAGGATGGTGTGCGTTTTGGAGAGGAACTTGCATGTTTTGGTGTTTCCATGCATTTGCTGCCCTTGTCCTTCTAGGTGGTAGAGGTCACGCATTTGGAAGGTGAGATCTAAGGTGCCTTGGTGCATTGCTACGTGCATCTTGCAGATGGTACACACTGCTGCAAATATGTATCGGTAGTTGCGAGAGTGAATGTTGTGGATGGGGTGCCAATCAAGCGGGCTACTTTGTCCTGGTTGGTGTTCAGCTTCTTGAGTGTTGTTGGAGCTGAGCCCCTCCAGACAAGTGGAGAGTATTCCATAACACTCCTGACTTGTGCCTTGTAGATGGTGAATAGACTTTGAGGAGTTAGGAAGTGAGTTACTCGACACAGGATTCCGAGCTTCTGACCTTATCTTGCAGCCATGGTATTTATATGGCTACTCCAGTTCAGCTTTTGGTCAAGGGCTACACGCAGGTTGTTTATAGTGGGGAACTCAGCGATCGTAATGCTATTGAATGGGGAGATGGTTAGATTCTCTCCTGTTGCACATGGCCATTGCCTGTGGCATGAATGCTCTTTGCCACTTATCAGCCCAAGCCTGGATATTGTCTAGGTCTTCTGCATTTCTACACGGGCTGCTTCAGTACCTGAGGAGTCACACATGGTGCTGAACATTGTGCAATCATCAGTGAACATTGCCACTTCCAGCTGTATGATTAAAGGAAGGTCATTGATGAAACAGCTGAAGATGGATGGGCCGAGGGCACAACCCTGAGGAACGCCTGCAGCAATGTTCTGGAGCTGAGATGATTGACCTTCAACAACCACAATCAACTAACTAGGGAGGCACAGTGGCGCAGTGGTTAGCTCCACCACCTCACAGCTCCAGCGTCCCGGGTTCAATTCTGAGCACTGCCTGTGTGGAGTTTGCAAGTTCTCCCTGTGTCTGCATGGGTTTCCTCTGGGTGCTCCGGTTTCCTCCCACAAGCCAAAAGACTTGCAGGTTGGTAGGTAAATTGGCCATTATAAATTGTCCCTATTATAGGTAGGTGGTAGGGAAATATAGGGACAGGTGGGGATGTGGTAGGAATATGGGATTAGTGTAGGATTAGTATAAATGGGTGGTTGATGGTCGGCACAGACAGGTGGGCCAAAGGGCCTGCTTCAGTGCTGTATCTCTAAATTAAACTAAACTCCCTTTGCACTAGGTACAAGTCCTACCAGTGGAGAGTTTCCCCCTATTTCCCATTGACTCCAAATTTGCTAGGTTCTTTGATACCATACTCGGTCAAATGCTGCCTTGATGTCAAGAGCAGTCACTCTCACCTCACTGCACCTCTTGAGTTCAGCACTTTTGCCCATGTTTGAACCAAGGCTGTAATGATTTCAGAGCTGAGTGGTCCTGACAGAACCCAACTGAACGTCACTGAGCAAGTTATTGCTAAGTAAGTGACGCTTGATAGCAGTGGAAATGACACCTTCTATCATGATGATCGAGAGCAGATTGATGGGGCAGTAATTGGCTGGATTGGACTTGTCCTGCTTTCTGTGCAGAGGACGTACCTGGGCAATTTTCCACCTTGCCAGGTTGATGCCAGTGTTGTAGCTGGACTGGAACAGCTTGGCTTGTGGTGTGGCTAGTTCTGGAGCACAGGTCTTCAGTACTATTGGCAGAATGTTGTCAGGGTACATAGCCTTTGCAGTATCCAGTGCCTTCAGTCGTTTCTAGATATTATGAGGAGTGAATTGAATTCTGAACATTAACGAACACTGAGAGAAGAAATTCCCCCTCATCTCCGTCTTAAATGGGGGAGCATTATTTTGAAACTGTGCCCCCTATTTCTAGATTCCACCACCAGAGGAAACATCCTGGAACGATAGAACCATAGAAACGTTATGGCACAGAAAGAACCCATTCAGACCATTGTGCCTGCAAAACTAGCCACCCAATCTAATCCCACTTTCCAGCACCTGGTCTGTTGCCTTGCAGGTTACAGCACTTTAGGTGCAGGTCCAGATACATTTTAAATGAGTTGAGGGTTTTGAGTTGCAGCAGTTGAGTGGCAGTGAATTCCAGACAGCCACCATCCTCTGGGTGAAAAAGTGTTACCTCATGTCCCCTCCAATACATCTACCAGTCGCCTTAAATCTCTGCCCCTTTGTAATTGACCTCTCTGCTAGGGGAAGCAGGTCCTTCCAGTCCAGTCAATCACGGCCCTCATAATTTTTTACATCTCAATTAAGTCAGACCGAGCCTATCCAACCTTTCTTCACAACAGCAATTTTAAAGCCCTGGCAACTTTCTTATAAATCTCCTCTGCACTGTCTCCAAAGCAATTATGTCCTTCCTGTAATGTGGAGACCAAAACTGAATGTAATACTCCAAGTGTGGCCTAACCAGCATTTTACACAATTCTGGCAACGCATCCCTGCTTTTGTACTCTACACCTCGGCCAATAAAGGAAAACATTCTATATGCCTTCGTCACCACTTTATCTACCTGTCCTGTTACCATCAGGGATCTGTGCACATGCATTCCAAGGCCTCTTATTTCCTCTACACCTCTCAATGTCCTCCTGTTTATTGTGTATTTCCTTGCTTTTTTGCCCTCCCTAAATGCATTTGCTCACAATTCTCTTGCTTGAATTCCATTGGCCCACTCAACCAAACAATTGATATCATTCTGGAGTCCACAGCTATCCTCTTCACTATCAAGTACAAAGTTAATTTTTGTGTCATCTGTAAATTTCCCAATCATGCCTCCCATAATTAGGCACAAATCATTAACATATAGCGCAAACAACAAGCGACCCAACACTGAGCCCTGTGGAGCACCACAGAAAACGGCATTCAATTCGCCAAAACATCCTTTGACCATTCCCTTTTGTTTCCTGTCACTGAGCCAATTTGGGAACCAATTCACCACGTTCCCCTGTATCAGGAGGGCGTTTACTTTTCTGACCAGTCTGCCAAGTAAGGCCTTGTCAAATGCCTTAGTGAAATCCATGTAGGCAACATCCACTGTACTTCCCTCATTCAGTCTCCTTGTTACCTCCTGAAAATATTTAATTAAGTTTGCCAGACACGAATTTCCCTTAACAAATCCAAACTGACTATCCATGATTAATCAGTGTCTTTCTAAGTGAAAGTTTTTCTTATTTATCAGAATTGATTCAAATAATTGTCCCACCCCTGAGGTTAGATGGACCGGCCTATAATCATTTCGTCAATCTCTCACGCCCTTTTTAAACAATGGTACAATGCTCGCAGACCTCCAATCATCCAGTATCTCCATTTTAACTAATGAAGGTTTGAAGATGATCCTCTGAGCATCCACTATTTTCTCTCTGGACTCGTTGAACAGCCTGAGGTAGAATCCACCCAGCCCTGGTGATTTATCCACTTTCAAGGATGTCAGACCCTCTAGTAATTTTTCTCTCATTAGGCTTATCACATCCAATATTTCACACCCCTCCTCTTTAACTAAAATACCTGCATCATACCTATCCTTTGTCAAGAATAATAAAAAGTACTCATTAAGAACCATGCCTATATCTTCTGCATCCTGTCAGCATCTCCCTCCAATAAGACCACCTCTCATTCTTCCAAATGCCGATGAGCATTGGCTCAAATTGCTGAACCTTTCCTCATCGGAAAACTCCTTCAGCCCGAGATCAGCCTAGAGACAACTTTCTGAACTGCTTCCAACGCAAGTATATCCCTCCTTAAGTAAGGAGACCAAACTGTGCACAGTACTAGAGGTGCCGTCTCACCAATGCCCTGCACAGTGTAGCAACACTTCTTTATTTCAGCACCCTTGCAATAATTGTCAACATTCTATTTGCATTCTTAATTACTAGTTGTACCTGCAAGCTAACTTTCTGCAATTCAATCAGTGTCGTATGGAGCAAAGGAAGACCAGGAAAGTCAGATGGTCCATCCCCAGTTTTTATTGCGACTGATTTGTAGGATGGGGTGGGAAATACATTTGACCCCAGAACTCCTGATTAACGGATGAGTAGCCAGAAATTCTGGTCCTATTCTCCGTAAAGTGGCTCCTCCTGGGAGAAACATAGAAACATAGAAAATAGGAGCAGGAGTAGGCCATTCAGCCCTTCGAGCCTGCTCCGACATCCATTATGATCATGGCTAATCATCCAACTCAGTAACCTGTTCCCGCTTTCTCCCCATATCCTTTGATCCCTTTCGCCCCAAGAGCTCTCTCTAACTCCTTCTTGAAAACATACAATGTTTTAGCCTCAACTGCTTTCTGTATAACGAATTCCACAGTCTCACCACTCTCTGGGTGAAATAAGTTCTCCTCATCTCAGTCCTGAAAGGTTTACCCCATATCCTTAGACTATGACCCCTGTTCTGGATTCCCCCACCATCGGGAGCACCTACCCTGTCAAGTTCTGTTAGAATTTTATAGGTTTCTATGAGATCCCCCCTCACTCTTCTGAACTCCAGTGAATATAATCCAACCGACTCAATCTCCCATTCTACGTCAGTCCCGTTATTCCAGAAATCAGTATGGTAAACCCTTGCTGCACTCCCTCTATAGCAAGAACATCCTTCCTCAGATAAGGAGGTCCATGAGCGAATGCCAATTCATGGCGGATGATTGTTCTGGCAATCATTATTGAGCCTCTTACATCAGGATAAGGGATGTGTGGACTGCAGGGTCAGTACACCAGGAACACCCAAGTCTAGGGTAATAAAAAAAGGTAATAATAGAAACATTACCATAGATTCATTATTTGAATGAGACATGGTAGTGCACTGATTATGTTATCAGAAGAGACCTTGAAATGGTGAGAAAGAATCCCACCAGCACATGCAATTGAATTCGATAAATTCGGTAATTTAAGAGCTGGCGCCAGGAACATCTCTATAGAAACTGCCAGATTGTCGCAGGAACCCAAGTAGCTTACTAATGTCCTTCGGGTCAAGAAATGTTTTAAACCTCTTTGCTCGGAGACAAAGCAATATGAAATTTCACCTTACGTAGTTGAATCTTAAAGCCACTAAAGTGTTTGAAAGTTGTAAGATAACCTCAAAATGAAACACAGTACCAACCTTCATAGGGTGAAAAGGTATGGGCCTTAAATTCAGTCGTTGACCACATCCCAAGAAAACAAAACCAACTCTTTCACACAAACGACCAGTTGATGACAATTTATTTGGGAAGTTCTTGAATCATTCCTACATAAGGGGCCTATTCTCCTGCTTTTCCTATAGGAATTTCTAGACGATAAATGGATAAAGTGTTTTAGTTCAGCTTCTACAATTCAGATATTGGAATGAATTTTTGTCTATTAGTCTAGAACAGGTCCAAACATCTCGTGTTCATTTGCCCAGTGGTGGAATGCTTTGGGAAACGCAGTCCAAAGTTCTCCATTCCTACCAATAATGAAATACATCCCCGATTCCAGGTGTGTCAGGTGACACTGAGCATTCTCATAAGGCCACGTTGCTGCATATACCTTGGCAAGCAAGGACAATATACAAGAGCTGAATGAACGCCATCTTTGCTATCTGGGAGATTATCAGAGATTAGTATGTTCTGTTGCGTTGTTCTGTCAATCTTGCATGATCTAATAAGGCACAAGACTATTTGATGACTTAAAGAATGAGTCGACACTTCAACTTGTGATGTGGATACTGGACGTGGGAAAGTAAACATGGAAAATATTCTCTGTGACGTTGGACATGCAATTAGTCATACCTGCTTGGTAGTACACAACTTGAGTATGGCTGAAAAAAGGGACATGTTGCCGAAGCTTTTCATCTTGTGCTCATCAGGACAGACACAAGAATGCCAAATTTCAAAGGGAACAACAATTGATACTGCAAGAGACAAATGGTACTGATTGGTTGGCAAGTCAACACTGATTGGAGAGTGCAGTAATGTCCCCCACGCTTTTGTTAATTAAAAATAGATGCAAAACATGTTATTTTCCTATTTCCCACAGAGGACAGATAGTTGCGTATGAATGTGTGTAGCTTCTAGCAAGCATAAGTGAGCCGCATTGTGAGCCTAACTGATGACTTTACACTGGTTATTACATTAGAAAATACCACCCATGTTGCGACTGCATTTTAGCAGCATGAAAGAGCTAGTTTCAGTTGTTGCTCAAATGTGTGAAATAACATAACCTTCCAGGGTAGTTTAGAGTAATCGAATCATAGATTCATTTATGGCACCGAAAGAGGCCATTCGGCCCATCAAGTCCATGCCAGCTCTCCACAGGGTTGTGCGGTCAGTCACACTCCCCAGCTCAATTCCCGTAGCCTTGCAAATCTATTTCTCTCAAGTGGTCATCCAATATCCTTTTGAAGTCAGCGATTGTCTCTGCTTTCACCACACTTGTGGGGATTGAGTTTAAGGTCATTACCACCCGCTGCATTAAGAAATGCTTCCTCGTATTCCCTCTGCACCTCTTGCCCAAAACCTTCAATCTGTGTCCCCGACATCTTGTACCATGTGTTAATGAGAATAGCGTTTCCTTGTCTAACTGTTTATAATCTTGTACACTTCTATTAAATCTTCCCTCAATCTCCGTTTTCCTATTGAGAACAAACTCAACTTTTCCAACCTAACCTTGTAACTAAAATCCTCCTTCCATGCAACCATTCTGATAAATCTCCTCTGCACCCCTCAAAGACCCTCACATCGTTCCTGAGTGTTGTGACCAGAACTGGACACAGTTTAGGGCCTAACCATAGCTTTATAAATATTGATCATAACTTCTCTACTTTTGTGCTCAATGCCTCTGTTTATGAATCCCAAGATCCAATATGGTTTACTAAGCACTCTCTCAATATGTTCTCCCACCTTTAAAGATCGCTGCAAATGCACCCCCAGGTCCCTCTAGTCCTGCACACTCTTTAGAACTGTGCCATTAAGTATGGATTGCTTCTCCCCATTCCTTCTGCCAAAATGCAGCACCTCACATTTGTCAGTATTAAATTCCATCTGCCACTTCTCTGCCCATTCTGCTAGCCTATCTGTGTTCTGTTGCAGGTGGTTCATATCATCATCACTGTTTGCCACACGTCCAAGTTTAGTGTCATTGGCAAATTTCAAGATTCTACTTCGTATTGCAAGATCAAAGACATTTATATATATATATATATATATATATCAAAAATCAGTGTTCCTAGCATCCTCCAGTCTGAAAAGCAACCATTTACTACGAATTTGTAGTATACTGGGCACTTTTCATGTCCATAAATGGCGGCCTTATGCCCATTTGTGAATATGCGTGATATACAGCAAGAAATTATCTGGTAGGGGGTAGCCATTGCTGTCGCCACACGGGTTGTATGTTTCACTAACAGCATGCTGCTGTCAAGCCAAAAAGACGTTCTACCTACCACACAATTGATAAAATACAAATATCAATTTCAGTGCTGGTGTGATGCCAGGTACACAGACCGTACATCCTAAACAACTGGTGGATTGAATCAAACAGCACGTCCCTTCCACTGTTTGCAATAAGCAGAGCACTGCGCGTCCTCAACCAGACTAAACATGCAAAACCCATAACATTGTGTCGAACATTGGATGATATCCCTGATTGGACAGCACTTGATGAACAATCCCGAGTTTGCTTAAAATGACACTAACATCAGTCGGGTTCACAATGTACTTTTGTACTTGCAGAATCTACATATATTCATTCACAGGGACTGGTCCTCTGCAGGCAAAAGGAACTTGGCAAGGTTTTGTACCGTTTTTGAATGAACAAAAGCGTGGGGGACAATAGTTCTCTGGTCAACTTGCCAACCAATTAGCACGTCTTTTCGCATACAGTGTTAATTGTTGCTCCTTTGAACGTTGTCATTCTTGCATTAGTCTCGATGAGTACAGGATGAAAGGCTTCAGCTAACATGTTTCTTTTCAGCAATACAATTGGTAGTTAAGCAATATAAAATCGGAGGAAAATCTGTCCAAGGTTATTGAAATTATGTATGGCGAGGAGAAAGCATCGAGCTTGATGCATTCTGGGATAACTTCTGCACATCATCGTCCTCCATTTCCCCTTGCTTCAAAAAGACTTTCAATCTCCGACCGCACATCTTTGAGGAGATGTCCACTTAACCATCAGCACTCCATCTTTAATATAATATCCTTCTGGAACACCTTTTTCCTTAGCTTCTTATTGAGCTGATTGTGTCACTTCGTTTAATTCTGGATTATCCTACTGATTTCCTTTGGATTATCCAAATCTGCAAAAAAAGTTTCAGATATTCAGTTATCTGTCTGTGGTGCCAGTTTTGCCTCCAACAATGGGACTTGTTTAGCCGTTGCTCGGATTACTATACTGAAGGAAAAATTCCTGGAAAGTTTGCCTGTAACTGTTCTGTCTCTTTAACTTCATTTGTTTTTTCTGTGACTACTGAAGATGCTACTATTTTTGCTCTGGCCAAATCATTCCCCAGAAGTTGGTCAAATCCATCTACTGGCAAGCTCTGGACAACTCGTACAGTTACCCTTCCAGACATTAGGTCACAGTCTATGCACACCCGATACAAAGTACAGGAATATAGTCCTCGCCAATACCATTCAATAAAACTTTCACGTGCAGTACACTCTGTGGTGGAAATGTTATGCCTTTCTCCAGCAAAAGAGTTTGGCCGACTCCTGTATCCATAAGTGTATCTATAGGTTTTCCGGTCTCACTTGAGGGATAAGAAAGCATTCCCTATAACTCTCAGGTATCTTATTCACTAGCCCTGCACTCACATGGATTTTTGTATTTGGCCTGACAACTGCAGTCAAAGCTAAAGCCTGATTTGCTGTACTCTCGGTCAGGGCTCCTTTCTCTACAGTGGCTTTGTGTACCTAATAAGTACCTTGTGACTATACAACTGGATGGACTTATTTTAGTAAATAAAGTCACAACAGATGAAACTCTCTACCGAACAAAGGCAGTGGAAGGGTGCCACCACCGCCTGGTAAACGGGACCTGGAACACAGAGAAATCAGCAGCTGCCAGCCTTGTAACGTCCAGCATTCTGCACGAAGATGTCCCACCTTGTGACAATGATAACTCTTAGGTTTGCGGACCTCACTTCCACCCTCAACATCTTTCTTTCTGGTCCGAGGAGGAGATAATGGGGCGTTCCCAGCTGTCCATTAATGCCTCCAGCTACTTGCCTTCCTTTCACTCTCCCACCTTCTATCCTTTTCGTGTTTGTAGGGATGACAGACAAAGCGTTGGGGCTTATACTCAGGCTCATAATCACTAGCAATTTACGCTGCCATTGAAAGCTATTTGTTCTCTACATGGGCAATTTCTAATGGAGGGAGTGATTTTTAAAACATCTTCCAGGAGAATTAGTTGCCTCAGTTTCTCATACGTGACTTTCATCTTTACTGCCTATATCCAACGATCAAAATCAATATGCTTTCGGCTCTCAAAGTCTACATAAGTCTGCCCAGGCAATATGTGGAGGTCTCAAAACTTTTATCAGTATGTTTCAGGGACTAACACATACGCAACGAGAATAGCCATTTTTGCCATCTCATAAATTGCAGAAGCCTCTTCAGAAAGCATGGCATACACTTCATGAGCACTGCCTATCGACCTGCTTTGCATAAGCAGCGCCCAGCTTTACTTTGGCCATTTTATTTGTTTGGCTATCTTTTTTAAATAAATGAAAAATGCTTCTACGCCCCTTTCCTCAAACAAAGGGAGAGCTTGGATAAATATAAATAGCTATCCGCTATGTCCTGGGTTGAATTCTGATTCTTCCTCACCAGAGTATTTACTGGAAGCAGGACCAGCCTGTTCTTTCAGTTCCAGCTTTATAACTTCGAGCTCCCTTCCTCTTCTTTCTTATTCTCGAAGAAATGCTCTCGTTTTCCTTGTCCTCTTTTTCAAATTCAATTGTTTTCACTGTCAATTATTTTTCAAACTCACGTTTATTCAATTCTCTGCTTTTTTCTATTAAAGCTAACATTTTTCAAGTTCTATTGCTTTTTAATTTTCCCTGTAAAGCTTAAGTATTCCTATTTCCTGTTCCTGCCCAAGTTTTTGATTTGTAACTGAATTTTAGCTAATTCAACTGCACTACCCACTAGTTTGCTTTCTTCTTACAATTCCAAATGTTGTGCCAGTACTTCAATTATGTCTGCTTTCTTAGATCCTGGTTTTGACTCCAACCCCAATTTTTCTGACAATGTAGTTAGCTTAAGCTTGCAAAAGTACCCCAAATCACTCAGGGATACAGCCTTCTTGCCCAAGAAATATCGCAGCAAATGTTAAAGGCATTCAGATGGTGTAAACATTATTCTACTACGCAAGAAACCTCGTCCTTTTAATTTTCCTATTTCAAAAAAAAGTCACCGAAATTTCCAACACCTGTGGAATTATTTTCAGAATTAAAACGCAAATTCTCAAAATTTTAACCGAAAAGGGAAAAACTCGTTACACCTCTACCCTTGCAGAAATGAAACAACATTTTTAAATGCAGTTCATTGCAATGCATAAAAAAGAACAGAAGTTGTAAACTTTTTAAAACACATTTTTCACACTCATTCATGGGATGTCAGTGTCCCTGGCTGAGACATAATTTATTGCCCATCCCTAATTGCGTGTGAGAAGGTGGTGGTGCGCCACCTTGTTGAGCCACTGCAGTCCATGTGAGGTAGGAACACCCACAGTTCTGTCAGGAAAGGAGTTCCAGGAAATTGACCCAGTGACATTGAAGGAATGGTGAGATTGTTCCAAGTCAGGACGGTGTGTGGCTTGGAGGGGAACTTGACAGTGGTGGTGTTCCCATGAATCTGCCATACTTGTCCTTGTTGGAGCTGAACCCATCCAGGCAAGTGAAGAGTATTCCATCACACGCCTGACTTGTGACTTGTAGATGGTGGATAGGCTTTGGGGAGACAGGAGGTGAGTTACTCGCCACAGAATTCCCAGGCTCTGACCTGCTTTTGTAACCATGGTTTCTGGTTAATAATAACTACCAGGAAGTTCATATTGGGGGATTGATCGATAGTAATGTCATTGGACGTCAAGGGGAGATGGTTAGGTTCTCTCTAGTTCGAGATAGTCATTGCCTGGCACTTGTGTGGTGCACAAGTTACATGGCCACTTATCAGCCAGCCTAGATATTGTAGGTCTTGCTATATTTTTGCACAGACTGGTTCAGTATCTGAGGAGTCGTGAATGGGGCTGAACATTATGCAGACATCAGTGTACACCCCACTTCTGATATCATGATTGAAGAAAGCCATTGATGAAGCAACTCAAGATGGTTGGCAGGGTCACTACCCTAAGGAATCCCTGCAGTGATGTACTGGAGCTGAGATGATTGGCCTCCAACAATCACAACCATCTTTATTTGCACTAGGGATGACCACAACGAGCAGATAGCTTCTCCCTAATTTCCTTTGACACCAGTGTTGCTGGGGCTCCTTGATGCCATACTTGGTCGTATGCTGTCTCTCACCTCACCTCTTGAGCTCAGCTCTCTTGCCCATGTTTGAATCAAGGATGTAATGAGGCGTGGAGTTGAGTGGTCATGGCTAACTCAAACTGAGCGTCAATAAGCAGGTTATTACTGAGCAAATGCCACTTGATAGCACTGTCGATGACACCGTCCATCACTTTACTGATGGTTGCGAGTAGTCTGATGTGGTGGTAATTTTCTGGGTTGGATTTTTCCTGCATTTAGTGAACAAGACATACGTTTTAACATTCATTCATGGGATGTGGGCGTCGCTGGCTATGCCAGCATTCATTGCCCATCCTTAATTGCTCTTGACAAGGAGGTGGTGAGCTGCCTTCTTGAACTGCTGCAGTCCATGTGAGGTAGGTACACCCACAGTATTGTTAGGAATGGATTTTCAGTATTTTGACTCAGCGACAGTGAAGGAACGGTGATACAGTTCCAAGACAGGATTGTGTGTGACTTGGAGGGGAACTTGCAGATGGTGATATTCCCATGCATCTGCTGCTCTTGTCCTTCGAGGTGGTAGAGGTCACGGGTTTGGAAGGTGCTGTCTAAGGAGCCTTGGTGTGTTGCTGCAGTGCATCTTGTAGATGGTACACACTGCTGCCAGAGGGAGTGAATGTTTGTGGATGGTGTGCCAATCAAGCGGGTTGCTTTGTCCTGGATGTTGTCGAGCTTCTTGAGTGTTGTTGGAGCTACACCCATTCAGGCAAGTGGAGAGTATTCCATCACACTCTTGACTTCTGCCTCGTAGATGATGGACAGGCTTTGGGGAGTCAGGAGGTGAGTTACTCGCCGCAGGATTCCTAGCTTCTGACATGCTCTTGTAGCCATGATATTTACATGGCTACTCCAGTTGAGTTTCTGGTCAATGGTAGCCCCTAGGATGTTGATAGTGGAGGATTCAGCGATGGTAATGCCATTGAATGTCGAGGGGAGATGGTTAGATTCTCTCTTGTTGGATGTGGTCATTGCCTGGTACTTGTGTGGCATAAACGTTAATTGCCACTTATCAGCCCAAGCCCGGATATTGTCCAGGTCTTGCTGCATTTCTACACGGACTGCTTCAGTATCTGAGGAGTCACGAATGGTGCTGAACATTGTGCAATCATCAGCAAACATTCCCACTTCTGACCTTATGATTGAAGGAATGTCAATGATGAAACAGCTGAAGATGGTGGTGCCTAGGACACTACCCTGAGGAACCCTTGCAGTGATGTCCTGGAGCTCAGATGATTGACCTCCAACATCCACAGCCATCTTCCTTTGCGTTAGGTATGACTCCAACCAGCGGAGGGTTTCCCCCCTAATTCCTATTGTCTCCAGTTTTGCTTGGGCTCCTTGATGCCATACTCGGTCAAATGCTGCCTTGATGTGAAGGGCAGTCACTCTCACCTCACCTCCAGTTTTCAGCTCTTTTATCCATGTTTGAACCAAGGCTGCAATGAGGTCAGGAGCTGAGTGAGCCTGTCGGAAACCAACTGGGTATCACTGAGCAGGTTATTGCTAAGCAAGTGCTGCTTGATGGCACTGTTGATGACACCTTCCATCACTTTGCTGATAATTGAGAATTGACTTATGGGGCGGTAATTGAACGGGTTGTAATTCTCCTGCTTTTCGTGTACAGGACATACCTGGGCAATTTTCCACATTGCCAGGTTGATGCCAGCGTTGAGCTATACTGGAACAGCTTGGCTAGGTTTGCAGCAAGTTCTGGAGCACGGGTCTTCTGTACCGTTGCCGGAATATCGTCAGGACCCATAGCCTTTGCAGTATCCAGGGCCTTCAGTTGTTTCTTGATATCACACGGAGTGAATTGAATTGGCTGAAGTCTGGCATCTGTAATGTTGGGGACTTCAGGAGGGGGCCGCAATGGATCATCAACTCGGCACTTCTGGCTGAAAATTGTTGCAAATGCTTTAGCCTTATCTTTTGCACTGATGTGCTGGGCTCCCCCATCATTGAGGATAGGGATATTTGTGGAGCCACCTCCTCCACGTAGTTGTTGAATTGTCCACCACCATTCACGACTGGATGTAGCAGATCTGCAGAGCTTAGATCTGATCCGTTGGTTATGGGATAGCTTAGCTCTGTCAATTGCATGCTGCTTATGCAGTTTAGCACGCAGGTAGTCCTGTGCTGTAGCTTCACCAGATAGATCTCTCATCTTGAGATATGCCTGGTGCTGCTCCTGGAATGTCCTCATGCACTCTTCATTGACCCTGGGTTGGTCTCCTGGCTTGATGGTAATGGTAGAGTGGAGGAATATGCCGTTCCATGAGGTTACAGATTGTGGTTGAGTACAGTTCTGCTGCTGCTGATGGCTCACAGCACCTCATTAATGCCCAGTTTTGCATTGCTCGATCTGTTAGAAATCTCTCCCATTTAGCACGGTGATAGTGCTACACAACACGATGGACTGTATCCTCTATGTGAAGGCGGGACTTCGTCTCCACAAGGACTATGCGGTGGTCACTCCTACCTATACAGTCATGGACAGAAGCATCTGTGGCAGACAGATTGGTGAGGATAAGGTCAAGTATGTCTTTCCCTCGTTTTGGCTCCCCCACCACCTGCCGCAGTCTGAGTCTAGCAGCTATGTCCTTTAGTACTCAGCCAGCTCGGTCAGTAGTGGTGCTACCGAGCCACTCTTGGTGATGGACATTGAAGCCCCCCACCCAGAGTATATTTTGTGCCCTTGCCACCCTCAGTGCTTCCTCCAAGTGCTGTTCAACATGGAGGAATACTGACTCATCATCTGAGGGTGGTAATCAATAGGAGGTTACCTTGTCCATGTTTGACCTGATGCCATGAGACTTCATGGGGTCCAGAATCAATATTGAGGACTCCCAGGGCAACTCCCTCCCTACTGTAGACTACTGTCCCGCCACCTCTGCTGTAAAATATAACACGTTTCTGGAACTGGAAGAATTAGGGATTGTTCTAAAGTGAAGACTTTGCGTCTGTTTTCACAAAAGATGGGAATTCAGACTGAGTAACTGCAGGACAGTCAGCCTAACTTTGCAGGTGCCTAAGTTACTTGAAAATTCAGTGGGAGAGTCTAACTTACCATTTATGAATTATCACGGGCAGTGAGCATCGATTTGTTAAGGGAAGTGCGTGTCTGATGAACTTGATTGGACTTAAGAGGAGATAACAAGGAGGGTCGATGAGGGTAACCATTTAATGCAGCCTGCCTTGATATTAGCAAAGGCTCTCCCTGGCAAAAAAGGATGGACGATAATTGTCTGCCTTTCCAGTAAGACCTACATTCCGAGAATGAATCGAAACAAATTGTTTTACTATTACAGTGTGAGAAGTACACATTGATTTGAAGCTAAAACATAAAAAAAGGTGGACTGAGAAAAGAAAGTTTAAATAATTTTCTAAGTAGCTGCACCGTTATGCTTCTCACAACATCAATGTGACAAATGCTAAAATCAGATCTGCTCGTTTCTGTCATTCGAAAACTGCCAACCAATGTTCCATTTCCGTGGTGTGTCTTATGATTTTCTGCAGTCACCTGCAATTGATAGAACATCATGAACTGATGAAGCAGCGTAAAGCTGCCACTGGCACCCTGTACATAATGTGCGAATATATATGCTTTGTCAAAGTCAATGTTAACACAATTCCACTAATTGTAATGCACATACTGCAGTAAATTACCACGGCGGTGACAGTTCTAATTCAGATATGTTGTTGAATTGATTTCTGTATATTTCAGAGAGCAGAATTCGAGATAATAGATTTGTTTTACTTTCACCACTTCGGCCAGTTCCTCACACTTGCTACCTGAATGTATAAATAGCATTACAGATTCGCCACCTGTTAAAAATCTCAACTGAAATATAAGTCAGGAGTTCAGCACTCAGCTGACAAGCTGAAAATCGGCTCTCTTTAGCCGAGATGTCCATTGCAGCCAAGAAGATGAAACAGAAGAAACATTCTCAGGAAGGGTCACTGACCTGAAATGTTAACTCTGCTTCTCTCTCCACAGATGCTGCCAGACCTGCTGAGTATTTCCAGCATTTCTTGTTTTTATTTGAGATGAAACTGGTCTTGGGTGATAGTACTAAATGGGCGATAGCAAGGTGGTTGACCTTTTATCACCACAAATCTTTTCTCCCTGTACCCTGAACGTTCACAGTATCAGAGCAACACAAACTGCCTACTGAAACTTTGTGCAAACAGGAAGTTCAGGCGACACTCAAACAAGCAGCAGTGGCAAAAAAGCTCCTACCCTGGAGATAATAAGTTCTGCAGTCTCATAGTCCAAGAGACCAATAGTCCAGAGATGGACTTGATAATTCAGAGCACGGGAATTTTTAATCCAAGCACAAAGGTTTGAGTTTTTCAGTTAAGTTTTGACAAAGAAAAACCTGATGTCTGCAAAAAACGGCAATGAGTCTGTTGGGTTGTTTTAGAATCCAGCCCTTATATTAGCCTAGCAGAAACGGAAACGTTAAATTTTGTGGTTGAACAGATGCACTACTGAGAATACAGAGCCCATGAATTATGCATGCCCTAATATCACTAACATGAATTTCAGTCCCTTAAACTCTACTTATGCGAGAACAGCAAATATTCATGAGAAATTGCAGATTCCCAACATTTGTGAGAGGCACCTGTGGATTTCTAACTTAGTGCCATTGCTGAAAATTAATTAATTGATAATACATAATGGAGAGAAAAATTGACCTGCTTATCCAAAGAAAAAGGGATGAAGTGGGAAAGAGAAGCACTGCAGTTTTATTTTGTGTGTTTATTTGTTATATTTATAATTATAATGAAGGTAAGTTAATTACAATTATTTTGCCAAACCATTTATAGATCGTTTATAAAAGCCAAAAATGCAGAAAGAGCAAATATCAGACTTGCCATTGCCAATATATTTATAGATCATTCACAAAGGATCACCTTATTAAGGTGCTTCCTTAATAATATTTTGAGGACATGTGTTTAAAGGACTGTGAGGACATGATGGACTTGGAGGTTCACTGGAAGGACACCTGGGACTTTGTTTAAAAACAGACACTTACTGGATGAGACAATGAAGTTAAACCAACATAAGGAGCCTATTGGAGTCATTTATAGAGAAGTCACTTGTCCGGGTTTATGGCTGAGGCATTTAGATTTCGCTTGTGGATATTGTTTGGAGTTCAGTGGGATTGCAGCCAGTTGAGAGAAGCAACCATCTCATTCTGTTCCACCTCTTTCAGAAACCATGAGAATGCAGTGTGATAGCTGAAACCCCTGCTGCAGTTTCCCTTCAGAAATGCCTGCCAGACAAATCATCGACGTCGCCTGAAAATGAACTGCACCAGAAAGATCGCAGTGATGGCTGTCTGCATGTACCTGGATGCCAGACCAAAAGAGAGTTTGTAGAATTTCATATCTTATCCCTTTTCTTCAAGAATTGACAATAAATTGCCAAAGTATTATTCATGATGTTGATAAAAGCAAAATACTGTGGATGCTGGAAATCTGAAATAAAAACAAGAAATGCTGGAACCACTCAGCAGGTCTGGCAGAATCTGTGGAGAGAGAAGCAGAGTTAACGTTTCGGGTCAGTGACCCTTCTTCATATTATTCAGGATGTTGATCTCTGCAGAGCCAGTTTTTAATTATTCTTTATTAATTCTTGAACCAATGTGTGTGTGTTTCTGAGTTTATTTTAGAAGGGTATATATTTATACTTTAGTTTTTCAACTGTGTTAAAGCTTTGAATCTTTACTGAATAACTGTTGTTCCATAATAAATCAATAATTTTGGTTGTTTGTTAAAGAAACCTGTTTGATGGAATTTTAAAGGAAAAGGGCAAAATGAAACCGCCAGTTATTTATGCACTAAAGTAAAGCTTAAACAACCAGAATGGCTACTTTTGATGCAAGTGCATTTGTGCAGCAGGCTGGAATAAATTATGATTCTTTAAAGGCATTGTCCATTGGCGAGATGTTAATTGTGGCCGAGCACTTGAAGATACCTATTAGATCAAAAGGTAGGAGACCTGACATTCAGGGATTAGTGACCAGACCGCTGAATATTGAAGTGAGAGAGCCCGAGGGATGCACGGGTGTGAAGAAGACAAGTTCACACTGGCACAGGTTCAGTTGAACATGAAGAGTTTAGACCGAGAGTTTCAGGGCAGAGAAAGGGAGTGATAACAAGAAAGGAAAAATGAAGAAAGAGAGGAAAGGGGGGAAGAGAGTGCATTTCAAAAGGAGAAAGCAGAGCGGCAGGAGAGAGAAAAGGCAAGAGAAAGAGAGGAAAATGAATTAAAAAGGGAATAACTGATTACAAGACTGGAACTAGAAAAGAAGAGGAAGCCCTTGACCTCGATGAAAATTCGGGTGGGGAAAGATCTGAATCCAACCCAGGACCCAGTAGAGAGTTATTTAACTTTGTGCAAACGGTCCCAAAGTTTGAGAAAAAAAACACAGAGGCATTTTTCATTTTCTTTTTAAAAATATGGCTAAACAGATGTGGTGCCTGAAACAAAACTGGACACTGCTCAGGCAAGACGGTTGATTGGCAGAGCTCAGAAAGTTCATGCCATGCTTTCTGAGGAGGCATCTTCTGATTATGAGATGGGAAAAAATGTTAAACTCCCTGCTTATGAGTTGGTCTGTGAATCTTACAGGCAGAAACTTCATAACCTCTGGAAACATCCTGGGCAGAGTAATATAGAAAATGAGAAGGTAAATCAAATTAAATCAGATTGTTGGGTACAGGTACTAAAGGTATATCACAAGTAAGAGACCCTTAGGGAATTAGTTCTCCTGGAAGAATTTAAGTATTCACTACCTCCGTTGTTAAGAACCCACATAGAGAACCAGAAGGTTGGAACAGCCAGACCGGCAGCTGAGATCGCTGATGATTATGAGCTTGTCCTACAAGCCCAAAGCCTTTTGCCGTCACCCCACGAGCTCGAGTAGGATAGAAGGTGAGAGAGTGAACAGAAGGCAAGTAGTCAGGGACAGGGATGGACAACTGGGAACGGCTTGGGATGTCCTCCTCAGGTCAGAAAGGAAGGTTCAGAGGGTGGAGGTGAGGTCCAAAAGCCAACCTGTTCCATTGCGACAATGTATGGCACTATCGAGCAGATTGCTGGAAGTTGTGGGGTAATGTCATTCGACCTATTGGGGTGAACCATGCCAATGCAGAGAAAGGGGCCCTGACCGAGAGTATGACAGACCAGGCTGTAGCTCTGACTACAGCTGTAAAGCCAAATACAAAAAAACACTGTGATTGTGGGGGTTGTGAACAACATACCTGAAATTTGTTGAGAATTCTTGCCAAAGCAAAAAGTAACTGCTTATTCCTCAAGTGAGGCAGGTAAACCGACAGTATATTTAGGGATACATGAGCCACCTATCTTCTTATGCTGGCGAAAGGTATGATTTTTCCACCAGAGGGCAGATTGAATACCAAGGTTTTCGTGACTTATATCAGCGTGGTGCAGTTTTGTAAAACATGCCATGCAGGTGCGCTAAGATTGTGACGTAATGTCTGGAATGGTAACCATAGAAGTTGTCCATAATTGCATGTAGACAGAGTTGATCTACTCCTGGGGAATGATTTGGCTGCAGCGAAGTTAATAGCCTCTCTAGTAGTCATGGAAAGACCAAGTTAGTTAAGGGGACACTGCAGTTGCAGGAAAGGTTCCAGGAATTTTTCCTTCATATGTAGTGACCCGAGCAATGGCTAAACAAATTCCATTATTGGAGGTCAAATTGGCATCACAGACAGATATTCGGCGATCTGAAACTTTCTTTGGGGATTTGGCTAATCCAAAGGGAATGCTGAATACGTTTTCTCTGATCAAGTCTCAGCAAGTCGATCCAGAGTTAAGTCAAGTGACACAATTGGTTCTCACTGAAGCTGAAGCAAAGGGAGTTCTGGAAGATTATTATATTAAAAATGGGATTCTGGTGAGGATGTGGAGTCCTCCTCATAGACCTGCAGATGGAGAATGCACGTTTTTTTACCAGATTGTGGGACCGCCCAAGAATCGGTGGGAAATATTAAGGACAGCCCATGAAATGCCTATGCTGGGACATGTGGGGACCAGAAGATCCAATCAGGAATAAGTCGATATTACTACTGGCCAGATGTTCACAGGGGCGTGGTGCAGTTTTGTAAAACATGCCATACATGCCGGATTGTCAGAAAACCTTTACCTGCCATAAAACTGGCACCTTTAATTCCCATACCAGTTTCTGATGAACCATTTAGTAGGGTGTTGGTATAATGAGTGGGACCTTTACCGAAATGAAAGACAGGACATCGAAAAGCAGAGGACACAAATCTGGGTGGGAGTATGAGTTGTGAGGAGGATACAGAGAAGTTCCAGTGTGATTTGGACAGGTTGATTGTGTGGGAAAATACATGGCAGATACAGTAGAATGTGAATAAATGTGAGGTTATCCACTTCGTTGGCAGAAACAGAAAGGCAGATTATTATCTGAACGGCGATAGATTGGGAAAGGAAGAGGTGCACGAGACCTGGGTGTTCTTGTACATCAGTCGCTGAAATTAAGCATGCAGGTGCAGCAGGCAGTTAAGAAGGCAAATGGTATGTTGGCCTTCGTAGCGACAGCATTCAAGTACAGGAGCAAGGATGTCTTGCTGCAATTATCCAAGGCTTTGCTGAGACCGCTTCTGGAGTATTGTGTGCAGTTTTGGTCTCCTTATCTGAGGAAGGATATTCTTGTTTTGGAGGGAGAGCAGCGAAGGTTCACTAGACTGATTCCTGGGAAGGCAGGGCTGACGTATGAAGAGAGATTGGATTAATTAGGCTTGTATTAGCTAGAGTTTAGAAGAATGAGAGGGGATCTCATAGAAACCTACAAAATTCTAACAGGTTTTGACAGACTAGTTGCAGGAAGATGTTCACGATGTCAGGGGAGTCCAGGATCATGCGTCAGAGTCTAAGGATAAGGGGTAAGCCATTTAGGACTGAGATGAAGAGAGATTTCTTCACCCAGAGAGTGGTGAACCTGTGGAATTCTCTACCACGGAAAGCAGGTAAGGCCAAATCATGACATGCATCCAAGAAAGAGTTAGATATAGTTCGTAGGGCAACTGGGATCAAGGGATGTGGGGAGAAAGCGGGAACAGGTTACTGAGTTTGGATGATCAGCCATGATCGTATTGACTGGCGGAGCAGGCTCGAAGGACCGAATGGCCTATTTCTGCTCCTATTTTTCTATGTTTTTTCTCTGTTGCTCTATACTCACTATTATTGATATGGCTACTCGGTTCCAAGAAGCCATTCCCCTGAGAAAAAATTATGTGAAGTTAGAGGTAGAGAAGATAACCCAGTTGGCCTGTTCTGTGCTGTATTTTTCTATGTTCTATAGGAGAATGATGGGGTATAGATTAAATTGTCCTTGACAGAGGACAAAGGATCGGCACAACATCGTGGGCCGAAGGGCCTGTTCTGTGCTGTATTTTTCTATGTTCTAACACTCGATATGGTTTAGTGATTAAGATCCAGTTGGATCAATGTTCCAATTTTATGTCTAAAAGTTTTAAGCAAGTTATGACTAATCTGTGTATAACACAGTTAACGTCCTCTGCAAGCCGGCCACAGACACAAGGGGCTTTAGAACGGTACCATCAGAGCCCCAAAACAATGATCATAGCATACTGTCATGAATATCAGCATGACTGGGACAACGGGTTGGAATTTCTTTTGTTTGCCAAGGGATTCACCTCATGAATCTATCGCTTTTAGTCCTTATGAATTAGTTGATGGAGATGAGGTGAGAGGTCCTCTAAAATTAATCAAAGGAACGTTTTTAGAACAGAGCGATGAATCCTTCCATGATAGATTATGTATCAATATTTCGGGAGAGGCTCACAAGAACGTGCAAAGTGGTTCAGAAACACCTTAAAGCTTCCCAAACAACTATGAAGAAATGAAAAGACAATTTTTCGAAGACCTGACTATTTCAACCAGAGGATAATGTGTTAGTATTAGTGCCTTTGCAGGTTCAACCGCTGAAAGCACGGTTCTGTGGTCCAAATAGAGTATTCAAAAGGTTTGGCAAAGTAAATTATTTGATTGACACACCAGATCACCAAATAAATAATGGCAGTGCCATAGCAATATGCTAAAATAATATCATCGCCAGGAGGAGGAAAAGCAATCACAGGTATGTCAAATAGTAAGGACCATGAAGGATGGAAGTGATAATGAGGTTAAGGTTGAAAGAAGCCGAGACAATTCCTAAATGGAACCTCCTATTATCGGGTTTGCTAGCACCGAATTCGTAGGGACATTAGACACTAAGCTTTCATATTTAGATACAGAACAACGAGAAGACATAACAAGACGTGTCACAGCATTTGAAGGAGTCTGTAGGGACAAACACAGATGTAAAGTATTAGCCATACAGGCTGTGGCTGTAGGATAATATGTTATAGGAAAAAAGCATCTTTATTGCTTCGATCCAGAAAAGAGGCACAGATGAAAGCAGAAATCCAATACACGCAGGTAAACCATATAATTGAACCCAGTTAAAACATCTGGCGTTCCCCAGTCGTGTTGGTGCATAAGCCTGACAATTCAACCATATTTTGCATAGACTACAGAAAGGTGAATAATTAACAACGTCAGGCTCCTCCCCAATTTCTCGCTTGGAAGACTGTATTGACAGCGTTGGCAGTGCCACGTTTATTTCTTTACCAAAATAGATTTGTTAAAATATATTTGCAGATTCCTTTAACACGCCGAAGTAAAGAAATATCGGTCCTTGTCACACAAGACGGTCTTTTCCAATGCTCAGTGATGCCATTCAGACTGGAAAAAAAAATGCCCCAGCAATTTTCCAGAAACTCATGCATCAAGTGGTAGCCAGTGTTCCTAACTGTATGGTTTACCTTGATGATGTGCTGGTATACAGTGACATTTGAAAGGACCACGTGTAACAACTAGAAGCTCTGTTTAGAAAATTACAGTCGGCTGGTATAGTGATAAATCTTACCAAAAGTAAATTTGCAATCGCACGGGTAACCTACCATGGGCATGTAGTAGAGCAAGGTGAAGTTTTGCCAAGAACAGCAAAAGTACAGGCATTGGTCGAGTTCCCTGCTCCTAAGACTAAACGGGAGATTATGAAGTTTTCTGGGATGTGCGATTTCTACCCCAAGTGTCTACCAAATTGCAGCACTATAGCTGCTCCGCTGACGAATTTGGTGCAAAAAAAGCCAAGGTAGTGTGAGGAGGAGACTGCAAGCATCTTTTGAGAGGATGGAAACAATTTTGATCAATGAACCAGTGTTGGCTGCCCCAAATGTCACTAAGCACTTCAAGGTAGAAATTTATGCCACTGACCTGGGTTTAGCTGCATCCTATTACAAGAAGACGAATCAGGCATAGAAAGGCCAGTGGGATACTTTTCCAAAAAGCCAAATTTGAACGAAAAGAAACATTCTCCTGTGGGGGGAAAAAAAGAAACACTGGCCTTACTCGATCTCCTAAACATTTTAAAGCATATGTTTGCCATGACTGCGGAAAGGAACTGGCATGCACTGATCACAATCCCCTAGCCTTTGTGGAAAAATCAAAACCAGAATTCCAGACAATTTTGATGGAGTTTACTATTGCAGCACTATCACTTAAATATTCTCTACAATGTGGGGCAAAGCAATTTAATTGCTGATGCTTTGTCTAGAATTTAAACTTTCTTTCAATTATTTGAGTGCAATGATGGTACAGGGCAGTAATGTATGTGTTACAGGTAAAGAGTGAATGAGAATGAGTGTGTAAATCTGTTATAATACTTTTTCATTTTATGTTGCTTTTGGTAACACTTTTTAATGAAGCACATTTAAGCATGGCTTTTTACTCCTCCATGATGGAGGTATTATGAAGGTTTTTCCATAATTAATATTTTTGAAGTTTTGTGTTTCAAGAACTGTGAGGAGATGATCGACGTGTTTCTTTTCCCGAACGGGTCACTGGAAGGACACTTGCGACTTTGTTTGAAAGCAAACACTTATTGGAAGAGGCAATGAAGTTAAATCAACAAAAGGAGACTTGCTGGCTATTGAAGTTGTTTACAGAGAAGTCACTTGCCTGAGTTGAGAGCTCAGGAATTTTGGCTTTGTTTCTGGATACTGTTTGGAGTCCAGTTTAGATTAGATTAGAGATACAGCACTGAAACAGGCCCTTCGGCCCACCGAGTCTGTGCCGAACATCAACCACCCATTTGATACTAATCCTACACTAATCCCATATTCCCAACAAACATCCCCACCTATCTCTATATTTCCCTACCAACTACCAGTTGAAGAGAAGCAACCGACTCATCCTGTTCCTGCTCTTTCAGAAACCCTGAGAATGCAATGTACTGGCTGAAACACCTGATGCAGTGATTCTCCAGAAATGCCTGACAGACTAATCCCTGATGGTGCCTGAAAAGAACTGCTCCAGAAACATCCCAGTGACAGCCTTGTCCATGTCACCAGACCAAAGGGCCAATTGGAACATTGCATATCTTATCCCTTTTTTCAAGAATTAACAATAACTTTGCCAAAGTATTTTTTCAAGTTGATCACTGCAGAGACAATTTTGCATTTTTTTCATTTATTTCTTCCCTTTAACGTGTGTGTGTGTGTGTGGGTATAGATTGTTGATATTTTCATAATTCAAATGTATGTTGAAACTTTGCATCTTTATTGAGTAAGTCTTGATTCATAATAAATGAGTAATTTAAGGTGTGTATTAATTAAGCATGGTTGGCAGATTTTTATTCTGAAACTAGAATAGATAATGTATATAATTAGTTGTATCAGTAACTGAGTAAAGGATTTAAATTTATGTTGTGTGCCATGGAGAAGCGGAACTAGAGAAAGATCATGCATTTCTTCAACTTCGATCGAAACGATCATAGGATCATAGGAAATAAGAGCAGGAGTAGGCCATTCGGCCCGACGAGCCTGCTCTGTCATTCAAACAGATCATGGCTGGTCATCTACCGCGACACCATTTCCCCCCACATTCCAAATATCCCTTGATTAATATACAGAAATCTGTCAATTTCTATCTTGAGAATGCTCAATAACTGAGCTTCTACAGCCTTCCGGGGTAGAGAATTCCAAAGAGTAACAACCCACTGAGTAAAAAAATTCATCCTCACTTCAATCGTAAATGGCCTGCTCTTTATTCTGAAATTGTGTGCCGTTCCTCTTGGCTCAACAGTCAGAGAAAACATCCTATCCATATCTACCTTGTCATGCCCTGCATGAATTTTGTAAGTTTCAATGATATCACCTCTCATTCTTCGCAACCCTGGAGCATACAGACCCAGGTTCTGCAACCTTTCCTCATTAGCCAATTCTGTCATCCCAAAGATTAGTCTGGTGAACCTCCGTTGCACTCTCTCTATGGCAAATATATCCTTCCTCAGATAAGGAGACCACAACTGCACATAATGCTCCAATTGCAGTCTCACCAAGGCTTTGTACAATTTCAGCAATACAAATTTACTCCTGTACTCAAATCCCTTTGCAATGAAGACCAACAAACCATTTGCAAAGGATCAAAGGTGGTCGCTTAGATTATGTGAATTAGCTATGTTGTGCACATTTTGTTGAGCTATAACTTATCGTGAAAGAAAATGATCAAAACATATTTCATTTCATGACATCGCTCTCAAATGATTAGGTACTTATCAGAAAACTGGAACAAACTGATCAATAATTTGTGCATGTAATCAGTATGAATTGAAAATATAATTTATTTGTAAATAACCCAGCTAATCCATACTTTATGAAGCCCGAACAGTGCAAGCTCCTGTACGCAATTTTGTGGAAAAATTAGATTTCCAATTACAAACAGTGTTAACCGAAATCCATTTGTTCCACAGGATTTCCTTCTCCTGCTCATAATGGTAATTGTTTTCACTCTCACAATTTATTGACTTTTATTATATTCATTTTGTTTTATGTATAAAATAATGGTCAACATGTCGATTGATGGATAAATATTGGCCATAGCAAGTCTGAGCAGGAACGATGTTCTTAATAGCTATTGCCGAATCTGTGCATTACCTCGCCCTGCTGATCGCTGACGTTGCAAAATATTAACGGTGTGAAGTTTCTTCTGATGATTTAGTGGCAGGATCTGAATGTATTTATGTAACATGTTCTACTACTTTTACCACAAAACAGGGAAAAAGTGCCTGATTCTAATCTTTTCCTTGATTAGATGTCCATGGGCTACTTTGAGAACGTGGAACATTTCACGTCTGAGCTAAGCTTGTAAATCCCAATCTCTGAACTGATAACATAATGAGATGATCTTTGTTAGCTCTGCACCTGAGTATTGCATTGCTCTCCTGGCTGGTCTCCCATCATCAAAGCTGCATAAACCTGAGCACAACAAACACCCCTCTGGCCCTATCCTGACTCTCGTTGAGACCAGTTCATCCATCAACCCCGTGTTCACTAATTTACATTGACTGCTTCAATTTAAATAAATATCATCCTCATTTTTAAATTCCTTCAAGGCCTCACCGCTCAGAATCTCTACGGCCTCCTTCAAACAGATAATTATCTGAGATCTCTGCACTCTTCCAATTCTGAACTTTTTTGCAGCCCATCTTTAATAGCCCTACCACAGGCGATCATGCCTTAAGCTGCTTAGGCCCTAAATTTTGCTACTCCTCCACAGACCTTTCCACCTCTCCACATCACTGTCCCCCACCAGAAGGTTATGGGTTCAAATTCCACTTGAGAACATAATCAAGGCTTGCAGTCTAGTGCAATAGATAGAGAGTGCTACAGTGTTGGAGATGCCGTGTTTCAGATGAGATGTTGCACCAAGACCCCGTATTCCCTCTGAGGTGGATGTAAAAGATCAATTTGCACTCTTTTGAAGCAGAGTAAGAGATTCATCCCTTGTGTTATGGCCAATATTTATCCATCAATCGACATTGCAAATGCATATTATCTGGCCATTATAACATTACTGTTGTGGGAATTTGCTGTGGCCAGATTGACTGCTACGTTACAAACGTGACAACATTTGATTAGTACTTTGACAGCTGTTAAACACTTTGAGATGTTAGGTGGTTGTGAAAGGCGCTGTATAAATGGAAGTATTTCTATATGTCTTTCTTTGAACAGGATTTTAGTCATATATTTTAATGTCTCCTTACATTCCTCGGTGACATTTGATATGCTCCTTTGAACCACCTTTTGAACGTATCCAATGTTAAAGGCACAAGAGAAATGCCAGTTTTTAGTGTTGGTGGCGTCAAGTTGCTGTACTGAATGACGAGACCATTGGAACACCTTTGATGTTCCCATCATGTGATGACATAAATAAAGTCCCTGGATGAAATTAACCTGAGCCATCAGAGAACCAGCCTTACATTTCAACCCAAAGACAGTGGCCTGGATTTTATGTTGCTGCCACCATAATCAGCAGCAATCACAACGCGCATGCATGCGCTTTACTTCACGGAGAAGCTGTGATATTAAATTTAGCAGTTCACTTACATGGGCAGGGCGGATATCCCCATGATGATGTGGGAGGGGAGGGTGGTCCATCCCTGGCAACGGTGTCCAGCACCATTGTGCTGGTGCTGACGCCATTTGTAAAGGGCTTTCAGCTCTTCAAGGTAATGTAAACTTTGACAGAAACATGATTGTAAAAAAGTGAATAAAGTTATTGCCATTCTCGCACATAGCCCACGACATTCAAACTTATTACTTGCCCTCTCTGCCCCAAAAAACCTGCCTTGTATTCCAAAATTTTCCCAACAATGTTTATAAACTGTGAACCCCTTGCCACCACCCTCTAGACTAATCAAAAAGGTTTCACTCCCCTCCCCACCATGAAAACATATCTCCTCCTCCCTCCCTACTAGTGTCCCACATCGTGTTTCTGGACAGAGATCCAAAGCCGTTGGGACCCTTGCAACTGACCACAATATTGAAGCAGGATTGCCGACGGGAGCAGGCTAGTCATAAATTGATTACTTTGCACGAATTAACATATTTAAATTCTGCTCTCATCGCTAAGCAGTGGGGCAGCTGCTCCAAGTCCTTGCCACTGCTGGCAATATGGGGCCGGGACTTTCCAGCACCGAGGCATGTGGCGGGCCCCTCCCAGTAGCATTTTCCAGGCGCCCTGCCATAACCCCCGACGTCGAGGTGTCAGTAAAATTCGGCCGTGTGATATCAATCAAAATTATTGCCCATGATTGCCTAGTAAATCTGAGGTTTGCAATTAAATGGCATGGCTCTGTTCAAAGATCGATGTCAAATAATTAAGGTCAGAAGTGGAGATGTTCCCTGATGATTGCACAGTATTCAGTACCATTTGCGACTCCTCAAATCCTCAGATACTGAAGCATTCTGTGACCACATGCAGCAAGATCTGGACAACTTTCAGACTTGAGCTAATATGTGGTAAGTAACGTTCACACCACGCAAGTGTCAGGTAATGAATATCTCCAAAAATAGGGATATTTAACCATCACCCATTGGCATTTAATGGCATTGCCATCACTGAATACCGCACCAACAACAACCTGGGGCTTATCATTGATCGGAAACCGAACTGGACCAGACATCTAAATACTGTGATGAAAAGAGTAGGTCAGAGGCTCGGAATTCTCTGGTAAGTAATTCTCAAAGCATGTCCACAATCTACAATCCACAAGCCACAAGCCAGGAGCGTGATGGAAAACGTTCCTCTTTCCTGGATGAGTGCAGCTCCAACAACACTCAAGAAGCTAGATGGTGTCCAGAACCAAGCAGCCCACTTGAACGGCAAACCATACTTTACCTTAAAAAATATACTTGCTCAACCACCGGCATACAGTGGCAATTGTGTGTACCATATATAAGATACACTGCAGAAAGTCACTCAGATTGCTTCTATAGCACCTTCCAAACCTATGACATTTACTCCCTAGAAGGACAAGGGCAGCAGAACATCAGCACCTGCAAGTTCACCTCCAAACCACACACCATCCTGCCTTAGCACTATATCACTATTCCTTTACTGCTGTTATGTCAAAAACCTGAACCTCCTTTCCCAGCAGCACTGTGAGTGTACCTATACCATAAGTACTGGAGCAGTACAAGTAGGTGGCTCGCCACCACCTTCTCAAGGGTAATCAGTGATGAGAAACAAATGCTGACCTTGCCAGCGATGCTCACATCCCAACAAAGAATAGAAAGAAAGCTCAATTCAGCTCAGGATGCGTCTACGTGCAGGCCTAACGTGCTCATATAATTAAATAAGATCAAGGATGACCTGAATTACTCAGAAAGGCTGTCCTGGCTGATTTGGGATTGTCAATGCAAATGTATCCACCCTGATGTTATAACAGCAATGAAAACATGCTTTCTTTGCACTAAATGGAAGTAATTTTCAATTTTAATTTATAAATGTAGCAACTTAACACACACATTAAACAGCTGTCATAGGAAAGTGAGCTAATGCTTTCACTATCGGCTCCTTAACATAAAACCAGAAATTTCTGATCCTATAAATTTTCCAATTGAGAACAAAAGACATGAATGACATATTGAGTTCCTAGATAAGAAAAATAATTCGGATGCAAACCCTATGGCTGCACAATTTAAAGACAATACTAATTTTCATTAAACAATGGGAACGTGTATTAAAAATAACCTTGTTCAGCAAGCTCAACGAGCTAAATGCGAAAAGAGGATATTTCTAACTTAATGATGGCTTCTACCTGTTTGATTCGGCACAACAAAGAACTAATTCAAGTTTTTGGGAGGGTGTCAAAGGAATTTCAATTACCGAACACCCTTAAATATAGAAAACATGAAAATGTCAGATTTTACTGACCTGTCATTAACAACCCATTGATGGATCACCCAGAGGTCAAATGGAGATCCATTGGAATAACTGAATTATCTGTGGTCCTCACTCTGTTTTTTCAGGAGATAAAAATGATCAGCAAGTAATGTCATCATGGTTTTTGCTATCAAAGATTTGGGATGTATATTTTAAAAAGTAGAGCAAAAAGACTAATCTGTTATAATGATGCAAGTATGAATGCTTAATGTGATTTATTTTGCATTGACCTATTATAATTCATAAATAATGAAACGCTGAATGCACCAGTTACTGCAAGCAATTGTGTTGAAATAACAGATACCTCATTGATTTTATGCGGTCAATGTTAACAGAAATCTGTTCCACAGAAGGCCATAATCATGATCATTATGTCAAATCTTTTCATTCAGATATTTCATTGTCTTTCATGATAAATAATTGGATCTCCAGAATAATAATGACAGCTACTATGAGATATGTTCTCAATAGACAAACAAAATCCTCTTTACCATACTACCTCGCTGCCAATTGTCTTCTCCTCAAGCATTACAAAGCATTAATGGAATGGATTTCTGTTGAAATTTGTGGCCACAAACTGAATTTATTTCTGTGACAGATTTTTATTCATTTCGCAGCAGAAAAAGACCAGATATACATGAGTGTAAACATTACCATTGATTAGACATTCAAGTGCTAATTTATGAAGCTGCAACAGATCATTTCTGCTACTACCCACTAAACCCCATCAATGTGGTGTCCTCTACATTGGGCAGACAAAACACAGATTGGATGCTGGCTTTGCAAAACACCTCCATTCAGTCCAAAAGCATGACCCTGAGCTTCGGGTTGCTTGCCATTTCAACACACCTCCTGCTTTCATAACCACTTATCCATCCAGGGCTTGCTGCAGTGTTCCAGTAAACATCAAGGCAAGATCGAAGAACGGCATCGCATTTACTGGTTAGATATGCTACAGCCTGCCAGTCTGAAATCGAGTTCAATAATTTCAGAAAATTACTGGCCCCCATTTTTTTTATTTTTAATTCTATTTTCTTATTATTTTAATTTTACTTTAGTTTGTTTCATTATTCATTTCTTAATCATGTGCTTGCTTTTCTGTGTTTGTTTCCTGTTTGTGCTTTGGGCCAGGGCTGTTTATTTTTCTGTCAATTCACACCTTCTCTGCCCTAACGCTTTGTCTTTCAGCACACCGTTAACATACCGTTTGCCTTTGCTCCATGACCTTCTGGTCTGTTATTCTCTGTGATTCTTTCCAATCAATCTCTTCCCTTTTGTTATCTCTTGCCCCACCCACTTTATTTTCTTAAAATCTATTAAATCTATTAAGTTCTGATGAAGGGTCACTGACCTGAAACGTTAACTCTGCTTCTCTCTCCACAGGTGCTGCCAGACCAGTTGAGTATTTCCAGCATTTCTTGTGTTTATAAACCCCAACAATTGCCTTCTCACTGTATGATTCTTTAACACCATGAGATCACAGGCTGCATTGTCAGGACGGGACTATGGGAAATTCTTTGAAGTTTCCGCCATTTGTCATCAGAAGTAAAAGGCCCTTGGGAATTTAAGCTGGAGGCAACAAAACCTCAGGACATATTTTTCAACGAAAGGAAGCATTGTTCATCAACATGTCTGCCCGGGTTAATTCAGTACCTGAGAGTCTTGCAATTAAATTTGATCTGTCTATTCATTAATCGGTGGCAATTGTCTGATGTCTCCTCAAGATGAGTTAGCACATTTATAATATGAATATGATATTTAATCAGAGCAAGAATGTTCTGACTTTCCCAGAAAGTCTTGAGGTTGATTGTTATTTTATTTATTTATTTATTTATTTAGAGATACGCAGCTTCCACAGTGCGGACTGCGACACCGACCACTCCCTGGTGTGCAGCAAGGTTAGACTCAGACCAAAGAAGTTGCATCATTCCAAGCAGAAGGGCCACCCACGCATCAACACGAGCAGAATTTCTCACCCACAACTGTTACAAAAATTTCTAAATTCACTTGTAACAGCCCTTCAAAACACTCCCACAGGGGATGCTGAGACCAAGTGGGCCCACATCAGAGACGCCATCTATGAGTCAGCTTTGACCACCTACGGCAAAAGTGCGAAGAGAAATGCAGACTGGTTTCAATCTCATAATGAAGAGCTGGAACCTGTCATAGCCGCTAAGCGCATTGCACTTTTGAACTACAAGAAAGCCCCCAGCGATTTAACATCCGCAGCACTTAAAGCAGCCAGAAGTACTGCACAAAGAACAGCTAGGCGTTGCACAAACGACTACTGGCAACACCTATGCAGTCATATTCAGCTGGCCTCAGACACCGGAAACATCAGAGGAATGTATGATGGCATGAAGAGAGCTCTTGGGCCAACCATCAAGAAGATCACCCCCCTCAAATCTAAATCGGGGGACATAATCACTGACCAACGCAAACAGATGGACCGCTGGGTTGAGCACTACCTGGAACTGTACTCCAGGGAGAATGCTGTCACTGAGACTGCCCTCAATGCAGCCCAGCCTCTACCAGTCATGGATGAGCTGGACATACAGCCAACCAAATCGGAACTCAGTGATGCCATTGATTCCCTAGCCAGCGGAAAAGCCCCTGGCAAGGACAGCATTACCCCTGAAATAATCAAGAGTGCCAAGCCTGCTATACTCTCAGCACTACATGAACTGCTATGCCTGTGCTGGGACGAGGAGCAGTACCCCAGGACATGCGCGATGCCAACATCATCACCCTCTATAAAAACAAAGGTGACCGCGGTGACTGCAACAACTACCGTGGAATCTCCCTGCTCAGCCTCGTGGGGAAAGTCTTTGCTCGAGTCACTCTGAACAGGCTCCAGAAGCTGGCCGAGCGCGTCTACCCTGAGGCACAGTGTGGCTTTCGTGCAGAGAGATCGACTATTGACATGCTGTTCTCCCTTCGTCAGATACAGGAGAAATGCCGTGAACAACAGATGCCCCTCTACATTGCTTTCATTGATCTCACCAAAGCCTTTGACCTCGTCAGCAGACGTGGTCTCTTCAGACTACTAGAAAAGATCGGATGTCCACCAAAGCTACTAAGTATCATCACCTCATTCCATGACAATATGAAAGGCACAATTCAACATGGTGGCTCCTCATCAGAGCCCTTTCCTATCCTGAGTGGTGTGAAACAGGGCTGTGTTCTCGCACCCACACTTTTTGGGATTTTCTTCTCCCTGCTGCTTTCACATGCGTTCAAATCCTCTGAAGAAGGAATTTTCCTCCACACAAGATCAGGCGGCAGGTTGTTCAAACTTGCCCGTCTAAGAGCGAAGTCCAAAGTACGGAAAGTCCTCATCAGAGAAGTCCTCTTTGCTGACGATGCTGCTTCAACATCTCACACTGAAGAATGCCTGCAGAGTCTCATCGACAGGTTTGCGTCTGCCTGCAATGAATTTGGCCTAACCATCAGCCTCAAGAAAACGAACATCATGGGGCAGGATGTCAGAAATGCTCCATCCATCAATATTGGCGACCACGCTCTGGAAGTGGTTCAAGAGTTCACCTACCTAGGCTCAACTATCACCAGTAACCTGTCTCTAGATGCAGAAATCAACAAGCGCATGGGTAAGGCTTCCACTGCTATGTCCAGACTGGCCAAGAGAGTGTGGGAAAATGGCGCACTGACACGGAACACAAAAGTCCGAGTGTATCAGGCCTGTGTCCTCAGTACCTTGCTCTACGGCAGCGAGGCCTGGACAACGTATGCCAGCCAAGAGCGACGTCTCAATTCATTCCATCTTCGCTGCCTTCGGAGAATACTTGGCATCAGGTGGCAGGACTATATCTCCAACACAGAAGTCCTTGAAGCGGCCAACACCCCCAGCTTATACACACTACTGAGTCAGCGGCGCTTGAGATGGCTTGGCCATGTGAGCCGCATGGAAGATGGCAGGATCCCCAAAGACACATTGTACAGCGAGCTCGCCACTGGTATCAGACCCACCGGCCGTCCATGTCTCCGTTATAAAGACGTCTGCAAACGCGACATGAAATCGTGTGACATTGATCACAAGTCGTGGGAGTCAGTTGCCAGCATTCGCCAGAGCTGGCGGGCAGCCATAAAGACAGGGCTAAATTGTGGCGAGTCGAAGAGACTTAGTAGTTGGCAGGAAAAAAGACAGAGGTGCAAGGGGAGAGCCAACTGTGCAACCGCCCCAACAAACAAATTTCTCTGCAGCACCTGTGGAAGAGCCTGTCACTCCAGAATTGGCCTTTATAGCCACTCCAGGCGCTGCTTCACAAACCACTGACCACCTCCAGGCGCGTATCCATTGTTTCTCGAGATAAGGAGGCCCAAAAGAAAAGAAGACAGCACTGAAACAGGTCCTTCGGCCCACTGAGTCTGTGCCGACCATCAACCACCCCAGTTATACTAATCCTACATTAATCCCATATTCCTACCCCATCCCCACCTTTTCTCAATGCCCCTAACACTTACCTATACTAGGGGCAATTTATAATGGCCAATTTTCCGATCAACCTGCAAGTCTTTGGCTGTGGGAGGAAACCGGAGCACCCGGCAAAAACCCACGTGGTCACAGGGAGAACTTGCAAACTCTGCAGGCTTCCAGGCTGCCATGCAACATTAACTGCCTTGATGTTCTCACTACAATGATAAGCATGTTTCATTATTGATTTTCAGGACTGTCTCCTTTCAATAACAAACATAAACTAACACCTCCATAAAAAGCAGAGCGAACACTTCCTGACAGCTCATTCGGCAGCTTTCTCCTGATATAAAAACTGATCCTAAAACGCTGCCTTCAGGCAACAGAATGGAAACGTTTAGTCTAAATCTCATACATCAATTTCTATCAGTGCTCACGTTTTTCTCCCGAAAGTACTAACTTGACTAATTTTTGATGAGGTAACAGACGTGGTGAATGAAGGCAATGGACTTGATTTAGTGTACATGAATTTCTGAAAGATGTTTGATAACGTATCATATATTAGGTCTGTGCACAAAACATTACCCGAGACAATAAATGGGGCAGTAGCATATTGGATATACAATTGGCCACTGGTTTAAAACAAACACTGTTGTGCATAGACATATTTCTTCCTGGAGGATGGTATAGATTTGCGTTCCTCAATGTTAGTATCATTTTGGTATTAATGACCTGATCTTGGGGGTACGGGGCCTAATTTCGAAATTTGCGGATTGGAAGCAATTTGGAACTGCGGTAAACAGTGCCGAAGGTAGAGATAGATTTCAAAAGGACGTTCGTAGACTGTTAGAGTGGCCCATCAGATGGCAGATGAAATTAAACACAAAAAATCACGAGGGACTACATGTTAGTGGGCAGAATGATGAAAGACAAAACATGGTAAGGTTTAAAATGGTGTGTGACCTGGAGGTGATTTTGAAGGTGGCAGGATGGTTTAAAAATATAGTTTATATGGCAGAGTGAATGGAGACAGAGAGTACAAAATTCAGGAAGTTAATCTAAACTTATATAACAGTATTCTGTCATTGTATAACATTGATGTACGTTACTTGTGTGTACAGTTCTGTTAAAGTTCAACCCTGGAGTACTGTACTAGTGGGTACAGGTCTGTTACTGTGTAAAATGGGGGTACATTGCTGTTGAGTACAGGTATGTCGCTTTATCTCAATGGGGTACCGTACCCAAAGCCGATTTGTTAAATCCACAACCTAACTGCTAAATCTATATAAGTCATTGTAGCTGCAGGATTGTGTCTAATACTGGGTACCACACTTCAGGAAGGACCAAAATTCTTCAGAGAAGACGCAAAGACTGTAATGGTTGTGGGAAGAGGAATTCGAGTTACCTGGATAGCTGGAATAAGTTGGGGCAGTTTGCCTGAGAGCATTGAAGTTTATGTGTAGACTCACTGTTTAAACACACAAAGAGTTTAGGTAGAGTAAATAAAGAGAAGTTTTGTCCAATGAATGAAGAATCTGAATGAATTGGGCACAGATTTAAGACTATTTGCAAAAAAAGGGTAACATGAAGAAAATGTTTTTTTTAACATCACGTGTGTTTAGGATAGTGAATGCTCTGATGGATATGTTGGCAGATATAGTTTCAGTTGTAGCCTTCAAAAAGGAATTGGATAACGAGTTGAAAAATGTAAAAAAAAAAGACATATATGGAAAGAGTCGTGGAATGGGACATCTGTATGGCTTGTCAAAAGGGCCAACGTAGACTGGATAGGCCAAAGGACGTCCTTCCGCACAATCTTATTCAATGATTTTATGAATGACACATGCTGAATTCCTAGATGCCTCTATTCTCGTGTGGACCCTTTGGGTTTTCAATCGATAGATGAAGTTAAGATTTTAAAGAAAAACTGATGACGATGTATAAAAATGAGACTGGTTTTGCAAACTAAACTAAAAATAAAAATGCCTTTCAAAGTTTCTAATTTATTTAAAGTTTTACGATATCTATTTTATACAGAACAAACTTTGACCTTTAGGACAGTTTGAAAGTAAAACAATTTTTCGTGCATTCTGAAAGCAAATTTCTTTTGAAATTTTCCATCACAACCTTTCAACAGTTACTTTGGCGTATTGTTGGCAAAAGTCTTTTTTTAAAATCAGCTTCAATATAGACAAATGCCACTTTTGTTCTATGCAACTGTTCTGAGAGTTTGGTATCATTATCCTTTTATGCAATCCTGCACAGTATTACATTAAATGACAAGCAATTAAGTCATCTCATATTCCCTGGAAGATTCCAGAGGTTCAGGCTTGGGACTTTGCAATATCCTGTAGGATCTAAATTTTGGGATCGACACCATGCTTTATATTACTGTTAGCTTATTCTGTACGAACTCATCTGTGACATTATCTCCCAGTTGTTAATTATCCCGTCAAACTGACGCCACGGTTCTCGAACTCCACCTCTGTCTTACCCTGATGAGTTACTCTTTGTTCAGGGATGAAGGCATCAATGAAAAAACAAACAAACCAATCTCTCATTGATTTCGGCGTCACTGAGGGAGCATACTTATTATAAAATTTGTAACGAAACAAAATAAAATTTTAAAATGTTGTGTGCATGAATGGCAAATAATATTTATTTTGTACAACTCAACCATACTCCATAATTTATGAAGGCATGAAACTTAAAGGACATCACTTATACTGTTTGCATCAGCTGGGCTTTTCACTCCAATGAGTTGTTAGTTTTGTCAGGAGCTGAAGAAAATTATTCACTTACTGATTTGTCAATCGGAGAATTGCAATCTGTATTAAACATTAAAAAGCTGAGGAACAAAGATTAATATGTTGAAATGAGGCGAGCATGAATGGTAAATGGAATTTATATATCAAAGCTCAACGGTGCTAATTATTCAGTAATATCCTGAATGTATTTGGTTACATATCTGTTAATAATGTTGAAATCTAAATGATTACATGTTGATTACTTTAAAACAGGTTTGTTTTGTTCCATGGCAGGAGGTCTTCATGGTGGTTATGACAAATCTCTAAATACAGTAACTCACTTTTTCCAGTCATCAAAGGACGTAGGACAAGTTGTTGAAGCTTTTGGACAAAATGCATGTCGAATCATCAACTTTAGATATAATGGCAGTGAGTGCAAAATAAGAATGCTATTCTAAACTTTTGTAATTCACTGGTTTGACCTGAATGGTGGGAAGATTCAGAGAAGGGTGAATTCCAGAGCAATAGTGAACTGGAGAGGTTTCAGAGCAAAGTGATGTTTTGGGTAAATATCAGTATGTGGGTCAGAAAGGAGCAAGTGGGAGTGATGGACAAACGGTTTGGGCTTATACACAAGCTCATAGCCATCAGCAATTTCCGCTGCTTGTCTGGCTTTTGAAACACATTTTGGTTCTCTGCATGAATTCTCACTACTGGAGGGAGTGAATTTTTGAACTCTTCCAGGAGAATCAGTTCTGTAAAGTTCTCATACGTGGCTTCTATCTTTAACGCACGTATCCACCGATCAAAATTAATTTGCTTTACCCTCTCAAATTCCACATTAGTCTACCCAGCCAATCTCAGGAGGTTCTGGAAATTCTGTTGGTAAGCTTCAGGGACTAACTCGTATGCATCGAGAATAGCCTTCTTGCCATCTCATAATATGCAGAAGCCTCTTCAGAAAGCATGGCATAAACTTCATGAGCTCTGCCAATCAACTTGCTTTGAATAAGCCGTGTCCAGCTTTCCTTTGGCCATTTGATTTGTTCGGCTATTTTTTCAAAAAACAATGAAAATGCTTCTACATCCCTTGCCTCAACGTCCCTTTCCTTAAACTTGGGAAGGCTTGTATGGATTGAAACAACTTTTCACTGGGTCCTGGGTTGGATTCAGATTCCTCCTGACCAGAATTTGTTTTCCTGGTGTCAAGAGTACCCTTTTGTCTGAGGGCCATCTCTCTTAATTTAGATTCTCTTTCTGGTCTTTCACTTTCTCTCTGAAATGTTCTCTCTTTCTCCCGTTCCTCCTTTTCCAATTCAAGGATTCTTATTGATATTGCCTTTTCTTTTTCCTGTTGAAGCTCCAGTTGCGCCATCATAACAGAATTTTAGTTAATTCCATTGCATCACTCTCTGACAGTATCTTCTTTTTCTTCTGATGCCAATTACAAATGTTCAGTTATTACATCAATTGGCCTCTGCCTTTTTAGCACCTGATTTCAATTATAGCCCCATTTGTGCTGCCAAATCGTTTATGTTTTCTTTGTTAAAGTTTTCAAGTCACTGAGGGACACATTCTCCTTTCCCAGAAAAGCTGCAGCAACTGCTAATGCCATTTCGGTTGTGTAGACTTGACCCTATTACACAAGAAACCTGTTTTTTCTGTTTTACCTTTTCCTATTCATATTACCCCACATACACTTGAATGTCATCAGTACTGGATTTATCCCAGAAAAAGCGAGCCCCCAAATAAAAATGTTACGACCAATGTGGGAGGAGCGCACTGTTAATTCAGTCACACTTCTCCACAGATCATAACACATTTTGTAAATTCTCCACTTGTTGAAACAGTCAAAGAAATACTACTATTGCGCCCCCCATTCCACCCCCCCCCCCAAGCCCGCAGAATAGAATACACTAAACCAAGCTTCTTTACTGAATCACAACATTACAGTTTATTATAAAATTAGTCTTCACTAGTAAAGAAATAAAACAATAGCACATAGATCAAATTTTTAAATATCCAACATTAATGTTTTGAAAGTCCACTTTTCTAACTTAACCAATTTTAAAGTACGCCTTTAACCTTAGTCCCTTCACACACGCACTCACACTCACACACAGACATACATATATATATATATTCCTATCCATAAATCGGTTAACCAGAAAATGTAAAAAAAAGAAAGATTGTTTTATAGCCGAGCTCTGTGATGGATAAAAACACATTTGTATTAACTACTTGCTTGGTTTCTGAAGCAAACAGCAGATGAGATATGGTGTTGCAAACTGGTATTCAGTCCAACCATCTGAGTACGTAGATCAGTCTTTTATAAAGCAGTTCTCTTACAGGCGGCATTGAAAAGCAATTTAGCAGGCCTTCCTGAAATACAGGAAGAAGATGAAATGACAAACTGAAATTCATCGAGTCATTTAGGGAACTGTGAGAAAACGAGATGGGTTGTATAGTCTTCCGTCCTTCCGTGGAATTCTTTCCTTTCTCTGTCCTTCTTTGGCACTTTAGCAGCCCTTGAATGTTCTCCTTCCAGACTTGATGCACGCATACGCTGACCAACAGCCCATCAGCTTGGCCATTTTCCATCCAGATGTTCTGTGCCTGCTGCTCGGCTTGTCCAATCAAAGAATGTTTGCCAGCTTTCTGCTCCTGCTGCCATGGTTTCAGCCTTAAGTTTAGCCAAAACCAGAAGACCATTCCTAACAATGTTGCGAATCAACCCTCACTGTCCTCCTATTTAAACATTCATCTAGTTTACTAAAAATCCCTTTAAACATGACAAAACAGAGTCACTTTCATCACAATAGGTTATGAGAAGACACATAAATTAATTGATTGGCTAATGAAGAAGAAGGGAGGATAAAATATTCTTATCACAAAGCCATTTGATGTGATCTGCAGCACACTTCATTGAGGATGGGGAAACTAAGTTCAGTAATAACGTTAAAAGAAGAATTGAATAGATAGTTCAAAATAAAACATTTCCAGGCCTTTGGGGAAAGTCTGGTACTTATTGGAAAGCTCTTTCAAAGAGCTGGCGCAGGCACAGTAGAAAAAATGGCATTCCTGTGCGCTGTGCTGTGAGGTTCTAGAATCATATACGTTTTACATGTTCTGTTCTATGACAGTACTGTCATTCCAAAAGAGCAAAATAGTTGCTCAAACGTACAAACGCGCAGGGCATCAAAAATCATTCATCCATTTAAACAGAAGGCATTACTCCCGTCCAGCCATCAGCACAGCACGACGCTGGGAAACACAACCACTCGCTTTTGACAATAACTTAGAGAGAAAAACAGACTGAATTTCTGCTGGCGGTCGAGTGAGTGCTGATCTCATCCCTTGCAGCGTGCTTTCAGGTGACAATCATAAACTTACAATAACTTGGTTATTTATTGATGCATCAAACATATTTTAAATACCCTGCCTATTTAATTATATTATAGTTTATTCACAGATTCCTAGCGGTGACCACTGAGAATCATAAAACTGTTACACCACAGAAGGAGTTCATTTGACCCATTATTTCTGCACTGGCTCCACAAATGAACAATTCACCTAGTGCCATTCCTCCATCTTATCCCCATAACCCTGCACGTTATTCCTTATCAGATATCTGTCTAACTCCCTTTTTAATCCTCTGTTAAACCTGCCTGCACCATACTCTCAGGCAATGCATTCCAGACCTTACACAGTCGCTGCGTTGAAAAGTTTTTCCTCAGGTCACTTTTGCCTCTTTTGCCAATTACTTTAAATCTGTGTATATGGCCCTCAAGAAGCATGGAAAGGAAGGTAAAGGTGGAGGGTTAGCACTCTTAATGAAGGAAGGCAATGGCGAAATAGTTAGAGATAACTTTGGTTCAGGAGATCAGGCTGTAGAATCAGTTTGGGTGGAAATGAGGAATAGTAGGGGAAAGAAGTCATTAGTGGCAGAGGTCTACAGCCCCCATAACGGTAACTATAATGTAGGACGAAGTATACAAGATGAAATATTGGGTGCTTGTGATATAGGGACGGCCGTAATCATGGGTGATTTTAATCTACAGAGAAACTGGAAAAATCATATTGGCAATAGTAGCCTGGATGAAAAGTTCAGAGAATGCCTTCGGGATAGTTTCTTCGAGAAGCACATTCTGGAACCAACCAGAGAGCAGGTTGCATTAGACTTGGTATTGTGTAATGTGACAGAATTAATTAATGACATCAGAGTAAAGGTAGCAGCGACCACCATATTACTGAAGTTTACACTCAATTTGAAAGAGAGAGTGAGTCTAAGACTGGTATTGCAAAGCTAAATAAGGGCAACTATGTTGGCATGAAAGCTGAGCTTGCTGAAGTGAACTGGATTACTAGGCTGGGAGCTAGATCGATGGAGAAGCAGTGGCAGACATTCAAGGGGATTTTTCAGAATACTTAAGAAAAGTATATTCCAACTATAAATGAAAATTCTAAGGGGAGGACCGTCCGTGGTTAAATAAAGAATTTAAGGAAAGCTTCATGATTTTTTTTTTAGACTTAGAGATACAGCACTGAAACAGGCCCTTCAGCCCACCGAGTCTGTGCTGACCATTAACCACCCATTGATACAAATCCTGCACGAATCTCATATTCCTACTACATCCTCACCTGTCCCTATACTCCCCTACCACCAACCTATACGAGTGGCAATTTATAATGGCCAATTCACCTATCAACCTACAAGTCTTTTGGCGGTGGGAGGAAACAGGAGCACCCGGAGGAAACCCACGCAGACACAGGGAGAACTTGCATGCTCCGCACAGGCAGTCCCCATATTTCAACCCGGGATGCTGGAGCTGGGAGGCTGCGGTGCTAACCACTGCGCCACTGTGCAATAATTTCACAAAGATGAGTGGCAGGTCAGGTGATTTGTCAGAATATAAAGAATGGTGGAGAATGCATAAAAGATAATTTTGAGAAAGAAATTAGATCATGAGAGGAAGCTATCTAGAAGTGTATAAAAGGATACCAGAGTTTCTACAGGCATTTTTTCTTTAAAAAGCAAATATAATGTGACTGTTGGTCCTCCAGAGAGTGAGAACAGATATTTTGCTTCGGTATCCACGATAGAGGATACAAAAACATTCCAATAATAGGTGTAAATCAGGAAGTGGAAGGATGAGAGGAACTTGGTGAAATTACAATTACCTGGGGAGCAGTATTGATCAAACTGATGGATCTCTGGGCTGACAAGTCCCCGGGTCCCAATTACGATTAGCAACGTTCTAGGGTCTTAAATGTGATGGCTAGGGAGGTAGTTACTGTGGTTGTGTTAATTTTTCAAAATTCACAAGGTTCTATAAAGATTCCATCAGACTGGAAAAGAGCAATATTCAAAAATTGCAGCCGTGGGGTGGGGGGAGTGGGGGGCGGATGCTGGTGGAGTGGCTGGTGGCGAGGCCGACAGCAGGTAACGATAGGCCAGTTAGCATGACGTCTGTCATGGGGAAGGCATTCGAATCAATCATACAGGAAGCTAGAGCTACGGTGTTTGAAAAACTTAAGGTAATGAATGGTCAGCATGGCTTTTTGAAAGGGAGATCATGTTTGACAATTTATTAGAATTCTTTGTACCATGGATAAAGGGGAGCCTGTTGACGGACTGTACTTGGATTTCCAGAAGACATTTGACAAGGTGCCATGTAAAAGGTTATTGCACAAAGTAGGAGCTTATGGAGTAGTGGGTAACATATTAGCGTCGATGGAAGATTGGCTGGCTCGCAGAAAACAGAGAAAATGTATAAATGGGTCCTTTCTGAAGGCAGGATGTGACGAGTGGAGTTCTGCAGGGATCTGTGCTGGGGCCTCAACCTCTTACAATTTATATCAATGACTTCCATGAGGAGAGCGATGGCATTGTAGTGAAATTTGCAGATGATACAAAAATAGGTAGGAAGGTATGTTGTAATGAGGACATAAGGAGCTTGCAGACCAAAATAGATAGGTTGAGTAAGTGGGCAAAAATCTGGTAGATGGAGTGTAATGTGGGAAAATGTGAAGTTGTTCACATTGGCAGGAAGAATAAAAAAGAAAACAGAATATTACTTAAACTGAGAACGCCTGCAGAACTCCAAGGTGCAGAGGGATCTAGGTGTTCTGGTGCATGAGTCACAAAAAGGTCGTATACATGTACAGCAAGTAATAAAGAAGGCGAATGGAATGCTATCCTTTGTTACAAGAGGAATTGAAAATCAAAATAAGTATGTTATGCTTCAGTTATGCAGGGCATTGGTGAGACCACATCTCGAATACTCTGTGCAGTTTTGGTCTACTTATTTAAGGAAGGATGTGAATGTTTTGGAGGCGTTTCCGAGGAGGTTTACGAGATTGATGCCTGGAATGATCGGGTTGTCTTATGAGGAATGGTTGGACAGACTGGGCTTGTTTTCACTGGACTTCAGAAGAGGGAGGTGAGAATTGATTGAAGTATATAAAATTCTGAATGGTTTTGACAAGGTGGATGTGGAAAGGATGTTTCCTCTTGTCAGGGAATCCAGAACTAGTGGGCACTATTTTAAAATTAGGCGTCGCCCTTTTAGGACAGAGATGAGGAGATTTTCTATTCCCTCAGAGAGTTGTGCGACTTTGGAACTATGCCTCAGAAGTTGGCGCAGACGGGGTAATTGATTAATTTTAAGGCCCGAGTAGATAGATTCTTATTAGGCAACGGAATAAAAGGTTATTAGCGGTTAATGGGAGTGTGAAATTCGGGACTAAACAGATTAGCCATGATCTTAATTAATGGCAGAGCAGGCCAGAGCGGCCGAATGGCCTACTTCTGCTCCTAATTCGTATGCTCCTATGTGCCCTCTCAATCTCAATCCTTTCACGTGTGGGAACATTTTCTTCCTATATATTCTGCCCAGACCCCAATGATTATGAATATTTTTTACAAAATCAACTTTACACCTTCTCTTCTGCAAGGCAAACAATCCCAACTTCTCCAATTTACCTTCATACTGAAGTAGAACCTCTTAGAGAGTCTGATTTAGCTGTTTCCTAGACTTTGATGGCCTATTGACTCTTGCAAATGAATGAGATGGATAAAGATGTCACTCAATGGTTTTGGTGCTGTTTGTAGAGGAGAGATGGATAGGATGAAATGCGGCGAGTGTGTCTAGTTGTATTCATTTAATTTTGCATGGATTTGTCAATGTGATCAAAATTTGTGCAATGCTGAATGTGTCCTTATTGCATCAACTGTATTCAAAATGCCTAATGCTTTCAAACCCCTTGCGAGAATATTTATTGACATGACTCTGCAATCTATACTTTCAACATTGTACTTTTTCTTTACCTTTCATATTTGTCTCTTGAAAGTGCCTATTAAATTATCAAATGTTGCTTCCTTTCACTCTATCCGTGCTGGTTTTCCTAGAGTTGACCATGCATTTCCAATTCCATTGGCAGTTATGAATTTTTAGAATTGCTATAAATGCTGATTGCATATTTACGCTGTAGCTACCTGGTTTATATGGCTCGCTCTTTGAACAATGCGTTTCCATCGCAAACGTTCCAGTCTGGTGACATGGGTTCAAAGTGAAGGACAATTGAAAAGATTTAGTGACCTTCTCTTCAACAACGGTGTCTCATCAATGATATCACACCATAAATCTGAGCAATACTTATTAACACTGCCTCAGTTATCTCTAAGAACTGTTCTGTGACGATTAAAAAGTAACCAAAGGAATAATCTTATGCAAGAAAAAAGAGATAAGAATAAACTGAGCACAAGCTGGCATAATGTCAGCTTTGCGAAGACTCATTAAAGTTGTAACTGCAGATAATATTAGTGAGGTTTGTGAAAGAGCAGATAATGATGAAGCAGTAGCTGCAGCATGTTTATATTTTCAGAAGGTCTTCGAGAAAGTGTCTGCAAGAGATTGATTGGAAATACTCAGCAGTATGGAATAAGCGGATGTGTGGTTCTATTGGGACAACGTTGGTTGACAAAAAGGAATAAAGTAGATAAACTGGTATGGCTTGGACTGCAGAAGGATTTGGAGTGATGCATACCAAATAAATACAGGTAACAATTGGGCACCTTCTCCAATCGGCGGGTGATCTGCACTGGCAGTGAGGTAGAAAGTTACCTCCATGGCTACTTGTTTAACAGCACTCACTGAATTTCAGTAGTAATTACTGGTGACACGTATTTGTAAAGCTTTGATGTGGAAGGTGCTAAATCAATTAAATCCTTTCAAATCGAGTATCCATTCTGTCCTTGCTCACTTTATAGAACACGTGACAGAGACTGCGGCTGGAATGAGAGATGCTGGCATGGAGAGTGCGTGCAACTGTATTGTGTCCGTGGTTCTTGAATGGGCATCCTTCCAGTAAGTTGACCTTTAACACTTTGCGCTGATAGATAATGTATTTAGTTAGTTAACCAGTCAGGCAGGAGTTTAGTTGCAGTCAAAAGCAAGTTAGTGGCATCGTATTTAATGGTGATGGAATACTAATGCATAAATTTGAAGGAGTGCTGGTGTATTAGTAGACTCAATGCGAATTCATTCTCTGCAGAGCAGCAATCAGAAAAGCTGCTGTTACGTTGAGGTACATAGTCACAACAAAATAACATACGTGACAGGAATTAATAGTAAACCATATAGTGCTGCCAATGGTATGGTAAGGTGGTGATTATCCAAGACTACTGGGCCAGAAACTACTCCAGAAACTACAATAAATAATCGTACATTTAAGATCCATCATGGAACTTTGCGAATTTTATTTCAGAACGAGAAATCTGGAAATAACCAAAAGAAAAACTACTATGAGTAAACTTGACTGTGAAGTTGATGGATTGTCTCACAAGCCAACTAACTTGTTCACTAATGTCCTTTCCTGAATAAAAGTCTTATCTGGTCTGGCCACTCTGTGACTCCAGTCCCGCACAGATGTGGTTGAGTCATAACGTCCATCTGAAGTGGCTCAAGAAGAAAATCAGCAATAAAGAGCAAATAAAAATGGACAATATATGTTGGTATTTCCAGCGAAGAGCCATACCCTGAATATTGCATCCAATTTCGAATATTAAAATAGAACGAAGGAGTTCAGGGTTCTTTGACAGGTGGTCCTAAGGGAGAATTTTCAGGATAAAAGTTTACGTTCCTCATTTCAATCATAATCAAACAGATTGCACCATTTGCTATTTTTAGAGCCCATCCCAATTTTCATTCCATTAATTTCAATGGGATGAAAATGGAATGTTTACAGCAAACAGGTAATTCAGCCCACTAGATTAAGATCCATGTTCAGCAGAGGAAAATTTACCACATATGATTTTTCAGCTTTGAAGGAAGATGTCTAAGATCATTGGATATGAGAAATCTAGTTTCTGCAAACTACTTTAAAGTAGCCAAGAAATCACAAGGTAGATTTTCATTTACTGCCCGATGCAACCGAATGTAAACTTTGGTTTTCCATCTAGTTGGCATGTTGGAAAAAAAAATCTCCTTACATGTTGAATGTGGATGAACAACCAATTTAGCTGGGGCTGCATTTCTTGAAGAATCGTTGCAGATAATTGAACACAGAAAGACCCCTAGATCTATGTACCTCTATCCCCAAGTTTCTGTATCTGCCCATAGATCTCTGTATCAATTTGAGATTCTGTGTGTTTCCACCACAGATCCATTGACCTTTCCATTCCTTTGAAAATATTATCGTTCGATTATAGTTACTTTTTCATTTCATGCAAAATCAACTGCTTCCCATTAATCTACAATTAACTACATTTGTTGTACACGTGCCCGTTTCACTGTCATAATTTGAACACATTTATGGCTAATAAGAAATATCTTTATATTTATTTCCCGATTTTCAGGCATATGCAATCTTCCTGGGCTGAACCTTTAGAGAAGTGGTCATTGTGATTACTTAAAATTTGCTTCAGTAATTGATTCAAAGTCAATTCGTTAGTTGTTTGAAAGGGGCATCCCTTCACTTTGGTATCAGAAACACAGAAGACAATGGTTGGCTCTGAAACAGAACAGCTCGCTATTGTGAACAAACAGATATTTTGCCAAACATCATAAGTACATACAGCAACATCTGTTGTGACAGCGGAAATCCTGGTTACCTTAATGGAAATCCTTGGAACAAGACTGCTATCAGTCAATGAACTCTGTTTAAGAAGCAATTTGTCCTCAAAGACTTCAGCGCTACTTAAATCTATATTTATATAAAATTGGCATCTGCTCTTCCAGTCACTATTATCTGGTTCTTTGAGAGAAACACGTTGAGATGATTTCTGAAAGAGACTGTTATTGGTGCCTATTGAATGCAAATACCATTTTTGTTTAATTGCACAGAAAAAAATCATGACGAAGCGAAGAAGTCAAATGCAAATCTTAAAAATCTGAAAAGATCTGTTGCTAAAGGTCAATATGAAGTCTTCGACTCCTTAGAAATTGGATGGCGCCACCTACTTCTCAGTCGATTTTGCCGTAAATGCATTGCCTGCCACATTGGTACAGATAAGCAACCAGTATCAGGAGACTCCTATTTAAACACCTGTTAGGGCTTTGCACAAGCAAATGGATGGGGTCGGGATTAAGCCAGTCATTAGTCCCCGACACAGCCTCTTCTGAATGCTACTGGTGACTGAGGCCTTTGGTGATGTGTGACTGAATCAGTTGTCCTCATAAGGACCATTGGAAACATCCACCAGATAAGTTAGTGCTTTCCCAATGTTTATCTGAATATGGAGTCGGGTACAGCAAGAGAATTCCTCTGAATTCCAGTGGAATTTTAAAGACCCTTATAGGCTTTAGCTTGGCTCCATCCCGATTCCTTCTCACCTCCAACCTTCTCCCTGCAGGTGGTGCCTCCTTCTTAATCACAACAACTCTCTTATGTACTTCCAAATTGCTTCCTGACCTCTTTCACTTGACGCCCAATCCGATTGCTGCCATTGCTTTCCATGTTGCCCCGCATCACTCATTCTGGTTACACAGCGTCTCCTAGTCACTCCATCCCACCCGATCACTTCCCATCTCTCCAAGGTTCGACTTGAGGTGCAGGGACATAACGATGCTAAGTTTTAAACTGCTGTAGCAGTGCCCAGCAGCCGCCTGTAGCTCGCTGGTCTGATGTAAATTAGGCAGCAGAAGCCATATCGAGTGAACATCTGGCCTAACCCTGAACTGAGCTTACCTTGACCAGACTGCGCCAAACAATTTCTAGGCCGAATAATCTTATATCTACTAATGACATGCTGCAAATACAATTCAATTCTTTATTTCTCTTTTGCGTTGGAAGATGTACCGTGCATATATAGTCTGTGAAACATGAAAGGCACGAATTTGGCTAAAGGGTTAGTTAGGAGGTAACTTTGTACGTTCAAGATGTGAGTAACTTGGTTGTAGCAAAACAAATAACCTGCAGTGGTGTTCGTGAACATTCTTTTCTTTGTTCTATGTTGAATTATGTTGGATGAATTCAATTCTACTTCCAGTGTTCAGTTCTGTTCCATTTTCTGTTTAACTAGAACACATAAAGTTAACATAATTAAAAATATCATGGGCTGAGCAGAGCTGAGCTTCAAGGATGTTTTCGTCCATCTCCAGTATTGTCCCATCAACGGGACCCCTCACTGTGGCCTATTACCCGCTCTTGATCTTTTCACTGAGAACTGTCAGCATGACATTGGTCATCTTCATTTTTCGGCTCCCCCCACTCACTCTGATCTGTCTCCCATTGAACTTGTGGAACTCCACTCTCTCAGGTCTAACCCCGATATTGTGATCAAATCTGTGTGCAAGGATGATGCTGTTGTTGTCTGGCTTGCAGAGCCTGAACATTTATTTCCAGTCACTTCTTCCTACCTCTCCTGTACCATGACCCCACCACCGAATATCAAGCCACTTCTCCAGGGCTGTGTCTGACCTCATCTCTTCTGGAAATTTTCCTTCTACAGCTCTGCTATGATAGCTCCACAACTCTGAACAGCCCGCGTCCACCTCCTTGCCAGTATCCACAAACAGGACTGCCTTGGTAGGCCCATCATTTCAGCCTGATCCCGCTTTACTGAACTTGCTTCTTCTGATCCTGACTCTATTTTTCTTCCCTTGTCCAGTCTCTTCCCACTGATATCGGTGACTCTTCTGGTACCCTACTCCATTTCAACAATTCCCAATTTTCTGGCCCGAACTATGAACGTCAAATCTCTCTATAGCTCCTTCCCCCAACAGAACGATGTTTGGGAACTCCACTTTTTCCTTGAACAGAAGGTTAACTAGTCCCCATCCACCCCCACTCTCCTACACATGGCTGAACGTGTTCTCACATTGAACAACTTCTCCTTCAACTCCGCTCACTTCCTCCAGAGAAAAGGAGCTGTTATGGGTAAAATCAAGGGTCGTGGTTAAGCCTGTCTCTTTGTGGTGTATGTCGAATATTCCTTGTTGCAATCTTACTCAGACTCCCTGCTCCAACTACTTTTCTGGTACATTGATGACTGGACCGATGTCATTTCCTGCTCTGGCCCAGAACTGGAAAAACTCATCAACTTTGCTTTCAATTTCCAGCCTTCTCTCACCTTCACATGATCCATCTCCGAGACATCTCTTCCCTTCCTCGACTTCTCCGTCTCCATTTCTGAGGTTGGGCTGTCTACTGATATTCAAAATACGCCCAGTGACCCCACAGCTGCCTCGACTGCACTTCCTCACACTGCTTCCTGTAAGGACTCCATTCTAATCTCCCAATTTATTCATATCTGTCGCATATTTTCTGAATATGCCACCTTCTGCAATGGTAATTCTGATATGTCTTTCTTTTTCCTCCACTGTTGTTGACAGGGCCCTCACTCGTGACCAACCTATTTTCTACACTTCTGGTTTCATCTCATCCGCTCCCTCACAGAACTGCAATAATGTTCCCCTTGTCCTCATTGACCCTCACCTCCAGAGGATCATCCTTCACCATTCCCACCACCTGCAGCATAATGCCATCACCTCCTCTCCTTTGGCAGCATTTTGAAGTGACCTTTCCCTTTATGACAGCCTGGTCCACTCCTCCATCACCCGCGACACAACGTCCCCTTCCAATGGCACTTTCCTGTTCAATCACAGCAGGTGTAACACATGCCCTTTCACCTCCTCTCGCCTGACCATCCAAAACCCCAAACACGCCTTCCAGGTAGAGCAATGATTTACTTATAATTATCTCAATTTTGTATACCTCATTTGGTGCACACAATGCGATTTGTACATCGGGTGGCACAGTGGCGCTGTGGTTAGCATCACAGCCTCACAGTTCCAGCGACCATCTTTCAATTCTGGGCAATGCCTGTATGGAGTTTGCAAGTTCTTCCTGTGACCACGTGGGTTTCCGCCAGGTGCTCTGACTTTCTCCCACAGCTAAAGACGTGCAGGTTGGTAAGTAAACAGGCCATTAAAAATTGCCCCTCATATAATTAGGTGGTAGGGGAATTGAGGGAAGGTGGTGATGTGGTAGGAATATGGGATTAATGTAGGATTGGTATAAATGGGTGGTTGATGGTTGGCACAGACTCGGTGGGCAGAAGAGCCTGCTTCAGTACTGTATCTCTAAATAAATAAATCCAGATTTGGTGACCACTTTGTGAAAGCCTCTCATCAGTCCACAAACATCACACCGAGTTTCCCGTTGCTTGCTATTTTAATTCACCACTTTGCTCTTGTTTTGAAAGAGATTCTGGTTTTAAATATTTTTTGAGGATTTGCATTTTTGAATCATGGAAATTGGTTTATTTGAGAAAACTGAAAAGACACTTCAGATGTTTTTTTTGCAAAGGTCACCGAGCGATCATGTGTGAAAACAAACCTTTACTGGAGATGACATGCCTTAAGATCAATAAACAACAGAATTCTTGGTGACTCAGAGGAGATGTTTACTGAGAAGTGATTTGCGACAATTTATGGGGGCAGGAGTGGGTTTCACTTCTGAATTGTTGTTTTGGTTCATTTGGAGTGTGGTCTGTTTTGAGTTAGTTGGAGCTCAACCTGCCAAGAGAGAATTACCCAAACTCATCTCGTTCCTCTGGCCTCTGTGAAACCCTGCAAAAATACAGTGTGTGGGAGCTAAAGGCCCAGATGCTGCATTTCTCCTGGGAAGCTGGAAAAAAACTGCCTGATTAATTCTCGACACTACCTGAAATGAAGTGTCCAGAAAGCATCCCATTGAACCGTCCTTGTGCTCTCAAATTCCATACAGTATGCTATTTTGGGTCACAACATATCTCTTCAATTTCTTCAAGAATTATCAAGTCTTTGGCCAGAGTATTTTGTCTGCTTTTAGTAAAAAGAGCTCTGCGGAGAAAATTCCATTTTTGTCTTTAACTGAGAGCGTGTGAATTTGTGTATGTGGGGAATTGAAAAAGGGAACTTTCATATTTCAAGCTGTGTTAATGCTTTGCTTCATTACTGGATTAGTCTTGTTTTGTAATAAACTAACAATTTTGTTGTTTATTAAAGAAACCTGGTTGGTGTATCTTATTCTGTGATAAACAATAGAGTATATGAATGACCGTATCAGTAACTGGATAAAGACTTAAATATATGTTGTGACGTATGGAGAAGTGTAACTGAAATAGACAGTGCACTCCTCCCGCGTCAGTCATAGTACTTTCATGCCCATATTTCTGTCTCGGCGTGCTGCAGTGTTCCAGTGAAGCCCAATGAAAGCTCGAAAAACAGCAATTTATCTTCTGATTTGGAGTTTTACAGGCTTCTGCAATCAATATTGAGTTCATGAATTTCTGATCATGAACCCTATTTAAATTGATTTATTTTACCATGTGCTAGTAATAAACTTGTTTTTCATGTTTTTGCTTTTAGACAGAACTGTTCATTATTCTGTCATTAACACTTTGCCTGAACATATGCGTTGTCTTTTAGTACAACTATTACCACGTCATTTGCCTTTTATTCCATGACATCTTCATCAATTAATCTCTTCGACCCTCTGTCCTATCAGCTACCTTCCCATTTGGTCTTCTCTCCCCCCGCCCCCCACCCCACCCTGCCCTTGTTCATTTACTCATAATATAATAAATTTCTGACCTTTGCCAGTTTTGCTGAAAGGACATCAGTATAAAATGTTAAGTCTGTTTCTTTCTGTACAGGTGCTGGCAGGCCAACTGAGTATTTTCAACACTTACTGTTTTAATTCCAAAATGATGCCGGTTGCATTGAGGTGGCTTATGTTAAACTCAAATGTATTGCTGTTGCAATGGTGGACAAAATAGTGGCATAATAAAAAAGTTCTTTCATCACAAGAGACTTGTCTGTGGTTTTCATAATCTGTTTGACGTTGCTGTAAATATTGTAATTTTTACTCATATAATGCTTTTAATACTTCTGTTTATTTACAACTGGATGCAAATAAATCAAGCAGGATAATACAGCCACAGTGAAACCTAGAAAGACCTTCAGCAAATCTGAGCATAAAACAGACAACTCCATCTTACTATTATAAGACGCAAAGGAGAAAGTGAGAAAACGGGGTAAAATATCACTCAACTATCACTTTCAAGCGGAAGTTTTTTGGCAAATCTTAGATCTGGTAAGATCAATTTAAAGCACGCATTCCATCGATGAACTCACTCTATATCTTGTAGCGCCCTTTCGGACTAGGTATATGTGTCATTGCTTTGCATCAAAAGGGATTTTTTTGAAGTCGTCCTGCTGCTTTTTCCACTGGATGTGTAAGTCAGACAAATCACACTTTTGCTGCCTTCTACTAAAGTGACTGGCTATGCGCAGCAGGATCTGAAATTCTGCAGAGAAATTGCATCAGCAGTGTAGGCCCAAATATATCCAGTCCCGCCTCCCAGCACCAGCCTCAGGCTGCGGGAGGTTGCGGAATTGGAGCGAGGTGAGTCTGGCAAAATCAAGTGTTATCAAATTAGCCATCGATTATGCATCACATACTTACTTTCATTTCCATTCTGGCAGGGGAAAAGACAATGCAGGGGTGTAATTTTAACATTTGGTTCAAATGCAGAACAATGGGGTGCAATCAAGAGTCACTGGATTGAATCCTGGGATGAGTAGCTGCCCTGTAAGGTGTTACAGAGGTTCCTCTGTGTATTGTTGAATATATTTTTTGAGGATTAGTTTTTACAAGATTGAAGAAATGTTACACGTTGGGGTTTCAAACGGGGTCATGTAAAGCCCACTTGACTTTGACATCACAGTCCCTGGAAACGTTTTTTTTAAAAGGGAGACTGAGGGATTTTGTGAGGGAAACTAGCATTCCCCGGAAACCACTTGATTTCCAGCAACAACAACAACAAGCCTTTCCGGGACACCACCTGACATCCAGCTCAATACATACACAGAACCTTGGACAACTGGAGCAGCTGTTTACAGGTCAAGATTGATACAGGTCCAAAGGTTGACCTGCTGTGGTCAGATCCGCTTTGAATTGTTTTGAAGTGGGGTTGAATTGTTTTAAAAGGGAGAGAACTTCCAAGCACAGATGGGAAATTCCATGCAAAGCAGACATAATGGAAGTAAAAGCAACAAAATTGCATTTGTAATACGATGAAAGCACACCAGAGGGCAGTGCAGTTGAATTAGGTGAAATCCAGTTACAGATGAAGCAGATTGAGCTGGTACAGAAAGAGAAGGAAAAATAATTCCAAAAAACTGGAAATGAACGAATTTGATAATGAAAAAACTTGAATTTGAGGAAAAGTGAAAGGAGTGAGGAAGCGAATGAAAAACAAGTGAATTTGAAGTTTAAAAAGCTGGAACTAAGTCAAATGAGTAGCATTAGCCCCCAGGACAGTTCTGGTGAGGAATGATCAGACTTCAGCCCAGGCCCAAGTGGAAAGGGGTTTAAAATTGGACAAGCGTTCCATACGTTTGAAGAAAGGGACATAGAGAGATTTTTCATTTCTTTTCAAAAGATAGACAACCAAATGAAGTGGCCAAAGGAATGCTTGGCACTGCTTAGGCAAAGCAGGTTGATGGGCAGAGTTGATTAACTTTCTGCCATACTTTTTGAGGAGGTTTCTGCAGATTGTGAGATTGCAAAAAAGGGCTATTCTCGCAGCATATAAGTTAGTCCCTGTCGCACACAGGCAGAACTTTTGGAACTTCGTGAGCTTCTCTGGGCTAACTTATATAGAATTTGAGTTGGATACAGGCACTAAAGATGTTTGCCACGTATGAGAACCTTGGGGAACTAATTCCACTGGAAGAACTTCTCAAATTCACCCCCTCCATTAGTAAGAACCCATATAGAGAACCAGAATGATTTGATAGCCAGATAGGCAGTGGAAATTGCTGATGGTTATGAGCCTGTTTAACGACCAAACCCTTTGTCCATAACGCCCACAGACCCGAGAAGGATAGAAGGTGGGAGCGTGTAAGGAAGCCAAGTAGCCAAGGACATAAGATGAGAGCTGGGATTGCCACAGGATCTGTTCTTCAGGCCAGAAAGGAAGATGCTACGAGAAGAAGTGAAGTTCACAAGGCTTTATGTTATCATTGTCACACGGTGGGACATCTTTGTGAAGAATTGCTGGAAGTTGCAAGATAAACCCATTGGAGTTACTGGGGTACAGAATGTCAGTCTCGAGAAAAGGGCACCGACCGATAGTATGACAGATCAGTCATTACCTCTGACTGCAGGAGTAAGGCCAATTGCTAAAACCAATACGAGTGCAGGAGTTGTGACTAGGATACCTGCGAGTTATAGGGAATTCTTGTCGAAAGGAAAAGTAAATCCGTATCCTTTAAGTGAAGCACGCAAACCTATAGTTGTAATAAGGGATACAGGTGCCAGTCAAACACTTTTTTGCGGAATGGCATAACCTTTCCACCAGAGTGCGCACTGAATGCTAAAGTTTTATTTTGGCAGGGTGTATATATCATTATCTTTATATTGAGTGCACCTACAGTGTGACCTGGTGTCTGGAACGGTAGCTATGGGGGTCCATCGTTTGCCAGTCGATGAATTTGAACAGCTCTTGAGGATTGATTTGGCCAGAACGAAGGTAGTCGCATCTCCAGTCATCATGCAAAGAACATGTGAAGTTAAAGAGACAGAACAGTTGCAGGAAAAAGCTCCAGGAATTTTTTCTGCATGCGTAGTAACCCGAGCAATGGCTAAACGAGATCCATTGTCAGAAGTAAAATAGGCAGTACAGTCAGCTAGTTGAACATCTGAAATTTTCTTTGAGGATTTGAAAAATGCCATAGAAATGTTTAATAAGTCTTCTCTGATTAAGATTCAGCAGGCCAATCCAAAGCTAAATAAAGTAGCACAATCAGCTCGAACAGAAGCTGAGGCAGAAGGAGTTGCGGAAGGCTAGTATATTAAAAATGGGAATCTGAAGCAGAAGTGGAGGTCTCCTCAAAGACCGGTGGACAAAGAATGGATGGATACCGCCAAAGTATCACCAGGAACTATTACAGATAGCCCGTGAAATTTCTATAGTGGGGCTTGTGGGAATCCAGAAGACCCAATCACGTAAAAGGTGATATTTTACTGACCAGGTCTTTCCAAGGACGTGGTGCAGTTGTGTAAAACGTGCCATATGTGCGAGATTGTGGGATAACCGCAACCTGCCATAAAACTGGCTCCTCTAAATCCCATACCAGTTATTGGGGAACCACATAGTAGGGCATTGGTAGACTGTGTAGGACCTTTACAGAAAGCAAAAGTGGAACACTGATATATACTTACTATCATGGATAAGGCTCCTAGATTCCCAGAGGCCATTACCGCAAGGACAATTTCAGTTACGATACTCGGACAGAAGTTAATCCAGTTCTTCACCAGATAAGAATTACCGATTCAGATTCTGTTGGATCAAACTTTAAATTTTATGTCTAAATCTTTTTCAGGAAGTTATGGGAAATTCATGTATAACAGAGTTAAAATATTCAGCATACCACCCACAGACACAAGAAACTTTTGAAAGGTACCATCAGACCCTCAAAACGACGATCATGGCATATAGTCATGAATATTCCTTTGATTGAGAAAAAGGGCGAGAATTTCTTTTGTTTGCCACTAGGGATTCACCTAAAAATCTGCCAGTTTTAGTCCTTATGAAGTAGTTTATGTTCAGGAGATAATAGGTTCTCTAAAACGAATTAAGAAAACGTTTTTAGAACACAGGGATGAATCTTCTGTGCTAGAGTATGTTCCAGGAACGGCTCACGAGATGTCTCAGGAACATCTTAATGCTTCCCAAGCAACTATGAAAAATGGGCAGACAAGCAAGCTAAGAGATGAACATTTCAACCAGTAGACGAGGTGCCAGTATTACTGCCTTTACAGCGTGAACCTTTGAAAGCATGGTTCAGTGGTCCATATAAAGTGGTCAAGAAAATTGGGAAAGTAAATTATTTGATTGACACCCTAGATCGCTAAAACAATAATTGGCTGTGTCATATCCATATTTTGAAACAATATCATCACCAGGGAGGATAAGCAAGCACATGTATATCAGTTAGTATGGACGGTGAAGGATGCAATGGATAGTGAGGATGCGGCAGAAGATGGTCCAGATAATTATCAAACTAAACGTCCTACTATCCAGTTGGCTAACACAGAATGGTGAGGGAGATTAGACACTATGCTTTCATATTTCGATGCAGAACAAGGAGAAGACCTAACAAGGCTACTCAAAGCATTTAAAGGATTCTGTAGGGACAAACCAGGATGTATAAGCTTTGTCACGTATGATGTGGATGTAGGGCAATCCTTTCCTGTATAACAGCATTCTTAGCAAATAAGTCAAGATAAACAGGCCCGGATCAAAGCAGAAATGCAATACATGCTGAGAAAGCACCTCAATGAACCCAGTCAAAGAAGCTGGAGTTCCCCAGAGGTGTTAGAGCATGAACCTAATGGTTCAACTAGATTCTGCATAGACTACAGTAAAGTTAATGCAGTAACAAAGACAGACTTGTAACCAATTCCTCGCTGATAAGACTGTATTGAAAGAGTGGGCAGCGCCACATTTAGTACAAAAATAGATTTGTTAAAGGGAGAATTTAACAACCCGAGCTGAAGGTATATCGGCCTTTGTCACACCAGATGGTTTTTCCAATACCAAGTGATATCATTCAGGCTTACAAATGCCCCTGCCACTTTTCAGAGATTAATGAACCAAGTGGTAGACAGTATCACCAACTGTATGGTTTACCTTCATGATGCGCTGGTATACAGTGACACTTGGAGGGACCATTTGAACAACTCGAAGATCTGTTTTGAAAATTGTAGTCAGCTGATTTTGTGATAAACCTTGCCAAAAGTGAATTTCAAAAGCCAGGCTAACCTATCTCTGGCATACTATAGTGCAAGGACAAGTGTTGCCAAGAATAGTGAAAGTGAAAACATTGGTGGAGTTCCTTAACCCTAAAAGTAAGCGAGAAATCGTGAGGTTTTTGTCTTGTGTGGTTTCCACAGAAAGTTTGTATCAAATTATAGTATGATAGCTGCTCCACTAGCAGATTTGCTACAGATAAGGAAAACCAAGGTAGCGTGGTCACCGAATTGCCAAGCATCTTTTGAGAAGCTAAAAGCCATTTTAACTAATGAACCAGCGTTACCTGCTCCAAACTTCACTAAACCATTCAAGGTAGCAATTGATGCTCGTGAACTGGGAGGGGTGGGGTGGTGGGGGGATTTGTTGAGTGGGGGGGGGTGCTGTGGGGGTGGGGTGGGGAAAGAGTGCTGTGATGTCCTGTTACAAGATGCAGAATCAGTCATAGAAAGGCCATTGTATACTTTTGCAAAGGGCTAAAGGAACATAAAAAAAATATATTCAACCATGGAAAAAAGAAACTCTAGGTTTATTATTGTTTCTTAATCATTTTGAAGTCTATGCCTGCCAGGACTACAGAGAGACACGAGTATAGACTGATTATAACGCCCTAGCCTTTGTAGAAAACATTAAAAACCAGAATTCCACAATATCCCGATGGTGTTTACTATTATAACCTTTTCACTTCAAGATCATCCACATTGAGGGGGAAAATGTTATTGCAGGTGCTTTTTCGAGAAGCTAATTCTGATGTGAGTTATCTGCATGAAAAGAGGGCACAGAGCAGAAGTGTATTAATTACAGGTAAAGAGTGAATGGGGATGAGGGTGAAAAATGTGTTATGAAATATTTTCATTCTTTTTATCACATTCTGCTATGAAACTGATTTAAAAATTGCGTTTCAGTCCTCCAAGCATGAAGGCGTTACGAAAGTGTTTTGTTAAATATATTTTTGAGGATTCATTTTTGAAATATTGAATAAATGTTAAACTTTGGGTTTTCAAAGGAACCACGTGGAGGCTACTTGGCTTTGAAAAAAACAGTTCCTGGATATGTTTTTTAAAAGGGGCACTGAAAGCTCTTCTCAGTCTGAAATGGTGGAGCCTTATCCCAAGTCTATAACTTTTCATTCTCCACTCTCTAGCCAGGGTAAACAAGCTCTCAGCATTTAATCCATCAAGGCCCCTAACATTTTCTTTGCTTCAATTACATCACGCGTTATTTTTAAGCTCCCAAGATCATAAGTCCATTCCACAGAAATGACTCCTGTAGGAAAACCCTCTCGTTCCAGGAATCAATCACGTCAACATTCGTTGCAGTCTCTATGAGGCATGTTTATCTTCTTTATCTTGAGGAATACAAACCTATTCACAGTATTTCAGTTGTGGTCTCACCAAAGCCATATCTAATTGCAGCAAGATTTCCTTATTTTTATAGAAGCAAAATACTGCCGATGCTGGAAATCTGAAATAAAAACAAGAAATGCTGAAACCACTCAACAGGTCTGGCAGCATCTGTGGAAAGAGAAGCAGAGTTAATGTTTCGGGTCAGTGACCCTTCTTCGGAACATTCGAAGAAGGGTCACTGACCTGAAACCTTAACTCTGCTTCTCTTTCTACAGATGCTGCCAGACCTGCTGAGTGGTTCCAGCATTGCTTGTTTTTATTCCTTATTTTTAAACTGCAATACCAGTGCAATAAAGGCCAATGTAGCAATTGCCTTCCTAATTGCTTGTATCATCTGCATTTAACCTTCTTTGATTCGTGCACAAGGACACCCAAACCGCTCTAAATGCCATTATTTGCGAGTGTTCTATACTTTAGAAAAATCTGTTTTTCCATTGTTCCTAGCAAAAGTAATAATTTCCCAATTTCCCACATTATATAACTAATGTCCTTTAGGGAAGGAAATCTGCTGTCCTTATCTGGTCTGTCCTATGTGTGATCCAGACCCACAGCAATGTGTTTGACTCTTAAATGCCATCTGAAATGGCCGATCAAACCACTCAGTTGTAGCAAAACGCTACAAAGTCGAAGAAAAGGAATGAACAGCACTCTTGGTGTCCCAACATCACAAGGACTGCAGCATTTCAAGGTGGTGGCTCACCACCACCTTCTCAAGTACAATTAGAGATGGGTAATAAATTCTGTCCAAGGCAGTGACGCCCACATCCCATCAATGAATATTTATATATATATATTCGCACCTGCAAATTCTTGTCGAATCACTTATCCTATCCATATCCATTTGCAGCCTCTTTACTTCCTGCTCACAGCTTACCTACCCGCCTAGTTTTGTATTGTAAGCAAATGTGCATAATTTGTACTTGGTCCCCTCATCTGTCATTGATATAGATTGAATATGGCTGTGTACCAGGCACTGATCATTGCAACAAGCCACTAATTAAATCCTACCATCCTAAAAATGTCCCGTTTTTCCCTACTCCGTTTTCTGTCCATTTACAAATATTCAATCCACGCGAATATGCACTCCAATCTCCTGAACCTGATCCATTATAACCATTTGGCGTGCAACCTCCATGCCCCGCCTCCTTGCTTCGTGGTATGTTAATCCAAATTTCCATATCTCTCTCAGTAGCCCCAGGCCCAGGCTGCGTTTTCAGCGGATGTTAAACTGGCCCCAATTCTCTGTTCAGGGGAAGTTATTCGAAGGTTCAGATTTCTTCTTCAGCAGATGTTAAACAGAGACCTAATCTGTCTATTCAGGTGATGTTATACCGAGTGCCAGTCTCCCTCTTCCTAATCTCTCTGTACAAGGGGTTGTTAATCAATGCTCTCCCTTCTCCTTGTTTAGGAATGTTTAACGGAGGGCTTGTCTCCCTTCTCCTTGTTTAGGAATCTTTAACGGAGGGCCTGTTTCCCTGTTTGATGCCTTTTAAACTGAGCTCCACCGTCTGTTTAGGGGAAGTTAACCAGAGTTTCCATCCCTTTGTTCAGCCAAAGTTTAACCAAAAGCAATTTTCCTTTTACAGGATGTTAAATTTAGGGACTGTTAATCATATGTAGGTAGAGGTTCTTAATTAGGGTCTTACATGAGTATGTACTTTTTAAAATTCATTCATGGGATGTTGGCATCACTGGCCAGGCCAGCATTTATTGCCCATCCCTAATTGCCCTTGAGAAGGTGGTGGTGAGCTGCCTCCTTGAACCACTGCAGTCCATGTGGGGTAGGTACACCCACAGTGCTGTTAGGAAGCGAGTTCCAGGATTCTGACTCAGCGACAGTGAAGGAACTGCGATATAGTTCCAAGTCAGGATGGTGTGTGACTTGGAGGGGAACTTGCAGGTGGTGGTGTTCCCATGCAGTTGCTGCCCTTGTCCTTCAAGTTGGTAGAGGTCACGGGTTTGGAAGGGGCTGTCTAAGGAGCCATCGTGCATTGCTGCAGTGCATCTTGTAGATGGTACACACTGCTGCCTCTGTGCGTCGGTATTGGAGGGAGTGAATATTTGTAGTTGGAATGCCAATCAAGCGGGGGCTGCTTCGTCGTGGATGGTGTAGAGCTTCTTGAGTGTTGTTGGAGCTGCACCCATCCAGGCACGTGGAGCATATTCCATCACACTCCTGACTTGTCCCTTGTAGATGGTGGACAGGCTTTGGGGAGTCAGGAGGTGAGTTACTCGCCTCAGGATTCCTAGCCTCTGACCTGCTCTTGCAGTCACGGTATTATTTGGCTACTCCAGTTCGGTTTCTGGTCAATGGTAGCCCCTAGGATGCTAATAGTGGGGGATTCAGCGATGGAAATGCCGTTGAATGTCAAGGGGAGATGGTTAGGTACTCTCTTGTTGGAGATGGTCATTGCCTGGCTCTTGTGTGGCATGCATGTTTCTTGCTGCTTATCAGCCCAAGCCTGGATATTGTCCAGGTCTTGCTGCATTTCTACACGGATTGCTTCAGTATCTGAGGAGTCATGAATGGTGTGGAACATTGTGCAGTCATCAGCAAACGTCCCCACTTCTGACCTTATGATTGAAGGAGGGTCATTGTTGAAGTAACTGAAGATGGTTGTGCCTGGTATACTACCCTGAGGAACGCCTGCAATGATGTCCTGGAGCTCAGATGATTGACCTCCAACAACCGCAACCATCTTCTTTGTGTTAGGTATGACTCCTGGCAGCGGAGCATTTTTCTCCTGAATCTCATTGACCTCAGTTTTGCTAGGGGTCCTTGATGCCATACTCGATCAAATGCTGCTTTGATGTCAAGAGCAGTCAATCTCACCTCACCTCTTGAGTTCAGGTCTTTTGTCCATGTTTGAACCAAGGCTGCAATGAGGTGAGGAGCTGAATGGCCTTGGCGGAACCCAAATTGAGCGTCACTGAGCAGGTTATTGCTAAGCAAGTGCCACTTGATGGCACTGTTGATGACACTTTCCATCACTTTACTGATGATTGAGAGTAGGGTGATGTGGCGGTAATTGGCCGGGTTGGAGATGTCTTGTTTTTTGTGTGCAGGAAATACCTGGGCAATTTTCCACATTGCAGGGTAGATGCCAGTGTTGTAGCTGTACTGGAACAGCTTGGCTACGGGCGCAGCAAGTTCTGGAGCACAGGTCTTCAGTACTATTGGCGGAATATTTTCAGGGCCCATAGCTTTTGCAGTATCCACTGTCTTCAGTCGTTTCTTGATATCATGCGGAGTGAATCGAATTGGCTGAAGTCTGGCATCTGTGATGTTGGGGACTTCAGGAGGAGGTCGAGATGGATCATCAACTCTGCACTTCTGGCTGAAGATTGTTGCAAATGCTTCAGCCTTATCTTTCGCAATGATGTGCTTGGCTCCCCCATCATTGAGAAAGGGGATATTTGTGGAGCCACCTCCTCCAGTTAGTTGTTTAATTGTACACCACCATTCAGGGCTGGATGTTTCAGGACTGTAGAGCTTTGATCTGATCCGTTGGTTATGGGATCGCTTAGCTCTGTCTATTGCATGCTGCTTATGCAGTTTGGCATGCGAGTAGCCCTGGGTTGTAGTTTCACCAGGTTTACACCTCATTTTGAGGTATGCCTGGTGCTGCTCCTGGCATGCCCTCCTGCACTCTTCAATGAACCAGGGTTGGTCTCCTGGCTTGATGGTAATAGTAGAGTGGGGGATATGCCGGGCCATGAGGTTACAGGTTGTGGTTGAGTACAATTCTGCTGCTACTGATGGCCCACAGCGCCTCATGGATGCCCACTTTTGCATTGCTAGATCCGTTTGAAATCTATCCCATTGAGCACGGTGATAGTGCCACACAACACGATGGACGGTATCCTCAATGTGAAGGCGGGACTTCGTCTCCACAAGGGCTGTGCGGAGGTCACTCCTACCAGTACTGTCATGGACAGAAGCATCTGTGGCAGACAGATTGGTGAGGACGAGGTCAAGTATGTTTTTCCCTCGTGTTGGTTCCCCCACCACCTGCCGCAGACTTAGTCTAGCAGCTGTGTCCATTAGGACACGGCCAGCTCAGTCAGTAGTGGTCCTACCGAGCCACTCCTGGTGATGGACATTGAAGTCCCCCACCCAGAGTACATTTTGTGCCCTTACCATCCTCAGTGCTTCCTCCAAGTAGTGTTCAACATTGGGGAGTACAGAGTCATCAGCTGGGGGAGGGCAGTAGGTGATAATAAGTCGGAAGTTACCTTGCCCATGTTTAACATGATGCCATGAGACTACATGGGGTCTGGAGTCGATGTTACGGACTCCCACGGCCACTCACTCCCTACTCTTTCGCACTGTACCACCAGCTCTGGTGGGTCTGTCCTGCAGGTGGGACAGGACATACCCGGGGATGGTGATGGCAGTGTCTGGGACATTGTCTGTAAGGTATGATTCCATGAGTATGACTATGTCAGGCTGTTGGTTGACTAGTCTGTGGGACAGCTCTCCCAACTTTGGCACAAGCCCCCAGATGTTAGGAAGGAGGACTTTGCTTGGTCTGCCGTTGTCGTTTCTGGTGCCGAGTGTTCCGTTCAGTTTCATTCCTTTTTATCGACTTTGTAGTAGTTAGGTGCAACTGCTTGGCTTGCTAGGCCATTTCAGAGGGCATGCAAGAGTTAACCACATTGCTGTGTGTTTGGAATCACATGTCGGCCAGACCAGTTGAGGTCAGCAGAATTTCTTCCCGAACATTAGTGAACCAGATGAGTTTTCACAACAATCGACAATGGTTTCATGGCCATCATTAGACTAGCTTTTAATTCCAGATTTATTAATTAAATTCAAATTCCACCTTCTGCTCTGGTGTGATTCGAACCCACGTCCCTGGAGAAATGCGCTGGGTCTTTGGGTTATTAGTCTAGTGATAATACCACTACACCACCGCCTACCCCAAGAAAGCAATCAGTGAAACTGGGTGAAAGCTAGACTAAGAAGTTGCTTGATTGCAATGTTTATTGTTATTTTGTGTAATAAATGCCGCACGGTGTAAAGCTTGCCTCCAGTGCAATCTACAACAACGCACTTTCTGAAATATAATGTGGTAGCAGATAATGGTCGTTTATCGTTCAAGTTTGGAAACCATTGTTCCACATAGATCGTAAAACCCAATCCTGGAAAATGACAGAAAGCAAGCGGAAGTTGTCGGGCTCACCCTCTAATGTTTTGAGTGTGAACCATACGTCTGACGGGAAAATGAGATGTATATGTGGACACGGATTCCATCCCTCCTAAGCAGGAAACAAGGTATGGCCTTGGCGTTCTCCCTTACTGCCAAAAATAATATCGGAAGAAAACTATTTTGTGAACTGGATACTTGGCATTTGGATACTGATGAAGATTTGGATCTTTTGTTAGAATTCTTGGATCCTTACAAAGAAGATTATCTATTGAATGTCGATGAGACATGGTGACAGTTGAATTGATTTCGGCAAACCGATGGTTATTCGATGGAGTAATATATCATGGACTTTAACAGACTGTTTAGAAGATTGTGGAAATTCAATTTGGAGATGCCTAGTTCAAGTGCTTAGCTGATAGTCACAGCTATCCTCATCGCTTTCAACGACACGACCAATTTTTGTCTCATCTGCAAATTTCACTATCATGTCTGCCATATTAAAGTCCAAATCATTGAGATGCATCGCAAACAGCAAGGGATGTAACACAGAGTCCCGTGGAACACCACTGGAAACCGCTTTCCATTGGCAAGATCATTACCCTTTGTTTCCTCTCACTGAGCCAATTATGGATCCAACTCACTACATTCCCCTGTATCCCACGGGCTTTTACCTTTCTGACAAGTCTGCCATATGGAACCTTGTCAAATGCCTTACTAAAATCCATGTAGGCAATGACCACTGCACTACCCTCAAAAATCCTCCCTGTTGCTTCCTCAAAATATTCTATTAAGTTAGTAAGACACTACCTTCCCTTAACAAATCCATGCTGACTATTCCTGATTAATCCGTGCCTTTCTAAGTGACAGTTTATCCTATCTCTCAGGATTGATTCTAATAATATGCCCTGCACTAAGGACCAACTGACCACCCTATAATTATTTGGCCTATCCTCGCACCCTTTCTACACAATGGTACAATGTTCGCAGACTTCCAATCCTCTAGTACCTCACCAGTAACTAGCGAGGATTTGAAAATGATCTTCAGAGCATCCATTATTTCCTAACATGATTCTTTTAACAGGCTGGGATACAATCCATCCAGCCCTGGTGATGTATTAACTTTCAAGGACGTCAGACCATCTGGGACTTCCTCTCTCATTATGCTTATCCAATATAATATTTCACACTCCTCCTCTTTAGCGACAGTGACTGCATCACCCTCTCCTTTGTGAAGAGAGAGACAAAGTCATCACTAAGAACCCTGCCCACATTTTCTGCATTCACGCATTAGATACATTGTCCATCTTTGATAGGCCATACCCTTTTCTTCGTTATCCTCTTGCTCTTATATACCGATACAACACCTTAGGATTCTCCTTGATTTTACCTGCCAATATGTTTTCATGTCCTGTCTTTGCTTTTCTAATGCCCCTTTTTTTTTACTTCATCCCTGCCCTTTCTCTCCTAATCTAGGCTTTCTAAAGTTTTTGTTTGACTGTCACACTTTTCTTTTTTTGCTTTATCATTCCTGTATGCTTCTAGATAACTGGGGTTGTAGATTTGGCAGTACCACTCTTTTTCTTTGTGTGCACATGTCTACACTTTGCCTGCAGAATATCACTTTTGAATGCCCTACTTGCTTGCAACTGATTTTCCTGCAAGTAGAAATTTCCAGTTCATTTTCGCCAGGTCACCTCTCAGCTTCATAAAATTTGCATTCCCCCAATTTAAACATTTTACTCCTGCTCTATCTTTGTCCTTCTCCATAATAAATCTAAATATGACTGCATTACAGTCAGTATCTCCAAAATATTGACCACTGTTACTTCATCCACTTGCCCAGCTTCATTTCCTAAGACTAAAGCGAGAATTGTGCCCCTCCCTTTGGGCTAGTTACAAGCTGGCTAAAGTGTACTCTTGAATGCAGTTCAAGAACTTTCTGCCCTGTGTGCCCTTCATACTGCTTGCATCCCTGTCGATATTAGGCTAGTTCAAATCCTCAACAATAATTGCCCTATAGTTTTTGCACTCAAAAATTGCCTAAATCATTGTTTCTCTATCTCACTCTCACGATTTGGGGATATCTATTACACTCCTAGTGGTATGGCTGCCCCCTTTTTATTTCTGAGCATAGCCCATATCGCCTCATTTAATGATTCATTTAACATATCATCCCTCCTCACAGCTATAATTGATTTTTTAATCAATAATGCTACACGTACCCCTTTACTAACACCCCTATCTATCCTGCCTCAACACTCTCTATCTCGGGATTTTGAGCTTCAATTTTTGCCCCTCCTTAAGCCACGTTTCCATTATAGCAATGATATCATACTGTCAAGTGTCTATCTGTGTGATCAGCTCATCGTCTTTATTAGTTATCCTCCTTGCATTTATATCAATGCCTTTCAAAACTGGCACATTCCTGTTCAGTACACCTTTTAACCTTTGCTGCTTTCAGTTTCACTCGCTAAATTTCTGCCTTTTGTTCCCTGCTCTGAATTTGTCCTATCTGAAACTGCCTTCAGTTCCTATCCCCACTGCCAATCTCCCCAACAGCACTATTAAATCTTCCTGCAAGGATATTCATCCTGATCCCGTTTAGGTGCAGACTTTCTGTCTTGTACACGTCCCACCTTCACCAGAACTGGTCCCAGTGCTTCAGAATTCGAAAACCCTCCCTCCTGCACCATCTCTCCAACCTGCAATCAGATGGTTTAATTCTCCTATTTCTATTCTCACTCATTCGTGCCCTTGGGAGCAATCTGGAAATTACTACTTTTGAGGTCCTGCATGCTAATCTCTTTGCTAACTCTGTCAACTCAGCCTGCAGAATCTCATCCCTTTCCCTACCTACATCATTAGTACCAATGTGGACCACGACCTCTGGCTGGGCTCACTCGCCCTCCACATTAGACCGGATGCCCACCCCATGGGACACGACGACATGTGTCATGTTCAGCACGGGTCGGCCCCATCTTCCAGGCCCGGCTTTCGGGCTCAGGTCGGCTGAGTCCGGGTCGAGTCAGGCTGGACGCACACGTAAGTGCTCTGCCAGTAAGTATTGAAATTAAAAAAACTTAACTGAGCTGGGAATCTGGGATGAAACTGAGCCTGCGCAATGCGCGATGACATCATGGTGACCTGCAACTCGATGGAGCTTCCCAGTGGGAAGGTAAGTAAAGTGATGGCCCGGTCGGACGCCAGTCAGGTCCATTATTGGTTCGGTCTGGCCGGGTTCGGGGCAAAGTCGGAAAGACCCGTGTCGGCTCGGTCTCATGTCCGCTGTGGTTCGGTCGGGTTCGGGTCGGGTTCTTTTTCCCGACCTAAAGCAGGCCTCTACTCTGGATGTAACTGAAAGTATCATCAAACAATTTACTGCCAACACTGAGAGGCAGGGTCCCTGAAATGACATAGAACACAGAGGATTCTGAGTCAGAAGAAGATAATGATGAATCTGAACCAATGGTTCTGGGCACAAAGAGTTTGACTACTGTGATGATGGTGTTAGTTGTGGATTCATTCAATTTGTCACGTTAGATAGAGCTTGCACATCCACAGAGTACATTGGTTAAAATGTTATCTGGATTCACTCAGTAGTGCGGATCGATGTAAGGTTAAGGAGTATACAGTTGCTGTGGCTTTGGTGTTGTCGGTACATTGGAGTCACTGAAGAGATTAGTGATTCCATGCAAAATAGTTGCAGTAAGGTAACAAGGTACTGATGCAGTCTGCAGTGAGATACCTTGATTCTTGAGAAAAGCTTCTATTAAAAAGAAACAGATGAAACTTGATATTGAACATGATAAGGCTATTATTTTCGGAACGTCAGTGAATTAATGGCACTAGGTGAAATGAAACAGAGAGAAAAGAAAGCATATTATCTGAAAGTTGCAGAGACAATTTCCTCACCCTCTTTGTCAAAGATTAAAAACCATGCTAAAGTATGAATGCTGAAGACGATATGAGGGTAATAGAAGAGATTAGTGAGAAGTGCGAAATCAGAAAAAATGATTGGAGGACACCATCACGTCCTATTGTAAGATGTCGATTGGACATGGCTTTGATGAGGTAGTTGCCATGGATTAAAATGTATGGGATAAATACATAAATATTTTATAGACCTGGCAGCCAGATTTATTCTTTCTACAATAATACATAGCAAGGTCAAAATGATGTTTGTCGATAAAATCATAGAAAATTGGACAGGGACTAGACTTGGGGCACCAGCTGAGTTTCTGACTGATACTGGAGGGAATTTGCCATTAATGAATGCAGCGATTTGCGAAAACATAAAAATTCTAGTATTGAAAGTCTTTTAAGCGATGGGATCTGTGAAGGGAAACCTGTGGTTTCAGATTAAATGTTTCATAAAATCTCAGTTGACCAATCAAATTGCAAGTTGATTACTGCCCATGCAAATATTTCACTTCAGATGGTTAGAGGGATCCAATTAATTGGTCTATGGGCAAACTCCCAAATTGCTTTCTGTACAGTGTAACTGTCCTCCTGCTCTTGAAGGCACTAAAATTAGTTCATTTTTTCCTGCACATTTCAATGGTTTAATGCAGGAAGAAGGCTTTTATCAAGGATGAGGTTATGGAGAAAAAATGCTCTGAGCCATCGTGAGGCCATCAGAGACAAAACGTAATTCAGGAGATCTGCTGCAGGATAAAAGAGAGTATCATAGGGAATGGAAGGGATCTGGTAAGCTAATAGGTCATGATGATAAGACAGTAGTTATCAGACATGGAAATCAAACTATTACAGTATATTCTTCATGACGAATCGGGATTGATTATGTAATCTCAGGATCTGAGCAGCTGATAGAAGGAAATGAGGCACCTTGTACCTCAAATCTTCATGGGTTTAGTGATATTTATAAACTGACTGAAAAAGCTTCTATAAATATGTGAAGAGAAAACGATTAGAGAAGACAAATGTAGGTCCCTTACAGTCAGAAATGGAAGAAATTATAATGAGGAACAAAGAAATGGCAGAACAATTAAACACATACTTTGGTTCTGTCTTCACAATGGACAGCATAAATAACCTCCCAGAAATGTTAGGGAACTAAGGGTCTAATGAGAGGGAGGCACTGAAGGAAATCAGAATTAGTAAAAATAAAAGTGCTAGGTAAATTAATGGGGTTAAAGGTTGACAAAACACCAGGGCTTGAGAATCTATATCCCAGAGTACTAAAAAAGTGGCCTCGGAAATAATGGATGCATAGAACATAGAACATTACAGCGCAGTACAGGCCCTTCAGCCCTCGATGTTGCGCAGACCTGTGAAACCATCTGACCTACACTATTCCATTTTCATCCATATGTCTATCCAATGATCACTTAAATGCCCTTAAAGTTGGCGAGTCTACTACTGTTGCAGGCAGGGCGTTCCACGCCCCTACTACTCTCTGTGTAAAGAAACTACCTCTGACATCTGTCCTATATCTATCACCCCTCAACTTAAAGCTATGTCCCCTCGTGTTTGCCATCACCATCCGAGGAAAAAGACGCTCACTATTCACCCTGTCCAACCCTCTGATTATCTTATATGTCTCTATTAAGTCACCTCTTCTCCTCCTTCTCTCTAACGAAAACAACCTCAAGTCCCACAGCCTTTCCTCGTAAGACCTTCCCTCCATACCAGGCAACATCCCAGTAAATCTCCTCTGCACCTTTTCCAAAGCTTCCACATCCTTCCTATAATGCGGTGACCAGAACTACACGCAATACTCCAGGTGCGGCCGCACCAGAGTTCTGCACAGCTGCAGCATGACCTCGTGGCTCTAAAACTCGATCCCCCTACTAATAAAAGCTAACACACCATATGCCTTCTTAACAGCTCCATTAACCTGGGTGGCAACTTTCAGGGATTTATGTACCTGGACACCAAGATCTCTCTGCTCATCTACACGACCAAGAATCGTCCCATTAGCCCAGTATTCTGCAATCCTGTTACTCCTTCCGAAGTGAATCACCTCACACTTTTCCGCATTAAACTCCATTTGCCATCGCTCAGCCCAGCTCTGCAGCCTATCTATGTCCCTCTGTAACCTACAACATCCTTCGGCACTATCCACAACTCCACCGACCTTCGTGTCATCCGCAAATTTACTAACCCACCCTTCTACACTCCCTTCCAGGTCATTTATAAAAATGACAAACAGCAGTGGCCCCAAAACAGATCCTTGCGGTACACCACTGGAAACTATACTCCAGGATGAACATTTACCATCAACCACCACCCTCTGTCTTCTTTCAGCTAGCCAATTTCTGATCCAAAGCACTAATTCGCCTTCAATCCCATACTTCTGTATTTTCTGCAATACCCTACCGTGGGGAACTTTATCAAATGCCTTACTGAAATCCATATACACCACATCCACGGCTTTACCCTCATCCACCTGTTTGGTCACCTTGTCAAAAACTCAATAAGGTTTGTGAGGCACGACCTACCCTTCACAAAACCATGCTGACTATCTCTAATGAACTTATTCTTTTCAAGATGATTGTAAATCCTATCTCTTGTAACCTTTTCCAACATTTTACCCACAACCGAAGTAAGGCTCACAGGTCTATAATTACCAGGGCTGTCTCTACTCCCCTTCTTGAACAAGGGGACAACATTTGCTATCCTCCAGTCTTCCGGCACTATTCCTGTCGACAATGACGACATAAAAATCAAGGACAAAGGCTCTGCAATCTCCTCCCTGGCTTCCCAGAGAATCCTAGGATAAATCCCATCTAGCCCAGGGGACTTATCTATTTTCACACTTTCCAAAATTGCTAACACCTCCTCCTTGTGAACCTCAATCCCATCTAGCCTAGTGGTCTGTATCTCAGTATTCTCCTCGACAATATTTTCTTTCTCTACTGTAAATACTGACGCAAAATTTTCCTTTAACACTTCCCCTATCTCCTCCGATTCCACACACAACTTCCCACTACTATCCTTGATTGGCCCTAACCTATCTCTAGTCATTCTTTTATTCCTGATATACCTATAGAAAGCCTTAGGGTTTTCTTTGATCCTATCCGCCAATGACTTCTCGTGTCCTCTCCTTGCTCTTCTTATCTCTCCCTTTAGATCCTTCCTGGCTAGCTTGTAACTCTCAAGCGCCCTAACTGAGCCTTCACGTCTCATCCTCACATAAGCCTTCTTCTTCCTCTTGACAAGCTCTTCAACTTCTTTAGTAAACCACGGTTCCCTCGCTCGACAACTTCCTCCCTGCCTGACAGGTACATACTTATCAAGGACACGCAGTAGCTGCTCCTTGAATAAGCTCCACATTTCGATTGTGCCCATCCCCTGCAGTTTCCTTCCCCATCCTACGCATCCTAAATCTTGCCTAATCGCATCATAATTTCCTTTCCCCCAGCTATAATTCTTGCCCTGCGGTATATACCTGTCCCTGCCCATCGCTAAGGTAAACCTAACCGAATTGTGATCACTATCACCAAAGTGCTCACCAACTTCTAAATCTAACACCTGGCCGGGTTCATTGCCCAGTACCAAATCCAATGTGGCATCGCCCCTGGTTGGCCTGTCTACATACTGTGTCAGAAAACCCTCCTGCACACACTGGACAAAAACAGTCCCATCTGAAGTACTCGAACTATAATATTTCCAGTCAATATTTGGAAAGTTAAAGTCCCCCATAACCACTCCCCTGTTACTCTAGCTCCTGTCAAGAATCAGCTTTGCTATCCTTTCCTCTACATCTCTGGAACTATTTGGAGGTCTATAGAAAACTCCCAACAGGGTGACCTCTCCTCTCCTGTTTCTAACCTCGGCCCAGACTACCTCAGTAGACGAGTCCTCAAACGTCCTTTCTGCCGCTGTAATACTTTCCTTGATTAACAATGCCACACCCACCCCCCCCCCTTTCACCATCTTCTCTGTTCTTAGTGAAACATCTAAATCCCGGAACCCGCAACATCCATTCCTGTCCCTGCTCTACCCATGTCTCTGAAATGGCCACAACATCGAGATCCCAGGTACCAACCAATGTTGCAAGCTCACCCACCTTATTCCGGATGCTCCAGGCGTTGAAGTAGACACATTTTAAACCCAGCTCTTGCTTGCCAGTGCCCTCTTGTGTCCTTATAACCTTATCGCTGACCTCACTCCTCTCAACATCCTGCACACTGGGGTCATCTTCCAAAATCCTATAGACTCTGGAGCAGTTCCTACAGATTGGAGGGTGACAAATGTAACCCGCTATTTAAAAAGGAGGGAGATAAAAAAAAAACAGGGAATTACAGACCAGTTAGCCATCCATCAGTGGTGGGGAAAATGCTGGAGTCTATTATAAAGGACAGCAGAATACCTGGAAAGCATAAACGGTACAGAACAAAGTCAACATGGGTTTACACATGGGGGATATGAGCTGTGGGGGATATGAGCTGTGGGGGATATGGGGGATACGTGTGGGGGATATGAGCTGTGAGGTGGATGCCAAAAGGCTCCAATGTTATTTGGACAGGTTGGGTGAGTGGGAAAAAGCATGGCAGATGCTGTATAACTCTGGTAAATGTGAGGTTATCTACTTTGGTTGTAAAAACAGAAAGGGATATTGTTATCTGAATTTTGATAGTTTGGGAAAGGGTGAGGTGCAACGGGATGTGGGTGTCCTTGCACATCAGTCGCTGAAAGAAAGCATTTTAGTGGAACAAGCAGTCAGGAAGGCGATTGGTATGTTGGGATTCATTGCAAGAGGATTTGAGTACAGCAGCAAGGATGTCTTACTGCAGTTATACAAGGCCTTGGTGAGACCACATTTGGAGTATAGTGTGCAGGTTTGGTCTCAATATCTGAGGAAGGATGCTTTTGTCATGGAGGAAGTGCCAAGAATATTTACTAGGTTGATTCCTGGTATGGCTTGATTGATGCATGAGAGGAAATTGGGTCGACTAGGCCTATATTCACTGGAGTTTAGAAGAATGAGTGGGGATCTCTTAGAAACCTTTAAAATTCTAACAGGACTAGCCAGGCGAGATGCAGTGAGGATGTTTCTGATGGCTGGGGAGACCAGAACCAAGGGTTACAGTCTCAGGATACGGGGTATGCCATTTAGAACAGAGAAGAGGAGAAATTCCTTCACTCAGAGGGTGGTGAAACTATGGAATTCTCTACTGCAGAAGGCAGTGGAGGCCAAGTCATTAAATATATTCAAGAAGGAGATAGATATATTTCTTAATGCAAAAGGAATCAAGGGATATGGGGAGAAAGCGGGAACAGGAATGAGATGATCAGCCCTGATGGCGGCACAGTGGCACAGTGGTTAGCACTGCAGCCTCACAGCTGCAGCGACACGGGTTCAATTCTGGGTACTGCCTGTGTGGAGTTTTCAAGTCCTCCCTGTGTCTGCGTGGGTTTCCTCCGGGTGCTCCGGTTTCCTCCCACATGCCAAAGACTTGCAGGTTGGTGGGTAAGTTGGCCATTAGCAATTGCCCCTAGTATAGGTAGGTGGTAGGGGAATATAGGGACAGGTAGAGATGTGGTAAGAATATGGAATTAGTGTAGGATTAGTATAAATGGGTGGTTAATGTTCGGCACAGACTCGGCGGGCCGAAGGGCCTGTTTCAGTGCTGTATCTCTAAACTAAACTAGAATGACAGAGCTGGTCCGTTGGCCAAAGGGCGTACTCCTGCTCCTATTTTCTATGTTTCTATTCCAGAGGGGTCTAATGTGGAACAATTGTGGGACATGCAAGAAAATCTACAAGAAAGTTTAAATATGGTTGAAGTTCAAGGTGATGGCCAGAAAGTGAGATCTACGGACTGCCAGAATGGGGTGAAAGAGTGGAAAGTAAAATTCAAAGCGTATTGCAAGTTCTAATAGCCGATCTGAAAGTGACTGTTGTGTCTGCTGGAGAAAGAGCCTCCGAGATTGCGAGAGGGAGATCTTAGAGTAGTAGTCGTGAAAAACATCAAAGTGCAAATAGAGGCTGAAGGTTGAACAGATTACACAATGAAACGAAGGCTAAAGAACAGCCTCACAATTGAATCAGAAACAAAAGTCCTCATGACCATGATGTTTTAGTGGCCACCAATAAACTTGTAATACACTAAGAAGAGAGACAAAACAAAATGAGTTATAGAGTTGGAGAGAGTTTGGTATTTATTCTGAAGTATCAGATAAGTTACAGCCAGTCTTGTCACATGGAACGATTTGTACTGAAAAAGGGTTCTTGCAGATGAGACTTAAAAGTCTAAAGTGACACCAGCTGTGAGGGGTTCTGAAGAGTGACTGGGTGAAACAGATGTTAGCGTGGACTCTCCCACAGCTGGAAAAGTAATCTTTAAAATGTTTTAGCCACATATTGATGGGGTTGTAGATCAATTGGCATAAAAGCTGCATTTCTGCAGGGTGATAATTTTCAGAGAGAAGTGTTTCTGAAACCACCTAAAGAGGGCGCAGATGCAGAAGGAAAACTATGGAAACGAAACAAATGCGTCTCTGGCCTTCAAGAAGCTTCCAGGCTGTGCAATTTTTGATGAGATCTGTGTTTCTGAAAAGTGGTTGTGTTCAAATAAAAGCAGATGTCACAATGTTTTCTTGGCATCATAAAGGGAAACTTTGGAGCATCTTCATGATGCAGGGTGATGATTTCTTATCGGGAAATACTGCAGAATTTGAATAAAAATGTGTCATTAATAAGATCAGAGTAGAATTTAAGATGGGAGTCAAGATTGTGAGCTTCTAAATACATATGATTATATATTAAGCAGAGTAGATCTGGAATAACTTTAAATCAGCAATCCTATTTAGAGAGTGTTACCTGTCTCAGTTAATCGTGCCAGGTAATGCCAGAAAGTAAGGATGTTATGCTTCATTTATACAGGGCATTGGTGAGACCATATCTCGAATATTGTGTGCAGTTTTAGTCTCCTTATTTAAGGAAGGATGTGAATGCATTGGAGGTGGTTCAAAAGAGATTTACTAGATTGATCCCTGGAATGAGCGAGGAAACTTATGAAGAAAGTTTGGATAAACTGGACTTACTTTCAATGGAGTTTAGAAGAGTGGGGGAAACATGATTCAAGTATATAAGATCCAGAACGGACTGGAAAAAGTGACTATGGAAAAGATGTTTCCTCTTGTGGGTGAGTCCAGAAGTAGGGGGCATGGTTTCAAAATTAGCGGTCGCCCATTTAAGACAGAGGCAAGGAGATTTTTCTTCTCTCAGAGGGTTGTGCGACTTTGGAATTCTCTGCCTCAGAAGGCGGTGGAGGCGGGATCCTTGAATATTTTTAAGAGGGAAGTAGATAGATTCTTTTTAGACAAGGGAATCAAAGATTATTGGGGGTAGATGGGAGTGTGGAATTCGAGATAGAAGCAGCTCAGCCATGATATTATTAAAAGGTGGAGCAGGCTAGACCGGCTGAATGGCCGACTTCTGCTCCTAATTCGTATGGTTGAATGGTCTTATAACGAAAGAAGAGGCACAATTGCGAAGCTTGATTGGTCAATTAAACTGCTCTGTGTACTCAGATTAGACCAGATGATAGTTTTCATGTGTTGATGTTCTGTACTCCGATGAAACGCCCAAAAGTTGTAATCGTTTTAAGGGTTAATAAATCATTTATTAATATTAATTCAGGAGAAATGCATACTTACGTTCTCATTCCTTGGTGATCCAAAGAATACGAAACTAATAATTTTTTGTGTTGCTTCATGTGCTAAATATCTTGATGGGTATTAGAGTGCAGCTTTTTTCATAATATTTTTGGGAGATGAAAATGGGAAATGTTGTCCTATAATTTGGGGAGTAAAGAAAACAAAAAGGCGTCGTTAAAAGTTCTTTTGCATTGGAAACTATGGTTCTTGTGGAGGCAACGGATATGGGGTTCCATTTGTCAAATGTTTTAGGTGAGATTCTGTACAAGGGGCGTACTGAAGATAAGGTACCCATTGTATGTTATGCAGACAATTTTTCCTTGTGGGATAATGCATATTCTACAAAAAGTGTGAGCGAGAAAGGTTACAGATTGAGATTGCTGGATTGAAACAATTCTGGAGGGAAAGAAAATCTCCTAATTTAAACGGACAGTTGCAAGCCATCAACTATCCAGTTGTTTTACGAAAATAAATGATGCACAAAGAAATTGTTAGGGGTCCCAGAGGAGATGTGTCTCGTTATGTAATGCTTCTACAGAATGTGGAATTTATTTTGATTTGTTATGAACTGCTTGTGCATTTTACAATCTAAGTTTTATTTAAAGAAAATGAAGGAAATCTGTTAATTGTGGTTAATCATGTGCAGGTGGCGGTGTTAGTTATGCTCTTACTTGAATATATGTGAGGAGACACTGAAACTAGTTAAATGTTTGTCTAGGGAGCAGCATGTTTATAATTATTTTACCTTGTAAAATAAATGAAATACTGAGTAAAGATTGGCTCCAGCAAAAAACTTCAGCAGCAAGCTTTCTGGAATATAACACACGTCTGTCTTTTGTTTCTGTAAATGAGGGTACAGTTGTACAGTGAAAAGTGTCCAGAGTGTCAGATACATAAATTTGTTTTATTTCAATTCATTCATTACAATATTGGACTTTTTTGTTCCAGACACGGCAGCGAGGTTTACATACAGCCCAACGTGGACAGACAAATATCCTCCTTCTGCTTTCCTCCTCAACTCGTTTTGTAATCACTTCACACCCCCTCTGAATGAAATAAAAACAAGAAATGCTGGTACCACTCAACAGGTCTGGCAGCATCTGTGGAAGGAGAAGCAGAGTTATCGTTTTGGGTCAGAGATCCTTCTTTGGAACTGAAAAATATTAGAAATGTCACAGGTTATAAGTAAGTGAGGTGGGGGTGGGGCAAGAGATAACAAAGGAGAAGGTGTAGATTGGACAAAGCCACATAGCTGACCAAAATGTCATGGAGCAAAGGCAATCAATATGTTAATGGTGTGTTGAAAGACAAAGCATGATTACAGATAAGGTGTCAACGGACTGAATGTTGAACAGCAGCAAGTGCAAACATGAAAAAAACAGTGGGTAAACAAACTGAACAAACTAAGATGAAATGAAATAAATGCAAAAAAACAATTGTAAATATGGAAAAAAGAAAAAATGAAAAATAACTAAAATGAAAGTAAAATGGGGGGCTGTCATGCTTTGAAATTATTAAACTATTGAACCCTCCCAATGAAAGTTCGGTTAATTCAAGAAAATTGTCTTCTTTTTACTTCCATGGATGGTGTTATGAGGGACTCAGAAAGAAATGTTCAGGAAGAACCAATTTCGCTGAGCAGAAATGCCCATTGGCAAATAGGAGGGGTAGAGGGAAGCTGAGGAGAAATTCTGACCTCCTCCACTACCATAAATTTCTAGAATTCTATGATTTTATTCGAAGCAACTCACGGTGATTCCTGTTACATACATAGTTCCATGCGAATATGGCTCACGTGAACCTTGTCAGATAAGTGTATTAAGGAATATATAACAAATGCTGGCAAGTGGAGTTGAGGTACAAATCAGCCAAAATATATCTGAATGGCAGAACACGGTTGAAGTGCTAACTGACTTATTCCTGCTCTGATATTCCAATAACTGGTGGCTGCTGAGTTGTTGCTTACAAATCAGACACAGTTCTTCACATGGAGGTGTGATTTAAATAAGACTTGCCAAAGTGAAACATATTGAGTTCAGCACAAGGGACAGTGCTTGAAACTTTTTACTGGACATTGCAAATAACTTAAAAGCAAATTACTGCGGATGCTGGAAATCTGAAACAAAAACAAGAAATGCTGGAATCACTCAGCAGGTCTGGCAGCATCTGTGGAAAGAGAAGCAGAGTTAACGTTTCGGGTCAGTGACCCTTCTTCGGAACTGACAAATATTAGAAAGGTCACAGATTATAATCTGTGACTTTTCTAATATTTGTCAGTTCCGAAGAAAGGTCACTGACCCGAAACGTTAACTCTGCTTCTCTTTCCACAGATGCTGCCAGACCTGCTGAGTGATTCCAGCATTTCTTGTTTTTATTGCAAATAACTTGTTTGAAAAAGCAGAGCTGGATGGCTGAAAACATGGTTGCACATTTGCATCCTGAGAGGACAGGGCTGACAAAGAGACATGAATGGAGAGACAATGGGGGTGCTCCTTGATTCAATCAACAAGATTAGTCTGCGTAATAGTGGTGATCAACATCCTTTGACTGTGTAAGTGCAAGAAGTCCACCCCTTACCGACTGTGTTTGGAAAGATTTGAAATTCAACAACGCTCCAAGAAGATGCTGTTTCAAACAAAGCAATGGTCACATGAGCTACCTGCTGGCCAGTCTGGGGCTCAGGCAGAAAGGAAAAAGACTGCAGGTGGACTGGCAGAAGAAAGGTCTCTCTCTCTCTTTATCTCTCCAGCAAAGTCCCACAGAACCCATGACTACAGTTTAGATTTCAAGACTACAGACAGGCCTTCTGGTACCAGAGAAACGAGACTGGAGTTGTGCACGTGGCTCCAGCGAGGACCCCCAGACATTAACTACAATCAAGGACATTGCATCAAGGCCGAAGGCAAGTACCTGAATTCCAATTATTGCCACACTACCCCAAACTCCCCTCTAATTCTTTCTTTCATTCTCTATCTAATTGTGCGTGTGTTTGTCTCGTATGCATGCGAGCGTGGTTGCATCGTGTATTTTAATTACTAACTGGGTTCGAGTGATAAGGCTAATAAACTCACATATTTCTTGATTAAACGTAAGAAAACCTGTCTGATTCGTTCATTTGCAATTGTAAGGAGAGTGCACTGAGCAAGGACTCATTGAGGTGGTAAGCTAAACCCTGTTACAGCCAAACCAGAAAAGGGGCAAGAGGGGAGCCTGAGATACCTTCCTCACCAGGTCGTAAAAGAGGGAATCGTTAGGAAAGCATATGGCAGCTTGGACTTCATAAATAGTATAAATAAGTACTGATGACAAAAGAAGGGAAGTTATTTTGAAAATTAATGAAATTTTGGTTAGGCCATATCTAGATTTTTGCATCCAGTTTCGATCACCACGCTTCAGGAAGGATGTGGGAGTCCTTGAGAGGTTGAAGAGGAGATTGAGCAGAATTGTTTCCGGGATGAGGGACTTTAGCTAGAAGGTTAGGTTGGAGAAGTTGGAGTTTGAGGGGAAATTTGATGGAGTTGTCCAAGGTCATGACAGGTTTAGATGAGGTAGACAAAGAAATGCTGCTCCCATTATTTGATGGTACAAGGACTAGGGGACACAGATTTACAGTTTTCGGCAAGGGGTGCAGGGATGATGTGCGGAACAACTTTTTTACACAGCGAGTGGTATTGCCCTGGAATTCGCTGCCTATGAGGATCGTGAAAGTGGAGGCAATTAATGTTTTCAAAAGAAAATTGGATGGGCATTGGAGGGGAGAAGCTTGCAGGGCTATGGGTATCGAGTGGGGGAATAACACGGATGGGATTTTTCTTCAGAGAACTGGCATGAACAGGCTGACCTGAATGGCCGTCTTCTGTGCTGTTCCGACTCTATGACATTATTACTGTGACTTACCTATTTGCCATTTGCACATCAAGTGGACAAAGCTGCAGCATAAATCAAGAAATATCTATTTGAGATAGATTTTGATGCAACACAATAGCAAAATCCAAGGTCATAAAGGCCACTGCGATATGTGGAGTCAGCTGATCAATGGAGTGTGTGCTGTGAAATTATTTGGCCAGTTCCAGGCTTTATCAAAAGAGCTTTTACTTTAAAGTTATTGTTTGTGAGTTTTTACCACGTTTGTTCCTTTCACGTTTGCATGTAATATTAGTAAAATAGGATTCATTGCCCTTGTTAAATTTGTTGAAGTTTTTTTTTCTGAGCATCACCATGGATGTCTTATCCCAATTGATTCATCTGAATTCTGTATATTTTGTAAATAAACAAAATTAATGAAAGAATTTCACGAGCAAAATTGTCTATGTATATGGCACGCATGAAACAGATTCTAAACAGAAACAGACACGTTTCTTGCGATCAAAGAATTGTTTATTATGCAAGCGAAGCACAACTATTTTGCCCACCAGTGATACAGCAACACATTGGAGTTCAACATAAATGATTTCAACGCAACATATGAGATTTCAATTGAACTGAATATCCTTTATGTTCAACTCAACTCACTCCATGCAATTTCAATTTATTTGAACTCTGTCGACTTGAGTGGAATGCGAAACCAAAGTTAATTCAACCAATGGAATTCAATTCAATCTAACATAATTCAACATTTAACGAGGAAAACACCTTCATGATCTCAGCGAGAAGTTATTTGCTTCGATCGGATCTAACGGGTAAATTGACATCCTGACTAACTCTTCAGACATGCTTTTGGCTTCCATTTGCACAGGTTGCAAACTTTCCAGAATAAAAGAAGTACAAATTGAATTTTGTTTTTCGCATACATTGGTAAATATAAGATACTTAGGCCTAATAACTGGCTTTAACCGCACGACAATTTGCATATGCAAGATCCGAACACATGTTTCAATAATAATTTCAGAAAGTTCTTCTTCTGCCTGTTGCAACATGGAAGTCTGTGCATTTGCAGCGTGCAATGAATGTGCACACCATGCATACCCCGTTTTGTGCCTGAAAAAATGGACGGCACCATCCATTTTCGAGGCATTCATCTCCTGCTCATGACATTCAGCAACAGGCCTGTCAGCAGTTATGACTTTCTGTTTGCATTTTAGTTTTTTCATCCGTTTATCTTTGTAATTAAACAAAGGTAATATTTGCATTCAATATGTAGGAATATCATTCTTTTTCAGGTATCATTCTAAATTTTTTTCTCGAAGCACCATTGTATGTTACTCCAAGATTGCTCTGAAATATACAACATTTGAAAGAAAATGCTTCTTCAACAGCATCTCGTCAAATTGTAGTTGGAAGAACTCATATCAATTTTATATTTAAAAAATCAGCTATTGCTGAAATTTCTGAGGTCAAATTTCTTTTTCAGATAGCAGTCGTGCTCGAAGGACGCCAGATAGGCAAACCAGGACGTCTTTTTCATCAGGGAAGATACTTTATGTGTTTCTCGTGATGTTCAGAAGAAATACATCCTATTTTGCAGTGTTGATCTGTGGAGTTAAAGGACCATCTGCTCCCCTCGGTGTTACTGATCAGGCAATACTGAATTGACATTGTAGCGTTTATTGAAGAAGTTTCTAAGCATAAGCAGCAACTACGTCTGTAATGGTCCAGCACAGAAAGAAAGCATTTGCCTGTAAATCAGGAAATAAATATAAATGCACTTTCTTGTAAGGAATCAGTTTGTTCAACTTATTAAAGCAAAGTGGGCCGTATATGGCAAACACAGTTAGTTGTAAATTAATGGGAAGTAGTTAATTTTATATGAAAGGAACAAAACATAACTATAATCTAGGAATAGATTTCAAGGACTGGAAGGACGAAGAGAGTTGGATGGAGACACAGAGATTCAGGGATTTATACATAAATCTAAGGGCAGTTATAGAAACCTGGGGGATACAAGGATACAGATCCAGGTGTCCTTCTGTGCCCTACAGACTAACACGATTCTTGAAGAAATGCATTCCCAGCTAAACCTGATGTTCCTCCACATTCCACAATATCAGTTGAATAACATCAATGTTGCACTGCACTAACGTGTTCTGATATCTCATTTCCTCGCAATTGGGTGTTAAAGGTCTAAACCTTCCAACAAACCACAACTTTTATTTATGGAGATTTGGGTTTTTGACTTGCCGCCGAGAGGAAAACTTGCATTGTAATTTGGTTGCTTGTTATTAAAACCACCCTAATCCAGTTCAATTGATCTCAACAGAAATGAAAGTTGCACAGTTTCATTAAGGGCCAGTCGACCACGGGATAATATTCGCACTGTTGTCGGGGAGAACGTTGATAATCCACCAGATGCTTTCATGTTTGGGCGGATCTTCTGACATAATATACTTCGACATAGTTTACTGAATCTACTTTTGCATATCCAGATGTTTTAGGTAACAGTGTTCAGATGTGAAAAAAAATCCCTCTGTTAAAATTTCATCCAGAACAAAGAACAAAGAAAATTCCAGCACAGGAACAGGCCCTTCGGCCTTCCAAGCCTGCGCCGATCTAGATCCTCCATCTAAACATGTCGCCTATTTTCTCAGGCTCTGTATCTCTTTGCTTCCTGCCCATTCATGTATCTGTCGAGATACATCTTAAAGGACGCTATCGTGCCCGCGTCTACCACCTCCACTGGTAACGCGTTCCAGGCACACATCACCCTCTGTGTAAAGAACTTTCCACGCATATCCCCCCTAAACTTTTCCCCCCTCACTTTGAACTCATGACCCCTAGTAATTGAATCCCCCACTCTGGGAAAAAGCCTCTTGCTATCCACCCTGTCTATACCTCTCATGATTTTGTACACCTCAATCAGGTCCCCCCTCAACCTCCGTCTTTCTACTGAAAATAATCCTAATCTGCTCAACTTCTCTTCATATCTAGTGCCCTCCATACCAGGCAACATCCTGGTGAACCTCCTCTGAACCCTCTCCAAAGCATCCACATCCTCTTGTTAATGTGGCGACCAGAACTGCACGCAGTATTCCAAATGTGGCCGAACCAAAGTCTTAGACAACTGTAACATGACCTGCCAACCCTTGTACTCAATACCCCATCCAATGAAGGAAAGCATGCCGTATGCCTTCTTGACCACTCTATTGACCTGCGTTGCCACCTTCAGGGAACAATGGATCTGAACACCCAAATCTCTCTGTACATCAATTTTCCCAAGGACTTTTCCATTTACTGTATAGTTCACTCTTGAATTGGATCTTCCAAAATGCATCACCTCGCTTTTTCCCTGATTGAACTCCATCTGCCATTTCTCTGTCCAACTCTCCAATCTATCTATATTCTGCTGTATTCTCTGACAGTCCCCTTCACTATCTGCTACTCCACCAATCTTAGTGTCATCTGCAAACTTGCTAATCAGACCACCTATACTTTCTTCCAAATCATTTATGTATATCACAAACAACAGTGGTCCCAGCACAGATCCCTGTGGAACACCACTGGTCACACGTCTCCATTTTGAGAAACTCCCTTCCACTGCTACTCTCTGTTTCCTGTTGCTCAGCCAGTTCATTATCCATCTAGCCATTACACCCTGAACCCCATGCGACTTCACTTTCTCCATCAGCCTACCATTGGAACCTTATCAAACACCTTACTGAAGTCCATGTATATGACATCTACAGCCCTTCCCTCATCAATCAACTTTGTCACTTCCTCAAAGAATTCTATTAAGTTGGCAAGACATGACCTTCCCTGCACAAAACCATGTTGCCTATCACTGATAAGCTTCTTCCAACTGGGAATAGATCCTATCCCTCAGTATCTTCTCCAGCAGCTTCCCTACCACAGACGTCAGGTTCACCAGTCTATAATTACCTGGATTTTCCCTGCTACCCTTCTTAAACAAGGGGACAACATTAGCAATTCTCCAGTCCTCCGGGACCTCCCATGTTTAAGGATGCTGCAAAGATATCTGTTAAGGCCCCAGCTATTTCCTCTCCCACTTCCCTCAGTAACCTGAGATAGATCCCATCCGGACCTGGGGACCAGTCCACCTTAAAGCCTTTTAGAATACCCAACACTTGCTCCTTCCTTATGCCGACTTGACCTAGAGTAATCAAACATCTGTCCCTAACCTGAACATCCTTCATGTCCCTCTCCTCGGTGAATACCGATGCAAAGTACTCATTTAGAATCTCACCCATTTTCTCTGACTCCACGCATAACTTTCCTCCTTTGTCCTTGAGTGGGCCAATCCTTTCTCTAGTTACCTTCTTGCTCCTTATATATGAATAAAAGGCTTTGGGATTTTCCTTAACCCTGTTTGCTAAAGATAATTCATGACCCCTTTTAGCCCTCTTAATTCCTCTTTTCAGATTGGTCCTACATTCCCGATATTCTTTCAAAGCTTCGTCTTTCTTCAGCCTCCTAGACCATATGTATGCTTCCTTTTTCCTTTTAGCAAGACTCACAATTTCACCTGTCATCCATGGTTCCCTAATCTTGCCATTTCTGTCCCTCATTTTCACAGGAACATGTCTCTCCTGCACGCTAATCAACCTCTCTTTAAAAGCCTCCCACATATCAAATGTGGATTTACCTTCAAACAGCTGCTCCCAATCTACATTCCCCAGCTCCTACCGAATTTTGGTACAGTTGGCCTTCCCCCAATTTAGCACTCTTTCTTTCTGACCACTCTCGTCTTTGTCCATGAGTATTCTAAAACTTACGGAATTGTGATCACTATTCCCAAAGTAGTCCCCTACTGAAACTTCAACCACCTGGCCGGGCTCATTTCCCCAACACCAGGTCCAGTATGGCCCCTTCCCGAGTTGGACTATTTACATACTGCTCTAGAAAACCCTCCTGGATGCTCCTTACAAATTCTACTCCATCTGGACCTCTAACACTAAGTGAATCCCAGTCAATGTTGGGAAAATTAAAATCTCCTATCACCACCACCCTGTTGCTCCTATATCTTTCCATAATCTGTTTACATATTTGTACCTCTATCTCACGCTCGCTGTTGGGAGGCCTGTAGTACAGCCCCAACATTGTTACCGCACCCTTCCTACTTCTGAGTTCTTCCCATATTGCCTCACTGCTCGAGTCCTCCATAGTGCCCTTCTTCAGCACAGCTGTGATATACTCTTTGACCAGTACTGCAACTCCTCCACCCCTTTTACCTCCCTCTCTATCCCGCCGGAAGCATCGATATCCTGGGATATTTAGTTGCCAATCATGCCCTTCCCTCAACCAAGTCTCAGTAATAACAATAACATCATAAATCTGTTGCATTTGGGCATTAATCTGGAACAGCCTCTTATTCAGCATCGTCTGATATCCACCGCATTGAATTCAATGGAATGGAAATGGTGATGGGCTGAATAATTGATGAAGGATACAGTTTGTTACATTTCTGTTGAAATTCCCCCGTTATATTTGAAGTCCCCGAACACCTCCCTTTGATTTTGTTCCTCGATACTGGATGCAGTTTTCATGGCATGCTGTTTGCTTTGTTCATTCTCGCAATGGAGACGTTGGAAAGGGCAACATATATTGCCATCGTCATTCGCGGTTTTACTGCTGACTGGTTTTGTGAGCCACTTTAGATGAAAGTTAATAGTCAAAAATGCCAGCTTGGGAGGGAGGCATATACAGCAGAGATTTGGAATGACTTTTACTTTGGGGAAAAGATGTTAGTGAACCAATTCGTTTCTGCAGTATTCCGATAGCTTCATGGTCAATTTTCCTAATTCCAACTCCTTATTTCCAGATTTATAAATCTGAATTCAAATTCTCAAAGTGCCATGATGGAATGTAAGTTTATGGCTTAGAGGTTTCAGGTCTCCGGAATTACTCACCTTGTCTTACAACCAACACATTATCACACCAGTAGTCTGACTAGAGCACTGTATGGTTTGGTCATCAATTCCTCTCACGTATGTTATATTGTTGGCACTGTGTAAGATGTTTTTTTCCCTGAAGCTGCTCTTAAATGAATGCACATGGTCAGTTTTGAGTTTCGTTATTCTCCAACCTTCTTTCAATTTTATCCATTACTATTCCTGCGCCATTAAACACTGTCCTTTCTCCTTCTCATTAGATCACTGTTGGCTGCAACTAAACGCCTACCTAACTGAGTAACTAAATAAATACATTCTTTGCCTGCAGCAAGTGTTCCACTTACTGGAAGGATGACGTTCAGTAGCCAATACATTCAGTAGCCTATAAAGAAAAAACAGAAAGTTTTGTCAAATACTAGAAAAATTAACAGTCTTGAATTGATTTGGCATCTTTCAAATCTAAGTTTTCTCAATGCATGCCACCAGCAATTACTTTCTCAAGTTCAGTGAATGCTGTCAAAAGAACAGCCTAGGAGGTAATTATTTGCGTTCATTACTCGGGCGGTATTCTGATCTGCTTGTTAGAGACACCACCTGATTGTCATTGGAATTTGCCGTTGGGACAACATTTTCACACCTTCTCCAACCCTGTCAACACTGATTTATCCACTTTGTTTTCTATTTGTGAAGCGCTTTTTTCCCCAATAGAAGCAAACGTCTGCTAATTCTACTCACATTTTCTTAACAACCAACCGCTTGCGAAATACTTCAATGCCTTCGAAAAATCCACATACTTTGCAGCTGCTGCATCATCTTTATCTGATCAATCAAATACTGACTTTTATGTAAAATTATCACAAACTTTAAATGTAATTATGAATGCTATGAGTTTGACCAATTCGGAAGTTAAACCAGCTGGAGCTCAAATTATCCTTATCCCCTTTCTTCCACAAGGCTGTCCCATTGGTTACCTTTAACCACCATGCGATATTTGTTGGAGATAACTGGTTTTGATGAGAGAAAGTGGGCGTTAATTGGTGTAATGGGGGATAAAGCACGATTACACAAGATATGGTGATTACAATTTGCAAACTTCCTTCACTTTGATCATATGTCATGGGACTGGAAAGTTAAATAGAATGAGACGCTGGCATTTATGCAGCGCTGTACAGCCAATTAAGTATTTTAAAGTGTTTTGTCACCGTTGTAACGTAGGAAACGCAGCAGTCAACTTGCACAAAACAAACTCCCACAACCACAAGTGTGCTAATTACCAGCTAATCTGTTTTATAAAGTTGATTGATGGATAAGTATTGGTCAGACACCGAGGACGACTCCCCTGAGCCTCTCCAAAATGGTGTCATGGGATGTGAGCAGGCAGATGGGTCCTCGGTTTAATCAGTCATCCGAATAAAGACACCTCCAACAATACAGCACTCCCTCAGTACTAAACTGAAGTGTCAGAGTATTTTTTTTGCGCTTAAGCCCTGGGACTTGAACCCAAAATCTGCAATTTGGAGACGAGAGCGTTGCTAACTGATGCACAGCTGAAACCGCAGATGCCACTGTAACAACACTGTTCAAAAAGTGGTTGTATAAATAGGGTAGTTATCAAAAAGTTATGCTACAGATAGTTGTGGTAACTTTTATAAGTCATAATCGCAAATAAAAAAAGAAATGTATGGTATACTCATGGGGAGTCAGCATAGATAGAATAAACCTACACCATGTTTAAGAACTTAATAGATACTTTGAAGAGATCTATATGATTGATGAAGAAAATGGAATAGATTTTGAAAATATAGTTTGTCATATAATGTCAATGAAGTGTGCCATAATAAATTTGTTAGGAATCGTCGGGTGCAAGGTATGACAGGAAATGAAGCAGAATGGAAAGGAAGATGTTTGATGTATAGTAAATTAAAAACAAAGCGATGAGAAGTAGGGATGATAAAAGGGTCGAACGTGATGTAACGAAAGGGTCAGTTTTGGGTGCTATTGTTGATTGATAAAATAGGTGATATGAATTTCAGCATAGGGAGCTCAATTTGAAAATGAATAGACAAACCTAAAGTAAGAAGCTTGGAAATAATACAGCAGATTGTAAAAGCTTTAGGATGTTATAGACAAGTTAATGCAAGGTATAGACAAGTAATAAATAAAATTTTCTGTGGAAAGGTACGATGTATTGCATTTTTCTTTGGGGGGGTGGTGTAATGAGAATGTAATAAATAGAGTGCAGTGCAAAAGGTACACCTGAGGCATTTGCAACAATCTTCAGCATGAAATGCCTAATAGATGATCCATCTGGGCCTCCTCCTGAAGTCCCCAACATCACAGAGGAAGACACTTGGATACTGAAAAGGCTATGGGCCTTGACAACATTTCTGGAACAGTACGGAAGACCTATGCTCCAGCACTTGTTTCACCACTAGCCAAGCTCTTCCAGTACAGCTACAACACTGGCAGCTACCCGGCAGTGTGGAAAATTGCCCAGGTATGTCCTGTACTGAAATCCAGCAAATTACTGCCCCACCCATCTACTCTCAATCAACAGTACAGTGATGGAAAGTGTCATTGATAGTGCTATCAAGTGGCACTTGCTTAGCAATAACCTGCTCAGTGATGCTCAGTTTGGGTTCCGCCAGGGCCACTCAGCTCCTCACATTACAGCCTTGGTTCAAACATGGACAAAAGAGCTGAACTCAAGAGGTGAGGTGAGAGTGACTGCCCTTGACTTCAACGCAGCATTTGACCGAGGATGGCATCAAGGAACCCTAGCAAAACTGAGACAATTGGAATTGGAAGAATACTCTCCATTGGTTGGAATCATACCTAGTACAAAGAAAGATGGTTGTGGTTGTTGCAAGTGAATCATCTGAGCTCCAGGACATTACTGCAGGAATTCCTCAGGATAGTGTCCTCGGCCCAACCATCTTCAGCTGCTTCATCAATGACCTTCCTTCAATCATAAGGTCAGAAATGGAGATGTTCGCTGATGATTGCACAATGCTGAGCACCATTCACAACTCCTCAGATATTGCAGCAGTCCATGTAGAAATACAGCAAGACCTGGACATTATCCAGGCTTGGGCTGATGATTGGCCAGTGATATTCGCGTCACACAAGTGCCAGGCAATGACCATCTTCAACAAGAGAGAATCTAACCACCTCCCCTTGACATTCAACGGCATTATGATCGCGGAATTCCTCACTGTCAACATCCTGGGGGTTATCACTAATCAGAAACTGAACTGGAGTAGCAGAATAAATAACGTGGCTACAAGAGAAGGTCAGAGGCTGGGAATCCTGCGGCGAGTAACTCACTTCCTGACACCCAAAAGCCTGTCCACCATTTCCATCTACAAGGAACAACTAAGGAGTGTGATGGAATACTCTTCACTTGCCTGGATGGGTGCAGCTACAACAACGTTTAAGAAGCTCGACACCATCCAGGACAAAACAACCAGCTTGATTGGCACCCCATCCACAAACATTCGGTCACTACAAGAGTGGCACACAGTGGCAGCATCTACAAGATGCACTGCAGCAACGCACCAAGGCTTTTCAGGCAGCACCTTCCAAACCCGCGACCTCTACCACCTGGAAGGGCAAGGGCAGGAGATGCATGGGAACACCACCACCTGCAAGTTCCCCTCCAAGCCACACACCATCCTGACTTGGAACTGTATCGCCATTCCTTCACTGTCACTGTGTCAAGATACTGGAACTCTCTTCCTAACAGCACTGTAGGTGTACTTATCCTACATGGATTGCAGCAGTTCAAGAAGGCAGCTCGCTACCACCTTCTCATGGGCAATTAAGGGTGGGCAATGAAAAATGTCTCGCCTGACCAGTGACGTCCACATCCCATGAAACGGATCAAAAAATGCCCTGGAAGTGGAATGTATCCCACAAAAGTCGAGCAGCAGGTGAAGCTAGCTGTTTCGCGCTGCTCCTGTGCAGTAGCTGCACGGGTATTTTTCATCACTAACAGGGTGCTGCTGTCAAGCTTCAATGACAACCTGCCTAGCTCACAAATGAGTAACGTGATATATGAATTTCAATGCCAGTGTGCTGCTAGCTATGTCGGCCATACATCCAAAAGACTGGCGAATCATATCAAACAAGGTGACCCGTCTGCTGTTTTCAATGAGAAGGGTACAGGCCGCATCCAACCAGCCCGTGCTTGCAAAACTCAAAACACAGTATCCAACATTGGATGTAATTCCGTGATTGGACAACATTTGCTAAATTATCCTCAGTGTGCTAAAAGTTATGCTGACAATTAATTTAAGATTGTCAGTAGGGCTCGTAGTGTCACACACTTGTGCATACTGCAAGCAACATATATTAATGCACAGGGCCCTGTTAATTTTAGACAGATACAAACATTGCGCTTGTTTCAGCGAAGCAAAATAAGTTACAGTTAGTTGCTGGTTCTTTCCTCTGGGCAATGCCTTGACCAATCAGAGTCAAGCTGCCTGGTTTAAATTTCAAACAGCTTAACTGTCAGTCACCAAACTGGTGAATTCTCCATGGTGATACCCCTTCCAGTCTGAGTTCATCTGCCAACCAATCAGCGCTCTTTTCTCAGGCAGTATAGAGTTGTTATTTCCCCTTACATTGGCATATTTGCGGGTTGTTTTGATGCGTGCAAGAGCAAACACTTCAAATATATGTCACTGTTTTCAGCCATACTCAAGTTCTGTTAAAACGACTATTTGTAACTTCTGTTTGTTTAATTTATCTAAACACTTTTTGAGTATAAGTACCTCAATAAATTTTCCTTTTAGCCTTCTCTGCTCCAAGGAGAAAAGCCGATCTTTTCCACATGATCCACGTAACTGTAATATCTCATGCCTGGAATGATTCTGGTAAATCTCTTTTGTACCGTCTTCAAAGCTTTCACGTCCTTACCGAGGTGTGGCTCTCAGAATTAGACACAATAATGCAGCTGGTAGATTGTATAGCTTTAGCTGTAAAGGTGTAGCTTCTTGGAATTGTACTATGCACCTCTATTTATAAAGCCCAGAATCCACTATGCTTTATTAAATGCATTGATAACCTTTCATACCACCTTCACACATTTGCGCACCAGAGTCAACTGCTCCCTCTTAGTGCACCCAATTTAAAATTGTACCATTTTCCATATTCTCATTTTGCCGACCAAAAATTGCCACCGCCCACTTTATTGCGTTATATTTCATTTGCTTTGTGTCCGGACATTCCACCGACAATCCCACATCAAAAAAAAGAACAAAGAAAATTCCAGCACAGGAACAGGCCCTTCGGCCCTCCAAGCCTGCGCCGATCCAGATCTTCTATCTAAACATGTCGCCTATTTTCTAAGGGTCTGTATCTCTTTGCTTCCTGCCCATTCATGTATCTGTCTAGATACATCTTAAAAGACGCTATCGTGCCCGCGTCTACCACCTCCACTGGCAATGCATTTCAGGCACCCACCACCCTCTGCATAAAGAACTTTCCACGCAAATCCCCCCTAAACATTTCCCCTCTCACTTTGAACTCGTGACCCCTAGTAATGGAATCCCCCACTCTGGGGAAAAGCTTCTTGCTATCCACCCTGTCTATACCTCTCATGATTTTGTACACCTCAATCAGGTCCCCCCTCAACCTTCGTCTTTCTAATGAAAATAGTCCTAATCTACTCAACCTCTCTTCATAGCTAGCGCCCTCCATACCAGGCAACATGCTGGTGAACCTCCTCTACACCCTCTCCAAAGCATCGACATCCTTTTGGTAATGTGGCGACCAGAACTGCACGCAGTATTCCAAATGTGGCCGAACCAAAGTCTTATACAACTGTAACATGACCTGCCAACCGTTGTACTCAATACCCCGTCCAATGAAGGAAAGCATGCCGTATGCCTTCTTGACCACTCTATTGACCTGCGTTGCCACCTTCAGGGAACAATGGACCTGAACACCCAAATCTCTCTGTACATCAATTTTCCTAAGGACTTTTCCATTTACTGTACAGTTCACTCTTGAATTGGATCTTCCAAAATGCATCACCTCGCATTTGCCCTGATTGAACTCCATCTGCCATTTCTCTGCCCAACTCTCCAATCTATCTATATTCTGCTGTATTCTCTGACAGTCCCCTTCACTATCTACTACTCCACCAATCTTAGTGTCGTCTGCAAACTTGCTAATCAGACGTTCCTCCAAATCATTTATGTATATCACAAACAACAGTGGTCCCAGCACGGATCCCTGTGGAACACCACTGGTCACACGTCTCCATTTTGAGAAACTCCCTTCCACTGCAACTCTCTGTCTCCTGTTGCCCAGCCAGTTCTTTATCCATCTAGCTAGTACACCATGGACCCCATGAAACTTAACTTTCTCCATCAGCCTACCATGGGGAACCTTATCAAACGCCTTACTGAAGTCCATGTATATGACATCTACAGCCCTTCCCTCATCAATCAACTTTGTCACTTCCTCAAAACATTCTATTAAGTTGGTAAGACATGACCTTCCCTGCACAAAACCATGTTGCCTATCACTGATAAGCCCATTTTCTTCCAAATGGGAATAGATCCTATCCCTCAGTATCTTCTCCAGCAGCTTCCCTACCACTGACGTCAGGCTCACCGGTCTATAATTACCTGGATTTTTCCTGCTACCCTTCTTAAACAAGGGGACAACATTAGCAATTCTCCATTCCTCCGGGATCTCACCCCGTGTTTAAGGATGCTGCAAAGATATCTGTTCAGGCCCCAGCTATTTCCTCTCTCGCTTCCCTCAGTAACCTGGGATAGATCCCATCCAGACCTGGGGACTTGTCCACCTTAATGCCTTTTAGAATACCCAACACTTCCTCCCTCCTTATGCCGACTTGTCCTAGAGTAATCAAACATCTGTCCCTAACCTCAACATCCATCATGTCCCTCTCCTCGGTGAATACTGATACAAAGTACTCATTTCGAATCTCACCCATTTTCTCTGACTCCACGCATAACTTTCCTCCTTTGTCCTTGAGTGGGCCAATCCTTTCTCTAGTTACCCTCTTGCTCCTCTTAAAATATATTATTATTTTCATTACCCTTTACTAAACTTCCAAGTTTCGGGTAAGCTGCGAATTTTGAAATTGTGCTCCGTGTCCCCAGATCCAAGGCATTAATGTATATCAAAAATAGCAGTGATCATGACACTAAACCTCGGGGAACACAATTGTGTACCTCCCTTCAGTCCGAAAAACGGCCGTTCACCAGAGCACTATCCATGCTGCTATCCTTTTATCGCATGGGCTAAAATTTGGCTAACAAGTCTCCTTTGTGGTATTTTATCAGACGCCTTTTTAAGGTTTACATGAACAACATCAACTGCCCTGCCGTCATTAACCTTCTGTTACTTCAATAATAAAATTCAAACAAGTTCGTAATTTTGGTGATGTTAAAAGGCCTGCTAGAGGTTCATGGAATCGGTTTAGTACAAATTCTTTCATTCTGTTACCTGAAGGTTGAATTTTAGAATCTGAAATATCAGCTTTGACAGTCGGAGACAGATGCTGAATGAGCTGAGAAACATTGATCTGCCTGTCATTTAATGCTGGTGTGAATTTGCTCCTTTTTACAAAAATAAATTAGTTTGTGTATAGCAATAATGAAGACTGCTCTTCATTGCAGTCATACTGCCAATTTCTGTGTATGTCATTATGTTTTTGACGTGACTAAATTATATCTCCACATCATACCTGCACGTAGAGTCATTCTGAGGAGAATTTAGGTAATTGACACCAATGACTTAATGGACACATCTATTTTAAAAGCAAGCCAATCAGCTAGTGCAGAATCACGGACAATAGTTTTGTTTAATATGACTGTGGTTGTGTCGAAATATCTGCCTGGTGCTCTGATTGCTCTGGCTCATTTTGCACTGGGACTTTATTACTACAAGCACATGGCGGGAACTCCAGAGTTTTCCACAGCTCTGTCATTTAAATGCAGCTGGTGACAACACCAACAATAGCAGCTTTCGTTTTTATGTCCCCTATAACCTAGTAATACGTCACAAGTCACTTCAGTGGTGCATTAACAATTCAAATTTCACAGCAAGGCACCGAAGCAGATATGAAGATATATGACCAAAAGCTTTGTCAAAAAGTAGGTTTTATGGATTATTTCAATAAGGCGAGGATGGTGTAGGGGCGGAAATATTTAAGGCGCAATTGCAAAGTAAGGAGGCAAGGGAGCGGAAGGTCCACCAGCAACGTTACAGCTGTTAAACTCCGTCATGCACCAAGAGGTGAGAGATGAAAGAGTGCACAGATCGCTGATTGTAGGGCTGAAGGAGTTTAAAGATATGAGTGGGGCGATGCTCTGGAGGGATTTAAGAACAAAGAATATAATTTTAGAATGGAGATGTTGCTGTACCGGAGATGAATGTACATTTCCGAACACAGGAATAATGGGTGAAAGGTACTTTATGCATGTTTGGATACAGATAAAAGTATCAGCTCAATTTTATGAAGCATGGAAAATGCGAAGCTGGCTTGGAGAGTACCGGAATTAAAACAAGAAATGCTGGAAATACTCAGCAGGTCTGACAGCATCTGTGGAGAGAGAAGCAGAGTTAACGTTTCTGGTCGGTGACTCTTCTTCTGAATTCAGAACTTCGGAGTTCCGAAGCAGGGTCACACTGAACCCAAACGTTAACTCTGCTTCTCTCTCCACAGATGCTGTCAAACCTGCTGAGTATTTGCAGCATTTCTTGTTTTTATTTTAGATTTCCTGCATCCGCAGTATTTTGCTTTTATTATAGGAGAGTAGCGGAATCGTCAAGACCAGAGGAACAACGGTGATCTCTTTGTTTTATTCGGATCACCCAACCACAGTGCAGAGATTGGGCATTAATGAGCAGGTAAGGAACTGAGTGGCTGCAAGTTCATAAATTAGTCCCTTGTACATTCAATCAAGTGAAACGATAAAATCAGCCAATATTTGCATACTTTTGTGTTGAAAACATTAGGAAGCTGTCACAAAAATAGTCTGTTTTTGCCACTAATATCAACAATTGAATATTCACACAGTTAATAATCTGTAACAGTTGACCAAAAGTCAATGAGCTGCATAATGTGGTAGTGAAGGGCTTTGGGTTAGGTTATCGAGAGCATCTATATAAAAAGGCAACAAATCTCTGAATGAAAACATACAGCATAACATAGCTATAGCATCCTGCGAAACCAATACATTTCCGTTAACATTGTCCTCAGAAATTCAATTTCCTTTAAATGCATACAACGTAATTGTGTGCAGTAAGTCGCACATTCAGGGTTTCCTAAGTAATGTATTCGAATATGTCAATAAATTACATTTACCATTTATGCTCGCATCGTTTTAGTCTCTTTACTCCACATTTTAAAGGTATACTCTCTGATACCAAAACCTGTGAGTGAATTATTCACTTATGTTTTTATCTACTGAATAATTATAGCTCACTGGAATGAGCTGCACAGATAATTCATTTAATCTCAGGGACTTTTTTTGCCTGTGTGAATAATCTATCAATGGATTGTCAATGGTAAGTCAATAAAGACTGACGTTTGCCTATGTTTATATTTCAGAATGTTTCACAATTAGAATTTCTTTGAAACTTTCGCAGAACCAGAGTTTGTTCTATACCGAATGGAAAACTAACAGCTCAAACCAATCAAAAATTTGAAACCCGCTTTTTTCCCTTTTATCGCCTTGAGCGAGCTAAACGAGGTTAATTAGAGGTACACGTTCCTAAAGTTTAATAAATGTTAGCCTTGTCTATCAATTGTAAATTCACAGCGACTGCATCCTAATGTTGTGATATAAAAGCTCAGCATTTGCAACTCATCCTTTTATTCTCGACTTCACACTTGCAAGAGCAGAAACGCCCAGTTTGATATCAGGAAACATATACGTAAAACAGGGTAGCACTTTCCTCTGTCAGCTGTTTAATGCATATGTTATGTTGCTGTTTCTCTTAAATGAAATTGAAAATCGATTCATAACAACAATAATAAAGCATTGATATCCTGATCGTTATAATATCATGTTAGAGAAACTTGCATTGTGTTATGGTTCGCAGTCACAGGATTGCTTTTCTGAGATTCTGATTCAGGTAGTCCTAAATCTGATTCTATTACATGCTTACGTTATGCCTGCCAGTAGACCCATACTGAGATGATTTTGGTTAATTGATAAGGATCGTGGAATAAAACCATGTCATTTAATTGCAAACCTCCCAGCTACTGGAAAATCACAAAGAATGGTTTAGCATGATATGACTGCGTCTGGGGTTGAATACATGCCTGTTGCTCTGACAGCTCAGCTTTTTTCATAAGATCATAAGATCATAAGAACTAGGAGCAGGAGTAGGCCGTCCGGCTCCTCGAGCCTGCTACACCATTCAATAAGATCATGGCTGATCTTTTAGTGGACTCAGATCCACTTACCCGCATTCTCACCGTATCCCTTAATTACTTTATTGTTCAAAAAGATATCTACCTTAGCTTTAAAAACGTTTACTGAAGAAGCGTCAACTACTTCACTGGGCAAGGAAGTCCATAGATTAACAACCCTCTGGGTGAAGAAGTTCCTTCTTAATTCAGTCCTAAATCTGCTCCCTCTAATCTTGAGGCTATGCCCTCTTATCCTAGCTTCACCTGCCAGTGGAAACATCCTCTCTACTTGTATCTTATCTATTCCCTTCATAATTTTATATGTTTCTATAAGATCCCCTCTCATTCTTCTGAATCCCAATGAATATAATCCCAATCTACTCAGTCTCTCCTCATAAGCCAACCCCCTCAACTCCGGAATCAACCTAGTGAACCTCCTCTGCACCTTCTCCAGTGCCAGTACATCCTTTCTCAAGGAAGGAGACCTAAACTGCACCCAGTACTCCAGGTGCGGCCTCACCAGTACCTTATACAGCTGCAACATAACCTCTCTGCTTTTTAACTCAATCCCTTTAGCAATGAAGGACAACATTCCATTTGCCTTACTAATTCCTTGCTGTACCTGCAGACCAACCTTCTGTGATTCATGCACAAGGACACCTCGGTCCCTCTGCATAGCAGCATGCTGCAACTTTTTACCATTCAAGTAATAATCCTTTTTACTGTTACTCCTCCCGAAATGAATGACTTCACATTTATTAACATTGTATTCCATCTGCCAGACCTTTGCCCACTCACTCAATGTATCTATGTTCCTCTGCAAAGTTTCACAGTCATCTGCACACTTTGCTCTGCCACTCATCTTAGTGTCTTCTGGAAACTTTGACACCGTACACGTGGTCCCCAACTCCAAATCATCTATATAAATTGTAAATAATTGCGGTCCCAACACCGATCCCTGAGGCACTCCACTAGTGACTGATTGCCAACCAGAATAGCACTCATTTATCCACACTCTCTGCTTCCTGTTAGTCAACCAATCCTCTATCCATGCTAATACTTGACCCCTAACGCCATGCATCCTTATCTATTGCAGCAGCCTCTTGTGTGGCACCTTGTCGAAGACTTTTTGGAAATCTAGGTACACCTTTCCACAGGGTCCCCATTATCCACCTTGCTCATAATGTCATCATAGAATTCCAAAAGATTTATCAAGCATGACCTGCCCTTCATGAACCCATGCTGCGTCTGCCCAATGGGACAATTACTATCGAGATGCCCTGCGATTCCTTCCTTGATAATAGACTCAAGCATCTTCCCCACTACAGAGGTCAAGCTAACCGGTCTATAATTCCCCATCTTTTGTCTACCTCCCTTTTTAAACAGTGGCGTCACATCTGCTGTACTTTATTTAAATAAGCATATGACGGGAAATCAAAAGACCTTTTGATATTCTGCTATTTAAGTGCAGCTGGTGACAACACCAACAATAACAACTTGCATTTATGCCTCCCCTGTAGACTAGTGCGACGCAACAAAGCACTTCAGAGCAGAGTTAACTGATGAAATTTGACAGCGAGGTACCGAAGCAAATAATAAGATATATAAGACTGAAGCTTCGTCGAAAGGTAAGTTTTATAGGTCTGTTCAATAAGGCGAGAGAGGTGTAGCGGGGAGAGGTTTAGGGCCGAATTGCAAAGTTTAGAGACAGGAAGCATTAGGCATGTTCGGCAGTTGTAGAGCTATTAAAATAGGTGATGTGCAAGGAGCGAGAGATGGAAGAGTGCACACATCTCGGATCTTTGCAAAGCTGAAGGAGTTTAAAGAGATTGGGAGGCCCTACACTCTGGAGGCATTTGAGAGCAATGAATAGGAATTTATCATGGGGATGTTACCGGAATGGAGGTGAATATTCATCCCCGAGCACAGGAGTGATGGTTGCAAGGAACTTGATGAGTGTTCGGATACAGGAAAAAAATGATGTATCGTGGAAAATGGGAGTCTCTCTCAGAGAGCTTGGACTCGCCATGTCTACAGGTAACAAAAAGTAATCTTTTTGTTTGACCCGAATGACTCAATGAAAGTACAGAGTTTTGGGGAGTGCTGGGCAAGCTACACGTGAGCTGGAAAGGTTATTTAAGTAGTCTCTGCACTTACAGTCGACGGCAAAGACAGAAATCACAGAATCACAGAATAATACAGCACAGAATAGGCCCTTCGGCCCACCGAGTCTGCACCAATGCAAACACAGTCCTTATAAATTTATTGTGCGGGAAATGGTAGGAAACTGCCACAAAAAACAGTTGCTGTTCTTCAGCAACATAAAAATCACACGGTTAATATTTTGCAACAGTTCAGTAGAAATTAAAGTCTGGGAAAGTGAAAGGGTTTGCTCAGTCATTTCTTTTATAACAGGCGTCTGTCATTATTCTTTTGGAGAGCTAAATCTACATAAAATAGGTAATACATCCTCAGAATTAAAGCACTTACCGTAAGAAGGAACGTATCCACCATATCCTGTGGAAGAAATACATTTATTTAGAGTCATACTGAGATGACATCGGGTAATTGACAACGATCCTTGAACAGAGCCATGGTATTGAATTGCAAATCTCTCACCTACTGGACAATAACGGGCAAAGATTATGTGAATTTGGAATGCGTTTTGGTGGAAATATATGCCTTAATCTGTGATGCTTGGGCTCGCTTTGCTTGGGCATTTGATTTATCTCCGCACATGAAGGGAACTCCAAAGACTTTCCCACATTCCCGTCATATAAATTCAGCCGGCGATAACACCAGCAATGGCAACTTGCATGATTGCCTCACCTATAAATTAGAAAGACGTCACAAGACACTTCAGTGCAGAGTTAACTGATCACAATTTGACAGCGATGTACCTATGGAGATGTTAAGACATATGACCAAAAGCTTGGTCAGAAGTCACGTTTAATGGATCGATTCAATGAGGCGAGAGCGGTGCAAGGGCAGATAAGCTTAAGGCAGAATTGCAAACGCTAAAGCCTCGGGAAGGGAAGGCATGGCCAGCAATTGTACAGTTATTAAAAAATGTGATGTGGAGGCGTCAAGAGATGGAAAAGTGCACAGACCTTGGATCATTGTAGTGTGGAAGGAGTTTAAAGATATTGGGAGGAGCTACGCTATGGGGAGATGTGAGATCAAGGAATATAATTTTAACATGGGGATGTTTGCGTGCCAGAGGTGAGTATACATCCCCGAGGACAGGCATGATGGTTGAAAGGGATGTGATGCGTGTTCGGACATAGGCAACAGTATCAACTCAATTTTATGAAGCGTGGAAAATGGGAGGCTCTCACAGAGAGCAGTGGACTCGTCAAGTCTAGAGGGAACAAAAGGTAATCTCTATGTTTGGCCCGAATGACCCAATGCCAGTAAAGTGATTGGGAGGACGAGGAAGGCTTACAAGTGAGCTGGGTGGGTTCCTTAAGTCGCCTCTGAATGTGCAGTCAACACCAAAGATTGAAATCAGATCTTCTAACTTTATTGTGCTGGAAATGGTAGGAAAAAGGCATAACAACAGTTGCTGTCCACTAATATCAACAACAGAAAATCACACGTTAATATTTTGCATCAGTTCAGTCGAACTAAATGCCCGGGAAATTGAAAGGATTTGCTCAGTCACTGCTTTTAAAACAAGCGTCTGTCATTATTCTTTTGGAGAGCTAAATCTACATAAAAAGGCAATAAATTCTCAGAATGAAAGTATTTACCCTTTGAAGGCCAGTATCCGCTATATTCTGTGGAAGAAATACATTTATTTAGACTCATACTGAGATGACGTCGGGTAATTGACAACGATCCTTGATCAAAGCCATGTTATTGAATTGCAAATCTATCACCTACTGGACAATAACGGGCAAAGATGGTGTTCAATAAAACTGCGTTTTGGTGGAAATATATGCCTTAATCTGTGATGCTTGGGCTCGCTTTGCTTGGGGATTTGATTCATCTCCGCACATGAAGGGAACTCCAAAGACTTTCCCACATTCCCGTCATTTAAATTCAGCCGGCGATAACACCAGCAATAGCAACTTGCATGCATGCCTCACCTATAAATTAGTAAGACGTCACAAGACACTTCAGTGCAGAGTTAACTGATCACAATTTGACAGCGATGTACCTATGGAGATGTTAAGACATATGACCAAAAGCTTGGTCAGAAGTCACGTTTAATGGATTGATTCATAAAGCGAGAGCGGTGCAAGGGCAGACAAGCTTAAAGCAGAATTGCAAACTCTAAAGCCTCGGGAAGGGAAGGCATGGCCAGCAATTGTACAGTTCTTAAAAAAAGGTGATGTGGAGGAGTCAAGAGATGGAAAAGTGCACAGACCTTGGATCATTGTAGGGTGGAAGGAGTTTAAAGATATTGGGAGGAGCTACGCTATGGGGAGATGTGAGATCAAGGAATATAATTATAACATGGGGATGTTTGCGTGCCAGAGGTGAGTATACATCCCCGAGGACAGGCATGATGTTTGAAAGGGATGTGATGCGTGTTCGGACATAGGCAACAGTATCAACTCAATTTTATGAAGCATGGACAATGGGAGGCTCTCACAGAGAGCAGTGGACTCATCAAGTCTAGAGGGAACAAAAGGTAATCTCTATGTTTGGCCCGAATGACCCAATGCCAGTAAAGTGATTGGGAGGACTGGGAAGGCTTACAAGTGAGCTGGGCGGGTTCCTTAAGTCGCCTCTGAACGTGCAGTCAATACCAAAGATTGAAATCAGATCTTCTAACTTCATTGTGCTGGAAATGGTAGGAAAAAGGCACAACAACAGTTGCTGTCCACTAATATCAACAACAGAAAATCACACGTTAATATTTTGCATCCGTTCAGTCGAAATAAATGTCCGGGAAATTGAAAGGATTTGCTCAGTCACTGCTTTTAAAACAAGCGTCTGTCATTATTCTTTTGGAGAGCTAAATCTACATAAAAAGGCAATAGATTCTCAGAATGAAAGTATTTACCCTTTGAAGGCCAATATCCGCCATATTCTGTGGAAGAAATACATTTATTTAGACTCATACTGAGATGACGTCGGGTAATTGACAACGATCCTTGATCAGAGCCATGTTATTGAATTGCAAATCTCTCACCTACTGGACAATCACGGGCAAAGATGTTGTTCAATAAAAAAGCGTTTTGGTGGAAATATATGCCTTAATCTGTGATGCTTGGGCTCGCTTTGCTTGGGGATTTGATATATCTCCGCACATGAAGGGAACTCCAAAGACTTTCCCACATTCCCGTCATTTAAATTCAGCCGGTGATAACACCAGCAATAGCAACTTGCATGAATGCCTCACCTATAAATTAGTAAGACGTCACAAGACACTTCAGTGCAGAGTTAACTGATCACAATTTGACAGCGATGTACCTATGGAGATGTTAAGACATATGACCAAAAGCTTGGTCAGAAGTCACGTTTAATGGATCGATTCATAAAGCGAGAGCGGTGCAAGGGCAGACAAGCTTAAAGCAGAACTGCAAACTCTGAAGCCTCGGGAAGGGAAGGCATGGCCAGCAATAGTACAGTTATTAAAAAAGGTGATGCGGAGGAGCCAAGAGATGGAAAAGTGCACAGACCTTGGATCATTGTAGGGTGGAAGGAGTTTAAAGATATTGGGAGGAGCTACGCTATGGGGAGATGTGAGATCAAGGAATAAAATTTTAACATGGGGATCTTTGCGTGCCAGAGGTGAGTATACATCCCCGAGGACAGGCATGATGGTTGAAAGGGATGTGATGCGTGTTCGGACATAGGCAACAGTATCAACTCAATTTTATGAAGCGTGGCAAATGGGAGGCTCTCACAGAGAGCAGTGGACTCGTCAAGTCTAGAGGGAACAAAAGGTAATCTCTATGTTTGGCCCGAATGACCCAATGCCAGTAAAGTGATAGGGAGGACTAGGAAGGCTTACAAGTGAGCTGGGCGGGTTCCTTAAGTCGCCTCTGAACGTGCAGTCAATACCAAAGATTGAAATCAGATCTTCTAACTTTATTGTGCTGGAAATGGTAGGAAAAAGGCACAGCAACATTTGCTGTCCACTAATATCAACAACAGAAAATCACACGTTAATATTTTGCATCAGTTCAGTCGAAATAAATGCCCGGGAAATTGAAAGGATTTGCTCAGTCACTGCTTTTAAAACAAGCGTCTGTCATTATTCTTTTGGAGAGCTAAATCTACATAAAAAGGCAATAAATTCTCAGAATGAAAGTATTTACCCTTTGAAGGCCAATATCCGCTATATTCTGTGGAAGAAATACATTTATTTAGACTCATACTGAGATGACGTCGGGTAATTGACAATGATCCTTGATCAGAGCCATGTTATTGAATTGCAAATCTCTCACCTACTGGACAATCACGGGCAAAGATGTTGTTCAATAAAACTGCGTTTTGGTGGAAATATATGCCTTAATCTGTGATGCTTGGGCTCGCTTTGCTTGGGCATTTGATTTATCTCCGCACATGAAGGGAACTCCAAAGACTTTCCCACATTCCCGTCATTTAAATTCAGCCGGCGATAACACCAGCAATAGCAACTTGCATGAATGCCTCACCTATAAATTAGTAAGACGTCACAAGACACTTCAGTGCAGAGTTAACTGATCACAATTTGACAGCGATGTACCTATGGAGATGTTAAGACATATGACCAAAAGCTTGGCCAGAAGTCACGTTTAATGGATCGATTCAATAAGGCGAGAGTGGTGCAAGGGCAGATAAGCTTAAGGCAGAATTGCAAACTCTAAAGCCTCGGGAAGGGAAGGCATGGCCAGCAATTGTACAGTTATTAACAAAGGTGATGTGGAGGAGTCAAGAGATGGAAAAGTGCACAGACCTTGGATCATTGTAGGGTGGAAGGAGTTTAAAGATATTGGGAGGAGCTACGCTATGGGGAGATGTGAGATCAAGGAATATAATTATAACATGGGGATGTTTGCGTGCCAGAGGTGAGTATACATCCCCGAAGACAGGCATGATGGTTGAAAGGGATGTGATGCGTGTTCGGTCATATGCAACAGTATCAACTCAATTTTATGAAGCGTGGAAAATGGGAGGCTCTCACAGAGAGCAGTGGACTCATCAAGTCTAGAGGGAACAAAAGGTAATCTCTATGTTTGGCCCGAATGACCCAATGCCAGTAAAGTGATTGGGAGGACTGGGAAGGCTTACAAGTGAGCTGGGTGGGTTCCTTAAGTCGCCTCTGAACGTGCAGTCAACACGAAAGATTGAAATCTGATCTTCTAACTTCATTGTGCTGGAAATGGTAGGAAAAAGGCACAACAACAGTTGCTGTCCACTAATATCAACAACAGAAAATCACACGTTAATATTTTGCATCCGTTCAGTCGAAATAAATGTCCGGGAAATTGAAAGGATTTGCTCAGTCACTGCTTTTAAAACAAGCGTCTGTCATTATTCTTTTGGAGAGCTAAATCTACATAAAAAGGCAATAAAGTCTCAGAATGAAAGTATTTACCCTTTGAAGGCCAGTATCCGCCATATCCTGTGGAAGAAACACATTTATTTAGACTCATACTGAGATGACGTCGGGTAATTGACAACGATCCTTGATCAGAGCCATGTTATTGAATTGCAAATCTATCACCTACTAGACAATCACGGGCAAAGATGTTGTTCAATGAGACTGCGTTTTGGTGGAAATATATGGCTTAATCTGTGATGCTTGGGCTCGCTTTGCTTGGGCATTTGATTTATCTCCGCACATGAAGGGAACTCCAAAGACTTTCCCTAATTCCCGTCATTTAAATTCAGCTGGTGACACCAGCAATAGCAACTTGCATGCATGCCTCACCTATAAACTAGTAAGACGTCACAAGACACTTCAGTGGAGAGTTAACTGATCACAATTTGACAGCGATGTACCTGTGGAGATGTTAAGATATATGAACAAAAGCTTGGTCAGAAGACACGTTTAATGGATCGATTCAACAAGGCGAGAGTGGTGCAAGGGCAGAGAAGTTTAGGGCAGAATTACAAACTCTTGATCCTGGGGAAGCAAAGGCATGATCGACAATTGTACAGTTGTTAAAATAGGTGATGCGGAGGAGTCGAGAGAGGAAAGAGTGTACAGACCTCGGATCATTGTAGGGCTGACGGAGTTTAAAGGTATTGGGAGGAGCTGCGCCATAGAGAGATTTGAGAGTAAGGAATAGAATTTTAACATGAGGATGTTTGCGTGCCAGAGGGGAGTATACATCCCCGGGCACAGGAATGATGGTTGAAATGAACTTGATGCGTGTTAGAATACGGGAGAAAATATCAGCACAATTTTATGAAACGTGGAAAATGGGAGGCTCTTTCAGTGAGCAGTGGACTCGTCAACTCTGTAGGTAACAAAAGGCAATCTCTTTGTTTGACCCAATTGGCCCAATAACAGAACTGAGTTTGGGAGTACTGGGCAGGCTCACTAATCAACTGGGCGGGTTCTTTCGGTAGCCTCTGCACGTGCATTCAATGACAAAGATTGAAATCAGGCCTTTTAACTTTATTGTGCTGGAAATGGTAGGAAACTGTGACAAAACCGTTGCTGTCCACTGATATAAAGAACAGAAAGTAATACAGATTAATATGTTGTAACAGTTCAGCAGAAATTAATGGCTGGGAAAGTGAAGGTGTTTGCTCAGTCTATTGTGAAGATTTCTTTGAAATTGAGAGCCTGTTATTATCGTTTGGGAGAACTAAATCGACATCAGAAGAAAGGCAATAAATTCTCAGATTGAAAAAAATAACCGGAAATAGGCTTATATCCATATCCTTTGGAACAAATACATTATTTGGACTCATACTGAGATGAACTGGTTACATTGACATTGCTTTCTGAAGAGAGCCATATCAATTAATTGCAAATCTCTCAGCTACTGTACAATCACGGATAATGATTTTGGTTGATAAATCTGTGTTTTGGTGGAAATAAAGATCTGGTGCTCTTATTATTCGGGCGGACTTTGCCTGGGGACTTTATGTATCCTCGTACATGACAGGAACTCCAAAGAGTTTTGTCTTTAATTTCAGCCGTTGACAACACCAATACAATTTGTATTAATGCCGCACTTACAACCTAGTCAGACGTCGCAATGCACATCAGTGGAGAGTTATCTAATCACAATTTGTCAGTGAGGTAAATAATGAGATATTAAGAATTATGACCAAAAGGGTGGTCAGAAGGCACCTTTTATGGATCAATTCAATAAGATGAGAGCGGTGGAGGGGCGGAAAAGTTTAGGGTGGCATTGCAAACCTTAGAGCCTCGGGAAGGTAATGCATGGCCGGCAATTGTCCAGCCATAAAAATAGGTGATGCGCAAGAGTCGAGAGACAGCAGACTGCACAGACCTCGGATCATTGTAGAGCTGAATGTGTTTAAAGACTTTTGGAGCTGCTACGTTACGGAGGGATTTGAGAGCAAGGAAACGAATTTTAACAAGGGACTGGTTGCGTACTGGAGATGAATATACAGACCCGAGGAGCGAAATTACAGTTGAAAGGAACTTGAAGCGTGTTAAAATACGGGCGAACGTATCAGCTCAACTTTATGAAGCGTGGAAAATGCGAGGCTCTCGAGAAGAGCAGTAGACTCGTCAAGTCTAGCGGTAACAAAAGGCAATCTCCTTGTTTGGCCGACTGACCCAATGACAGTGAAGAGATTGGGAATACTGGGCCGGATCAAGTGAGCTGGCTGGGATATTTTAGTAGCTTTTGCACGTGCAGTCAATGGCAAAGATTGAATTCAGGCCTTTTAACTTTATTGTGCTGGAAATGGTAGGAAACTGTCACAAAAACAGTTGCTGTTCATTAATATCAATAGCAGAAAATCACAAGGTTAATATGTTGTAGCAGTTAAGTAGGAATTAATGACTGGGGACGCGAAGAGGTTTGCTCAGTTTCTTGTGAACATTTCGTTTAAATCTTGTGTCTGCCATTAATATTTTGGAGAAATAAATCTGCATGAAAAAAGGCAGTACATTCTCAGAATGAAAGCATTTAACGGAGGGAGGCCAATATCCACCAGATCCTGTGGAACAAATACATTTATTTAGACTCATGCTGAGATGAATTCAATACATTGACAATGCCTTTTGAACAGAGCCATATCAATTAATTGCAAATCTCTCAGCTACTGGACAATCACGGTTAATGATTTTGGTTGATGAGTCTGTGTTTTGATGAAAATATATATCTGGTGCTCTGATTGCTCGGGCGGACTTTGCCTGGGGACTTTATTTATCTCCACACATGACAGGAACTCCAAAGAGTTCCGTCTTTAATTTCAGACGGTGACAACACCAGAAATACCAACTTGTCTTAATGCCACATCTATAACATAGTAAGACGGCGCAAGACACATCAGTGGAAAGTTAACTGCTCACAATTTGACAGCGAGCTACCAAATGAGATATTACGAAATATGACCAAAAGCTTGGTCAGAAGGCACGCTCAATGGATCGATTCAATAAGGCGAGAGTCTGGCAGAGGCGAAGAGGTTTAGGGAGGAATTGCAAACTTTAGAGCCGAGGGAAGGTAAGGCCTGGCCAGCAATTGTACAGCTATTACGTTATTTATGCGCAGGAATCGAGAGATGGAGGAGTGCACAGACCTCGGATCATTGTAGGGCCTATGGATTTTAAAGACATTGGGAGGGGTTACACTATGGAGGGATTTGAGAACAAGGATTAGAATTTTAACATGGGGACGTTTGCGTACTGGATGTGAATCTACATCCCCGAGGACAGGAATGATCGTTGAAAGGGGTGTAATGCGTGCTAGGATACAGGCAAAAGAATCAGATCAATTTTATGAAGCGTAGAAGATGGGAGGCTCTCTCGGAGAGGCGTGGTCTCGTCGGGTCTATTAGTAACAAAAGGTAATCTCTTTGTTTGTGCCGAATGACCCAACTGCAGTACAGAAGTTGAAGAGTAATGAGCAGGCTCAGGCTCAGGAATCTGGACTGGTTCCTTAAGTTGCCTGTGAACGTGGCAATGAATGGCAATGATTGAAATCATGCCGTTTAATGTTATTGTTCCGGAAATGGTAGGAAACTGTTGCAACAAAACAGTTGCCGTCTACTAATATCAATGACATATAAATCACACGGTCAATATCTTGTTACAGTTCAGTGGAATTTAATGAACGGGACAGTGAATGGATTTATTCAGTCAATTGTGAACATTTCTTTTGATTCTGGTGCCACTCATTTTTCTTTTGGAGTGCTAAATCTACATTAAAAGAAATGTAATACATTCTCAGAATGAAAGCATTTGCCATAAACAGGCCCAGGTGTGCTTAAATGCCATATGCTGTGGAACAAACACATTTATTTAGACTCATAATGAGATGACTTCGGTTAATTGACAACGATCCTTGAGCAGAGCCATGTCATTTAATTGCAAACCTCGCAGCTACTCCACAATCATGGACAATGGTTTTGTTTGATCTGACTGCGTTTTGGTTAAAATATATGCCTGGTGCTCTGATTGCTCCGACTCACTTTGCATGGGGACTTTATTTATGTCCACACATGACAACAACTCCAAAGGATTTTCCACACTTCCATAAATGCAGTCGGTGACAACACCAACAATAACAACGTGCATGCGTGCCTCACCTGAAACCAAGCAAGACGTCAGAAGACACATCAGCGTAGTTAAGAGTCACAATTTGACAGCGAATATTAAGGTGTGTGTCCAGAAGTTTGGTCAGAACGCACGTTTTACGGATCTATTCAATAATTCACAGTGGTGCAAGGGCGGAGAAGTATTGGGCGGAATTGCAATGTTTGGAGCCAAGGGACTGTATGGCATTGCAGGCAATAGTAGAGCTATTAAAATAGGTGATGCTCAGGTGTCGAGGGATGCATAGTACACAGACCTTGTATCGTTGTAGGGCTGAAGGAGTTTAAAGATACTGGGAGGAGTAAACTCTGGACGGACATGAGAACAAGGGATCGAATTTTATCATGCGGATGTTTCGTACCGGAGGTGCATATAGATCCCTGAACAAAGGAGGGATGGGTGAAAGGGACTTGATTCGTGTTAGGATACAGGCAAATGTATCAGATCAATTTTATGAAGCGTGGAAAAGCGTGGCTAGGAGAACAATGAGCTCACCAAGTCTGGAGGAAACAAAAGGTAAGCTATTTGTTTGCCCGAGTAACCCAATGACAGTGAAGACATTGGAGAGTACTGGGCAGGTTCTTTAAGTAGCCTCTGAACGTCCAGTCAACAACAAAGATTTTGCTCTTTATTGTGCTGGAAATTGCAGGAGATTGTACCCCCCACTCCCCGGAAAGAAAAGAGTGAATCGTCGTTCGCAGAAAAATCGCACACTTAATATTTTGTTTTAGAAACAGGCCCTTCAGCTCACCAAGTCTGTGCCGACCAACAACTACTCATTTATTCTAACCATACAGTAATCCCATATTTCATACCACCTACCACTACGGGAAATTTACAACAGCCAATTTATCTATTACCAGCAAGTTTTTGAGAGAAAACCAGAGCACCTGATAAATGCCCATGTGGTCACAGGGAGAATATACCAACATTGCACCAACAGAACCGAACCCGGGTCCTTGGAACTGTGAAGCTGCGGTTCTAACCACTGCGCCACTGTACCGATGTAATAGTTGCGTAACAAGCATTGAATGAGGCAGTCAAGAGATTTTATCCGTCAATTGAGGATATTTCTTTTGAAACGTGTGCCTGTAATTGTTATTTTGCAGAACCAAATCTACTTTACAAGAAATGCAATACATTCTCCGAATGAAAATATTTACGATAAGGATTGCCATATCGTGCTGCGCAACACACACATTGCTGTTCACATTGGCTGCAGAAAATCAATTGGAAAACAATATTTTCAGCAATTGGCTGCAGGAACTGGTATTTTCAGTGGTGCTTAAACTTGTGAATCAGAGTCGGTCATTTATCATTGATACGCGCATAATTGAAACATATCGCTCTTTTTGCTCTACATTTTTAGAATCATCCGCATTCCCCGAGCAACATGAGTGAATTATTCATCAATATTTGCATCTTCTGAAGAACTATACTTCACCAAAGTGAGCAGCACAGATAATTCATTTAATATAGTGGATTCTTAACCCCAAGTCAATAAAGTCTGACGTTTCTCTGCTTTCTATATTTCAGAATGTTCAACAATTAAAATTTCCTTGAATCATATCCCAAAACCAGAATTTATTATATGCAGATAAAAAATCAAACAGTATAAACCAATCAGAAACTTTGAAATCTCCTCTGTTCGCTTTTAGCTCGTTGAGGTTGCTGAACTAGTTTAATTTCATATACAAATAAAACAAAACAATGTTTCTGATTTTTCAGATTTGCAACATCCGCAGTGTTTTGATTTATAAATTCTTAAACCATTTCCCAATCGTTCATGCCGGCTCTGCAGTATATATCCAGTCAGTCCCACTCCCCATTTCCATCCTCGTAGCCCTGCAAGTTTGCTTCCTTCAAGTGGCCATCCAATTTTCTTGTGATGTCATTGAATTGTCTCCGTTTCCACCACCCTTGTGGTTAACCAGTTCCAGATGATTACCATCCACTGTGTAAAATAATTCTTCCTCATAATCCCCCTGCATCTCTTTCCCAAAGTCTTCAATCCGTATCCCCTAGTTCTTGCATCACTAGTTAATGGGAACAGATTTTCCTTATCTAACTTATATAAACCAGTCATAATCTTGTGCACTTCCAATAAATCTTCCTCAATCTACTTTGTTCCAAGGCGAACAGCCCCAGTTTTTCCAACGTCACCTTATAACTAAAATCTCACAGCCCTGGAACCATCCTTGTACATCTCCTCTTCCCCCTGTCAAGGACCCTCACATCCTTCCTAAAGTGTGGTGGCCAGAACTGGACGTAATAATCAAATTGGGGCCTAAACAGAGCTTTATAAAGGTTCAGCATAACTTCCCTGATTTTGTATTCAATGACTCTATTTATGAAGCCCAATCTCCAGTATGCTGTACTAACCACTGTCTCAATATGTCCTGTCACCTTCAAAGATCGATGCACATGCACCCCTAGGCCTTGGAGGAAAATATAGCTGGTCTGACTAGTAGGTTTTTGGATGACACAAAGGTTGGTGGAGTTGGGGATAGTGATGAGGATTGTCAGAGGATACAGCAGCATATAGATCGGTTGGAGACATGGGCGCAGAAATGGCAGATGGAGTTTAATTCGGACAGATGTGAGGTAATGCATTTTGGAAGGTCTAATGCAGGCGGGAAGTATACAGTAAATGGCAGAACCCTTAGGAGTCATTGAAGGTGGCAACGCAGGTGGGTAAGGTAGTCAAGAAGGCATATGGCATGCTTGCCTTCATCGGCTGGAGGATAGAGTATAAAAATTGGCAAGTCATGTTGCAGCTGTACAAAGAGCAAAGAACAATGAACAAAGAAAATTACAGCACAGGAACTGGCCCTTCGGCCCTCCAAGCCTGCGCCGATCCAGATCCTCTATCTAAACCTGTCGCCTATTTTCTAAGGGTCTGTATCTCTTTGCTTCCTGCCCATTCATGTACCTGTCTAGATACATCTTAAAAGACGCTATTGTGCCCGCGTCCACCACCTCTGCTGGCAAAGCGTTCCAGGCACCCACTACACTCTGTGTAAAGAACTTTCCATGCATAACCCCCCCTAAACATTTCCCCTCTCACTTTGAACTTGGGACCCCTAGTAATTGAATCCCCCAATCTGGGAAAAAGCTTCTTGCTATCCACCCTGTCGATACCTTAGTTAGGCCACACTTAGAATATTGCGTGCAATCTGGTCACCACGCTACCAGAAGGATGTGGAGGCTTTGGATAGGGCACAGATGAGATTTACCAGGATGTTACCTGGTCTGGAGGGTATTAGCTGTGAAGAGAGGTTGGATAAACTCGGATTGTTTGAACTGGAATGACGGATGTGGAGGGGCGACCTGATAGAGGTTTACAAAGTTATGAGTGGCATGGACAGAGTGGATAGTCTGAAGCTTTGTCCCAGGGTGGAAGATTCAGTTACTAGGGGACATAGCTTTAAGTTGCGAGGGGCAACGTTTAGAGGGGATGTGTGAGGCAAGTTCTTTACACAAAGGGTGATGAGTGCCTGGAACTTGCTGCGTGGGGAGGTGGTGGAAGCAGGTAAGATAGTGACGTTTAAGAGGCATCTTGACAAATATATGAATAGGATGGGAATAGAGGGATATGAACCCCGGAAGTGCAGAAGGTTTTAGTTTAGACATGCATCATGATCGGCGCAGGCTTGGAGGGTCGGATGACCTGTTCATTATTCTTTGTCTCTCTCTGTTCCTGTGCACTCTTTATTGCTGTGCCATTACATATATGTTGCCTCTTCCTTTATCTATTGATTCTGATTCTCAAACTGCTCTGGCAGCGTTTAAAATCATCACGCTCTGAATTACTTATTTATACTTCTGGACTTTTGATCCGGTCACACAATGCGACAGCAGAGCTTGCTATCTCCTGGACAGATTTGAACTGCCACTATTGCATCCTATGATGGCACCTGAAGTTCCTCTTGGCACAAAGTATGAGTTGGGCAGTTTGAGTTCTGTTTTGTACTGAGAATGTTGCTGGTCAGCAGTTTTTCAGCACAGCCTTTGTACGTTAAACAGCAAAAGATTTACTGCCTGTGCTCCCACCTTAGACCAGTTTAACCCTCCTGACATTAATGGACATCTGGACTAAAGGGACCAGGTTTTCAACTGACCAATAAAGCATCAAATTGGCTTGGAGTATTGGGTGCTAATTGTAGAGAGTGCTGACCTCATTTCTGCTAAATAAGTAGGAATAAATGTAAGGCAAGTCGTGAACTGGGTGGTCAAACTGTGGCAACAGCAAAATACTCCGGATGCTGAACTCTGAGATATAAATATAAAATGACCGAAAGACTCAGCAGATTGGGCAGCATCTGTGGAGACAGAAACATAAAGGATACTGTAGCCTGTCATTTAAAATCTCTGAAATACTCTGATACTGAATTCTCTGGACTGCTGCAGTGTTCCAATGAAATTCAATGACACTTCGAGGAACACACCTCATATTTCGATTAGTTACTCTCTAGCCTTCGAGATTCAACGCTGAATTTAACAATTTTAGAGTATAAGCTCTGCCCCATTTTGTTTCCTTTTTCTTTGAAGATTTCGGTTTTTCCCTTGTTTTGTTTTCTTCTGCAGCTGTATATTTTTCTGCCTCCTCTAGATGCATCTTTTGTTTCTTTCCTTGCACCATTACCACTCCTTTTGGCCCTGCACTACCAAGTTTTCTTCCAATTCATCTCTCCTACCTTCCACCCGATCACAGATATTCCTTTCTGTTTTTTTTTTCACCCTCCCCCTTTCAGTTGCGTAACTCTATTTCTAACTTTCCTAATTCTGATGAAAAGCCATCGACTTGAAAAGTTAACTCTGTTTCTCTCTTCACAGTTGCTGTCTGACCTACTGAGTATTTAAAACAGTTTCTTTATTTTTATTTTGGTTAACGTGTAGCGTCATGTAGACCCTCCGGCAGCAAGTTAAAAATCCACCTTTTGCCTCATGTGTAAAAGAGACGTCACAGGTGTTGAAGGGAGAAAAAAATCCCATATCTACACTTCTGGTCTTCGAGTTTGAAAATGCAGAAATTAATAAAATATATTACCTGGATTATAATCGGGAGCAGGTGCTGTGAAATAAAAAAAAACGAACTATGTTAACATTGTCTGTGACAAATCATGCAAAAAAAAATCACTTTTTCAACACAGTGACAGCCGTTCGCATTTTTTCAGTTCAAGGTTTCCTTTATCATTAAAGTGACTGCAGAAAATCACAGACCCCGGCACAGCAATTGAGCATCTGCTGGCCGTTTTGCAATGATTGAAATGAACAGCACAGATAAATCGCCAGCAGTTGCATTGATGTTTTAGGTGTAGTTTGGTGCAACTATTTCAAAAAATAAAACGAAGTTAACTTTTCTCAATCAGTTTATTTCAGCATTACGCTTTCACTTTCAAAGCAATATCTAGTTATATCTTGCTATCACACTGCAATATTAGAAAGCACTGTTTTTTCTTTAAATTCATTCTCGGCCTCTGGGTCCCGCTGCCAAGGCTGTCATTCATTGCCCATCCCTATTTGCCATGAAGAAGATGGTGTTAAGCCTCTCATGAAAATCAGATCTATTCAATAATAGCGGTCGATGTGCTTCACGAAATTAATGACCAGGATTTCAAAAGTACCCCAATCATGTCACTGTCAGACTACTGATAGACCAGTACTGGCCTTGGTCTGTTAAATTGCGATGATTGAATGTAAGTTGATTCCTTCTGCTGCCTTCATTTATAGATGACACCAATTTCGCAGAAGTAAATTTTGTCGATGGGGCAGAAAGTTACAAATGGTTCTAGATAGAAAAAGCAAGCGGGCAAGACAATGGCATATGGAATTCAATGTATCGGTTTCTCAATTTTGGACCCAGAGGTGACAAACAAGAACATTTTGAAGAAAAGTAATATACTTCAGCTGTTGGAAATCTGAAATAAAAACAAGAAATGCTGGAAATACTCAGCAGGTCTGGTAGCATCTGTGGAGGAAGAAGCAGAGTTAACGTTTCAGGTCAGTGACCCTTCATCAGAACTGGCAAATGTTAGAAATGTAATAGGTTTTAAGTAAATAAAGCGGAGGTGGGGCAATAGATAACAAAAGAGAAGGCGTTGATAGGACAGAGGGTCACAGAGAATAACTGACCAGAAGCTCATGCACCAAACGCAAAGTGTTTGTTAATGGTATGCTGAAAGACAATGCGTTAGTGCAGAAAGCGTGTTAATTGACAGAAAAAAATGGACAGCTCTGACCCAAAGCACAAACATGAAGAAAACAGTGGGTAGGCACATGTTAAAAAAAATAATGATGAAGCAAACTAAAATAAAATAAAGAAATAAAAAATAATAGATAATAAAATTTAAAAAAACTAAAAATAAAACGGGCGGTCTGGCATGCTCTGAAATTATTGAACTCAATGCTTAGTCTGGCAAGCTAAAGTGTGCCTAATCGGTAAATAAGATGCTGGCCTTCGAGCTTGCGTTGATGTTCACTGGAACACAGCAGAAAGCCCAGGACAGATATGTGGGCATGATAGCAGTGGGATGTGTTCAAATGGTAAGTGACAAGATGCTTGGAGTCATGCCTTCGGACTGAGTGGAGGTGGTCAGCCAATCTGCGTTTAGTATCCCCAGTGTAGAGGAGACCGCATTGAGAGTAAAGAATGGGTGGCACAATGGTGCAGTGGTTAGCGCCGCAGCCTCACAGCTCCAGTGATGCGGCTTCAATTCTGGGTACTGCCTGTGTGGAGTTTGCAAGTTCTCCCTGTGTCTGCGTGGACTTCTACGGGTGCTCCGTATATTAGTATAAATGGGTGGTTGATGGGAGGCAATGCAAATTATGTTTAAAATGATGAAGTGGTCCGTTGGAGTAGATACGACAGAATTAGCTTTTGTATCGGAATCCAGAACACTGAACAACGAACTTAAAATTGGCAATTTACGAGTATCATCAGGGAGGACTATGCGCACAAGCCATAGTAGAAGTTTAGTTTAGTGATACAGCACTGAAACAGGCCCTTTGGCCCACCGAGTCTGTGCCAGCCATCAACCACCAATTTATCCTAATCCTGCACTAATTCCATATTCCTATCACATCCCCACCTGTCCCTATATTTCCCTACCACCTACCTACACGAGGGGCAATTTAAAATGGCCAATTTTCCTATCAACCTGCAAGGCTTTGGCATGTGGGAGGAAACCGGAGCACCCAGAGGGAACCCACGCAGATACAGGGAGAACTTGCAAACTCCACACAGGCAGTACCCAGAATTGAACCCGGGTTGCTGGAGCTGTGAGGCTGCGGTGCTAACCATTGCACCACTGTGCCATCTGAAACACGCTGCCAAAAAGACTGGGTTGGCTGGGCCAATTTAAATTGTCATGACAGAGACCAACAGATTATTTTTGTTAGTTAAGGGTATCAAGGTTCCTGTTAAAAATCGGTAAATATAATTCAAGTACAAATCAAACATGATGTGCCGAATGGTCTAACAGGTTCAAGTGACTCAGTAACTTAATGCTGCTCCTATATTCTCAATTCAAGCCTCAGTCAAGAGAATGCACGCAGATACAGATACCTGTGCCTCAATGCGTGGCTCTGAATACCCATAAACAACATTGGAAAAACGCCTTTATTGTCGTTTTACATTTTTGAACAGGCAAGTTTCCTATTTTTTTATTTAGAGATACAGCACTGAAACAGGCCATGCGGCTCACCGAGTCTGTGCCGACCAACAACCACCCATTTATACTAACCCTACAGTAATCTCATATTCCCTACCACCTATCTACACTAGGGGCAATTTACAACGGCCAATTCACATATCAACCTGCAAGTCTTTGGAAACCGGAGCACCCGGCGAAAACCCATGCAGTCACAGGGAGAACTTGCAAAGTCCGCACAGGCAGTACCCAGAATCGAACCCGGGTTCCTGAAGCTGTGAGGTTGCGATGCTCGCCACTGCGCCGCCCTCTCAACGGGTACTGTCAGACCTGCTGAGTATTTTCAGAATTTTCTGCTTTTATTTCCATTTTATACTGACCGCTGATCATGCTCCTCTCAAATGTAGTTTGCATTCTAAGGATTCTTCTGATGCATTGTACATTTATCATGAACTGTTCGGAAGAGATTTGTGGTAAAATGATTGGCGCAAATGCCCTGCTCCCCTGCCTTCACGTTGATTTGGAGGAACGGGAGTCCCCCCAATTATAGAACCCACCCGATTTTCAATTGCCTCAAATGGAGGATAAATTCAGATGTGGTGTAAAACGGGCATCCGACCGCACAAACAGCTCCATACCCCCTGGCCGTTTAGTTTAATATTGTAGCCATTTACCCATTACCGTGTGTGGGATGTTGCTGTGGTACATTTGCCTGCTTTATTATCCTAAATTAAACATTGCCTGCATTTCAAACGCTACTTATGATCCGATAAACAACTTGCACATCCTAACAGGACTGGAGCTAACATTCTCTCAGGGACATTTGCTAGTGCTTTTGGGGAGGATTTAAATTAGCTTATGTCTACCAAAACTCGTTTTCAGACCCACATCCCTTCCCTCAGTGACTGTCTCCGGCTCCGACTTATTCCACGTGAATTCCAACTGATGATTTATCCTTCATGCTTTGAATCCACCCAGTATTACAGGCATCTCTGAGAAATACAACGTTCCTCGGACTGCTGCTCTCGCCGCAACCTGAGACCACACTCAGTGCCATGCGTCAGCACAATGTACAGACAGGACCTTGCTCTCTCCAAAAGCACTGCCTCACCTTATCTCAAAGCTGTTCTACTCCGCAGTTTCATTTCAACCGACACCTTATCAAAAAGGTCCTGAAAAGTCCCGGAAGTGCAGAAGGCATTAGATTAGACAGCAATCAAGATCGAGCACGCTTGGAGGGCCGAATGGCCCGTTCCTTTGCTGCGCTGTTCTTTGTTCTTTGTTCTTTGTTAACTCTGCTTCTCCCTCCACAGATGCTGCCAGATCCGCTGAGTGTTTCCAGCATTTATTGTTTTTATTGCACATCATAGGATTGTGCAAAGCACCATACAAAGTCATTCTATCTGCAGCCTATGCAATCGATGTTTTGTATCAAGTCGCACAGGCCTCAATTCCTTGAAATTTTCAATGGCACCCCATAGACATTTTGGAAATCAAAAGAGCAACAGGCTCTCAAGATTGTTATTGATGAAGGAAGATGGATGACATCCTGAAAGCAGATTTTAGGGAGTTAGGAAGGAACATAACAAAGAAGGACCTCCAAAGCAATAAACTCAGGATTACTCCCATTGCCACGTGCGAGTGAGCATAGGAATACGACTTGAGGATCGAACATGTGGAGAATTGGTGTAGGAGGGAGGGCATCTGACTTTCGAGGCATTGGGACCAGTTCTGAAGCTGGTGGGACCTGTGCAATATGGAGGAGCTAGATCTTAACTGGACCATAACTAACATCCACTCAGGGAGATTTGTTGGTGATGTTGGGGAGGGTTTAAACTATCTTTTCAGGGCAATGGGAACCTGAGGGGTAGATCAAATTGGAAGGAAGTAAAGCTGGTAACTGGAGGTAGAAAAGTAGCAAGTGACATTAAAAGGCGCTTGAAACAAAGCAGAGCATCGACAAGGCTTTGAATGCAGAATGTCAAGAAAACGAGGTTAAGGGTGTTCTACCTGAAGGAACGCAGCATTTGCAACAAGGTAATTCACTTACAGGCCCAAATAAAGGTAAATGGGTATGACCTAATTGCCATAACAGAAACTTGGCTACAGGGTGACCAGGACAGGGAAATGAACAAGGATATTCGACATTTAGGAAGGACAGGGAAAAAGGAAAAGGAGATGGTGTTGCGCTGATATAAGGGATGGGATCAGCAGATTAGTAATGGAGGATCTCAGATCGGAAGAATAAAATGTGGAATCTGTTTGGGTGGAGATAAGAAGCAGCAAAGGGCAGCAAACATGGGTAGGAGTTGTTTACAGGCCACCAAATAGTACTGGTCTTGCGGGGCATGGCATTCATCAGGAGATTAGAGAAGCTTCTAGCATGGGTAATACAGTAATCATGGGTGAATCCAATGTACATGTGGACTGGATAAACCTAATGAGTACGATGCAGTGAAGGATGAGTTTCTGGAATGTGTTCAGGGATGGTTGTCTCGAGCAGTATGTTGAAGAGCCGACTGGAGAACAGGCCAGTTTAGATCTAATATTATGTAATGAGAAAGGGCTAATTAATAATCTTGTTGTGAAAGAACCTTTAGGGATGAGTGACCAGAACATGATGGACTTTTACATTATGCTTGAAAGTGAGGTAGTTCAATCTGATGTTCGGGTGTTAAATCTGAACAAAGGAAATTATGAAGGTATGAGGGGCAAATTGGCCGAGGTTCATTGGGAAATACATTAAAAGGCATGACAGTGGTTAGCACCGCAGCCTCACAGCTCCAGGGACCCGGGTTCGATTCTGGGTACTGCCTGTGCAGAGTTTGTAAGTTCTCCCTGTGTCTGTGTGGGTTTTCGCTTGGTGCTCTGGTTTCCCCCCACATCCAAAGACTTGCATTTGATAGGTAAGTTGGCCGTTGTAAATTGCCCGTAGTGTAGGGAGGTGATAGGGAATATGGGATTACTGTCGGGTTAGTATAAATGGGTGGTTCTTGGTCGGCACAGACTCGGTGGGCCGAAGGGCCTGTTTCAGTGCTGTATCTCTAAATAAAATAAAATAAAGTATATAGCCAATGGATAGCCTTTTCAGAAATATTACATTGTCTTACAGCAACTATATATTCTTTCAAGGCACAAACAACCCCAAAGCTTAAGGCAGTCAACCATGGATAACACAGGAAGTTAAGAATTGTATAAGATTAAAAGAAAGACCTATACAGTTGCCAGAAATACGAGTAAACCTGATGATTGGGAGTAATTTAGAATTCAACAAAGGAGGACAAAGAAAGGGAGAATAGAATTTGAAAGTAAGATAGCACAAATTTAAAACAAGGACTGTAAAATTTGTACAAGTACTGAAATGGAAACGGTTGGCTAAGACAAATGTCCGTCCATTACACGCAGCGTCAGGATAATTTATAATGGTGAATAGAGAAATGGTAGAAGCGAAATGATTACTTTCTGCCTGTCTTCACTGAGGAAGAAAAATAAATCTCCCAGAATTCGAGATCCTAGGCATTAGGAGAATGAGGAATTGAAGGAAATTAGCATTAGTGAGAAAGTTGTAAGGTTGTATTGGAGGAATTAATGGGGCTGAAGTATAATAAGTCCCCAGGACCTAATATTCTGTATCCCAGAGTGTTGAAAGAGGTAGTTAGGAGATTCTGAATGCATTGGCAATCATCTTCCTAACTTCGAAAGATTCTGGAGCGGTTCCTGTAGATTGGAAGGTCGCAAATGCCACCCCATTATTTAAGAATGGAGGGAGAGAGAAAATAGTGAAGTACAGACCTGTTAGTCTTACATCAGTCGTTGAAAAAATGCTAGAATCTATTCGAAAGGATGCGATAAATGGAAACTTGGATAATGATGATCTGATTGGGCATAGTCACCATGCATTTATGAATGGGAAATTATGTTTGACAAACATGTTGTAGTTTTTTGAGGATGTTACTAACAGAATTAATAAAGGGGATTAGGTGGACGTGGTATACTTGGATTTTCAAAAGGCCTTTAATAAAGTCCCCACAGGAGGTTGGTTAGCAAATTAAAGCACATGGGATAGGTGGTACTATACTGCATGGATTAAGGATTGATTTACAGGCAGAAAGCAGAGAGTAAGAATAAACGGGTCATTCTTACATTGGCAGGATGTGACTAGTGGGGTACCACAGGCAGCAGTGCTTGGGCCCCAGCTGTTCCCAATATCTATTAATGATTTGGATGTGGGGACCAAATGTAGTATTTTCAAGTTCACGGATAACACAAAACTAAGTGGAATGTGTGTTGTGAGGATGACACAAAGCAGCTTCAAGGGGATTTGGAAGTACTTAGTCAGTGGGCAAGAACGTGGCAGATGGAATATAATTTGGAAAAATGTGAGGTTATCCACTTTGGTAGCAGTAATAGAAGTCAGGAGTATTTATTAAAGGGTAAGAGATTAGAAAGTGTAGTTGTACAAATGGATTTGGGTGTCCTTGTTAATTAATCACTGCAAACCAACATGCTGATGCAGCAAGCCATTAGGAAGGCTAATGAAATGTTAGCCTTTATTGCAAGAGGATTTGAGTACAGGAGTAGTGAAGCCTTGCTTCAATTCTGTAGAACCTTGGTTAAACCACACCTGGAGTACTGTATGCAGATTTGGTCCCCTTATCTTAGGAAGGATATTATTGCCCTACATGGAGCGCAACGAAGATTCACCAGACCCGTTCCTAGGATGGCCGGACTGTCCTATGAAGAGAGATTGGGGAAACTGGGCCTTAAAGCCATAGACTGGGTAGATGCAAGAAAGATGTTTCCACTTGTTGGGGCGTCTAAAAACACCTCACACAAGTTCAAAATAGGGGGGAAGCAACTTAGGCAGAGATGACGAGAAAGTTCTTTAGTCAGAGGGTTGTGAATCTTTGCAATTCTGTACCCCAGAGGGCTGTGGAAGCTCAGTCATTGAGTACATTTAAAGCAGAGATTGACAGACTTCTAACGTCAAATGACATAATGGATATGCGATAGTGTGGGGAAAAAAGGCATTGAAATGGATGATCAGCCATGATCGTATTGAATGACGGAGCAGGCTCGATTGGCTGAATGGCCCACTGCTTCTCCTATGTTCCTATGTTCCCAAGAAATGCTGGATGGCACGTTTCCATGATTAATTACAACTCGCTCGCTTTAGTTGAATGTTTTGAATACCGGTATTTCCTGAGGAGAAATCCAACAGGTATGCCATCGTATTTTAGCCTAACTCAACTGGCTTAAAAGTGACTGCATCGGATCGACCACAAATGTGACTCTCCGAACAATTTTACTTCCAATTGAGCCCAAATATTACTGGACCCCATATTTCAGTATCGACATCAATAAAACTCAATGCCTGATCCACCCGCACCCCTGCACCATCCCATACCATGCCCATCCCCCCTCCTTCGCCACCAGTTTTCCGCTGGTTGGGATGTGTTCAAATTACCTCCTGTGGGATGGATTTTACTGGCTCGCTGGAGACTGGTTGGGAGGCGGGAGGGCTCGTAGAATGGTGCCTGAAGGCGTCAGGAGACAACTTGATGTGCTGCCGCCACCAATGGATGTTCCCAGAAGCGGGAACAGCTGTGTCGGCCACCCACTGACTGGAGGCAGGCGGCCAAAATATTCAAATAACTGACCTATTAACGGCCATTTTGCACGTCATCAAGATTTTACTGGCTTCAGCATGTCTTCCCACCTCCCCCACCCCCGCCCTCCCACCCATCTCGCCCACGTGAGAGACCATCCAGTTTACCATGGCGACTTCGCAGGAGATTCAGTGTGGGAGAGGGAGTTGCCTGTATGGGCTCTCCATGGCCTAGCGCAGATCCCGCCAGCCTCCCCATTGAACACATTTATTACCCACCTCAACATGAAGCCACCGTCTCCAACTGCCTGCAGCTCTCAGTAGTGCAAGCGGTCTTGGTGGCAGCCGATTAATTGGCTGCCGCCAGTAAAATCAGCCCCTCGGTTCCACAGTCTGCCATCTTGGGCTCGGGACTAGGGCTTCCTTGCTGGAGGTAAAATACTGTCCTGAAAGTCAGAGCTCGTTATAAAGGATGCAATTTCTGTTCATGAGCAGCTCTGGACAACCCGAGTTCAGTCCACATGGTTTAACCTCTCTCCATTGACTGTTTAGGGCAATGCAAGTTCCGTCTCATGAATGTACGCTCTGCTCATGATCTGTCCCGGGCATACAGAGCTCCATCGACAGATTGAAAGCTCTGACAAGCATCAGTTCTGGACAGTATGAGCTCAGACTAGAGGGTGCAATCTCTGCACCCGTTGTACATTGAACAGTCAGAGCTCCGTCCAGAGGATTGAAGATCTGGCCAAGTGTTTTCAAATTTGATATTTGAAAACTTTTCGTAATATCTGGTGGTCTTTGGGGAACCCCACGTTTTTGTAGGAATTGTCAATCTCCGACCAATGTTCACCTCTACGCTCTCTCTGCCCCGCCCCCTCCCTTCTGTCGGCCTTACTCGTTCTTTATTTCCTGCTCAGTTTCTATCATACCAAAGAATGCCTCACCAGTTATTCACACTGTAGAGAACTAATCCTCATACTTACACTTGTATTCTCAATCACAAACAGCCGCTAATTCGAAAGTGAACATAATGGGCCATCTGCAGCACAAATAAATTTCTGAAATCCCTGATATTTTACTGAAAGAACAGGAGTTGCAGGGTGTAGACACATTACTGTAAAGTGTACCATCAAAGTCCCAAGGCAGGTCAAACAATTTACCATCAGCAAGCGAGTCCTTGCTGAACCTTACCACTCTCATCATGAAAACACTGAAACAACGTTAAACAGGAATCTTCTTACCTGCCATGACCGCTACAAGCAGGCCAAATAGGAGAAAGAGGCACAGTTGCTTCATCATTGAGGTGAGTTGTCAAGCTCTGCGTCTTGTGCACTGTGAATTCCGGGTTTATATACGTTTTATGGCGTGACTCTCAGAACCTGCTGAGCTGCTTTTGGCTCCATTCAGAACTTATGACATTTTGCTGAACAGTGAATCACCATTTCGATATGCTTGAGCAATGATGAATAAACATGTGATGAAATGCTTGTCAAAAGATAAGATCTTTTTTAAATAGGATCACTCAGGTAATTTATTACTTGAGAACCTGTTTTTGTATTTCAAGGCATTAACCCTTGTGTTGAACGTTTCAAAATTGACATACATTCTGCAAAGAAGGCCACTGCTTAGGAATGTAAACAAAGTGGCCAACTTAGAGTCATAGAGTTGTACAGCACAGAAACAGGTCATTCGGCCCATCGTGTCTGTGCCGGCCATCAAGCACCTAACTATTCTAATGCTATTTTCCAGCACTTGGCCCGCAGCCTTGAATGCTATGACGTTACGACATTACAAGTGCTCATCTAAATTCTTCTTAAATGTTATGAGTGTTCTTGCCTCTACCACCACGTCAGGCAGTGTGATCCAGATTCCAACCACCCTCTGGGTGATTTTTCCCCCTCAGATCCGCTCGAAACCTCCTGCCCCTTACCTTGATGCTATGCCCCCTGGTTATTGACCCTTTCGCTAAGGGAAAACGTTTCTTCCTATCTAACCTATCAATGCCCCACATAATTTTGTAAAACTCAATCATGCCCCCCTCAGCCTTCTCTGCTCCAAGGAAAACAACCCTAGCCTTTTCAGTCTATCTTCATAGCTGAAATGCTCCAGCCCAGGCAACATCCTGGTGAATCACCTTTGCACCCTCCACCTGTAGTGGCCTAACTAGAATTTTGTACAGCTCCATCATAACCTCCCTGCTCTTATACTCTATGCCTCAGCTAATAAAGGTAAGTAACCCATATGCATTCCTAACTACCTTATCTATCTGTGCTGTTGCCTTCAGTGATCTATGGACAAGTACACTAAGGTCCCTCTGACCCTCTGTACTTCCTAGGGTTCTACCACACATTGTATATTCCCTTGCCTTGGTAGTCCTCCCAAAATGCATCACCCCACACTTTTCAGGATAGCATTCCATTTGTCATTGCTCCGCCCATCTTACCATCCCATCTATATCGTCCTGTAATCTAAGGCTCATTATTTATGACACCACCAATTTTCGCATCATCTGTGAATGTACTAATCATACATCCTATATTCACGACGAAATCATTAATGTACACTACAAACAGCACGGGGCCCAGCTCCGATCCCTATCGTGCACCACTGGTAACAGGCTTCCACTTGCAAAAACAATCCTCGACCATTAGCCTCTGTTTCCTGCCACTAAGACAATTTTGGATCCAATTTGCCAAATTGCCCTGCATCCCATGGGCTCTTATCTTCTTAACCCTAACCCTAACCCATGCGGGACCATATCAAATGCCTTACTGAAGTCCATGTAGACTACATTAACTGCTTTACCCTCATCTACACAACTAGTCACCTCCTCGAAAAATTCAATCAAGTTAGGTAGATACGATCGCCCACTGCCAAAGCTGTGCTGACTATCCCTGATTAATCCCTGCCTCTCCACGTGGAGATTAATCCTGGCTCTCATAATTTTTCCCAATAGTTTCCCAACCACTGATGTTAGATTCACTGGTCTGTAATTACCCTCTCTATGCCTGCTAGCCTTCTTGAATAATGGTACTTAATCGGGTTTACTGGCTGAGCAGCCGTATCTTTGAGACTGGTTCATCAGGGACCCGTATTATATGCCAGTCAAATATATGCACTGAAGGCATAATGTTACAGCAGAAGAATAGCCAAAAGTCACCTCCAAATCAATAGGAACGCTTTCAACACAACGGTTTTCGATAAAATGTTACATTTACGACAAGACATAAGGGGACATATGCCGAATAGTTTCACAGGGAGGCATCAGTACACTGATTGGTATTTTCAGCCATTTACTTTCAAGGAGATATCTGCACACTGACCAGTGTGTCTCAGTACGTCTCCATACACAGAAAGTTAGCTGTCCACACATTAATCACGACTCGTGTCTCTCTGTCCATATGGAGATCTGTACCTTGACTGGAGAATCTAAGTACCTCTCATCCACAGAAAGATATCCATGCAGTGTCTTGAATCTCCCAGTTGCTCTCTATTCACTGGGCGATATCAGAGTTCTGAATAGAGTCTCTCAGTACCTCACCATTCATTGGGAATATCTGTACACTGACTGGAATTTTTCAGTACCTCTCCATCCAGAGGGATATAGCTGTGTGCTGAATGAAGTCTCTCAGTACCTCTCCAACCACAGTGAGATATCTATACATTGACTTGTGTCTCCCAGGACCTCTCCGTTCACATGGATATATCTGTGTGCTGACTGAAGTCTCTCAGCACTTCGCCATGCACTAGGTGTTATCTGTGTACTAAGTGGAGTCTCTCAGTATCTCTTCACCCACACTGACTGGAATTTTTCAGTACCTCTTCAACAACAGGGAGACAATTGTATGCTGCCTGATATCAATCAATTATTTGCACTCCTCAGGGCTGATTGGTATATCCAATACCCTCTAACTCAAGAGGATAGCTTGACACCGACTCATGTCTCAGTCCCTCTCCCTCAGGGAGAAGTCCGCCAAATTACTGGTGCATTAGCCCCTCTCCCGCGACAAGATTAATGTACACTAATAGTAGTCTCACTGACTCCTGATCAGGGAGATATCTATGCACATGAGTTCACTCTCTGCCAGGGGCATACCTGTGTCTCTATCGCCTTCTTTTCTCAGGAATACACCTATATACTGCTTGGTGTTTAGGCCCTTCTCTTTCAGTGATATATTCATACTGGTGCATACGTTCCTGTCACTAAGGACGATATAAGCAACTGTTTGGTACCTCCATGTCCCCTCTCCCAGTGAATGCATACTGGTGTTTTAGACACTCTATCTTAGGAACATAGCTGCACACTTTTTGTCATCTCTCAGTCAGATGTCTCTCAATGAAATATATCCACACCGACTGGTGTATCTCAGCATCTCTCACTCTTTGGGATATGTCTGCACAATAACTGGAGTCACTCAGCCTTCTTCCCTCAGCGACATATCTATGCACTGATTGAGATAGCACAAACTTTCATCTGTGAGATATGTGCTCTAGTACTTCTGCTTTAGTTGTTTCCAGATCCTTCCCTTCCTCTAAGCAGAAAATGCTTCCTTTCATTTCCATCTCTTGCAGAATCATTGTTCCTCATCAGTACTCCTCACTCTCCTCCACCTGTCACCTTGATCACATTTGTGTGGCTTCTTCCACGACATGTAATCTTAACCTCCCTGCCTCTGTCAATAAATAAGTTGTAAGAGCAGGTAACGAAACTACAAAATGATTTAGATAGCTAAAGTGAGTGCAGCAACAAATGGCAGTCGGGGTATAATGTGGGAAAATGTGAACTTGTCCACTTTGGCAGGAAGAACAGAAAAGCTGTACACTATTTAAATGGAGAGAAATTTCAAAATTCGGCGATACAGAGGGATCTGGGAGTATGAACCACAAAAGGTTAGTATGCAGGTACAGCGAGTAATTAGGAAGACAAGTGGAATGTTGACGTTTATAGCAAGGGGAATGGAGCATAAAGGAAGAGAGGTTTTATTGCACCTGCACAGTACATTGGTTAGACCGCATCTGGAGTACTATGTACAGTTTTGTTCTGTTATTTAAAAGGTATGTAATTGCGTTGAAGCAGTTCAGAGAAGGTTCACTCGACTAACTCCGGTGGTGAAGGGCTTACATTATGACGGAAGTTTGCATAGGTTGGCCCTTTTCCCTTTGAGGTTTAGAAGAATGAGAGGCGATCCTACTGAAACAGATAAGATCCTGGTGTACTTGATCGAGTGGATGCAGGGAGGACGCCCGGGGCACTAGAACTAGGGAAATTAGTTTCAGAATAAACGTTCTCACTTTTAAGATGGAGATGAGAATCTTTTTTTCCTGAAATGGTCGCTACTCTGTGGAATTTTCTTCTTCAGAAAGCAGGGGAGGCTGTATCATTGCCCTTATTCAAGGCTGAGTTAGATAGAATTTTGATCGACCAGGGCGCCAAGGGTTCATAAGATCATAGTAAATAGAAGCAGGAGAAGGCCATTTGGCCCGTCGAGTTTGTTTCGCTATTCATACAAACCATGACTCTAAGCCCTTTTCCCCACTATCCCCCTGCTCCTTGATGACGTTAGTATTCAGATATCTATCGATTTGTGTCTAGAACATCTTGAACGATTGAGCTTACACAGCTGTCAGGGGTAGAGAATTTCATATATGCACCACCCTCCGAGTAAATAAATTCCTCCTCATCTTCGCCTTAAATTTTCTGCCCCTTAAACTGATTCCCGTTGGCCGATAGGGCGGCACAGTGTCGCAGTGGGTAGCACCGCAGCCTCACAGCTCCAGGGACCCGGGTTCGATTCTGGGTACTGCCTGTGTGGAGTTTGCAAGTTCTCCCTGTGTCTGCGTGGGTGCTCCGGATTCCTGCCACAAGCCAAAAGACTTGCAGGTTGATAGGTAAATAGGCCATTATAAATTGTCACCAGTATAGGTATGTGGTCGGGAAATATAGGGACAGGTGGGGATGTTTGGTAGGAATATGGGATTCGTATAAATGGGTGGTTGATGTTCGGCACAGACTCGGTGGGCCGAAAGGCCTGTTTCAATGCTGTATCTCTAATCATAATCATATACTTATCAGCCAGAGGAAACATCCTATTTTCATCCACTGTGTCACACCCTGTAAGAATTTTGTAAGTTTCAATAAGATGTCCTCTCATTCTTCTAATGCCAGGAGAAGACAAACCCAGTTTCTGCAATCTCTTCTCATAAGACGATGCCGTCATGCCAGAGATTAGTCTGGTGAAACTTCGTTGCACTCTGTCTATGGCTAGTTTCTCCTTGTTCTAGCTGTAGGCCGCAGGCTGCTTCCCTTCCATCGGCCATTTGCTCTTCCTAAAGAAGGAAAACGGACCATGAGGGGTGAAAGGGGTGATGTTGGAGCCGGTGGCCTAGAAGAGGGAAGTGGCACGGACTAGAGCTAAGTTTTGGAGGGATTGGGGTGGGGTGGGGGGAACTGGGGAGTGAGCAGCCGGAGAATGGGGTCGGGGGAGAGGGTGGGATGGTGTTGGGTGGTGTGAGTTGTTGTAGAGCAGGATGGGGCAGGGTGGGGAGTGAGTGGCCGGAGAGCAGGATGGCACTGAAACCTCGCAGAATTACGGAGAATGTGCAGCGTAATGTTCTCCACTAATTTAACATGTCCAATGTATGCTGCCATGCGTTGAAGTCGTTTTTCTGTGATAAATTCAGTAGTGCTATCTTTATTCCTGGCAGCTGACTGAACGTCGCTCTCAGTGATGTTTCAGTGGATGAGGCTGCATTTATGCATGTGCTTCGACAGCGCAAATTAGTCATTGCATTGTCAGCAAACGCAGCCTTTTCTTTACGGGTCTGAGGAGCGTTTTGCAAAATGGCTTCCGAAATCAGCGTGAGATTTTTTTTTAATTCCCCCCCCACCCCGCCCCCCCCGCACACCCCCACCTTTAGAAGTTTGCGTGTCTGTTTTGTGGAAGGGGAACTGGAGGAGGACGATGATGCGCAGGTGTTGCACTGTTCCAGAACAGGTCAAGACCGATGAACAATAGTTGTCCCTTCACTCTGATCCCCATCTGCTTATGCAATTTCAGCATCCTTGAAACATCCTCCTGTCGTTTCTATACTGTCAAACTACTAATTGTTTGCTCAAAGCAGCAAAACCATAATTTTGCCTATTCATCTTCCTATTTCAAGTTTCATCATGACAAATTTTATCACCTGCTCCCGCTCCCATCTGTCAAATATCCAAGTGCCCTATGAAAGCATTCGAGATTATCAGTACGAGGAAACAGAACACTCCGTTCTCTGATAATCTCCCAGAAAGCAACGAAACATAGCCTAGCACTTGGCATTCAACCAGCTCATTAAATGTTACGACGCTTGCCAAGACAAATTTGGTTACGTGGCATGTTGAGAGTGCCCAGCTTGGAGCGGGGCTGTGCTTCATGCTTGTCATGAAAAGATGACTGTGAATCGTTGCTCCCCAGAGCACTTCACCATTGAACGAAAATGTTTGTGCTCTTTTCTCGGGATGCAGGCTACGCTGCCAAGACTGTATTTGATGCCCATTCCTATTTGCCCTGCAAAGCTTGGTATTGAGTCGAAAATTGAGATTATCTTACAGATTTCAGGGGCATTAAAATTTAACAAGACAGGTTGGGACTGGATACCCGTGTGTTTAAAACCAGGTAATCCTTAAAGGTTTCCTTTCCCCGAAGGATATCTGGGATCTTCTTGGTTCCTGTGGCACGCTGGCCATTTCCATGGCGATTTTCCTGACGCTAGCTCACTAATTCAATTACACGAGCTGGTGGGATTCTTTGTCACCATTTCTGGGTCTCTATTCGCTATCATAGCTGCTGCAGTACCATGTCTCATTCACACGATGGATAGCTGATACATTCCAATTATTGTCTTTATTTTCCATCCTCTGCCTGAGTGTTGCTCGTGTAGTGAACCGACAGTACATACATCACTTCGGTGATGGACGAGTGTCGAGAATGAGAGTCAAAACCGTCAGCCCCCACTAGTTGGCATTCATGCAATACCCCGCTGAAGGAGCACTGATCTTTGATATGGATCAGAGACGCTGGTTGACGTTCTCTCACTCAGGGGTCCTGAAGTCAATTGCAGTATTACTCAACTCAAACTGGGAATGGATTCTCTGATTTTCCTTGTCTCTGTGGCTCTGCCTTACACAGACCTCAATACTCTTTTCACCAGACTGGCTTATTTGGCAACACTTCACCCCGTCACCCCACCAATGACAGCTTCGCATTCAACTGTGTGATGCTCAAACTCTGAAATTCTCTCTCTAATTGATTCCAGCTGCCTTTGATCTCTGAGATCCCCCCAATAAAAAACTCTTTGACCAAGCAAAGTGACTTAATAGGCAAATTAGTACAGTCCTTGACAGGTGAAGAGAGGACCAAACAGATATCAAGAGGATGAAAGAGACAGGTCAGGCGAAATGCGGAGACATATGAGGCAGAAACGCATATGATATAAAGAGTGAGGAAGGCAAAGAGCCTGACAAGATTGGACAGACTGTAATTGAGTGAAGGAGTGTACGAGAGAGAAATGCACACATACAGATTACGAATGACAAGGATAGATAAAAAATAAATAGCCAGTGCCAGTGAAGCAATGAGTGACAGAAGCAAAGAGTGAATGAGAGTGATAAATGGAAGAGAATTAGAGCGACCGATTGGGAAAGTTCACATCACTAAGCAATTATTTCAATTCAAACTTCTTCCAGGCTTTCCTTTATCAATGCAGTGTAAATTTCCACTTTCACAGATAATCTTCCAGTCTTCATAATCCTCATTCACAATACGGAACAGTGGAATATCTACTAAATTTCTGCTGTGCCTTTTGATAGTTTGTGTTTTACAAGAAAACTTGCACAACTTTCAACGTGGCATGTTTCGTCATGGAACCTTTGTTAACAAAATGAATAGAGCTTTGGCAACCTGTTATTATAACCTTATATCTTTAAGCCTTGGCAACATTCTGGTGAATCTGTGCTGTACCTCTTCCAAGTTGTGTGCATATATCTATATCTATATATATATATCATAAGATTATTAACACTAAGATTTATTAGGACTCTTTTTTAGACTAGTGAGGCTGAAAAATGAAAACATGGTGCACGTTATAAATTGAAGCCAGGTACAAGGATCATGGGCAATGATGTCAGGCTTTAAAACACTTGGCTAAAAAGCTAAGCCCTTGTAGAAAATTCAAATTGCTTGTGTAAGCTAAAAGAGCAGATATGCTGGAGACTCTCCGAGAGAGAAGAGACCACGGCATGTAGCAGCTCGAGATCAGAGGAAGTCGTACAATGGGAAATATGGAGAACCTTACGGGGTCATGTTCAGGTCAATACCGTTAACGTGGAATGTAAATTATTGATCGAGAAAAGCATGCACAGGGCATGAACAACACGAGGTGAGCATGAATGGGCACTTTAATAGGTTAATTGGATAAAAGGCAGGATAAAACAGACCCTCCATATCGAGCCAGGGCAGTGGAGCAGAACCAGACTCTCGAAGACAAGAGTCAAAAGGAAAACATAAAGATTGATGTGTACAAAATTATGAGGGGCATTGTTCCCTTGGCAGACGGTTCAATAAGCAGAGGGCATAGATTTAACGTAAGGGACAGGAGGTTTAGAGTTCTATCTACCCACTTATTACCCTGAGTGCAATTTTCTGCAAGTTCACAATTAAATTCAGTACTCCAGATGAACTCTGGTCAATTCTTTGTAAAACTGAAGCAACACATCCTTGCATTTGTATTCCAACCACTTAAATGACTTAAATGTGGGAGCCATGATTGGGAAATTTGCTTATGACACAATAGTTGACCGTGTGGTTGATAATGAAGAGGATAGCTACAGACTCCAGAATGATATCAATGGTTTAGTTGAGTGGGTGGAAAAGTGGTAAATGGAATTCAATTCAAAGAAGTGTGAAGCTTTGCATTTGGGGAGGGCAAACAAAGCAGCAGAATACAAAAAAAAATGCAAGTCTATTGAGAGGGGTGGAAGAAGTGAGAGACCTTGGAGTGCATGTCCACAGGTGCTTGAAGGTGGCAGGATAAGTAGATAAAGTGGTGAAGAAGGCATATGGAATAATTCCCTTTATTGGCCGAGGTATAGAATACAAATAAAAACAAGAAATGCTGGAATCACTCAGCAGGTCTGGCAGCATCTGTGGAAAGAGAAGCAGAGTTAACGTTTTGGGTCAGTGACCCTTCTTCGGAACTGACAAATATAAGAAAAGTCACAGATTATATGCAAGTGAGGTGGTGGGTGGGGCGAGAGATAACAAAGGAGAAGGTGTAGATTGGACCAGGCCACACAGCTAACCAAAAGGTCACGGAGCAAAGGCAAACAATATGTTAATGGTGTGTTGAAAGACAAAGCATTAGTACAGACTAGGTGTGAATACACTGAATATTGAACAGCAGCAAGTGCAAACCTGAAAAAAACAGTGGATACGCAAACAGAACAAACTAAGATGAAATGAAATAAATGCAAAAAAAATTGTAAAAAATGTAAAAAAGAATGCAAAAAAAAAGGAAGAAAAAGATAACTAAAAATGAAAGTAAAATGGGGAGCTGTCATGCTCTGAAATGATTGAACTCAATGTTCAGTCCGGCAGGCTGTAGTGTGCCTAATCGGTAGATGATATGCTGTTCCTCGAGCTTGCGTTGATGTTCACTGGAACACTGCAGCAATCCCAGGACAGAGATGTGAGCATGAGAGCAGGGGGGGTGTTGAAATGGCAAGCAACCGGAAGCTCAGGGTCCTGCTTGCGGACTGAGCGGAGATGTTCCGCAAAGCGGTCACCCAGTCTGCGCTTGGTCTCCCCAATGTAGAGGAGACCACACTGTGAGCAGCGAATGCAGTATACTACATTGAAAGAAGTACAAGTAAATCGCTGCTTCACCTGAAAGGAGTGTTTCGGGCCTGGGATAGTGAGGAGAGAGGAGGTAAATGGGCAGGTATTACACCTCCTGCGATTGCAGGGGAAGGTGCCATGGGAAGGGGACGAGGTGGTGGAGGTAATGGAGGAGGGGACCAGGGTGTCGCGGAGGGAACGATCCCTTCGGAATGCTGACAGGGGAAGAGAGGGGAAGATGCGACTGGTAGTGGCATCACGCTGGAGGTGGCGGAAATGGCGGCGGATGATCCTTTGGATATGGAGGCTGGTGCGATGAAAAGTGAGGCAAGGGGAACCCTGTCACGGTTATGGGAGGGAGGGGAAGGGGTGAGGGTAGAGGTGCGGGGAATGGGTCGGACACAGTTGAGGGCCCTGTCAACCACAGTGTAGGGAAATCCTCGGTTGTGGAAAAAGGAGGTCATATCAGAAGCACCGTCTTGGAAGGTAGCATCATCAGAGCAGATGCGTCGGATATGGAGAAACTGGGAGAATGGAATGGAGCCCTTACAGGAGGTAGGGTGTGAAGAAGTGTCGTCGAGGTAGCTGTGGGAGTCGGCGGGCTTATAATGGATATTGGCAGACAACCTATCCCCAGAGATGGAGACAGAGAAGTCGAGGAAGGGAAGGGAAGGGTCAGAGATGGACCATGTAAAGGTGAGAGAAGGTTGGAAATTGGAAGCAAAGTTGATGAAGTTTTCTAGTTCGGGGCGGGAGCAGGAAACGGCACCGATACAGTCATCAATGTACCGGAAGAAGAGTTGGGGGAGGGGGCCTGAGTAGGACTGGAACAAAGAATGCTCAACATATCCCACAAAAAGACAGGTATAACTAGGACCCATGTGGGTACCCATAGCGACACCTTTTACTTGAAGGAAGTGCGTGGAGTTGAAGGAGAAGTTGTTCAATGTGAGAACAAGTTCAGCCAGGCGGAGGAGGGTGGTGGTGGATGGAGACTGGTTGGGCCTCTGTTCCAGGAAGAAGCGCAGAGCCCTCAAACCATCCTGGTGGGGGATGGAGGTGTAGAACGATTGGACGTCCATAGTGAAGAGGAGGCGGTTGGGACCAGGAAACTGGAAATTGTCAAAATGATGCACGGCGTCAGAAGAATACAAAAGCAGGGATGTAATGCAAAAACTGTATAAAACACTGGTTGGGCCACAGTTGGAGTATTGCATACAGTTCTGGTTACCACATTGCAGAAAGGACATAATTGCTCTGGAGAGAGTACAGGGAAGATTTGCATGAATGTTGCCAGGGCTTGAAAGTGGCAACTATGAGGATCGATTGGATCAGTTCGGATTGTTTTCCTTCGTACTTAGGAGGCTGAGGGAGACTTAATTGAGGTGTACACAACTTTCAAGCACCTAGATAGAGTAAACCGGAAGAACACGTTTCCCATAGCAGAGAGTCAATTCCCAGGGGGAACATATTTAAGGTGTTTGGCAGAAGGATTAGAGTGGACATGAGGAAAAACATTTTCACCCACAGCATGGTGTGTGCCCGGAATACATTGCCAGGAATGGTGGTGGAGGCTGAAACCTTCAACTCATTTAAAAGATAGCTGGACATGCACCTGAAGTGCTGTAACCTGCAATGCTATGGACCAGGTGCTGGAAGGTGGGAATAGATTGGGCAGCTACATTTTTCGGCCGGCGCAGACATGATGGACTGAATGGCCTCCTTCTGTGATGTAAGTTTTCACTGGTTATAACGTTCTGTGATACTTTAGCTTTGAATCTTGTGGACTCAAAGCAACTAGAGTTTGGAAAATGTTGAAATATGCCAGAATTGCTGAAACCCATGAAAAAAAAAGAAATGAATATATTCACTAAATATTAAAAAAAGAAGCGTTGCAGATGAATCAGGCAATGAAAAAAAATCACATTTATTACAAAAGAGAATATAATCTTGGCGCACCACTGGAGACCATTCATACACCAAAGACAGCTATAAACACAAGGCTAGTCCTTTTGATTCCAATATTACACAATATAACAGTGGTAAATCGCCTGATTTTCCCCTGTGCTTTTCATTACTAAAAACCATGGTCAATCATTAACAAGCACATTCAACATGAGAACCTCTGTAAAGCAAATGCACAAAGCCACAGATGATTGAGTGGAATAGCTTATCTGATGACCTGTTACTGCCAGCAGTTTAGACTTTGGGAAAGCAAGTAAATAAATAATATCGTAATTATAGATAAGATGTGAAAGCAGTTTTTTGGCTGGAATTTAAAGCACACAAATTCACAGCATGGAAGGTGGTTTTAGTGTTTTTGCTGGAGCATATCAGAATTATACCCACAGCCACACACTCTCCCCAGAACCCGGTATCATCCTCTGTTCCATACGTTATCCAATTTTGTTTTCAAGGATGCCTTCATCTCTGTCGTTACCTCTCCCTGTGACAAATCATTCAATGTTATATCAATTTCCTTCTGAGTCTCAGCGACAGTTTTGAATTGGCACTGAAAGCACTCCAAAATCTGAAATCTGTGACCCCTACTCTTGTATCATCAGCTGATGGGAACAGCTTTTTTTGCTTAATTTACCTAAACATGTTATAATTTTGTACACCAGGATCAAATTTCCCCTTCTACTTCCTTTGCACCAAGGAGAACAACCACAGATTCTCCATCCTAACATGTATATGAAATAACTCAGCTCTGCACCCATTATCGTAAATCTCCTTTGCATTCTGTCAAGGGCTCTCACATCTTCATCAAGTGTGTGAGCAGAACTAGAAGCAATTATTCAGTAGTGCCAAACTAGAGTTTACTGAATGTTCAGTGTAAGTTTCTTACTTTTCTCCACAATACTTTTACCTGTGAAGAAAAAGATCCAATATGCTTTGTGAACTGCTCTCTAAATATGTGCTCTTACCTTCAAGGATTTATGCACATGAACTCCCAGGTTCTATCCTTGCTTACGTTTTAGAATTTGATTCTGTATTGTCTCTCCCTATTCCTAACCCTGTTCCAGGATATATCACATGGCGATATATAATTATAGGAGTGTAGGACTCACGCTGCCTCTTTGCAAACTCTGGATGAAATTCCATCCGACACAATGCTGGCAATTCTGTTAGCCTATTTATGCCCCGTTGCAGTCAATTTGTATCACCCTCGCTGCTTGTCACACATTCAAGATGGACGTATTCTTGAAAATAAAGAAATTTACTCTGTAGTCCAATATCCTAGCAATTAACATACATAAAATAAAACAGTGGCCTAGTACAGATCCTTGGGGAAGACCGCTGTCTACCTTTCTCCAGGCTGAAGAACAACAATTTACCAGAACTTTTTTGTATTCTGTCGTTAGGCATTTTTTTTATACAAGCTGAAGTTCTTGTTCCATGAGCCTCAATTTTGTTCAGCGGCTATTTAATGTGGTACTTTGTCAAACACTGTCTTAAATCCATATACACAACATCCACTGCATTCCCTTCGTCCGAGTTTCAATTAGATTAATCAAACAGCGTGTGCCTTTTACAAATACGTGCTCACTATTCTTCATTCACTCAGAACTATCCACGTGCCTGCTGACTCTTTACTTGATTATTGTTCTGAAAACGTTCCCCACCACTGATATTAAACTGGCCGAACTCTAGTTGCTAGGAAGGTCCTTTCATACTTTCTTGAATAAGTGTGTCATTTTTCCACTTTCCCACACTCTGGAACATCCCCTGTATCTAGCGAAGATTGCAAGATTCAGAAAAGCCCTTTTGCTATATTCACCCAGCTCTCCCTACACGCCACACCCCTAGGTTGCAAGCCATCCAGCGAAGGCAACCTTTCCTTTTTAAGCTTGTCAGCCTTCCCTGTACATCCTGCCCAGAAATTCTCACTCCATCCTTTCTCTCTACTATCTCAGCTTGTATCCAAATTTTGACAGCATCTTCATCCTCATTAAACTCTGGTACAAAGGTCTTATTAAGTATTCTACGGTTGTCCTGCGCCTCTAATTGTACATCATCATGTTTGTCCCCAATATGCACTTACTATTTACCTGCTGGTCGAAGAATTTTGTTTTCCCTTTTATGTCAACTATCTTACTAATCTCATATTTTCTCTTTGCCAGTCTTATTTTCCTCCTCAATTTCCCTCTCAACTTATTGTACTTGGTCTGGTTCTCACTCAAAGAATTCACTCCTTTTTGTTTCATCATATTCTCTATCTCCCTTGTCATCCACGAAACTATGACCTTGGTTCATCTACTTTTCTGCCTTGTTGGAATACAGCTAAGCTGTACCTGAAACATCTCCACCTTAAAGATCACCCGTTTTTCTGTCGCAGTTTTTTCTGTCAGTCTTTGGTTCCTTTTTAGCCTGGCTAGATCCACTCTCATTCCATTCAGGTTAGCGCTCTTCCAATTTACAAGTCTACTTTAGATAGTTCCTTGCTCTTCTCCATTATTAAGCTGAATCTTGTGAAACGATAATCAACCTTACCCAAGCATTCCCTCACAGACATTTGGACCTCTTGATCCACCTCATTCCACAGCACCAGATGCCCTAATGTCTCCTCCCTCGTTGGACCGTTAATTAACTTGCTAAGGATGTTTTCCTGAACAAAATTCTGAAATTCATCGCCATCCTTACCCTTTATTCTAACATTATCAAATTTGATATTTCGGCAATTGAAGCCCTCCAATATCATTACTCTTTTGTTTTTATACATTTCTGTGATTTCCATGCAGATTATTTCCTCTCTCTCTCTCACTCATACACAAAGAAACACACACACACACACACACACACACACACACACACACACACACACACACACACACACACACACACACACACACACACACACACACACACACACACACACACACACACACACACACACACACACACACACACCCATATCAAGGCCGATAGAATACACCCCTGTGGCGTGATCATAACGTACTTGCTTCTCAGCTCAACCAAAAGAATTCTGTTCTTGCCCCTAAAGGGCATCCTCTCAGTCTAACACTACATTGTCATTCCTAATGATTGCCTTAACTCTACCTCCCTTTTTTCCTTCCAGACTTTTTGCAACACTTTGTATCCTTGAACATTGAATGCTCAGCCTTCACCATTGCTACTCGATCATATGCCTGCATGGCTACTTGTGCACCGAGCTCACCAACCTCATCTTCCTCATAGCTGTCAGTTCTCCCACATTTGGTGCCATCAGCAAATTTTGAAATTACGCACTGCACACCCAAGTTTAGATCATTAATGAAGATCAAGAAGATCAAGATATAGCTCTCGCAGTGAATGGGATCAAAGGATATGGGGAGAAAGCGGGAACAAGTTACTCAGTTGGATGATCAGCCCTGATCATGATGAATGGCGAAGCAGGCTCGAAGGACCGAATGGCTTACTCCTGCTCCTATTTTCTATGTTTCTATGTTGTCCATGTCTGTCCTGATGTCATGGGGCTTCATGGAATCCAGAGTCGATACTGTGGACTCCCAGGGCTAACCCATCCCTCCCTTAGATGACTGTGCTGCCACTTCTGTTGGGTCTGTCATGCAGATATTCCTGAACTTACCGTAAGATGTTGATAGTGGAGGCTGGGAAATTGACTGTGAAGTATGATTTGGTGAGTATGACTATCATAGGCTGTTGCTGGACTCGTGTGTGGCACAAGTGTTGCTACCAATTATGTAGAGCATTCACTTGTGCAAATTACTGATGTATCTGCTTTGAACAGGCTTTCAGGCATTGCTGTAGATCCTAAGTACTTGCTTCATCTAAAATTTATCCTCATTAATCTCTAGTTCTTTTGCTTATTATCTTAGATAAGTGTCTTTTGGCTATCTAACCTGATTCCACTGATTCCAGTGGAAAGTAGTTTTCATTATTTGCTCTGTGTAAATTCATCATAATTTTGAATATTTCCATTAAATCTATTATTTAATGCCAATGATCTAAGCAGAACAGTCCTTATTACTGTTGTCTCCCTCATCAACTCTTGATGCAATTTGATCATTGCGTCTGAAGATAGAACTAAGTATCTTCCAAAACAATGAACATTGTAGCCTTGTTAATATTAAACAATGTCTATGTTATTCAATTCATCGTAGTGCAAAACGATTGCAAAAAAAGATATTAATTTTTGCATGCATGTGAAAAGAGATGGTAAAGTCGAGCTGTTTTGCTAAGAGTTGTTCACAAGTTATCATACATAGCAGGACTGATAAAAGGTCTCAACTCTGAAAACTTGCAACCCAAGAAGATATGGAGGTTCTACATCTCGCCCAGAGACACAAAAACCCTTGCCAGAGCAAACTAACACACATTTCATCCTTTGATGTTGATGTATGTTTCCCCGCTGACACATGGCAAACATTCACAAAACCTTAATTACATATGGTATAGAGACATCGGATTCAAAGTTTGGAATAATTTCTGCATTCCCCACTCAGTGGTGGCCTTCAAGTCTGAAGAGACCCGATCATGTGGAGATATGATAGAAGTGTTTAAATGCATGAAATGGTGGGACAGGGTAAATAGATTTTGTCAGTTTACGGCAATGGAGGTTCCAAGAACAAATGGTCATAATGTTACAACCTAGGTGGGAGTAGTGCACTGTTTATTCTAGTCCCAGTTCTGGACAGATCTCAATATATATTTAAATTTCCCTACGTACCGATGCAATCAATCATGTACTCTATTTATCCCAGAATAAAACACTCTAACCCGATTCCTTTAGTGAACATCAAAATTGTCAGTTTTTGAAAAATAAAATAGGTCTTAACCAGTAATGAAGTAAAACATAACACACGCAGACTGAGACTTTAAAGTTCCCTTTATCCCTGACAGAGTGATTCCTGAAAACGCGGCTGTCCACGGGCGTCATCAGACTGTCATGATACGCACATGCGCTAATGGGCTGCTGTTCTCTGCGCATGTGCGGCATTCCATATTGCCAGGCCTGGTTGGATCATGCGCGTATGACGTCATCATGTAACGTGGGGAAGCAAGGATAGCGTGTGGGGGAAGCGGGGAGAGAGCATCCCTACCCCGGTCACTGACTGCAGGCCGCTAGCTCCCCGCTTTCCCCCACTCCGCCCGTTCTCTCTCCCGCTTCACCCGCACCCCGCCCGGTCGCTTCCCGCTTCCGCCGCCAGCTCTCTCCCCGTTTTCTCCAGCCGCACTCTGCCCGCTTCCCCCGCCCGCTCTCTCCTCCTTTCTTCCGCCCGCACTCTTCCCGCTTCCCCCACCCGCTCTCTCCGACCACTGTACGCTGCCATGGGTTTACGTGCCTTGCTGTGATAATTTGAGCAGCGCCATCTTTAGTCCTGGTAGCTGTCTGGATGTCGCAGTCTGTGACGTAATAGTGGAACAGGCTACATTTGCGCATGTGTCAGTGCAGCGCCATGTTTTGGTTGCCTTGTCAGCAAATAAAGTCTTTATCTTAACACCTCAGATTTACACAGATACACATACATGTAACCGTTGACAGGAAAATTAAAAGGGATGTATGTTTAGATCTCTGTTACAGACAGCAAAAACACTTCGGCTGAATACTTGCTTATTCTTGAAGAAATCAGCAGTTGCGATATGTCGTGTTCCAATACTGGAATGAAGCCCGGCCTCTGAATACACGTAGATGGGTCACTGGGATCATTTAGAACAGTTCTTCTCAGGCGGTGTTGAGAATTAATTTAGCATGCTTTTCTTCACTGACAGGAACCGCGTTGATTTAACACAATGGACTTCACAGAGTCTTTGACAGAAGTGCTAGAAAGCTGAGCTGGGTTATGATCTTCTCTCCTTCCTTGGGAATTCCCCTTTCCTTCTGCAGGTTTGAGCTTTAAACATGCAGCAAAAATCTGGCTTCTTCGTCCTTGACCATTCTTCAGCAGTAGGATTCTTTCCTGCTGCAAGAATTGGGTGGCACAGTGGTGCAGTGGTTAGCATCGCAGCCTCACAGCTTCAAGCACCCATGTTCGATTCTAGGTTCCGCCTGTGTGGGGTTTGTAAGTTCTCCCTGTGACCATTTCAGTTTTCGCTGGGTGCTCTGGTTTTCTCCCACCGCCAAAAACTTGCTGGTTGGTAAGTAAATTGGTCATTGGAAATTGATCCAAGTACAGATAGGTGGTAAGGAATATAGGATTACTGCAGGGTTAGTATAAATGGGTGTTTGTTGGTCAGCACAGACTTAGTGGGCCTGTGTTAGTGCTGTATCTCTAAATAAAAATAAAATAAACAGACTGACACGACAACCAGAAGCTTGAGAGTTTGCTGGTCTCTCAGGTCAGTGCTGCTGCTCCCGGGCTTGTCCTATTAGAAGCGTGTGACTGCCTTCTCTGCCCACATCTTATCCAGTTACAAGGGCTGAACAAACACTGGTCCAACACTTCTTCAGTTTGACTATGAATTTCTCGAAAATATTTAACAGAGGACAGCAGCACGTTCATAAAAATGGATTCAAGATTTAATGTTAGAGATATGCAGAAGAAATTTATTTAAATGGATAGACTGCATAATTCACTCCCAGGGCTTGTAGGTGAAGACGATGTTCTGTCAATATTCAGGATCTCATTATCTCCTCGGATGAAGAAAAGCAACTGAATGGATATTGGAACATGGCAGGTAAATCTGATTAGGTATACTTCCTCTTCTGAGGGTATACATGGACCTAGATGGTTTGATTCTAATGCCATGTATCCATGTTGTAACTTATATGTATTAAAATTCACGTGGCTGTAAAGCTCTTTGGGATGTTCTGTTGCCATGAAATTGTCTACCTAAATGCAATTATTTTCTTTTGCCATCAATGCACTGAGCTCATGAAATATTACAATAGATTTCACAATGGATTTCACAATTGCTGTTTTCTTTCTCATAGGCAATAAAGTATGAATGGAACAAACCACTAAACATATACTAACCTGAAAATGATGTCACTTCACGAGTGGAAACATTAAATATGGGAGAACGTTTAATTAAAAAGAGCATGCTTTTATAATCTCAGGACATCCACAAACTTCACAGCAAACAATATGTTTGAAGTATGGTAACTGTTGCATACTGTTGAAGGTAAATATACCAACTAATTTACACACAGCATATTCCCACAGACAGAAAATGGAATGGATGTGTCCAATTAAATTATAATTTGTGTAGTTTGAGGCCTAATCATTTTCCTGGTATCCTCCTCGTCGTAATGTGGCATAGTTGGCACCAAGCCACACAGGCACACTCAGTTTAAAGCCTCGTGTGAAGGGAAGCAACACTGAGAATGCAGTATTATCATAGAAATTCACTGTTTCGTCAGCGTGAGTTATCTGCTCAAGTCTTTGGAATGAATCTTTCTGAAGGAACCCATGAACTAAGCTGACACAGTTGCCCAATTTTCCGGAAAAAAGAGCCATGGACTCGTAAATGATCATCAATTGAGACTTCGAGTCCTAGTGGACACCCTGAAGAAGTAAAGCGTCTTCACTCTGGACCAATCTGAAAGGAAGACCAAGTAATTTAGAGCGATCCTGGAGTATGGACAAGCTGTAGCATATTGTAAAGCCAAGATGAGGCACAGATGGGTAAACATGCTGTATTACCAAGGCAGGAACAGGGTCTAAGGGTATACATTGAGCATTGACCAGTCCAAACACATTACCCAGTTCACTGTAAACTGATTGCATCCCCAAAATTCCACATTAGCATTTGTTTCTTTTTTGTATTTTGCATTTTAACATAATTGCTTTTCCTTCAGGCTGACAAAGGGAATTCTAAAATTGGTCTTAGGATTTGAAGGGACACAGGAGGAAGCTTTTAAATATTTCGCCCTTTGAGCCATGTATCTTCTGTATTCAGTCATGCTGGACACTCTCAGGCGATGGTCCAGCTGCTTTTTAAAGAGCGTTCTGTACACTGTCTGTAAGCTTCGCTCTTCCTCTAGGATCATAAGCTATGAACGATGTCTTCCAACATCTCTTCAATAACATTCCTGAAAGCCTTTTTATCTTTGAAGTCCAGTATGCCTGTGAGCCATGAAAAGGTTTGGGGTGCAAACAAACATTTTCAGGGCTTGATGCCTGTGCAATCTGTTACTGAGCATTGATTGCATAAAAAGGATGTGACCTTATATTTAGACTTTCACAACCTCAGGATGTGCAAGAGTTTCCACAGATAATGAGGTACATTTTGACATGTAGTCACTTTTGTAATTTGGTGAAATAAAACAGATAATTTTACCACAGCAAGTATTCACAACAGTTACGTGGCAAAAGTCCAATTTTAAATTAATCGACCTCGAGGGAATGGAGTCGTTTGGTGGGTCGGATTGCCGTTTTGCACGACGTTTCAGTTTACTTTCCTTTTGAGTCAGTTGAATGATAATCGGACTGGTTCTGTAACTGGTGAGAGATCTGCTCCTCCAGATAAAAGTGCAGCAAGCGAAGAAGAGGATTTGCAGCAATCATTTTCGCACAAACGTCTTCATGTACATTCACAGATAAATGTGCGCATCGGAAGGAGTTTGGAAAGTAAACCAAATTTCAGTGGCACGTGATCAGCAGTCAGGATAGAACAAAACTGTCCTCTTCAAAACCCTAAAATAATTAAAAAGGGGAGATTTTCCACTGCTGTTCACGGATGTCAATGCCACGAGTTAATCCGAAAGGAACTGATATCAGCATCCGAGTTAATTCTATTGCTGAGGCTCGTATTCTGAAAAGAGTAACAGGGGTAGGCTTTTGAGCCAATCCCGCCTGTTCAGCCGGTCGTAGAGTCATAGAGTCATACAGCACAGATACAGGCCCTTCGGCCCATCGTGTCTGTGCCGCCAAACCAGCACCCAACTATTACCCAGCCTTATATGCTATGGCGCTTCAATTGCTTAAATAAATACTTCTTAAATGTTGTGAGGGTTTCGGCCTCCACCACCTCTTCCGGCAGTGCTTTGCAGATTCCAAGCACCCGCTGGGTGAAAAAAAATCCTCAAATCCCCTCTAAACCTCCTGCCCCTTACTTCAAATCAATGCCCCCTTGTTCTTGACCCCTCCACTAAGGTAAAAAGTTTCTTCTTATCTGACCTATCAATGCCGCTCATAATCTTGTACACCTCAATCATGTCCCCCTCAGCCTTCTCTGCTCCAAGGAAAACAACTTTAACCTTTGTAGTCTCTCTTCATAGCTGAAATTCTCCAGCCCAGGCAACATCCTGGTGAATCTCCTCTGCACCCTCTCGAGTGCTATATCATCCTTCCTAATGAGTGGTGACCAGAACTGTACAAAGTACTCCAGTTGTGGCTTAACTAGCATTTTATACAGCTCCATCCTAACCTCCCTGCTCTCATGACTCGACTAATAAATGCAAGTATTCCATATGCCTTTCTAACCTCCTTATCTACCATTGCTGCTGCCTTCAGTGATCTATGGACAAGTACACCGAGGTCCCTCTGACCTTCTGTACTTCCTAGGGTCCTACCATCTATTGTATATTCCCTTGCCTTGTTAATCCTCCCAAAATGCATTACCTCACCCTTTTCAGGATTAAATTCCATTTGCCACTGCTCCGCCATCTTAGCAGCCCATCGACATCACCCTGTAATCTAATGATTTCCTCCTCACTATTTACAACACCACCAATTTTCATGTCATCTGCGAACTTCCTGATCATACGTCCAATATTCACGTCTAAATAATTAACACACATTACAAACAGCAAGGGTCCTAGCACCGATCCCTGTGGTACACCACTGGTCACATGGATCCAATCACAAAAACAGCCCTCCACCATTATGCTCTGCCTCCTGCCACTAAGCCAATTTTGGATTTACTTTGCCAAATTGCTATGGATCCCACAGGCTCTTACCTTCTTAACCAATCTCTCATCCGGGATCTTATCAAAAGACTAAAATGAAAACAAAAAATGCTGGAAATACTCATCAGGTCTGGGAGCATCTATGGAGAGAGGAGCAGAGTTAACATTTCAGTTCCGTGACCCTTCTTCAGAACTCTACAGTTTCGAAAATGGGTCAAGGACCTGAAACGTTAACTCTGCTTCTCGCTACACAGATGCTGCCAGACCTGCAGAGTATTTCCAGCATTTCTTGTTTTTATTTAAGATTTCCAGCATCTGCAGTATTTTGCTTTTAGTACTTATCAAAAACCAGACTGAAATCCTTGTATGCTACATCTACTGCTTTAGCCTCATCTACAAATCCAGTCACCTACTCCAAAAATTAAATCAAGTTAGTTGGATATGATCTGCCCCTGATAAAACCATGCTGACAATCCCTGATTAATTCCTACCTCTCCAAGTGGTGATTAATCATGACTCTCAGAATTTTTTTCAATATTTTCTCAACCACTGATGTTAGACTCACCGGCCTGTAATTACCGGGTTTATCCCCGCTACCCTTCTTGAATAATGGTACCACATTCGCTGTCCTCCAGTCCTCTGGTACCTCTCCTTTGGCTAGAGAGGATTTGATCATTTGTGTCAAAGCCCCTGCTATCTCCTCCATTGCCTCACATGACAGTCTGGGATATATCTCATTTGGGCCTGAGGATTTATCCACTTTTAAGCCCGTTAAAACAGCCAGTACTTCCTGCTTTTTATGCTAATATGCTCAAGTATATTACAATCCCCGTCCCTGATCACTACACCTACATTGTCCTTCTCGATAGTGAACACCAATGAAAAATGATCATTTAAAGCCTCACCTATGTCCTCCAGCTCCACACAAAGCTTGACACGTTGTTCCCTAATGGGCCCTACTCTAACACTACTAATCCTCTTACCCTTAATATACTTATAAAATGCATGAAGATTTTCCTTTATCTTGCCCGCCAGTGTTTTTCATGCCCCTCTTCGCTCTTCCATTTTTTAAAGAGTAACATGGGTAGGCTTTTTAAGGTACCATCCTATACTTTGTATACTTCTGTAGTGCCTCCGCTGTTTTCAGCATTTTGGATCAGCCGTAAACCATTTATTCCTGATCCAATCCTCTATATCCCATGACATCCAGGGTTCCCTGGGCCTGTTAGTCCTACCCTTCATCTTAACGGGTACATGCTGGCTCTGAACACTCACAATTTCCTCTTTGAATGACTCCCAATGATGTGATGCCGACTTTCCCACAAGTAGCTGCGCCCAGTCCACTTTGGCCAGATTCGGTTTTATCATAGTGAAATCGGCCTTCCCCCAATTCAGTACCTTAATTTCTAGTGCATCTTTTGCCTTTTCCAAAACTACCTTAAATCTTACAGAGTTAAGGTCACTAGCCTCGAAATGCTCCCCCACTGACACTTCTCCCACTTGTTTGGTTTCATTCCCTAGGATTAGGTCCAGTACTGCCGCTTCTCTGGTAGGACTTTCTATGTACTGGCTCAAAAAGCTCTCCTGTATGCACTTTACATCTTCCGCTCCCTTTAAGCCTTTTACACTGAGACTATCACAAATAATATTGGGGAAGTTGAAATCCTCTACTATTATCAACCTATTATTTTTACACCTCTCTGAGATTTGCCTACATATCTGCTCCTCTTTCTCTTCCTGACTGTTGGAGGCCTTTAGTACACACCCAGCCAAGTGATTTCCCCCTTTTCGTTTTTAGGTTCTTTCCAAATGGGGCGGCACAGTGGCGCAGTGGTTAGCACCGCAGCCTCACAGCTCCAGCAACCCGGGTTCAAATCTGGGTACTGCCTGTGTGGAGTTTGCAAGTTCTCCCTGTGTCTGCGTGGGTTTCCTCCCACATGCCAAAGACTTGCAGGGTGATAGGTTAATTGGCCATTATAAATTGCCCCTAGTATAGGTATGTGGCAGGGAAATATAGGAACAGGTGGGGATGTGGTAGGAATATGGAATTAGGGTAGGATTATTATAAGTGGGTGGTTGATGGTCGGCACAGACTCGAAGGGCCTGTTTCAGTGCTGTATCTCTAAAAAAAACCGGCTTCATTTAGTTCATGGTTGGTCCACATCTCAACTCCATTTCCCTAACTTTTCTCCAAACACCTTGATAGACCCACAGAAGAGATGATTGATAGAGGCATTAAAAATATGAGGGTATGGAGAGAATAGATAGAGGTAAACTGTTACCATTGATGTAAGGTTCGAGAACAAAAGGACACTTAAAGAGATTGGTAGAAGAACTGAAGGCAATAAGATTGGTGAATGGTTAAAATCTGATCTTTTTATTCTTTCCATGGAATATGGCCATCTCCAGCATGTCAGCATCTGTTACCAGACTCTAATTTTCATTGAGAAGGTGTCAGTGAGCTGCCTTCTTGCACTGTTGCAGTCAACTGGTGCGGATACACCAACTTTGCTGTTGGGGAAGGAGTTCAATGATTCTGATCCAGCGACAGAGAAGGAACTATGATATATTTCAAAGTCAGGATAGTGTGTGGCTTGAGGAGTGGGGGGACTTGCAGATGGTGGTGCTCCCATGCATCTGATGCCCATGTCCTTCTAATTGATCGCAGTTTTGGAAGGTGCTATCGAAGGAGGTATGGTGAGTTACTGTAATGCATCTTGCAGATGGTACACAATGCTGTCATTTTGCGTTTGTTGTGGAAGGAGTGAATGTTTAAGGTGGTGGGTGGCATACTGATGAAGCAGCCTGCTTTGTCCTGGAAGGTGTCGAGCTTCATGAGTTTTGTTGGGGCCACACTCATCCAGGCAAGTGAAGAGCCTTCCATGACACTCCTAACATGTGCATTGCAGACGGTGGATAGGTTATGGGGAGTCATGAGGTGGGTTATTCGTCGCAGCAATCTCAGCCTCTAACTTGCTTATTTTTATGTGGCTTCTCCAGTTCAGTTTCTGGCCAATGGTAACCTCCAGGATGTAGATCGTAGAGGATTCAGTGATGGTAATGCTGCTAAATGTCAAGCGAGGATGGTTCGATTCTCTCTTGTTGGAAACCGTTATTGCCTGGCACTTGTTGCATTTATCAGCCCAAGGCAGAATCTTGTACAGGTCGTGCTGGATATGGCCAATTACTGCTTCAGTAACTGAGGAATCATAAATGGTACTAAACATTATGCATTCAGTTCGAAACATCATCACATCTGACCTTATGATGGAGGGATAATCATTGATGAAACAGCTGAAGATGCTTGGGCCTAGGACACTACCCGGAGGACCTGCTGCAGTGATGTCTGGGGCTGAGATGATTGACCTGCAACAACCACAACCATCTTCCTTTGTGCTAAGTATCACTCCAATCAGTGGAGAATTCCGGCGCTCCCCCACCCCCCACCCTCCGATCCCATTTACTTTGAAGATATGTCATCTTTGGAATACATGTAAATATAGAACATGTGCAGATATACGATTTCAAGTAGTCCATCACTTTAATCCTTTGATGCCATTCACAGTCGCTGAAATGAGATTTTAGTTTATCTGAATTAACTATGCACCTCAGTCTGATGCAGTAAAATTCCTCAACCTAAATAAATGCAACAAATATAAAATCGAAATGATTTTGGCGTCAAAGTGCTAGGTTCTGATAGAAATAGTGGATTAAAAGGTCAATATATTGGATTGACATCTGTATGAATGGCAGAATAATTTTAATTTCTAAAACTCTGTGCCAATCCATAATTTGTAAAATCGTGCATGTCCCTGACAGTGAAGAAAATTATGCTGAAAATGTGGATTTTCAATCGATTCTTCGAAAAAAAATGTTCAACAAATCTCTTTACTCCACAGGACATGGCTGTCATCACGATAAATGCATTAGTTCTAAGAATTTAGTCTCGCTAATTTATATATTTGATACTGCATAAGCAGTAATGTCAGGCAGGCTGATTTAAAACGGTATTTAGAATCACCAAACGAACACCTGTCTGTAAGCCTTTCCCCTGATGAGTGATTTCTATTCATGTGCTACGAAATATTAGCTGTGGTATTTTTCTGTTGTTGATATTAGAAGCTGAGGACCAAATGGAATTTTGTGACATATTTCTATCACTTCCTAAAAAAAAATACATAATATGTCAGACGTCAAACTTTGCCCTGGTGCAGAAATAAAAGAGTCACTTTGAAAGCTGTTACAGATCATTTTAGCTTCTGCCTGGAAATTCTCAAGCTTCCCGTTTGTCATACAGGAGTGAATCGTTTTAACACCTGTATTAAATAAAAGACAGCGGGCAAAGATCATTCCTAATATGTCCCTAATTATCACCAATATGAATTATTGATCCCAAATCTTCTTGCAGATAACATCAGATATGAGTGGCCAGATCGCACCATCCTGTGAGGACTCTATGGTCATTCAATTGACAGACAAGGCTGAAATTCAATAAAATTAGATAATTTATTAGAATTGACCCTTGCCATCGAAAATGAAAAAAATATATAAATACATGAGTAAGGAGGACCTGTTAATGTTTAACTTTGGTATTAAAAATAGGTACCTATCAAGAACGTTTAGCATAATTGAATAATAAGTGGAAAAGAAGTGAGTATGGATATCAACATCATCTGGTTCCTGAAGATTTATGCCAGTCGATAATCTCTGAACCTCTGATTGTTCCTGTTGCTTTGCATAATTGCCCTGTTAGTGTGCTTTGTCAATTGTGTCTCTGCTGGCAATATTAACACAAATCTCTGTTTCACAGGATATGTCTATTGCGGAGACTGTTAGACTGCCTATCATTAAGGTTATGATAACTGTTTCAATTAATTCAATTAATTTTCATCAGCATTTGCAATGGTAGCAGCACAGGTTGGTGAACACATTAAAATACAGTATCCTTCGCCCAATAGTAAAACACAATACCGCATAAAAACAAGGACATTATGATAACCATTTATAAATAATTGTTTCGAACTTATCTGGAGTGATGTGCCCCATTTTGGGCACAATCAGTTTTCAAGGATGTCAAGACCTTGGAGTGAATGTCCAGCAGAATTACAACAGGGGTGAGAGACATTAGGTTATGGAGAGACAATAGAGAACCTGGGATTGTTCTGCTTGAAGCAGAGGGGATTCAGCAGAATGCATTGCCTTAAAGTCACATGACCACACCCAGTCATAAATGGTGGTGGACAGTTAAACAATTGACAGGTGGAGGAGGTTCCACAAATATCCCCATCCTCTACGAGGGGGGAGCCCAGCACACCAGTAAAAAAGATAAGGCTGAAGAATTTGCATCCATCTTCAGCCAGAAGTGCCAAGTGAATGATCCATCTCGGCCACCTGCTGAAAGCACCAGCATCACAGATGTCAGTCTTCAGAAAATCCGATTCATTCCACGTGATATCAAGAATGGCTGAAGGCACTGCATACTGCAAAGTCTAAAGATGCTGACAACATTCCAGCAATAGTACTGAAAACCTGTGCTCCGAATCTTGCCACACCCCTCACCTCGGTTCCAGTACATTTACAAGACTGGTATCTACCCGGCAATGTGAACATTTGCCAAGGTATGTCCTCTACATAAAAAGGAGGACAAATCTAACCCAGGCAATTACTGCCCCATCAGTCTACTCTCGATCGTCAGTAAAGTGATGGAAGATGCCATCAACAGTGTTATCATGAGGCATTTGCTTAGCTATAACCTACACAGTGATGCTCAGTTTGGGTTCCGCCAGGGTCACTCAGCTCCTGAGCGTAATACAGCCTTTGTCCAACCATGGTTAAAAGAGCTGAACGAAGAAGGTGAGGAGAGAGTGACTGCCTTTGGAATCAAGGCAGTCTTTATATGAGTATGGCATCAAGAAGCCCCAGCAAAACTAGCGTCAATGGAAATCTGAGGGAAATATAACTCTCCGCTAATTAGAGTCATACCCAGCACAAAGGAAGATGGTTGTGGTTGTTGGAGATCAACTATCTCAGTCGCAGGACATCACTGCAAGTGTTCCTCAGGGTAGTGTCCTAGGCCCCACCATCTTCAGCTGCTTCATCAATGACCTTCCCTCCATCATGACATCAGAGGTGGGGATGTTCGCTGATGATTACATAATTTTCAGCACGATTCACAACTTCTCAGATACTGCCACAGTCCATGTTCCTGTGCAACAAGACCTGGACAACATCCAGGCTTGGGCTGATAAGGGACAATAACATTTGCACCACACAAGTGCCAAGCAATTGCCATCTCAAACAAGAGTGTCACTAAACCATCTCCACTTGACGTTCAATGACATTACAGTCGCTGAATCCCCCACTATCAACATCCTGGGGGTCACCATTGACCAGAAACTGAACTAGAGCAGCCACATAAATGCCGTGGCTATAAGAGCAGGTTAGGGGCTGGAAATTCTACAGCGAGTAACTCACCTCCTGCCTCCCTAATGCCCGCCCACCATCTCCAAGGCACAAGTTATGAGTATGATGGAACAATCTCCACTTTCCTGGATAAGTACGCCTCGAAAAACGCTCAGGAAACACGACTCCATCCAGGACAAAGTAGCCCGCTTGACTGGGAAACCATCTACCACTTACAACATTCACTCCCTTCACCACTGACTCGGTGGCAACAGTGTGTACCTTATACAGGATGACTACAGCAGAAAACCAAGGTTCCTTTGACAGCACCTTCCACATCCTCGACCTGTACCACTAGTAGCACAAGAGCAAGCAGTTGCATGGTGGCACCTGCAAGCTCCCCTCCAAGCCACATATCATTGTAACTTGGAACCTTAACGCTGATCCTTCACTGTCGCTGTGTGAAAATTCTGGAACTCCCTTCCGAACAGCTCTGTGGGTGTACCTACCACACATGGACTGCAGTGGTTCAGAAAGGCTGCTCACTAGCACCTCTTCAAAGGCAGTTAGGGATAGGCAATAAATTCTGGCTTAGCCAGCGACAGCCAAATCACACGAACGAATGAAAACAATACGTGGGGCTGTGAGACTAAGCTCTAATAGCGTTTCAAATAGATAGCGCAGGCAGGCCAATCGAATAACATACTGCTCTGCTGTAGGTTTCTGTGATGCTCTGTTATATCTGTGCTGAAAATTGAAAACAGTTTTGACAGGGTAAGTGAGGAGAAATTGTTTTACACTGGCAGGAGGATAGGTAAAGTCAGGGCATGAGATTTAATTGATTAGCAAAAGAACCAGAAATGAGAATAGAATTTTTTTAATACAGCCAGTTGTTGTGATTTTGAATGCATTTCCATAAAGGATGGTGGAATTCAATTCAATCGTAATTCGAAAATCAGAATTGGATATGTCATTGGAAATGGAAAAAATACCAGATCTGTGGTGAAAAAGCAGTTGTGTGGAATAAAAGGTGTTACAACCAAGATGCGAGAAGTACATTGCTTTTTCTAGTCCCATGTCTCCAGAGGTCACAACACATATTTAAATTTTGCATTTAAATCATATGCACAATTTTTCCAAGAATAAAACGCACCAACCAGGTTTCTTAAATAAATAACAAAATTATTAGTTTAGTATAAACCAAGTCTTAACCAATAATGAAGTAAAACATCCACATAAATTGAAATATTAAAGCCCTTTATTTATCCTAGACCTCACACTCACACACACACATGCATACAGCTTAACCAGGAAAAAAATGAAACGAATGTTTGTTTACAGGTGTTACAGAGAAACATAAGGAATAAAACAAAACAGGCAGAAAAAAAGGTTTGGAAAGAGGTCGTTTGATGTGTTGTGGTATCCCAAATGCATGTAGACGGCTGTCAATGGGATTTTCCTAGAAGAATTATTTCCAGGCCATGTTAAATATTAGTTTGGGTAGGCTTTCCAATAAATACAGCTACAGAGGCTCCAAATAAGTCCTGCAGCAGGAATGAAACAACAAAGATTTCAGTTCCCACACAAAGGTTCCCCCAAAGATGCAGGCTACGTTCACATAGGGGAGGACATCTAGCACTCTGTGGAAATAGAGGAGCTATTTGAGAGAGAGAGTGATGAGCTGTCTTTGGCAAGCAAGAATCAACTGGCTTTTTTAACAGTTCAAATTGAGATCCAAACTTTCCAGAAGTCAAGTCTCCTGATGTCTATAAATCTTGGCCTGTCACTCTTTGTCAACATCTACCCAAGTCAAAAACAATCCCTGCTGGGTTATTTGAAAACAGATGCCTTCCAGTAACTGTTCAAAGTTCAATCTCAGTCCAAACCTCTTGATGACCTCCTTTAAAAAAGAAAATATCACCGGTAGTTGCAACATGTGTCGAATCCTTTTCAGTTTAAAATACAAATTCTCAATATTTAACAACAAAATTGGAAACACTCATAACACCTCTACCCTTGCAGAAAAGAAACGCCATTTTTAAATGCGTTTCATTGTATGTATAAAAAAAGCTGAACGTTTTCTAAAGCACATTTTTCACCCTTATCCGTGTTCGCTCTACCTTTAGTATTACAATTTTGTTTTGTACCATCTTTGACTCATGTAACTCAAACAAAGATAAATTTGCGATAAAGCATCTTCAGTAACATTATATTTGCCCGCAATGTGGATCATCTTTAAGTGACAGTTTGTAAAAATGAACTCCAAAAGAATACTATGACATTCTGGGTTTTAAATTTATCCACAAACGTTAGGGTTTTATGATCAGTGTATACCAGTGCCTCGCTATAGTCGTGGAGGACATGGACCTCAAAATGCTTATGAGCTAATAATAGACCTAAGGTTTCTTTTTCCACTGTGGATTATCTTTTTTGGTGTCGATTTCGATTTTTTGCTTTCAATTGTATCCCACAGGCCCCGTTATGCTGGATTCATCATCTTGTAACAGGACTGCACCGATCCTCAGGTTACTTGCATCAATTGCCACCTTGAAGGTCTTAGTGAAATTTGGAGCAGCCTTCGCAAAAGTTGCTTGGCACTCCCATGTTTACATTATCTTGTTTTTTTTTCTGTAGCAAATTTGTTAGTGGACTAACGACAGTGCTGAAATTTGTTGCAACCTTTCTGTAAAAACCACACATCCACCAACATCTGATGAAATCTCGCTTAGGTTTAGAGGTTAGGAACTCCACCAACGCTTGTACTTTTGCTGTTAATGGCAACAGTTGACGTTGTCCTACTATATGCCCGAGATAGGTCACTCTCGCTTCTGCAAATTCACTTTTGGAAAGGTTTATTACTAAATCAGCTGATTATAATTTTTTAAAACGAGCTTCTAGTTCTTTCAAGTGGTCCATCCAAGTGCATTGTATACCAGTGCATCATCAAGGTAAATTACAAAATTAAGAACACTGGCTGCCAATTGATTTATTAGTCTCTGAAAGGTTGATGGGGTATTTTGTAGCCCACATGGCATCACGCAGCACTGGAAAAAGAGAACAGTGTGACAAATGCCAATTTTTCTTTAGCTCGGGTGTGAAAGAAACTTTCCAGTATTCCTTAAACAAATCTATTTTTTGTAAGAAACATGGCACTGTCCACTCTGTTAATTCAAACCTCCAAGCGAGGGATTGGTTAGGAGTTTGCCTTTGTAGTTGCATTAACTTTTCTTTAGTCCATGCAAAGTCTAGTTGAAGCGTTAGGTTTAGGTATTAGTACTATTAGTGAACTCCAGCTGCTTTGACTGAGTTCTATTATGTGGGTTTCCAGTATGTATTGGATTTCTGCATTTACCTGGGCCTGTTTCTATGTACTTAAGTGATAAGGATGCTGTTTTATAGGAATAGATTCCCCGACATCTGCATCATATGCAGCTAAGGTTGCACATCCTGGCTTACTTCTACCGACTTTTTAAAATGCAGTGGGGAGCCTTGTTATGTTTTCTCATTGTTTTGCATCTAAATATGAAAGCATAGCATCTAATCTCCCTAGCAATTCAGTATTAGCTGACTGGATGGTAGGAAATTCAATTTGAGATTTATCCAAGTCTCCTTCTGCCTCATCCTCACTATCCTTTTCATCCTTCACTGTCCCTAATACCCGACATACCTGTGTTTGCTAATCCTCCTCCAAGCGATGATATTGTTTTAGCATATTCATATGACACATTCTGTTCTTTTTCCAGTGATCAGGGTGTTAATTAAATAATTTACCTTACCCATTCTCATATCCACGTTATATGAACCATTGAACCATGCTTTTACTGGTTCACTCGGGACAGGTAGTAATACTAACATAAATGAAAAGAAAGAAATGCCGAAAATGCACAGCAGGTCTGGCAGCATCTGTGGAGAGAGAAGCAGAGTTAACGTTTTTGGTCAGTGACTCTTCATCAGAACTGGCAAAGGCTAGAAATGCAATAGGTTTTAAGCAAATAAAGTGGGGGTTGGACATGGGGCAACCAAAGAGAAGGTGTTGATAGGACAAGGTCACAGAAAATAACTGTCCAGAAGGTCATGGAGCAAAGACAGAGTGTGTATTAATGGTGTGGTGAAAGACAAATTGTTAGTACAGAGAGGGTGTTAATTGACAGAGAAATAGAACAGCCTGGCCCAAAGCAGAAACAAGAAAAATAGCAATGTGTAGGCACATGGTAAAAAGATGAATGATGAAACAAAATGAAATAAAACAACACAACCAAATGAAAAATAAAGAAGGAAAGAAAGAATAAAAGAAGGAGGTAAAAACGTGCTGTCTGTGCTTGAGGGACTATGAGGTTGGAAACTGTGGACGGAAGAGGAGATGAGGTCAGTGACATTCCTGTGGATAGTAGCTTGATGTTCGGTGATAGGGTCATGGTCCAGGAAAAGTAGGAAGAAATGTCTCAGAGTTGGTGCTGAGCCTCTGCAAGGTAGAGGTCGATACGCAAGAGAAGAAAAGTATCACCCTTGTCTGCAGGTTTGATGACAATGTCGCGGTTAGTCATGAGAGAATGGAATGCAGCAAGTTCAGAGGGGGACAGGTTAGAGTGAGTGAGGGGGGGCAGAGAAATTGAGATTGCTGATGTCTTGCTGAGAGGTTTCAATGAAAAGATTAAGAGCGGGTAAGACTCTAGAGGGAGGGTCCTTTTTGAGGGAGAATGCTGGAGGCGGGTGAATGGGTCTGCTGATCGGGGGAGGACTCCTGGTCAAAGAAGTGAGCCCGGAGGCAAAGGCGATGGAAAAAGAGCTCAACATTATGCCGAGCGCGAAATTCATTGAGTTGGGAGTGTAAAGACATAAAACTGCGTCCTTTGCTAAGTACAGAATGTTCAGCGTCAGAGAAGGGAAGGGAAAAGTGTATAGGGCAATGGGTCAGATCCGAAAGGGTAGGATCAGAGGGGAGTGAAGGGGAAGAAGGATCTAGAGGGGCATTAGTCCCCATCAGCTGCTGGAGCTTGCGTTCCTTAACATCTGAAAGGAAGGAAAAACGTTTTTTGTTAATGCGTCAGATAAGATGAAGAATGAAATGAAACTGCGGAGTGGAACAGCTTTGAGATAAGGAAATTTGGTGCTTCTGGAAGGAGAGGTCCAGTGTGTACATGTGGTGGTGCAAGGTATAAAACTGTGGATGTCAGGAAGCAGTGAGAACAGCAGTACGAGGAACGCTGTTTTTCTCGGAGATACCGATAATCCAGGGTGGATTCAAAGCATGAATGGTGAAATTTCAGTTGGAATACATGAGGAATATGTCGGAGCCAGAGACAGTCACTGAGGAAGGAATACAAACAAGAAACGCTGGAAATACTCAGCAGGTCTGCCAGTAACTGTGGAGAGAGAAGCAGAGTTAATGTTTTGGGTCAGTGACCCTTCTTCGGAACTGGCAAATATAAGAAATGTAAAAGGTTATAAGCATGGAAAGCGGGGGTGGGACAAGAGATAACAAAGGAAAAGGTGTAGATAGGACAAGGCCACAGAATAGCTGACCAGAAGGTCATGGAGCAAAGGCAAACAATATGTTAATGGTGTGTTGAAAGACAAAGTATTAGTACAGATAGGGTGTTAACGGACTGAAACTGAACAACGGCAAGTACAAACATGAAAAAAACAATGGGTGAGCAAACTGAACAAACTGAGATGAAATAAAATAAACACACAAAAAAATGTACACATTTTTAAAAAGAAAAAAAAAACTAAAAGTTAAATTAAAATGGGAGGCTGTCATGCTCTGAAATTAATTAACTCAATGTTCAGTCCAGCAGGCTGTAGTGTGCCTAATCGGCAAATGAGAGCTGTTCCTCGAGCTTGCGTTGATGTTCACTGGAAGACTGCAGCAAGCCCAAGATAGAAATGTGAGCATGAGAGCAGGGGGGAGTGTTAAAATAGCAAGCAACCAGAGCTCAGGGTCCTGCTTGCAGACCTAGCAGAGGTGTTCCGCAAAGCAGTCACCCAGTCTGCGTTTGGTCTCCCAAATGTAGAGGAGACCACATTGTGAGCAGCGAATACAGTATACTACATTGAAAAAAGTACAAGTAAATCGCTGCTTCACCTGAAAGGAGTGTTTGGGGCCTTGGATAGCGAGGAGACAGGAGGTAAATGGGCAGGTATTACACCTCCTGCGACTGCAAGGGAAGGTGCTATGGGAAGGGGACGAGATGGTGGGCGCAATGGAGGAGTGGACCAGGGTGTTGTGGAGGGAACAGTCCCTTCGGAATGCTGACAGGGGAAGGGAGGGGAAGATGCATCACGCTGGCATCACGCTGGAGGTGGCAGAAATGGCGGAGGATGATCCTTTCGTTATGGAGGCTGATGTGTTGGAAAATGAGAGCAAGGGGGACCCTATCATGGTTCTGGGAGGGAGGAGAAGGGGTGAGACTAGAGGTGTGGGAAATGGGCTGGACACGGTTGTGGACCCTGTCAACAACAGTGGGGAGGAATCCTCGGTTGAGGATAAAGGAAGACATATCAGAAGCGCTGTCATGAAAGGTAGCATCATCAGGGCAGATGCGTCGGAGATGGAGAAACTGGGAGAGTGGAATGGAGTCCTCACAGGAGGCAGGGTGTGAAGAAGTATTGTCGAGGTAGCTGTGGGAGACGGTGGGATTATACTGGATATTAGTAGACAGCCTATCCCCAGAGATGGAGACAGAGAAGTCGAGGAAGGAAATGCGGCTGTGAAAACGAGTTTTGGCAGATACTTTATCAAATACCAGGAGTGAAATACAAAACAATGTAAAAGAGACAAACGAAAATTCTGTCAGAGAGAAGAGCTGAACTTCTTCAAGGTAGGCATTACAGGAAGAGAGGTGGCAGTGAAATAAACATTAAAATAAAAGCAAAATACTGCAGATGCTGAAAATCTGAAATAATAAAAGAAAAACAACAAAAAATGCTGGAAATACTCAGCAGGTCTGGCAGCATCTGTGGAGAGAGAAACAGAGTTAACATTTCATCAAAGTAACCCATCATCAGAACAGACAAAGGCTAGAGATGTAATTGGTTTTAAGTAAATAAAACGGGGGTGGTGCAAGAGATAACCAAAGAGAAGTTGCCGATAGAAAAAAGTCACAGAGAGTAACTGAACAGAAGTACATGGAGCAAACGGCATGTTAATGGTGTGGTGAAAGACAAAGCGTTATTGCAGAGAGGGTGTTAATTGACAGAAAAATAGAACAGCATGGCCCAAAGCACAAACATGATTTAAAAAAAGCAGTGGCCAGGCACATGGTAAAAAACGAATGATTCCACAAAGTAAAATAAAATAAACATTCCCCTTGTCCTCACTTTCCATGCCGCCATTCTCCACTTCCAAAGGATCATCCTCCGTAAATTCGATCATGTCCAGCATGACGCCAATACCAAACGCATCTTTCCTTCACCTGTCAGCATTCCGAAAGGATCGTTCCCTTCACGACACCCTGGTCCACTCTTCCATTACACCCAACACCTCGCACCCTTCGCCTGCATTCGCAGGGGGTGTAATAGCTGCCCATTTACCTCCTCTCTCCTCGCTATCCAAGACCCCAAACAGTCCTTTCAGGTGAAGCAGCGATTTACTTGTACTTCAGTCGGAAAGCATGACCCTGAGATTCCTGTTTCTGGACATTTCAAAACATACCCCTGCTCTCATGTCCACATATCTGTCTTGGGATTGCTGCAGAATTCCAGTGAACATCAATTCAAGCTCGAGGGATGGTAGCTCATTTACCAATTAGGCACGCTACAGCCTGCCAGACTGAACATTGCATTCAATAATTTCAGAGCATGAGGGGCCCGCCTTTTTATTTCTGGTCAGTTTCTTTCTCTTTTTCATTTGTTTATTTTATTTTATTTTGTTTCATCATTCATTTTTTTTACCATGTGCCTACCCACTGCTTTTTTTTGTTGTTTGTGCTTTGGGGCAGGCAGCTCCATTTCACTGTCAAATAACACCCTCTCTGTACTAACACCTTGTATTTCATAGAAACTTAGAAATATAGAAAATAGGAATAGGAGTAGGCCATTCGGCCCTTCGAGCCTGCTCTGCCATTCATTATGATCATGGCTGATCATCCAACTCAGTAACCCGCTTTCGCCCCATGCCCTTTGATCCCTTTAGACCCAAGAGATAAATCTAACTCCTTCTTGAAAGCATACAATGTATTGGCCTCAACTGCTTTCTGTAATAGCGAATTCCACAGGCTCGCCTCTCTCTGGGTGAAGAAAGTTATCCTCATCACAGTCCTGAAAGGTTTACCCCGCATCCTTACACTCTGACCCCTGGTTCTGGCATCCCATACCATCGGGAACATCCTTCCTGCATCTACCCTGTCAAGTCCTCTTAAAATGTTATAGGTTTCTATGAGAGCCCACCTCACTCTTCTGAACTCCAGTGAATAAAGCACTAACTGACTGAATCTGTCCTCATACATCAATCCCGCCATCCCAGGAATCAGTCTGGTAAACCTTCGCTGCACTCCCTCTATAGCAAGAACATCCTTCCTCAGATAAGGAGACCAAATCTGCACACAATATTCCATGCGTGGCCTCACCAAGGCCCTGTATAATTGCAACAAGACATCCCTGCTCCTGTACGCAAATCCTCTCGCCTATGAAGGCCAACATACCATTTGCCCTTTTTTCCGCCTGTTGCACCTGCATGCTTACCTTCAGCGACTGGTGTGTGAGAACACTCAGGTCTCGCTGCATATTTCCCTCTCTCACTTTATATCCGTTCAGATAATAATCTGTCTTCCTGTTTTTGTTACCAAAGTGGATAACCTCACATTTATCAACATTATACTCCATTTGCCATGCATTTTCCCATTCACTCAACTTGTCCAAATCACCATGAAGCCTCTCTGCATCCTCCTCACAACTCACCCTCCCACCCAGTTTTGTGGCATCTGAACATTTGCAGATATTGCATTTGGTTCCTTCATCTAAATCATTAATATATATTGTGAATAGCTGGGGTCCTAGTACCGATCCCTGTGGTACCCTGTGTGCAGTCACTGCCTGCCATTCGGAAAAAGACCCATTTATCCCGACTCTTTGTTTCCTGTCTGCCAACCAATTTTCTATCCATCGCAACACACTACCACCAACACAAAGCGCTTTAATTTTACATGCTAATCTCTTATGCGGGCCTTTGTCGAAAGCCTTCTGAAAGTCCAAATAACCACATCCACGGGCTCCCCTCATCAACTCTACTAGTTACATCCTCGAAGAATTCTAGTAGATCTGTCAAGCATGAATTCCCTGTCGTAAATCCGTGCTGACTTCGGCCGATTGTACCACAGTTGTCCAAGTGCTCAGCTGTAAAATCTTTGATAATGGACTGTAGAAATTTCCGCACTACCGACGTCAGGCTGACTGGTCGATAATTCCCTGCTTTCGTTATGCCTGCTGTCTGGGTGGCGCTGTGGTGCGCACCACAGCTTCACAACTCCAGCAAGCTGGGTTTGGTTCTGGATGCTGCCTCTGTGGAGTTTGTACGTTTTCCCTATGTCTGCGTGGGTTTCTGCTGGGTCTTCCAGTTTTTTTCCCACAGCCAAAGACTTGCAAATTACTTTTCCTTTCGACAATAATTCCCTATAACTCTCAGGAATATTATTAACAACCCATACACTCACATGGGCTTTTGCATTTGGCCTTACAGCTGCAGTCAAAGCTACAGCCTGATCTGCTGTACTTTCAGTCAGAACCCTTTTCTCCACAGTGGTTTTGTGTACTCAATAAGTCCCAAGGAGTTTACATTGCAACTTTCAGCATTCTGTATGAAGATGTCACACCTTGCGACAATGATAACACTTAGGTTTCCGCACCTCACTTCCACCCTCAGCATCTTCCTTTCTGGCCGTGGGAGGAAATCATGGGGCGTTCCCAGCTGTCCATTATTGCCTCCGGCTACTTGCCTTCCTTTCACTCTCCCACCTTCTATCCTTTACGTGTTTGTGGGGATGACAGACAAAGCGCTTGGGCTTATACACAGGCTCATAATCATCAACAATTTAGGATGCCGATGGAACCTTTTTTTCCATACATGGGCACCTTTTAATGGGGGGAGTGATTCTAAAAATTCTTCCAGGAGAATGGGTTCCTTCATGTTCTCACATGAGGCTCTCATCTTTACTGCCAGTATCCAATGATCAAAATCAATTTGCTTTGCACTCTTAAATTCTACATAAGTCTGCCCAGACAATATCTGGAGATTTCAAAATATGTATCAGTGCGTTTCAGTGATTAACTCATATGCAACGAGAATAGCCTTTTTTGCCAGCTCAAGAATTGCAGAAGCCTCCTCAGAAAGCATGGTATCAGCTTCATGAGCACTGCCCATCTAACTGCTTTGCATAAACAGCGCCCAGTTTTCTTTTGCCCATTTCTTTTGTTTGGCTTTCTTTTTAAAATAAATAAAAAATGCCTATACGTCCCTTTCCCCAAATTTCGGGAGAGCTTGTATAAATTTAAACGGCTTTCCAGTATGTCCTAGGTGGAATTCAAATTCTTCCTCACCAGAATCTTCACTGGAGGCAGGATCAGCCTGTTCTTTTAGTTCCAGCTTTTTAACTTCGAGCTCCCTTCCTTCTCTTTCTTGTTCTTTCTTTTCCCCTGTCCTCTTTTTTAAATTCAATTGTTTTCCTTGTTAGTTCTTTTTCAAACTCAAGTTTGTTCAATTCTTTGTCTTTTTGTTTTTCCTATCGAAGCTTACATTTTTAATTTCTATTGCTTTTTCATTTTCCTTGTGAAGCTTAAGTATACCTATTTCCTCTTTCTGCTCAAGTTTTTGATTTGTAACTGAATTTTAGCTAATTTTCGTTTTGCCAAAAGTGGCACAGTGATTAGCACTGCTGCCTCTCAGCTGCAGTGACCCGGCTTTGGTTCTGGGTACAGTATGTGCGGAGTTTTCATGTCCTCCCTGTGACCGCATGTGTTTCCAACAGTTGCTCCAGTTTCCTCCCACAACCAAAGACTTGCAGGTTGATAGGTAAATTGGCCATTGTAAATTGCCCTTAGTGTGGTGGTAGGTGGTAGGAGAATTGAGGGAAGGTTGGGCTGTGGTTGGGAATATGGGATTAATGTCGGATTCGTATAAATGGGTGGTTGACGGTCGGCATAGACTCGGTAGGCCGAAGGGCCTGTTTCAGTGCTGTAACTCTCTGCAATTCCAATTCAACTGCACTACCCCCAGCTGGCTTTCTTTTTCTCCAATTCCAAATGCTGTGCTAATGCTTCAATTATGTTTGCTTTCTTAGCTCCTTGTTTTAAATCTATCCCCAATTTTGCTGCCAATGCTATGAGCTTAACCTGAGTTAAGTACCTCAAATCATTCAGGGATACATCCTCCTTCACCATGAATTGTTGCAGCAGTTGTTAACGAAATTCAGGTGGTGTAGACATTGTTCTAGTACACAAGAAACCTGGTTCTTTAAAATTTCGTATTTCAAATCTTATAACCCTACTTAAAATTGAACGTCATTTGCCTTGGGATTATCCTAGATGACCCCCCAATTAAATGCTACGGCCAAGGCGATGGATGAGCACTGTTTATTCTAGTCTCCCATCTCCACGTGTCACAACACATATTTAAATTTTCCCACTCACTGTTGGTGTCAATCATATACTTTATTTTTCCCAGATAAAAAAACACCAACCAGATTTCTTTTATAATCAGCAGAATTATTAGTTTATTCTAAACTAAGTCTTAAATAAGAATGAAGCAAAACATACACACAAATTGAAATATAGAACATAGAACATAGAACAGTACAGCACAGTACAGACCCTTCAGCCCACGATGTTGTGCCAGACCTTTAACCTACTCGAAGATCAAATTAACTACCTACCCTTCATTCCACTATCATCCATGCACCTAATCCAAGAGTCGTTTAAATGTCTCTAATGTATCTGCTTCCACTGCCACCGCTGGCAGCGCATTCCACGCACTCACCACTCTCTGTGCAAAGAACCTACCTCTGACATCTCCCCGAAAACTTCCTCCAATCACCTTAAAATTATGCCCCCTGGTGATAGCCCTTTCCACCCTGGGAAAAAGTCTCTGGCTATCCACTCGATCCATGCCTCTCATCATCTTGTACCCCTCTATCAAGTCACCTCTCATCCTTCTTTGCTCCAATGAGAAAATCCCTAGCTCCCTCAATATTTCTTCATAAGGCATGCCCTCAAGTCCAAGCAGCATCCTGGTAAATCTCCTCTGCACCCTCTCTGAAGCTTCCACATCCTTCCTATTCCAGGTGTGGTCGAACCAGGGCTTTATACAGCTGCAGCATAACCTCGTGGCTCTTAAACTCAATCCCCCTTTTAATGAAAGCCAACACACCATTCGCCTTGTTAACAACTCTATCAACTTGGGTGACAACTTTGAGCGATCTGTGGACATGGACCCCAAGATCCCTCTGTTCCTCCACACTACCAAGAATCCTGTCTTTAAGCCCGTATTCTGCATTCAAATTCGACCTTCCAAAATGAATCACTTCACACTTTTCCAGGTTGAACTCCATCTGCCACTTCTCAGCACAGCTCTGCATCCTGTCAATGTCCCGTTGCAACCTACAACAGCCTTCCACACTATCCACAACTCCAGCAACCTTCGTGTCGTCGGCAAACTTGCAAACCGAGCCTTCCACTTCCTCATCCAAGCCATTTATAAAAATCACAAAGAGCAGAGGTGCCAGAACAGATCCTTGTGGAACACCACTGGTCACCGAGCTCCATGCTGAATACTTTCCATCTACTACCACTCTCTGACTTCTATGGGCCAGCCAATTGTGTATCCAGACAGCCAACTTTCCCTGAATCACATGCATCCTTACTTACTGAATGAGCCTACCATGGGGAACCTTATCAAACGCCTTGCTAAAATCCATATACACCACATCCACTGCTCTTCCTTCATCAATGTGTTTTGTCACATCTTCAAAGAATTCAATAAGGCTTGTGAGGCATGGCCTGCCCCTCACAAAGCCATGCTGACTGTTTCTAATCAAGCCATGCTTTTCCAAATAATCATAAATCCTCTCTCTCAGAATCCTCTCCAATAATTTGCCCACTACCAACGTAAGACTGACTGGTCTAGAATTCCCAGGGTTATCCCTATTCCCTTTCTTGAACAAGGGAACAACATTTGTCACCCTCCAATCATGCGGAACTACTCCAGTGGGCAGTGAGGACACAAAGATCATCGCCAAAGGCGCAGCAATCTCTTCCCTCGCTTCCCGTAATATCCTTGGGTATATCCCGTCTGGCCCCGGGGACTTATCTGTCCTCTTAGCATTCAAAATTTCCAGCACATCCTCCCTCTTAACATAAACCTGTTCGAGCATATCAGCCTGTTCCACGCTGTCCTCACAAACGACCAGGTCCCTCTCACCAGTGAATACTGAAGCAATGTATTCATTTAGGACCTCCACTACCTCCTCCGACTCCAGGCACAAGTTCCTTCCACTATCCCTGATCGACCCTACCCTCACTCTGGCCATCCTCTTGTTCCTCACATAAGTGTAGAACGCCTTGGGATTTTCCTTAATCCGACCCGCCAAGACTTTTTCATGTCCCCTTCTAGCTCTCCTAAGTCCATTCTTCAGTTCCGTCCTTCCTACCTTGTAACCCTCTAGAGCCCTGTCTGATTCTTGCTTCCTCAACCTTAAGTAAGCTTCCTTCTTCCTCTTGACTAGCTGTTCCACATCTCTTGTCATCCAAGGTTCTTTCGCCCTACCATCCCTTCCTTGCCTCATCGGGACAAACCTATCCAGCAGTCGCAGCAAGTGCTCCCTAAACAACCTCCACATTTCTGTCGTGCATTTCCCTGAGAACATCTGTTCCCAGATTATGCTCCCCACTTCCTGTCTAACAGCATTGTAATTCCCCCTCCCCCAATTAAATATTTTCCCATCCCTTCAGCTCCTGTCCCTCTCCATGACTATAGTAAAGGTCAGAGAGTTGTGATCATGATCACCGAAATGCTCTCCCACCGAGAGATCTGCCACCTGGCCTGTTTCGTTGCCAAGCACCAAATCCAACATCGGTTCCCCTCTAGTCGGCCTATCTACATATTGAGTCAGGAAACCTTCCTGCACACACCTGACAAAAACTGTTCCATCCAAACTATTTGCACTAAGGAGGTTCCAATCAATATTAGGGAAGTTGAAGTCACCCATGACAACAACCCTGTTACTTCTGCACCTTTCGAAAATCTGCCTCCCAATCTGTTCCTCTGTGTCTCTGTTGCTATTGAGGGTGTCTATAGAAAACTCCCAACAAAGTGACTGCTCCTTTCCTGTTTCTGACTTCCAACCATAATGACTCAGTGGACAAGCCCTCCTCGATGAGCTCCCTTTCTGCAGCTGTGATACTATCCCTGATTAGCAATGCCACTCCCCCACCTCTTTTACCTCCCCCACTATTCCTTTTGAAACATCTAAACCCCGGAACATCCAACATCCGTTCCTGCCCCTGTGATATCCTCGTCTCCGTAATGGCCACAACATCGTATCTCCAAGTACTGATCCATGCTCTAAGTTCATCACCCTTATTTCTGACACTTCTTGTGTTAAAATAGACACACTTCAACCCATCATACTGGCTGCAACTTTGTCTTATCAATTGTCTAACCTTCCTCACAAACTCTCTGCACTCGGCATCTGCCTGTTCAACAGCTACCCCATCCACTGATCCGTAGCTCCGGTTCCCATCCCCCTGCCAAACTAGTTTAAACCCTCCCAAAGAGCTCTAGCAAACCTCCCGCCCAGGATCTTGGTGCCCCTCCAGTTCGGATGCAAACCGTCCTTCTTGTACAGGTCCCACCTTCCCCAGAAGGTTTCCCAATGATCCACATATCTGAATCCCTCCCTCCGACACCAGTTCTGTAGCCACGTGTTCAGCTGCACTCACTCCCTGTTTCTAGCCTCACTAGCACGTGGCACCGGAGCCGATTATTTGTCCTCGCCGTCATACACACGGAAGCACATTAGGCTGCATGTGTCTGTCGGCAAACGGTACTTCGCCACCGATGTAAAATTCGGTGGTGAACCCTCTCCCGCCTAGCCCGTGGTTATTTTACATTTTACGTGTCCCCGGGCTTTAATTGTGCCGAGATGGGACTTCAAACCGCTTGAGGGATGCGATTCCGCCTCAGTAAACTATTGGCCATTCTAAGGGTCAGCAACTCTTCGTGCCAGCAGGGCCACTGGGAGCGCTGGCCACTGCTGGCACTGCAGCCCAGCCAACCGAGGTGGATGCCATGGAGTCGGGACTGAAGGCATGTTGGGCTTGCCACACCAGGAGAGGGGTGGCGGCGTGGGGAATGATCGGTCGTGCCGGTGAGGCAAGGGTAGTATTTTGGAGAGGGAGGACGTCTTGGGTCCCGAGTGTGAGTTGGGAGGCTGGGAAGTTGTTCTATCTGAGACCCAGTGCCCGACTGCCATGGCACCCACCCGGGCACACAAAAAGGCCGGCACCTATCATTCGGCGAGCTTTCACGTCTCCAGCACGCCCACTTGCCATGGGTAAAATACCTGTGGAGGCGAGCTAGGGCCCTTATTTGGCTGTTAAGTGGCCACTTAATGGCCTTGTTTGGCTTCAGGTGGGCGGGCCGTTTCCCCCTCATCCCCTCCCCGCACAACCACTGTAAAGATGGCTGGAGGCAGGAACAGGGCGGGAAGGCCTCCCGAAGTTTTTCGCTCAATTTTATGCCGCCAGTTCACTGGGAGAAATGAATGGGATCTTTGATTCCAGCAGTTACAAATTAATAGAAGAAGTAAGGAAAAGGCTGAAGCGACGGTATGGGAAGATGTCCATTGATGTTCTTTGACGTTCAAAATGTGTATAGACGGCTGTCAATGTGATCTTTCGGGAACAGTTCTATCAAGGCAGTGCTGAAGAGCTGTTTGGGTAGGTTTCTCACGAGATAGAGCTATAAAGGCTACAAATAGATATTACACAGGAATGCAGAAGCAAAGGTTTCAGTTCCCACACATTTGATGCAACTGTTCCTTCAAAGACGCAGGTTTTCTTCAAATACAGGAGGAAATAGGAATGTAACAGTCCGAAAATAAGGATTTATTTTCGAGAGAGAGAGAGAGAGATGAACTACCTTGGCCTTGCAGGCAAGAAACAACTGGATTTTTTAACTTTTAACACTGAAACCCAACATTCCGAGAAGTCAAGCCCCCTAATGTCTATAAGTGTTGGCCTGTCACTCCATTTTCGACATCTCCCCAATTCACAAACAACCCCTGGTGGGGTATTTGAAAACAGATGCCTTCCAGTAACTGTTTCCACTTCACACTCGGTCCAAACCATCTGGTGGCCTCCTTTCAAAACAAAAATCGGAATTTCCAACATCAGTGGAATCCGTTTCAGCTTTAAAACACAAGTTCTCAAAAACGTAACCAAAAAATGAAGAACTCGTAACACCTACACCCTGGCAGAAATGGATCACAGAATCACAGAATTAAAGAACAATACAGCGCAGAAGAGGCCCTTCGGTCCATCGAGTCTGCACCGATGCATTAAAGACACCTGACCTGTCTACCTAATCCCATTTGCCAGCACCTGGCCCATAGCCTTGAATGTTATGACGGGCCAAGTGCTCATCCAGGTACTTTTTAGAGGATGTGAGGCAACCTGCCTCTACCACCCTCCCAGGCAGGGCATTCCAGACCGTGACCACCCTCTGGGTATAAAAGTTCTTCCTCAAATCCCCCTTAAACCTCCCACCCCTCACCTTAAACTTGTGACCCCTCGTAACTGACCCTTCAACTAAGGGGAACAGCTGCTCCCTATCCACACTGTCCATGCCCCTCATAATCTTGTACACCTCGATCAGGTCACCCTTCAGTCTTCTCTGCTCCAGCAAAAACAACCCAAGCCTATCCAACCTCTTTTCACCGCTTAAATGTTCCATCCCAGGCAACATCCTGGTGAATCGCCACTGCAACCCCTGCAATGCAATCACATCCTTCCTATAATGTGGCGACCAGAGCACATAGTACTCCAGCTGTGGCCTTACCAAAGTTCTGTACAACTCCAGCATTACCTCCCTGCTTTTGTATTCTGTGCCTCGATTGATAAAGGCAAGCATCCCATATGCCTTTTTTTAACCACCCTATTAACCTGCCCTTCTGCCTTCAGAGATCTCTGGACAAACATGCCAAGGTCCCTTTGTTCCTCGGAACTTCCCAGTGTCAGGCCATTCATTGAATACTTCCGTGTCACATTACTCCTTCCAAAGTGTATCTCCTCACACTTTTCAGGTTTAAATTCAATCTGCCATTTTTCTGCCCATTTGACCATCCCATCTATATCTTCCAGTAACCTAAGACCTCACTGTTAACCACACGGCCAATCTTTGTATCATCCACGAACTTATTGATCCTTCCCCCCACATAGTCATCTATGTCATTTATATAAATGACAAAAAATAGGGGGCCCAGTAAAGATCCCTGTGGTGCGGCACTGGACACTGGCTTCAAGTCACTAAAACAGCCGTCTGTCATCACTCTCTGTCTCCTACAGTTGGAAACACAATTTTTAAATGCAGTTCATTACAGTGTATAAAAAAAGAACAGAAGTTGGACCCTTTGAAAAAAATGTTTTCACGGTCATTCATAGAAACATAGAAAATAGGAACAGGAGTCGGCCTTTCGGCCCTTCGAGCCTGCTCTGCCATTCATTATGAGCATGGCTAATCATCCAACTCAGTAACCTGTTCCTACTTTCCCCCATATCTTTTGATCCCTTTCGCCCCAAAAGCTATGTCCAAATCCTTGAAAACATACAATGTTTTGGCCTCAACTTATTTCTGTGGTTGCGAATTCCACTGGCTCACCACTCTCTGGTGAAGAAATTTCTCCTCATCTCAGTTCTGATAGGTTAACCCCGTATCCTTAGACTATGACCCCTGGTTCTGGACTCCTTCACCGTCGGGAACATCCATCCTGCATCTACCCTGTCAAGTCCTGTTAGAATTTTATCGGGTTCTATCAAATTCCCCCCCCACCCCTCACTTTACTGAACTCCAGTGAATATAATCCTAAACGACTCAATCTCTCCTCATACATCAGTCCCGCCATCGCAGGAATCAGTCTGGTAAACCTTCGCTGTGCCAGCTCTATAGTAAGAACATCCTTCCCCAGATATGGAGACCAAAACTGCACCCAATATTCCAGATCTGACCTCACCAAGGCCCTGTACAGTTGCAGCAAAGCATCCCTGCTCTTGTACTAGAAACCTCTTGCTCTGAAGGCCAACATACCATTTGCCCCTTTTTTCTGCCTATTGTACCTGCATGCTCATGGGATGTGGGCGTCACTGGCTAGGACAGAATTTATTGTCCATCCCTAATTACCATTGAGAAGATGGTGGTGGCACTGCCTTGTTGTGCTGCTGTAGTCTATTTGGAATAGGATCACCCACATTTCTGTCAGGAAAGGAGTTCCTGGATTTCGACCCAGTGACTTTAAAGGAATGGCGAGATAGTTCCAAATCAGCATAGTGTATGGCTTAGAGGGGAACTTGACGGTGGTGGTGTTCCCATGAATCTGCTGCCCTTGTCCTTATAGGTGGCAGAGTTTGTGGGTTTGGAAGATACTGTCTAAGGAGCCTTGGTGCATTGCTGCAATTCATCTTTAGATGACATACACTGAGCAAGTGTGCGCCGGTCGTGGATTGAATTTGTGTATGGGCTTCTAGTCAAGCAAGCCACTTTGTTCTGGATGATGTCTAGCCTCTTCAGTGTTGTTGGAGCTGAACGAATCCAGGAAAGTGAAGAGTATTCCATCACACGCCTGACTTGTGCCTTGTAGATGGTGGGCAGTCTTTGGGGAGTCAAGAGGTGAGGTACTCACCGAAGAATCCCAGGCTCTGACCTGTTCTTGTAGCCATGGTGTCTGGTCAATACCAATCCCCGGAATGTTCATAGTGGGAGACTGAGCGACATTATTGCCATTGATTTCAAAGGGGAGATGGTTAGATTCTCTCTGCTTTGAGATCGTCATTGCCTGTCACTTGTGAGGCGTGCATGTTACTTGGCCACTTATCAGCCCAAGCCTGGATGTTGTGTAAGTCTTGCTGTATTTCTACGCAGACTGGTTCAATGTTTGAGGAGTTGCGAATGGTGCTGAACGTTATGCCAACATCAGTGTACACCCCACTTCTGACCTCATGATTGAAGAAGGTCATTGATGAAGTAGCTGAAGATGAATTGGCCTAGGACATTACCCTGATGAGCTCGTGGAGTGATGCCCTAGAGCTAAGATGATTGACCTCCAACTATCACAATCATCTTTTTTTGCACTCGGGCTGACTTTGACCAGTGGAGAGTTTCCGCTTGACTCCCATTGACTCCACTTTTTCTAGGGCTCCTTGATGCCACACTTGGTCATATGCTGTCTCTCACCTCACCTATTGAGTTCAGCCCTCCGGCCCAGGTTTGAACCAAGGCTGCAATGAGCTCAGGAGCTGAGTGGTCGTGGCATAACCTGAACTGCGCGTCAATGAGCATGTTATTGCTGAGCACATACCACTTGAGAGAACTGTTGACGGCGCCTTCCATCACTGTACTGATGATTGGGAGTAGTCTGATGGCGTGGTAACTTGTTAAGTTGGATTTTCCTGCATTTTGTGAACGGGGCATACCTGCGATATTTTCCATATTGCCGGGTAGATGCCAGTGCTGCAGTGTACAAGAACAATTGGCCAAAAGTGAGACAAGTTCTGGAGTACAGGTCTTCAGTACTATTGTCGGAATTTTTTCGAGGTCCGTAGTCTTTGCTGTATCCAATGCCTTCAGTCATTCCTTGATATCCCACAGAGTGCATGGAATTGCCTGAAGACTGGCATCTAATATGCTAGGGACTTACGGAGGTGGATGAAATGGATCATCATTTCAGCAGTTCTGGCAGAACGTTTTTGCAAATGCCTTGTCTTTTGCACTGATGTTCTGGACTCCCCCATCTTTGGAAATGGGGATATATGTGGAGCCACGTCCTCCAGTTCATTGTTTAAATGCCCATTGCGTTTCACGACTGGTAGTGGCAGGACAGAAGAGCTTAAATCTGATCCCTCCGTTGTTGGATCACTTAGCTCTGCCTATCACATGCTGCTTCTGCTGTTTGGCATGCATGTAGTCCTGTGCTGTAGCTTCACTAGCTCGATGCCCCATTTTGAGGTAAGTCTGTTGATGCTCTCGGCTCCTGGCATGCCCTCCTGCACTCTTCATTGAACTGCAGACGTGAAATTTAGAAGAAAGCTGGGAAAGCAAATAGGGGGCACAAAAATGGCAAATAAACTGGAGGGAAACTGAAAAAGATCTTGCATTCACACACAAAAGGAGGAAAGAGAAGGGCCTCTTAAAGACCAAAATGTAGAAGGTATGTGGAAGTGTACTATTTGAGGATTATGCTATGTGAAGACTTTGCAACTGTTTTCACAAAAGAGGGGAATTTAGATTGAGTAATTACAGGACAGTGAGCCCAATTTTGCAGGTGCACAAGTTACTCGAAATATTCAGAGGGAGAAATTAATTTCGCCATTTACGAATTAACAAGGGCAGTCAGCATCGATTTGTTAAGGGAAGTGCACGTCTGACGAACCTGATTGGACTTATGAAGAGATAACAAGGAAAGTCGATGAGGTGAACGCTTTTAATGTAGCCTGCCTTAATATTAGCTAAGATTTTGCCTGTAAAAAAACGAGAAACAATAATTTTCTGGCTTTCCAGTCGGACCCACTTCCCGAGAATGAACTGAAACAAAAATAGAGTTATTCCGTTGTTCTAATACTAGTATGAGAGGTACATATTCATTTGAAGCTGTAACTTCAAAAAAAGCTAATTGAAAAAAGTAAAGTTTAAATTATTTTTGCAGTATCTGCATCAATATGCCGCTCACAACATCAATGTTATCACAAGGTGACAAATGCTAAAATCAGTTCTGTCCGTTTCTGTCATTACAAACCTGCCAACGGATGTTCCATTTCCGTGCTGCAACTTCTGCTCTTCTGCAGTCATCTGCAATAGATGGAATGGCATGAACTGACGAAGTAACGAACAGCTGTCACTGCCACTCTGTAGAAAATGTGCTAATATCTACGCTTTGTCAAAATCAATGGGAGTGCAATTCCATTTAACACAAAGCACATACTGCAGTGAATTACCATGGTGGTAACAGTTTTAATTCTTGTTGTTCTCTTGATTTCTGTATGTTTCAAAGAGGAGAATTGGAGATAATAGATTTTTTTTTATGCTCACCACTTCGGCCAATTCCCCACCCTTGCCTTCTGAATGTATAAATAGCATTACCCATTGGCCGCCTGTTCAAGATCACAACTGAAACCAAAGTCAGGAGTTCAACACTCAGTTGGCAAGCTGAACATCTCCTCTCTTTAGCCCAGATGTCCATTGCAGCTCAGAAGATGAAAGTGGTTTTGGGTGATAGTACAAAATGGGCGATAGCAAAAGTGGTTGACAATTGTGCACCACAAAGCTGAGCTCCCTGCGCTCTGAACTTTCACAAGATACAACACAAACTGTCGACTGAAACTTTGTGCAAACAATGAGTTCAGGTGCCACTCAAGCAAGCGGCAGAGGCAAAAAAGCTCCTACCCAGGAGATAAGAAGTTCTTCAGTCTCAGAATGTGACTGGACCAATAAGCCAGAGGTGAAACTAATAATTAAGTGCACTGGAATTTTAAATCCAACCACAAAAGGTTTGATAATTCCAGTTACGCTTTGATAAAAAAAGAACTGATGTTGGTAAAAAATGGCAATGAATCTTTTGGATTTTTTTTAGATCCCAGCTGTTCCATTAATGCCTGGTAGAAAAGGAAACGTTCCATTTTGTGGCTCAACAGATACACAACTGAGAATACAGAGCCCATGAATCATCCATGTCCTAATATCACTAACATGAATTGCAGTCCCTTAAACTCTACTTATGTGAGAGCAACACATATGAATCAGAGATTGCAGATCCCCATCAGTTGTGACCGGTATCTGTGGATTTCTAACTTAGTGCCAATGCTGCAAATTAATTAATTAATAATGCATAATAGAAAGAGAAATTGACCGGCTTCTCCAAAGAAAAAAAAATGAAGGGAAAAGAGAAGCACTGCATTTTTTACATGTGTTTAGCTGTCATGTTTATAATTATAATGAAGACTAGTTAATTACAATTATTTTTCCTGACCATATATAGGTCATTCACAAAATGCAGAAAGAGCAAATATCAGACTTGCCATTGCCAATATAGTTATAGATCATTCACAATGGATCATAGCATCATCTTATTAAGGTGCTTCCTTATTAATATTTGGAGGACATGCATTTAAAAGACGTGAGGAGATGGTCGACTTGTTTTTTTTCTAAAGGGTCACTGGAAGGACACTTGGGACTTTGTTTAAAAACGGACACTTACTGGATGAGACAATGAAGTTAAATCTACACAAGGAGCCTTGCTGCCAATTGGTGTTGTTTGCAGAGAAGTCACTTGTCTGTGATTATGGCTCAGGTGTTTTGGTTTCGCTTTCGGATATTGTTTGGAGTTCAGTTGGTATTGCAGCCTGTTGAGAGAAGCAACCATCTTATTCTGTTCTACCACTTTCAGAAGCCATGGAAGTTCAGTCGGATAGTTGAAACGCCATATGAAGTTTCCCTTCAGAAATGCTTGCCAGAAAAATCATCGACGTTGCCTGAAGATGAACTGCTCCAGAAAGATCCCAGTGATGTCTGTCACCATGTACATGGATGCGAGACCAAAAGAGCATTTGGAGCATTTCATGTCTTATGTTCTTTCTTTAAGAATTGAAAATAACTTGGCTAAACTAATATTCATAATGTTCATCCCATCAGAGCCAGTTTTTATTCATTTTTTCTTTAACCAATGTGTGTATGTGCGCATGTATGTGTGTGAACATGTGTGTGTGTGTGCGAGTTTATTCTATATAATATACATTATTCATATTACATGTTTATACTTTCATATATCAACTGTGTGTTAAAGCTTTTCATCTTTATTGAATAAACATTGTTTCATAATAAATCAATAATTTTGGTTGTTAATGAAGGAAACCTGGTTGACGGTTTTTTCGGCTGAAAATAAATTAAAGTATATAATTGGCTGCATCTGGGAAAACTGGGTAAAATATTTAAATATACGTTGTAACCCGTGGAGAAGTGGAACTAGAGAAAGACAGTGCATTTTTCCACCCTCGGTCATAACATATAATTGGGGGCTTGGTCCAGGTTTATCCACGGCCGATGAAGTGCAATAAGAAGCGGGTAAAAAGAATTGAAAAGGGTAAAATGAAACCGCCAGTTTTCTTGTAAATTAACGTAAAGCTTAAATAACCAGAATGGCTACTTTTGATGCAAGTGCAGTTGTGCAGCAGACTGGAACTGATTATGGTTCATTAAAGGCATTGTCTATTGGCAAGCTGTTAAGTGTGGCCGAGCACTGGAAGATACATGTTAATAAAAAGTTAGGAGACCTGAAATTCTGGGACTAGTGGCAAGACCTCTAAGCATTGAAGTGAAAGAGCCAGAAGGGTGTGTGAATGTCAGGAAGAGAAGGTCACACTGGCAAAGTATCAGTTGGACATGAAGAGGTTACCTAGAATTTCAGGACAGAGAAAGGGAGTGATATCAAGAAAGGAAAAAGGAAGAAAGAGAGGAAAGGAAAAAAGAGAGTGCATTTCAAAGGGAGCAAGCTGAGCGGCAGGAGAGAGAAAGGGCAAGAGAAAGAGAGGAAAAGGAGTGAAAAAGCGAATAACTGATTACAAGTCTGGAACTAGAAACAAAGACCCCGATGAAAATTCGGATGGGGAAAGACATAAATCCGATCCAGGACCCAGTAGTGAGCTATTTAAATTTGTTCACGCCCTCCCAAAGATTGAGAAAAGGAACATAGAGGCATATTTTCATTTCTTTTGAAAAGATGGCTAAACAGATTAGGTGGCTGAAACAAAACTGGACACTGTTCATGCAAGCAGCCTGGTTGGCAGATTTCAGGAAGTTTATGCTCTGCTTTCTGAGGAGGCATTTGCAGAATATGAGATGGCGAAAAAGACTATTCTCCCTGCTTATCAGTTGGTCTGTGAATCTTACAGAAGAAATTGTGGAACCTCTGCAAGCTTCCTGGGCAGACTTATACAGAAATTGACAGGGTAAATCAAATTAACTCTGATCGTTGGGTACAGGTACTAAATGTAGATCACATGTAAGAGATCCTTAGGGAATTAATCATCCTGGAAGGATTTAAATATTCACACCCTCCGTTGGAAAGTACCCACACAGAGAACCAGAAGGTTTGAACAGCAATACAGTCAGCTGCGTTCGCTGATGATTATGAGCTTCCCTCACAAGCCAAAAACCTTTCCCCATCACCCCACAAACCCTAGAAGAATAGAAGGTGGGAGGGACAAGTTTAGACAGCTGGGAGTAGCCTGGGACGTCCTCATCAGGTCATAAAGGAAGATTCACATAGTTGAAGTGAGGTCCAAAAGCCGAGGTGTTTCCATTGCCACAACGTAAGATACCTTCATGCAGATTGCTGGAAGTTGCGTGGTAATGCCATGCCATCTATTGGGGCATACAACGCCAATGAAGAGAACGGGGCCTTAACCGAGAGTATGACAGATAGGCTGTAGCTCTGACTGCAGCTGTAAACCCAAATACAAAAAACACTGTGATTGTGAGGGCTGTAAACATTATAACTGAGATTTATTGGGAATTGTTGTCAAAATGAAAAGTAACTCCTTATTCTTTAAGTGAGGCAGGTAAAAGTATACTCATACTTAGGGATACAGGAGCCACCCATATTCTTTTGCTGGGAAAAGGCATGATGCTTCCACTGGAGAGCACATTGAATTCCAAGGTTTACGTGCTTTCTATCCGTGGGGAGTATATACCCATATTTTTGACCTAATATCTGCAATGGAAACAGTAGAAGTTGTCCATTATTTGCAAGTAGACAGAGTTGACCTACTCCTGGGGAATGATTTGACTGTAGCGAAGGTAGTAGCCTCTCCAGTAGTCACAGAAAGACAAAGTTAAGTTAAAGTAACAGACCAGTTGCAGAAAAGATTCCAGGAATTAATCCTTCATATGTAGTGAACCGAGCAGTTGGTCAAATTGGCATCACAGACAGATATTCGGCCATCTGTAACTTTCTTTTAGGATTTGGCTGATCTAAACAAAATGTTCAGTAAGTCTTCTCTGATCAAGTCTCAGTCAGCTAATCTAGTGTCAAGTAAAGTGGCACAATTGGTTCGAACTGAAGCTGAAGTAAAGGGAGTTCTGGAAGGCTATTACATTAAAAATGGGATTCTGGTGAGGATGTGCAGACCTCCTCATAGACCTGCAAATGAAGAATGCACGGTTGTTAGCCAGATTGTGGTACCACCCAAGTATCAGTGGGAAATATTAAGGGAAGCCCATGAAATGCCTATGGCGGGACATGTGGGGACCAAAAGACACAATCAGGTATAAACCGATATTATTACAGGCCAGATGCTCCCAAGGACGTATTGCATGTAAAACGTGCCCGATTGCAGGAAAACCCCAACCTGCCAAAAAAACTGGCACCTCTAATTCCCATACCAGTTTTTGGTGATCCATTCATGCGGGTATTGGTTGACTGTGTGGGACCTTTACCGAAATGAAAACCGGGACATCGATATATGTTCACTATTATTGATATGGCTACTCAGTTCCAAGAAGACATTCCTTTGAGAATTTTTTTTTTTTTGCGAAGGTCGAGGTAGAGAAGATAACCCAGATCTTCACTCGAAATGGTTTGCCAATTGAGATCCAGTTGGATCAATGTTCCAATTTTATGTCTAACATTTTTAAGGAAGTTATGAGTAATCTGTGTGCAACACAGTTAAAGTCTTCTCCCACCGAGGCCACAAGGGGCGTGAGAACGGTACCATCAGACCCTCAAAACAATGATCAGGGCATACTGTCATGAATGTCCCCATGCTTGAGACAAAAGAGGGGAATTTCCTTTGTTTGTCACAGGGATTTACCTAAAGGATCTAATGGCTTTAGTCATTAAGAATTAGTTTAAGAAGATGACGTGAGAGGTGCTCTAAAACTAATCGAAGAAAGGTTTTTGGTACAGAGCAATGAATCTCACATGATAGATTATGTATCAACATTTCGGAAGCGGCTCGCTAGAACATGCAAAGTGGAGTAGCATCACCTTAAAGCTTCCCAAACAACTATGATGAAGTAAGCCGACAAATATGCCAAGACCCGATTATTTCAACCAGAGGATGATGTGCTAGTATTATTGCCTTTGGAGGTTAAAACTATGAAAGCACAGTTCTGTGCTCCATATAGAGCAGTCAAAAGGTTTGGCAAAGTGAATTATTTGATTGACACCCCAGATCGCCAGAAAATAAAAATGGCTGTGTCATATCAATATGTTGAAAGAATATCATTGGCAGGAGGAGGAAAAGCAGTCACAGGTATGTCAGGTAGTAATGCAGGATGGAGGTGAAAGTGAGGATGAGGCTGAAGGAGGCCTAGACAATTCCGAAATTGAACCTCCTCCTATCTGGTTAGTTAGCATTGAATTGGTAGGGACATTAGACACTGTACTTTCGTGTTTCGATGCAGAACAACATGAAGACACAACAAGGCTAGTCACAGCATGTGAAGGAGTCTGTAGAGAACCCAGATGTAAAACCTTAGCCGTACATGATGTAGGATAATCCCTTCCCATAAAACAGCTTCCTTATTGCTTAGGTGCAGAGAAAGAGGTGCAGGTGAAAGCAGAATTTCAATACACGTTGCCCTTGCTCCATGGCCTTCTGGTCAGTTATTCTCTGTGACTCTCTGTCCTATCAACACCTTCCTTTTTGTTACCTCTTGCCCCACCCACGCTTTGTTTGCTCAAAACCTATTACATTTCGAACATTTGCCAGTTCTGATGAAGGGTCACTGACCTGAAACGTTTTCTCTGATTCTCTCTCCACAGATGCCGCCAGACCTGTTGAGGGGTTTCAGCATTTCTTGTTCTTATTTCAGATTTACAGCATCTGCAGTATTTTGCTTTTATATTAGACAGATTCTCGATTGACGAGGGAGTCAAAGGTTATATCATATAGACAGAAAGTAGAGTTGAGGCCACATTCAGTGCAGCCATGATCTTATCAAATGGCAGAGAATGTTCGAGGGGCCGAATGACTTACTTCTGCTTCTAATTAGTATGTTCGTACGTACATATGTTCACATTTTCCAATAATTTGCCCTCCACCGAGGTTAGGCCGATTGGCCTGTAAATGCATAATCTAGCCTTTCAACCCTTTTTAAGCACTAGTGCAAAGTGAGGAGTCCTCCAGGTCTCTGGCACCATGCCTGTAGTCATAGATAATTGGAATATGGTGGTCAGAACCTCCGCTATTTCCACCTTCGGTTCTCCTATCAAATCAGGATACATTCCACCCGGGGCTGGTGATTTATCAACTAACAAAAATTTTAAAATCCTTAATATTTCCTCTTTCGTTGCATTTGGCACAGCTAATATTTCACACGCATCCTTCTTAACAATAATAGTTGCATCATCTCTCTCTTTTGTGAAGACAGATGCAAAATATACATTAAGAATTATGCTTCATCTTTTACCTCCAAGTTATCTTTTTGGTCTTTAATAGGGCCTGCTGCTTTCCTTATTTTTCCTCTTACTCTTTATGAATTCATGTTTATTTGTGACTTGATGTGACTTGCCACTATTTTTCCATGCCATATCTGTGCATTCCTAATTTCATTTTCAACTTCATCCCTGCCTTTTCTGTAATTCTTTATGACTTCTGAGGTGTTGAGCACTTGGTATCTGACATAAACTTCAAGTTTTAGCCTTATCGTTATCTATAGGCACTTTGATAGCTGGCAAAACCTAGATTTGGCACTCCCGTCCTTTTTCTCTAAGGGAACATATTTGTTCTTCATCCTGTGAATCTCCTCGTTGCATTCCTCCCACTGCACTGACACAAATTTTCCTTCAACTAATTGTTTCCACTGTACATTTTCCAAATATGATCTCAACTTAGTAAAATGGCCCTTCCTCAATTTAAAACGTGGACTCTAGGTCTATATTTGTTTTTTGTTCTATAACTATCCCAAGTCTAACTAAACTATGATCAATAGTCCCAAAATGCTCTCCTACTTATTCCCTTTCCACCGGGGCAGCTTCATTTCTTAAAAATAAGTCCAGAACTGCCCCTTTTTGGGCTTGCTACATACTAGCTAAAAAGAAGTTCTCACCTGATCACGTTAATATTGCTGCACCCTCTATACCTTTTACACAGATTTATCCCCACTAATATTAGGGTAGTTGAAAGCCTAGTAATACTATTGTTGCTGCACTTCTCATTTTTAAATCTCCCTCTGACTGTTTGGGGGCCTATAGTATGGTTTTCGCATTGTGGTTCCCATTTTTATTCCTCCATTTAAGACACATGGCCTTATTTGATGATCTGTCTATCATATTATCCTTCCTCACAGCTCCAATTGCATCTTTAAAGAATATGGCGACGTCAGTCATTTTTACCTCCCTCTCTAACCCGTCTGAAAATCCTGAAACAGAAAATGCTGAGCTGCCACTCCTGACCCTACTTAAGCCAAGTTACAGTACTAGCTATGAAATCATACTTCCAAGTATCTATGCCCTCATCTCATCTGTCTTAGTCACCAGACTACTCACATTGATGCTTTATACCAGTTATCTCTGAAAAACTCCTTTATTCCCCATTTTCTAGCCTTTGCAATAGTTCCTGAGACCACTGCATTGATGAGGAAAGAAAACTGTAGCATTTAACTGGAGTATTTCATGCCCTCTTGACATTATGAAGTGATTTACAACATCTGAAGTGCATAAAAAAAGATCGGAAAACAACACAGATACAGACTACTTGAATCAAGCAATCAAGGAAATTGTTTACCGTCACATGAGGAGATAGTCCTCGTCTGATTTACCTACCATTTTTCAATAATCATTCATCCCCATTGCTTCATGCGATGTAAGCCTGCAATCCAAAGAGATCAAAACTATTAGATTTTACTACTTCTTGGAATATTTATTTTGAAAAATTAGCTATTATCCAATAATCTTGCTGTATGGATATTTAAATGATTGCACCAGTAATAAAAACTTCCAATTTCGATTGCTTTGGAAGGTACCAGTTGTCATCTTTTAGTTAACTTATTAATAATTAATAAGGAGAGTAAATAAACCAGAGAGAGGAGATTACTGTATTTAGACAGCATTTAATATTTATTGTAGAAATCTAGCACTAGGACCACGTAGTGAAGGTATCAAAATTTAGTAAGGTTTTAATAAGTATTTATTTATTTCATATCAATTAACTAATTAGTGATAAAAATGTCAGTTAGAGGGGTGAAGTGCTTCACCTGTGAGATGTGGGAAGTCCGTGACGCTTCCAGCGTTCCGGGCGACTACATCTGCAGGAAGTGTACCCAGTTGCAGCTCCTCAGAGATCACATGGATCGGTTGGAGCGGCAACTGGATGCACTTCGGAGCATGAAGGTGGCGAAAGTGTCATGGACAGGAGTTTTAGAGAAGAGGTTACACCCAAGGTGCAGGCAGATAGATGGGTGAACGCTAGAAGTGGCAGGCAGTCAGTGCAGGAATACCCTGTTGCTATCCCTCTCTCTAACAAGTATACCGTTTTGGATACTGTTGAGGGGGATGGCCTATCAGGGGAAAACAGCAGCAGCCACAGCAGTGGCACCACGGCTGGCACTGTTGTTCAGCAGGGAGGGACACAGCACAGAAGAGCAATAGTTATAGGGGACTCTATAGACAGGGGCACAGATAGGCGCTTCTGTGGACGTGAAAGAGACTCCAAGATGGTATGTTGCCTCCCTGATGCCAGGGTCAAGGATGTCTCTAAACGGACAGAGGGCATTCTGAAGGGGGAGGGTGAACAGCCAGAGGTTGTGGTACACATCGGTACATATGACATAGGCAGGAAGAGTGATGAGGTCCTGCAGGGGCAGTTTAGGAAGTTCGGTAGTAAGTTAAAAAACAGAACCTCTAGGGTTGTAATCTCGGGATTACTCCCTGTGCCACGTGCCAGTGAGGCCAGAAATAGGAAGATAGTGCAGCTAAACACGTGGCTGAGAAGCTGGTGTAGAAGGGAGGGTTTCAGATATCTGGACCATTGGGATCTCTTCAGGGACAGATGGGACCTGTACAAGAAGGACGGGTTGCATCTAAACTGGAAGGGCACCAATATCCTGGCTGCAAGGTTTGCTAGCATCACTCGGGAGGGTTTAAACTAGTGTGGCAGGGGGGTGGAAACCAGAGCAGTAGGACAGCGAGTGAAGTAAATGAGGAGGACATCGTAAATAATGCCAGTAGGACTAAGAGTAAGAGCAGGCAGGGAGATGTTGCTGAGCACAGCGGGACTGGTGGTCTGAAGTGCATTTGTTTCAATGCGAGAAGTATAACAGGTAAGGAAGATGAACTCAGAGCTTGGATTAGTACTTGGAAATATGATGTTGTTGCTATTACAGAGACTTGGTTGAGGGAAGGGAAGGATTGGCAGCTAAATCTTCCAGGATTTCGAAGCTTCAGGCTGGATAGAGGGGGATGTAAAAGGGGTGGGGGAGTTGCATTACTGGTTAAGGAGAATATCACAGCTGTACTGCGGGAGGACACCTCAGAGAGGTCATGCAGCGAGGCAATATGGGTGGAGTTCAGGAATAGGAAGGGTGCAGTCACGATGTTGGGGGTTTAATACAGGCCTCCCAACAGCCAGCGGCAGGTAGAGGAGCAGATATGTAGACAGATTTTGGAAAGATGTAAAGGTAACAGGGTTGTAGTTGTGGGTGATTTTAACTTCCCCAATATTGAATGGGACTCATTTAGTGCTAGGGGCTCGGATGGGGCAGAATTTGTGAGGAGCATCCAGGAGGGCTTCTTGAAACAGTATGTAGATAATCCAACGAGGGATGGGGCCATTCTGGACATGGTATTGAGGACTGAGCCCGGCCAGGTTGTCGAAATTTCAGTGGGGGCGCATTTCGGGAGCAGTGACCAAAAAACAATAAGTTTTAAGGTACTTGTGGATAAGGATAAGAGTCGTCCTCGGGTGAAGGTCCTAAATTGGGGGAAGGCTAACTATAACAATATCAGGCAGGAACTGAAGAATTTCGATTGGGGGCTGCTGTTTGAGGGTAAATCAACATCTGACATGTAGGAGTCTTTCAAACGTCGGTTGATTCGAATCCAGGACCAGCATGTTCCTGTGAGGAAGAATGACAAGTTTGGCAAGTTTCTGGAAGCTTGGATAACACGGGATAATGTGAGCCTAGTCAAAAAGAAAAAGGAAGCATTCGTAAGGGCTAGAAGGCTGGGAACAGATGAAGCACTTGAGGAATATAAAGACAGTAGGAAGGAACTTAAGCAAGGAGTTAGGAGGGCTAAAAGGGGCCATGAAAAGTCATTGGCAAACAGGATTAAGGAAAATGCCAAGGCTTTTTAGACATACATAAAGAGCAAGAGGGTAACCAGGGAAAGGGTTGGCCCACTCAAGGACAGAGATGGGAATCTATGCGTGGAGCCAGAGGAAATGGGTGAGGTGCTAAATGAGTACTTTTCATCAGTATTCCCCAAGGAGAAGGAGTTGGTGGATGATGAGCCTAGGGAAGGGAGTGCAGATAGTCTCAGTCATCTCATTATCAAAAAGGAGGAGGTGCTGGGAGTCTTGCAAAGCATTGAGGTAGATAAGTCCCCAGGGCCTGATGGGATCTACCCTAGAATACTGAGGGAGGCAAGGGAAGAAATTGCTGGGGCCTTGACAGAAATCTTTGCATCCTCATTGGCTACAGGTGAGGTCCCAGAGGACTGAAGAATAGCCAATGTTGTTCCTTAGTTTAAGAAGGGTGGTAAGGATAATCCACGAAATTATAGGCCGGTGAGCCTTAGGTCAGTGGCAGGGAAACTATTAGAGAGGATTCTTCGGGACAGGATTTACTCCCATTTGGTAACAAATGAACTACTTAGCGAGAGACAGCATGGTTTTGTGAAGGGGAGGTCGTGTCTTACTCATTTGATTGAGTTTTTTGAGGAAGTGACGAAGATGATTTATGAGGGAAGGGCGGTGGATGTTATCTATATGGACTTCAGTAAAGCCTTTGACAAGGTCCCGCACGGCAGACTGGTGCAAAAGGTGAAGTCTCAAGGAATCAGAGGTGAGCTGGCAAGATTGATACAGAACTGGCTCAGTCACAGAAGACAGAGGGTAACAGTGGATGGCTGATTTTCTGAATAGAGGGATGTGACTAGTGGTGTTCCGCAGTGATCAGTGCTGGCACCTTTGCTGTTTTTAGTATATATAAATGATTTGGAGGAAAATGTAGCTGGTCTGTTTAGTAATTTTACAAAGGTTGGTGGAGTTGCGGATAATGATGAGGATTGTCAGACGATTCAGCAGGATATAGATCGGTTGGAGACTTGGGCGGAGAAATGGCAGATGGAGTCTAATCCGGACAAATGTAAGGTAATGCATTTTGGAAGGTCTAATGCAGGTGGGAGGTATACAGTAAATGGCAGAACCCTTAGGAGTATTGACAGGCAGAGAGATCTGGGCGTACAGTTCCACAGGTAACTGAAAGTGGCCACGCAGGTGGATAAGGTACCAAGAAGGCATACGACATGCTTGCCTTCATTGGTCGGGGCATCGAATATAAAAATTGGCGAGTCATGTTGCAGCTGTCCAGAACCTTAGTTCGGCCACACTTAGAATATTGCGTGCAATTCTGGTCGCCACACTACCAGAAGGATGTTGAGGTTTTGGAGAGGGTACAGAGGAAGTTTACCAGGATGTTGCCTGTTCTCGAGGGCATTAGCTATGAGGAGAGGTTGGAAAAACCCGGATTGTTTTCACTGGAACGACGGAGGTGGAGGGGCGACATGATAGAGGTTTACAAAGTTATAAGCGGCATGGACAGAGTGGAACGTCAGAAGCTTTTTCCCAGGGTGGAAGAGTCAGTTACTCGGGGACATAGGGTTAAGGTGCGAGGGGCAAAGTTTAGAGGGGATGTGCGAGGCAAGATTTTTGCACAGAGGGTGGTGAGTGCCTGGCACTTGCTGCCAGGGGAGGTGGTGGAAGTAGATACGATAGCGACATTTAAGAGACATCTTGACAAATATATGAATAGGAAGGGAATAGAAGGATATGGGCCCCGGAAGTGCAGAAGGTGCTAGTTTCGGCAGGCTTGGAAGGCCGAATGGCCTGTTCCTGTGCTATACTGTTCTTTGTTCTTTGTGGGCCGAGCAGAGTGCAGAGGCTATTTTAGCTCGAGTACATGGAGGGAGGGAAAGTAAACATCTACCTTCTTTCAGGCTCTTGGGGGTCTCCAGTTAGTAAATTGTTAATCCTTATGCAGGTGGTGAATATCTTGATAAAGCAACGTATCTATGTCAAGGAAATCGTCCTCTTTGTTCATGGAGGATTATCTGATGCAATGGGTTAGACACTGCCCTGTTACCTGTTAGGATATTAGTTTTTATTCAACCTCAGCTGATGTGATGAGGTTTCTTTTGATGACTGGCTGCAATGATCTTTGATGAAATTAAGTCTCAAACTTGCTGTTCATATCGATTTGTTCACATGACAAAACGGCACCCAAATTTAGCTGCAATTGATCAATCTTGTTCAGAGAGGTTGCAGGATGTCTGATGTGGGAAACAGAAAATGTCACATTACAGGGTGCTATTCTGAGACAATTGTTGAGAAGAGTAGATTGAATTGCAACACAAGCAAGTTTTTTCTGGTAAATTAATCTCCAGGTCTTGACATTTACTGTGCAGTTGTCTGTGCTATCCCTAACCTGGGAGTTCTTGAAGTTGATACTGGATGCAAGAAATGGGAAAATGCTCCATTTTCCAGAACTAATATCAAAAGTATTAAACTTAATTTCCTTGTTTGTAATAATTTCCTTCCTCTCGTACCATACTGCAATTCAGTTCCTCCGAAGCAGAATATGGGGACCTGTGCATTAAAATGTTAAGCAAACCAGAAACCTTATAGTGATTAGTTTATTAGAAATGGCTGGGAGTGTGTTACTGATCAGTCATTGTATAAGTGGCTTGATTTCTATTTTGTCTTTGGATGCCACCATCGTGCTACATCTCGTATACATAGCCACCCATATCAAAGCTGTATGGCATAAATGTAAATTATATCACACCATGGTGAGTCTTTGGCTGACAACTGACTCTATCAACCACTTTAGTTTTGCTCTTGCATTCTGACATTATCCAGGCCAGCAGACTTTTATATGTGGGGCCTTCATACTAATAACTGTGACGATGTGAGAAGATAATTAATTCATTTATAAGCTTAGCAGTGTTACTACTAAATTTGAAATCTTGACAGCTTAGTGCACAAAATTCTTATTTGCAAACATTAGCTATCACTTCATCAGCTTGGGAATCACAAGTTCATTACCTCCTCAAGGAGATTTTAGGCCTTCTCATTTCTGGGATGCCGTGCTCCGACAAGCTCTTGTGGCAGCTCCAGCGACCCGGGTTCAATTCTGGGTACTGCCTGTGTGGAGATTGCAAGTTCTCCCTGTGTCTGCATGGGTTTCCTCCGGGTGCTACGGTTTCCTCCCACAGCCAAAAGACTTGCTGGTTGATAGGTAAATTGGCCATTATAAATTGCCCCCAGTATAGGGAGGTGGAAGGGGAATATAGGGACAGGTGAGGATGTGGTAGGAATATGGGATTAAGTGTAGGATTAGTATAAATGGGTGGTTAATGGTCGGCACAGACTCAGTGGGCCGAAGGGCCTGTTTCAGTGCTGTATCTCTAAATGAAATCAAAAATCTTAGCAGACAAAGAACAAAATTTACACCAACAGTTGTTAGAGTACTGCATGCAGATTTTGCATTCTGCAAGAGAATGGACTTTAAAACAATATAGTGCAAGCAGCATAAATTCACTAGGGTGATGCTGGAGATGGAAACCATGGATCTGCAAAGACATGTGGGGTACTGCAACAGCTTCCATAGAGCAGAGAATGTTTAATCGATGTCTTTAAAATTAGAAACTGTTTGCTGCAGTGTATCAGTTAAGGCTATTTGGACTTTTTGAAATTAATTCAAAAAAGGTAAATTAGAAGATATATAAAACAGACAAAGATATAGGGCTATGAAGAAGAGAGTGCGGGCAGTGAGGTTAATTCTGAATTGCTCTAACAAAAGCACAGTAAATGGGCAGGATACTTTCTTTGCTGTATCCGTGTGTACTTTAAGTTCTTGACAGTACCTGGCCATCACATCTTATTTATGGAACTTTTGGCATTTATTTAATCAAAGGCACAAACTCCTCACAATAACAATTTATCAGAGAAGCTGACCCTTCCAGTCACTGATTCATTCTACCATAGATTTGTTTTTTGGTTCTCATGTTGAAACTGCCACGTTAATGATTGCCAAACGTTTTTACGAATATAGAAATCAGAAAAGCCACAACTGGGAATCAGGATCTATGCAATTTTAACAAACACATCAATTCATTTATTGCTGTTTTTCCCATTCCCCTTGGTGGCTGAATGGCTTCTGATAGCGTCCCCATAATTTCTTCTGGTTTGTATCATTCTGGGTACTGCCTGTGCGGAGTTTGCAAGTTCTCCCTGTGACCACGTGGGTTTCCGCCGGGTGCTCTGGTTTTCCCACACAGCCAAAGACCTTCAGGTTGATAGGAAAATTGGCCATTGTAAATTGCCCATAGTGAAGGTAGGTGGTCGGGGAAAGGTGTGGATGTGGTAGGGAATATGGAGTTAATTAGGATTCGTATAAATGGGTGGTTGTTGGTCGGCACAGACTCAGTGGGCCAAAGGGCCTGTTTCAGTGCTGCATCTCTAAATAAATAAATACATTGAAATGTATAGACCTTGTCACCTTCTGTTTCAGAACTTCTACCTTCTGTTAACATTTTTGGCGACTCTGCCAAGGCACAATTTATGTTAAATTCCTAGGTTCCATGAGGAATTAAGCACAATAATCTCAAAGGGTTGAAATGAAAAGGGAGGAAGTGATGCTTCAGTTGTACAAACTTTCGTCGGACCCCAAATCGATTGATGTGTTCAGATAATGGCACCAAACCTCAGTAAGTATATATTGTCATTAAATGGGTACAGCACAGATTCTCCAAACATAGATATAGAGTCATAAAAGCATAGAGTCATTTTATCACAGAAGGAGTCCATTAATTCAATCAAGCCTATGCTACTTCTCTGTAGAGAATCCAATCAGTCCCATAACCCCATAACCCATAGCAATGCAAGTTTATTTCCTTCAGGTGCCTATCCAATTTCCTTTTGAAATCATTATTTGCTTCCTGTTGCACCACCCATTTCGGCAGTAAGGTGTGGCTCAGTACACCTCCCAAATCAGTAATAACATTTTCCCAGAATACCATGTCCGAATCCCTCCAATCAACTTTCTGCCACACCACCACAGTCTTGAATCGACTCTTATCAAAGTCACAGACGTCATTGTAAGTCACTGCGACAAGGGTAAACTATCCCTCCTCGTTCTTCTGAGCCTGTATGCAGTTTTCAACACAGTGATCACACCATTCTCCCTGAACACCTTTCCAGTGCCGTCCAGCGAAGTGGGATTGAACTCTCCTGCACCCATTCTTATTTATCTAATGATAACCAGAATATCACTTCCAATGGCTTCCATTCCTGTTCCCGCACCATACATTTGGTGTTCTCCAAAAATCTATCCTTGGTCTCATCTACATGCTGCAGCACGGCGACATCATCTGATAGTGCAGTGTTACATTTCACATGTATGCTGATCACCCAGCTCGACCTCACCACCACCTATTTTGACTCCTCCATTGTTGCTAAATTAGTTGCCTATCTATCTGACATCCAATACTGGACGACCAGGAATTTGTTCCAATGAAACATTGAGAATATTGAACTCATCATCTTAGGTCCCCACTACAAATTCCATTCACTATCTACTGACTCCATCCCTCTCCCGGGCAACTGATGAGACTGAATCAGACTTTTCACAACTTTGTTTACATCTTGACCCCGAGATGAGCTTTGGTAACATATCAATTACATCAGTAAAACTGCCTATTTCTACTTCTTTAATCACCTGACATCGCCTTTCCTCAGGTCATCTGCTGCTGAAACCTTTATTCATGCCTTTGGTACCTCTAGACTTGGGTATTCCAAAGCACTCCTGCCTCACCTCCCACATGCTACCCTTTGTAAACTTGAGGTCCCAAACTCTATTACCCATTTCCTTAATTGCACCGAGTCCCGTTCACCTATCACCTCTGTGCTAACTGGGCAACATTAGCTTCTCGTCAAACCACGCCTGAGGACCCATATTAAAGATAACATACAGACATACGAATTCGGAGTAGAAGTAGGCAATCTGAACCCACCACTTCATAAGATCATGGATGATGTGACTGCCAGCTTAAATGCACTGTCCTGCCAATCCCTGATAACCCTTGACTCCCTTGATAGTCAAGATGTATCTACCTCTGTCTTAATCATATTCAATGACACTGCCTACACTGCTCTATGAGAAGAGAGTTACAAAGCCTCACAAACCTCTGAGATAAAACATTTCTCCTCATCTCCATCTTAAATGGACAACCGTGTTCCTCTTGTTCTAGTCTCTCCCACAAGAGGAAACATACTTTGAGCATCCACCCTCATTCTCGTAACCGCCAATGGATACATGCGCAACATATCCAACTTTTCTTCAGAAGATAACACCCACCCTCACTCCATGTATCAGCCAAGTGAACCTTCTCTGAACTGCGTCTAATGCATTTATATCCTTTCTTAAATAAGGAGACCACAATTTACACAGCACTACAGATATGGTGCCATCAATACCCTTGGAAACTGAAGCAAAACATCCCTACTTTTGCTATTCAATTCCCCTTGCAATAAACGACAACATTCCCTTTGCATTGCTAATCAATTGCTGTATCTGCATACCAACCGTTTGTGATAATTGACAAGAACCAAAAGGATCGAGAAGGATAAACTTTTTATATGAGTTATGATCGAAAGTAGGGTGACTGAAATGCTGATGGAAACAGATTCAGCAATAACTATCATAAGCGAATTGAAACAAAATTTGGGATTATGGAAAGAACAGAGTAGTAGATCCAGTTGGATAGCTCTATCAAGGAGGCATCACAGCCTTCAGATGGTGAATGGCAACCTGCTGGCGCTATGCACCTATAATCCTTAAGCACATTTGGTACTATGTGCAAATTGGTTGCTACGTTTGTCTAAGTTACAACATTGAATACATTTCCAAAGTACGTAATTGGCAGTGAAGTGCAATGAGACATTCTGAGAATATGAAATGTGCGACACAAATGCAAGTCTTATTTCAGTTGTTTGAACCACGTTATGAAGTTTACAAAAGCGATGCAATCTTACCCAATAGTAAGAAAAAGGACCTTCGGGAGCAAGAGAATCATGTATGGAATTCAAGAAGAAGTATGTGTTTTTTGTAAAAAAGGTGGAAAACGCAACTAACCAGTAGAGTGTTGTAGCAGTGGTGATTGCAGCAATTACTCTTATGTGTACAAAGAACCTAATCAAGTCTCTCAGAAATGTTCCAAAGGAGTTCACTTAGAAGGTGAAGTGAAGTAACTTGTATTTATAGAGAAACTTTCATGGCGTCTGAATGGTACCAAAGCACCTCACACCAGTGCTTTGTTTTTTTAAATAAGAATAAGTGTACTCTTGTAATGGAGGTAAATCAATTGCCAAAATATACACTTCAATTCCACATTCACAACAATGGATAAATGACCAGATAATCTGTTTATTATTGCTGCTTGAAAATTAATACTGGCTGAGGTACCTCACCAGGCCTCGTCTTGCAGTTTGATGGGATATTTTACAACACATGAAAGTCCAGACAGGGCCCGGCTTTAATAACTCATCTAAAGGATAGCACCTCTGAAATTACAGAACGCCCTCAGTAATGTCAATTTTGCATAGGCACTTCTGTCTCTTCTGAGATATCAGTGCTGCCAATCTTCCAAGGCTGAAGCAATTTATCCAGCCATGGTATCCGGCCTCTCTAGCTCAGGCCTGTCTGAGCTCATTTACAAAAACAAAATACTGCAGATGCTGGAAACAAATAACAAACATAACAGGCTGGAAAACACTCAAACAGTTAGGCAACGTCTGTGGAGAGAGAAATAGAGTTAATGGTTCAGGACAAAGAACTTTCTGGCGGAGCTGTTACTTTTGGCATCTTATGTGCGTTGCTGCAATTGTCACTAGGGTGGGTTGAGAGAATATTATTGTCCCGTTCTCCCCTGGTTCGAGGCTTGAGCTATTGTGTTCGAGCAGAACAAGATGGAGAGTTAGGTTCGCAAGTCAACTTGGGAGAGTAACACCCGACATTCTGTTCACTCCCAACCTGCTGGCTTTTGCCGATTCTGTGGCTCTATTAGCAATCACTTTTCTGCAGCTCACTCCAGTGAGTTCAGGTCCCATGTGAGGACTATGCATAAAAATAACGATTACCACTCAAGTGCAGTTGCTGCTTTTCGGATTAGAGGCCCTGTCTGCCCCGTCAGATGGACGTGAAAGATCCCGTGATACTCTTTGGCACAATACCAGAGGAGATATCCCTCGTGTCTGCGCCAATATTTACCCTCAATTAACAACACAAAAACACATTATCTGATGTTGGTGGGAACATGCTGTGCACAGATTGACTGCCATTTTTCTGACATTGAAACAATGAGTATGTTTCAAAAATGCACAATTGGCTGTGAAGTGCTACAGGCTGCCCTGTGGTTGTGAATGTCGCTATATAAATAAAAGCCTGTATCTCTTCCTTTCTCTATTTGGACCTTTTTAAGTACAATCATATTTCAAGACTTTGAGTCAAAATAGATAGAACGTAGCTTCTGAAATAAAATAAAATACTGAACACATATTCTGTAATTAGGAGAATTGGAAGATGACAGGACTGTTTACACCTGTGTCTATCTTAATATTAAAGATTACTTTGTTCATAACGTTAGTTAGGGTACAGCTAGCGTGCTGTACTTCGTTTTGTACACTCCATTACAGAAAGACTATCCATGCCAGAGTGAACAGATATCATAGATTCAGCATAATAGTTCTGGATATGTCAGATTAAAGTTGCCCAAGAACCTTTTGGGTGCTAAGATTATTTCCATACGAGATAATCTAATAGAGGTCTTTAACAAGAAAAAGAAACAGTTCACTCTGTTTATGAAGTGTGTTCAGTGGCCAAGGATTTGCAATTTAAAGTTGTCACTGTGAGAATGAGGAGAGGCTTGTTGGAGCATGGGATGCTTTGCCACAGGGAGTGGGATAGGCAGAGACCATTGCATCCTTAAAAGCGAAATTGTATAAACTAATGAAACATGGGTTATTGTAAGAGTCTCTGGCTGTGGGTATAATTCCGAAATGTTTCAACAAAGCCACCATGAGCAGATTGGCCTCCTTCTGTGCTGTGAATTTGTGTGTTTCCAACTCTCGCCAATAATCTGCTCTTGCATCTTATCTGTAATTGCCAAAAGCTTCGTTTACTTGATCAATCAAACTCTTGGCAGAAACAGTTCATCAGATAAGCTGACACTTGCACCCAATCATCCATTACATTATGCATTTTCTTCACAGAAGTTCTCATGTTGTAACTGCTCATTCATGATTGGCCAAGATTTCTAGTAATGCAGTAAACAGAAAAGGCACAAAAAAATCATGAAATTTACTGGTGTAATATTCGAATCAAAATTATTATCGATGTGCATGTGGTTAAACCTGGTGTACGAATGAGCTCCACTAATAACCCCAAATTGATTTTTTTCCCATTTGAAATAAATTGGTAAAAGATCTTTGCATTTTCTACATCAGCTGTAACACTTCTGGTTTTGACTTTTTCAATTATCCATACCTTTTATTCAAGTATTGATTCTTGGGATGTGAGTGAATCAGACAAGGATCAATTCATTGTTAATCTTCGGTGCCTCTGGGACACTAAGAGTCAAAGCTAAAGGGGGCTGTAACACAAATGAAACGAAGTGATGCTTCAGGTTTGGAACGCTGAAGTCGGACCATAGCTGGAGCATTGTATTTAGTTGCAAGCATCTAAATTCCGGAAACCTGCATGTTGGTTTTGAAGGGGGTGCAGCCCAGATTCACCAGAATTACACCAGATTGTAAACGGTTATATTATGACATGTGGCCTAAGCTCTATGCATTTGCTTTAGCGAGTCTTCCATGCTAAATTATCCACGTTAATAGACATCCAAGGCTTCTAGTAAAATGGAAACTAGAAAGGCACAGCAGAAAATTACAAGATATAACAGATGTAATATTGAAATCAAATCGCTTATCGATTTATGTTCAGTTCTTGTTGACGTTTGAATTGCCTTTTCTATTGTCCACATCATACGTTGCCTTTTGCAATATTGAAATAAAGTAACTGAGCTTTTTATAAGTAAATTAACTGTGCCATATGCACCCCTTTTGCAATTATTAAGTCGTTTTATTCAGTTAATGCTTCTTGGGATGTGGGCAGCAGTAGCAGCACACCATTTGTTGCCAATCCCTAGCTGTCCTGAGGGGATTCAACATCAAATATCAAGACGACTCATATAAGAAATGAAGGAAGTGATCCTTCAGTTGCACAACACCTTGGTCAATTGTGATCAATAGATAAACTAAAGTTCAATGGGCTATAAAATAGCTGCCCCTTCACTGTCTCCAATTTTATTTTCCACCTTAAACCAATTTTGTTCTTACGTGTTTATTCCATTTAATTTCTTTGGCTTTTGCTTCTAATAATTTCATGTGTTAAAGACGCTAACTTGTTTACATATATCCTGAGATTACAACTTGCCTGAGATTCGGTTGTCTGGGCTGGGTATATGGGAGGCTTGAATGATGACACGAATAAATAAAATGGTTCACCATGCAGCCCGAGTATCAATAACCCACATTTTTGCAAATAAAGATCATGGGGACTGAATATTTTCTGTGGAATTTGAAATGTTGTACTATGTCAAAAAGGAACTGGAGCAAGTTTTCATTTTAATAATCACTTATGTTTCTCAAATAATGAGGATAACGCTCGCAATCTGTCACTCTAATTGCCTTCCGTATATCACTGTCAGCCACTCTTAGTCTCCACCACTTATTAGCTCACTAGCTTTCTCTAGTTATTTTCTATCTGTCTCTGACATTAACGATAGTTATGTCTCAATTACTTACGCTTCCACTCAGTTCTCTTCTGTCTCTCTTTGTCAGCCTCTTTCTTCCTAGTTCTTTCTGTGCTCCCTCTTTCTGCTACACATTTCTCTGCCCTTCTTCTACTCATCTCCTCCAGACTATTGATGTCTGTTCCCTCCCCCCACCCCCGCCCCCCGCTACCTGTTAGGGAGTGCACTAATTTGCTCATTACGGAGCTACACTTGGTTAAAAGTTGGGTTTTAAAAAAGGCCTGAGAGAGCAGAGCAGATGAAAATAATCACAAAGAGAATTTCAAGTTGTCGGACTCAGACAACTGAATGCATAGCTGACAATGGCAGGGTGATGGGATGATGTGTTGCCGAATGAATTAGTCAAAAGAACAGAGAGAACATAACAATATAAGAAATATGAGCAGGACTACGCCATTTGTCCCTTCGAGACTACTCCACCATTCAGTAAGATCATGGCTAATCTGATTGTGGCCTTAATTCAACTTTCCTGCGTGCCTTCCATATCCCTGACTCACGTGGTGATCAAGAATCTGCCAAACTCAGCCTTGAATATATTCAATGACCCAGCCTTTACTGCTCTCTGGGGAAGAGTTTTTAACAATATATTTATTCGTTCATTGGATGTGGGTGCTGCTGGCTCGGCCAGCATTTATTGTACATCTCCAATTGCCCTTCAGAAGGTGGTGGTGAGCGGCCTTTTTGAAGTGCTGCAGTCCATATGAGGTAGGTACACCCACAGTGCTGTTTGGAAGGGAGTTTCAGGAATTTGACCCTTCAACAGTGGAGAACGGTGTTGCAATATAGTTCCAAGTTAGGATGGTGTGTGCATTGGAGAGGAACTTGCATGTGGTGGTGTTACCATGCATTCGCTGCCCTTGTCCTCCAAGGTGGTAGAGGTCACGCATTTGGAAGGTGAGGTCTAAGGAGCCTTGGTGCATTGCTCCGTGCATCTTGTAGATGGTACACACTGCTGCCAATGTGTATCGGTAGTGGAGAGAGTGAATGTTTGTGGATGGTGTGCCAATCAAACGGGCTACTTTGTCCTGGATGGTGTTGAGCTTCTTGAGTGTTGTTGGAGCTGCGCCCCTCCAGACAAGTGGAGAGTATTCCATCACACTCCTGACTTGTGCCTTGTAGATGGTGAATAGACTTTGAGGAGTTAGGAAGTGAGTTACTCGACACAGGATACCTAGCCTCTGATCTTATCTTGTAGCCATGGTATTTATATGGCTACTCCAGTTCAGCTTTTGGTCAAGAGCCACCCGCAGGTTGTTTATAATGGGGAATTCAGCGATCGTAATGCTATTGAATGGGGAGATGGTTAGATTCTCTCTTGTTGCACATGGTCATTGCCTGTGGCATGAATGTTACTTGCCACTTATCAGCCCAAGCCTGGATATTGTCCAGGTCTTCTGCATTTCTACACGGGCTGCTTCAGTACCTGAGGAGTCACAAATGGTGCTGAACATTGTGCAATCTTCAGTGAACATTGCCACTTCCAGCTGTATGATTAAAGGAAGGTCATTGATGAAACAGCTGAAGATGGATGGGCCTAGGTCACTACCCTGAGGAACTCCTGCAGTAATGCCCTGGAGCTGAGATGATTGACCTTCAACAACCACAATCAACTACCTTTGCACTAGGTACAACTCCGACCAGTGGAGAGTTTCCCCCTAATTCCCATTGACTCCACATTTGCTGGGTTCTTTGATACCAAACTCGGTCAAATGCTGCCTTGATGTCAAAAGCAGCCACTCTCACCTCACCGCACCTCTTGAATTGAGCACTTTTGCCCATGTTTGAACCAAGGCTGTAATGATTTCAGAAGATGAGTGGTCCTGACAGAACCCAACTGAACGTCACTGTGCAGGTTATTGCTAAGTAAGTGACGCTTGATAGCAGTGGAAATGACACCTTCCATCATGATGATCGAGCGCAGATTGATGGGGCAGTAATTGGCTTAATTGGACTTGTCCTACCTTCTGTGTACAGGACACACCTGGGCAATTTTCCACCTTGCCGGGTTGATGCCAGTGTTGTCGCTGGACTGGAACAGCTTGGATTGAGGTGTGGCTAGTTCTGGAGTACAGGTCTTCAGTACTATTGGCAGAATGTTGTCAGGGTACATAGCCTTTGCAGTATCCAGTGCCTTCAGTCTTTTCCTGATATTATCAGGAGTGAATTGAATTCTGAACAGTAACGACCACCGACAGAAGAAATTCCCCCTCATCTCCGTCTTAAATTGGAGAGCATTATTTTGAAACTGTGCCCCCTATTTCTAGATTCCACCACCAGAGGAAACATCCTAGAATGATAGAACCATAGAAACGTTATGGCACAGAAAGAGCCCATTCAGCCCATTGTGCCTGCAAAACTAGCCACCCAATCTAATCCCACTGTCCAGCACCTGGTCTGTTGCCTTGCAGGTTACAACACTTTAGGTGCAGGTCCAGGTTCCTTTTAAGTGAGTTGAGGGTTTCTAGTTGCAGCAGTGGAGTGGCAGTGAATTCCAGACACCTACCATCCTCTGGGTGAAAAAGTGTTACCTCATGTTCCCTCTAATACTACTACCAGTCGCCTTAAATCTCTGCCCCTTTGTAATTGGCCTCTCCGCTAGGGGAAGCAGTTCCTTCCAGACTAGTCAATCTCGGCCCTCATAATTTTTTACATCACAATTAAGTCAGCCCTAGCCTATACAATCTTTCTTCACAGCAGCATTTTTCAAGCCCTGGCAACATTCTTAGAGAAATCCTCTGTACTGTCTCCAAAGCAATTATGTCCTTCCTGTAATGTGGAGACCAGAACTGAATGCAATACTCTAACTGTGGCCTAACCAGCAGTTTACACAATTCCGGCAATGCATCCCTGCTTTTGTACTCTGCATCTCGGCCAATAAAGGAAAACATTCTATATGCCTTCATCACCACTTTATCTACCTGTCCTGTCACCATCAGGGATCTGTGCACATGCATTCCAAGGCCTCTTATTTCCTCTACACCTCTCAATATCCCCCTGTTTATTGTGTATTTCCTTGCTTTTTGTGGCCTCCCTTAATGCATTACATCACAATTCTCTCGCTTGAATTCCATTTGCCACTTTTTGGCCCACTCAACCAAACATTGATATTATTCTGGAGTCCATACCTATCCTCTTCACTATCAACTACAAAGTTAATTTTTGTGTCATCTGCAAATTTCCCAATCGTGCCTCGCATATTTAGGCACAAATCATTAACATATAGCGCAAACAACAAGGGACCCAACACTGAGCCCTGTGGAGCACCACAGGAAACCGCATTTAATTTGCCAAAACATCCTTTGACCATTCCACTTTGTTTCCTGTCACTGAGCCAATTTGGGATCCAATTCACCACATTCCCCTGTATCAGGTGGGTGTTTACTTTTCTGACCAGTCTGCCAAGTAGGGCCTTGTCAAATGTCTTAATGAAATCCATGTAGGCAACTACCCTCATTCAGTCTCCTTGTTACCTCCTCAAAAAATGTAATTAAGTTTGTAAGACACGAATTTCCCTTAACAAATCCATACTAACTATTCATGATTAATCAGTGCCTTTCTAAGTGACAGTTTATCTTATTTATCAGAATTGATTCTAATACTTTTCCCACCACTGAGGTTAAATGGACCGGCCTATAATTATTTGGTCCATCTCTCACCCCCTTTTTAAACAATGGTACAATTTTCGCAGTCTTCCAATGACACGGGATCTCCATTGTAACTAGTGAAGGTTTGAAGATGATCCTCCGAGCATCCACTATTTCCTCTCTGGACTCGTTCAACAGCCTGAGGTAGAATCCACCCAGCCCTGGTGATTTATCCACTTTCAAGGATGTCAGACCCACTGGTACTTTTTCTCTCATTAGGCATATCGTATCCAATATTTCACACCCCTCCTCTTTATCTACAAAACCTGCATCATACCTATCCTTTGTCAAGAATGATAAAAAGTAATCATTAAGAACCATACCTATATCTTCTGCATCCTCTCAGCATCTCCCTCCAATAAGACCACCTCTCATTCTTCCAAATGCCGATGAGCATCAGCTCAAATTGCTGAACCTTTCCTCATAGGACAACTCCTTCAGCCCGAGATCGGCCTAGAGAAAACTTTCTGAACTGCTTCCAACGCAAGTATATCCCTCCTTAAGTAAGGAGACCAAACTGTGCACAGTGCTGGAGGTGCCGTCTCACCAATGCCCTGCACAGTGCAGCAAGACTTCTTCACATCAGCATCCATGCAATAAGTGTCAACATTCTGTTTGCATTCTTAATTACTTGTTGTATCTGCAAGCTAACTTTCTGCAATTCAATCAGTGTCATATGGAGCAAAGGAAGACCAGGAAAGTCAGATGGTCCATCCACAGTTTTTATTGCGACTGAGGTGTAGGATGGGTTGGGAACTACATTTGATCCCAGAACTCCCGATTAAAGGATGAGTAGCCGGGAATCCTGGTCCTAATCACCGTAAAGTGGCTCCTTCTGGGAGAAACATAGAAAATAGGAGCAGGAGTATGCTATTCGGCCCTTCGAACCTGCTCCACCGTCCATTATGATCATGGCTGCTCATTCAACTCAGTAACCTGTTCCTGCTTTCTCCCCATATCCTTTGATCCCTTTCACCCCAAGAGCTATATCTAACTCCTTCTTGAAAACATACAATGTTTTGGCCGCAACTGCTTTCTGTGGTAGCGAATTCCAAGGCTCGCCACTCTCTGGGTGAAATAATTTCTCCTCATCTCAGTCCTGAAAGGTTTACCCCATATCCTTCGACCATGACTCCTGTTAGCTGGAATGAATCTAGAAGAATCACTCGACACTCAGGTCTGCTCCAATGTCAAACAGTTTATTTAGTTACGCCAGTGGGGAGCAGGTCACTGGGCTATTCCGATGCCTCTCCACTGAACAAAGGAAAATCATCCATACTTATACATTTTCAAACAGTTACTCAGCCCATCCCGGCCGGACATGGTCCAATCACAACGATTATCGATTACAGACATTGATTATTAGAGCCAATAGAAGCGGTTACCGGCCCATACACAGATAGGGGATTACTCATGATGTTATCTTCACCTCGTTAAAATTGTTAGCACCTTTGACAGCGTCTGCTTTTTCATTTTAATTAGCCTTTTGTTTGAGTTACTAGGCATAAAGGGGCTGCATGACCGGCCCATACGCAGATAGGGGACTACTCATGATGTTTTCCATACCCCCTCATCTTCACCTCGTTACGATTGTTAGCACCTTTGTCAGCGTCTGCTTTTCATTTTAATTAGCCTTTTGTTTGATATTGGATTACTCAGCTCCTGTGGAATGTGGTCAAGTTAACTGAGCCCCATGGTGTTTTGCAACCTCCTCACTGTTCACTAATATTATATGTTACTGGTTACTCAAATAATATTTAAACATTATGATATTTATGGCAGGTGCCTCTGCGCTTGGGAATATCCTACAACAACCCCCCTTTCGGTAGGAGACTAACCCTAGTCTTCCCAACCAACACTATTTTTTTTAACCCTTTAAACTCGCCCGGTATTCTCTGCCTCGGACGTGCTGGCCAGTCACGTGATTTCAGGAATTCCGGTCGTACTATAAAACAGTAATGTGATCCAAATGACTTATTCCCCTGGATAGACAAATTGTCTGTCTTGCTTTTGCTCTGGTATTCACCCTTCTTCGCTGCCCATATCGGCAGGCCAGTCTGTGCCATGTCATGGCCAGTATCAACTGTAATCCGACTAGCACATGAGAAACTATCCGAATCCAGGGGTGGATATTCACATTCATCCCCCAATCCCAAATCTTCTCCTACCAACTCCGTTCCTGCAATTCTGTGCCCGTATCTTTCTCTAGCTTTTTGATTTTTGTCTGCAGTTGGTGGTAGACTTTTATGGATTGGCCCACCCTGAGTTTTAATTCCCTTAGTACTTCGGCCAGGTGTGGGATAGGGAATGGTTCTGGTTCCTTGTAATCCTGTAGGTGGTCATAGAGATGATCAGTGACGTTAATGATCTTGGTACCTCTACGCCGAACCTGGATAATTTGGGCTTTCCCTATAGTGACTGTTCATAAGGGTGTAAAGCAAAAATTAGAAAATGGGATAGGGCATTGTAGATTATTTAGTGGTAGGAACTTTCTGTGGTAGAAACGCAGTATTTCCCTTTACCTCCGTAGCCTGTTCTTACAAAATGCTTTGGGGCAGGTATGATCTCTACAACACAACCGTCGGTTCGATTGAACCCACATTCATCCAGTTCTCCCTGTCCCACTGGGTGAGGACATACTGTAAGTCCCCCCTTTGCTTGCATCCCATGAGGGCGGTTTCATATAGTGTATTGTTTCTGAGTATGGCAGAGGTTTCAGTTAAATAGTAGCAGAGGGAGGTATTACCCCGTACGACCCCAATATTTTCCTACTGGTAATGGGGACTTGGCCCTGAGTCCCGACAGTGACTACTGGGATCAACAGGACTATTGCCACTCCTGTAGCTTTGCCCATTTCACAATCTGGGATCACTGGGTATACTCTGGTGAGTCCTTTTGTCGTGCAATTGTCCATTGTCCCTTTTCTCTCGGATAGCCGAGACAGATGTGTGCTGTCTATCCAATCGGGCACCTCCCTCCTTTTTATCTGATCGAGATTGTGCCGTGTCTGTCCCACCATCCACAAGCCATAAGCGTGACCGAGTTGCCCCTGCCTTAGCTTTGCGGCATCTTCCCGTTCTCTATCTATGAGGTGGTTGATGGTTCTGGCACGTGCCTCTAATATCATAATTCCATCTAATTGTATCTCCGTGCCCTCTTCTCCCAGATTGGTCTGGTCCTCCTGATTTTTCTCTGCTCTCTTTAAGAGTCCCTTCATTACTCCTTTAAGGTGTTCCATCTTTTCATTCAGACCTTGTATATCTAATGAGTTTACTATGGAGGCACCGGTATTGAATCCAGTAGCAATGTCATTAACTATCCCCCTCTTTGTTCTATAAAGCTGATCCTGGCCTCTAAATCTAGTGGCACCCATGGCATCGGCAGCCTGCTGCATTACAATCTTACTTCATACATTATACATATTTCTTGCCTGTTCTGTACAATATCCTGGCATTTGCATCCCTGAGATATTGACCAGGACAGGCACAATCTCATGTTTAACATTATCATACAACGCTTCCACTGGGCTCCATGTACCCACACACATCCATGTTCCTTTCAACTTTCCTTATCATCTGTTGCCCAATGGGAGGGGTACAAACAATTCCAAATACACAGCTCTCAGTTACCCTTTCCCCTTTCTGTCTGGTCACGCAGTTAGCATGGTCATCTGTGGAACACCGTACACATACTGCATCTTTGCCCGGATTCACCGTAAGCCACGCAGTCAAGTAGGTTTACTCGCCATTATACGCTTCCCATCCAACATGTTGTGCAATGCCCCATAGTTCATATCGTCCATATTAATACTCCTTTCATTAATCCGTTGTGCATCCATTACCGGGTCTTTGTTCTTCCTCTCTGGATATTAGCATCAGGCCCCCAGCCACTGCAGTCCGGTTCTTTCCCATTCGCCACTAGTGGTTATATCTGTAATTTAAACACACTGGTCACCAGGTGTTAGTAATTGTCCATGTTGTGAGTATCCCCCCATGAGGGATACATGTCTACCTTGTGGGACCGAACATGTCCTGGGCAATCCAGGAGTTAATTTATATTCTTATCATCTCTACTCTTTCGAAATTATCTATACGGTCCCATCACGCTCGGGCTTCGTTCCCCACAATCCTTGCCCAGTTAGTAGCCCATCTAATAATAATCCAAATGCCTCTCAACACTACCATTATTCCCAGCCCCCCGAGTAGTCCATTCTCAAGTGTATTCTTCCATTCCCGGTATCTCTTTGCGTACCAGGTGGTGTTTATTTCGGAGTCTATCATTTGCTGTTGTCTTTATATACCTTCAGTTGGGACCAATGTTTCCATCTGCCCTTCCCTTTACCATTACTTTGTCTCCCACAACAGGCACCTTTGTCTGTTTCTCTATCATGTTTCTATAGAACCTCCTGCCTCACCTTGTGCAGTTGTCTGCACAATTCCTTCAAAAATCTTTTAAGCCTTTCGCTTGCAGATCCTATTTTCTCACGACCTGCTATGACATCCCCTGGCAACCTCATATCCCTTCCTGTCATTATTAAGGTGTTTAATTTATCCTGATTATTATAAAGTCATTTTCTCTATGTGAGTTGTCTCACTGCACTGGCTGCATTAAACATTTCATGCCATGCTGTTGCTCAAGTCAGTAAACATGTTTGAGACCCGTTCGTCAGGTGATCTTATCAAAAGATCAAAAATGGCCAGACTTTCAAATGTAGCTCTCCTAAAAACTCATATCTCCAAGAGAAAACTCACAGTTGCCAGTCTTATCTACACTTTCCTGGATTTCTCTGTAAAATTCTAGACTTCTTGGAAATTTCACACGATATTATTTTAGCTGTTTGAATTCTAATTTCACCATTTGTTTAAACCCAGAATTCCTTTATTAGCTCTTGCATCAGCCAGATCAAATTGCCAATTCCTATTAATTATAATTCTCTTTCATTTTGAGCCCTGGAGAAACTTTACAATCAATATTCATAATTCCTTAAAAAAGAAATCAAACATTGCCATTTGATTCCAGGCTTTACTAGATATTGTTTTGTTTTTTTTTAACCTTAGATGACATTTTAATTCCTCAAATAACTTGCCAAATTAAACTGAATTTTCGACATCTCAGATTATTCCAAATTCAAATAACAGTAAATTTCCATTTGAATGCTTTAAATAACCACTCATATCAATTTAATTTTGTTTATCGGTTCCAATTTCTTATGCCCAGACTTGGTGATATTGCATTTTTTTTTAGTAAACGCAGAAGTGCTTGCAACTATTTCTCCTTCTCAAGCACTTTGTCTCATTGATGAAGATAGTTGCAGCAAGGTTAATTTCTTGCTTGTCTCCAAATGGGCGGAACAAAGCATTCTCTGCTGCGTCGCTTTACGTAACCCTTTTTTTTAATGGAAAAGAACTAAACTCTATTTTAAATGTTTTTTGGTATCCTTAGGTTTTTCAAAAAACAAAATCTTTAGTAACATTATCAACTTCAAAGGAAACCATATCCATCAGGAAAGACAGCATTTTAGATTAAATTCCAATTGTTTCCAAACTTTTAGCATCTGTTGTAAGAGATTTCTAATCCAAGGATTTTTTTTATAACAATGATTCCAAATTCCAATTCACTGCAATAAATATTTAAAAATCAAAACTGCCGATGTTATATGAGTGAGTCCAATGTCCGGAACTTAAGAATCCCCCAAAACTCGACATGCTAAACTTGAAAGTTCATTGTGGTTGCAGATGACATTTCCAGTTTTCTTTTCAACTAAACAGGTCAATTAACCTTAACAGTATTAATTTAATTCAGACTTATTAACTTATAATACTTATTAACTACAAACAGAACAGAATAGCCCGTGCTTTTTATTTTAAAAATAGGTAAGTTATGTCATTTTTTTTTGTTCTTCAGGCGCCTTTTCAAATGACTGTAATAAAACCAAAATCTAAAGAAAAAGTTATTTAACATTCTTACAACAAAAGACTTAACCCCAGCTCCATACACAAAATTTAATATTTCCCATTATCTCCTTTGCTTATCCTTCTCTCCCTTAAAACCAATATCCAATTCCTGACATTTGCTACATTAAACAGTCAGTAAAACATGTCTTTAATTTAAACTCCAAAAAACTAGAACAGATTTTAAACTGGAACTCCAATTATAGCAGGAGTTGTAAACTTCAAATTGGATTTCTGCCAAACATCTTCAGACCTTCAAGGCTGAAGCTTATCTCTTAGAAAATTGTTCATTGTCTTTTCACAGTTGCAAAACCAACTTTTAAAATAATAAAATTTTAACTTCAAATATAATTCAAGTTTATATCCCATTCCTGGGTGCACCATCTTAAATCGAAATGAACACTCTCAACAATCACTTTTCACACTCATTCAATTCCAAACAACTTAATAGACTCATGCTTTCAACATGAAAGCCAGACAACAGAGTTAACGGCTGTCAGTTCTACAGAACACAAGGTCCACAGAACGTAACCTGCACATCCCAGACATTCAATTCATTTGTAGAAGCTTCCAACATTCTCACAGTCGAATCAAAGGCAGTAACTTGTTTTTACTCTAAAACATAGTCTTTTATGTCGCTCTGCCATAAACAAAGTGAATGCTTTTCTTCTTTTTGTCACCACTACCTTTGTTGTGCGGCAGGGTCGTGGGGATTCCAAATAGATTTAATCATCTTATCGATGAACTTTTTATGTTTCTCTGCCAGGTGGCAGGTAAGGGACCCCTCTGGTCCCCGCTCGAGCTTTATCTTTTCACTGGCCAGGCTTGGGTAGGATTACCTGAGGTGTGACTACCACCCCATAACTCCTCTCACCTCGTTACAATTGCTTGCATCTTTGTCAGCGTCTGTTTTTAGTTTTAATTAGCCTTTTGTTTGAGTAACTAGGCATAAAGGGGCAGCATGATGCTTTAGTTTTGGTGGCAGCAGCTTTGACAGTAGCGGAGGTGCGGAGCGAACTTGCAGCTGAGAGGTCAATTTCAGTGTAAGTTAAAAGTTAATTCCCTTTTGTTTTCGGAGGACCAGGGGACTGCTGCTTAAGTAAAAGCTATATCTTTGGGTGGTTTAAAATCACTTTCTTTTAGTTTTGGTGGCAGCAGCTTTGACAGTAGCGGAGGTGCGGAGCGAACTTGCAGCTGAGAGGTCAATTTCAGTGTAAGTTAAACATTAATTCCCTTTTGTTTTCGGAGGACCAGGGGACTGCTGGGTAAGTAAAAACTATATATTTGGGTGGTTTAAAATCACTTTCTTTTAGTTTTGGTGGCAGCAGCTTTGACAGTAGTGGAGGTGCGGAGCGAACTTGCAGCTGAGAGGTCAATTTCAGTGTAAGTTAAAAGTTAATTCCATTTTGTTTTCGGAGGACCAGGGCACAGCTGGGTAAGTAAAAACTATGTATTTGGGTGGTGGCTGTACCCGAGAGACTACACATGCAGTGTCTCGGGGACAGCCAACACCCACATGTATTGTCTCCCACCCACCCTCCTCCTCGAACCAAAAAAAAAGGACTCTGGTGTGTTGATAAGGTAAGCTTTTTATTTAAAAAGTTCTGTCCGTTGGATTGCTAACCTGACAAGTTTTGACTATTTTTTTGGTTTTTCAGTAGATTTGTTGGGAATTTAGAATAGTGGGAATGGAGGTTAAGGCAGTTGTATGTTCCTCCTGCAGAATGTGGGAGGGAAGGGTCGCCAAGAGTGTCCCTGCTGACTGCATCTGCCGTAAGTGCAACCAACTCCAGCTCCTCGAGAACTGCGTTACGGAACTGGAGCTGGAGATGGATGAGCTTCGGAACATTCGGGAGGTGGAGGGGTTATTGAGAGGAGTTATGGGGAGGTAGTCACACCTCAGGTAAAAGAAGTAGGTAGATGGGTTACCGTCAGGGGAAGGAGAGGGAACCAGCAGGCAGTGCAGGGATCCCCTGTGGCCGTTTCCCTCAACAACAGGTATAAAGTTTTGGATACTGTTGCGGGGGATGACTTACCAGGGGTAAGCAATGAGGTACAGGTATCTGGCACAGAGTCTGTCCCTGTTGCTCAGAAGGGAAGGGGGAAGAGGAGCAGAACATTAGTCATTGGGGACTCCATAGTTAGGGGAACAGATAGGAGGTTCTGTGGGAATGAGAGAGACTCACGGTTGGTGTGTTGCCTCCCAGGTGCCAGGGTTCATGATGTCTCGGATAGTGTTTTTGGGATCCTTAAGGGGGAGGGGGAGCAGCCCCAAGTCGTGGTCCACATAGGCACCAACAACATAGGAAGGAAGAGAGATGGGTATTTAAGACAGAAATTCAGGGAGCTAGGGTGGAAGCTTAGAGCGAGAACAAACAGAGTTGTTATCTCTGGGTTGTTGCCCGTGCCACGTGATAGCGAAGCGAGGAATAGGGAGAGAGAGAGGAGCTGAACACGTGGCTGCAGGGATGGTGTCGGAGGGAGGATTTTGGTTTCCTGGATAATTGGGGCTCTTTCTGGGGTAGGTGGGACCTCTACAAACAGGATGTTCTTCATCTGAACCAGAGGGGTACCAATATCCTGGGGGGGAGATTTGCTAGTGCTCTTCGGGGGGGTTTAACCTAATTCAGCAGGGCAATGGGAACCTAAATTGTAGTTCCAGTGTACAGGATGTTGAGATTATTGAGGTCAGGGATAAGGTTACAAGGACGCAAGAGGGCACTGGCAAGCAAGAACTTGGTTTAAAGTTTGTCTACTTCAACGCCAGGAGCATCCAGAATAAGGTGGGTGAGCTTGCAGCATGGGTTGGTACCTGGGATCTCGATGTAGTGGCCATTTCGGAGACATGGGTATAGCAGGGGCAGGAATGGCTGTTGCAGGTTCCGGGATTTAGATGTTTCAGGAAGAACAGAGATGGTGGTAAAAGGGGGGGGGGGGGTGGGGGGTGGTATGTGGCATTGTTAATCAAGGAGAGTATTACAGCGACAGAAAGGACGTTTGAGGACTCGTCCACTGATGTAGCATGGGCCGAGGTTGGAAACAGGAGAGGAGAGGTCACCCTGTTGGGTGTCTTCTATAGACCTCCGAATAGTTCCAGAGATGCAGAGGAAAGGATAGCGAAGATGATTCTCGACAGGGGCGAGAGTAACAGGGTAGTTGTTATGGGGGACTTTAACTTTCCAAATATTGACTGGAAATACTATAGTTCGAGTACTTTAGATGGGTCCGTTTTTGTCCAGTGTGTGCAGGAGGGTTTTCTGACACAGTATGTAGACAGGCCAACCAGGGGCGCTGCCACATTGGATTTGGTACTGGGAAATGAACCCGGCCAGGTGTTAGATTTAGATGTAGGTGAGCACTTTGGTGATAGTGATCACAATTCGGTTAGGTTTACCTTAGCGATGGGCAGGGACAGGTATATACCGCAGGGCAAGAATTATAGCTGGGGAAAGGAAATTATGATGCGATTAGGCAAGATTAATGATGCGTAGGATGGGGAAGGAAACTGTAGGGGATGGGAACAATCGAAATGTGGAGTTTATTCAAGGAGCAGCTACTGCGTGTCCTTGATAAGTAAATACCTGTCAGGCAGGGAGGAAGTTGTCGAGCGAGGGAGCCGTGGTTTACTAAAGAAGTTGAAGTGCTTGTCAAGAGGAAGAAGAAGGCTTCTGTTAGGATGAGACGTGAAGGCTCAGTTAGGGCGACTGAGAGTTACAAGCTAGCCAGGAAGGATCTAAAGGGAGATCTAAGAAGAGCAAGGAGAGGACACGAAAAGTCATTGGCGGATAGGATCAGGGAAAAACCTAAGGCTTTCTATAGGTATATCAGGAATAAAAGAATGACTAGAGTTAGATTAGGGCCAATCAAGGGTAGTAGTGGGAAGTTGTGTGTGGAATCAGAGGAGATAGGGGAAGCGTTAAATGAATATTTTTCGTCAGTATTTACAGTAGAGAAAGAAAATGTTGTCGAGGAGAATACTGAGATTCAGACTACTAGGCTAGATGGGATTGAGTTTCACAAGGAGGAGGTGTTATCAATTTTGGAAAGTGTGAAAATAGATAAGTCCCCTGGGCCAGATGGGATTTATCCTAGGATTCTCTGGGAAGCTAGGGAGGAGATTGCAGAGCCTTTGTCCTTGATCTTTATGTCATCTTTGTCGACAGGAATAGTGCTGGAAGACTGGAGGATAGCAAATGTTGTCCCCTTGTTCAAGAAGGGTTGTCGAGACAGCCCTGGTAATTATAGACCTGTGAGCCTTACTTCGGTTGTGGGTAAAATGTTGGAAAAGGTTATAAGAGACAGGATTTATAATCATCTTGAAAAGAATAAGTTCATTAGAGATAGTCAGCACGGTTTTGTGAAGGGTAGGTCGTGCCTCACAAACCTTATTGAGTTTTTCGAGAAGTTGACCAAACAGGTGGATGAGGGTAAAGCAGTGGATGTGGTGTATATGGATTTCAGTAAGGCGTTTGATAAGGTTCCCCACGGTAGGGTATTGCAGAAAATACGGAAGTATGGGGTTGAAGGTGATTTAGAGCTTTGGATCAGAAATTGGCTCGCTGAAAGAAGACAGAGGGTGGTGGTTCATGGCAAATGTTCATCCTGGAGTTTAGTTACTAGTGGTGTACCGCAAGGATCTGTTTTGGGGCCACTGCTGTTTGTCATTTTTATAAATGACCGAGAAGAGGGTGTAGAAGGGTGGGTTAGTAAATTTGCGGATGACACGAAGGTCGGTGGAGTTGTGGATAGTGCCAAAGGATGTTGTCGGGTACAGAGGGACATAGATAGGCTGCAGAGCTGGGCTGAGAGATGGCAAATGGAGTTTAATGCGGAAAAGTGTGAGGTGATTCACTTTGGAAGGAGTAACAGGAATGCAGAGTACTGGGCTAATGGGAAGATTCTTGGTAGTGTAGATGAACAGAGAGATCTTGGTGTCCAGGTGCATAAATCCCTGAAGGTTGCTACCCAGGTTAATAGGGCTGTTAAGAAGGCATATGGTGTGTTAGCTTTTATTAGTAGGGGGATCGAGTTTCGGAGCCACGAGGTCATGCTACAGCTGTACAAAACTCTGGTGAGACTGCACCTGGAGTATTGCGTGTAGTTCTGGTCACCGCATTATAGGAAGGATGTGGAAGCTTTGGAAAGGGTGCAGAGGAGATTTACTAGGATGTTGCCTGGTATGGAGGGAAGGTCTTCCGCGGAAAGTCTGAGGGACTTGAGGTTGTTTTCGTTGGAGAGAAGGAGGAGGAGAGGTGAATTAATAGAGACATATAAGGTAATCAGTGGGTTAGATAGGGTGGATAGTGAGAGTCTTTTTCCTCGGATGGTGATGGCAAACACGAGGGGACATAGCTTTAAGTTGAGGGGTGATAGATATAGGACAGATGTCAGAGGTAGTTTCTTTACTCAGAGAGTAGTAGGGGCGTGGAACGCCCTGCCTGCAACAGTAGTAGTCTCGCCAACTTTAAGGGCATTTAAGTGGTCATTGGATAGACATATGGATGAAAATGGAATAGTGTAGGTCAGATGGTTTCACAGGTCGGCGGTCATCGAGGGACGAAGGGCCTGTACTGCACTGTCGTGTTCTAATTCTAATTCTAATGAGCGGCCCATACACAGATAGGGGATTACTCATGATGTTTTCCATTCCCCCTTGCCTTCACCTCGTTACAATTGTTAGCACCTTTGTCAGCGTCTGCTTTTAATTTTAATTAGCCTTTTGTTTGATATTGGATTACTCAGCTCCTGTGGAACGTGGTCAAGTTAACTGAGCCCCATGGTATTTTGCAACCTCCTCACTGTTCACTAATATTATATGTTACTGGTTACTCAAATAATATTTAAACATTATGATATTTACTGCAGTTGCCTCTGCGCTTGGGAATACCCTACAACAACCCCTGTTCTGGATTTCCCCACCATCGGGAGCATCTACCCTGTCAAGTTCTGTTTGAATTTTATAGCTGTCTAAGAGATTCCCCCCTCACACTTCTGAACTCCAGTGAATATCATCCTAACCGACTCAATCTCCTCTCATACGTCAGTCCCGTTTTTCCAAGAATCAGTATGGTAAACTTTCGCTGCACTCCCTCTATAGCAAGAACATCTTTCCTCAGATAAGGAGGTCCGTGAGTGAATTCCAATTCGTGGTGGCTGAATGTTCTGGCAATCATTATTGAGCCTCTTACATCAGGATAAGGGATATGTAGGCTGCACGGTCAGTGCACCAACAACACCCAAGTCGAGGATAATAAAAAAGGAAATAATAGAAACATTTCCATCGATCCATAATTTGAATGAGATATGGTAGTGTACTACTTGTGCTATCAGAAGAGACCTTGAAATGGTGAGATAGAATCCCACCAGCACATGCAACTGAGTTCGATAATTTCGGCAATTTGAGAGCTAGCGCCAGGAACGTCACTATAGAAACTGCCAGATTGTGGCAGGAACCCAAGTAGCTTACTAATGTCCTTCGGGTCAAGAAACCTTTTAAGCCTATCTGTTCAGAGCCAAAGCAACATGAATTTTCACCTTACCTCGTTGAATCTTAAAGCCACTAATGTGTTTGAAAGTTGGAAGGGAACCTCAAATTGAAACCCAGTCCCAACCTTCATAGGGTGAAAAGGGATGGACCTTAAATTCAGTCGTTGACCACATCCCAAGAAAACAAAACCAACTCTTTCACACAAACGATCAGTTGATGACAGTTTCTTTGGGGTGTTCTTGAATCATTCTTACATAAGGGGCCTATACTCCTGCTTTTCAGATAGGAATTTCGAAACGATAAATGGCCAAAATGTTTTAGTTCAGCTTCTACAATTCAGATATTGGAATGAATTTTTGTCTATTAGTCTACAACAGGCCCAGTCATCTGGCGTTCATTTGCCCAGTGGTGGAATGCTTTGGGAAGCACAGTCCAAAGTTCTTCATTCCTGCCAATAATGAAATACATCCCCGATTCCAGGTGTGCCAGGTCACACTGGGCATTCTCATAATGCCACGTTGCTGCATATACCTTGACAAACAAGGACGATATACAGGAGCTGAATGAACGCCATCATTGCTATCTGGGAGATTATCAGAGATTAGTATGTTCTGTTCCCTTGTTCTGTTACTCTTGAATGACCTAATAAGGCACAAGACTATTTGATGGCTTAGGGAATGAGTAGACACTTCAACTTGTGATGTGGATACTGGACGTGGGAAAGTAAACATGGAAAATATTTTCTGTGGCGTTGGACATGCAATTAATCATACCTGCTTGGTAGTACACAACTTGAGTATGGCTGAAAAAGGGACATGTTGCCGAAGCTTTTCATCTTGTGCTCATCAGGACAGACACAAGAATGCCAAATTTCAAAGGGAACAAAAATTGATACTGCAAGAGACAAATGGTACTGATTGGTTGGCAAGTCAACTCTGATTGGAGAATGCATCATTGTCCCCCACGCTTTTGTTCATTAAAAATAGATGCAAAACCTGTTATTTACCTATTTCCCACAGAGGACAGATAGCTGCGTATGAATGCGTGTCGCTTCTAGCAAGCATACGTAAGCCACATTGTGAGCTTAACTGATGAGTTTAAGCTGGTTATTAAATTGGAAAATACTGCCCCTGTTGCGACTGCATTTTAGCAGCATGATACTGCTGGTTTCAGTTGTTGCTCAAATGTGTGAAATAACATAACCTTTAAAGATCGCTGCACATGCACCCCCAGGTCCCTCTGTTCCTGCACACTCTTTAGAACTGTGCCATTAAGTACGTATTGCTTCTCCCCATTCCTTCTGCCAAAATGCAGCATCTCACATTTGTCAGTATTAAATTCCATCTACCACTTCTCTGCCCATTCTGCTAGCCAAACTATGTTCTGTTGCAGGTGGTTCATATCATCATCACTGTTTGCCACACGTCCAAGTTTAGTGTCATTGGCAAATTTAAAGTTTCTCCTTCGTATTCCAAGATCAAAGTTATTTATATATATATATATAAATCAGTTTTCGTATCATCATCCAGTCAGAAAAGCAGCCATTTCCTTCGAATTTGTAGTATACTGGGCACTTTTCATGTCCATAAGTGGCGGCCTTATTCCCATTTGTGAGTATGCATGAAATACAGCGAGAAATGATCTGGTGGGGCTAGCCATTGCTATAGCCACACGGGTGGTATGTTTCACTAACAGCATGCTGCTGTCAAGCCAAAAAGACGTTCCACCTACCACACAATTGATAAATGCAAATATGAATTTCAGTGCTGGTGTGATGCCAGGTACATGGACCGGACATCCCAAACAACTGGTGGATTGAATCAAACTGCACGTCCCTTCAGCTATTTGCAATAAGCAGATTACTGCCCGTCCTCAACCAGATTATACTTGCAAAACCCATAACATAGTATCTGACATTGGATGAGATCCCTGATTGGACAGCACTTGAGGAACAATCCCCAGATTGCTTCAAATGACACTAACAACCAATTTTGGATCATCAGTCGGGTTCACAATGTACTTTTGTACTTGCAGAATTTACATATATTCATTCTCAGGGATTGGTCCTCTGCAGGCGAAAGGAACGTGGCAAGGCTTTGCACCCTTTTTAAATTAACAAAAGCGTGGGGGACAGTAGTTCTATGGTCAACTTGCCAACCAATTAGCACCTCTTTTCGCATACAGTGTAAATTGTTGCGCCTATGAACTTTGTCATTCTTGCATTAGTCTCGAGGAGTGCAAGATGAAAGGCTTCAGCTGCCATGTTGCTTTTCAGCAATACAATTGGTAGTAAAACATTATAAAATCGGAGGAAAATGTGCCCAAGATTATTGAAATTATGTATAGAGAGGGGAAAGCATCGATCTTGATGCATTCTGGGATAACATCTGCACATCATCGTCCTCCATTTCCCCTTGCTTCAAAAAGACTCTCAACCTCCTGCGAGAGGGAGAAAAAAGAAGTAAAACATCTTATTCAAATTTAGGAAACCATTTTGCAAAACACTCCACAGGAAAATAGCTTTGAACTGTTATCTGCTTTGGGCCATGTACATCCTATACTCAGTCATGCTGGACACTGGAGGGCGATTGTTCAACTGCTTTTTTAAGAGTGATCTGTACTGTGTATAGAAGCCTCGCTCTTCCTCTGGGATCATAAGCTATGAAATGTGCCTTCCAACATTCCTTCAATCACATTCCTGAAAGCCTTTTTATCTTTGCTGTCCAGTATGCCTGTGAGCCATGAAAGAGTTCGGGGTGCAAACGAACATTTTCAGGGCTTGATGCCTGTGCAAACTGTTACTGAGCATCGATTGCATAAAAAGGATGTGACCTTATATTTCGACCTTCACAACCTCAAGATGTGCAAGATTTTCCACAGATAATGAGGTACATTTTGAAATGTTGTACTGCTGTAATTTAGGGAAATGAAGCAGATAATTTTACCACAGCAAGAACTCACAAACAGTTATGTGGCAATAGCCCGATTTTAAATTAATCTACCAAGAGGGAATGGGGCCGTTTGGGGTGTCGGATTGCCGTTTTACATGAGGTTTCAGTTTAATTTCCCTTTAACTCAGTTGAACGATGATCGGACGAGTTGTCCAACTGGTGAGAGATCTGCACCTCCAGATAAAAGTGCAGGAAGTGAAGAAGAGATTTTGCACCAATCATTTGACCACAAAACTCTTCATGAAAGTTCACAGATAAATGTACAGTGTATCGGAGTGAGCCTTAGAATCAAAACCAAATTTGAGAGGTACGTGATCAGCAGTCAGGACAGAGCAGAACCGTTCTCTTCCAAACACTAAAGCAATAAACAAGGGGTGATTTCCCACTGCAGTTCACGGGTGTCAATGCCACTAGTTGATGCGAAGGGAGCAGATATCCGCAGCCGGGTTCGTTCTGCTGCTGAGGCTTGTATTACGGAAAGAGGAACAGGGGTAAGCTTTTGAGCAACTTGACCCTGTTCTGCCAGTCATTTACTTCATGGTTGGTCTACATCTTAACTCCATTTACCCCCCTTTCTCCTAATACCTTGATAACGTCAGAGAAGAGATGATTGGTAGAGGCATTAAAAAAACATGATGGTCCAGACAGAATAGATAGAGGTCAACAGTTTCAATTGGTATAAGGGGCGAAGACAAGCGTACACTAATGTAAAGAGATTGGTAAAATAAATAAAGGCAACCTTTCCTCATAGCTAATGCCCTCCAGACCAGGCAACATCCTGGTAAACCTCCTCTGTACCCTCTCCAAAGCTTCCACGTCCTTCTGGTAGTGTGGCGACCAGAATTGCAAGCAATATTCTAAGTGTGGCCTAACTAAGGTTCTGTACAGCTGCAACATGACTTGCAAATGTTTATACTCTATGCCCCGACCGATGAAGGCAAGCATGCCGCATGCCTTCTTGACTACCTTATCCACCTGCGTTGCCACTTTCAGTGACCTATGGACCTGTACACCCAGATCTCTCTGCCTGTCAATACTCCTAAGGGTTCTGCCATTTACTGTATACCTCCCACCTGCATTATACCTTCCAAAATGCATTACCTCACATTTGTCCGGATTAAACTCCATCTGCCATTTCTCCGCCCAAGACTCCAAACGATCTGTATCCTGCAGTATCCTATGACAATCCTCAGCATTATCCACAACTCCATCAACCTTTGTGTCATCCGCAAACTTACTAATCAGAGCAGCTACATTTTCCTCCAAATCATTTATATATACTACAAACAGCAAAGGTCCCAGCACTGATCCCTGCGGAACACCACTAGTCACATCTCTCCATTCAGTAAAGCACCCTTCCACTGCTACCCTCCGTCTTCTATGACCGAGCCAGTTCTGTATCCATCTTGCCAGCTCACCTCTGATCCCATGTGACTTCTCCTTTTGTACCAGTCTGCCATGCGGGACCTTGTCAAAGGCTTTACTAAAGTCCATATAGATAACATCCACTGCCCTTCTTTCATCAATCATCTTCGTCACTTCCTCAAAAAACTCAATCAAATTAGTAAGACACGACCTTCCCTTCACAAAACCATGCTGACTTTAGATATAACCTCTGGGACAGAAATCCAAAAAGGGTATAAATACGGTGGCAAGTGTCTGACATTTGCAGCAGAGTCAATTTTCCTAACTTAAGTCTTCCTACTGGTAAACAGAAAATGTTGCGGATGACACAAACTTAAAAATATTGTGAATGGTAAGACGAATAGTGCCTAACTTCAACAGGCCCTATACAGGTTTGTGTAATGGGCAAACAAGTGGCAGATGAAACTTAATACCGAGAAGAGTGAAGTGACGCATTTCACTCGAAAGAATGTGGAGAGAAAATGTGAAAAGCCTCCTTCTGTGCAGTCACCATTCTTTGTTTCTATGAAAAGTGGTTCATTCACGATTGTATGCCGGGAAAGCAGCCTGACCATGCAGAGGCAAGTGGAGGTAGAGACAAACTCAATTGAATTAATATTCCTAGAGCGGTTCGAGCCAGTAACATGGCAGCCTTGCTTATACAGAAGAGATCAGTATAGCGATCAGTATTGAGAACATTTTTTTTTTAATTCATTCATGGGATTTGGCTTCTTTGGCTAGGCTAACATTTTTGTCAAATCCTAATTGCCCTTGAGAAGGTGGTGGTCAGCTGCCTTCTTGAACCGCGGCAGTCCATGTGGGGTAAGTACACCAACAGTGCTGTTAGGAAAGGAGTTCCACGATTTTGGCCCAGTGACTGTGAAGGAATGGTGATATAGTTCCAAGCCTGGATCGTGTGTGACTTTGAGGGGAACTTGCAGCTGTTGGAATTCCCATGTATCTGCTGCCCTTGTCCTTCTAGTTGGTAGAGGTTGCGGGTTTGGAAGGCGCTGTCGAAGAAGCCTTGGTAAGTCGGTCCAGTGCATCTTATAGATGATACACACTGCTGCCACTGTGCGTTGGCAGTGGAGGGAATATATATTTGTGCATGTGTTCCAATCAAGCTGGCTGCTTTGTCCTGGATGATGTTGAGCGTCTTGAGTGTTGTTGGAGCTGCACCCATCAAGACAAGTGGAGACTATTCCATCACAGTCCTGACTTCTGCCTTGCACATATTGGAAAAGTTTGGGTCGCCAGGAGGTGAGCTACTCGTCACAGGATTCCTAGCTCCTGATCAGCTCTTGTACCCACAATATTTGTATGGCTACTCCAGTTCAGTTTCTGGTTAATGGCAACACCAGGGGTGTTGATAATCGGGATTTAGCGATGGAAATGCCATTTATTATGAAGTGGCGGTGGCTGGATTCTCTCTTGTTGCAGATAGTCATTGCCTGGCAATTGTGTGACATGAATGCCACTTTATACTTATCATGCCAAACCTGAATGTCCTCCAGGTCTTGCTGCACTTGGATTCAAGCTGCTTCAGTATCTGAGGAGTCACGAATGATGCTGAACATTATGCAATCGTCAGAAAATATTCCCACTTCTGATCTTTTGATTAAATTTGACTGAATTTCCTGGCTGCAGGAGAAGAGTTTCTTAGCCATGTACATTTTGTGATGATAACGGTACTTCAGAAGTGTCATCCTCGTGCACAATGCTCACATACAGCAAAGGTAACAGTCTATCAAGCTGTTCATTATCTTTTCTGATAAAATGTGATTCGGATAATACTGGCATTGTTTGCTATTTCTCTTTTGAGCTATGTGAGGTACAGAGATAGCCGTTTCATCAGAACAAAAGCACGAGCCTTGGAATGGCTGCAACAATTTGTATTTCTTCAATTACTGCAACTAATATGCAAGTTCAAAGCAACTAATTTCCCCCCAGGAGGCTTTCATCAGGTATAAATGTGCCAAGCATTGAATGTAGTGCAGAGTTTTATTAGGAAATGCATGGTACTCCAACAGGTCTGGTATTTGCCCTTTACTATCAAATTATTGCAGCTATCGGTGTTCCAGATAAAATATTGAATTAGTTAGTTGTTAGTTCTGGAAATCGTTCTTTAAGTGCACCACTGCTCCTGTTTTCCAATATCATTGTTTTCTTTTAATTGTTTAATTTCTCGCCTTTAATATTATATGTTTCTCTTCTTAGAGCTATGAATTACTCTGTTTCATGACAGTTCTCCTTTTTAACTGAATGTTTTATCCAATTTAATGAAATTATTTACTCAATTAACAGTTTAATTCTCTCCTTTAACTGGACACTGTATTTCCTCTCAGTGTAATTTCTCCTTTTACGGTGTCATTTCATCCTTTATTGTAACATTTCTGCTCTTTACCAATATATCTCCCGTTTAAGTGTGCTATTTCATACTTTTAATCTCTCACATGTATATTTTGGCGTCACTGCCTGTTGTTTTAATGGCGCTGTTACTGTTGGTGTACGATCACCAGCAATAATAATAGAAAACGATGCATGTTTATCATCTTTAACAGAGTAGCACAAGTGAATTATCGTTAAAATTTGACTTATGACCACATACGGAGATAAGTGACAAAAAGCTTGGTTTTAAGGAGTGTCTTAAAGGATGAAAAAGAGGTGGAGAGGTGTGATAGGAACAGAGGTACAGCCATAGTAGGCCATTCTGCCCTTCGAGCCTGCTCCACCATTCAATACGATCATGGCTGATTATCCACTTCAATTACTTTTTCCCACACTATCCCAATATCACTTTATGTCATTGGTTATTTAGAAATCTGTCAATCTCTGCTTTAAACATACTCAATGCTGAGCTTCCACAGCCCTCTCTGGTACTGCATTCCAAAGATTCACAGCCCTTTAAGTAAAGAAATTTCTCCTCATCTCTGTCCTAAGTGGCTTCCTGTTATTTTGAAATTCTGTTCCCTGATTCTCGAAGTTTCAGAGCTTCCAGACGTTAAGACTGCGTCAGCTAATATCAAGGTAGCCAATGGTGAAGGGAAGAAAATGGAGATGTGCAGGAGCACATAACTGGTGGAATGCAAGTCTCTCAGAGTGTTGTAGTAATGAACGAGTTTGAAAACATGGAGGCGGGGTGGGGTGCTGGGGTGGAAATAGGGAAGACTATTCTAAAAATGAGAGATTGCCGTATTGGGCACCATGGAGGTCTGCAGGCGCATGAATAATGAATAATAGAGTCTTGGCGGGAGTTACTGTAGGGGCAGAAAACTTTGGATGAGATAAGGTAATGGTGGGAGGCGGGGGGAGGGGCGATGCAAAGAGACAGGCCGGACAGGAAATCTTTGCAATTGTCGAGCTTAGTAATACCACAAGAATTTATTAGGGCTTCAGCACCTGTTGAGTTTAGGCAGGGGCAAGCACAGGAGACACGATAGAGGTGGAATTAGGCATTCTTGGGGGTGTGGAGTGGATTGGTTCAGAATTTCAGCTCAGAGTCAAATAGGAAACCAAGATTTGCAACAATTTGTTTCAGCTTCAGACAGTAACCTACAGCGTGGGTTGGATTTACATCTGGGAAAGTTTCTGACGGGGGTGGTGAACAATGGTTTTAATTTTCCCGTTGTTGAATTGTTGCGCCGAGGTACAAGTAGCTCTATTATGTTATTGGCACGGTTACTTCCGGTGAATTATCACACTGTTATCATTGTACATATGTGGAACCTATGTCACATTGACACTGCGAATGTGGTTGAATTATCACACTGTTATGGCAGTGTAGATGTCGGTCCATTGTGTTGTGGACACTATTGCTGTAGGTGAATTATCAAATGGTTATCACATTGTGCATGTCGCTATACACTGATAAAGCAACTTCAGTGTGGAAGGTAGCATTTCGTTATATAAGACTGTATATTCTATCCCTACTGTTTTATTGAGTAGCTTTATGATGTTATTATGAGATATACATGAAAGCTATTGTATTGTCGTTTGTACTCGGACTGGTGCTGGGAGTCGGTTTAAGGGTGTTGGCATCCCAGGTTTATCATGGCCATTCTTTCACAGTAAGGGCATTTCCAGTGTAATGTTTAATTACACCAGATGATACAGTGGTGCCTGTATTGATGAGTAAGAAGCGGAATCTGATGAAAATACTCGCCTCCAATCATAGTATTCTACAGCACCAAAGCAAGATGCAATCAGTTTGCGAGTTATTGTTGATTATTAGAATACATGAAAGCAAATATACGTGATATTATCAAGATTTGTCAATAATCTAAGCAAGTACTGATAGAACTATAAAATACCGAAGCTATTGGTTGAATTTAATCACTGGATGTATTTGTTATTGACTTGATTTATTGAATGATTTATTTTCATGCCATCCTTATGATTGCGATTTACATCACGATCTGATATCATAACCGTTTTCTTCATTGATAATATTCAGTGCTTAAATATTTCCACCTGAATGTAATGGCTGACTCGATTGACGGGGCATTATGAAGCAGTTACTTGTTCGCAAAATATACACCAGTTGCCAAAATACTTCACAGGCCATTTTATTAATGAGTTTGCATTTTCCTGTAACTCACACAGTCTCTGGGGTTCTGCCTTCAGTCTCGAAACCCATTCATAGGTTCAGCCTGTCCTTTTTTGCCACATTAGCTGTTAACGATGGTTCGACAGTGCATACTGCTGAGACAAATGTTCATTCGGGTCCTTCAACTTGGGAATATCCAGGACTGCTCTCGTCTCTCATCCTTTCTCCACATTGAACGTGGCTGTATAACTGGTGGCAATCTCATATCTGTGTTGCAAATCTGTAAATTCAACATGCACGTGACTATAAACTCAATACGTTATTATGTCAGTGAAATGTAGTACTGAGGGAGCGCTGCATTTATAGGAAGATCCTTTCTCCAACTGAGATGACATCATCTGTCAGACCCAATAGATCACTGGGATATTGAAATTCCAGGTGAATATTAGCTGAACGGCTTGGCGTTATCTCCAAGTCCTGGCCAAAATTCCCAAGGAAAATTCAGAAAGCAATAATCGTCCGTTCACCCCAACATTTTGTGATCATTCGTCCAACTGGCTGATGACAGTGTATTATTTGACAATCAGTTAGCAGATGAAAGTGACTGGGTCATAATCGGTTTTAAATGGTAGTCCTTTCTCTTTACCGATTGTTTGCTGTTATACTGTCGGTTGCTTTAGCTCCTAAATATCTCTTATTCTCTTAAATATCTCCTGTAATGCATTTATTTTCATGTTACATAATCTGCACATTTATTATTAACTACTTTGTTCTCTCTTTAAGATCAGTTCATTTTCTTCACTAATTGACATTCTCACGTTGTTCTCATTATGTTTCATTATATTATTTTACAGTTCGATGTCCTTGCTCTTTCACATTTTTAATATGGGTGGCTATTTCTAGTGGAGGAAACGTTGCTCCGAGGGGAAGGTTTGTTTTTATCTCAGGATAACATGGCAGATCTGTAAATTTCATACAAAATCCTGTCAAATGAAAGATTTGGCTAGGAGGAATCGGATCAATAATGTTTCTGTTCTATCTCTCTCTGTATCGTTGTTTTGCAAGCACGCAGGCAATGTCTCTCCCTTTCTATATTACAGCTAACTTGGCAGTGCTTGTGATTTTTACTCGAAAAAGATGTGGTCTCTCCAGACATATCACTTACTACTTCGTGTCCATGACAATGACGGATCTCCTGGTCATTATCACTGCTGTAATATTAAACAGGATTGCTGGTATTTATTTCCCATCCAGCTTCATGTCCATCACCACGGTCTGCAGTCTCAGTTTTGTGTTAATGGCTGGAAGCAGAGACTCATCTGTGTGGGCAACCATCGTCTTCGCCATTGATTGATTTGTAGCCATTTGTTGCCATAAGCTGAAAACAAAATATTGCACTGAGAAAACAGCGGCTCTGGTTATAGCAGTAATTTGTGGCGTGAGTTGTTCAAAAGTACATTTTTGTACTTTATATGTGAACCTTTGTACATGATTAATAATACACAGTGGTTCTGCAACGTTAAGCCAATATTTTATACCTCAACTGCCTGGGCTGCATTTGACTGGATTTGCCACTTTCGAACCCCTTGTCTTCCATGAATTATGATTTTACTGCTCAATGCTCTGACCGGCAGACACATTTTAGTGGCCTTTAGAACCCGCAGGAAACTCCAGGTCCACAGCAACTTTGAGAATCAGAGTGACCCAGAGATGAAGAATCAGAGAAAATCCATTATTTTGCTCTTCTGTATCTCAAGCAGTTTTATCCTGTTATGGTTGTTGTTTCTTTTAACATTCCACTTTGTCCGAATTGTGAACGTTAGTTATTTCTCAGGTTCCAATTTCAATGAATCAAATGTTAATCTGGAGGAAAGCGGAAACATGCTTCAAATATTGAGTTCCTATATAAACCTGTATATTTATGCAGGGACCCAGGGCAAATTCAGAGGTGAGTTAAGGAGTGCGGTGAAATATCCACTGACTCTAACTGCTAAGTTATTAAATTAATGAAAATAATGAAATAATTCACCGTGAATTGAAACATATATTTCATCCTGTGGTCCTATAGTTCACGACAAACACAGCCTGCCCTCTTAGATAAACAGTCATTCTTTGAGATCCCTGTTGCACTCTGTGGTACGGTAACAGACCAGGTGAGATCACCTGACTCAGCAGACGTGGAGGATTGCACCTGAAGACTTGTAACTTGACGTGGAGGATAGCACCTGGAGACTTGTAACTCTGTGTCGGGATCATTACAAAATGGGGTCAGATCAGCTAACTATCTGAGGTCAGATCAGATTACTGACATATCAAAGGTAGAGATGCATCTTGGCCTCACCCTGCACTCTTTGTTTAGTACCACAGCAAAGCAGATTAGCCAACACAACAGAAAGCCTGTGATGTAATATGTGCCTTTCCTGTCATGTGGAACTCCCAGTACCACATTAGTTGAGAAGTGAAAAATCACCACAAACCGAAGATGGAACAAGTAAGCCCGCTGTGCATGCAATGGGGCTCAGTACCACTTGTGGTGAGATCAGCTAATTAAGCCATGCACTGGAGCAGAAGTTTGGTACTTCCTGCTCTGTGTGGGACCGAGCACTACAATACAATGCATATGATCCTTACTGTTCTGAATGGTGTTCAGCACCACATTGGATGAGAGCAGAAATCTCAGTACAGATAAGAACTAAGGCTCTGCCTTTTCTGCTGTCTATGTAGCCCAGTGTCCAACTGGCTGCGTTGAGATGACTGAGAACAAGGCAGGAATTCCGGGTTCGATTCCGGGTACTACCTGTGTGGAGTTTGCAAGTTCTCCCTGTGTCTGCGTGGGTTTTCTCCGGGTGCTCCGGTTTCCTCCCACAAGCCAAAAGACTTGCAGGTTGATAGGTAAATTGGCCATTATAAATTGTCACTAGTATAGGTAGGTGGTAGGGAAATATAGGGACAGGTGGGGATGTTTGGTAGGAATATGGGATTAGTGTAGGATTAGTATAAATGGGTGGTTGATGTTCGGCACAGACTCGGTGGGCCGAAGGGCCTGTTTCAGTGCTGTATCTCTAATCATAATCATAATCATAATCATAATCGAATGCTTCTATGGGCTGAATATCACAATAGGTGACATCAGCTAATTCCACACAGGCCGAGATTGGAATTTAGGCTTTTCCTGTACTGTGTTACGCTGAAAAGCACACCGAAAGATATTGATTAACACTTGTTGGAACAACAGTCCTTCCTGCTGGCGTGAATACCTAGTGAGATCAGCTATTTGAGCCCAGACAGCGAATGGAGGCTGGCCTCTCCTGCTGTACCCTAGGCGCAGTACCACATGGGTTGAAGAAAACTAACATTCCACTGGCTAGGAATGGAACGTTGGTTCATTGAATTCTGTGCGGCTCAGCATCACATATGTAGACACCTACGAATTAGGAGCATAGGTAGGACACTCGGTCCCTCGGCCCCATTCAAAACGATCATGACTGATCTGATTGTAACCTTAACTCTGCATGCCTGCCTACCCCAATAACATTTCAGCCCAATGCTTATTAAGATTCTACCTACCACTGCCTTAAAATATTCAAAGATTCTGCTTCTATTACTTCTTGAGGTAAAGAATTCCGAAGACTCACGACCCTCAGTAAGAAAAAAATATCCTCATCTCTATCTTAACTTGGCGACCACTTAATTTTAAATAGTGCCGCCTAGTTATAGATGCTCCCAGAAGAGGAAACATCCTTTCAACATTCACCCTGTCAAGACCCCTGTAGATATTATATGTTTGAATCGAGTTGCCTCTTGCTCTTCTAAACTCCAGCGGATACAAGCCTAGCCTGTCCAAACTTGTCTCATAAGAAAAGCCTCCCATTCCAGGTATTCAATCTATTAAACCTTCTCTGAATTGCTTTGAACACACTTACATCCTTCCTTAAATAAGGACAACAATACTCGGCACAGTTCTCCAGATGTGGACTCACCAAAGTCTTGTATAACTGCAGCGTAACTTCCCTACTTTTATATTCAATTCCCTTGCAAGAAACAATACAATTCCATGAGATGTCCTAATTATATGCTGACTTACATACAAACCTTTTGCAATTTATGTACAGGGACACCCAGATTCCCCTGCATCTCAAAGCTCTGTAATCTCTCAACTGGTTGTTTTTGTTGGAGAGAAGGAGGAGGAGAGGTGACTTAATAGAGACATACAAGATAATCAGAGGGTTAGATAGGGTGGATAGTGAGAGTCTTTTTCCTCGGATGGTGATGGCAAACACGAGGGGACATTGCTTTAAGTTGAGGGGTGATAGATATAGGACAGATGTCAGAGGTAGTTTCTTTACTCAGAGAGTAGCAGAGGCGTGGAACGCCCTGCCTGCAACAGTAGTAGACTCGCCAACTTTAAGGGCATTTAATGGTCATTGGATAGACATATGGACCAACTGTGCAACAGCCCCAACAAACAAATTTCTCTGCAGCACCTGTGGAAGAGCCTGTCACTCCAGAATTGGCCTTTATAGCCACTCCAGGCGCTGCTTCACAAACCACTGACCACCTCCAGGCGCGTATCCATTGTCTCTCGAGATAAGGAGGCCCAAAAGAAAGAATGGATGAAAATGGAATAGTGTAGGTCAGATGGTTTCACAGGTCGGCGCAAAATCGAGGGCCGAAGGGCCTGTACTGCGCTGTAATGTTCTAATTCTAATTCTAATTCTAATTCTAATTCTAACTTTTGATAATATGCTTCTTTTTTGCTCTTCCTGTCAAAATGGACAATGTGACATTTTCCCAAATTATAACGTTACACCAGCCAACTTTTGCACCAGCAAGAGAATATATCTCAAGGCTTTCTTGCGATGGGCGGGGCCAAGTAACACAGTGCAGTGAATCAGAGCAAATGCAGAACAACGTGTCTGATGGCAACTGCATTAAAGGGCGGTAAGCAGATTTGATTGCAGCGTGTTATTTATAAAACCCAAATTAAGGGTTAGATTACCTGATGGGTCAGGGAGAAAAAGTTGGTATTACCCCTGTCACTAATAATTTGAGTTATATGTACAGTGAAAAATCCTTATGCAATAAAAATAGAAATAAATACTGAACTATATATATGTAGTTGTTTCTGAGGTAAACTCGAGTAGAATTGAGGGGAACTGTTCCATAGTTTAATGCATTTGTCCTGAATGTATGCCCTTTGTAGAAGTCTGGGAGGTTGGACAGATGGTCGCTGTCCATCTGTTACTGCCTGTAAGCATTCAAGGGGGTTAAACATTTCTCAACAACTGACAGAGAGATACGAAGCTGGGATAAAAACTTATTGCATCATACTGAGAGACATGGATTGCAATAGCTGGAAAAAAGTAGGAAAAACAGAGAAACAGTAAACAAAAGAAAATAAGCAGATGGAGACACAGATATTTGATCAAGAAAGAGGCAAATTAACGGAATCCTCTCCAATTCTTCATTGCTGACTGTGAGCTGCCAGTGCGGGCCTGATGTGTCTGAGTCACGTGCCAGTCTCAGTTTCCTGAACAATGCATATGCTTATGCATATGCTTATGCATAGGCTCAGAATCCCGCAACTGGAAGAAGGCACAGAGGTTCAAGGAGATTGTATAGGGATGAATTATCTGGCAATAATAAAAGCGAAAACAAAATATTTTATAAATATATAAATAGAAGAACGGCAGTAACAAGGGGGATGCTGTCAGAGGTCATGGCTGGGGTACTAAATAAGCATTTTGCTTCACTAAAGAAGAGGATCCAGACAACGTCACGGTAAAGGATGTAAAACGAGAACGTTCGGATAGGATAAAATAGATAAAGAAGGGGTAATTGAAAATTTGGCAGAGATGAACGTAGAAAAGCCATCTGGACCATTGAGATACATGCCAGTCTGCGGAGGGAAGGAAGTGTAGTATTGTAGTGTTTTGAAATAGCATTGTACGTTTTCTTGAAATGAGGCCACTGTAGAAAACTCATGTGCCAGCAAAGGGAAAGTGAAAAGTAAAACAGAAAAAAGAGGAATCCACTCTGTTCAACAGCTTACTGCTTCTGTTACAGTCTTTGCCTCATATCCTATCGTAAACTCGGCTAAACGTCACTCGAGTCCTGAGACTAGCACAGGAAGTATGGAAATAGTGTAGGATCCTGGCACAATATTCCAATTCTATCTGCCTGTACGGGTGGTGCCAGAGGAATTGATAATTTCAACTGTTCCAACACTGTTCAATAGGGGGCGCTGGAAAATCCTGGCAAATACAGGTCAGTGTTGGCGTGTGGATTTCTAACTCTAGAGTTTAGTCGGCATTGGCAGGGAGTGCTGGATTCTAAGTTGGTGGGTGGAGAGTTTAACTGGTGTACAGAGAATGTGTTGAATTGTAGATTGCTTTGTGGTGTGTGTATCCTGGGAGAAGAAGGAGAGCTGGAATGTAATTTGTTGCTGGAGAGGATAGCCAGCGTCGTCGTGGTGCCGAGGGAATAGTGTGTTGTCGATTGGAGTGTGGAGATTTTATCTGCATTGGGGAGTAAGTGCTCGATTATAGGTTGGTGACTAAAGAGTTCAGCTGTCATGGGTGCTGTATTGTTGTTTGATACGTGGAAATTTTGGGTGGTTTCCGGAGGGAAATTTGTATGATAGGCCGTTATGTTAATTGTTCAGATAGTCTTGGCAGCAAGTTGTGGATTGCAGGTTGGTGGGTAGAGAATTATTCGGGTTGGTGAGGGGTGCTAGATTATAGGCCGTTGTTTGAAGAGTATAGCGGGGTTTCCAGCTCTATTGTAGGTTGGTGTAGAAAGATTAGCCTGAGTGAGGTAGGAGAGCTCTGCTGCACAGCAGGGGAGTATAAAGGTTTGGACGAGCTATAGTGATAAGGGATTCTATCGTAAGGGGTGCAGATAGTGGTTTCTGTGGCCACAAACGAGACTCCAGGATGTTATGTTGGCTCCCTGGTGCGAGGGTCAATGATGTCTCGGAGCGGCTTCAGGACATTCTGAAAGGGGTGGGTGAGCAACCAGAGGTCGTGGTCCATATTGGTACTAACTACATAGGCAGGAAGAGAGATGAGGTCCTGCAAAGTGAATATAGGTAGTTAGGCAGAATGTTAGAAAGCAGGACCTCGAGGGTTGTAATCTCAGGATTACTTTCTTTGCCACGTGCTATTGAGGGTAGGAATAGGAAGATTAGGCAAATGAATGCGTGGCTGAAGAGCTGGTGCAGGCGGGAGGGCTTCAGCTGTTTGGATCATTGGGATCTCCTCTGGTGCAGAGGTGACCTGTACAAGAAGGATGGGTTACATCTAAACTGGAGGGCGACCAAATTCCTTGTGTGAAGGTTTGCTAGTACTATTTGGGAGCGTTCAAACTAGTATTGCAGGGGAGCCAGACCCAACGTAGTAGTCTCTCCGAAGAGATATTTGAGGCAAATGTAGAGGTTATAGCAAGCAAGTCCAGTAGGCAGGCTGGGCAGGGCCAGGACCGGGAGTGTGGAAGGTCTGGTAGGCTAAACTGCACTTACTTAAATGCAAGAAGCCTTACAGGTAAGGCAGATGAACTCAGAGCATGGATTGGTTCATGGGATTGTGATATTATAGCTATTATGGAAACGTGGTTGAGGGATGGGCAGGACTGGCAGCTCAATGTTCCGGGATACCAATCCTTCCAGCGTGACAGAGGTGGAGGTAAGAGAGGAGGGAGCAATGCACTATTGATTAGGGAGGACGTCACGGCAGAACTTAGGGAGGATATCCAGGGGGGATGTCCAGTGAGGCCATATGGGTAGAACCTGGAAATAAGAAAGGGGTATAAAAGCAAAATACTGCGGATGCTGGTCAGTGACCCTTAACGTTAACTCTGCTTCTCTTTCCACAGATGCTGCCAGAACTGCTGAGTGGTTCCAGAATTTCTTGTTTTTTCATAAGAAAGGGATGATCCCTTTGATGGGATTATACTATAGGCCCCCAAATAGTCAGAGGGAAGCGGAGGAGCATATATGTAGGGTATTCTCAGATAGGAATTATAGGGTTGTAATAGTAGGTGATTTTAACATCCCTACTATTGACTGGGACTGCCTTGGTGCTAAGGGATCAGATGGGGAAGAATTTGTTAAGTGTGTCCAGGACCGTTTTCTGAAGCAGGATGTGGATTGCCCTGCTAGAGAAGGGTCTACACTCGACCTCCTCTTAGGAAATGAGGCTCGGCAGGTCTTTGATGTGTCAGTGGGGGAGTACTTTGGGACCAGTAACCATAACTCCATTAGATTCAAGATAGTTATGGAAAAGGATAGGACTGGTCCTCAGGTTGAAGTCCTAAATTGGGGGAAGGCTAATTTCGATGGCATCAGACAGGAACTCTCTAACGTTGAATGGGTGAGTCTGTTTACAGTTAAAGGGACGTCTGGCAATTGGGAGGCTTTTAAAAGTGAGATAGGGAGAGTTCAGGGCCGGAAAGTTCCTGTTAGATGGAAGGGCAAGGCTGGCAAGATTAGGGAACCTTGTGAGGGATATTGAGGGACTGGTCAGGACAAAGAAGGAGGCATATGTCAGGAATAGGTAGCTAGGATCGAATGGGTCCCTCGAGGAGTATAGGGGATGTAGGACTAGACTTAAGAAGGAAATTTGGAGGGCGAAAAGGGGCCATGAAATTTCCCTGGCAGATAAGATAAAGGGGAATCCTAAAAGACTCTATAAGTATAGTTAGAGTAAAAGGGTAGCTAGGGAGAGAGTAGGTCCCCTTAAGGATCAGTGTGGCAATCTATGTGTGCAGCTACGGGAAATGGGCGAGGTCTTAAATGAACATTTCTCGTCCATATTTACAGTAGAAAAGGTCATGGAAGCTAGTGAGTTCAAGGGAGGGAACACCGATATCCTGGAGCATACCAACATTACAAAGGAGGAGGTGTTGGAGGTCCTGAAGCGCATTAAGGTAGATAAGTCCCCAGGGCCTGAGCAGGTGTATCCTAAGATGCTATGGGAAGCAAGGGATGAGATTTCTGGGGCCTTGGCAGAGATTTTTGCATCATTGTTAGCCATGGGTGAGGTGCTGGAAGACTGGAGGATGGCTAATGTTGTTCCTTTATTAAATAAGGGCAGCAGGGTAAGCCAGGGAACTTCAGACCGGTGAGGCTTTCATCAGTGGTGGGAAAGTTATTGGAAGGAATTCTGAGAGAAAGTATTTATATGCATCTGGAAAGGCATGGTCTGATTAGGGATAGTCAGCATGGCATTGTGCGTGGGAAATCATGTCTCACGAATTTGATTGAGTTTTTCGAGGAGTTAACCAAGAGGTTTTCTGAGGTCAGGGCGATGTATATTGTCTACATGGACTTTAGCAAAGCCTTTGGCAAGGTCCCGCATAGTAGGCTGGTCCAAAAGGTTTAAACACATGGGATCCAGGGTGAGCTAGCAAATTGGATACAAAATTTGCTTTGTGATAGGAGGCAGAGGGTGATAGTGGAGGGTTGTTTCTCAGATTGGATGCCGGTGACCAGTAGTGTGCCGCAGGGATTGGTGCTGGGTCCTCTGTTGTTTTTCATATATGTTAATGACTTGGATGTGAATGTAAGGGGCATGCTTAGTAATTTTGCCGATGACACAAACATTGGTGGTATAGTGGACAATGAAGAAGGTTGCCTCAGGTTACAACGTGACATAGATCAACAGGAAAAGTGGGCAAGGGAGTGGCAAATTGAATTTAACGCAGGCAAGTGTGAAGTGATGCATTTTGGGAAGTTAAACCAGGGCAGGACATATCCAGTGAATGGCAGGGCCGTGGGGAGTGTTGCTGAGCAGAGAGACATTGGGGTGCAAGTACATAGTTCCCTGAAAGTAGCAACACATGTTGACACGTTGGTGAAGAAGGCGTATTGCATGCTTGCCTTCATCGGCCGAGGCATTGTGGACAAGAGCTGGGACTTCATGTTACAGTTGAACATTGCGTTGCTTAGGCCGCATTTGCAGTACTGTGTGCAGTACTGGTAGCCACACTACAGGAACGTTGTGACTAAGCTAGAGAGGGTACCGAAAAGATTCACAAGGATATTGCCTGGTTTGAAGGGCCTGAGTTATAAAGTGAGATTGGATCAGCTGGGTCGGTTTTCCCTGGAGTGAAGGAGGCTGAGAGGGGACATTTTAGAGGTGTCTACAATTATGAGAGGCATAGATAGGGTAGATAGCCAAGGTCTGTTTCCCATGGTAGGGGTGACTAAAACCAGAGGGCACAGATTTAAGGTGAGAGGGAGGAGGTTTAAAGGGGATCAAAGGGGTAAATTTTTCACACAAATAATAGTGGGTATCTGGAATGAGCTGCCTGAGGAGGTGGTGGAGGCAGGAGCAGTAGCGACATTTAAGAGGCATCTGGACAGGTACTTGAATGAGCAAGGCATAGAGGGATATGTAATTAATGCAGGCAGGTGGGATTAGTATAGGTAGGCATTTGGTCGGCATGGACGTGGTGGGCCAAAGGGCCTATTTCTATGCTGTACGACTCTATGACTGCATGACTCAAGATGCTTTTCAGGTTTGTGTATGGAGAGTTTAGATGAACTGGGGTAGGTGTGCTGGAATATAGGTTTGTTGGTGGAGAATTAGGTTGCGGGCGAGAGGTAGTTGCATGAAGAGATTTTCTGGAGTGCAGTGCGGAACGTATGTCGGTGGGTTGCTGCAGAGTTCAGCCAGAGTGGGGTGGGAGCACTGGACTGAACGTTAGTGGCTGGGGAGCTCAGCATGGCTGAGAAGGGAGGGCTCGATTGTAGGTGGGGCTGGATGGAGAGTTTAGCTCGTGTTGGGACAGAGTGCTGAAATGTGGATTGGTGGATGGGTATATCAGCAGTGGTGAAGATTGGATTTTGGTCTGCTGGTTGGTGCCGGGGTAGGCAGAGATGACTGGATAGAAGATGGTGTGGTGAAGCTTTTAACTGTGTTTTGGTGAGGGAGCTGGGTTGTCAGTTGGCTGGTGAGAGTTTTTCCGGAACAGGAAGGGAGTGTTGTCTTGCAATTGGGTGTGGGGTTTAGCCAGGGTGCAGTGGAAGTGCTTGTTTGCATGTGGCTGGTCTGCCAGCTGAAAGGGGCAGGGAGAGAGGGTTGGATAACAGGCCGGTGGGTGGAAATTATAGACCATGTGAGGAGGGAGTGCTAGATTGTAGATTGGTGGGTGCAAAGATTAGCAGGGAGGGGAAGGAGAGCTTGATTTTAGGTTCATGGGTGGAAAGTATAGACCGTGTGGATGGGGAGAGCTGGTTTTTAGTTTGATGGGCAGGGAGTTTAGCCGGGGAGGAGATGGAATTCTGAATAACATGTTGGCAGGTGGACAGTTTGGTTCAAGTGGTGTGGGGGTGTTGCAGGGTATTTTGACGGGTGGAGAGTTGAGCCAGTGGAGGGATGGAGTGCTGAATTGACGATTGGTGGTTGTATATATTAGCCAGGTTCGGAACTGGATTGTAGGTTTCTGGATGGAGATATGAGCTAGTATGGGGTGAGATGGCTGAATTGCAGGTTAATGGGTGGAAAGCTTAGGCAAAATAAGGAAGGAGTCTTGGATTTTCGTTTAGTGGGCATTGACCTCAACTGCAGAGGCAATGTAGTGCTTGAGTCTATGTTGGTGGGTGCAGAGTTTAGCCAGCTGGTGTTGAGTGCTGGATTACTTAATGGTGGGTGGTAGGGTTAATCGGGATAGGAAGGGAATGCTGGATTGTTCGTTGTTAGAGCGATAATTTAGTCGTGGCGGGTGCTGAATTGAAAGCTGATGGATGGAGTCATAAGCTGCAGTGTGGAGGAAGTGGAGGAGCAGTTGGTAGAGATTTCTTGTCACTGTGGGGAACGCGAGCAGAATTGCCAGGCGGTGGGTGGAGAGCTGGGCAAGAGTGGGTTATGGATGTAGGATGGAGGATGGAGAGTTTATTTGTGGTGGGGAGGGTGTGCTGCATTTTTGGATGATGGCTGGAGGACTTAGCTTTTGTGAAGAGTGTTTGCTAGATTGTGGTTTGGTGTTTATAGTGATGAGTTAAATTGTGGAGTGTGTGTTCCATCGTAGATTGGTGTGTGGAGAGTTTAAGTGGGGATTCGGTAGGCGTGCTGGATTGCAGGTTTGTGGGTGGAGAATTTAGCAAGGATGTGGAAGGGGTGTTGGATTGTAGGTTACTTGGTGGAGAGTGTAGCTTGGGTTGCGTGTTCGTGCCAGATTGTGGCCTGGTGTGAGGAGAGTTTAGTCGGGTTGGGGAAGTAGTGTAGGATTGTGCAGTTAATGGGTGCAGATATAAGAGGGTGGAGAGGGAGTTCTGGAATGGTTGTTTGTGGGTTGAGAAGTTAGCCAGTGTGGGCAGAGATTGCTGGATTGTATGTTGCTTGGCTTGAGGCTCAATTACAGGTCGATGGTTGGAGATTTTAGTTGGGATGGGGCAGGCGGGTGGATTGTACGTTGGTATTAGGAGAATTTAGTCACTGTGCAAAGGGAGTGCTTGATTCTAGGTTGGTGGGTGGATAGCTTAGCTGGCGTCCGGGCTGGTTTTTATATTGTTGGCTGGATCATTGATCTGGTCTAGCTGGATTGTTGGTCGGCAGGTGGAGCGTTAAAATGCAGCATGGAGGTTCGGATGGATTGTTGGCTGATGGATGGAGGTTTTAGCTGTTGGGCAGAGGGACAGCTAAATGCTGGATGTCGGCCAGAGATTTTTGGCAATGTGGGAGCTTCTGCTGGATCTTAGCGTGGGTGGATGGAGATGTTAGCCCATGTGGGGTGCAGTACCGGATTGTAGACCAAGCGTGGAGAGTTTAACTGGTAGGGAGAGAGAACTGGATTGTAATGTTGATGGGTGGAGTTTTGAGCCGGGGTGGGAGGGTTTCCTGGATGGTAGGTTGGTGGGAGGATAGTTTAGCCATAATGGGGAGGGCGTGCTCTATTCCGGTTTGGTGGGTGGAGAGTTTATCTGAAATGGAATGGGGGTGTTCGATAATATTTTGGTAGGTAGGGAGGTTATCAGGTGTGTGGAAGGACTGCTTCATCGTAAATTGGTGGGTCTTGATATTAGCTGGGGTGGGAACTGCATTGTATGTTTATGTGTAGAGAGATTAGCCAGGGTGGGGAGAGATGGCCAGAGAGTAGGCTGTGTCGTGGAGCGTTTAGCAGGGTGGGGAGGGAGAGCTTGATTACAGGTTGGTGGGTGGAAAACCAAGCAAGAATCCAGAGGGAGTGCTGCATTATAGGTTGGTGCTGTAGATTTTATCCGTATTGGGGAGAGAGTGCTGGATTGCAGGTTTGTGTGTGGAGAATATAACTCGGCTGTAGTTGGAGTGCTGGATTGTTTGATGGTGGGTGAGAAGTTTATTCGGCGTGAAGATGGAGGGATGGCTTATTGGTTGTTGGGTATACAGCTTGCCACTGTGGGGAGGGCGCGCTGAAATGGTGGGTGTTTCAATACCTGTAAGACATAGAATTGAATTCGACACCCCGTTTTTCGAGCAGCCTAAAATGCAAATAATTTATCATCTTACAGCGGGTCTGCTGCTGTATACATGTAAAGTTCTTTGGATATTTCTCGATACTTTGGTTTTTCTATTCCTGTGCTAAATTTGCTGTTTACCTGCTGAAGAGAATTATTATCGATTATATAGTGCCATATAGTCATTATGTCACAGACAGAGGCCATTAGGCCCATGCCTCCTCTCTGTACAGAAATTCGATCAATCCCATTTCCCAGCTCTGTCCCTTCGCCCTGCAACTCTATTTCCCTCAAGTGCCCATCCGATTTCCTTTAGAAATCATTTATCATCAGCATTTCCACCATCCTAGTAATTGCTGCTTAAAAATGTTATCCTCACATAGCCTCTGCATCTGTTGCACAGACCTTCAATCTGTGTCCCCTAATTCTGACATGATCATCAAATAGAAAGAGCTTTTCTCTGTCTACCTTACCTAAACGTGTCAAAACTATCAAATCTCGGCTCAATCTCAATGCGCCAAGGAAATCAGCCCCAGCTTCTCCAACATAATGTTGCAGGTAAAATCCTTTATCCTTGGAACCATTCCAGTAAATCCCCTCTACACCCTCAGCAATGCCTTATTATCTTTTATAAACGCTCTGTCCCTTCCTGACATGCTCTGCTTGATTTTACCAACATAGCTTCATTGTTCCCCGCCTTGAGCTTTCTCTTTACACTTATAGATCTGCACTTGCCTAAGTAATTCTGACCTATTGTCGTGTTATGTCACTATCTATGCCAAAGTCATTTGAATGACCGGAAATGAGTGACAGTTGGGTAGGACTTGAAGCTGGATTGAATAAATACAACAGAGCTAAGCTAAATTTGGGGGAAGCAGTTGCGTTGTTGACCGGTAGAGAACACAGTAACACACGAACACAAGAAATAAGAGCAGAAGTAGGCCATATGGCCCATCGAGCCTACACCACCATTCAATACGATTATAGGTGATCTTGGGCTTCAATTCCACTTTCCTGCCAGTTCCCCATATCCTGAAAAATCAAAAATCTATAACCATCGCAGCCTAATAAGTATTCAATGATGGAGCATCTACAATATTCTGATGTAGACATTTCCAAAGATTCACAACCCTTTGAGTGTAGTAAATTCTCCTCCTCTCAGTTCTGAATGGTTGACCCCTTATCCTGACACTATGTCCTCGAGTTTTAGATTCCCAGACCAGTGGGAACAATCTCAGCTTCTAGTTTATCAAGCCCCTTCAAAATCCTGAATGTCTCAATTAAATTGTCTCTCATTCTGCTAAACTCTAGAGAATATACGCTCAATTTACTCAAAGGACAGCCCCCTCATCCCAGGGACCAATTTAGTAAATCTTCGCTGCACTGACGCCAGTGCAAGTATATCCTTTCTTAAAAATGGAGACCAAAGCTGCACGCAGTATTCCAGGAGCGGTCTCACCAAAGCCCTGTACAATTTTATTAAGCCCTCATTATTCCTGTACTCCAATCCCTTGCAATAAAGGCCAAAATGACATTTGCCTTCCTAATAGGAATTGTGGGTTAAGTAGGATGCCAGGCTTGGTTCATAGGATCTATTTGAATACCATTGAACTACTCGATGTTGCTATCACATCCAGCCAAATAATGAAACTGTACCTCAAATCTACCTTAACACCATATCCCTTGATGCCCTCACTTATTAAAGTCTGTCCACCTCAGCCATGGAAGCTCAAACATCCCCAGCAGCCATGAGTTTTTGGCGAGCAGATTTCAGATTCCTGCGATAATAAAAGCAAAATACTGCAGATGCTGAAAAGTTGAAATAAAAACAAAAAAAGTGCTGGAAATACTCAAAAGGTTTGGCATCCTCTGTGGAGAGAGAAGTAAAGTAAACGTTTTGGGTCAGTGACCAGTTCTGATGAACTCTGATTTTTAGATGTGTCCCCTTGCTCTTGATTCATACCTCTGAGGAAATAGGCTCTCTCTACATGCCTTATCAATTCATTTTAACTCCTCATTTAGAACACACGTCAATGTCCTATGCACAGGGAATGCATGCTAGGTGTATGCAACCTGACTATACAATGTAACCATCAATGCTACGATATCTTCTGGTATATCTGCTGTGCCCACTCTTCAATGACAATATAGCCTTCCTGAGATGTGCTGTCTAAAGCTATATCCATTGCACCAGATGAAGTCTGACCCAAGCTTTAGATGTAACCTCTGAGACATAAGCCCGAAAATGGTATAAAGATGGTGGTAAGCACCCGAAATTTGCAGCAGGGACAATTATTATAACTTCAATTTTCCTAACGTTAACTGAAGAAAATTGCAGGTGAGATACAAATAGAACTAAAATCAAAAAGTGCTGGAAATATTCAGCAGGTCTGCAGGTTGTGTGGGGAGAGAAAGAGATTTAACGTTTCAGGTTTGTGAATTTTCGTCAGAAACTCTGTTCCTCTCTCCACAGATGCTGCCAGACCTACTGAATATTTCCAGCATTTGTTGTTCTTATTTAAAATTTCCAGCCTCTGTAGTGTTTTGCTTTTAACTCTGGAAGAATTGGTGAATGGTGAGAAGGATTGTGTAGAATTTCAACAGGACCTATACCGGCTTATGTAATGGGCAGACAAGTGGCAGATGAAATGTAGTACTGAAAAGTGTGAAGTGATTCATTTTGGCAGAAAGAATGCGGAGTGAAAATGTGAAATAAAGGGTACAAATCGAAAGGGGATGCAGTACTAGTGTGACCTAGGTGTTTACATGCATAAATCATTTAAGGTGGCAGGACAAGTTGTGAGAGCAGTTAATAAAGCATTGAACATGCTCGGCGGTATCAACAGGGACATTGAGTACAAACGCAAACAAGTTATGTTAAAATTGAGGTTCGCCCTCAACCTATGAAGACGTTAGAGAGGGTGCAGAAAAGATTCACCAGAATTGTTCAAGGGTTGAGATAGCTTGGGGCTGTTGTTTGGAGAAGAGAAGGTTGGGACGAAATTGAATGGAGGTATTCAAAATCTTGAGGGGTCTTGACAAAGTAGATATGGAGAAACTGCTCCCATTGGTGGAAGCATCGGAAACCAGAGGGCCCAAATTTAAGTTAATTGGCAAAAGAAGCAATGCTTTTTTTCACGCAATGAATGATTAAGATCTGGCATGTGCTGCCTCAGAATGTGGTGGGGACAGGTTCAATCAAAGCATTCAAAAGGGAATTGGACTATTATCTGAAAAAAGAAGAAGAATGTGCAGGGCTATGGGGAGAAGGCAGGAGAGTGGTACTGGTGAACTGCTCCTTCAGAGAGCCAGCACAACCACGACGGACCGAATAACCTCCTCTGAGCTGTAAGCATTCTTTGATGCTGTGAAATGCGGCTCATTCATGATTGGATGACGGGAAAACAGCCTGACCAGATAGAGCAAAGTCGAGGTTGAGAAAAGCACAATTTAATGGATTCCCAGAGAGATTTTGAGCCAGTTGCATGGCGGCTCTGCTTATGCAGGGAAACCTGTATTGTGACCAGGACAGAGAATATGGCTTTTTACAATTCGTACATGTGATTAAGCTGGCCAGGCCAGATTTATTGTCAATTCCGAATTGCCCTTGAGAAGGTGGGGGTCAGCTGCCTTCTTAAACTACTGGAGTCCATGCGGGGTGGGTACACTCACAGTGCTGTAATGAAGGGAGTTCCAGGATTTGGACTTACCGGCAGTGGTGGAACGGCGGTATAGTTCCTAGCTGGGATCGTGTGTTGCTTGGAGGGGAACTTGCAGGTGTTGGCATTCCCATTTATTTGCTGCCTTGTCCTTCTAGGTGGTAGAGGTTGTGGCTTTAGAAGGTGCTGTCGAAGGAGCCTTGAAGAGGTGCTCCAGTGCATCTTGTAGATGGTATACACTACTGCCACTGTGCGTCGGTGGTGGGGGGACTGAATGTTTGTGGATGTGCGCCAATCAAGTAGGCTGCTGTGTCTTGGGTGATGTCAAGTTTCTTCAGTGCTGTTGGAGCTGCACCGATCCAAGCAAGTGGAGTGTATTCCATCACACTCCTAACTTGTGCCATGTAGATGGTGGACAGGATTGGGGAGTCAGGAGGTTAGCTACTCGCCACAGGATTCCTAGCTCCTGATCTGCTTTTGTAGCCACGTTATATATACTGCTACTCCAATTCAGTTTCTGGTCAATAGTAACCCCTAGGATGTTGATAGTGGGGGTTCAGCGATGGTAATACCACTTAATTTCAAGGGGCGATGGTTCGATTCTCTCGTGTTGACGTGGAAGATCAGCCATGTTCGTATTGAATGGCGGGGTAGGCTCAATGGGCTGAATGCCCTACTCCTGTTCCTATATTTCTAAATAATCATTGCCTGGCACTTGTGTGACAGACACCACAAGCCTAAATGTTGTCCAGGTGTTGCTGCATATGGGCTCGATTACTTCAGTATCTGAGGAATCATGAATGGTGCTGAAAATCGTACAATCATCAGCGAAGATCCAGACCTCTGACCTTATGATTGAGTATGACTGTACTTCCTGGCTACAGGACCAGACTTTCTTAGGCAGTTATATGCTGTGATGATACCTATTAATTCAGCATTAAAGGGGCCCATATGCATTCTCGTCCTCGTGCACAGGGCTCACATACAATAATGATAACTTCCTATCAAGCATTTCATTATCTTTTCTGAGGAAATGTTACTCAGATCACGCAGGTATCATTTTGTATTTGTCCCTTGAGCTGTGTGAGGTACAGTCATAGCCAATTCATCAAAACAAAAGCACAAACCTTGGAACGACTGCACTAATTTGTATTTCTTCAATTATTGCAATTGGTATGCAAGTTCAAAACACCTAATTGCGCCCCCCCCCCCAAGGAGGCTGACATCAAATATAAATGTGACAAGCATTGAATGTCGTGCATAACCTAATTTGGAAATGCATGGCACACCAACAGGGCTTGTGTTCGCCCTTTACTATCCCATTCTTGCAGCTATTGGTGTTCCAGGTAATGTACTGGAGTTACTTCTGCGTTCTGGAAATCGTTCTTTAACTGCACCACTGGTCTTGTTTCCCAAAATCATTTTGTTTTCTTTTCATTGTGTAATTTCTCACCTTTAGCATTAGATTTTTATTCTTTTCATCACTATGAATTATTCTGTTTAACGGAAATTCTCCTTTTTAACTGAATGTTTTATCCAAATTAATGATATTACTTTCCCAATTAATAGTATAATTCTTTCTGTTAACTGTATAATTTATTTCCTCTCACAGTATAATTTCTCATTTTAAGGTGTCATTTCATCCTTTATTATTCCATTTTTATTCTTTAACGATACATCAGCCATTTAAGTGTGTAACGCCTTACTTTAAATCTATCACTTTTCTTTAAATGTATTTTTTTTGGCGTCACTGCCTGTTGTGTTCATGGCGCTGTTCCTGTGGGTGAATGATCCCCAGCAATAATAACAGAAAATCTTGTACAACTTATCACTTTTAACAGAATAACACTGGCGAGTTATCAATTAAAATTTGACTCCTGACCACATAAGGAGACAGGTGATCAAAAGATTGGTTTTAAAGATTGTCTTAAAGGATGAGAGAGAGGTGGAGAGGCGGTGACAGGAACATAGGAGCAGAGATAGGCCATTTAGCCTATTGAGGCTGCTTCGCCATTCAATAGATCATGGCTGATCATCCACATCAATGCCTTTTTCACGCAAGATCCCAATACCACTTTATGTCATTGGTTATTCAGAAATCTATTAAGCTCTGCTTTAAACCATACTCAATGACTGAGCTTCTGCAGCCCTCTGGGGTACAGAATTCCAAAGATTTACAACGCTGTGAGAAAAGAAATATCTCCTCATCTCTGTCCTAAGTGGCTTCCCCCTTATTTTGAAATTGCGTTCCCTGGTTCTAGACGTTTCAGAGGCTAAGGCAGAAACAGCTGTTATCAAGGTGGCCAATGGTGGAGGCGAAAAATTGAAATCTGCAACAGTTCAGAACTTGTGGAATGCAGGTCTAGCAGAAGGTTGGAGGGCTGAATGAGTTTCAAAACAATCAGAGAGGTGAAGCAACGGACAGATTTGGAAACAAGGATGAATATTCTAAAATTGAGATATTGCCAAATCGGTGGCCATGGACGTCTGCAGGCACACGGATGATGAGTAATCGACTTTTGGTGGGAGTAAGTGTTAGGGGCAGCAAACTATTGGATGGAATAAGTTCATGGGGTGCAACGTGAGAGGCTCGACAGGAAATCTTTGCAATAATCCACTTTAACAATACTAAAAGAATTCCTGAGGGCTTCAGTATCTGGTGAGTTGAGCTAGGGGCAGACACAGGACACATGATAAATGGAATTCGTCGGTTTTGGCAGTGGGAAGTAGGTTGGTTTAGAATTCATGTCAGAGTCAAATAGGAAGCAAAGGTTGGCAACAGTTTGTTTAACCTCAGACAGTACCAAGCGTGTGGGTCGGATTTGTCATGTGGGAAATAGAGTTTGTGACAGGGGTTGTGAGCAGTGGTTTAGGTTTTCCCGATATTGAATTGTTGACCAGAGCTATATGTAGCTCTATTGTGATATTGGAACTGTTGCTGCCGGTAAATTATCACACTGTTATCATTGTGTACATGTAGAACGTTTGCTGCATGGACACCGTGAACGTGGGTGAATTAATACACTGTTATACCCTTGTAGATGTAGGTGCATTGTGTTGAGGACACTGTTGCGGTGGGTAAATTATCACACGGTTATGATACTGTGCATGCAGCTATACTCTGATAAAGTTACTTCAGTGTGGAAGGTGGCGTTTTGTTATATTAGACTATATATTCTATTAATACTATTGCATTGAGCGGCATTATTATGTTATTATAACATATACATGAAAGCTATTTTATAGCTGCTTGCTCTCTGATTGGTGGTGGAAGTTTAAGGATGTTGACAGCCCAGTTTTAGCGTGGCCATTCTATCACACTAAGGGAATTTCCACTGCAATTTTGAATTCACCCAGATGATACAGTGGTACTTGTATAGATGTTTAAGAAGTGGAATCTGTTTAACAACAGCTTTATGATAAAAATACTTTCATCTGATCACAGCATTCTACAGCACAACTGCAAGATGCAATCACATTGCAAGTTATGGTTGAATTATTAGAACAAATTACATCAAATATTTTTGATAGCAACTAGGTTTATAAATAATTCAAGAAATTACCAATAGAATTGCATAATAGTGAAGCTACTGATGAATTTAATCACTGGATATATTCAGCATTGACTTACTTTATTGAATAATTAATTTTCATAATGTCGTTATGAGTGTTATTTGCAGCTTGACCTAATATTGGAAGCGTTTTCTTGATTGATAATGTTCAGTGCTTAATTATTCCCGACTGAATGTAATGGTGGTCTCAATTGAAGGGACATTATTAGGCAAGAAATTGTTAACAGAAATATACACAGGCTGCCAAAGCATTACACTGGCCGTTTTATTACTGAGTTTGCATTTTCCCACAACACAGCCGCTGGATTTCTGCTCTCAGTCTGGCAACCCATTTACAGCTTCCCATGGTTCTTCCACATTAGCTGCTAATAATTATTTGTTCTCCTGCTTCGGCCAATGCTCGTTCAGTTTCTTGCACCTGATAATATCCTGGACTGTGCTTGTCTCTAATCTTTTCTCCACATTGAGTGTGGCTGTGTAACTGGTGGCAATCTCATATCTGTGTTACAACGCTGTAAGATCAACATGCACGATATTAAGAAGTCAATACCTTATCCCGATAGTGCAATGCAACACTGAGGGAGCGCTGCATTGTCAGAAGGTCCTTTCTCTGAATGAGGTCTCATCATCTGTCTGCCGCACTAGATCATTGGGTCATTGAAGCTGCCAGGTGACAATCCACCTGATAGCTTGAAGTTATCTCTGAGTCCTCGCCAAAATTCTCAAGGAAAATTCAGAAAGCAATAATCGTTGGTTCACAGCAACTCTGTTTGAGAATCTTTGGTACAACTGACTGATGACAGTGTATCATTTGGCAGTTATTTAGGAGATGAAAGCGTTTGGCTCATAATTTATTTTAAATGGTAATATTTGCTCTTTACCCCTTGTTCCAGTTTTATTGTCAATTGTTTTATTATTTATTCTCTTAAATGTCTCCTTTAGTAAGTTTATTTTCCCGTGATATAATCATTGCATTTATTATTAACTATTTTGCTCGCTTCTTAAGATCAGCTCCTTTTCTTCACTAATAGACATGCTCACGTTGATTTCATTGCATTTCTTGTTGTCATTATGTTTCATTATATTACTTTACAGTTCGATGTCTTTGCTTTCACATTTTTCATGCGGATGGCTATTTTTATTGGAGGAAAAGTTGGGTTTTTTTCATCTCAGGATCACTTGCTAAATCTGTACATTTCTTACAGAATCCTGTCAAATACACAATTTTGCTGGGAGTCGTGTCAGTAATGTTTCTCTTCTCGCTCTCTGTCTCTTTCTTTCATGCACACACACATACACACTATCTCTTTCTTTCTCTATTACAGCAAACTTGGCAGTGATTGTGATTTTGTCTCGAGGAAGATGCGGTCTCTCCAGATGTATCACTTGCTACCTCATGTCCATGGCAGTGACGGATCTCCTGGTCATTATCACTGCTGTAATATTAAACCGGATCATTGGCATTTATTTCCCATCCAGCTTCCTGTCCATCACACCGGTCTGTAGTCTCAGTTTTGTATTAATGGCTGGAAGCAGAGACTCTTCTGTCTGGGTAACCGTAGTCTTCACCATTGATCGATTTGTAGCCATTTGTTGCCATAAGCTGAAAACAAAATATTGCACTGAGAAAACAGCGGCTGTGGTTATTGGAACAGTTTGTGGCGTGAGTTGTTTCAAAAATGCATTCTGGTACTTTATCTATGAACCTTTGTACACGATTAATAATACACCATGGTTCTGCAAAATTAAGCCAATATTTTATACCTCACCTGCCTGGGCTGCATTTGACTGGATTCATCGAATTTCAACCCCTTGTCTTCCATTTATTATGATTTTACTGCTCAATGCTCTGACCGTCAGACACATTTTAGCGGCCATTAGAACCCGAAGGAGACTTCAGGTCCGCAGCAACGTTGAAAATCAGAGTGACCCAGAGATGAAGAATCGGAAAAAATCCATCGTTTTGCTCTTCTGTATCTCAGGCAGTTTCATCCTGTTATGGTTGCTGTTTCTTTTAACATTCCTCTATGTCCGAATTGCAAACGTTACTTATTTCTCAGGTTCCAATTTCAATGAATCAAATTTTAATCTGGAGGAAAGCGGATATATGCTTCAGATATTGAGTTCCTGTGTAAATCCGTTTATTTATGCAGGGACACAGGGTAAATTCAGAGATGAGTTAAGGAATGGGGTGAAATATCCACTAGCTCTAATTGCTAAGTTATTAAATTAATTAAAATAGTATAATCCACCATGCATTAAAACTTATATTCATCCTGTGATCTTCTAGTTCACAACAAACAGGCTGCCCTCTTAAATACACAGTCAGTCACTCTGAGATACATGTTGCACTCTGTGGTACAGTAACAGGCCACATGCGATGATCTGACTTAGCAGAGGTGGAGGATAGAACCTGGAGACGTCCTACTCTGTGTAGAGATCACTAAAATAGCGAGTCAGATCAGCTAACGCAGCACAATGCAGATACAGAAATCATTCATTTACTGCCGTGTGTCAGACTCAGTGCCATGGCAAGTGAGATTAACCAACATAGCTTAAAGTGGGGATGCATCATCGCCTCACCCTATACTCTGCGTCTTAGTATGACAGCAAATCAGATTAGCCAACTCAGCAGTAGCCTGAGATGTAACATGAGGCTTCCCTCTACTGTGCGACACCCAGTAACACATTGGCTGAGATGAGAAAATACACCACAAGCCGAAGATGTAGCAATGCCGTTTTGCATGCAATGGGTTTGAGTACCACTCATAGTGAGATCAGCAAACTAAGCCATGCCCAGGAGTAGTAATTTTGCTCTTCCTGTTCTGTGTTCGGCCAAGTACTACTCAGCAATGCACTTGATCCTTCCTGCTCTTAATGACGTTCAGCACCACGTTGGATGACGGCAGCAAAATCAGTACAGTTAAGAATTAAGCTGGCGCCCTTTTAGATTAGATTAGAGATACAGCACTGAAACAGGCCCTTCGGCCCACCGAGTCTGTGCCGACCATCAACCACCCATTTATACTAATCCTACACTAATCCCATATTTCTACCAAACCTTTCTGTTGACTAAGTAGCCCAGTGCCAAACCAGCTGCATTGAGATAACTGAGCACAAAGCAGGGATGGAACCAGGCTCTTTCCTGTTCTTTGGTGGGCTCAGTAACACAACGTGAGATCAGTTAATTCCACACAATCCAAGGATGGAACTTGGGCACTTCCTGTACTGTATTGCACTGAAAAACACAGCGAATGCGTTTAAAAACATGCAGGAGGCCTTATTACAGCAAAGGTGCTTCCTGCTCGGATCAATACCAAGTGAGATCAGTTAATTGAGCCCAGACATGGAGTGGAGCTGGCTTCCCCTGCTGTATGATGTTGAAGTTAACTAACAATCCACTGACTGGGAATGGAACTTTGGTTCATCGTATCCATGAGGCTCTGTGTCGCACTCCATACGAACATATGAATATAGGGTTAGGCCACTCGATCCATTCCCCTATTCCATCATTCAACAAGATCATGGCAGATCTGATTGTAACCTCAACTCTACTTTCCCACCTTCTCCGAGAACCTTTCACCCCCTTGCTTATCAAGAATCTATTGACCTCTGCCTTAAAAATATTCAGGAACTCTGCATCCAACGCCTTTTGTGGAAGTGTGTTCCAAAGAGGCATGACGCTCTAAGGGAGAAAAAAATGCTCCTGATCTCTGTCTTAAATGGGTAACCCCTTGTTTTTAAACAGTGACCTCCAGGTCTAGATTCTCCAAGAAGAAGAAACATTCTTTCCACATACAACCGGTCAAGACCCCTCAGGACCTTATATGCTTCAATTAAGTCACCACTACTCTTCTAAACCCCAGCGGATACAAGCCCAGCGAGTCAAACTTTTCCTCATAAGTGAACCCGCCGATTTCATGTCTAGTAAACCTTCTCTGAACTGCTTCCAATGCATTTACATCCTTTCTGAAATAAGGAGGCGACCCTACACAATACTTCATATACAGTCTCAACAATACCCTGCATAACCTCTGTATTTTTCTATTCAATTCTCTGTGCAATAAATAATAGCATTGTATTATCTTTCCTAATTACTTGATGAACCTGAATACCAACCTTTTGGAATTCTTGCACAAGGCAACTCAGATCCCTCTGCATCTCAGAGCTCTGCTCTGCGGCACAGTGGCGCAGTGGTTAGCACTGCAGCCTCACAGCTCCAGGGACCCGGGTTCGATTCCGGGTACTGCCTGTGTGGAGTTTGCAAGTTCTCCCTGTGTCTGCGTGGGTTTTCTCCGGGTGCTCCGGTTTCCTCCCACAAGCCAAAAGACTTGCAGGTTGGTAGGTAAATTGGCCATTATAAATTGTCATTAGTATAGATAGGTGGTAGGGAAATATAGGGACAGGTGGGGATGTTTGGTAGGAATATGGAATTAGTGTAGGATTAGTATAATTGGGTGGTTGATGGTCGGCACAGACTCGGTGGGCCGAAGGGCCTGTTTCAGTGCTGTATCTCTAATCTAATCTAATCTCTCACAATTTAGCGAATATACTTCTTTCTTTATTTTCTTCCTGTCAAAATGGATAATTTAACATTGTCCCACAAAATGGTGGGTGAGTCAAGCAAACTTTTGCTCCAGCCAGGGAACGTGTCCCAATGCTTTCCTGCTGTGAGTGCGGCCCTGTAACATAGAGCTGTAAATCAGAGCAAATGCAGAACGTGTCTGAAGGCAACTGCATTTTAGGACGGTTAGTAGAATTGATTGCAGCATGTTATTTAAAAAAATCCAAATCAATGGTTAGATTACCTCGTGGGTCAGGGAAAAAATTGTATTACCCCTGTCACCAATAATTTGAATTATATGTATACTGAAATATCCTTATGCAATAAAAATAGAAATAAATGCTAAACTATGTATGTGACTGTTTTGAAGGTACCTATATCAGTATTGAGGGGCACCGTTCCATAATTTAATGCATTTGTCCTCAATTCATGCCCTTTGCAGAAGTCTGGGAGGTTGGACACGCTCTCTCTGTCTGTCTAGCACTGCCTGTGACCATTCAAGGGTTTAAACGTTTGTTTAACTGACAGAGAGATAAGAAACTGGGATAAAAACTCATTGCATCATACTGAGAGACACGGATTAAAATATGTCAGGAAACGTAGCTGGAGAAAAGTAGGAATAACAGAGTTAGAGGAAAAAAAGGGAAAAAAAAAGAAAATAGGCAGATGGAGACACAAAACTTTGATCAAGAAAGAATAAAAGAAAGAACAAGACAAATTAATAGAATCCTCCCCAACTCGTCATTGCCAACTGTGAGCTGCCGGTCCAGGTCTGATGTGTCTGAGTCACATTCCGGTCTCACTTTATTGAACAGCAACGGCTTACACATAGACTCGGGATCCCATGACTGGAAGAAGGCACAGAGGTTCAAAGAGAGTATATGGGGATGAATTAGCCAGCAATAATAAAAGGGAAAACAACATATTTTACAATTATGTAAATAGAAGAAGGGAAGTAAAACGTAGGGTGGGTCGAAAAGAGACCAAACGCAGATCTTCCTGCTGAGGCAGAGGTTATGTCTTTGGTGCTAAATAAGCATTTCCTGTGTCTTCCCGAAAGGAGAGAATGCAATGTCAAGGTAAAGGTTGCAATAGGAGAGAAATTGGATAAGATAAAACAGATAAAGAAGTCGTCATTAAATGTTTGGCAGAGCTGAAAGCAGAAAAGTCATCTGGATAACTGGGATACATCCCAGTCTGCTGAGGGAAGGAATTGTAATATTGTAGTGTGTTGAAATTGTGTTGAACGTTTTGTTTAATTGAGGTCACTGTAGACAATGCATGAGCCAGCAAATCGAAAGTGTAAGTTAAACAGAAAAAGAAGAGTGCACTATGTTCGACAGCTTTCTGCTTCTGTCTCAGTCTTTGCCTCATATCCTACGTGAAACTCGGCTAAACCTCACTCCAGTCCTCAGAACATCACAAGGAGCATGGAAATAGCGTAGGATCCTGCGACAATATTCCAATTGTTACGGCTGAGGTCGAAGGAGTGCACTGTTTATTCTAGTTCCACTTCTCCACAGGTCATAACATATATTTAATTATTTTCCCACTTACCTAGGCGGCCAATCATAGAAACTATTTCTATCCAAGAATCAAAGACACAACCAGGTTTCTTTAATAAAAAAGCACAATTATCAGTTTATTATAAAACAAGCCTTAATCAATAATGACATAAGGCATAAACACACAAATTGAAATATTTAAGTTCCTTTTTTCTTACCTTAGCCCCTCACACTGACATACAAACATACACCAGTGAACTAGAAAAATAAAGGTATTTTGTTTTGTTTGTTTTTGGACCTCTATGACAGAGAAAAAATAAATTGGGCTGCATATTTGCTCATTCTTGGAAATCCAACAGGTGAGATATATTGTGTTCCAAAACTGACACAGACTCTGGCCTCAGAATAGAATCACTGAATCATAGACAGTTTAACCCACAGAAAAAGGTCACTTAGTCCATCGTGTCTGTGCCAGACTAAAAACGATCCATCTATTCTAATACCACCTGCCAGCATTTGGTCGGTTGCCCTGCAGATTGCAGCACTTGAGGTGCATATCCAGACTCTTTTCAAATGAGTTGAGGGTTTCGCCTTTTCAAGTAGTGAGTTGCAGACCCCCACCATCCTCTGGGTGAGAAAGCTTTCCTCATCTCCCCTCTAATTTTTCTACCAATCACTTTAAATGTATGACCCCTCCTCACTGAACTCTTCTCTATGGTGAATAGACCCTTCATCTCCACTCCACACAGGTCCCTCAAAATTTTCCATATGCCAATCAGATCTGCCCTCAGCTTTCTCTCTTCCAAGGAGAACAACCTCAGTCAAGCCAATGTTTACTCACAGCTGCATTTTTCAATCCTGGCAACATCCTCGCAAATCTCCTCAGAATCCTATCTAGTGCAATTAACATCCTTTCTGTAATGAGGTGACCAGAACCTCACACACTACTCAAGTTGTGTTCCAATCAATGAGTTATACGGCTCCAGCATAAACTCCCTGCTCTTATTATTCTATACCTCAGCTAATAAAGGTAAGGATTCCATATGCCTTCTTAACCACCTTCCCGACCTGTCCTGCTACCTTCAGGGGTCTGTGGACATTCACTCCAAGGTCCCTCACTTCCTCTACACTTCTCAGTATCTTCCCATTAATCGTGTATTCCGTTGTCTTATTTGACCTACCCAATGCATCACCTCACACTTCTCCAGGTTGATTCCATTTGACACTTTTCTGCCCATCCGGCCAGATCATCAATATCTTCCTGCAGCCTTCAGCTATCCCCCTCGCTATCTACTGCACAGTCAATTTTTGTGTCATCTGCAAACTTCATGATCATACCCTATACATTTACTTTCAAATCGTTAACATATAGCAAAAAGAGCAGGGGTCCCAGTACTGAGCCCTGCAGAACGCCAATGGAAACAGCCCTCCAATCATTAAACCACCCATCAACAATTACTCTTTTTTTCCTGCCACTGAATCCTGCTTGCTGCATACCCCTGACCCCATTCGATTTTATTTTTTTAACCAGTCTGTCATGTGGGACATTGTCAAAAGCCTTGTTAAAATCCATGTAGACCACATCAACTGAACTACCCTCATATATCTTCCTTGTTACATCTTCAAAAATTCGATCAAGTTGGTCAAACCAGATCTTCTCTTAACAAATCCATGCTCGCTATCCTTGATTAACCTGTGCCTTTCTAAGTGACAGTTTATCCTGTCTCTCGGAATAGATTCCAATAATTTGCCCATTGCTGAGGTAAGATTGACTGGCCATTAATTATTCGGTCTATACTTCGCTCCGTTTTTAAACAGAGGTACAATGCTAGCTGTTCTCCAATCCTCGGGCACCACACCTGTATGCAGTGAGGACTGGGAAATGATGGCAATACTTCTGTTATTACCTCTCTTGCTTCTTTTAACAGCCGAGGGTACATTTCATCTGGCCTTGGTGAGTTATCAGCTTTCAAGGATGCTAATCCCTTTAATACGTCCTCTGTCCATCTGTCTATCTCATCCAATACTTAACACACCTCCTCCTTCACGACAATATCTGCATAGTACCCCTCTTTTGTGAAGACAGACAAAGTATTCATTAAGAACCATACCAACATTTTCTGCCCCTACACCTAGGTTACTTTTTGGGGTATTTTTGGGCCCTACTGTCTCTTTAGTGATCCTCTTACACTTTATGTATTGATAAAACATCTTTGGGTTCACCTTGACTTTGCCTACCAATATTCTTTCATCCCCTCTTAAATGGGTCACTGGGATCTTTCAGCACAGTTCTATTCAGGCAGTGTTGATAATTAAGTCAGTAGACTTATCTTCAAAGACAGGAGAGAAGATGATGAATTGACACAGTGGACTTTTCAGTGTCATTTAGAGAAGTGCTGGAAATCTCAGCTGGGTTGTGTTCTTCTCCTCTTTCCTTGGGAATTCTCTTCTTTCCTTTCTGATTGTCTCCCTTTTTATGTAGTTATACAGGTCAGAGGGGAGGAACCTGCGGCAAGTAACTCACATCATGACTCCCCAAATCGTGTCCAGCATCTGCAAGGCACAAGTCAGTTGTGTGATGGAATACTCTCCATTTTCCTGGATGGATGCCGCTCCAACAACACTCAAGAAGCTCAACACCATCCAGAACAAAGCAGCCCAATTGATTATCACCCCCATCCACTGCCTTCAGCAATCACTTCCTCCACCACCAGCGCAGGATCAGCAGTGGGTACCATCAATAAGATGCACTGCAGCAACGCACCAAGGCTCCTTAGATAGCACCTTCCAAACACACTTACCTCTACCACCTAGAGGTACGGAGGGAGTGTTGCACTGTAGGTTGGTGGGTGGAGACGTTAGCCGTGTTGGGGAGGAAGTGCTGGATACTATATTGGTAGTTGAAGCTTTTAGTCTCGGTGGGGAGGGAGAGCTGAATGGTAGGTTTGTGTGCGGAGAGTTTAGAAGGGCTGGGGTGGGAGTGCAAGATTGACTAATTGTGGTTGAAAAGTTTATTTGGCGTGAGGATGGAGGGCTGGATTATGGGTTGTTGTTTGGAGTGTTTTGCTAGGGTGGGGAGGAAGTACTGAATTGTTTGGTATTGGATGGAAAGCTTGAAAAGGGTCGGTCTGGATTTTGGGATGGTAGATGGAAGCTTGATCTGCGCTGGTGAGGGAGAACTTAGCTGTTGCTGAGTGTGCGCTAGAATGCAGACTGGTGTGTGTAAAGTTTAGTCGGGATTGGGAGAGATTGCTAGATTGTAGATTTGTGGGTAGAGAGTTTGGCCGCTATATGGAAGGGGTGTTGAATTATACAATGGTGGGTGGAGAACTTATCTTGGGTTGAATGGGAGCACTGAATTGTAGATTTGTACAGGGAACGATTAATCGGATTGGAAGATGGTACTTGTGGCTATAGACTTTAGCCAGGATGGTTGCTAGACTGCAGTTAGGTGGGTGTGGGTTTGTAATGGGTTGGGGGCTGGATTGTCGGTTGGTGAGTGGAGAGTGGAGATGTGATGGAATGGGAGTACTGGAATATACTACTGGACAGCAGTGGAGAATGAATCATTGAATATATTCAAGGCAGACTTAGACAGATTTTTGGTCTGCAAGGGAAGCTGGAGTTATTGGGGGCCAGCAGGAGAGTGAAGTTGAAGTCGCATTCAGTTCAGCCATGATCTTATTGAGTGACAGAGCAGGTTTGAGGGGACAAATAGCTTACTCCTGTTCCTATTTCTTATGTTCTTATGTTCCTACTAAACCTATTCCGAGTTCCAGGCTGTGGGCTCAGATGGCTCGATGCTTTTTTTTTGTTTATTCGTTTATGACTATGTGGCATAACTGGCCAGGCCATTATTTATTGCCTATCCCGAATTGCCCGTGAACTGCCTTCTTGAATCGCTGCAGTCCATGTGGGGTAGGTATACCCACAGTGCTGTTAGGAAGTGAGTTCCAGGATTTTGACTCAGTGACAGTGAAGAAATGGTATGGCTGCGGTGGGGATATGGGACGATTGTTGGGCTCATATACGGGTGCATGCATAGATAGCCTGCAAATTCGCCTTGCAGTGAATCACTGCGCTGTATCATTGTGTAACACTGGTGGATGATATTGTCCGGAATGCTCAGTAGAATATGGCCTATCGACATCAGCATGGACACAACATTATCAGTGAGGGTTTTATTTTGGGATGTTGGAAGATCAGCAGCATGAAACGTTAACTCTGCTTCTTTCTCCACAAATACTACTCTACCCAGTGAGTATTTCCAGCATTTTCTCTCTTTTTTTAAATTTTAGACTTCTGGCAACCTCAGTATTTTGTTTCCTTTGCAGGGCTCCACAGAACCGAGTCTAGCAACAAAGATTGACCAATTAAGACAAAAGCAACGTTAATGTTTCAGGTCAGTGAACATTCATCAGAACTGGAAAATGTTAGAAATGTTACAGGTTTTGAGCAAGTAAAAGGAATGGGGGGGGGCATGGTGCCAGAAGTGGGAGGGGAAGAACAAAAGGGATGGTCTTTGATAGGCTGGAGGGCAGGAGAGATTAAATGACGAAATGTTTCATGGTACAAGGCCAAGGGGAGTGGTAATGGGTCAAGTAAAGAAACAAAAGAGGAGGTGTCACTGGCAGGATTCTGAAGGGCTAACATTAAAAGTGGAAAAAAAATCATAGAGAAACAAGGCAGAAAAAACAAACAAACCAGCAAAGAAAACCGAAAAATGAGGGCAGATGGTATGATCTAAAATTGTTGAACGCAATGTTGAGTACAAAAGGCTGTAAAGTGCCCAGTCGAAAGATGAGGTGCTGTTCCTCACGCTTGCACCGGGCTTCATTGAACCACTGTAGGAGGCTGAAGACAGAAAGCTCAGATTTGGAACAAGGTGGAATAATAAAATGACAGGCGACTGTAAACTGAGGCTCACTCTTGCAGATTGAACGTAGATGTTCCACAAAGCGATTACCCAGTTGGTGTTTGCTCTTTGAAATGTGGAGAAGACCACCTTGTTAGCAGTAAAGACCATTTACCAAATAATATTTGGGGACTTGGATGGTGAGAAGGAAGTGTGCCATGGGAAGGGGAAGGAGTGTTGGTGGTGATTGAGGAGTCGACCATAGTATCATAGAGTGAATGATCCCTGTAGAATGCTGCAAGGGAAGGGAATACGAGATGTCACGTCACACTGGAGGTGGAAAAATTAGCGGAGGATGATTTGATGAATATGGAGGTTGATGGGCTGGAAGGTAAGGGCAAGGTAAATCGTATTGGGTGAGAGTAGAAGGGGTAAGAGCAGAAGTGCATGAATTAGAACGCACATGGTCGTGGGCCCTATGAACCATGATGGGGGAATCCTTGGTTGAGGAAACATGGAGAGACGTCAGGAGCGCTAGTATGAAAGGTTGCATCATCCCAACAGGTGCAACAGAGACATGGTGTGAAGAAGTGTCGTCAAGTTAGCTCTGGGATTCTGTGGACTTATACTGAATATTGGTTGATAGCCTATCCCAGAAGTGCAAACAGAGAAGTCGAGGACGAGAAGGGAAGAGTCAGAGAGAGACTGTGTGAACACAAGTGTAGGGTCCAAATTGAAAACGAAGTCAATGACTTTTACAAGTTCAGGGTTAGAGCTAGAAACGGCACCAACACAGTCATCAATGTACCAAAGAAACAGGTGACGGAGAGTGCCTGAGTAGGACTGGAACACAAAAAGGCTGGCATAGCTAGGAATTATGCGACTACCCACAGCAACACATTTTATTTGGAGAAAGTGTGTGGAGTTAAAAGAGAAGTTGTTCAATGTGCGAACAAGTTCAGTCAGGCGACCGAGGGTGGTGGTGGATGGGGATTGATTGAGCCTCCATTCAAAGAAGAATCAGAGAACCTTCCGGTCATCCTGGTGGAGGCAGTGGAGAGAGATTGGACGTCCGTGGTCAAAAGGAAACAGTTAGGGCCAGGAAATTGGAAACTGGTAAAGTGATGGATGGATTGGAAGAGTCAAAGAAATAGCTGGGAAGAGACTGGACAACTGGAGCAAAAACAGAGATGAGATAGACAGAAATAGGTTCAGAGATGCATAACATGTTCAAACAATGGGTCTACCAGGGCAGTCCCGCTTGTGAATTTTGGGAAAGAGGTAGAAGCGGGCTGCTCAGGGCTTCGGGGACTATGAGGTTGGAGGCTATGGAAGCAAAATCTACAGAGGAGATGAGTTCAGTGAAAGTCCGAGAACAATGGCTTGATCTCTGTGGTGGCATCCGAGACCAGAGGGAGGCCAGAGTATTTAGTGACACAGTTGGAAAGACTGTAGTGGTGCAGCGGATTTGGGGGTTCATGCAGATAGATATTTCAGGTGACAAGACATATTGAAAAGTAATTAGCAAAGCATATGTGATTGTGGCTTCGTGAATAGAGGTACTGAGTAGAAGAGCAGGGAGGTTACGTTAAACCTTCATAAAACTCTGGTTAGGCCACAGTGGAGTATTGCACAGGTACATAAGTACATAGGAACAGAAGTAGGCCATTCAAAGAAGAAAGAACAAAGAAAAGTACAGCTCAGGAACAGGCCATTCGGCCCTCTAAGCCTGCGCCAATCATGATGCCTGTCTAAACAAAACCTTCTGCACTTCCGGGGTCTGTATCCCTCTATTTCCATCCTATTCATGTATTTGTCAAGATGTCTCTTAAGCGTCGCTATCGTACCTCCTTCAACCACCTCCCCCGGCAGCAGGTTCCAGACACTCATCACCCTCTGTGTAAAAACCTTGCCTCGCACATCCCCTCTAAACTTTGCCCCTCGCACCTTAAACCTATGTTCCCTAGTAACTGACTCGTCCACCCTGGGAAAAAGCTTCTGACTATCCACTCTTTCCATGCCACTCATAACTTTGTCAACCTCCATCATGTCGCCCCTCCACCTCTGTCGTTCCAGTGAAAACAACCTGAGTTCATCCAACCTCTCCTCATAGCTAATACCCTCCAGGCCAGAGAACAACCTGGCAAACCTCTTCTGTACCCTCTCCAAAGCCTCCACATCCCTCTGGTAGGGTGGCGACCAGAATTGCAGGTTGGTAGGTAAATTGGCCATTATAAATTGTCACTAGTATAGGTAGGTGGTAGGGAAATATAGGGACAGGTGGGGATGTTTGGTAGGAATATGGGATTAGTGTAGGATTAGTATAAATGGGTGGCTGATGGTCGGCACAGACTCGGTGGGCCGAAGGGCCTGTTTCAGTGCTGTATCTCTAATCTAATCTAATCTAATCTAATCTAATATTCCAAGTCTGGCCTAACTAAGGTTCGATACAGCTGCAGCATGACTTGCCATTTTTTTATACTCAATACCCCGACCGATGAAGGCAAGCATGCCGTATGCCTTCTTAACTACCTTATCCACATGCTTTGCCACTTTCAGCGATCTGTGGACCTGTGCGCCCAGATCTCTCTGCCTGTGAATAGTCCTAAGGGTTCTGCCATTTACTGTATACTTCCCAACTGTATTACACCTTCCAAAATGCATTACCTCACATTTGTCCGGATTAAACTCCATCTGCCATTTCTCCACCCAAGTCTCCAGCCAATCTATATCCTGCTGTATCCTCTGACAATCCTCATCATTATCTGCAACTCCACCAACCTTTGTGTCGTCCTCAAACTTACGAATCAGACCAGCTACATTTTCCTCCAAATCATTTATATACACTACAAACAGCAAAGATCCCAACACTGATCGCTGCAGGATACCGCTCGTCACAGTCCTCCATTCAGAAAAGCGCACTTCCACTGCAACCCTCTGTCTTCTATGACCGAGCCAGTTCTGTATCCATCTTGCCACCTCAACTCTGATCCCGTGTGACTTCACCTTTTGTATCAGTCTGCCATAAGGGATCTTGTCAAAGGCTTTACTGCAGTCCATGTAGACAACATCCATTGCCCTTCCTTCATCAAGCATCGTCGTCATTTCCTCAAAAAACTCGATCAAGTTAGTGAGACACGACCTCCCCTTCACAACGCCATGTTGTCTCTCGCTAATAAGTTCATTTGTTTCCAAATGGGAGTAAATTCTCTCCGGAAGAATCCTCTCCAATAAGTTCCCTACCACTGACGTAAGGCTCACCGGCCTATAAATTCCTGGATTATCCTTACTATCCTTCTTAAACAAAGAAACAAAATTGGCTATTCTCCAGCCCTCAGGGACCTCACCTGTAGCCAATGAGGATACAAAGATTTCTGTCAAGGTCACAGTAATTTCCTCCCTTGCCTCCCTCAGTATTCTGGGTCGATCCCATCAGGCCTTGGGGACTTATCTACCTTAACGTTTTTCAAGACTCCCAACACCTCCTGCTATTTGATAACGACATGTCCCAGACTATTTACAATCCCTTCCCTAGACCCATAATCCACCAAGTCGTTCTCTTTGGTGAATACTGATGCAAAGTACTCATTCAGGGCATCAAGCTCTCTCCGCCATGTAATACGATCATGGATGATTATCCAATTCATTGCCTTTTCCCCCAATATGTCAATATCCCTTTATTTAATAGGTATTTAGAAATAGGTCAATCTCGGACCAGTTCTGGGCAATAAACATTTGTAACGATGTGAGGATCCTTGAGAGGGTGCAGAGGGGATTTGCCAGAATAGTTCCAGGTATGAGGGCTTTTAACACAGGTTTTGGGTGGAGAGGCTAATATTGTTCTCTTGGAGTAAAGGTGTTTGGGGGGAGAGTTGATAGAGGTATGCAATATTCTGACAGGTTTAGATGAGGTGAAATGGTGGAGCAACCATGAGGGGGCATATGGTCTACTCCTATCTCCTATGTTGTTAGAACTGCACTCTCAAAATTCAAATTTTCTTTGGCCCTCAGTTCACCACAGCATTTCTGCAGCCATCAATCTGATCAACCACACCTTTACCTCCACTTTTGACACCCATTCCTCGTTCAAATCATTCATTTCTATCACCATGTTCATACCCCTGTTACAGCCTTCAACTCTGCTCCCTTAACTCCAAGGGATAGACTTTAAAGGATATAACAAACAATAAAACAATGTATGGTTTAGCCATTCATCTATTTCCTAAAATATTCCATCATTACCACTCCTTCTCAGAAATACCACTTTGTCCTTGCAAGCTATCATCGGATCTCCAACCTCTCATTCTTCTCCAAAGTCCTTTAACGTTTTGTCTCCTGCCAAACCTCCCCATATTTCTGGAACTTCATGTTTGGATCCCTCCAAACTGATTTCAGACCTGCCACAGTAATGAAATATATTTTTAAAAAAATCAAACTCACGAATGACATCCTATGTGACTGTGACAAAGGCAAACTGTCCCTTCTCATTGTGGAAGAAGTTTTGCTGTGCTTGATAATTATTGCTTAACTTTGTAGAAATAGAAAAACAGGACGCAGCTTGTAGCTAAACTAACCAACGGTCATGAAATATAGACAGAGCAACTGACCACAATCAACTGTCCGAGGAAGAGACAGAGCTCATGATGGATTTTGGGGAAGTGAACGCAGACTGTTCTTTGCTGACTCTTCTGCTTTTATCATGTTTGTGCAACCTAGCCAGAAGCAACGGCCAGATATAGTATCTGGAGTGTGTACGTTGACTAGGGAACAATAGCTTGTTATGCTCGAACAATGCTTTACTGACCTCGGACTTTGCAAAGGGCACAGAGCTGTAGGCTGTCTTGTGGTTGTCCTGTGGTTTATACTTAATTGTGAAACTATTAGCTCTGCCTCTTCTATACTGTATAAGTCCACGGCGATCTGTAGCTCTTTGAAGTAACACTGGACCGCCTTTAGTCAAGGTGTTCGCCCCATGATATCATGCAATAAAGTGTTTGATTCTCAACGTCTGAGTCCGGAGAATTTGTTCAACAATTGAGCATAATATGGATTTTCTCCAACACTCATCCTTCTCAACCTGTCTGCAGACTTTGACGGTTTATCACACCATCCTCCTCCAATGTCTCTCCACCATCATCCCGCAGGTTAGGACTGCACTCGCCCGGTTCTATTCTTAGCTATCTAAACCGAGCCAGAGAATTGACATCACAGGCTTTCCTTACCATTTCCACACAGTTTTCTTTGGTATCCCCCAAGTATCTATCCGTGGTCCCCTCTTATTTCTCATCTGCGTGGTTCCCCTCAGCAACATCATCGAAAATCAAGTCAGTTTCCATGGGTACGCTGACGACACCGGGCCTGCCTCACAACCTTCTCTCTCGATTCTTCCTCTGCCTCTAAAATTTCAGACTGCTTATTTGCCATCCAGTATTGGATGAGCAGAAATTTCCTGCAGTTGCATTTTGGGAAGACTGAAGTCATTGTCTTCAGTCCCTGCCACAAACCCCACTCGCCTGCCACCAATTCCATTCATCTCCCTGTCTGAGGTTCACAACTTCGGAGTCATATTTTACCCAGAGATCAGCTTTCACATGCATATCCAGGCCATCGCTAATAGCAAGTATTTCATGCTCCATTACATTACCCAGCTTTTCCCCTGTCTTAGCTCATCCATGTCTTTGTTACCAGCAGACTTGAATAGTCTCATACACTCCCGGTTGTCCTCCCACATACTAACTCACAGCAGATCCCATTCACCCATCACCCCTGAGTTCGATGACCTACACCGGCTCTCTGCTAAACAACATCTTGAATTTGAAATTCTCTTCCCTGTTGTCAAATCCATCCATGGCCTGGCCTCTTTATATCTCTGTAATATCTAAAACCCTGTAATGTCCCGAGGTCTCCTCTAAATCCTGCCCCTTGAGCCTCTCTGATTTTATTTGCTCCATAATTGGTGACCATGCCTTCAGCTGCCAAGGCCCTGAGCTCTTAAATCTCTCAGCATCTGTATCCTCATTCAAGAGGACAAACTTTGCTTAAAACCCATCTCTTTATCCAAGCTTTTGGTGAACAGCACTAATATTTCCTTGAGTGATTAGATGTTAAATTGCAATTGATAATACTCCTGCGAAGAGCCATGGGATGTTTTATTACATTAAAGTAACTAAATAAACGCAATTTGTAGTTGTTCTTATTATTATGAGAACTAATGGTTAAGGAGTATCAGAATCATAGACCGGGATTTTATTCTGGTGACAGGGGTATCGATACCTGGAAAAAGCGACATTGTGATACCTGCATTGCCTCTTCTCTGGAAGGCTCACCGAATCTAGTGCCAATCTGGCATTTAAATGGACAGCGACGGGCTTTCCACGGAAGGAAGGACCCTGTCGTTGGACGTGCCACCCTTGAGGAGCTGCTGGCCTTTGTCACAGTGCCACCACAGAGGTCATGGCTGCTCTGGCGGAGCACCTAACCAAGGCCGAGGAGCGTTGCTGGACCCAGGCCACAGGAAGGTTATTACGGGAGGGGTCTTGCAGGTTTGGGATTGCGGGGTTGCTGGGGTGTTGTATTGCGGTTCAGTAGCAAGCATAGGGGTTGGCTCTCATCTGCATCCTCCGCTTCCCGATTCAGGGTTCCTTGTTTAGGCACTGTGGCTTTTAACAAGGGACGCCCCACACAATTCCCTCGCCCACCAATACCCAGATCTGGGAAGCAGCCAGCACAGTTTTTCGAGCCGCTTCCTGTGCAGTGGCAGGCTTGCACGCTGCATGGCTAATTGCGTCTGTGGTTGGAAAGGCCCTTTGTTAGGTTTAAGGGCCCAGTTAAGGGCATCAGTTGTAGGCGAGGCAGGAAGGCTGTTCAAAGGCCTTTCCGCCCTGAACCAAATTTTGACAGAGGCAGAATGATATCGGATCACCTCCCATCACCTTCCCACCCGATGTTATGCTTTCCCTGCCTCCAAACCTGCTGCAGGTTTGCGCATAAAATATCCCCCATAGAATCATTGCAGCACAGAAGGAGGCCATTCAGCCTGGGTCCATGCCAGCTGTCTGTAAATCAATCCAGTATGTCCCATTCCCCTCTCTATCCCCCTTTATTTCCATCAAGTGCCCATTAAATTTCCTTTTGAAATCGTTCATTGTCTCCATTTCCACAACCCTCCAAGTGTTTAGAAAGGCGAGAGGGATAAAGTGAAAGAACGGGATTGGTAAACAAAAGAAAAAGGAGTATTTTGGTTAACAGAGTTGTTTTACACTGGAACAAGTTAAACAGTGGTGATCCCCAGTGGTCAGTGCTGGTACTATTCCTTATCACAACATATGTGCATTAAATGATCTGCACTTGTTTTTTGGGACCACCGGATCAAAAACTGAAGCTGTCACAAAAGAAGAATGAGGGTGACTATGTAGACAACTTAAGGAGGAGGTAGACAGGTGTGCAGGTTGGGCAAGTAGATGTCAGATGGTGCCATATGAGGTGAGATTATGGAGAGGAAATAATGGTGTAATAATAAAAGGAGTCAAGGAACAGGGAATTTTTGGGATTCAGCTACACAAATCTTTAAAAGTGGGACGAAAAATTAATAAAGCTGTTATACAAAAATCCAAATGCGATTTATAAATAAGAGCATAGAGTAAAAAAGCAAAATGATCATGTTACATCAGGTCAAATCATTGGTTATGTCACCGTCCAAGTATTGGTGTATGTATGTAGTAAGAATGTCAAGGCCGTGGAGAGTTGCAAATAATCTTCACTAAGAGGATCACAAGGACGACCATCTTAACAGAAATTTTCTTAAGAGTAGAGAAGTTTAAAACAGGAATTAGAAGGGTTCAAAATTTTGAGTTGGATTCGAAAAAGTAACTGAGGGCAAAACTACTTCGACTAGTTAGTGAATTGTTACTTAGAGGATACAACTTTAAGATCAAAGTAATTAAGTGAGAGGATGTGATGTCTTTTTATACACAATTGTCTTCTACATCAAATTTATAATCTTATAATAAAAGCAGAAAGTGGTGAAAATACTCGGCATGTCAGGCAGAATCTGTGGAGAGAGAAGTACAGTTAACGTTTCAGGTCTGTGACATTTCATTAGTCTCATTATTACAGTCACCTTACTGTTTGCCAAAACTCCTACATTTTTGTCAGCAGCAAATTTTCAGATTGTACTCCTGATGCCCAAACACTGATTCTTTGTTTCCTTGTCCCCAGGTTTTAAGGTTCTTAAAGATAGTCTTCCAACATCCCTTCTTCCACATTGTTTCTCTCTCGCATTTATTCTTTATTCCTTACAGTCCAAAAAGGGTTAGAAATCAGAGCTCACCCCCAAACCCACTTCACACAGATCGTTGTCTTTTTCCTTGTTTGATGCAAGAGACCAATCAACAAATTACACTCTTTATAAACACAGAAAGCTGCGTCACAGTGTTGGACACAAAGTTAAATACAATGAAGTGTCTATTAAAAATGCATCCACATTCATTCAGGCCCAGACTCCAGCTCCAGCTAATGCTATGTTCGTTGATGTCAGCTGGTATGATACCGAGACACACAGAAAATCAAAGGACAGGTTGTGTTCATGTCCTGTGTTGAGTTCACTGATCTCACCCAGTGTGGTACAGAGCTACACAGAACAGATTGAGCTCAGGCTCCTTCTTGAGCCTGAGACCTGCTAGTTCATCTCTCATGGTGTAAGACAGGAAAAACCCAGGCTCCAACCCCAGCCTGTGGTATGTTATTTCATCACACCCTGTAGGTTCAGAGCCTGGGTCTGCGTGGATGCTATTTGAACATGGTAAATGACTTGTCTGAGTGCAGGAAAGGAAGACATGGGACTGCTTAGGATCATTTGGTTCTGTGTAGTTGCTGTCTGGGACCGTGTAAGAGTTGTATGCTTCTTTGTAGCTGTGTCTGTGCAGGAGCTCCCTGCGTCTATCACGGAGCAGGTTTGTCTATACAGGATATGTCTGAACCTGCGTAGCTGCTCTTGGATCCGTGTAAGAACTGTCTGGGTCAGTGTAGGGCCTGTCTGTGTTGGTGTGGTATGTGTATTTGTCTGTAGGAGCTCCGTGGGTCTGTGTAAAATCGCTTGACCTGTGTAAAAGCTAATTGGGTCTATCTAGGATCTGCCTACACAGACAGACCTTTTTCATAGCTACTCTAAACCTAATGACAGTTTGCTCTCTCTTTTTCCAAATCCTCTCTTACTGAAGTTTGCTTCATTTGCCCGAATTCATTCTCCATACTAGATGCATTAACACTTCCTCCCCATTGAATTGGCAACATTTCTGGAATTCTACCCCCTCTTTTCTTTTGCACTGTTATTTTTCCAGACTATACCAGTATAATTGAATTTGCCATTAGCACTACTCAGAAGATCTTGCATCTTTCAACAATTGGCCTGAAAATTTACACCTGTATTTCCTTTCCACTATTTGATGGCCTGGATATAGACTGAGCAGCGTAATAATTCGTCTATTGCTGCATCATTTTAACAAATAGATTCTACTTTCGAATGCTCAAGTACATTTTTTTATTCATTCCCGGGATGTGGGCGTGGCTGGCTAGATCACCATTTATTGCCCACCACTAATTGCACTTGAGAAGCTGCCTTCTTGAGCCTTTGCAGTCCTTGAGGGGTTGCTACACCCACCGTGCTTTTAGGAAGGGAGTTCCAAGATTTTGACCCAATGACAGTGAAGGAGCCAGGATATACTTCCAAGTCAGGATGGTGTGTGGCTTGGAGGGGAACTTGCAGATGGTGGTGTTACCATGTATCTGCTGCCCTTGTCCCTCTAGGTGGTAGACGTCGCAGGTTGTAAGGTCCTAGCTAAGGCACCTTAGTGAGTTGCTGCATTGCATTTTGAACATGGTACACACTGCTGCCACTGCCCGTCGGTTGTGAAGGGAGTGAATGTTTGTGAATGGGGTGCCAATCAAGCAGGATCCTTTGACCTGGATGGTATCGAGCCTCTTGAGTGTTGTTGAAGCTGCACCCATCCAGACATGTAGAGAATATTCCATCACACTCCTCACTTGTGCCTTGCAGATGGTGGACAGACACTGGTGAGTCAGGAGGTGAGTTACTCGCAGCAGGATTACTGACCTGCTCCAGTAGCCATGGTATTCATATGGCTACTCCAATTCAGTTTCTGGTCAATGGCAAAACCCAAGATATGGACAGTGGGGGATTCAGCGATTGTAATGCCATTGAATGTGTAGGGGAGATGATTAGGCTCTCTCTCGTTGGAGAAGATCATTGCCTGGCACTTGTGTGGCTTTCATGTTACTTGCCAATTATTAGCCCAAGCCTGGATATTGTCCATGTCTTGCTGCATTTCTACATGGACTGCTTCTATATCTGATGAGTCGCGAATGGTGCTGAACACTGTGCAATTATCAGCAAATATCCCTACTTCTGACCTTCTGATGGAAGGAAGGTCATTGATGAAGCAGCTGTAGATGGTTGGGCCTAGGACACTACCCTGAGGAATTCCTGCGGTGATGTCATAACCATCTTCCTTTGCACTAGGTAAGACTCCAACCAGTGGAGAGTTCCCACCACCACACCCCCCCCCACCCCACCCCCGATTCCCATTGACTCCAGTTTTAGTAGCGCTCCCTGATGCCATGGTCCGTCAAATGCTGACACTGTCATCTCACATCTAGAGTTCAGCTCTTTTGTTCACGTTTGATTTAAGGATGTAACGAGGTCAGGAGCTGAGTGGCCCTGGCGGAACCCAAACTGAGCATCACCGAACAGTTTGTTGCTATCTAAGTGCCGCTTGATAGCACAATCAATGACACCTTCCATCACTTTACTGTTGATTGAGAGTAGACTGATAGGGTGGTAACTGGCCGGAATGCACTTGTTCTGCTTTTTGTGTACAGGACATAATTGAGCAATTTTCCACATTTCCGAGTAGACAACAGTGTTGTATCTGTTTTGGAACAGCTTGGCACAGCGAGTTCTTGAGAACAGGTCTTTAGTACCATTCTCAGAATGTTGTCAGAGCCCATAGCCTTTGCAGTATCCAGTGCATTCTGCTGTTTCCTGATGTGATGCGAAGTGAATCCAACTGGCTGCAGAGTGACATCTGCGATGCTGGCGATTTCAGGAGGAGACCGGATGAATTATCAACCCAGCACTTCTGGCTGAAGATTGCTGTAAATGCTGCAGCCTTATCTTTTGCACAGATGTGCTGGGCTCCCCCATCACTGAGGATGGGGATAAATGTGGATTCACCTCTTCCAGTTAGTTGTTTAATTGTCCACCACCATTCATGACAGGATGTGGCAGGACTACAGAGCTTAAATCTGATCTGTTGGTTATGGGATCGTTTAGCTCTACCTATCGCATGCTGCTTACACTGTTTGGCATGCAAGTAGTCCCGGGTTGTAGCTCATTTTGAGGTATCTCTCGTGTTGCTCCTGGCATGCCCTACTGCACTCTTCATAGAACCAGGATTGATCCCCCGGTTTGATGGTAATGGTGGAGTGGGGGATTTGCGGTCCATGAGGTTACAGAGTGTGGTTGAGTACAATTCTGCTGCTTCCGATGGTCCACCGTGTCTCATGAATGCCCAGTTTTGCATTGCTAGATCTGTTCGAAATCACGGCGGCAGTGCCACACAAGACGATGGAGGGCATCCTCAGTGTGAACATGGGACTTTGTCTCCACAAGGACTGTGCTGTGGCCATTCCTACTAATACTGTCAGGGACAGATGCATCTGTGGCAGGCAGATTGGTGAGCATGAGGTGAAATATAATTTTTTCCTCTTCTTGGTTCCTTCACCCCCTGCCGCAGACAAGTCATGAAGTATGTCCTTATGGACACAGCCAGCTCGGGCAGTAGTCGTGCAGCTGAGCCACAATTGGTGATGGTCATTGAGGATTGAAGTCCCCCACCCAGAGTACATTCTGCACCCTTGGCACCCTCAGTGCTTCCTTCAAATGCTGCTCAAGGAGGAGTAATGATTCATCAGCTGAGTGTGCATGGGGAGGTGGGAGAGGGTAGGCGGTAGGTGGTAATCAACAGGAATTTTCCTTGCCCATGTTTGTCCTGATACCATGAGACCTCATGGGGTCTGGAACCGATGTTGAGGACTCCCAGGGCAAATACCTGCCGATTGCGCAACTCTGCACCACTATCTCTGCCGGGTCTGTCCTGGTGTTGGGACTGGACATACCCAGGGATGGTGATGACAGTTTCTGGGGCATTGTTTGTCAGGTAAGATTTGGTGAGTATGACTATGTCAGGCTGTTGCTTGGCTAGTCTGTGGGACAGCTCTGCCAACTTTGGTACAAGCTCCAGATGTTAGTAAGGAGGACTTTGCTGGGCCAACAGGGCTGGGTTTGCCATTGTCGTTTCCTCATTGCCTTGGTCGAGGCCAGGTGGCCCGTCCAGTTTCATTCCTTATTGAATTCTGAGCAGCTGAATGGCTTGCGAGGCGATTTCAGAGAGCATGTAAGAGTCAACCAGTCAACCAATTTCTGTGGATCTGGAGTCACATGCAGGTCAGACCAGGTAAAGACGGCAGATTTCCGCCCCGAAAGGGATTACTGAACCAGATGTTTTTTATAACAATTGACAATTAGACTAGCTTTTTAATTTCAGATTTTTTTTTTATTAATTGAATTCAAATTCCAACTTCTGCCATGGTGGGATTCAAACCCATGTCCCTCGAGCGGTATCCTGGGTGTCTGGGTATTAGTCCGGTGACAATATCAATACGCCACCACCTCCTCATCTATTTCTAGTGCTGTGACAGTATATTTCATCAATATTGTCGTCTCACCCACCCCATTTACTGTTTGGCTTCCCTATCTTGAATACTTCACAGCCAGCAGCATTAAGTTCCCATTCCTCCCCTTGTTTGAGCCAGGTTATTATCGCCACTATATGATAATCCCATGTGGCTACTTTCACGTAAAGCTCACCAATCCTATTTTCCACATTCAACACATTTACGAACATACACTCTAAATCTATCGCAGTCTGCCTTGCATTTCTCCCATGTTAGATCCCTAATTTTTCTCAACAATTCTTAATTCTAATGCTTTTTTTTAAGTTCTCTGTGCACCTTGTATTTATTTTCTAATGCTTCACCTCTGCACACTCCGTCCCCACCCCCACACCCCACCAATTAGTTTAAACCATTTCGCACTGTATGAGGTAAAGTCGCTGAAGGGACATTTGTTTTGTGCAGACTGCATTTAACCCAGAAGTGGCCACAATGTTCCTGGAAGCTGTAGCCCTGCCTCATCCTCCATTTCTCCAGCCATGTACTTAGCTGTATTTCCCTACTGTTCCTATACTCACTGGCACATCGCATTGGAAGTAATCCAAAGAATATAATCTTTGAACTCTTGCTGTTTAACTTCCTCCCTTACTCCTAAAACTCTGACTGCACGACCTCAAACGTTTTCTGAACTGTGTCATAGATGCATAGAAACATAGGAACATAGGAGCAGGAGTAGGGAATTCAGCCCATCCAGCCTGGCCCGCTAAAACGTGGCTACCCGACCCGAACTCGACCAAACCCGTCGACATGAATTGGGTTTGGGTCGGTTTGGGTCTCTCTTGTTCTAGCATTCGGGCTCAGGTCAGGTCGTGCTGGATGTGGACAGTGCTGCCTTGCTCCAGCATGTAATCTTCAAATGAACATTACGGACTTCAAGGTGGGAAATGTGCAGTCTGGACTCCACACTCTGCACTAAAGCCTAGCTACCCTGACCAAACCCGAGTACATGTGTTGGGTTCTGGTCGGGTCGGGCATTTAAAAAAAAAGGACTCAGGCCGGTTCAGGTTTGGCTTGGCTGTTGTAGGGTCGAGTCGGATCCAGGTCGGGTTTTAATGATCCTGGCTGATCATCCAGTTCAATGTCTTTTTTGCATCAATATCCTTGTATCCCCTGATGTCACTTGTATTTAGAAATCTATCAATCTCTGCTTAAAACATACTCAATGACTGAGCTTTCACAGCCCTCGGGGGTAGAGAATTCCAAAGATTCACAACACTCTGACTAAAGACATTTCTCCTCATCTCTATCCTATGTGGCTTCCCCCTTATTTTGAAATTGTGTCCCTTGGTTCCAGACCCCCAACCAGGGGTAACATCTTAGCTGCATCTATCCTATCTTTCTCCTTAAGTATTTTTTAGATCTCAATTAGATCAACTCTCAGTCTTCGAAACTCGAGAGAATACAGGCCCAGTTTCCTAAATCTATATTCAAAGGACAGTCCTGCCATCTCGGGAACGAATCTGGTGAACCATCATGGCACTCCCTCGATGGCCATTAAATCCTTCCTAAGGTAAGGGGACCAAAACTGCACACAGTACTCCAGCTGTGGCCTAACCAAGGTTCTATACAATTGAAGCAAGACTTCATTACTCAATTCAAGAAGGTTCGCAAGGATAAACCAGGTAATTACAGGCCATTGAGTCTAAGGTCAGTGGTCTGGAATCATTTGGAAAAAAATCTGAGAGACAGGATTAATCTCCACTTGGAGAGGCAGGGATTACTCAGCCATAGTCAGCATGGCTTTGTCGGGGGCAGATCGTGTCTAACAAATTTGATTGAATTTATTGATGAGGTGACTGGATGTGTAGATAAGGGTAAAGCAGTTGATGTTGTCTATGTGGAACTCAGTAAGGCTTTTGAAAAGGTCCTACATGGAAGATTGGTTAAGAAGGTAAGAGCCCATGGGATCCAGGGTAATTTGGCAAATTGGATCCAAAATTGGCTTAGTGGCAGGAGGCAGAGGGTGATAGTCGAGGTCTGTTTTTGTGAATGGAGGCCTGTGTCCAATGGTGTACCGCAGGGATCGGTGCTGGGACCCTGACAGTTTATAGTATACATTAATGATTTAGACGTGAACATAGGAGATATGATCAATAAGTTAATAGATGCCACAAAAATTGTTGGTATCATAAATAGTGAGGAGGAAGGACTTAGATTACAGGACGATATAGTTGGGCTGGTAAGATGGGCAGAGCAGTGGCAGATGGAATTTACTGCTGAGAAGTGTGAGGTGATGCACTTTATGAGGACTATCAAGACAAGGGAATATACAATGGATGGTAGGACCTAGGAAGCACAGAGGGTCAGAGGGACCTTGGTGTACTTGTCCATTGACCACTGAAGGCTGCAGCACAGATAGATAAGAGGGTTAAGAAGGCATACGAGATATTTGCCTTTATTAGCTGAAGCATAGAGTATAAGTGTAGGGATGTTGTGATAGAGCTGAACAAAATGCTGGTTAGGCCACAGTTGCAGTGCTGTGTACAGTTCTCGTCAACACATTATGGGAAGGATATGATTGCACTGGACAGGGTGCATAGGAGATTCACCAGGATGTTGCCTGGGCTGGAGCATTTAAGCTATGAAGAGAGACTGGATAGGCTGGGGCTGTTTTCCTTGGAGCGTTGAAGGCTGAGGGGGGACATGATTGTGCTATACAAAATTATGATGGGCATTGATAGGATAGATGGGAATAAGCTTTTTCACTTAGCCGAGTGGTCAATAACCGGGGCTATAGATTTAAGGCAAGGAGCAGGAGGTTTAGAGGGGAGTTGAGGAAAATTGTTTTCACCCAAAGCCTGGTTGGAATCTGGAACACACTGTCTGAAGGGACATTTAAGAAGCATTTAGAAAAGCACTTGAAACGCCATAGCATACAAGGCTACGGGCCAAGTGCTGAAAAATTGGATTAGATTGGATGGGTGCCTGATGGTCAGCGCAGACACGTTGGGCCAAAGGGCCTGTTTCTGTGCTGTATAACTCTATGATTCTATACCATTAGTCTTCTTAATTCCTTGATGCACCTGCATGTTAACTTTCAGTGACTTATTGACAAGGAGACCCAGGTCCTTTCGTGTATCTACACTTTCTAATCTCTTACCATTTAAGAAATATCCTGCACTCTGTTCCTCCTACCAAAGTGGATAACCTTACATTTTTTGACCTTATATTCCATCTGCCATCTTCTTGCCCACTCACTAAGTCTGTCCAAATCCATTTGAAGCCACTTTACATCTTCCTCACAACACATATTCCCTCTCAGTTTTGTGTCATCCACGAACTTGGAAATACTAATTTGTTAATTGTGTGTCAATTCGTTTGATTATATACAGGTGAGATTTTAGTTGAGCACTTATAAGCAGGTACTCACCGAGACTGGGGGAGATTTTGAGTGAAGAACTATATGCTTGTAATCCTTTTTCTCTGCACAATAAATGTGAAACTGAGTAAATATAAGCTCCAGCATTAACTTTCCATAACAGGCTTTATGGAATTTAACATGGAAGCAGAGGCTGGTTGCCTAAAGCTGAAGGTTGGAAAATAGGATTTTTTTTTTGGATAGAAAGCTGAAATCCCAAGGGCTATTGTGAAAAATATGGCAGAAAGCAAGTGCAAATTGTTAGATTATCATTATCCTCTGGTGTTCTCGGAGTCTGAACCATAGGACCGGTGGAAGAATAAAGTGGATATGTGTGCATGTGTTGCATTTCAACGAAAAAAAATAAACTAAGTATGACCTTGCATTGTCACTTCCTACCAAAAGTAAAACCAGATGTAAAGTGTATTTTGAACTGGATACTTGTCAGTTGGATACTGATGAAGGGTTGGATCTTCTGTTCGAATTCTTGGATAAATTTGCAAGAAAGATGACCTGTTAAATGCGTACGAGGCATGGCCAGACTTTTATAAATTTCAGAAAACAGATGACCATGCAATGTAGGAATATATCATGGACTTTAACCCACTGTATAGAAGACTGAGGAAATTAAATTTAGAGATCACTGGTTCAGTGCTAGCTTTTAAATTGCTAGATTGTGCTAGGGTGTTGAACATGGACAGACTCCTAGTTCTAACTGGAGTTTGATTCTTGTGCAAAGACTAGCGTTGGACCAAATGTTCGTGGCCTGAAAAAAAAAATCCTGGAGTAACTGACATTTCCTGCAGTCCTGGTAAACCAGCGGGGCATTCTGTGGTGACACAACGAAGGAAGGAGTCAATATTTACAAGATTTAGAAATAATGCAGATATTGGGAGCAGACCTAAGTACAATGGAAGAGCTAAAGACAGGAGGACTGAGGATGAAAGCACCTTTAGCAGGTCCGAAATTTACAGTGGAAGACAGGGTTGGAACAGAAATCATAGGCGAATGAATCCAAGAATGGCCAAGCTACAGATAATAGGTGATTCAGATGTGACTCATTATGCAATGAACTGCCTTAAGTGGAGGGGCAGAGTCTTCATAATTACACCTGACACAAATAATTCTGAGGCAGAAGAGGAAGATACTGATGGATGTGAACGAATTGTACTGGTCACAAGGAGTTTTCGTCCTGTGATGAATGTTTAGTTTAGGTTATTTTAGAGATACAGCACTGAAACAGGCCCTTCGGCCCACCGAGTCTGTGCCGACCACCACCCACTTATACTAAACATACACTAATCCCATATTCCTACCACATCCCCACCTGTCCCTATATTCTCCCTACCACCTACCTATACTAGGGGCAATTTCTAATGGCCAATTTACCTATCAACCTGCAAGTCTTTGGCATGTGGGAGGAAACAGGAGCACCCGGAGGAAACCCACGCAGACACAGGGAGAACTTGCAAACTCCACACAGGCAGTACCCGGAATTGAACCAGGGTCGCCGGAGCTGTGAGGCTGCGGTGCTAACCGCTGCGCCACTGTGCCGCCCTATGTGTTGGTCGCAGATTCGTTCAACTGTGCTGTACTGGATAGTGCTTATACGTCGACAGTATGTGGAACTGATAGGTTACAGTGTTATCTATATTTACTCAGTAGTGAGGATCGATGCAAGTTTAAGGAGCATAGAAGTGCTGCCAGCTTTCGGTTTGGTGATGACAGCACATTGAAGTCACTGACGAGAGTAGTAATCTCATGTCAAATAGCTGGGGTAAGCCACTCTACCAGTATTGATGTAGTCTCCAGTGAGATACCTTTAATATTGAGTAAGCCTTCAATGAAAAAGTCACAAATTAAACTTGCTATGGAGCATGATAGGGCAATTGTTTCTGGGAAGGCAGTGAATTTGTAATTTACCCAGTCAGGGCATTATTGTATACACTTAACAAGAACTGATATTTCTAGTCAGAGTGTTAGAGAAGTGTTGATGGCATCAGGTGTTACAATCATAGAAATAAAAGGCAAATTGTCTTAAAGTCACACAGACAATTAGCTCCCCCTTCTTGTCAGAGATTAAAAACCCTACTGAAAGATGCAGGTGTAATCAATGAAGAGTATACGAGGATAATAGAAGATGTCAGTGAAAACTGTGAACTTGTACAATGTATTGGAAGACAGCGTCACGTCCTATTGTCAGCCTTCCATTGGCACGTGACTTTAATGAATTAGTTGCCATGGATTTAAAGGTATGGGTCAAAGTCAAGTATATTTTGTTGTGTTGATAAGGTAAGCTTTTTATTTAAGAAGTTCTGTCCGTTGGATTGCTAACCTAACAAGTTTTGACATTTTTTTTTGGTTTTTCTGTAGATTTGTTGGGAATTTAGAATAGTGGGAATGGAGGTTAAGGCAGTTGTATATTCCTCCTGCAGAATGTGGAAGGTAAGGGTCGCCAAGAGTGTCCCTGCTGACTGCATATGCGGGAAGTGCACCCAACACCAGCTCCTCGAGAACCGCGTTAGGGAACTAGACCTGGAGCTGGATGAACATCGGATTATTCGGGAGGCAAAGGGGGTTATTGAGAGGAGTTATGTGGAGATAGTCACACCTCAGGTAAAAGAAGTAGGTAGATGGGTTACCGTCAGGGGAAGGAAAGGGAACCAGCAGGCAGTGCAGGGATCCCCTGTGGCCGTTTCCCTCAACAACAGGTATACCGTTTTGGATACTGTTGCGGGGGACGATTTACCAGGGGTAAGCAATGGGGTACAGGCATCTGGCACAGAGTCTGTCCCTGTTGCTCAGAAGGGAAGGGGGAAGAGGAGCAGAGCATTAGTCATTGGGGACTCCATAGTTAGGGGAACAGATAGGAGGTTCTGTGGGAACGAGAGAGACCCACGGTTGGTATGTTGCCTCCCAGGTGCCAGGGTTTGTGATGCCTCGGATCGTGTTTTTGGGATCCTTAAGGGGGAGGTGGAGCAGCCCCAAGTCGTGGTCCACATAGGCACCAACGACATAGGTAGGAAGAGAGATGGGTATTTAAGACAGAAATTCAGGGAGATAGGGTGGAAGCTTAGAGCGAGAACAAACAGAGTTGTTATCTCTGGGTTGTTGCCCATGCCACGTGATAACGAAGCGAGGAATAGGGAGAGAGAGGAGTTGAACACGTGGCTGCAGGGATGGTGCAGGAGGGAGGGTTTTGGTTTCCTCGATAATTGGGGCTCTTTCTGGGGTAGGTGGGACCTCTACAAACAGGATGGTCTTCACCTGAACCAGAGGGGTACCAATATCTTGGGGGGGGGGGGGGAGATTGACTACAGCTCTTCGGGGGGGTTTAAACTTATTCAGCAGGGGAATGGGAACCTAAAATGTAGTGCCAGTGTACAGGATGTTGAGAGTAGTGAGGTCAGGGATAAGGTTACAAGGACGCAAGAGGGCACTGGCAAGCAAGAACCTGGTTTAAAGTGTGTCTACTTCAACGCCAGGAGCATCTGGAATAAGGTGGGTGAGCTTGCAGCATGGGTTGGTACCTGGGAACTCGATGTAGTGGCCATTTCGGAGACATGGGGAGAGCAGGGGCAGGAATAGATGTTGCAGGTTCCGGGATTTAGATGTTTCAGTAAGAACAGTGAAGATGGTAAAAGAGGGGGGGGGGGTGTGGCATTGTTAATCAAGGAGAGTATTACAGCGACAGAAAGGACGTTTGAGGACTCGTCTACTGAGGTAGTATGGGCCGAGGTTAGAAACAGGAGAGGTGAGGTCACCCTGTTGGGAGTCTTTTATAGACCTCCAAATCGTTCCAGAGATGTAGAGGAAAGGATAGCGAAGATCATTCTCGACAGGGGAGAGAGTGACAGGGTAGTTGCTATGGGGGACTTTAACTTTCCGAATCTCGACTGGAAATACTATAGTTCCAGTATTTTAGATGGGTCAGTTTTTGTCCAGTGTGTGCAGGAGGGTTTTCTGACACAGTCTGTCGACAGGCCAACCAGGGGCGATGCCACATTGGATTTGGTACTGGGTAATGAACTCGGCCAGGTGTTAGATTTAGATGTAGGTGAGCACTTTGGTGATAGTGATCACAATTCGGTTAGGATTACCTTAGCGATGGGCAGGGACAGGTATATACCGCAGGGCAAAAATTATAGCTGGGGGAAAGGAAATTATGATGCGATTCGGCAAGATTTAGGATGCGTAGGATGGGGAAGGAAACTGCAGGGGATGGGAACAATCGAAATGTGGAGCTTATTCAAGGAGCAGCTACTGCGTGTCCTTGATAAGTATGTACCTGTCAGGCAGGGAGGAAGTTGTCGAGCGAGGGAGTCGTGGTTTACGAAAGAAGTTGAAGAGCTTGTCAAGAGGAAGAAGAAGGCTTATGTTTGGATGAGACGTGAAGGCTCAGTTAGGGCGCTTGAGAGTTACAAGCCAGCCAGGAAGGATCTAAAGGGAGAGCTAAGAGGAGCAAGGAGAGGACACGAGAAGTCATTGGCGGATAGGATCAGGGAAAACCCTAAGGCTTTCTATAGGTATATCAGGAATAAACGAATGACTAGGGTTTTATTAGGGCCAATCAAGGATAGTAGTGGGAAGTTGTGTGTGGAATCAGAGTAGGTAGGGGAAGTGTTAAATGAATATTTTGCGTCAGTATTTACAGTAGAGAAAAAAAATGTTGTCGAGGAGAATACTGAGATTCAGGTTACTAGGCTAGATGGGATTGAGGTTCACAAGGAGGAGGTGTTATCAATTTTGGAAAGTGTGAAAATAGATAAGTCCCCTGGGCCAGATGGGATTTATGCTAGGATTCTCTGGGAAGCTCGGGAGGAGATTGCAGAGCCTTTGTCCTTGATCTTTATGTCGTCATTGTCGACAGGAATAGTGCCGGAGACTGGAGGATAGCAAATGTTGTCCCCTTGTTCAAGAAGGGGAGTAGAGACAGCCCTGGTAATTATAGACCTGTGAGCCTTACTTCGGTTGTGGATAAAATGTTGGAAAAGGTTATAGGAGACAGGATTTATAATCATATTGAAAAGAATAAGTTCATTATCGATAGTCAGCACGGTTTGGTGAAGGGTAGGTCGTGCCTCACAACCCTTATTGAGTTTTTCGAGAAGGTAACCAAACAGGTGGATGAGGGTAAAGCAGTGGATGTGGTGTATATGGATTTCAGTAAGGCGTTTGATAAGGTTCCCCATGGTAGGCTATTGCAGAAAATACGGAAGTATGGGATTGAAGGTGATTTAGAGCTTTGGATCAGAAATTGGCTAGCTGAAAGAAGACAGGGGGTGGTGGTTGATGGCAAATGCTCATCCTGGAGTTTAGTTACTAGTGGTGTACCGCAAGGATCTGTTTTGGGGCCACTGCTGTTTGTCATTTTTATAAATGACCTGGATGAGGGTGTGGAAGGGTGGGTTAGTAAATGTGCGGATGACACGAAGGTCGGTGTAGTTGTGGATAGAGCCGAAGGATGTTGTAGGGTTCAGAGGGACATAGATATGCTGCAGAGCTGGGCTGAGAGATGGCAAATGGAGTTTAATGCGGAAATGTGCGAGGTGATTCACTTTGGAAGGAGTAACAGGAATGCAGAGTACTGGGCTAATGGGAAGATTCTTGGTAGTGTAGATGAACAGAGAGATCTTGGTGTGCAGGTGCATAAATCCCTGAAGGTTTCTACCCAGGTTAATAGGGCTGTTAAGAAGGCATATGGTGTGTTAGCTTTTATTAGTAGGGGGATCGAGTTTCGGAGCCACGAGGTCATGCTGCAGCTGTACATAACTCTGGTGAGACCGCACCTGGTGTATTGTGTGCAGTTCTGGTCACCGCATTATAGGAAGGATGTGGAAGCTATGGAAAGGGTGCAGAGGAGATTTACGAGGATGTTGCCTGATATGGAGGGAAGGTCTTACGAGGAAAGGCTGAGGGATTTGAGGTTGTTTTCGTTGGAGAGAAGGAGGAGGAGAGGTGGCTTAATAGAGACATATGGACTTAATAGAGAGGGTTAGATAGGGTGGATAGTGAGAGTCTTTTTCCTCGGATGGTGATGGCAAACACGAGGGGACATAGCTTTTAGTTGAGGGGTGATAGATATAGAACAGATGTCAGAGGTAGTTTCTTTACTCAGAGAGTAGTAGGGGCGTGGAACGCCCTGCCTGCAACAGTCGTGGACTCGCCAACTTTAAGGGAATTTAATGGTCATTGGATAGACATATGGATGAAAATGGAATAGTGTAGGTCAGATGGTTTCACAGGTCGGCGCAACATCGAGGGCCGAAGGGCCTGTACTGCGCTGTAATGTTCTAATTTTCATTCTACATTTTATAGACCTATCAACTCGGTTTAATCCTTCTGCAATAATATATAGTAAGGACAAATGGGTGATTATTGACAAAATTATGGAGAAATGGATCGGGACTGAGCATGGGTTACCAGCTAGGTTTCTGACTGATAATGGACGGGAATTTTCCAATGGCGAGTTCAGAGACATGTGTACAAACATGATCATTACTGTTATGAATACTGCAGCTGAAAGTCATTTCAGCAATGGACTTTGTGAAAGCAGTCACGCAGTGGTTGATGAAATGTTACATAAAATCTTAGCTGACCAGCCAAACTGCAAGCCAACAACTGCCCTGGAAAAGAATTCGCTTCAGATGGTTGGAGGATATAGTTCCTATCAATTGGTCTATGGGTGGAATCCCAAATTGCCTTCTGCACTGTTCGACAGTCCTCCTGCTCCAGAAGGTACTAAATTAGTTCAACTTTTTCTACACACTTGAATGCTTTACATGCACGGAGACAGGCGTTCATCAAGGCTGAGGTCTCTGAGAAAATTCGGAGAGCTCTGAGGCATCGTATAAGACCTTCTGAGGCAGAATCTAGTTCAGGACATTTGGTCTATTACAAAGGAAAGGGCTATAGGGAATGGAAGGGCCATGATAAGATAATCGGTCATGGTGGTCAGGCAGTAGTTATCAAGCATGGCAATCAAACTGTTAAGGTTCATTGTTCATGATTAATCGGGGTTGATTACAAAACCTCAGATTCTGAGCAGCTGATAGAGGGAAAGGAGGCACCTTGTGCCTCAAATACTCATCTGTTTTGTGACGAAGGTCCTGAGGCAGAGTTAGATCAAGAGTTGAATACTAATGTAACCGATCATGATGCTCAGTAGAGAGCTATCGCATCCAAAGGTCAATTGCCTCGTGTAGGTAGTCGAGTGACATATATTCTAGAGGGGTCTGATAAATTGAGGGATGCAACAATTGTGGGGTGCGCAGTAAAATCTACAGGTTGATTTAAATACTGGTTAAACGTCGAAGATGATGGCCAAGAGGCCAGAACCATGGATTGAGGTGAAAGACTGGAGGCTATGAAAGCGCAGTGCAAGTTTAGATAGTGGGTCAGGATGTGGCTCCTGCGTAAGGAAACTATCACGTACTGAAGATATTGCCACTGATGAAGTGCAATGGAGATCTTCTTGTCGTAGTTCTGAAAGACATCAACGTGCTAATAGAGGCCGTAGTATGGACAGATTTCACAATGAAACAAAGGCTAGAGGGCAGTCTCGGAATTAACTAGAAGCAGAAGTCCTCATGATTGTGAAGTTTTAGTGGCTGTCAATAAACTTGAGGATAAACTAATAAGATAATCAAAACATAAGGAATTAGAGGTTTGGAGAGAGTTTGGAGTCTATTCTGGGGTACCAGATAGGGTACAGCCAGCCTTGTCACACAGATGAATTTATATTGAAACAGTCATTCCTGATGAAACTTATAAGGCTGAAGTGTGCTTAGTTGCGAGGGGATTTGAAGAGCGACTGGAGGCTACCAATGTTACAATGGACTCGCCCACAGCTGGAAAAGTCATCTTGAAAATCCTTTTGGCCACATATTCATAGGAATGTAGATCCATTGACATAAAAGCTGCATTTCTCCAGGGTGCTACACTTTCTCTGAAAAGTATCTGAAACCACCTAAGAGGCAGCAGATGCACAGGCAAAATCATGGAAACTGAACAAATGCGTCTATGGCCTTAATGATGCTTCCAGGGTGTGGTATTTCTCGGTGAGATCTGTTCTGTTGAAAATTGGGTGTGTTCAACTACAAGCTGTTCCTTCAATATTTTGTTGGTATCATAAAGGGAAACATTCAGACATCTTCATGATGCAGGTTGATGATTTCTTACAGGGTGATACTGCGGATTTTGAGAAATGTGCTCTTAATAAGATTAGGGCAGAATATAAGATTGAGGTCAAAGTTTGTGGGGCCTTTAAATATATCGGTTTAGATATTAAGCAGACTAAGTACAGAATAAATTGAATCAACAGTCCTAATTAGAGAGTGTTACTTCCATCCCGGTTAATCATATTCGGTCATCACAGAAAGATGACGATCTACCTAAAGCAGAGACTGCGCAGCTGTGAAGCCTTGTGGGTCAATTAAGCTGGTTGGGCTCTCAGACTAGGCCTGATGTTACGTTTAATGTCCTGGAGTTAAGCACGGTGATGAACCATCCAAAAGTTGATCATGTTTTAAGGGCAAAACAAACGTTGAAAAAACTCAATCTGGAGAAATGTGTACGGAAGTTTCCATTCTTAGGTGACCCAACGAACGTGAAGCCAATAATTTTTAGTGATACTTCACATGCCAATCTTGCTGATGGGTATTCGATTGCAGCTGGCTTCATAATATTTCTGATGTGTGAAAATGGGGAATGTTGTCTATTGGCTTGGGAGGCAAAGAAAATTAAGCGGGTTGTTAAAAGCATGTTATCTGCAGAAACACTGGGTCTTGTGGATGCAGTGGACATGGGGTTCTATTTGTCAAATATTTTGGGCGAATTTCTGAACAAGGAACATCCTAAAGATAGGATACCCATTGAATGTGATGTGGATAATCGTTCTTGGTGGGACAATGTATACTCTACAAAAAGTGTGAGTAACAAAAGACGACGTATTGGCCTTCCTGGATTGAAACAAATGCTGGAGAAAAAGGAAATCTCCAAACTTAAATGGGTAGATGCAAGTCATCAGCTGTCCGATTGTTTCACAAAAAGAAATGTGAGTACAAAGAAATTGTTAGGTGCTAAAGGAGGGGCGTGTTACAATGTAAAAACTTTGTACCAAATATGGAATTTATCTTGATTTATTTTGAAATATTTTTTGAGCGTGTTAATACTTTGTGCATGATATGGAATTTATTTTGAAATGTTGTTGGAGCATGCTAATTTAAGTTGCATTGTAAAAAAATAATTATGCGTCAATGGCTTGATTATATGCAGGTGAAGGGTTTTAATTTGGGTTTTAGTTGAGCACTTATAGGCAGACGCCCACTAGGATTGTGGGAGGTTTTGAGTGAGGAGCTACATGTTTGTAATCCATTTACTCTGCACAATAAATGTGAAACTGAGTGAATATAAATTCCAGCATTATATTTCCTTAACAGGCTTTCTGGAATTTAGCATACATTTCATCCCACACACAAATAATTGATATATATTGTGACCAGCTGGTGCCCAAGCACTGATCCCTGTGGTACCCCACTAGTCACAGCCTGCCAATGCGAGAATGACCCATTTATTTCTACTCTCTGTTTTCTGCCGGTTAACCAATCCTTAATGCATGCCAGTATATTACCTCCTATTCCATGTGCTTTAATTTTGCTAACCAACCTCCTGTGGGGGACTTTATCTAAAGCCTTCTGAAAATTCAAGTGTACCACATCTCCCGACGTCTCTTTATCAATTCCGTTAGCAATATCCTCAAAAAACACCAACAGATTCATCAAACATGATTTCCCATTCATAAATACATGCTGACTATCAGGTGTCCATTTATCACATCCTTTGGAGTAGATTCTAGCATTTTCCCAATGACAGATGTAAGGTTATCAGGTCTGTAATTCCCCGTTTTCTCTCTCCTTCCCTTCTTAAATAGTAGGGTGACATTTGCGACCTTCCAATCGGCAGGAACCGCTCCAAAATCTGTATAATTTTGGAAGATGATCACCAATGCATCCACTATCTCCATAGCTACCTCTTTCTACACCCTGGGATGAAGAATATCAGGCCGTGGGGACCGATCAACCTTCAGACCCATTAATTTCTTCAATGCCTCCATTTTGCTAATACTAATTTCCTTCAATTCCTGAATTTCCCTAATCCCCTGGATCTCCAATTCTGGGAGATTTCTTGTGTAATCCGCAGTGAAGAGAGATACAAAGTAATTCTCTGTCATTTCTCTATTCAAAATAATGGATTCTCCCAACCCTGCCTGTAATGATCCACATTTGTCTTAGCCAAACGTTTCCTTTTTACATACCTGTAGCAACTTTTGCAGCCCATGTTTATATTTTTGCTACCTTACATTAATATTTTACTCTAAATTTCTTTAGCAGGTTCTCCATCCTCCTTTTTGTATTCTAAAATCCTCCCAATCCTCAGCTTTACTGCAATTTCTAACAACTTTATAGGCCTTTTTTAAAAATCATATGCACTCTTTAACTTCCTTTGATAGCCACTGTTGACTGCCTTTATTTTGGAGGTTTTGAGCCTTGAAGGAATGTTTTGTTGCTGTAAACTATATAATATTTGTAAAAAGACTATCCATTGCCTATGTATTGTCATACCTTTTAATATATTTTCCCAATCCACCTCAGCCAATTTACCCCTCATACCTTCATTAATTCCTTTGTTCAAATTTCACACACTGGCTTCAGATTGAACTACCTCACTTTCAAATATAATGTAAAATTCTACTATATTGTGGTTACTCATCCCTAAAGGTTCTTTTACAACAGACTTTTAATTAGCCCTTTCTCATTACATAATACTAGATCTAAAATAGCCTGCTACCTAGTCGGTTCATCAACATACTGTTCTAGAAAACCATCCCTAACACTCTCCAGAAACTGGTTCTCAACAGCATTAGTGCTCATTATGTTTACCCAATGTATATGCAGATTGAGGTCAGCCATGATTACTGTATTACCCATGCTACATGCTTCTCTAATCCCCTGATTAATGTTATTCCCCAAACAACCACTGCAAACAACCCCCGCCATTGTTTGCTGACCCTTGCTGTTTCTTAGTTCCACCTAAGCAGATTCCACATTTTGTTTCTCCGATCTGAGATCCTCCCTTACTAATGTACTGATCCCTTCCCTTATTATCAGTGCAACACCACCTAATTTTCCCTTTTGCCTGTCCTTCCTAAATATCGAATATCCTTGAATATTCAGTTCCCAGTCTTGGTCACCCAGTAGCCACGTTTCTGCAATGGCAATAAGACGATACCCATTTACCTGTATTTGGGCCTTTAAGTCATCTACCTTACTGCGAATGCTGTGTGCAATTAGGTAGAGTACACTTAGCCTTATCTTCTTGAACTTCTGCATTCTAAGCATGGTGCATGCTCACGTTTGTTTCACCTGCTTTCTAGTGTCACTTGTTACTTTTCTACCTGCTGTTGCCAGTTTTACTTCCTTCCAATTTGAGATACCCTCAGGTTCCCATCCCCCTGACAAGCTCGTTTCAACTCTCCCCAGTAGCACTGGCAAATCTTCGTTCGAGTACATCAATTCCAGTCCTGTTAAAATATATCTGGTCCATCATGAACAGGTCCCACCTCCCCCAGAACAGGACTCAATCCCTCAGAAATCTGATGCCTTCCGTCCTGCACCAATTTTACAACCATGTGTTCAATCGATCAATCCTCCTATTCCTATGCTCATTGCACGTGACACTGGTGTCATTGGTTCCAAAATAGACCACAGCTTCTGACTGTTTTTCCCCTTGAACATGTTCTTCATCCTGAAAACCGGTTTGGGAGTGTCTCACACCTGGAAGATTCCTATACACTCTGCCTCATCCTGCCCTGCTGCGTGGGTTCCTCCAGGTGCTCTGGTTTCCTCCCACAGCCAAAGGACTTGCAGGTTGATAGGTAAATTGGCCATTATAAATTTCCACTAGTATAGGTAGGTGGTAGGGGAATATAGGGACAGGTGAGGATGTGGTAGGAATGTGGGATTAGTGTAGGATTGGTATAATTAGTGGCAGACTCGGTGGGCCTGTTTCAGTGCTGTATCTCTAAAATCTAAATCTACATAGGCCAATTTTTTATCACGGACTTTGACATGTGGTGTCTTGGCCACTAGCCTCTTATCAGGTTCTGACACTTTTCTTAATCCGGATGTCTAACATTCTCTTATCCTTGTCCTTTCAACAGTGTGTTTGTTGTTCATGCATGGAGAAAAGGATTAAAATTTCCCTTTCCCACACTACAGCTATAACTCTAAAATCCTAAGTGAAATAATGCTAGGATATATCGACCATTTAAATCTTTGAAAACATTCTGACAATTACCATCTGCTTTATGTCTGTTAGCCGAACTTGCATCCACGCCTACTTTCCACTTCAATCGTATGATGTGAACTTTTGCTAACTTTTCCAACCAGTTAATCACTGTTTCCCAAATGCCCCCATGCTGAAACGTCCTCTACTTGCCCACGTGATTCTCCAGCACTAGATCCAGCACTGCACCCTTCCCTGTTGGGCTGGAAACACACTACTCAAGTAAATTCTCTTACACACATTTCAAGAATGTCTCACTCTCTTACACTGTTATTTTCCCAGTCTCTATCCGGATAATTGAATTCCCCTATTGCCACAACTCTATAGTTTGTGCATCTTTCTGACGCTGTCCTTCATGTTTGCTGCTTTATCACATTCCCAGCATAAGGTGTCATAGAGTGCACACCAGCAGCATAACAGCTCCACTATTATTCATTAAGTCCAACCAAATTCATTATGTCTTTAAACTATCAACTGCAACATCTCTTCTCAGTGCTGTAACAATATTTGTGATCAAAACTCCTACTTCTACTTCCTTCCATCCTTATTTTTCCTGAATACCTTGTTTCCAGGAATATTACGTTTCCAATCCCTCCTGCCCCCTCGCCCCCTCCCTCCCACATCCCCCCCCCCCCCCCCCTCCGCCTCCCATGTTTCGGTCACTATATCATAATCCCATTTTGCTACTTGTGACTGCAACTCACCAACTTTATTCACCACAGTTCTTGCATTAATGAACAGGCATTCCAATCCGATCCTCATCTGTCTCATATTTTCTTCCTCTGATGTCTTCTATTTCTAAACTACTGTTCATTCCAATGTTTCATTCTTAATACAAGTCCTCTGTGCGTCTTATTTCTCCTTTCTAAGTCTGTTCTCCCACCCTTTTGCATCTAACAGATACATAAACTGCATTGAATTCTCAGAAAACAACTTAGCAAAACATTTACATTCAACAATGTTCCTTGCTTATAACAGCAGGAATATGGTGCAGCCACCGGTATATTTTAAAAGGCTGTAGTCATTTTCACATGAGCAGTAACGTACCTTAGAGGTTCATAGGAAACAAGTTCTAACAAAATCTTCTGGCCTGGAAGGAACCAGGGACATTTTGCCTATATGGCGAAAGTGATAATCGGCACAATGCTGCAAAATCTGGCCACCCTGCCATGGGGCAAGTGTAGAGGTAAAAGGTATTTCCTAATCTCCTGTATCTGCACCGAAGCTGCTTCAAAAAAAAAAGAAAAACACCATGGGAAGCTCCACAAGTTGCCCAGAACAAATCTCAACCCAAGCATTTAAGCACCCGAAGGGGCTCCTGAATTCCCCTCCCTGAGGCCTCTGAACCAGTACTCTTCTGTTAGAATGCATTTGGATGGAAACTAACCACTCTTCACCACAGGAAGTGGCAATTCAAATTCTAAGACAGTGGCCAGATTTACTTGGATTAGAGCTGATTGTGATCCTAATGCCGAATGTTCTGCTGGACAGGGTAATCCAGCAGCTATCATGGTTAACAGGTATAACTAAAGGCTATCACAGCTATAAATTTATATGCTTGAACTATCATAACTGTGAAGTGTCACTCAGGAACTATGACAGTTGGATAGGAATGAACAAGGGGTGTCACAGTTGAAAAGGGGTACACAAAAACTATTACAGCCCAACTCCATGTATTTGTTTAGCTTACCATGAATTACATAGAATATACAGAACAGAAACAAACCATTTGCTTCAATAGGTTTATGTAGGTGTTTATGTTCCACAGCTTCCTCTGACTTTACTAAAGTTAACCCGATCAAACAATCTTTCAGTTCCTTTCTGCTACTTGCAGTTATCTATCTATCTACCAATCGCTGAGCAAAGACGTGTCTCCTGAATTCGTGATAGGATTCATGAGTGATAATCTTCTTTACATGGCTCCTAATAGAGGACTCTTCAAAGTGGAAACATCCTCTTTATGTCTACAGCAAGGACGAGACCCAGACTTTTCAGTCTTTCCTAATATTTCTACATTCTGAGTTTTTGCATCATCCTCATCAATATTATTTGCATTTGCCTAGCGCTACTATTTCTTTATAAAATATGGAATAGGATAAAAGAAGCAGAATGGAAAACAAACTGGCTATTAAATACATAAAAGTTAAATATAGTTTTTGATGCAGTATAAGGTGGTAAATGGTGTTCCACAGGGATCTCAGCTGAGCCATACGTATTCAACATTTACTTAAATGATGAATACACCATAATTGAACTATGTGGTCAAAATTTGTGGATGACACCAAAGTGCCAAGAATCGTTAACACAGAGGAAATGCCACAAAATATGTTGTATTCTTTTTTGGGATGTGGGAATCGCTGGCAGGCCAGCATTTGTTGCACATCACTAATTGTCCTCGAACTGAATGGCTTGCTAGGCCATTTCAGAGGGCAGTTAAGATTCAACCTTAGGCCTGGAGGCACCCGTAGGCCACACTAGGTAAGGACAGAATATTTCCCTCCTTAAAGACCATTAGTAAATTAAATATTTTTTTATGACAATTGATAATAGTTTCATGACACCATTACTGAGACCAGCTTTCAATTCCAGATTTTTATTAATTGATTGGATTTAAATTCGAACAGCTGCCATGTTGGGATTTGAACCCAAGTCCCCAGGGCATTAGCCTGGGCCTCTACATTACTAGTTTAGTGCCATTACCACTATGTGACCATCTCCACCATTTAAGTAAATTATGAATAAGTGAGGCCCAGCTGAGATCTCATTTACCACCTTACACCTGTATGAGTAACTATCTTTAACTCTTACTGTAACTCAAAGCCATTTTTATTTCCATTCTGCTTTTTTTCTCCTGACTTCGCAAGCATTGCCCTTAGTCATGAGATTTCAATCCGAGACCAGCATTCTGACTTAGAACCTACTTCTTCACCATCAGTCGATCATAGAGAGATTGAGAGAGAGGGAGAGAGAGAGAGATGATCAGATAAGATCAACACTCCCTAGTCAATCGCAAATGTCTTTCCAGTGTCTAACTACATTTCTTTCATCGACTGTTGCACATTCTGGTGACCAGGATATTTCATTGCAGCTCATAATCGAGATTGTGATGATTCTGGTTTTTTTTCCAATTAAGAGGGCAAATTGCATTTATAGAGGATTTGATACTGGTCTTTTTGATTATTAAAGGCGCTCCAGCGAATAAGCAGAAAATTAGTAAGATTTATAACTTTCCTGTCTGCTGTAAATCCAGCATTTCACAATGACCACTCATTATAGAAGTGCCTGACTTTCTTCTCTGTTGATTTATAACAAGTGGCCCCTCAGGAAGGCGAATCTTACATCATGACTTTACGACCATTGCATACTTGCGTTTGAAATTATAGAATTTGACAGAAACAGTGCCAGTGCTGATGAAGGGTCACTGTCCTGAAACGTTAACTCTGTTTCTGTCTCCACAGATACTGCCAGAACTGCTGAGTATTTCCAGAATTTCTTGTTTTTATTTCAGATTTACGGCATCTGCAGTATTTTGCTTTTATTATGACATTATTCTTTATTCATTGAAGAGATGCAGGCAATGCTGGCAAGGCCATCATTTATTGCCGAATACTATTGTTCTTCAGATGGTGGTGGTGAGCCGTCGTCTTGTACCACTGCAGTCCATGTGATAAAGATATACATATCTACAGTGCTGTAAGGAAGGGAGTTACAGGATTTTGACCCAGCACCATAAAGGTACTCCGATATATTTCCAAATCATAATGGTGTGTGACTTGGAGGAAACTTGAGCTGGTGATCTTTCCATGCGTCTGCTGCTCTTGTCAGTCTAGGTGGTGGAGGTCACGGATTTAGACATTACTATCGAAGAACGTTGAGGGATGTGTTACTTGTGCATCTTGTAAATTGTATACACTGCGGCCACGATGCACTAGTGATGGAGAGACTGAACGTTTAAGGTGGTGAACGGGGTGCCAGTCAAGTGGACTGATTTGTCCTGGATGGTATCGAACATTTTAAGAATTGTTGAGCTGCACTCATCCAGGCGAGTGCAGGGTATTCCATCACACTCCTGACTTGAGCTTTGTAGATTTTGGAGAACCTTTAGGGAGTCTGTAGATAAGCAGCTCAGCACAGAATGCCCAGCCTCTGATCTTCCCTTGTGGTTGTTCCAGTCTGGGCAATGGTCAGCCCCCAGATGATAATGGAGGGTGCATTCAGCGACGGTAATGCTGTTAAAATCAAGTTAAGATGGTTTGATTCTCTCTTGTGGGAGCTGATCATTGCTTGGCACTTTTATAATGTGAATCTTACTTGCTACTTATCAGCCCTGGTCTTGCTGCATGCAGACTGATTCAGTATTTGCTGAATTGTGAATCAAACTGAAATAGAGTATGAGAAAGCTGAAATTGTACCTTGAACTTTTGCTTTTTGCATGGTGTAAAACAACCATCACGTCTGCCGTTGTATTGATTTCAATTACTACATGTATCTGGAGTGTGAGAAAAGGAGAACAAAAGAGAACTAGAGAGATGGAAGGATAGTTAGGTTTTGCTTTGGAATGTGCTTTGAAAACAACGCAAATTTGTTGAGTGCATTGACTTTTTCTGATTCCCAGCTTTTATCACCTTCTGAAATACATTTCTCACATCATATTAGTGAATTAATGACTATACTTATGCATAGGTATATATATGAGGGATGGAAAGATACAGAAACATTGTATATGAGAGAGTTCATCATATTGGCGAATTAGTAGCAAAATGCATATTGTTGCAGCCACGTGATGAAGGGTTGGGTGGTTCCTAATGCTCAACCTGATCACAGCAAGTGCTTTTTGTTGTTAGTGTATAACCCCATTTTTGTATTATTTGCCAAATTAACAGACAACAACAAGTTTTCTTGTAGGTTTAAACAGAAGATCGAATATTTATTCAGCAATAAACCTTATCTTGAAATTGTCGCAATCACTTCCACTCCCACATTCACTTGCGCATGCGCGTGCGCGCACACACACACACACACACGCACACACACACACACACACACACAGAAAAAATAGAAAGATGAAGAATAAAGGGGTAATTGATTCTCAGGTGAGGTAGGGTCTCGGGGTTCATGTTAAACCTGTTGAATTCTTTCAACAGTCAAGTTCTCATTGATTGCAGGCCTGAAAAGTTTGTAGATTTTCCTCTTGGTTGAAAGTTTAGTTTGAAGGCAGAGAATCTCTTCCAGTTCACTGCTGCACAAGGTAAAAATGTAGAATGTTCAGCAAGGTGCCTCCCTTATCACTTGCTGGATTTTCTCCCAGCCATTATCTGACAAGCTGTTTGGTGATGCTTCCTCCTGTGAGTCTCTCACTTTCTCTCTGTCTGCCTTTTTAAGGTAAAAGTTTGTTACATCTTTCCTCTGCCGGGAGATAGGGATTTTCTACTCTGTAGTGATCGACAATGGCCCGGGATGTGGCTTTTTCACACTTTTATTTTCAGAAGAACCCATTCAATTCAGGAATGTTACATAACGGGTTTAGGATGGGGGTACTTAACACCTCTTAGCTTTGAAGCTGTTATTTTGTTCATAACAGCAGTCGACAGATTTAATATACAAGGTCAAGTCGTTTAACTGTCCGTGGCTATTTTGCAGCACATTGTTTACTTTTTAAGAGAAAGGTTCATTTTTATACCTCTTTAGGGTGAGTTCTTCTAGTTGCCTCATCAGCACACTTCTCCTAAGCGTGGCAATATATTGAATGAAAGATTGCATGTTATGTAAGTGAGTTTCACGTTTGCACAATGTGTAAAATGTACAATACCAAATTGTTTCCCCAAGTTAGGACTTTTGACTTCAATCGGAATGTATACAATGGCTGGCTAATTTGAAATCACACATTTAGCTACATCACCCAAAGTTGAAGTCAACACTTTGGGTCAACATTAATGAACACCAACTCAGAAGCAATGACAATTTTAAGAATCGAGTTGATTATTCGGTAATACATACACGATGGACTTAATGAGTAGAAACAGTGAATTTGGTAATGTGATATTCCATTTCATGCGCAGAGGCTGAAGAAATATCTTCCATTGATATAGAATAGTTGATATGATTATGAATTTATCTCATTTTGAAACAATTCCCATCCTGTACTAGTGGTAAAATCAGAAGTTATTCAGTGCATTAAAGCTCGACCAGGCAGTGCCGTTTTGATTCGGTTAATTCGCCCACAAATCCCCTAATATGCATGCAGACTGCTTGCACAAATGCCCTGCTGGATGTGTGCTACCTGCCATATGGAACAAAAAGACAAATAGGTGTTGAGACCAAACAAGAAACAAACGTTAGATGATTGCACCTGAAAATATCCCTTTCCTGTTGCTTCCTTAATCCGACCTTTCTTTCTCTCTCATTATGTCACTTTCTGTACCTACCTTGAAGTTGACTTTAATTATTCAGACTTACACTTCTTAGTTAGACACCACATGGCTTCTGAATGATTCATTAATCTCATTCCTTAGGGAGATACACAGATTTGTCCTGTTCACAAAGTTCCCAATGCTTCATTGAGGGCGGAGTGCTTTTTTGAACGTTTTTCTTTAATTTAGAATAGATTATGGATAGAGCTTACAAGGCCAAATTTTATTGCCCAGAATTGATTTCCAAAGGTGGTGGTGGCCCTGGTGCTGGTGGTGCAGGTACAGCCACAATGTTGTTAGGTTGCGAGCTTCAGGATTTGGTGCAGTCACAGTGAAAGAACGGCAATATATTTCCAAGTCAGGATTGTGTGTGTATTGGAGGGAAACTTGCCGGTGGTGGTGTTCCCATAAAACTGCTCACCTTCTTTTTCAAGATGTTGAAGTTTGTGGGTGTCAGAAATACTGTCAAAGGAGCCTTGATGAGTTGCTGCAGTGCATCTTGTATATGGTACACACTGCAGCCACTGTGCGCTGGTAGTGGAGTGAGTGAATTTTTAAGGCGGCGAATGGGGTGCTAATCAAGTCGGCTGCTTTGTCCTGGATGATGCCGAGCTTTTTGAGTGCTATTAGAGCTGTACCCATTCAGACATTTGGGGAGTATTCCATCAAACTCCTTGCAGATGGTGAAAAGGATTTGACGAGTTAGAGATGAGATACTTGCTTCAGAATTCGCTACCTCTGGCATGCTAGTTAAGCCACAATAATTAAGTGACTTATCCAGTTAAGTTTCTGATCAATGGTAACATCCAGTATGTTCCTGGTGAGTGATTCAGCAACGGTTCCACCATTTAACATCGAGGGGACATAGAATCTCTGGTTGGAGGTATCATTGCCAGACATTTGTGTGAAACGAATGATACTTGCCATTTTTGAGTCCAAGGCGAAATGTTGTCCAGACCTTGCAGCATATGGGCATGAACTGTTTTATGACATAAGGAGTTGTGAATGGAACTGAACACTGTGAAATCACAGCGAACATCCTCACTTCAGTCCTTATGATAGAGGGCAGGTCATTGAATAAGCAGCTGAAGATAACTGGGGCATGGAAACTGCCCTGCTGAACTCCTGCAGAGATGTCCTCTGGTTGTGTTAATAGGCCTTCAGCAACCATCTTCCTTTGTGCTAGATATGAATATGGCGAGTGGAGTCACTCTCCCCACAGCTGTTTTGGTCAAGGCTATAATGAGTTCTGGTGGAACCTAATCCGAGCAGGTTAGTGTTTAGTAAGTTCTGTTTGATAGCACTCTCAATGACACCTTTCCTTACTTACCTGGTGATTGAGAATAGATTGCATTGGCAGTACTTGACAAGATTGAATGTGTCCTGTCTGTTTGTAGACAGGCCAAACCTAGGCAGTTTTCTACATTATTAGGCACATACTAGTGTTGTAGTTGTACTGGAACAGTTTGCCTAAGAGTGTGGCTAGCTCTGGAGTATGACAGCTGGGACGTTATTGAGCCTCATAATCTTGGCTCTATCCAGTGCATGTGGACATTTCTTGATATCACCTGAAGTAAATCAGTATACATTTGCCACTATATTCTGAACTCTTCTTCATTCGCTTGCAAATTAAAATACATTACCTCAGTCCATCACATATGTCAACTTAACAGCCCTCGTTTCTCTGACTTGCCATTGTCATGAATAATATTTATTTTGTTTCTATCTCTGTAATAATACTTTCAGCCAAAACTATTATAATTGCACGTGCAATATCCCACCTGCCTTGTTTGTGGCATTCCCGCTACCACAATATCTCTGAGATGTCATCTGGTCAACCACACCCACACCTCCAGCTCTTGATGTTTTCAACCACATAAAACCTGTGAAGTATTCTATTCTACTTGTTCCCTTCGCCAGTGCCCCAATCTTCGTTCCCTCAAGTCCAAGGGGCAAATATCTGAGAGCATCCAATGCGCAATAGGTTTAACTGTCCATCAATAGTTCTGACTGGAACACGCCTTTAGGCCTTATTCTACTTTTTCAAAATCAGCCATTTCTCTAGGATTATGTTAGAGCTGATGTGCCACCACCATCGTATTTTGTGCAATGCTCATCAATCTTATTTCCCCTGCCCTTCAGCCCCCTCAGTTATCAACTATGACAACAAGTACCAGAAGCTCATGAACCTTTTGATTGGTAACGTTCAGTCTACCTGCTAAATTTCCAATCAAATTTCCACGTCCTCCCATTTTTGCAAAAACCATATTTTCGCCCTGGCCTCCCCTTGTCATAATTTTACATTGAACTCCTACTGCAGTTATTCTCCTATTGGTTAAAGAGGTTTTAAAGCTTATCTTGTCCAAGAAAATGAACTCATGCTCCTTGACCCCATTCACATCCAACCTGTGGACAACGTTAAACCGCTTTGATCCCCTTACTATCTGATCTGTAAAGAAAAAAATCCCTCTTTCAGGTACTGTCCCCTTCCTTGCAAACCAGCCATCATCAACACCTTGCTCTGAACGGGTACCCTCGAACAGCCTGCCCTTGAAAATTCCAATGTGGTGAGTTGAAGGACCTGGGTTTTGCAGTCACTGCTGGAATGATGGCGTTCATCACTGACTTCACTGAGAAATGTGAACTTAACTTATTCGTTGGCTGTAGCGGGAATTTCAACTTTTTGTTGCAGCATAGCCCAGCGAGATGGTTATGGACGAGAGAGGCCTTACAACAAGGTGCATTCCTGGCGAAGTCACGACTGCCTGGTGATTTCATATGCCGAATACATGACCATTGAGGTCAGTCTCAGCTGAAAGGCAGGCCAGTGATTTATAGTGTTTTTATATATTTTTAAACACTTATACAAATGTTTAAAAACATTCAGCTACTGCCCCTGGGAAACATATTTGGCAAACTGCGCTGGTTTGCAACAGGAGCTGAGGCCTTGGAACTTGGAATGCTTAAACCATCACAGAAACGAGCAAAACGGTGTTTCCATAAAATAAATTCAGTCCCCATCTCCTACTAATAGCACACGAATCTCCCTCCCTCTCTACTATTTAGGAATGGACTGGAACTGACTAGAGTGATTCAGAAAAAGTTGCTTACCCACCCCTCTCTCCCATCCCTACCACCAATCTTCAAATGTGTGAGAGAAAGTAAGTGCAAGAACTATAATCTTTATAACACCACAAAGTGCTTTCACAAAATGAGTGCTAAATTTATAATCCTTCGATTTGGAATTTGCCTGAGACTTCATTATCCAACTCGAATGTCCTTTTCTCAAATAAAAGTGAATCAAGTGAGCGCTAAAACTGCAATAATGTATTCTTGTCATACATTCTAAATAGTTATTTGCATTCGCATAGTTAATAGTGAACTGAGCAAGGAGTTTCTAGTTATATCTCCAGTGCAACACTGGCCAATAATCCCTTTTCCTGACGGAAAATGTGAAATGCTTTCTGGGAAATCAACTCTCCTGCCGTAGGATGAGCATCATCTCCACAATAGTTGTGACTGCTTTAACAACCGAATACAAAATCTTTGAAATTTAAATACTCATGCATACTATAAAGTGCACTATTCTTTCAGAACTATTCTATTTTATTCTAATCTCTACTTAGCTATGATTAATACGCTGAATATCAATGCTTTATTTGCCTGTGGCTTTAAAGTTCATATTTCATGTAAATAACTTCGCAATCATGATCAGAGTTCAGCCATAAAGCCAAATGATTGAATGGGTGAACATATTAAGTTTATTTCAGGGCCTTTTGTTACAAGCCAACATTATGAGATTCCATATTTCCCCAACTACTTCCTGATTAAATGTCATTTCTGTAATAACAATTCATCAAACACTTGTTCACCTAAGAATGCACAACATCACCTTCTGGGTGACAGTGAATATGTTGCCCATGAGCAACAATCTGCACTCAGTTCCCAAAGAACGAATCCTTGTGGTTTTTAATTAAAATTATGCAGATGGTCTCTGCCTGGCTTTAGTTCTCAGCAGAATTTATATGAAACTATGAAAAAATCTCTGGTAGCGGACACATTTATACTACCTGCCAATTGCTTCCGTGAATATTTTTGTGTTCCATAAATCAAGGGGTACGTTATCACCCTTTTGGAATAATTCATTGTGAGTTCTATCTCCTAACATTGGATATGTTGACATAATCTATACAGGAGATAGAATTGGTTTTTTTTATTATTATTAAGTAAATCGATGGAGATCTTCCATCATGGAGAGAGAAGGCAGCGATTTGTGATAGCAAACCTCAGGCACAGATGACAGATGTTTTTTTTTTGTTGTTTTAATTTGAAGAGTTATTTGTATTGTCCTCCTTACTGAACTTAGATTACTTCTTATGTTCTCTTTGAGTCTTTTGTTGTTTTTACACACACAAATATGCGAACATACGAATTAGGAGCAGGAGTAGTCAACTTAGCCCCTCGAGCCTGCTCCACCATTCAACAAGATTATGGCTGATCTGATTGTAACCTCAACTCCAGATTCCTACTAATACCCCATAAGCTTTCATGCCTTGTTTATCAATAACAATATCGATAACATTCTATCAGCTTTCCTAATTACTTGCTGTACCTGCATACGATTCATGCACAAGGACACCCCATATCCCTCTGCATCTCAGAGCTATACAATTTCTCACTATTTACATAATGTGCTTCTTTTTTATTCTTCCTGCAAAATGGAGAAATTCACATTTTCCCACATCATAGTCCATTTGCCAGAGCTTTGCCCACTCACCTAACCTATCTATATACCTTTGTAGCCTCCTTATGTCCTATGCACACCTTACTTTCCTATATTTGTGTCATCGGCAAATTTGGCAACCATGCCTTCGGTCGCCAAGTCATTTACATAAATGTTAAAAGGTGAGGACGTAGTACTGAACCTGGTGGCACACCACTCGTTACATCTTGCCAACCAAAAATCGACCCATTTATGCCTATTCGCTCAACGTATTAACTGGCCAATCTTCTATCCCTGCCAATATGTTACTCCCTACTCCATGAGCTTTTATATTCCGCTAAACCCTTTGGTGTGGCACCTTTTCAAATGACTTCTAGAAATCTAAGTACAGTACAACCACCAGTCCTATTTATACAAAGCACGTCACTTCTTCAAAGAATTCCAATAATTTGGTTAAACATGATTTCCCTTTCAAAAAACTATGTTGACTCTGTCTGATTACCTTGAATTTTTCTCAGTGTCCTGCTCTACTGTCTTTAACAATAGCTTTCAACATTTTCTCTATGACAAATGATAAGCTTACTGGCCCGTAGGTTCCTGCTTTCTGTCTCCCTCCTGTTTTGAATAAAGGAGTAACATTGTCTATTTCCCAATCTAATGAAACCTTCCCAAAATCTAGGGAATTTTGTAAAATTAAAAACAACACATCAACTATCTCATGAGCCACTTCTTTTAACATCCAGGATAAAGTCCATGAGGACCCGGGAACTTGTTAGCTCACAAATCCAACAATTTTCTCTGTGCCACTTCTCTGTTGATTGTAATTTACTTGAGTTCCTCCCTCACTTCCATTTCCTGATTTACAGCTATTTCTGGGATGTTTCTTATATCCTCTATGGTGAATGCCGATGCAGATTCCTGCTGAATTCATCTGCCACCTCCTTATTTTCCATTATTAATTACCCAGAATCATTCTCTATAGGCCTGACACTCATTTTGCTAACTCTTTTAAAAAATATATTTATAGCAACTCTTACTATCCGTTTTAATATTTCAAGCTAACTTTCCCTCATACTCTAATTTTTCCCTTCTTATTGACCTTTTAGTCATTCTTCACAGTTGTAATATTCTGTCCAATCCACTGGCCTGCCACCCATTTTTATGCAATTGTATGCTTTTTTTCTCTAAGTTTGATACAATCTTTATTTTTTTTTAGTTAACCAGGATGGTTGATATTTTTCTTTCTAGTCGGAGTGTACTATTCTGTGTATTCTGAAATATCCCCTTAAATGTCTGTCACTGCATATCAATTAACCTAACCCTTAGGCTAATTTGCCAGTTCACTTTAGCCTGCTCCACTTGCATGCCCTCATAATTGCCCTTATTTAAGTTTACTATACTATTCTTAGACCCACTCTTCTCTCCCTCAAACGGAATGCAAAATTCAATCATATTATGCTTGTTGCTCTCTAGGGGTAACTTCACTATGAGGTCATTAATTAATCCTAGCTGTTGCACAATGCCACGTCTCTTATTACTTGCTGAAGAAGGGTTCTGAAGAAGAATCACTGACCTCAAACGTTAAATCAACTTCTCTCTCCACAGATGCTGCCAGACCTTCTGAGTATTTCCAGCATTTCTTGTTTATATTTCAGATTTCCAGCATCCGCAGTATTTTGCTTTTATCTTATTACTTGCTGTCTGGATGGCTACAGAACGTGCTGTTCTCAGAAACCATCCTGAAAAAATTTCTGAACTCATCATCTAGGCTGCCTTTGTCCATCTGATTTTTCCAGTCTATGTGAGGATACAAATTCTCCATGATTATCGTGGTACCTTTCTGACAAGCTACCAATATTTCTTCCTTTGTACACCGCCCTACAGTGTAGTCACTGTTTGGGGGCCTGTACACCACTTCGACAAGTGCGGCTCAAGACCAGAAACGGCGGTGGTGAGAGCGGGTACAGTGGATCTGCCTGGCAAACAAAAGCGAAGTGCGACGTCACAGGAGAGCTGGTAAGTGATTGATGGGTATTTCTTCCATGTCCCTTTTTTGTTTTAGCCAAGCGACGTATATTAGGAGATGTCATTTCAGGTTAAGAGTATACTAAAATAATATTTTTTTTTTAACACTGAAATCCAAATTAATTAATTTAAAAGAATAGAGACGGCTGGGCAGACGATATGTTGCAGCTGTAGCATGTGGGATCTGGTGGACGCCGGTGCAATCCAAGGTGATCACATCTGCAGCAAATTTTGGCTGGTCTAGGACCTTTGGCTCAGAGTTGATGAGATGTAGAGTGAGCTGAGGACACTGCGACACATCAGGGATGGGGAGAATTACTTGGACATCGTGTTTCAGGAGACAGTCACACCACTTAGATTAATTACATCAAATTTCGACCGTCGTCAGGGACAGCAGGGTGTGACTGCCAGAGAGGCAGATATGGGGATCCAAAATTTAGCTTTGTAAGCGCCTCAGTCAGTGCCCTTATCTAACAGGTACGAGGTTGTTGTTCCCAGTGTGGACGATGGCACAGACTGCAGGGAGTAAGAGCAAATTCACCACAGTACCATGTTTCAGAGCGCTTTTCAAGTGAAAGGAGAGAAGATAAATGTAGCAGTAATAGGGGAGAGCACAGTTAGGGGCATACGTACTGTTCTCTGCAGCAAAGTTAGAGAGTCCGAAGGCTGTTTTGCCTACCTGGTGCCAATATTAAGGACGTCTGTCCTGGGCTAGAGAGGAACTTGGAGTGGGTGGGGAAGGATCCAGTTGTCGTGGTCCACGCAGGTACCAACGGCATAGGACTAGGAAAAGGGTTGTGCTGAGGGTCTATGAGCTGCTCGGAGTTAAATTGAGAAGTAGAACCACAAAGGTAATAATCTCCGGATTACTACCTGAGCCACATATAAATTGGTATAGGGTAAATAAGATTAGAGAGGTAAATGCATGGCTAAAAGATTGGTGTGCAAGAAATGGGTTCCGATGCATGGGACGCTGGCACCAGTACTGGGGAAAGAGAGAGCTATTCTATTGGGATGGGTTTCACTTGAACAATGCTGAGACCAGTGTCCTGCTGTATTGTATAACTAGGATTGGAAGATAAGGCTTTAAAGTAAATAGTGTGGGTGATGTGGGGGTGGGAAGGTTCAATTGAAGGGAAGTTTGAAAAGTAACGAGGGAACAGAGTGCAGTGTGGTGAAGGGGCATACATTAATCAGAATGTGACAGGAAGGGATAGAGAATACAAGCATAAGAGTACATCAGAAAACCGAACCAGAGTAAGTAAAAGTGGTAAAAAGTCAAAGCTTAAGGCTCTTTATCTGAATGCACGTAGCATTTGTAACAAGGTAGATGAGCTGACTGCACAAATAGAAACAAATAAATATGATTTGATAGCTATCACTGAGATGTGATTGTAGAATGACCAGGACTGGAAACTCAATGTTCAATGATATTTGACGTTCGGGAAGAATGAGCAGAAAGGAAAAGGAGGTGGGGTAGCTATGTTATTAAAGGAAAGGTTCAGTGCAGCTGTTAGTAATGATATAGGTGTAATAGATCGTGAAGTAGAATCAGTTTGGGTGGAATTAAGGAATAGCAAGGGAAAGAAATCACGGGTGGGAGTGGTCTATAGGCCCTCGAGGAGTTGCCTATCTGCAGGACAAAGTATTAATCAGGAAATAACGAAGGCGTGTAAGAAGGACACGACAATTATCTTGGGTGATTTTAATCTGCATATAGACTGGACAAACCAAATTGGCTAGGGTAACATAGAAGATGAATTTGTAAAATGCATCAGGGATTGTTTCTTAGAACAATACATTGCAAGACATACCTGGGAACAGGCTATTTTAGATTTGGTAATGAGGAAGGATTAATAAGAGATCTCGTAGTTATGGGTCCTGTAGGTGGAAGCGATCATAACATGGTTGAATTTCAAATTCAGTCTGAGGGTGAGCAATAATATTTAAACCAATATTTTGCATCTGTATTCACGGTAGAGGGCACTATAAACATCCCAACAATAAGAGATGAGCAAGAGTAAATAGGAGGTAGGAACTTGTATCAATCCATATCACGAGAGAAAGAGTGCTTGACAAACTGATGGAACTAAAGGCAGACACGTTGCCTGCACCTGATGGCCTGCATCCAACGGTTTTAAAAGAAGTGGCTGCAGGGATAGTGGAGGCTTGGTCGTAATATACCAAAACTCACTGGATTCCAGTACGGTACCAGCGGATTGGAAAACCGTTAATGTGACGCCCCTATTCAAGAAAGGAGGGAGTCATAAAGCAGGAAACTATAGATCAGTTAACTTAACATCTGGCATTGGACAAATGATAGAATACATTATTAAGGAAGAAATAACAGAATGTTAGAAAAACATAATGCAATCAAACTGAGTCAGCATGGTTTTATGAAAGGGAAATCATGTTTGACAAATTAGTTACAGTTATTTGAGGATATAACAAGCAGAGTGGATAAAGGGGGGCCGGTAGATGTAGTGTATTTGGATTTTCAGGAGGCTTCGAATAAGATGCCACATAAAAGATTATGACACAAAATGAGAGCTCAGGGTATTTGTGGTAATGTGTTGGCATGGACCGAGGACTGGCTATCATACAGATGGTAGAAAGTCGGGATTAATGGGTCATTTTCAGGTTGAAAAGCCGTAACCCGTGGGGTGCCACCAGCATCGTTCCTAGGGCCTCAACTATTTACTATCTTATTAATGACTTGGAGGAAGGCACAGAGTGCAGTGTATCCAAATTTGCTGACAATACAAAAATTGGTGGGAAGGCATGTTGTGATGAGTACACAACGAATCTGCAAAGGGATAAAGATAGGTTGAGTAGGTGGCCGAAAACCTGGCAGATGGAGTTCAATGTGGGAAAGTGTGAAGACATCCACTTTGGTAGGAAGAATAAAAGGGCAGATTATTGTTTAGATGGAAAAAGATGACAAAATACTGCAGCACAGAGGGATCTGGGTGTTCTTGAACATGAAACACAAAACGTTAGCATACAGGTGGAGCAGGTAATTGGGAAGGCAAATGGTGTTTTGGCCTTTATTGCTAGGGGGTTAGAGTTGAAAAATACAGAAGTCTTGTTACAACTGTAAAGGGTGTTGGTGAGACCATACCTAGATTATTGCATGCAGTTTTGGTCCCCGTATGAAGGAAGGATATACTCACTTTCACGCAGTTCAGAAAAGGTTTACTCAGCTGATTCTTGTGATGAAGAGGTTGTCTTATCAAGAACGACTAAACAGGTTAGGCCGTTATTCACTGGAGTTTAGAAGAATTAGAGATGATCTTATTGAAACATATAAAATTCTAAGGGTGATTGACGGGTAGATGTTGAGAATACGTTTCGGCTGGTCAAGAATCTCGATCTAGAGAACATAGTTACAGAATAAGGGGTTACACATATAAAACTGAGATGCAAAGGAATTTCGTCTCTCAGAGGGTGAATATGGAATTCGCTACCGAGAGATTTGTGGAGGCTATGCCATTAAATGTATATAAGGAGGAGGTAGTTAGATTTTTGAAATCTCGGGGAGTCGTGGGTTATGTGGAGCAGGCCCAAAAGAGGAGTTGAGGCCTGGGACAGATCATCCATGATCTTATTGAATGGCGGGGCAGGCTTGAGGGGCTGAATGGCCTACTCTTGCGCCTATTTCTTATGCTTTTATGTTCCTGCCTTTATCAGTTCTCATCTCTACACAAACCGTTTCTACATCTTTGTTTCCTGAACTTGGATCATTGCTCTCTATTGTGGAAATACTGCCATTAATTAACAGAACCACACATCCACTTTTTCCTAGCTTCCTATCCTTCCTAAATGTCATGTATCTTTAATACTCAGGTCCTAAATTATGTCATGCTGCTGCTCTGACTCTGTAATGGCTATCAGATCGTACTAATTTACTTCCATTTGCACTATAACTTCATCTGTTTTGTTTTGAATGCTACATGCATTCAGATGCAGAGCCTTTGGTTTTGTACGTCTAGTAATTTTTGTAACCTTTAGCTTATCTACTGATTTGCTCTTAGATTTATTCTCTCATATATGGTCTTTATTCTACAGTCTATGGTTATTCGAGATGGATCAAAATAATTTTAACAGTGCAAGTTATAAAAAGTAGAAAAATAGCTAATAAACAGAAATTTTATTTGAAGTCTTGCACTAAGCCGCTACAGTTTGCATTCCTCGAATGTCTTGCAACAAGTCTCCACTGCTAAAATAAAGCGTCATCTGTTCCATTTTCCCCCTACACTGTTATTTTGTCTCATTTCTTGGGGGAGGAAGAGGACTTTACGACTTTCGTTGTCCAAATCATACGCCAGATGCTCTGCAGCCACCTGACGTTTGCAGCCAGGGCTTCCTCAGATGGTCCATGAAGCGTGGCTCCAGCAACATCCATGTTAGAATCCTTCAATTCTTGCACGATCGTGCCTGAGGGGTGAAGGGTCAGTCCTTCATGTTTGGGAAAATTTGTGCAATGTATAACAGGCCACCACAATCCTTGGCACTTTAAAAAGAATTTACTGTAAAGAGATCCACACTCAGTGCTATGCGCCGCCATATGCACACACTGGACCTCTCTCTCCAGCAGCACCGTCTTACCTTATCTCAAATCTGTTCTTCTCCGCAGTTTCATCTCATCTTACGTCTCATCCGACGCATTAACAAAAAACTTTTTTTCTTCCTTTCAGGTGTTAAGGAACGCAAGCTCCAGCAGCTGATGGGGACTAATGCCCCTCCAGATCCTCCTCCCGCTTCACTTCCCTCTGACCCCACCCCTTCTGATCTGACCCCTTGCCGTGTATTCACTATACCCTCTGACCTCCCCCTCTCTGATGCTGAGCGTTCTGTACTCAGCAAAGGTCTCAGTTTTATCCCCTTACGCCCCCACCTCAATGAATTTCATGCACGGCATGACGTTGAGCTCTTCTTCCGTCGCCTCCACCTCCGGGCTCACTTCTTCGACCAGGAGTCCTCCCCCCGACCAGCAGACCCATTCACCCGCCTCCAGCATTCTCCCTCTACCTGGACCCCTCCCCATGGCCTCTTACCCGCTCTTGATCTCTTCATTGAAAACTGTCGGCGAGACATTGGTCGTCTCAATTTCTCTGCCCCCCTCACTCACTCTAACCTGTCCCCCTCTGAACTTGAGGCACTCCGTTCTCTCAGGTCTAACCCCGACATGGTCATCAAACCTGCAGACAAGGGTGGTGCTGTTGTTGTATGGCGTACCGACCTCCACCTTGCAGAAGTTCAATGCCAACTCACAGACACCTCTTCCTACCTCCCTCTGGACCATGACCCTACCACCGAACATCAAGCCACCGTCCAAAGGACTGTCACTGACCTCATATCCTCTGGAGTTCTTCCCTCTACAGCTTCCAACCTCATAGTCCCGCAACCCTGGACAGCACGCTTCTACCTCCTTCCCAAAATCCACAAACGGGACTGTCCCGGCAGACACATTGTGTCAGCCTGCTCCTGCCCCACTGAACTTATTTCTTCCTATCTAGGCTCTATCTTTTCTCCGCTGGTCCAGTCTCTTCCCACCTACATCCGTGACTCTTCTGACGCCCTACGTCATTTTGACAATTTCCAGTTTCCTGGTCCCAACCGCCTCCTCTTCATTATGGGCGTCCAATCGCTCTACACCTCCATCCCCCACCAGGATGGTTTGAGGGCTCTCCGCTTCTTCCTGGAACAGAGGCCCAACCAGTCCCCATCCACCAACACCCTCCTCCACCTGGCTGAACTTGTTCTCACATTGAACAACTTCTCCTTCAACTCCATGTATTTCCTTCAAGTAAAAGGTGTTGCTATGGGTACCCGCATGGGTCCTAGTTATGCCTGTCTTTTTGTGGGATATGTCGAGCATTCTTTGTTCCAGTCCTACTCAGGCTCCCTCCCCCAACATTTTTTCCGGTACATTGATGACTGTATCGGTGCCGTTTCCTGCTCCCGCCCCGAACTAGAAAACTTTATCAACTTTGCTTCCAATTTCCACCCTTCTCTCACCTTTACATGATCCATCTCTGACACTTCCCTTCCCTTCCTCGACTTCTCTGTCTCCATCTCTGGGGATAGGTTGTCTACCAATATCCATTATAAGCCCACTGACTCCCACAGCTACCTCGACTACACTTCTTCACACCCTACCTCCTGTAAGGACTCCATTCCATTCTCCCAGTTTCTCTGTCTCCGACGCATCTGCTCTGATGATGCTACCTTCCATGACAGTGCTTCTGATATGACCTCCTTTTTCCTCAACCGAGGATTTCCCCCCACTGTGGTTGACAGGGCCCTCAACCGTGTCCGACCCATTCCCCGCACCTCTACCCTCACCCCTTCCCCTCCCTCCCAGAACTGTGACAGGGTTCCCCTTGTCCTCACTTTTCATCCCACCAGCCTCCATATCCAAAGGATCATCCTCTGCCATTTTCGCCACCTCCAGCGTGATGCCACTACCAGTCGCATCTTCCCCTCCCTTCCCCTGTCAGCATTCCAAAGGGAACGTTCCCTCCGTGACACCCTGGTCCACTCCTCCATTACCCCCACCACCTCGTCCCCGTGCCAGGGCACCTTCCCTTGCAATCGCAGGAGGTGTAATACCTGCCCATTTACCTCCTCTCTCCTCACTAACCCAGGCCCCAAACACTCCTTTCAGGTGAAGCAGCGATTTACTTGTACTTCTTTCAATGTAGTATACTGTATTCGCTGCTCACAGTGTGGTCTCCTCTACATTGGGGAGACCAAGCGCAGACTGGGTGACCGCTTTGTGGAACATCTCCGCTCAGTCCGCAAGCAGGACCCTGAGCTTCCGGTTGCTTGCCATTTCAACACTCCCCCCTGCTCTCATGCTCACATCTCTGTCCTGGGACTGCTGCAGTGTTCCAGTGAACATCAACGCAAGCTCGAGGAACAACATCTCATCTACCGATTAGGCACACTACAGCCTGCCGGACTGAACATTGAGTTCAATAATTTCAGAGCATGACAGCCCCCCACTTTACTTTCATTTTTAGTCATTTTTAGTTATTTTTTCTTCCTTTTTATTTCTTTTTTTTAACATTCCTTTTTACATTTTTTACAATTTTTTTTGTATTTATTTCATTTCATCTTAGTTTGTTCAGTTTGCTTACCCACTGTTTTTTTCAGGTTGTTTTTCTTCAGGTTTGCACTTGCTGCTGTTCAATATTCAGTATATTCACACCTAATCTGTGCTACTGCTTTATCTTTCAACACACCATTAACATATTGTTTGCCTTTTCTCCGTGACCTTTTGGTCAGCTATGTGGCCTGGTCCAATCTGCACCTTCTCCTTTGTTATCTCTTGCCCAACCCCCACCTCACTTGTTTATAATCTGTGACTTTTCTAATATTTGTCAGTTCCGAAGAAGGGTCACTGACCCGAAACGTTAACTCTGCTTCTCTTTCCACAGATGCTGCCAGACCTGCTGAGTGAATCCTGCATTTCTTGTTTTTGTTTCAGATTTCCAGCATCCGCAGTATTTTTCTGTTATTTTACTGTAAAGTACCCCTCGATCTGCCCAGTTACCTGTAACGTGATTTCAACACCTCTGTTGTTTTTTGTTTTGCAGTGATATTGAAGTCATCTTATAATGTCGTATGCATGAGAGCAGGATTTCAAAAGATCAGTTGCATTTTTAAAAGTCACTTTAAATATTAAAGAATTCTGAATAATATTGATAAAAATTCATACATATTTAAAGCTTTTTTTTAAGTAACCCCAATCCTCCCAAGGATTATATTGCATTGAAGCATCAAAGAATTAAAATAAATATTGACAAAATCTAATATACTTGTAAATATCTTTTAAAAGTCCCATACATCATGTGAAAAAGTCCGATAAATGAAATCAATTTAAGAAATCTGATAAGTCATATTGAAAAGTCACAGTAAACAAATGCATCTCATTTAAAATGTCTGCACTTCCTTGTGATATTTCATTCCTGCTGCGGGAGCCTTCCTGGAATGGTCGATCTGTTTATGCCTGATGATATCAGCTTTAATTTAAAAACATTGAATCCTGCATTACTTGTGGCAATAATCTCAAATGCCCGAAGTATGGGTTCTGCAGCTTTACAGAGCTGCTTGGCGGAACCATCACTGGATGCTCCTTCGGAGCTCATTCCTGTGCACTGCAACTTCCGATTGCTGGTGGAAATGTACATATGCCAGTAGAGCAGTGTCGGTACAACACTCAAAAGCAGCAGATATGTGAACGTTCACTGTTATTGGGACGCTAAATCCAGGCCAATGTGTTCTTGCTACACTTTCCCGTAACACTATTTTTGAATCTACCCTTGAATCAATCCAATCGTATTTCTGTTCCTGTCCAAGTCCGAATCAAAATCACAAATAACATCCTCTATGATTATGACCACGATGCATTATCCTTTTTTCATCCTCTAACACCTCTCCGTAGCCTGTAAGATTGATCACACACTCACACATTCCAAAAACAATGGGAAGGATGGAGTTCGCGAGTTTACGAGACAGATGGATTGAAATGGAAACAGAGGGAGGGATAAAGAGAAATGCTTCTGATGGGAAGACAGATACAAGGGAAGCAATGTGCTAAATAAGAATTAAGTTGAATTGCGAGGATTCACAAAATAAGAGTTGTGACAATGAGATAGAGTGGTCAAGACAATAAAATAAGAGAGACTGTGAAAAGGAAACTTTGAGAGATGTGAGTAGGAAAAGAGAAACAATGATATACTGCATTGCCAATTATAATTTATTAAAAAATCATATCAGTAGGCTACGTTTAGAACTTCCTTTACTTTCTTACACTGAGATTAGCATCAGAACATATTATGTTCTACCTAGAACTTTTAGCTGTCGTTTCCAATGGTGACAGCTATCTTTTTTTGTGAAATAGCTCATTCCCTGAGGGGTTGGAAATTGAAAAGCCAGGCGGTTCCATCACCTTGTTTGTGCATCCACCTATAAGTAATGACAGTAGAGATGTAATCAAGGAGTATCATTAGAGATTCACTACACTATAAATAAACCACCACTTTGTCTTTGTCAGTTGGAGTGATCGCCTCCATCAGTAGGCATTTTCTTCATACAGAAGATGTATGAGTCATCGGTTTATTGGATAGAGGTCATATACTACCCCGTTCTCGGCGCAATTGGAGTTCCTGGTAAGTGAATTTCAGAAGGTCGTATGCCGAATGCACTGTGATGAAAGTTACACACAATTCCTGGTAAATATAACACGGTTTTCTTCAAGCCTCTATCCTGCACTCAGCCAGGACTATCAATGCTTCTCTGATTGGTAAAAGAAATGATTCCTGGAATCAACTCAATACCAAACTCATGCTCTTCATGTACTTTTCGAAAATAACATGATGTTACATTCGTCATTTTTTTTACTGTTTTAAATTAATCACAACTTTCTGTTTTCTAGTTTAACTTGGCTGCTCTGCCTATTCTCTTTTATCGTTAATGTTGTGTTTCCACTCCTGAATTTTATCCATGGGTGTTCTCTTCTCTCCTAGTCTCTCTTCTGCTTATTGTCATCAGAGCAGCTGCTGTCCTTGTCTTTAATGTTATCTTATATCCTCCCCTTTTTTCAATCCTTCTTGTTGTCTCTTGTACTGTCCATTTTCTTCGTGGTTGTGTCTTCCCTCCTGCTCCCTTTTAACCATGCCGTTGCCCTTTTTGCTATCCTTAAGTCATTGGTGTTGTCTTCTCTGAAACTCCTTCTATCTTTGGTATTATATTCAATTATCCTCCATCTTATCATCGATCTCGTTACCTCTCAAATTTATTTTTATCTTTAGCTCTCTCTTGCTCCTTTAATTCTTGACGTTTTCTTTTTCATGGTCCCTTTTCACCTTTGTATTGACATCAGTCCTGGTGTAAATAATCCTTGACGTTGTCCTTCCTTCTCTGTTCTTAATGCTGATTTTTACGACCAGGTCAGAAAGGAGTCTAGCTGGAAGAGAGTTTAATTTTTTTAAACACCGTGTTTTAACATCCCCTCAGTGAATCCTCACTCACTCCTCTCTAATTGTAATGGCAAAAAAAAACAACCAAACAGGGTTTTTTTAGATTTGAACAAGAAAGGTGTAAGTTTATGAACTTTAAAACTCTAATTTGGTCAGAATTACTAAAAATACGTGACACGGCCACGCTAACAGGCATATGTGATAAACACACATGCAGATAGAAACAGAAGATGAGAAAGAATCAACGGGAAAGAGTTGAAGCAACAGCTGGAGTTCATTTACTGCCTTTTGAGTTCGAATTTAAAACCTTTGATTGCAATTAAATCTTGCCATCTCATTGGGGCCCAGCGCATTCTTTCAAAATTGTTTTGATGGTTTTCTGCTTTTTCTTAGCTTCTTCTGTGGGTCCATATCTTTGTGTGAGAGGGATATGGCGTCTGATTCAAACGGTTCTGCGAACACAATTCAAAACCAAACCTCGGCCAGTAGGTTAGATATGTGAACAACTTGTTGAAACGAATTCTCTGGTGTTTTTGTGGATTCTCTATCTTAGCTCACACGCTCTGTGGGGAGGCGGGTGGGGGGGGGGGGAGCGGTGTTGAAATACAGGCATGTTACACACAGGTGATCAAAATTCATTTGCATTAATTGGATCAGGGAGCAGTTCTATTGTCTTCTCCAGCTAACTGTCTCTGAGAATGCGAATATTTCCAGCCACAGCTGTGATCTATTTAAACAAGTCATCTTTTCAGGGCAGCAATAGTTTAAAATTAATGTTTCATATGACAAACTTAGTACGCCACATTCTTGGCAGGTGGGGTTTTCATGAGACTGCGATATTTCATGCTTCCTTTTCTCTTGAGTGCTGGCTTATTATTTGGACCACCTAGATTTGAATTGCCCATAGAATCCTAACATGTAAAAACATCTTCTAATGGACGAAGAATCATTGACCTCAGACAGAACAACAGAACCCAATGGTATGTGTTGCACCAATGGACTGGAAAGGACTAGCCAAGGGAAATATTAAATATCGCATGCACGCAAGACCTGTTGATGCTTCGCTGTTGACTCCAGTTAATCAGAATCATAGAGCAATAGAATAGGTACTAAACAGAAAGCGGCCATTCGGCCCGTCGATCCAGTGCCTGCTCTTTGCAAGAGCAGTTAACTAGTTTAACTCCCATGCCCGTTCTCAGGGGCCCTGCATTTGTTTTCCCTTCAGATCCTTATCCAATTAACTTTCGAAGGCTGCATCCACTACACTTTCAGGCAGTGCATTCTGCTTTAATATTGTGTTCCTTTCCTCGCAGTGAACATGGTGGCGATTCTGATCCTGTCCCGTGGAAAGTGTGGTCTCTCCAAATGCATCACTCGTTATCTGGTGGCCATGGCGACAGCGGACCTTATGGTGATTGTCTGTAATATAATATTGTATCGGATTGCTGATCTTTATTGGTGGGATTCCTTCCTATTGTACACGTCCGTGTGCAGATTTGTTCTCTACCTGGCTCCTACTGCCATAGACTGTTCTGTTTGGTTAACTGTCGCTTTTACCTTTGATCGGTTTGTAGCAATTTGCTGCCAAAAGCTGAAAACAACATATTGCAAAGAGAAAATCGCGGCTGTGGTTATAGGGATTTTGAGCCTGCTGTTCAGTTTGAAGAACATTCCCTGGGCGTTCCAATATGTTCCTTATGACACAATTAACCACATTCCCCGGGAATGCATTGTATCATCAAACATTTACATTCTACTCCAGTGGATCTCATTTTCATGGATTGACCAGCTGTTAAACCCATTGCTTCCCTTCTTTCTGATTTTACTGTTTAACACTCTCACTGTCAGACGTATTGTGGTTGCCAGCCGGGCACGAAATACCCTCAGGGACTACAGCAATTCTAAAAATGACAAAGACCCTGAGATGATGAACCGCAGAAGATCCATCATTTTGCTTTTTTCTATATCCAGCTGTTTTATCCTGCTCTGGATGACAGCAGTCGTATATTTCATATTTTATCGAATTAAATGCGTGTTTTACCGCAGAACTTTGTATAGCCCTTTTGAGAATTTCAAACAGGCAGGAGTTATGCTTCAGCTTTTGAGTTCCTGTACGAACACGGCCATTTATGCAGTGACCCAGAGAAAGTTCAGAGAGGAGCTTCTCATTGCTTTCAAATATCCTTTCACTCTAATTTATAAATTGACTAAATTATGCAAGCGGCAGAACTGAATTTTCCAACATCGATTTCAACTTCATAACACAAGGATACATAAAATTTACCAAAATGTCTGAGCAACGGGGAGGCAATGTACATTATGCAAATTTGTATATTTTCCTACTTAGGGATAATTTATTTCGTCCCTTATAAACACGGTTTTGTGTACCCACTGCTTGCAACTGAACACCACCCCCCACCCCCACCCCGTCTGCGCCCCCGGACTGTACACACCCCGAATACCCATTCCGATTTTAATCAATGAGTATCACAATCCCTACCACTGGGAATGGTTGAAACCAATATAAAGAATGTTTTTTAGGGGAAGCTATTCAAGCATATGAGGGAGAAGGCTATAGAGGGTTCTGATGACAGATTTAGGTGAGGGTAGATGGGAAGAGGCTCTCATGGAGCATGGAATGGTTTGACAGAAAGGCCTGTTGCTTTGCCATGTAATCCTAAAACATATTATGTATGAAGGAGCTAACTCAAGCTGGCATGCAGATCCTCAAGTGATGGCACTTTCCATCACCTCCGCCAAATAACTATTGTACAGGTGGAAGTCTAGAGAGTGGATGCTAGCTGGTAACACATCCCAGCTCAATGTTGATAACTACATGCAGTGGTGCACGCGTTGGCATTTGTATGCATTCCATTATCATTCTCTCTTCCCAAATCCGGTCCTCGTGAGACCCGAAAACACTATAACGGCTGAGGTAAGTCAATGCTGCACAGATGGAGGGTCAAACCTTTGGCCTTCCTAGTTTGGCCCGGTAATAACATTGCATAAGACTGCAAGCGCATGTGTAAATATAACGATTCATTGTGTGGGTTGTTTAGTATCCTGTACATCTCTATAACATGCATTACAGATTGTTGAGTCACTTTATTAAGTCTATTAATTTCGAGTCACATATGATAGAATATGTTTTCCAAAACCCCTTGATACCCCACAATATATACAAAGACAAAATACTGCAGGGGCAAAATCTGAAGTATCGTGATGAAGGATCATCGACCTGGATCATTAACTCTGGTCCTCTTTCCATAGACGTTAACTGACCTGCTGAGTATTTCCAAAATTTTGCTGATTTTATTTCTGTTAGTGCCGATGATTTCTTTTTTTCAGATCATTCTCCACTGTGCTTCAATCTGGATCGTGCTGCCCTCTAAATTTGAGTCTCCTTTATTAGCTCATTCAGTCTCTCACCCAGGTCCCAGACTCACGAATTGTTCCAGTATGTTGCCAAGTAAAATTTAGCCACCTCATTTTACTGATATTTTAATCATGCTCTTCAGCACATTTCTCAATGCTGTTCTTTCTACTCCGATTTTTATTTTTGCCTCCATTTACTGCATTGATTGTATTCGATTTATTAAGCTGTATACATATGTAATTTCACCATGTGGATCCTCTGTCTTATTTGCCCTTTATATATTATTTGGGAGTGACAACAAGTGATGCCAACAAAGGAAAGCGAGGAGAAAATACTTCTGGAATGTGATACAAAACTGCAAGTTTTTTTATTTCTTTATTTTTCTTAGCAAAGTCCTTTATGATTTCAAATAAAATACTTTTTTTTTACAGTTGCGCTTTATTTCTCTCCTCCAGTGGAAGTCGATCTACTATTCCAAGTCTTGGATAATGACTATATTTTCCTATTCCTGCCATCAGGAGGTCTAACAAAACTGATTGAATTTTTCGAGGAGGTGCTAGATGTGTAGATAAGGGTTATGCAGTTGATGTAGTCTACAAGGACTTCAGTAAGGCTTTTTATCATGTCCCGCATGGGAGATCAGTTAAGAAGAGCCCATGGTATCCAGGACAATTTGGCAAACAAAGTGATTCCAAACAACGCTGGCCAGCTCCGACGTCATCAGGCTGTGCCACGGTGTGCACATGCGCAGACGGTCTCCTGTTCTCTGCGCATGTGCTGCGTTCCGGCTTGCCAGGACCAGTTTGCGCATGCGCCGGTGACGTCATCGTATTACGTCATCTTCCTCGGGCAACGCACCAGGTTGGCCTCTGCGCATGCCCATCATGCAACGCCACCGGATATTCACGCATGCGTCAATCTTCCAACATTGACGCATGCTTCAGTCTTCCGATATTCACGCATGTGTCAAAGCTTCAGCGCGAGTTTTTGAAAGTGGAAGGAGGAAAGGTTTTGTCGGGCTTTTTCTCGCATTTTATCTCAGTTATTTAGTCGTTTTGGAGATTTGCTTTATTTCTATTAGACAGATGAGATTGTTCCAAGGTAAGTTGCTCTGAAAACATTTCCATTGTCTGGGGCACTGCATGTTCTCCAGTCCCTGTTGTAAATTGCTCTAAAAACATTTCCATTGTCTGGGGCACTGCATGTGCTGCAGTCCCTGTTGTACATTGCTCTGAAAGCATTTCCATTGTCTGGGGCATTGCTTGTGCTCCAGTCACTGTTGTAAGTTGCTGTGTGCAGTCAGTACATGTGCTGAGTCCAGCGAACAACCTTCCATCGAAACGGTCACTTTCGTTTTTGTAACGTTTCAATGGAGTGAATTCTGTATTTCTTATCTCATCTCATGTATTCCGTGTGGTCTCTTAATAGCTTTCCTGAACTTCCTGAACATATGCCTGCCTGTTCAAAGTTCCCCTTCCCCCACCTGTCGTACCCTCTCCTTGCTGCATGTAAAACCTGCCCTTGAGAAAACAATCCTTGAGACTTAAGGACGGCATTCAAGCAAAGGAGGCAGTGCAGGAGAGGACGCAAGGATGCGCTGATTCCTGCATCTGAGGTGGGTAATAAGTGCTTTATTGGCGACGTTATCAATTGGTGCCTTCACTGCAGAACTTAAAAATGTGTGCACAACAGTAATTTCAGTGGATGGAGGGAGGCAAGCTCTGACACTGATTTGCTTTATTTCATTTCATGTAAAACATGCCGTCGAGAAAACAATCCTTGAGACTTAAGGTCAGCATTAAAGCAACGAAGGCAACTGGATCATGCTGCAGAGCTTGTCATGATGTGGAAAGGAACATTTATGGATGAATTGGGAGTGCACATTGGGATGCGCTTGGGGAACATTCACCAAGAATAGACTGAGCTCAGACTCTTGTGACTTTGCCTTCTTCACATGGGCAATGCAGTAGTGGAATAGAGAGCCAAGCATTCATTCACCACAAGGCTCTCCAGGAACAATCTCTTTAGCTGTGCATAGCAGAGACTTGGCCTGTCTGTCTCACGGGAATGCTGGACACAACACTCATGTATCCATGCACAGCCGTTCCTCGGATGCTTAATGAACTTAATAAAACTTCTCAGTAATTAAAACCAGAATTTTTTGAGGTTTTGTTTTGGATGCTATTACCCCGACTTTGCAACTGCACTTCAGATATTCAACTGTGGGGGAGGGTTGGATGTAGGGGGTGCAGGTAGGGGGGTACAGGGAGTGGGGTAGAGGGAGGGGTTGGAGGGAGGGGGTAGAGGGAGGGGTGGGTGAAGAGGGGGAGGGAGGGGTGGGTGAAGAAGGGGAGGTGAAGATGGAGAGGGGGGAGGGGTGGGGAGAGTGGGGCGGGGTTGGAAGAGGGAGCATGCAATAGGCAGGGACCAGGCAGTTACAATGCCTGAAGTACTGTTGAGAAGTAGGGGAGAAAGCAACTGGATTGGGCATCCGCAGCTGGAGGGAATGGCTGAATGGAGAGGGCCGGAAGCGAGAGGCCGTAGAGAGCCACGGGGAGCGAGCGGCCGAAGACCTTGGTGATGCCGGGTGCAGCAACCAGCTGGTAAGTCTTTTGCTGTTGTGGTTATGGTGCATACACAAAAAAAGACACTCATCTTCCACTCCGCTGCTCCCACACCCACTCTCCCCCACCGCTGCCCTCCCCCCTACTCTCCCCACTCCCCCCCAATCTCCCCCACCAGCCCACCCGCTCACCCCCACCCTCCCTCCCCTTCCTCCCCTCCCTCTTTCCCCTCCCCTTTTCCCCTCCCTCCTCCCCCAGTTCCCCCTCACTCTTCCCCCACCCTCCCTCCCCTCCCTCCCTCCCTCTTTCCCTCCCTCTCTCCCTCCCTCCCTCCCACTTTCCCTCCCTCCCACTTTCTCCCACTCACTTCCTTCCCCCTCCCTCCCTCCCTCTTTTCCCCCTCACTCCCTCCCTCTTTCCCCCTCCCTCTTGCCCCCTGTCTCCCTCCCTCTTTCCCCATCCCTCCCTCTTTCCTCCCTCTCTCCCCCTCCCTTTCTCCCCCTGCACAGTTCCCCCCCCCCAGCCCAGGCCCCCCCCAGCCGCTGATCTCCCCGCACTGCTCTTCCTGCCCCCCGCGCTGCTCTCCCCGGCCCGCTCCATTCTCTCACTCCGGCCATTGTATGCTGCCACGTGTTTGTTTGGTTGCCTCTGCGTGATTCTTTCACCGGCGCTATCTTTAGTCCTGGCAGCTGCTACAGTGACAAGCTGTGACGTTTTAGTGTCACATGCTGTATTTGCGCATGTGCCAAAACAGTGCCACCCATCAATAGCATTGTCAACAAATGCAGTCTTTGGCAAATTGGATCCAAAATTGGCTTAGTGGCAGGAGGCAGAGGGTAATGGTCGAGGGTTGTTTTTGTGAGTGGAAGCCGGTGACCAGTGGTGTACTGCAGGGATCAGTGCAGGGACCCTTGCTGCTTGCAGTGTACATTAATGATTTAGACGTGAATATAGGAGGTATGTTTAGTAAGATCACAGATGACATGAAAATAAGTGGTATCGAAAATAATGAGGAGGGAAGTCTTAGATTAGAGGACGATATAGCTGGGCTCATAGGATGGGCAGAGCAGTGGCAAATGGGAATTTAATCCTGTGAATTGATAGGTGATGAATTTGGGAGTACTAACAAGGCAAGGGAATATGCAGCGGATGGTAGGACGCTTGGAAGTACAGAGGATCAGGGGGACCTTGCTGTACGTGTACATAGATCACTGAAGGCAGAAGAACAAGTAGATAAAATGGTTAGGAAGGCTTATGGAAAACTTGCCTTTATTAGCTGAGGCATAGAATATAAGAGCAAGAAGATTATGATGGAGCTGCATAAAATGCTAGTTAGGCCACAGCTGGAGTACTGTGTACAGTTCTGGTCATATAACTATAGGAAGGATGTGTTTGCACTGGACAGGATGTAAAGGAGATTCAGCAGGATGTTGCCTGTCTGGGCTGGAACATTTCAGCTATGAAGAGAAACTGGATAGGCTAGGGTTGTTTTCCTTCGAGCAGTGAAGGCTGCGAGGGGACCTGATTGAGGTATACAAAATTATGAGGGGCATTGATAGGATAGATAGGAAGAAACTCTTTCACTTAGCGGAGGGGTCAGTATCCGGGGGGTAGAGTTAAGGTAAGAGGCAGGAGGTTTGGAGGGGATGTGATGGAAAAAATCATCTAGAGGCTGTTTGGAATCTGGAACACACTACATGATGGGGCGGTAGGGGCAGGAACCCTCACAACATTTAAAAGGTATACAGATGAGCACTTGAAACGCCTTAGCATAAAAGACTATGGGACAAGTGCCAGAAAACGGGATTAGAACATATAGGTGCTTGATGACCAGCACAGACACGATGTGCTGAAGGACCTCCTGTTTCTGTGCTTTATAACTCTATGACTCCACGACTCTATCCTGTTAATCTATGTGCAATGCTGTCTTAGATTTTCTTGTAATTTCATGAAGTCCAAAGCTCCAAAGGTAAATCTTAACGGAGCCTAAAGCATTGCCTTGTACAACTTTACCATTATTCCTTATTCTTGTGCTCTTAGCCTTTATTGATAAATTTCAGTTCTATTTTGGGTTTAATGTTTATGAACTTGGAGTATAACTGTTTCAGATGGAATTGTATATCTCTTTTGTGGACCCATTGCTAAATTTCCAGCTGTGTTTTCATTGGCTCATCCAGTCAAGGCAGTTGTGTTACTTTTGAGTACTTGCTACATGAACAAATCTATTAGCTGGGATAAAATTAATTTCTAACTCAGCAAAAAGGTAACAAGTTCAGATTACTATACAATTGTTAATGCATAAAAATCAACGGAATGTAACGTTCTCGAAGTGGTCCATTGACATTGCATTATATTTAATGCAATAACTTTATAATTCTAATTACTGTGCAGTATCGCTGCAATACTGATTTCCCTCTCAGGGCACAGATTTAAGGTTTTTGGGCAAGAGATGCAGGGGGATTGTGAGGCCCAAATTTTGACCTGGAAGTCACCACACACGGGGTCGTGGAAGTGGAAAAAAATCAATGATTTGAAAAGGAAACTGGGTAGACCCTTGAAAGAAATTAACTTGCAGGGTTACTGGGATTGAATCGGGGGGTGTGGGCGAGGGGGAGGTGGGGTGGGAGTGACTGGATTGCTCCTTAATGGATTCGATGGGCTGAATGGCTTCCTTCTGTGCTGTAAATGACACCATGACCCCATCTTCACAGTGTAACTGGTGAATTCTACATAGACAGACTGTAGAACCGCAGGTGACTCTGCAGTCTGCTTCAAAGATATCCATTGAAAGAATGTGGTAAGGACCACTCCTAATCGAGGACATCATTGTGTAAGAGCAGCAATGATGTAAATTTCTTCATCGATGAGCAGGAGTGAAGACAATATTTTATTGTGCCATGTCGCGATTCAATCTGATTGTTGATGTTACTCCTGAAATTTAGAATGTTATTTTTTGATATATGCTGACCACATAGTCTTCTAAGAGAACCAGTTAATAACCAAATGTTCCTGCAGGGGTAGATGAAGGTACCAATTTTTTCTAAGCACCTTATTATTTGCATTTTATTCGTTTGTGAGATGTGGTCTTTATTGCCCATCCCAATTTCCCTTAAGAATCCAGCAGTGAGTTGTCTTCTTGAACCAATGCAGTCCTTGGGATATTGGTGTACCAACAATGCTATTAGGAAGTCAGTTCCAGGGTTTTGACCCTGCAACAGCTAAGGAATGGAAATATAGTTCCAATGTTGTGTGGCTTGGGGTGAAGTGGGGGGTGGGGAGGGTGTGGTACTTGCAGATGGTCGTGTTCACAGGCATCTGCTGCCCTTGCAATTATAAGTGGTACAGGTCACGGTTTGGAAGATGCTGCCTAAGGAGCCGTGGTCAGGTGCTGCAGCGCATCTTGTTGATGGTACACACTGCGACCACTGTACATTGGTGGTGAAGGGAGTGAATGTTGAAGTTCGGGGCTGGGGTCGCACTCAAGTGCGCTCCTTTGTCCTGGATGGTGTTGAGCTTCTTGAGTATTGTTGGAGTTGCACCCATCCAGGCAAGTAGAAATTATTCCATTACCCTCCTGAATTGTGCCAATTACATGGTGGACAGGCTTTGGGGAGACAGGAGGTGAGTTACTCATCACAGAATTCCCTGCCTCTGACCTGCTCTTGCAGCCACAGCATGTCCGTGGCTGATGTAGCTGGGCCAGTTCAGTTTCTAGTCAATGGTAACCTCCAAGATATTGATAGTAGGGGATTCTGAGATGGTAATGCCATTGAACATCAAATGGAGTTGGTAAGATTCTGTTTTGTTTCCGATAGTCATTGCCTTGCACTTGAGTAGCACAAATGTTACTCATCCGAGGCTACATGAGCCATCTCCCTGTAGATATTAGATAATTGTTTCTTTCGAGAATAATTCAATATGTAGATTCAGATCCTCTCCCTCGTGCTCGTTGTAACGTGGAATTGGCACATGCACACCTTGAAAGCTGGAAGATGGTACTTGAATGAATTTAACTCATTCATGTCACTATCCATAATTGCTGTCTTCAACTGACTGATGCAGGATCCTATCACTTCAACGACGATTCACAATTTCATTCAGCATCTCATCTGTATCATTCCTCACCATGTCATAGAACACAGCGATGTCCCTGCCAAAATTTCCCCTCACCATCATCTGACTACCAATGAATAACAGTTCAGTAAAGGCCTGCAGATGGAACTTCATTGTCGGTGTCATGAACACAATGAACTGGATGACTGGCTGGTGTTTGTGTTCAGACCATCGCCCTATTCTGTGAAACCCTGACAGAGTAGCACTGAGTGCATTCAGGTAGACATCAACTGCTTTTCGCTGTGCCTTTATATTTCTGATGTTGTGCAGGGTTAAAGTCTTGTTGAAGTTCTGCTGAGTATTAACTTGAGCTGCATGTTCCTAGGTTGAAGCTTCACCAACTCTTCCACGCTCTGGGCTAAATTATACCAGCTCCCGACGTCTTGGGTCATGGCGTGGGAGACCCATAAAATTCTTGTGGAAGAGTTCCACCATGACCCACGATGCCGAGAGGCGTGCTGCATCTTACCGGCAGTGGCGAGGCCTTGGTGCAGCTCCCTGTTGCCAAAGTGGCGAGGCCTTAATTTCCCTACTAAAAGTCATGAAAATAAATGTTAATAAGATTACCTGGACTGGGCGGCTGTCCCACACCAATATTCTGGACTATGGCGAGAGTTCTGTGTCTTTTAATCCCCGTTTGGGGTATCAAGGTCAGACACTGGTAAGGAGGGGAAGTAATTTAATTTTCAGGTCGGTGGCGTGGCGAAGGGGGGGGGGGGGGGGTGGGGTTGGTGATGGAGAAAACTTATTCCATTGGGTGAGGGGATGGTGGGAAGGGGTTGAAGGGCAAAAGTGCAAATTTTAGGGTTGGAAGTTTGGGACTGGCAAAAAATGATTTTTCGGTGGAGGGGAGGGAAATAAATATATTTATTTATTACTGAAGGGAGTAAGAAGGGCTTAGATGTTCAGTTTGAGGGTTTTATTGAAATTTAATGTGCTGGTCTCTTTAAAATTTTACATCAGCAGTCAGGGCTGAAAGCCCTTTAAAAAGGGCACCGACCTCTCTGCAGTGGCTCCAAACACGGTTGTCGGGGATGGAGTGGCCACCCTCTCTATGTCATTGGGGGTAGCCGATCCTCCACCTCCATTTAAATGAGCCCCTGCATGTAATATTGCAGTGATTCAGCGGTGGAGGATTCGCAAGTGATGCATGCCATTTTTCAAGGTCGCTGCCAAGAATGGCAGTGAACAGGTAACATTCAGCCCTTTATATCTCATCCTGGTTGAGTTGCAAAGTCCTGGCGTGGAAGTGTAAATATTCTAGTCTCAGAACATGGCTGATATGCAAAAGCTGGTATGAAATGACTCACATCTGTTCTTGGTCGCATTGAATTTCATTATGATGATGGTTACGCAGCCCATGACTGGGTGTCTGGAAAATAAATTGAAAGATTAATTAACAATCCAGATACTACAAAATAGGAGCTTTTGCATTCTACTTTAGACTCTAATAACACATTTTCTCTCAGGGGAATTTCATTTCTACTTGTACATACGTCATTGATGCCTACATGGACCACAACAAGGCAGCCTCCCACTCCAAGTCCTTCTCCAGTGATGAGGACAGGCAAACAATCTCAGAATTCCTGGTCTCAGCTGCAGAGAGCAGCATCAACACCCTTGTTATACCATCTGCTACAACTGTCGCATTCCTTTTCACTACCACGACCACACGACCCCTAAATATAAATGGCTCCTGTACCACTGTGCTATGGTCATTTTTCACATCAGCCCTACAGAATGTTTCTTCATTCACACAAGCAGCAAGGAAGTTGTACTCACGGACAAGAGGAAATCCGGAGCATCCTCCGGTACTGCACTGGGATCCCATTATGTGTTTGTCTCGCAGTCACACCTTCCTGTCCATAATCACTGAACAGATCTACACCACTACCTAACATAAGGGGTGTGACTGCTTCCAGGGTAAAAGTGTCCATGTAATTGTCCACCTGCCTGGTCATCTCCAGTGTCTACAGGTTGTACTCCAGTTCAATAACTCTGAACTGAGCTAATTTCCTCGAGATGCAAATATTTATTGCAGACTTAGTTGCCTGGGATGTGGTTCTTTCAACAAAGCCACACATGCGACAAGTGTGCGACACCAACTCTGCTGCCATCCCTATATGCCACCGTTTTATTTATTCTATTATGTAACTAAAATCGAATTAACATTAACATTTTGAAACGGTTCTGATTCCCAATCTTTTAGCCTGCTTTGTTCCTTCTAAATGTTTATCTGCTCCTTCACTTTACAATTTGCTTAATCCTTACTTATTGTTGATATGTGGCAAATCTCAATATAAGGAAAACTCAAAATCCGTTAATACCGTTATCCTCTAATTAGCTAATTTTAAATGTATCCCATTATATCTGCTTAACGAATTAAATACCAAACATAATTACAGAATACGCTTGACTAAGTCATAAAATGCATTCATCACTTAGTTATAGTTCCTCAGGAACCACTAGTATTTTGAAGCTGCTTTTTAAAGATTTAGATTACTTTTTCAAATTATTGTCTGCATCACCCCTCTTTGTCGCTCCTCTTGCGATTTATGACTGCACTCCTGCCACATTGCGATATAAGGCCACTTCTTTCCAATTCTCCCAACATTAGAGCTTGTTATTTGTTCTACATGCGATGGACATTTGGATTAACGCTGAAGACGAAAGCAGCAGCAAGCCACACTCGACCGTGACCCCGTCAGAATTACTGCCCGCTCACCAGTTAAAGGAAGTAAAATATGACTTCGTAGCAACCGTACTTTCCAGGCTATGGGTGCTGGTTTGCACAAAAAGTTAACTTAAAGAGGAAGGCGAGGTTAACGATGGGAAAATTAAAGTTAGTTGTGAAGACAGGACTGGTACTTGAGAAAAGTAGGAACATATAGTAACTCACTAGTGCTACTTGTGACACATATTACATGAGTAATTACCCTTGATATCAAGGCAGCATTTTACAGAATATGGCATGAAGGAGCCAGGACCAAATTGAAGGCAATGGGAATCGGGGTTGGGGGGAGGGTACTTTCCACTGGTTGGAGTCATACCTAGCACATTCGAAGATAGTTGTGATTGTTGGAGGCCAAACCTCTCAGCCCCAGGACATTGCTGCAGGAGTTCCAAAAGGTCGTATCCTCGGCTCAACCATCTACAGCTGCTTTATCAATGACCTTTGCTCCATCATAAGGTCAGAAGTGAGGATGATCACTTCAGTACCATTCACAACTCCTCAGATACTGAAGCACTCCATATCCATATGCAACAAGACCTGGACAATGTTCAGGCTTGGGCTGATAAGTGGCAAGGTAACATTTGCGGAACACAAGGGTCAGGTAATCACTATCTCCATTAAGAGAGAAGCTAACCATCGCCCGTTGGCATTCAATGGCATTACATCGCTGAATCCCCCACTATCAGCACCTTGGGCTTACCATTGACCAGAAACTGAACTGAGTCACATAAATATTGTGACTCCAAAACTAGGTCAGAGACTGGGAATTCTGTAATGATTAAAGCACTTCCTGACTCCTCAAAGAATGTCACCATCTACAAGTGAGGAATGTGATGGAATATTCTCCACTTGGCTGGATGAGTGCATCACCATCAAGATTAGTGAATCTCTATAATATCTAGGACAATGCAACCCGCATGATCTGCACACAGTCCGCCACTTTGAACCTTCTCTTCCTCCACCACAGATCCACAGAGGCAGTCGTGTGTACCATATATAAGATGCAAGGCAGAAACTCATCACAGTTCCTTCACCATCACCTTCCAAACATGCAACCTTTTCCACCTTGAAGGACCAGGGCAGCAGTTGTGTGGGACCACCACCATCAGCAAGTTCCCTTCAAATCCACACACCATTCTGACTTGGAAATATCTCACCATTCCTTCTCCGTTGCTGTATCACAATCCTGGATCTCCCTGCCTAACTGCACTGTGGGCGTACCTGCACTAGATGTACTGTAGTAGTTCAAGAAAACAGCTCAAGGTCGATTAGGGATGGGCAAAAATAGCTGCCCTTGCCAGCATAACCCACATCTCATGAAATGAATAAAAACAGTGGTGCAATTTCACACGCTGCACATGTAACTTGTATGAGCAAATAGCAAAGAACAGTACAGCACAGGAACAGGCCATTCGGCCCTCCACGCCTGCACCGAATATGTTGCCAGTCTAAATAAAACCTTCTGCAGTTCCGGGGTCCATATCCTTCTATTCCCATCCTATTCATGTATTTGTCAAGATACCTCTCAAACGTCACTATCGTACCTGCCTCCACCACCTCCCCGGCAGCAAGCTCCAGGCACTCACCACCCTCTCTTTAAAAAAATTGCCTGGCACATCCCCTCTACCCTTTGCCCCTCGCACCTTAAACTTATGTCCCTTAGTAACTGACTCTTCCAACCTGGGAACAAGCTTCTGACTATCCAATCTGTCCATGCCGCTCATAACTTTGTAAACCTCTATCAGGTCGCTCCTCCACCTCCGTCGTTTCAGTGAAAACAATCCGAGTTTATCCAACCTCTCCTCATAGCTAATACCCTCCTAACAAGGCAACATCATTGTAAACCACTTCTGTACCCTCTCCAAAGCCTCCACACCCTTCTGGTAGTGTGGCGACCAGAATTGTACACAATGGTCCAAGTGTGGCCTAAGTAAGGTTCTGAACAGCTGCAGCAAGACTTGACAATGTTTATACTCTATGCCCCGACTGATGAAGGCAAGCATGCCATATGCCTTCTTGACTGCCTTATCCACCTGTGTTGCCACGTTCAGTGATCTGTGGACCTGTACGCCCAGATCTCTCTGCCTGTCAATATTCCTAATGGTTCTGCCATTTACTGTATACTTCCCGCCTGTATTAGACCTTTAAGCTTTACATTTATTTGTTTTGTTCAAAAGTAACAGACACAATGTACAGCAACTGCAATGTTCGTCACCAGCAGCAGACGTGATGCTTCAGGTCTGCTTCACTGACAAACCTCGAGTTTGAGTTGCCGACCAATCATTTAGCAATGACACAAAGCCATCCACTCTTTCTACAGTTAACACATGCTTCTTCTCAGGCAGATGTGTGACTCATAAATGCAACTATCAATGTACTTCAGATTGAGCAATGCGAAATCGATATTAGTCCCATCCAGTTGTTGGATTTCTGAGCACAATCTCTCCTTTCATGAACAGTGACAGATGTCTATCACCTTACAATGGACCAGGACAATTATAACATTAATTTACTAATTAGACCTCACCAAATGTTTATATGGTTAGAACTGATACAGGAAAAAAACAATGCTTTCAATTTAAGATTGCTGGTATATTATTTTGTGAAAGCATCACTTTTCTCCCTCGCTGTTCTCTCGTGCTCTTGAAGACTTCAATAAAACACACCAAAGTCTTGTCACATTCACACCTGCAATGTTCTAGTTGCTCACGGACTTCAAAAGAATTATTTATTGGAAATATCATGTGTGAGCACTAGATTTAAGGAAATTCTCTAACTACAATTTATGATCAAGGTTTTTTTTTTCAATTCTGTTCGATGTACAGGTATTTTTCCCCAAAGAACTGAGAAACGTGCAAGAGTTTGAATTGTTTAGCATTGGTTGTATAATTGTTTGGTTTTGCAAGAAAGATTCAATGTTATTTTTGTTCGCAAATGGGGGAAGATTTATTCTGGTCACAAAGGGCATTGGGAGTACGGAACTTTCCCCCCAAAACATGTTAATGACAGAAAATCAGAAAATGACAAAATGAGGATTCATTATTTTTCTTCTGCAAAGCTATTTGGGAAATTGAACAAAGACACGTGGATGAGGTTAAGATATAAATCATCCAGCTGACTGATTAAAGAAGCTCTAGGCGCTGAATGGCCAATTCCTCTTTCCATATTTCAAAGCACACAGGAAAGTGATATTCCAGTTGACTGGGAGAAATATACAGAGCAGAAGGTTCTTTTGGGCCTCCTTATCTCGAGAGACAATGGATACGCGCCTGGAGGTGGTCAGTGGTTTGTGAAGCAGCGCCTGGAGTGGCTATAAAGGCCAATTCTGGAGTGACAGGCTCTTCCACAGGTGCTGCAGAGAAATTTGTTTGTTGGGGCTGTTGCACAGTTGGCTCTCCCCTTGCGCCTCTGTCTTTTTTCCTGCCAACTACTAAGTCTCTTCGACTCGCCACAATTTAGCCCTGTCTTTATGGCTGCCCGCCAGCTCTGGCGAATGCTGGCAACTGACTCCCACGACTTGTGATCAATGTCACACGATTTCATGTCGCGTTTGCAGACGTCTTTATAACGGAGACATGGACGGCCGGTGGGTCTGATACCAGTGGCGAGCTCACTGTACAATGTGTCTTTGGGGATCCTGCCATCTTCCATGCGGCTCACATGGCCAAGCCATCTCAAGCGCCGCTGACTCAGTAGTGTGTATAAGCTGGGGATGTTGGCCGCTTCAAGGACTTCTGTGTTGGAGATATAGTCCTGCCACCTGATGCCAAGTATTCTCCGAAGGCAGCGAAGATGGAATGAATTGAGACGTCGCTCTTAGCTGGCATACGTTGTCCAGGCCTCGCTGCCGTAGAGCAAGCTACTGAGGACACAGGCCTGATACACTCGGACTTTTGTGTTCCGTGTCAGTGCGCCATTTTCCCACACTCTCTTGGCCAGTCTGGACATAGCAGTGGAAGCCTTACCCATGCGCTTGTTGATTTCTGCATCTAGAGACAGGTTACTGGTGATAGTTGAGCCTAGGTAGGTGAACTCTTGAACCACTTCCAGTGCGTGGTCGCCAATATTGATGGATGGAGCATTTCTGACATCCTGCCCCATGATGTTCGTTTTCTTGAGGCTGATGGTTAGGCCAAATTCATTGCAGGCAGACGCAAACCTGTCGATGAGACTCTGCAGGCATTCTTCAGTGTGAGATGTTAAAGCAGCATCGTCAGCAAAGAGGAGTTCTCTGATGAGGACTTTCCGTACTTTGGACTTCGCTCTTAGACGGGCAAGGTTGAACAACCTGCCCCCTGATCTTGTGTGGAGGAAAATTCCTTCTTCAGAGGATTTGAACGCATGTGAAAGCAGCAGGGAGAAGAAAATCCCAAAAAGTGTGGGTGCGAGAACACAGCCCTGTTTCACACCACTCAGGATAGGAAAGGGCTCTGATGAGGAGCCACCATGTTGAATTGTGCCTTTCATATTGTCATGGAATGAGGTGATGATACTTAGTAGCTTTGGTGGACATCCGATCTTTTCTAGTAGTCTGAAGAGACCACGTCTGCTGACGAGGTCAAAGGCTTTGGTGAGATCAATGAAAGCAATGTAGAGGGGCATCTGTTGTTCATGGCATTTCTCCTGTATCTGACGAAGGGAGAACAGCATGTCAATAGTCGATCTCTCTGCACGAAAGCCACACTGTGCCTCAGGGTAGACGCGCTCGGCCAGCTTCTGGAGCCTGTTCAGAGCGACTCGAGCAAAGACTTTCCCCACTATGCTGAGCAGGGAGATTCCACGGTAGTTGTTGCAGTCACCGCGGTCACCTTTGTTTTTATAGAGGGTGATGATGTTGGCATCGCGCATGTCCTGGGGTACTGCTCCCTCGTCCCAGCACAGGCATAGCAGTTCATGTAGTGCTGAGAGTATAGCAGGCTTGGCACTCTTGATTATTTCAGGGGTAATGCTGTCCTTCCCAGGGGCTTTTCCGCTGGCTAGGGAATCAATGGCATCACTGAGTTCCGATTTGGTTGGCTGTATGTCCAGCTCATCCATGACTGGTAGAGGCTGGGCTGCATTGAGGGCAGTCTCAGTGACAGCATTCTCCCTGGAGTACAGTTCTAGGTAGTGCTCAACCCAGCGGTCCATCTGTTTGCGTTGGTCAGTGATTATGTCCCCCGATTTAGATTTGAGGGGGGTGATCTTCTTGATGGTTGGCCCAAGAGCTCTCTTCATGCCGAAGGTGAGCACAAATAAAGTAGTATGAGCTGCACAAAGTACTCAGGAAAAGCTTGCAACTAATCTTAAGGCAAACATTAAAAGTTTTTATAGCTTTTGAGAGTAACAGATTGGATAAGGTATATGTGAGCCCATTAAAGGCAGATGCATGTGTTACTCTGATAAATAGCTGATGATGTCAGGTTTAATATAGGATACTTTACATCTCTTTTCACAATAGTGAAAGATAAAATACCAATAACCAAAGGGAAATTAGAAATTAATCGACTGGAGGAATTATTACATTCATATAAGTAACGCAAAGGGAACAAAAAATATATACATTTATTGCCATTCCATAGTTGCCATTGAGAAGGTGGCGATGAGCTCACTTCTTGACCAGCTGCAGTCATTGTGGTCCAGGTATTCCCAAGTGAAGAGGGGTAATTTCAGGGAGGAGTTGCTCAATGCACTCATGCATTTCTATTCAGCTGTTAGGGCAGATGTTTGAGGCATCTGGCACAGTGATGATGAAGAAATTATTTGTCGAAATTGGTTTGTGACGTGCAGGGGGAGATGGGGATGATGGTGTTGCCATTCACTTGCTGCCTTTGTCCTGGTAGAGGTCGCATATTTGCAATGCACTTTCGAGGACGTCTTGGACAGTTAATGCTACACATCGCTTATGGACAGCATACAAGCAACCACTGAGTGCGTTGTGTACAGCTAATCCAGTTGAATTTTTTGAGGGAGTCATGAATAATTTATATTATTTTACATTGCTTACGGGATGTGGGCATCGCTGGTCAGGTCAGCATTTATTTCCCATCCTTAATTGCCCATGAGAAGGTGGTGGTGAGCTGCCATCTTGAACCGCTGCAGTCCATGTGGGAGACGTAAACCCACCGCTCTGTTAGGAAGGAAGTGCCAGGATTTTGACCTAGCGGCAATGAAGGAACAGTGATATAGTTCCAAGTCGGGATGGTGTGTGGCTTGGAGGAGAACGTGCAGGCGATGTTCCCATGCATGTGCTACCCTTGTTTTTCCAGGTGGTAGAGGTCACGCTTTTGGATGGTGCTGTCTATGGAGCATTGGTGCGTTGCTGTAGTGCATCTTGTAGATAGTACACACTGCTGCCACTGTGCGTTGGTGGTGGAAGGAGTGAATGCTTGTGGGTATCGGGTGCCAATCAAGCAGGCTGCTTTGTCCTGGACGGTGTCGAGCTTCGTGAGTGTTGTTCGAGCTGCATCCATCTTGGAAAGTGGAGAATATTCCGGCACACCCTGACTTGTGCCTTGTAGACTGTGGACTGGATTTGGGGAGTCAGGACGTGAGTAACCCGACACAGGATTCCTAGCCTTTGGCCTGCTCTTGTAGCCACGGTATTTATGTGGTTACTCAAGTTCAGCTTCTGGTCAATGGTAACCCTCAGGATCTTGATGGGGGGATTCAGCCAGCGTAATGGCATTGAATGTCAAGGGAAGGTGGTTAGATTTCCTCTTGGTGGAGATGGCCATTGCCTGGCACTTGTGTGGCGTGAATGTTACTTGCTACTTATCAGCTCAAACCTAGACGTTGTCCAGGTCTTGCTGTATTTCTACACGGTGCTGAACATCCTGCAACCATCAGCGAACATCCCCATTTATGACATTACGATTGAAGGAAGTTATTCGATGAAGCAGCTGAAGATGGTTGGGCCCAGGACACAACCCTGAGCAATTCCTGCAGTGATGTCCTGGAGCTGAGATGTTTGACCTCCAACAACCACAACCATCTTCCTTTGCACTTCAACCAGTGGAGGGATTTCCTCCCGATTCCCATTGACTCCAGTTTTGCGAGGGCTGCTTGCTGCTATACTCTGTCAAATGCTGCTTTGATGTCAATGGGAGTCACTCTCACCTCACTTCTTAAGTTCAATTATTTTGTCGGTTTGAACCAAGGCTGTAATGCGCTCAGGAGCGGTGTAGACCTGGCAGAGCCCAAACTGAGCATCACTGAGCAGGTTATTGTTAAGCAAGTGTCGCTTGATAGCACTGTCAAGGACACTTTCCAACCCCTTACTGATGATCGAGAGTAGACTGATGGGGGCAGTGATTTGTTGGGTTGGCTTTGTCCTGATCTTTATATACAGGAAATACCTGGGCAGTTTTCCACATAAGTGGGTAGGTGCCAATGTTGTAGTTGTACCGGAACAGCTTGGCAATGTGCTGCACAAATTCTGGAACACATGTCTTCTGGACTATTGCCGTAACGTTACATACGAATTAGGAGCAGGAGCAAGCCACTCGGCCCTTTCAGCCTGCTTCGCCATTCAATAACTTCATCGATGAACAGATTACTCCACATTTCCACCTGCCCCCGATAACCTTCCACTCCCTTGTTTATCAAAAATCTGCCTACCTCTGCCTTAAAAATATTCAAAGACTCTGCTTCCACCGCATTTCTGAGGAAGAGAAAGTTAAAGACTTATGACCCTCTGAGAGAGAGAAAAGTTTCTTCATCCCTATATTAAATGGGTGACCCCTAACTTTTAAACAGTAAACTCCAATTCTATATTCTTCTACAACATCCACCCTGTGAAGACCTCTCAGAATCTTATCTGTTTCAATCAAGTTGCCTCATACTCTTCTAAATTCCAGCGGATACAAGCCTAGCGTGTCCAATCTTTCCTAATAAGATAACCCGACCATTCCTGGTATTAGTCTAATAAACCTTCTCTGCAATGCCCCCAATGCATTTACATCCTTCCTTGAATAAGGTGACCAGTACTGTACACAGTACTCTAGATGTGGTCTCACCATTGCCCTGTATAGCGGAAATATAACTTCCCTACTTTTTATTCAATTCCCCCTCACGATATATTATAACATTCTATTAGCTTTCCTAATTACGTGCTGTACCTGTATACTAGCCTTTTGTGATTCTTGCACTAGCACACCCAGATCCCTCTTCATCTCAGAGCTCTGCAACTTCTCACATTTAGATAATATGCTTCTTTTTTATTCTTCCTGCCAAAGTGGACAATTTCACTCTTTCCCAGATTACACTCAATTTGCCAGGTCTTTGCCCACTCACTTAACTTATCTATAACCATTTTAGCCCCCTTATGTCCTCTTCACAAGTTACTTTCCTACCTATCTTTCTGTCATCAGCAAATTGTGCATCCATACCTTCAGTCCCTTCACCTAAATTATGCATGTAAACTTTAAAAGTTGCGGCCCTAGCACAGATCCCTATGGCACACCACTCATTACATCTTGCCAACCAGAAAATTACCCCCATTTATGCCTACTCTCTGTTTCCTATTAGCTAAACAATCTTCTATCCATGTCAATATGTTACCCTCTACACCATGAGCCTTTATTTTCTGCAATAACTTTTGATGTTGCAGCTTATCAAATGCCTTCTGGTAATCAAAGTACAATACATCGACCGGTTCCCCATTATCCACAGCACACATAACTTCCTCAAAGAACTCCAATACATTGGTTAAACATAATTTTCCTTTCACAAAACCATGTTGACTCTACCTTGTTACCTTCTAATGTTAGCTTCTAACATTTTCCCTAAGATAGATGTTAAGCTAACTGGCCTGTATTTTCTGATTTCTGTCTCCCTATGTTGTCAGGGCTCATAGTCTTTGCAGTATCCAGTGCGTTTAGTCTTTTTTTATGATATCACGTGGAGTGAATCGAGTTGGCTGAAGACTGGCATCTGTGATGCTGGGGACTTCAGGAGGAGGCCAAGATGCACATTCCAGTCGGCACTCTGACTGAAGATTGTTGCAAATGCTGCAGCCTTGTCTTTTGCACTGATGTGCTGGGCTCTCCCATAATTGAGAATGGGTATATTTGTGGAGCCACCTCCTCCCTGTTGGTTATTGAATTATCCACTGGACTTCACGACTGGATGTGGTAGGACTGCAGAGCTTCAGTCTGATCTGTTGGTTATGGGATCACTTAGCTCTGTATATTGCATGCTGCTTACGTGGTTTGGCATGGTTGTTGCTTCACTAGATTGGCACCTCATTTTGAGGCAAGCCTGGTGATGCTCATGGTATGCCATACTTAACTCTTCATTGTACCATTGATATCCTGGCTTGATGGTAATGGTAGAGTGGGGGACACGCCAGCCCTTGTGGTTACAGATTTTGATTGAGTACAATTCTGCTGCTGTTAATGGTCCACAGCGCCTCATGGATGCCCAATTTTGCATTGCTAGATCTGTTTGAAATCTATCCCATTTAACATGGTGGTATTGCCACACAACACAATTGGAGATACCTGCAATATGAATATGGGACTTCGTTTCCACAAGGACTCTGCGGTGGTCACTCCTACCAATACTGTCATGGACAGATGCTTCTGCAGCAGGCAGATTGGTGCGAATTTGTCAGGTATGTTCTTCCCTCTTGTTGGTTCGCTCACCACTTGCCTCAGACCCAGTCTAGCCGCTGTGTCCTTTGGGTCTCAGCCAGCGCAGTCAGTAGTGGTGCAACAGAGCTATCTTTGGTGATGGACAGAATCCATTTTTCTCCCTTGCCATCCTCAGTACTTCCTCCAAGTGGTGTTCAACATGGAGGAGTACTGATTCAGCAGCTCAGACGGGGGTGGGTTTGTGGGTCCGGTATGCAGTTATCAGCAGGAGGTTTCCTTGCCCATGTTTTACCTGATGCCATGAGGCTTCATGGGGTCCAGAGTCGATGTTGCGGATTCCCATGGTAACACGCTCTCGACTTTATACCACTGTGCCACCACTTCTACTGGGTCTGTCCTGCCAGTGGGACAGGACATGCCCAGGGATGGCGGTGGTGGTGTCTGGGGCATTCTCTGAAAGGTATGATTAGGTGAGTATGAATATGTCAGGCTGTTGCTTGAAGAGTCTGTGGGACAGCTCTCCCAACTTTGGTACAAGCCTGTGGATGGTGGTAAGGAGGACATTGCAGGGTCGACAGGTTTGACATTGTCATTTCCGGTGCCTCAGTCGATGCTGTGTGGCACCGGAAAGAGCGTTTCTTTGAATGTTATCTGTGTAGGCATCCTACTTGCACGAGAAAATGTTTCACACAATTGAGAAAACACGAAATTAAAATTAAACTTGTAACTTGGGTTAAACATTACTTAGGAGTGGGGATAACAGGGATGTATTCTGATTGGCGGGATTTTATAGGTGGTGTCCCCCAGAGACTTGTTCTGGGCCATCCACATTTTTACACTATTTATTGATGATTTATATGAAGGAATAGTGTAATGTATTATACAATTTTGCAAACGACAATCAATTAGGATGTTAGGTAGTGCAGATAGGAGCAAGAAGTTGCAAAATCTGGACGGATTAAGCAATAGTAGGGTAACTGGAATTCTATGAGTTTAGGGTGAGGTCAAGATAAATTAAAGTTTTTTTAAAATTGTGAACTGTAGACTAAAAAAGAGGTTTGTGAGTCCAAGTACGCACTAGGACATGGACAGTTTCAAAATTAAATCAAATAGGCTAATGGAATGTTGGCATTATCTCAAGGCGACTGGAATGCAAAATGTAAGAATTTAGTCCTCAGGTGCCCAGAGTCCGCGTAGCCCTCACCTAGAGCATGTCATTCCATTTTCGGTTCTGCACCTCAGGAAGGAAGGAAATATTGAACTTGGAGTGGATACAGCACAGAATTGATATATATGTTGCATGAAGTTCGCTTGTCTTCCCTGGAGTTTACAAGATTTCAGGTGTGATGTCAGGATCTGTTTAAAATGTTAAAACTGATTTAGTAGGACAGGTATGGAGAAACTGTTTTCTTTGGCAGGGATATTATCTTAAATTTAGTGCTGAGTAATAGGATATTTAAATTGGAGGAGCAGCTGACTGAGGACTTAAAAGGTCACTACCTTGTGGAAGCAGAGCGCATGCCTAATGTACTTAATGATTAATTTGTATCTGTTATCACTAGAGAAGAGGATGCTGGTAATGTTCCAGTAAAAGAGGAGGAGGCAGAGAAATGTAATATTTTAAAAAATAGATGTAGTGTTAAAATATTTTGCAGTGTTCAAAGCAGAAAATAAATCAGCCAGTGTAGAATAATTTTATCCTAAATTAATTATGGATGTACCGGTGCAGATAGTGGAGGCACCAGTCCTCTTAAACATGGGAATGATGCTGGTGGATAGGAAGATTGCAAATATTGCACTTTCTCTTCTCAATAAGGTAGCGAGATAAACAAGGAAATTATCTGCCAGTCATCTTAACATCAGTGGTAGGTAAACCTCTGGTTATAATAAACCGAGGCAAGATTGATTTGCACTTGGGAAAGCAGAGGTAATAAATGACAGCCAAAACGGATTTGTTAAGGGCATATGCAGTCTCACTAATTTTATTGAGTTCTTTGCGAATGTGATGCAAAATCGTGCAGCTGATCGTGGGCAGGAACAGGCTGAAACAACGAGGTTCGCAGGACAGTCCTGTTTGTAGATTTTGGGAAGGAAATCGAAGTGGGCTTTTCGAGATTGGGAGACTGTGAGGATGGAGGCCATGGAATGACGATTTCTAGAGGAGTTGAAGTCAGCCCTGGAAACAATGGCTTGATGATCAATCATGGGGTCATGGTCCGCGGGAGATAGGAGGAAGAGTCAAAGAGTTGGCTTTGGCCCTCTGCTAGGTCGAGGCCAGTAAGACACACCGTCAGTATGTTTGATAACAATGGTAGGTTTGGACCTGAGAGTATAGAGTGCTTTAAGTTCAGAGAGAGATCTTTTAGAGTGAGTGAGAGGGAAAGACAAATAGAGATGGTCACTGTTATAGCAGGCATTCTGAATGAAAAGATACAGAGAGGTAAGAGACGAGAGGTCCAGGTGGAGGCAGAATACTGGAGATGGGTAAAGGGGGCCACTGGGGATGGGGAAGACCACAGAACAAAGTAGTTGATGCAGAGATGAATTCAATGGAAGAAGAGCTCAGCATCATCCCAAGCTTGAAATTCATAGAGGTAGGGCCATCAGGGGATGAAGCTCAGGCCTTTGTTAAGAGCAGATCTTTTAGTGTCAGACAGGGTTCCATTCTTACACACTCACCATCCATCATCTCTTTTTGCACTACATTGATGATTGCATTGGCACCGTTTTCATGCTCTTGCCCTGAAGTGGAAACCATCACTGACTTTGCTTCCAAATTCCATCCTTTTCTCACCTTCAAATGGCCATCTCTGACTTTCCTTTCCTTTCTTTGACTTTTCTATCTCTGTTTATGGGGATAGGCTATCTAATGATATTTGCTATAATCCCACTGATTCCACAGCTACCTTGGCTACATGTCCTCACACCTCATTTCTTATAAAGACTATATTCCATTCTTGCAACTTCTATGTCTTCTTTGCATCTGTTCGTTTGATGAAACCTTCCATATTAATCCTTCTGATATGTCTTCCTTTTTCCCCAAGCGAGGATTTCCCTCACCACTATGGTTGACATGGTCGTCGATGGTGCCCATTCAATTTCATGCACCTCTCCTTTCACCCCTTTTCCTCCTTTCTAGAACGAAGTTAGGGTTTTGCTTGTCTTGACCTTCCACCCCAACAACCTCTAGATTCAACGGAACATCCTTCACGATTTCCACCACTTCCAACGTGATGCCACCACCAAGTATATATTCCCCTAATCTTTCAGTTTTCTGAAGGATCTGGTCCTTCCGTGACACCTTGGTCCACTCCTCAATAGCTTTCAATATCCCCTCCCTTTCCTACAGCACCATTCCATGTAAATGCCTACCTTTTTACCTCCTCCTTTCTCACAGTCCAAGGCCCCAAACACTGCATCTCAGTGAAACAGAGATTTACTTGCCCTTTTATTTATTTTTATTTTATTTTATTTAGCGATGCAGCACTGAAACAAGCCATTCGGCACACCGAGTCTGTGCCGACTATCAACCATCTATTTATACTAATCCTACATTCCTACCACTTCCCCACCTGTCCCTATATTCCCCCACCACCTACCTATACAAGGGTCAATTAATAATGGCCAATTTACCTATCAACCTGCAAGTCTTACAATTTAGTATACTGTATTGGCTGATCACGATATCGTTCCGTCTACAGTAGGTAGACCAATCACAGACTGGGTTCTTGCTTTGTGGAACACCTCTGTTCAGTGTTCTAGTGTTAGCCAGAGCTTCCAGTCGCCTGTCATTTTAATTGTCCACCCTGCTCCCACTCTGACCTTCCTGTCCTTAGCCTGCTACAAGGTTCCAGTGAAACTTAACTCAAACTCGAAGAGCAACACCTCATCTATCAACAGGACACTTTAAGCCTTATGGAATCATCATTAAGCTCAAATATTTAGATCGTAAACTCAGCCCCATTTTTCATGTTTCTTTGTTTTTTCTTTCTCTCGAGTGGAGTGTTGTGTAACATTTTGGTCTCCATACCTAAGGCAGGATGTACTTACCATACATGGTTTTCAATGAACGTTTACCAAACTGATTCCTGGGATGGTGGGTTTGTCCTATGAGGCGATCTTGAGGTGACTTGGCCTTTATTTTCTAGAGTTTAGAAGAATGAGCGGTGATCTCATTGTAGCATACAAAATTCTTATAGGGGGCGACAGGGTTAATGCAGGAAGGCTGTTTCTCCTGACTGGGGTGTGGCGTGGGGTGGGTTAAGGGGAGTGGGGGGTCTAAAACCAAAATATGAGGTCGGCCATTTAGGACTGAGATGAGGATGAATTTCTTCAGTGAATCTTTGGAATTTTCTACACCAGAGGGCTGTGGACGCTCGGCCATTGAATATATTCAAGAATATATTTCCGACTTTCGTATGTTCCTTTCTTATTTCCTTTATTTTGGGTCCAGGTGGCAGCTACCCTGCCATTCACTCCTCCTCTCGACAGATCTTTTGTTTATTTACTTGTCCCATTTCCACCCTCTGTCCTGCACCATGAAACCTTTTTTTCATTTCATCACTCTTGCCCTCCACCCACTCCCAGACCTTCCCTTTTGTTCTCCTTCCCACCCTCCCCCTTCATTTGCTCAAGACCTATTACATTTCTAATTCCAGTTCTGATCAAATGCCACAGACCTAAATATTTAACTCTGTTTCACTCTGCCAAATGTTGGCATATCTGCTCAATATTACCAGAATGTTCCGTTTCTTCTATTTCAATCATTCTGTCCATGTACAAGCTTACACTGTTAGTGCCATTTGCTATGCACTACAGCTTTATTAAGGTTTTAACCATTCAATATTTGGTGTGCCAATTTCAGCATTCAGCAGTACTTGTGGAAATTATTCTTTTCCTCATGGGAAGAAAGAGTTCCAGCGATGTGGTGTGCTGTTTGTTTTCTCTGTTGTAACTAATTTCCTTAATCAGGCACCTCAGAACAATCTCTGGAGTGTTTGTTCGTAAATAATAAAGGAGGCCACTCATATGAAATCTCAGTGTGTAACTGCCGATGGCTTTCACCATGGACAGACACCACCGTTTCTCCCAGAAAATGCAACGATCCACCATCGGTCAGATTGGAGCTGTTTACTATCCATTCCTTGCAGCCATTGGAGTTCCTGGTAGGTGATTGTAACCAGTTCCTCTATCCCAGTCAGTGTTCTATGCTTTCTGGAAAGTTAGTAGTTTAAGTACTGTGGCTGTTGAGGAAAAATACCACGTTCTGGCCTTACTTAAGGGCGGCACAGTGGTTAGCACCGCAGCCTCACAGCTCCAGTGACCCGGGTTCAATTCTGGGTACAGCCTGTGTGGAGTTTGCAAATTCTCCCTGTGTCTGCGTGGGTTTCCTCCGGGTGCTTCGGTTTCCTCCCACATGCCAAAAGACTTGCAGGTTGATAGGTAAATTGGCCATTATAAATTGCCCCTAGTGTAGGTAGATGGTGGGGATGTGGCAGAGAATATGGGTTAATGTAGCATTGGTATAAATGGGTGGCTGTTGGTTGGCACAGACTCGAAAGGCCTGTTTCAGTACTGCATCTCTCTCTATTAATTGTAGTTTGGCTGCTTTGTTGGGGGAGGGGGAAATAATGTATTTCAGGTGGCATTGGCTCTTCTGGCCATTACACAACTCTCTAGATTTTTAATCAAGATGCATAATGGGTGATGGACCCTACATCATACCGCTATAAGGTAACCAGATCACTGCTTCCCACCCCAAACCCCCTTCCTCACCTTTCTGTTATATCATTATTTTCTTTACATAGAAACATAGAGAATAGGTGCAGGGATAGGCCATTCGGCCCCTTGGGCCTGCTCCACCATTCAAAAAAGATCATGGCTGATCGTCTAATTCAGTACCCTGTCCCTGCTTTCTCCTCATATCCCGTGATCCGTTAGTCATTAAAAACAGTATCTATCTCCTTCTTGAATATACTTAATGATTTAGCCTTCACTGCCTTCTGCGGTAGAGAAATCCATAGGTTCACTATTCTCTGGGTGAAGAAATTTCTCCTCATCTCCGTTCTAAATGGCATACCCCATATCCTGAGACTGTGACCCCTGCCATCAGGAACATCCTCACTGCATCTAGCCTGCCTAGTCATGTTAGAATCTATGAGATCCCCTCTCATTCTTCTAAACTCTAGTGAATATAGGCCTAGTCCACCCAATCTCTCCTCATACATCAATCCTGCCATCCCAGGAATCAGCCTAATAAATATTCTTTGCACTCCCTCCACTGTAAGAACATCCTTCCTCAGATAAGAAGGCCAAAACTGCACACAATATTCCAGATGTGGTCTCACCAAAGCCCTGTATTAACTGCAGTAATATATCGTTGCTCCTGTATGTAAATCCTCTTGCAATGAAGGCCAACATATAATTTGCCTTCCTAATTGCTTACTGCACATTAATGCTTGCTTTCATAAACTGGTGTACAAGCACACCCAGCTCTCGTAGCACCTTCCGCTTTCCCCATCTATCACCATTTAGATAGTAATCCGCCTTTTGGTTTTTACAACCAAAGTGGATAACCTCACAATTATCCACGTTACACTGCATCTGTCATGCATTTGCCCACTGACCCAACTTGTCCAAATAACATTGGAGCCCCTTTGCATCCTCCTCACAGCTCACATTGCCCTTCAGCTTTGTGTTGTCTGCAAATTTGGAAATGTTACATTTAGTTCCCTCACCCAAGTCATTAATATATATTGTTAATAGCTCAGGCCCAAGCACTGATCCCTGCAGTAACCCACTAGTCACTATTTATTCCTACTATCTGTTTCCTGTCTGTCATCCAATTCTCAATCCATGCCAGTTTATTACCATCAATCCAATGTGTTTCAATTTTGCACACTAACCTATTATGTGGGACCTTATCAAAAGCCTTCTGAAAATCCAAATATGCCACAGACACTGGTTCCCCCTTATCTATTCTATTAGATACAAACTTAAAAAACTCCAGTAAATTTGTTAAGCCTGATTTCCTTTTCATAAACCCATGATGCCATTGCCCAATCCCATTTATGCTTTCCACGTGTTCTGCTAACACATCCCTTATAATAGACTCTAGCATTTTCCCCACTGCTGTTGTAAGGCTTAATGGTCTACAGTTCCATTTTTTCTCTCCCGTCTTTTTTTTTCAACAGTGGGGTTCCATTTGCTACCCTCCAATCTGTTGGAACTGTTGACGAGTCTATAGATTTCTGGAAGATGACCACCAATGCACCCACTACTTTAAGGGCCACTTCCTTTAGCATGCTGGGATGTAGATCACCATGCCCTGGGGATTTGTCAGTCTTTAACCCCATTAATTTCCATAGCACAATTTTGTTTATGAATACTGATTACCTTCAGTTCCTCCCTCTCATTAGACCTTTGGTTCCCCAACATTTTTGTGAAGTTAATTGGGTCCTGCTTTGTGAAGACAACCAAAGTATGTGTTCTGCCATCTCTTCGTTCCCCATTAAATTTCCCCATTCCTGGCTGTAAATGACCTATATTTGTCTTCACTAATCTTTTTCTCTTCACATATTTATAGAAGATTTTACAGACAGTTTTAATTTACCTCACAAGTTTACACTCACACTCTACGTTCTCATGCTTAATCAACTTCTTTGTCTTCCTTTGCTGAACTCTAAACTGCTTCCAATCCTCAGACTTGCTGATTTTTCTGCCAATTTAATGTGCCCCCTCTTTGGATCTAATACTATACCTAATTTATTTTGTAAGCCATCTTGTGCTTCCTTTCCACTTTTATTTTTGCACCAAAGAACAAAGAACAGTACAGCACAGGAACAGGCCATTCGGCCCTCCAGGACTGCGCCGATCTTGATGCCTGCCTAAACTAAAACCTTCTGCAGTTCCGGGGTCCTTATCCCTCTATTCCCATCCTCTTCATGCCTCTTAAACGTCTCTATGGTACCTGCTTCCAATACCTCCCCCAGCAACAAGTTCCAGGCACTCACCACCCTGTGTGTAAAGAACTTGCCTCGCACATCCCCTCTAAACTTTTCCCCTCTCACCTTAAACCTATGACCCTAGTAACTGACTCTTACACCCCGGGAAAAAGCTTCTGGACTATCCACTCTGTCCATGCCACTTATAACTTTGTAAACCTCGATCATGTCACCCCTCCACCTCCGTCGTTCCAGTGAAAACAATCCGAGTTTTTCCAACCTCTCCTCATAGCTAATGCCCTCCAGACCAGGCAACATCCTGGTAAATCTCTTCTGCACCCTCTCCAAAGCCTCCACGTCCTTCTGGTAGTGTGGCGACCAGAATTGCATGCAGTATTCTAAGTGTGGCCTAACTAAAGTTCTGTACAGCTGCAACATGACTTGTCAATTTTTATTCTCTATGCCCCGACCGATGAAGGCAAGCATGCCATATGCCTTCTTGACTACCTTATCCACCTGCGTTGCCACTTTCAGTGACCTGTGGACCTGTACGCCCAGGTCTCTCTGCCTGTCAATACTCCTAAGGGTGGTGCCATTTACTGTATACTTCCCACCTGCATTAGACCTTCCAAAATGCATTACCTTACATTTGCCAGATTAAACTCCATCTGCCATTTCTCTGCCCAAGTCTCCAACTGATCAATATCCTGCAGTATCCTCTGACAATCCTCATCACTGTCCGCAACTCCACCAACCTTTGTGTCATCCGCAAACTTACGAATCAGACCAGCTACATTTTCCTCCAAATCATTTATATATACTACAAACTGCAAATGTCCCAGCACTGATCCCTGTGGAACACCACTAGTCACATCCCTCCATTCAGAAAAGCACCCTTCCACTACTACCCTCTGTCTTCTATGACCGAGCCAGTTCTGTATCCATCTTGCCAGCTCACCTCTGATCCCATGTGACTTCACCTTTTGTATCAGTCTGCCATGAGGGACCTTGTCAAAGGCTTTACTGAAGTCGATATAGGTAACATCCACTGCCCTTCCTTCATCAATCACATTTGTCACTTCCTCAAAAAACTCAATCAAATTAGTGAGACACGACCTCCCCTTCACAAAACCATGCTGTCTCTCGCTAATAAGTCCATTTGTTTCCAAATGGGAGTAAATCCTGTCCCAAAGAATATTCTCTAATAATTTCCCTACCACTGACGTAAGGCTCACCGGACTATAATTTCCTGGATTATCCTTGCTACCCTTCTTAAACAAAGGAACAACATTCGCTATTCTCCAGTCCTCTGGGACCTCACCTGAAGCTAATGAGGATGCCAAGATTTCTGTCAAGGACCCAGCAATTTCTTCCCTTGCCTCCCTCAGCATTCTGGGGTAGATCCCATCAGGCCCGGGGGACTTATCTACCTTAATGCTTTGCAAGACGCCCAACACCTCCTCCTATTTGATAATGGGATGACTGAGCCGAATGGGAAAATTCCAGCAAAGGAATTTCAATATAGGCAAATTTGAATCATCCATTTTGGACCTTAAAAGGGTAGAGCAGAATACTTTGTAAATTGCTAAAAATAGAATATGTAAAAACAGTGCACTGTTTCAACTGAACAAAATAAGCGACAGCCATTCGCTGGTTCATCTCTCAGGGCAATGCCTTGACCAATCAATGTCAAGATGCCTGATTTAATTTTTTAACAAAATTTGGCAGTTAAATGTCATTCACCGTAAACTGGTGCATTTGCCATGGTAACGCCTCTACCAATCAGCGATCACGTGCCAACCAATCAGCACTCTCTTCTTATGCAGGATAATTTCTTGTTTTCCATTACATTGGTTATTCTTGCGACTGTCCTGATGAATGTAAGACGAAAAGCTTCGACAACATTTCTCTATTGTCAGTAATACTCAAGTTCTGTACTGCTAAACGACTACTTTCTCAAAAGAAAAATGTTAGAAACAGTGGCGGTCCAATGAAACGTGGGTGTCCATGTAGATGAATGAATAAAATGTCGTGGACATGAAAAGAAAATTAGGGGAAAAGGGCTAGATAACTGCTTTTATTACCTGAAGACTAGAATACAAGTGTATAGAAGTTATACTGAAGTTATACAAAGTACAGATTAAACCACACCTGGAGCATTGTGAGCAGTTTTGGGCATCATATCTTAAAAGAATGTAATGAACTTTGAGGGAGTACAGTGTACATTTACCAGTATGATGCGTGGTTCCTGAGGGTTACAATGAAATATTGGGCAACCTCGGATAGTATTTCACTTCATTGAGCAGGTTTAGGGTTGAGCTGATCGACATTTTAAGCTATTAAGTGGAACTGATAGGGTATATAGAGATTTTTTTTTAAATCTGCTGTTTGCAGCACCTTAGGCGAGAGGGCAAAATTAGAAATTAAAATTAGTGTCAAACCTTCCAGGAGTGAAGCTTAAAAACAACCTACAGACAAAGGGTAGTAGTAGTTTGTAACTCTGAACTGCAGTTGTTGCTGGGTCAATTGTTAATTTTAAAATTGAAACATATCGATTTTTGTTAAGCAAATGTGTTATGCGATACTGAGCATAGTGGGTATATGTATATGCGTATGGAGTTAGATCTCAGATCAGCCGTGATCTCTTTGAATGGTGAAGCAGGATCAAGAGGCTAAATAGCCACTTCCTGTTCCTATTTTCTCATATTTGGTGGTGGGTTGAGGGGTGAAATGCGTCTTTGATGGTAGTGTCAAACAAGCATTGGTAAATTTGGAACCTGTTACGCACAGCATTGAAAATAAATATCTGGCAAAGTGTTAAACAGGCTGTGGTTCCGCTCTTGGTCATTTTGCACTATTGCCCAAGATATATTTCTGCACAAAGGCTTATGTTAAAAAAGTGGGGCAGAACAATGTTATTCCAAAGCTGTTGGAATAACAGTTCAAAGCGAGCGTTAGGAACTGATCTGGTCATTAAATAGATTCATATACAGCAGGCAGGAATTGAGATGTGCATTTCCCTGAATCATTGTTATCTCTTTCTAAAACGAGTCAAATCACTTTGCATGCATTGTGTTACTTTGACAATATTTACATTACAATAGATAACAAATATCAGAATTGACACACTCCTATGAGAGGGAACTGAAGGATATCGAAATATAAAACTCCAGATAATTAAAGATACAGAAGAACAATATGAAACAGAAAAAAAGAGACTTATGGTAATAGACAAATCTATAATACAGTGAGAAATCAAGCAAAGTATGGAAAGTGCCGAGAAGTACTCATAATAGAAATGCGATGGGCAAAGACAGTATCTCGGATAAAAGAAAAGTTAGCAAGAGGACACACTTTAAATACATTAAAATCGTGAAAGAGCGGTCAAAGGCACATCTTGGGATCAAAACGTATAATTTCTTGTGGAAGCAGAAGATATGGCTGAGGTTGTAAATTCATGCTTTGCATCTGTCTTCACTGAACAAGACAATCCTGCCAATGTCACTGTAAATGAATATGTAGTAGAGACATTGATTGGGATTCAAATAGGTAATGAGAATCCAATTAAAATGTTGGCAGCATTCAAAGTAGAAATGTCACCACGTCCAGATGGGAGGAATCATGGGTTGCTCAAGAAGTAAGGATATGAAAAAGATGCAGAGGACTGTAGGTTACAGAATGTTACATCCTTGTTCAAAAGAAGTGGAGGAATACACAAATTAAATACAAGCCAGCCGGCCATATATGGGTGATGGAGAAACTTTTAGCGAGACAATAGTTTGGGACAAAATTAATTGTCATCTGGAAACACATAGTAAATGGCAGCCAACACGGATTTGCTAAAAGAATATTATTATGTCAAACTTGATTACACTTCTTGATGCAGCAAAGGAGAGGGTTGATTGGGTACTTTAAAAAGGCACTTTTTAAAGAGTCATGCAATAGAACTGTTAGCAAAATTAAAGCTCGTGTGGTTATAAAGGCAGTGCCAGCATGGATATAAAATAATCAGAGAATAACCATGAATATTGGTATTGATACTGGAGGAAAGTATACAGTCCCAGAAATCGGTATTCGACAAGCTGCTCATTTTTGTATATGTTAATGACTTGGACTTCAGTATACAGTGCATAAATCCAAAGGTTGAAAATTACATGAAACCCGGAAATGTAGCAAGCAGTTAGAAGGATACAACAGACCTTATGAGGACATAGACACAAGACAGATGAAATTAAATTCAGAGAACTCCGAAGTGATGTATCTGGGAAGGAAGAATGAGGAGAAGCAATGTCAACAATATGGAGCAATTTTAAATGGGGTACAGGACTAAATGTTTACGTCAACAATTCTTTCGAAATGGTAGGGCAAGTCGATAAGGTTGTATAGATCTCGGATTTATGAATACAGGCACAGAGTACTGAAGGAAGGGTGTTATGTTAATCTATAAATCACTAGGTTAACATCAGCTGGAGTATTGTATTCAATTCTGGCACCATATTTTAGGAAGGATGTCAAGGCTTTGGAGAGGGTGCAGACGGGATTTACTAACACAGTATGCAGTGGTTAGAAGTACTGTGAATACGTTACAATCGAGTTTCCACACAAATATCCGTAACTCCAATTCATTAGTTGCGAGTCTAATTGTTATTTCCCTGTTGATGTTCCTTGTTATAATCTGGAATTCATCACCTCAAAATGTTGGAGAATCATAGTTGATAGCAACTTTCAAAAGGGAAATCGATAAATATTTTGAAAAGTGGTTTTTGAGGAAAAAGCAGGGGAGTAGGACTAATTGGTTGAAACGCCGGCAGAGGCACGATGGAGCGAATAGCCTCCTTCTTTTCTCCATGATTCTGTAGTCCATTTTCAATGGTTGGCGAAGTATATTAAAAAAAAACTTAAATCTCTGATTGAGACTAAACCCATGCAGTGGCAAATGGGTGGTCTGAGGTTGGCCGTATGTTTTGTACCACGTCCCATTTTACTCTCCATTGTTGCCTGGCAGGGAAATCTGATATGATGCATAATAGGTGGTCACTCGGATCTCGCTTGTGTTGCACTATTGGCCAATGCTAAAATTACCACCTGTGGAGAGTAAAAAGATGCCGAGCGTTAAGGGGCATTGAATCCGCATCTACGCGGATCGCAACTGCCCGATCAGGTTTCAATCGAGGATGAATTTTCCGCACACATTTCTGCAAATCCAATCAATTGTCTGGGAACCAAAAGGTCATTTACCTGTTGCTGTTTTCCTTCCTCCCTTTCTTGCAGCTAATCTGGTTACGGTTGTGATTTTGTCACGGGGAAAATGTGGCCTAACTAAAGCCATCACCAGCTATCTGTTGGCTATGGCAGTGGCGGATCTGCTCGTTGTCATTACCGATGTGATACTCAATCGGATTAACGATCTTTATTTTCCGACTTGCTTTCTGGACTACACTCCCCTCTGCAGTTTGAAATTCGTCTTGATTTATGCTGCATTGGACTGTTCCGTCTGGCTAACGGTGGCTTTTACGTTTGACCGCTTAGTTGCAATTTGTTACCAGAGGCTGAAGCGAAAATATTGCACCGAGAAAACGGCAGGTGCGATGATAGGAACAGTGTCCGTGTTGTTCTGTGTAAAAAATGTCCGCTGGTACTTCACCTACCAACCTCTCTATGTAATTAACAAAATCCCGTGGTTTTGCGATGTGAAACTGAGCTTCTACGATTCGGCTGCTTGGATAACGTTTGATTGGATTGACACTATTTTAACTCCATGCGTCCCATTCCTTCTGATATTGTGCCTCAATGTTCTTACAGTCAGATACATCTTAATGGCCAGCAAAGTACGCAGAGGTCTCCGGGCACAAAACAACGGTGAGAATCGGCACGACCCAGAGCTACAGAACAGAAGAAAATCTATCATATTACTCTTTGCTGTGTCGGGCAGTTTTATAATACTCTGGGCCACCCATGTCGCAGTTTTCCTGTATTGGCGCATCACCCAAACCTATTCTTACAAAAGTTTGGACGATGCCTTTTACATAGCGCTGGAAACTGGGTACATGTTTCAGGTTTTGAGCTCGTGCACTAACACCTACATTTATGCAGTGACTCAAAGGAAATTCAGAGAGCAACTGAAGAACATGATGAAGCGCCCTCTGGCACTGATTCGTCAACTTTTTTAAATAAATGCCATTTATAAATACCTCGGGCTTTCTCGGAGCAGACTCGGAGGGCGGAATCCCAGAGCAGTGAGTATATAAAAAACTTACCTCGGGGATTCTCGGAGCAGACTCGAAGGGCGGAGTTCTGAGGCGGTGAGTATATAAAAAACCCTACCTCAGGGATTCTCGGAGCAGACTCGGAGGGCAGAGTTCCGGAGTGATGAGGATACTGAGAAAGTTACCTCGGGTGGGAAAAAAACTGAAAAAGTGACGTCACAGGAAAGCTGTGACCTGATTGGTTGGTAGGGAATCTGTACCGAAATTGAAAATAAAACTGATAACAATTGATTAAAACACTAATTAACTAATTGATAAGTAGAGTAACTAAACCAGAGGGAGGAGATTACTGTATTTAGACTGCATTTAATATTTATTGTAGAAATCTAGCACTAGGGACCACATAGTGAAGTGTATCATAATTTAGTAATGATTCAGCAAGTTTTTATTTATTTTATATCAATTAACTAATTAGTGATAGAAATGTCAGTTAGAGGGGTGAAGTGCTTCACCTGTGAGATGAGGGAAGACCGTGATGCTTCCAGCATTCTGCGCAACTGCATCTGCAGGAAGTGTACCCTGTTGCAGCTCCTCACAGACCGCATAGATCGGTTGGAGCGGCAACTGGATGCACTTAGGAGCATGCAGGTGGCGGAATACGTCATAGACAGGAGTTTTAGAGAGGTGGTTACACCCAAGGCGCAGGCAGACAGATGGGTGACCGCTAGAAGGAGCAGCAAGTCAGTGCAGGAATCAGCTGTGGCTATCCCACTCTCCAACAAGTATACCGTTTCGGATACTGTTGAGGGGGATGGCCTATCAGGGGAAAACAGCAGCAGCCAGAGCAGTGGCACCACGGCTGGCACTGTTGTTCAGCAGGGAGGGACAAAGCGCAGAAGAGCAATAGTTATAGGGGATTCGATAGTAGGGGCACAGATAGGCGCTTCTGTGGACGTGATAGAGACTCCAGGAAGGTATCTTGCCACCCTGGTGCCAGGGACAAGGATGTCTCTGAACGGACAGAGGGTATTCTGAAGGGGGAGGGTGAACAGCCAGAGGTTGTGGTACACATCGGTACCAATGACATAGGCAGGAAGACTGATGAGGCCCTGCAGGGGGAGTTTAGGGATTTAGGTAGTAAATTAAAAAACAGGACCTCTAGGGTTCTAATCTCTGGATTACTCCCTGTGCCACGTGCCAGAGAGGGTAGAAATAGGAAGATAGTGCGGCTAAACACGGGGCTGAGCAGCTGGTGTAGAAGGGAGGGTTTCAGATATCTGGACCATTGGGATCTCTTCAGGGACAGATGGGACCGGTACAAGAAGGACAGGTTGCATCTAAACTGGAAGGGCACTAATATCCTGGCTGCAAGGTTTGCTAGCGTCACTCAGGAGGGTTTAAACTAGTGTGGCAGGGGGGTGGGAACCAGAGCAGTAGGACAGCTAGAGAAGTAAATGAGGAGGACATAGTAAATAAGGCCAGGAGGACTAAGAGGAAGAGCAGGCAGGGAGATGTTGCGGAGCACAGCGAGACTGGTGGTCTGAAGTGCATTTGTTTCAATGCAAGAAGTATAACAGGTAAGGCAGATGAACTTAGAGCTTGGATTAGTACTTGGAAATATGATGTTGTTGCTATTACAGAGACTTGGTTGAGGGAAGGGCAGGATTGGCAGCTAAATGTTCCAGGCTTTAGAACATTCAAGCGGGATAGAGGGGGATGTGAAAGGGGGAGTTGCATTACTGGTTAAGGAGAATATCACAGATGTACTGCGGGAGGACACCTTAGAGAGTTCATGCAGCGAGGCAATATGGGTGGAACTCAGGAATAGGAAGGGTGCAGTCACGATGTTGGGGTTTTACTACAGGCCTCCAAACAGCCATCGGGAGGTAGAGGAGCTGATATGTAGACAGATTTTGGAAAGATGTAAAGGTCGCAGGGTTGTAGTGGTGGGTGATTTTAACTTCCCTAATATTGACTGGGACTCACTTAGTGCGAGGGGCTTGGATGGGGCAGAATTTGTGAGGAGCATCCAGGAGGTCTTCTTGAAACAGGATGTAGATTGTCCAACGAGAGATGGGGCCATTCTAGACCTGGTATTGTGGAATGAGCCCGGCCAGGTGGTCGAAGTTTAAGTGGGGGAGCATTTCGGGAGCAGTGACCATAATTCCATAAGTTTTAAGGTACTTGTGGATAAGGATAAGAGTAGTCCTCGGGTGAAGGTGCTAAATTGGGGGAAGGCTAATTATAACGATATTAGGCAGGAACTGAAGAATTTAGATTGGGGGCGGCTTCTTGAAGGTAAATCAACATCTGATATGTGGGAGTCTTTTAAACGTCAGCTGATTAGAATCCAGGACTAGCATGTTCCTGTGAGGAAGAAAGACAAGTTTGGCAAGTTTCGGGAAGCTTGGATAACACGGGACATTGTGAGCATAGTCAAAAATAAAAGGGAAGCATTTGTAAGGGCTGCAAGACTAGGAACAGATGAAGCACCTGAGGAATGTAAAGACAGTAGCAAGGAACTTAAGCAAGGAGTTAGGAGGGCTAAAAGGGGTCATGAAAAGTCATTGGCAAACAGGATTAAGGAAAATCCCAAGGCGTTTTATACATATATAAAGAGCAAGAGGGTAACCAGGAATAGGGTTGGCCCACTCAAGGACAGAGATGGGAATCTATGCGTGGAGCCAGAGGAAATGGGTGAGGTGCTAAATGAGTACTTTGCATCAATATTCACCAAGGAGAAGGACTTGGTGGATGATGAGCCTTGGGAAGGGAGTGCAGATAATCACAATCATCGCATTAGCAAAAAGGAGGAGGTGTTGGGTGTCTTGCAAAGCATTAAGGTAGATAAGTCCCTAGGGTCTGATGGGATCTACACTAGAATACTGAGGTAGGTAAGGGACGAAATTGCTGGGGACTTGACAGAAATCTTTGCATCCTCATTGGCTACAGGTGAGGTCCCAGAGGACTGGAGAATAGCCAATGTTGTTCCTTTGTTTATGAAGGGTGGTAAGGATAATACAGGAAATTATAGGCCGGTGGGCCTTACGTCAGTGGTAGGGAAACTATTAGAGAGGATTCTTTAGAACAGGATTTACTTATTAGCGAGAGACAGCATGGTTTTGTGTCGGGGAGGTTGTGTCTTGATTGAGTTTTTTGAGGAAGTGACGAAGAAGATTGAATATGGAAGGGCGGTGGATGTTGTCCATATGGACTTTAGTAAAGGCTTTGTCAAGGTCCCACATGGCAGACTGGTGCAAAAGGTGAAGTCACACGGGATCGGAGATGAGCTGGCAAGATGGATACAGAACTGGCTCAGTCACAGTCGACAGAGGGTAACAGTGGAGGGGTGTTTTTCTGAATGGAGAGATGTGACTAGTGGTGTTCCGCAGGGATCAGTGCTGGGACCTTTGATGTTTGTAGTATATAGAAATGATTTGGAGGAAAATGTAGCTGGTCTGATTCGTAAGTTTGAGGACGACACAAAGGTTGGTGGAGTTGCGGATAATGATGAGGGTTGTCAGAGGATACAGCAGGATATAGATTGGTTGGAGACTTGGGTGGAGAAATGGCAGATGGAGTTTAATCTGGACAAATGTGAGGTAACGCATTTTGGAAGGTCTAATGCAGGTGCGAGGTATACAGTAAATGGCAGTATTGACAGGCAGACAGACAGTATTGGGCGTACAGGTCCACAGGTCACTGAAAGTGGCAACGCAGGTGGATAAAGTAGTCAAGAAGGCAAACGGCATGCTTGCCTTCATCGGTCGGGGCATAGAGTATAAAAATTGACAAGTCATGTTGCAGCTGTACAGAATTTTAGTTAGGCCACACTTAGAATATTGCGTGCAATTCTGGTCGCCACACTACCAGAAGGTCGTGGAGGCTTTGGGGCGGGTACAGAGGAGGTTTACCAGGATGTTGCCTGGTCTGGAGGGCATTAGCTATGAGGAGAGGTTGGAAAAACTCGGATTGTTTTCACTGGAATGACGGAATTGGTGGGGCGACCTGATAGAGGTTTACAAAGTTATGAGCGGCATGGACAGAGTGGATAGTCAGAAGCTTTTTCCCAGGGTGGAAGAGTCAGTTACTCGGGGACATAGGTTTAAGGTGCGAGGGGCAAAGTTTCGAGGGGATGTGCGAGGTAAGTTTTTTACACAGAGGGTGGTGAGTGCCTGGAACCTGCTGACAGGGGATGTGGTGGAAGCAGGTATAATAGCGACGTTTAAGAGACATCTTGCCAAATATATGAATAGGAAGGGAATAGAGGGATATGGGCCCTGGAAGTGCAGAAAGAGTTAGTTTAGGCAGGCATCAAGATCGGCGCAGGCTTGGCACGCCGAATGGCCTGTACCTGTGCTGTGTTCTTTGTTCTTTGTTCTTTTTGCTGTGTGTGTGTGTTTATAGAAACATAGAAATAGGAGCAAGAGTAGGCCATTCGGCCCTTCGAGGCTGCTCCACCATTCATTATGATCATGGCTGATCATTCAATTCAGTAGCCTGCTCCCACTTTCGCCCCATACCCTTTGATCCCTTTAAACCCAAGAGCTATATCTAACTCCTTCTTGAAAACATACAAGGTTTTGGTCTCAACTGCTTTCGATAGTAGCTAATTCCACAGGCTCACCACTCTCTGGGTGAAGAAATTTGTCCTCATCTCTGTTTTGAAAGGTTTACCCCTTATCCTTCGACTATGAGCCCTGGTCCCTGACTCCCCCACCATCGGGAACATCCTTCCTGCAACTACCCTGTCAAGTCCTGTTAGAATTTTATAGGCTTCTATGAGATCCCTCCTCACCCTTCTGAACTCCAGCGAATATAATCCTCACCAACTCAATGTTTCCTCATACGTCAGTCCCGCCATCCCAGGAATCAGTCTGGTAAACCTTTGCTGCACTCCCTCTATAGCAAGAACATGCTTCCTCAGATAAGGAGACCGTAATTGCACACAATATTCCAGGTGTGCCCTCACCAAGGCCCTGTATAATTGCTGCAAGACATCCCTGCTCCTGTGCTCGAGCCCTGTCGCCAGGAAGGCCAACATACCATTTGCCTTGTTTATCAGCTGCTGCACCTGCATGCTTACCTTCAGCGACTGGTGTATGAGAACACCCAGGTCTCGCTGCATATTCCCCTCTCTCAGTTTATAGACATTCAGATAATAATCTGCCTTCCTGCTTTTGCTACCAAAGTGGATAACCTCACATTTATCCACATTATACTGCATCTGTCATGCATTAGCCCACTCACTCAATTGTCTAAATCACCCTGAAGCCTCTGCATCCTACTCACAACTCACCCTCTCACCCAGTTTTGTGCCATCTGCAAATCTTGAGATATTACATGTTGCTCCCTCAACTAAATCATTGATATATATTGTGAATAGCACTGATCCCTGCGGTACCCCAATAGTCACTGCCTGACACTCGGAAAAAGACCCATTTATCCCCACTCTTTGTTTCCTTTTGTAGATGGTGGATAGTTTTTAGAGAGTGAGCAGGGGAATTGTTTGTCACAGAATTACCAGCCTCTGACGTGCTTTTGTTGCCAGAGTATTTATTTGGATGGTCCAGTAAAGTTTCTGACTATTCATAGCCCTCAAGTTCTTGATGGTGGGAGATTCAGCGATTGTAATGCCATTGGACGTCAATGGGAGATGGTTAGATTATTTCCTGTTGTAGATGGTCATAGTCCTGCTCTTGAGTGGCGTGAATGCTACTTGCCACTTATCATCCCTCGCATGAATGTTGTCCATATCTTGCTGCATAAGGGCATGGACTGTTTCCGCAGCACTACGAGTGGTTCAGCTGTAAGAGGGGGCAGAAAGATGATTGGAACGTCCCTGTTCTGTGTGGCGCTAATCCACACAAGGTACAGACAAAGATACGAATGATGATGGACAGGTAAAGAGCCCCTGGCTTAGTAGCCTGACCCAGACAATCGAGATATCTTGTGGATTGAAATATATAAACTCTCCACCCCATCACACCCTGTCTGATCGACTGGGAGAGGTGATAAAAACAAAATGCAGGCCAATTATATGATAAAAATCTGGAAGACTCCTCTTAGACCATGCTCCGATCTTCATTCCTAATGCTGCACCGACTATGGCATATTTGCGACTCCTCACACTCACATTCTGTGCTGACACCAACGGGCCAACTTTCTACCTTATGTTTCTTGAATGCATTGTAGGCAAGAGGGTTATTGATTTGATTTAGAGATACAGCACTGAAACAGGCACTTCGGCCCACCGAGTCTGTGCCGACCATTAACCACCCATTTATACTAATCCTGCACTTAATCCCATATTCCTACCACATCTTCACCTGTCCCTATATTCTCTTGCTACCTACCTATACTATGGGCAATTTATAATGGCCAATTTACCTATCAACCAGCAAGTCTTTTGGCTGTGGGAGGAAACCGGAGCACCGAGGAAACCCACGCAGACACAGGGAGAACTTGCAAACTCCACACAGGCAGTACCAAGAATTGAACCCGGGTCGCTGGAGCTGTGAGGCTGCGGTGCTAACCACTGCACCACTATTACCCTGCAACAAAATGCTGCATTTCCACCGAACAACCATAGCTTGACTCCAGACGCCACAAGAGCTTTTTGGAGCACGGCATCCCAGAAATAAGAAGGTCTAAAATCTCCTTGAGGAGGGAATGAACTTGTGATTCCCAAGCAGATGAAGTGATGGCTAATGTTTGCAAATAAGAATTTTGTGCACTAAGCAGTCAAGATATCGACATTAGTAACACTGGTAAGGTTATAAATTAATTAATTATCTTATCACATCATCACAGTTATTAGTATGAAGGCCCCCCATATAAACGTCTGCTGGCCTGGATAAGGACAGAATGCAAGAGCAAAACTAAAGAGGTTGGTAGAGTCAGTTATCAGCCAAAGACTCACCATGGTGTGATATAACTTACATTTATGCCATACAGCTTTGATATGGGTGGCTACGTATAAAAGGTGTAGCACGATGGTGGCATCCAAAGACAAAATAGAAATCAAGCCACTTATACAATGACTGATCAGTAACACACTCCCAGCCATTTCTAATAAACTAATCTCGATAAGGTTTCTGGTTTGCTTAACATTTTGATGCACATGTCCCCATATTCTGCTTCGGAGGAACTGCATTATGTTATGTTTATGTTCGTCCCCTTGTTTGATCCAGGTGCCCATTAGTGCCTGCGGCCTCACCTGGTTTGTTTGCTAATGCTGTTGGGGAGTGTTTAACTTAACTTGGCAAGGGGATGGGAACAAGGGTATAGCATTCGAAGGTGGAAATAAGGTGCATAATGGACTGAGAGAGAGAGATACCACTAGAGTAAGAAATAGTAAGGTATTACGTGGCGTCAGAGTAGGAGTGAATGCAATAACGTCTAAATTAGTTTTACAGTGCAAACATGCTGGCACACGAAGTGTGGTAAAAAAAAAGTTGATGAGCTGCAGGCACAAATCGCCACATGGAAATATGATGTTGTGGTGATAACGGAGATCTGGATATTAAATATTCTAGGATACGATGTGTTCAGCAAAGATAGGGAAGGAAAGAAAGCAGACGTGGCTGTATGGTTAATGACATATTACTGTGCAAGAGAGAGTGGAGGGTTCCTGTAGGGGTCAAGAAATTAATCAATTTGTTTATAGTTGCGAAATGATAGAGATAGCATTACATGACTGGGTGCATGCGACAGGCCACCAATTGATAGGAAAGATATAGAAGAGCAAATTTGGAGGAAACTTACAGAGAGGTGCAAAAACAATAGAGTGACAATAATGGGGGACTTTAATTATCCTAATAAAGATTGGGATGCTAATAGAGTAAACGACAGAGAGGAGGAAGAGTTTATGAAATGTGTTCAGAAGAATTTTCTTGATCAGAATGTTTTTGGCACAACGTGGAAGGAGGAATGGCTTGATCTGGTTCTGTGGAATAAGATGGGGATTTTGATCAAATGTCAGTAGCAGAATATTTAAGGAACAGTGCTCAATTTATCACACGGTTTGGGTTAGCTATGGAAAAAGACAAGGAGCAATCCAATGTAAAAAATATTAATTGGGGGAGGCCCAATTCAATTGAGTGAGAATGGATCTGATCTAGGTAAATTGGAATGAAACATCGGCAAGCAAAGTTGTAACGGGGCATTGGGCTGTCTTTAAAGAGGGCATAATCAAGGTGCATTTCTATGGTGGAGAAAGGTCAGATAACCAGAGCTCCCTGGATGACGAAAGGGATAGAGAATAAGTTGAAACTGAAAAGGTGGTGTATGACAGTTGCCAGGTTAATAATACAAGTGAGAACCAGGCTGAATATGCAAAGTTTAAAAGAGAAGTAAATAAAGAAAATAGGAACGGCAAAGCCAGACCAAGAAAAGAGACTGCCGGCTATCAGAATAGGGAACACAAAAGTCTTCTACAGGCCTGTAAATTGTTAAATGGTGGGGGGTGGGGCTGATTAAGGACCAAGAGGAGATCTACACGTGGGGAAGAGGGCATGGCTAAATGTGTACGTTGCATTTGTTTTTATCAAGGAAGAAGATGCTGCCCAAGTCATAGAAAAAGGAGGTAGGTGAGATACTGGATGAAATAAAAATTGTTAAAGGGGTGGTAATAGAAAGGCTGGCCATACTTATAGTTGATAAGTCAACACGACCAGATAGGATGCATCTGAGGATGCCTAGGGAAGTAAGACTGGAAAATGACAAGGCACTGGCCATAATTTTCCAATCCTCAGCTATAGGGGTGGTGCCAGAGGACTACAGATTTTCAAATATACACCCTTTGTTGAAAATAAATGTAAGAGTAAATCCAATTAGTGCATGTCAGTCAGTTTAACTTCTGTGGTGGGAAAGCTTTTTGGAATGGCAATCCAGGACAAAAGTATAGTTACTTCGACAAATGTGGACCATTAAGGGAAACCGGCACGGATTTGAAATTGCAAATAACCTCTAATTAACTTGATTGAGCATTTTGATGAGGTGACAGTGAGGGTTGAAAAGGGCAATGTGGTGACGTGGTGTACATGAACTTCCAAAATGCGCTTTTAAAGTGCCAGCAAAATTGAAGCCATAGAATAAAACAAAAAGTGGCAGCATGGATGCGACGTTGGCTGAGTGACAGGGAACAGGGAATAGTGGTGAACAATTGATTTTATGGACTGGAGGAAGTTGTACATTCAGAATCCCCAAGAGTTGGTACTAGGAACACTGTATTTTTCTTTAAAAAAAGCCCTATACTTGGGTGTAAAGGGCAGAATTTCAAAATTTGCAGATGCCGCAAAGCTTGAAAATATTGTGAAATATGAGGAGGATGGTCACAGACTACGAGAGTGTAAGATAGGTTGGTGGAATGGCTGAACTTGTGGCAGAAGACATTTTTTGCAAAGAAGTGGGAAGTGATACATTTTGGTATGTAGATCGAGGACAGGCAAAATGAAATATCGGATGCAATTCTAAAGGAGGTGCAGAAACAGAGTGACCTATCGGGTATTTATATAAAAATTGTTGAGGGTGGCAGGGCAGGTTACAAAAGTCGTTAAAAAGGCATACAGGATCTTAAGCCTTCTAAACGAAGGATTGAAATATTAAAACAAACAAGTTATGATGACATTTTATAAAATACTGGTTCAGCCTCAACTCGAGTATTGTGAGCAATTCTAGACATCTCACTTCAGGAAGAATGGTAATGCTTTGGACTGGGCGCAGAAGAGATGAACGAGAGTTATTTCAGGAATGAGGGTAATCATTTATGTGGATTGATTGGAGAAGCTGAGGTCGTTCCCCTAAGAGAAGAAAAGATTGAAAAGCGAATTGAAAGAAGTGTTCAACATCTTGAGGGGTCCATAAAAAGTAGATAGAAAGAAACTGTTTCCGTTGTAGAAGGATCGAGCATCAGAGGACACAGATTTTAGAAGAATGGCAAAAGAACCAACAGCAACATGACGAAAGACCTTATTATATGCAAAGAGTTGTTAGGTTCTGTAATGCATTGCATGAAATTAAATGGAGGTAGACTCAACAGTGGCTTTCAAAAAGGAATTGAATAAACAACTGAAGAGAAAATAAAGTGCAGGGCTACGGGGGGAAAGCGGGGACTGAGACTAGCTGAGCTGTCCTTGCATTGATCCTGTATAGGCACGAACTCTGAATGGCCTCCTTCTGTGTTGTAACCATTGCATGATTCCATTATCCTATGTGATATTGAATAAAGGAGGAGCACGATAATGAAGGTTAATACTTGTTTCGAGCAATGGTGCACCAGGGAGTGCTTCATACTCCTGGAACATTGCCATCGATTTCGGGGTCGGAGTGGCCTGTATACGATGGGCGTTTTGCAACTTAATAAGGTTGCAAACTATGTTCTATCAGGGTTTTACCTAGTTATATGTGAGAAGGTTTAAACTAATTTGGTATTGGGAGAGGCAGAAGAATGAAGCATGAGAAAATTGATACAAGGTGCACCGAGGACTGAGAGAAATAAAGTAGAATCAGAATAATGACTAGTTCAGTGATGGGAATGAGCCGGCACAGCATAAATGCTAAGCAGACTAAAATAGGTTTAGAGTGCATGTTTTTAATGCCAGAAACCTGGTAGATACTTTTGGTGAGCTGCATGCACAATTAGCCACCTGGGATTATACTGGCAATAACGGGGACCTGAATCGAGCAAGGGGAGCAATGGGAATTTAATATTATTGGCTAAAATATAATCTCTGCAGAGGAATCCAGTCAGTCCCATGCCCCCACTCTATCCCCACAGGCTTGGAAGTATATTTCCCTCAATAGGCATTACACAGTCCTTTCGAAATCATTCAACATCCCCGCATCCACCACCTTCGTAGGCAGCAAGTTCCAGATCATTGCCACTCATTGAAAATAAAAGTTCTTCCTCACATTTCCCCTGCATCTCTTGCCCAAAACCTTAAATCAGCGTCCCCTAATCCTTGCGACATCAGCAAATGTGAACAGCTTTTCTTTGTCTACCTTACCTAAAACTGCCATACTTTTGTACACATCTATCAAAACTCCCCTCAATCTCCTTTGCTCGAAGGAGAACAGATCCATCTTCTCCGATGTGGCACAGCTAGTCAAGAGGAAGAAGGAAGCTTACTTATGGTTCAGAAGCAAGGATAAAACAGGGCTCTAGAGGGTTACAAGGTAGCCAGGAAGGAACTGAAGAATGGACTTAGGAGACCTAGAAGGGGACATGAAAATGTCTTGGTGGGTAGGAATAAGGAAAATCCCAATGCGTTCTACACTTATGTGAGGAACAAGAGGATGGCCAGAGTGAGGGTAGGGCCGATCAGGGATAGTGGAGGGAACTTGTGCCTGGAGTTGGAGGGGGTAGGGGAGATCCTAAATGAATGCTTTGCTTCAGTATTCACTAGTGAGAGGGACCTGGTCGTTTGTGAGGACAGCGTGAAACAGGCTGATATGCTCGAACAGGTTGAGGTTAAGAGGGATGATATGCTGGAAATTTTGTACGATATGAGGACAGATAAGTCCCCAGGGCTAGACGGGATATACCCAAGGATATTACGGGAAGCGAGGGAAGAGATTGCTGCGCCTTTGGCGATAATTCTTGCGTTCTCACTGTCCACTGGAGTAGTACCAGATGATTGGAGGGTGGCTAATGTTATTCCCTTGTTCAAGAAAGGGAATAGGGATAACCCTGGGAATTATAGACCAGTCATTCTTACATCTGATATGACCTCCTTTTTCCTCAACCGAGGATTTCCCCCCACTGTGGTTGACAGGGCCCTCAACCGTGTCCGACCCATTCCCCGCACCTCTACCCTCACCCCTTCCCCTCCCACCCAGAACCGTGACAGGGTTCCCCTTGTCCTCACTTTTCATCCCACCAGCCTCCATATCCAAAGGATCATCCTCCACCATTTTCGCCACCTCCAGCGTGATGCCACTACCAGTCGCATCTTCCCCTCCCTTTCCCTGTCAGCATTCCGAAGGGATCGTTCCCTCCGCGACACCCTGGTCCACTCCTCCATTACCCCCACCACCTCGTCCCCGTCCCAGGGCACCTTCCCTTGCAATCGCAGGAGGTGTAATACCTGCCCATTTACCTCCTCTCTCCTCACTATCCCAGGCCCCAAACACTCCTTTCAGGTGAAGCAGCGATTTACTTGTACTTCTTTCAATGTAGTATACTGTATTCGCTGCTCACAATGTGGTCTCCTCTACATTGGGGAGACCAAGCGCAGACTGGGTGACCGCTTTGTGGAACATCTCCGCTCAGTCCGCAAGCAGGACCCTGAGCTTCCAGTTGCTTGCCATTTCAACACTCCCCCCTGCTCTCATGCTCACATCTCTGTCCTGGGACTGCTGCAGTGTTCCAGTGAACATCAACGCAAGCTCGAGGAACAGCATCTCATCTACCGATTCGGCACACTACAGCCTGCCGGACTGAACATTGAGTTCAATAATTTCAGAGCATGACAGCCCCCCACTTTACTTTCATTTTTAGTCATTTTTAGTTATTTTTTCTTCCTTTTTTTTGCATTCCTTTTTACATTTTTTGCATTTATTTCATTTCATCTTAGTTTGTTCAGTTTGCTTACCCACTGTTTTTTTCAGGTTGTTTTTCTTCAGGTTTGCACTTGCTGATGTTCTATATTCAGTATATTCACACCTAATCTGTACTAATGCTTTGTCTTTCAAAACACCATTAACATATTGTTTGCCTTTGCTCCGTGACCTTTTGGTCAGCTATGTGGCCTGGTCCAATCTGCACCTTCTCCTTTGTTATCTCTTGCCCAACCCCCACCTCACTTGTTTATAATCTGTGACTTTTCTAATATTTGTCAGTTCGGAAGAAGGGTCACTGACCCGAAACGTTAACTCTGCTTCTCTTTCCACAGATGCTGCCAGACCTGCTGAGTGAATCCAGCATTTCTTGTTTTTGATTCTTGCATCAGTAGTGGGCACATTATTGGAGAGGATTCTGAGAGGCAGGATTTATGATTATTTGGAAAAGCGTGATTTGATTAGAGACAGTCAGCATGGCTTTGTGAGGGGCAGGTCATGCCTCACAAGCCTTATTGAATTCTTTGAAGATGTGACAAAACACATTGATGAAGGAAGAGCAGTGGATGTGGTGTATATGGATTTTAGCAAGGATTTTGATAAGGTTCCCCATGGTAGGCTCATTCAGAAAGTAAGGAGGCATGGGATTCAGGGAAAGCTGGCTGTCTGGATACAAAATTGGCTGGCCCATCGAAGACAGAGGGTGGTAGTAGATGGAAAGTATTCAGCCTGGAGCTCGGTGACCAGTGGTGTTCTGCAAGGATCTGTTCTGGGACCTCTGCTCCTTGTGATTTTTATAAATGACTTGGATGAGGAAGTGGAAGGCTGGGTTAGCAAGTTTGCCGATGACACGAAGGTATCTGGAGTTGTGGATAGTGTGGAAGGCTGTTGTAGGTTGCAACAGGACATTGACAGGATGCAGAGCTGGGCTGAGAAGTGGCAGATGGAGTTCAACCTTGAAAAGTGTGAAGCGATTCATTTTGGAAGGTCGAATTTGAATGTGGAATACAGGCTTAAAGACAGGATTCTTGGTAGTGTGGAGGAACAGAGGGATCTTGGGGTTCATGTCCAAAGATCCCTCAAAGTTGCCACCCAAGTTGATAGGGTTGTTAAGAAGGTGTATGTTGTGTTGGCTTTCATTAACAGGTGGATTGAGTTTAATGCCGCGAGGTTATGCTGCAGCTCGATAAGACCCTGGTTCGACCACATTTGGAATATTGTGTTCTGTTCTGGTTGCCTCATTATAGGAAAGATGTGGAAGCTTTAGAGAAGGTGCAGAGGAGATTTACCAGGAGGCTGCCTGGACTGGAGGGCATGTCTTACGAAGAAAGATTGAGGGAGCTGGGGCTTTTCTCATTGGAGCGAACAAGGATGAGAGGTGACTTGATAGAGGGGTACAAGATGATGAGAGGTATAGATCGAGTGGATAGCCAGAGAGTTTTTCCCAGGGCGGCAAGTGCTATCACCAGGGGGCATCATTTTAAGGTGATTGGAGGAAGGTTTCGGGGAGATGTCAGAGGTAGGTTCTTTACACATAGAGTGGTGGGTGCTTGGAATGCGCTTCCAGCGATGGTAGTAGAAGCAGATACATTAGGGACATTTAAGCGACTCTTGGATAGGTACATGGATGATAGTAGAATGAAGGGTAGGTAGGTAGTTTGATCTTAGAGTAGGTTAAAGGGTCGGCACAACATCGTGGGCCAAAGGGCCTGTACTGTGCTGTTCTGTGTTCTATGTTCTATATGTTAACCTTATAGCTCAATTCCCATACCCCTAGAAATATTCTGCCAAATCTTCTCTGCACCCTCTCAAGGATCCTCACATCCCCCCGAAACAGTGGTGGCCAGAACTGGATGCAATACTCTATTTGTGGCCTAATCAGAGCGGTATAAATGTTCAACATAACTTTCATGCCTTTGTACCCAATATCTCTATTTATGAAGCCCAGAATCCCGATACGTTGTTAACTCTATTCTCGATATGTCCTACCAACTAGAAAGATTTATGCATATGAACCCAATGTTCCTCTGCCCCTGCACACTTTTCCTAACAGTCATATTAGTCTATGTTCCCTCTCCTTATCCCTTCAGCCTAAATTCATCACCTCACACTACTTTGTATTAATTTCTATCTGCTACTTGTCTGTTCATTCTTCTCGCCTATCTATGCCCTGATGCAGTTGATTAGTATCATCCTCACTGTCTGCGTCCATATCAGCGGTGCGAGCACCAAACATTGGGGAACACCACTGACGGCAATCTCCAGTCTGAAAACACACATTTCCTACAACTCGCTGTTTTCTATCCTTCAGCGAATGTGTTCAACCAAGTTGACACTGACCCTTCTGTTCCATGAAGAGCAATTTGGGAGAATGGGTGATAGACAAGTTTGCCTATGAACCTAATTAATAGTGGCCCAAACACAAGTGCAAGGTTTTAGTGGTTTATGCCCCCTTCTAAGGCAGAAATAGACTTGTCAGCAATGCTTTGTTGTGAATCGACTTTATTAAGACACAGTTAGGGCAAGTTTAGTCAGTTTTCAGATAAACTACGGTTACAAACGCAGGCAGCGATTAACAGTCTAACGTGGATAATATAGTACCCATGTCAGGAACTGGATGGTAGAGTGCACAACTCTTGTCTCTTGGAGCTTCTGGCTTTCAAGCTTTCTCTCTCTCTTGTCTTGTTTGTTTAAAGATTCTCTAAGCCATACAGAGACAAAGTTAAGGCATCTTTTATCATGGCTGCTATCCAATTAACCCCTCCTTTCCCCAATAACCTTTAGCTTCGTGTGAAAGCATGCATTCTTTAACCAGCCAAGGATGATTTTGTGCCTGCTGCTAGTCTTACAGAATTACACAAGTAAAGCCCCTTTGTATTCATGACTGTATTTTCATGCTTTTATATTCTATGGCTCCTTATCTCATTGGGAGACACATCTACATACCGCTCTCACACAAGCTGCTTCTAACTGGCTACTTGCAAGGTCCAAACATTTCTGCTGTATGTTAGCTTCTTCTAAACTTGCATGGTTAGTAAAGCATACAGTATCCTGTGCTTTATAAATAGGGGCATAGAGTACAAGATCAAAGAAGTTATGTTGAACTGGTATAAGACACTAACCTAAGCTGGAGCATTGCATCCAGTTCTGCGTTACACACTGTGGGAAAGAAGTGAAGGCATTGGAGAGAGTACAGAAGAGATTCACAAGAATGGTTCCAGGGATGAGGAACTTCAGTTATGAAGATAGATTGGAGCAGTTAAGACTGTTTTCCTTGGAGAAGAGCAGCTGAGAGGAGATTTGATAGAGGTATTCAAAATCATGAGGGATCTGGAGAGAGTAGATAGGGATAAACTGTTCCCACTCGAGAACGAAAGGGCACAGATTTAAAGTAATGGGTAAAAGAAGCAAACGAGACATGAGGAAAAACTTTTGCACACAGTGAGTGGTTAAGGTCTGTCAAGCGCTGCCTGAAATTGTGGTGGAGGCAGGTTCAAATGAAGCACTCAAAAGGGAATTAGACAGTGATATGAAAAGGGCGAATGTGCAGGGTTACGGGAGAATAGCACAAAGTGAACTGCTCTTTTAGAGAGTGGTGCGGACACGATGGGCCGAATGGCCTCCTTCTGTGCTGTATCATTTAGTGATTCTGGGATTCTGTAATTTCCCAAAATCTCTCTACCATGACATCTTGCCTATACGTTGCCCTATTTCCTAAATTTCCCACTTTACCATACTACAAACAAGGTTCTAATCAAGTTAAATGCTGATTTATAGTAATAAGTTAGATTTTAATTTATAATTACCAGATTTCGACAATTAGTATTTTGGTTAATGACCTAATTATCATACACAAGATAACTTGAATTCATCATCAGCAAAATATTAACATAATCAAAGCTCAGAGAGCTTGGTCGGGCCCCTTTCCCTTGAAGTGAGGAACCAGCGGGTGGGGTAATTCAAGCAGGAACTATATGCCCTCCGAAGAATATTAGCTTTCTTTCGGGCCAAACTAGTTCAGCTGGGAGAGGCTTAAAGATCAAAGGTTCTATTTCACGTTTTGACTGTTTCATTTGGTGCCTCCTTTATTTTAAGGCGGGAGAATCAAAGGGCAAATTTTCGAACGAATGGGAATGAAAACGTATCTGCCTCTTAGCCTGAATATGGAAATATTCTCTCCCCATATTTAGAGTAAATTAATCCTTCTGTAAGCATATCCAAATGTAACTTTAACTTTCTGGAAATGTATGGTTGAGAAAGTTTTCATGTTGTATTAGTGGAACGGAGGAGCAGATGAGAAGTGATGTTCAACAGAAGGGTTCAGAAGGGAGTGAACTCCCAGAGACAGCGAGTTGGTAATTGTCGATAGAGTGCAAGAAACGATATCCGTAGAGTAAAACAGGCTGCACACTAGAGGGTGCATGACTGTGGATTTTAGTTAGTTTGCGTACCGTGCTTGTAACACACGGTATCTGGGTTCGATTCCCTTCAGATCAGATGGAACCATGCGAAGATTTATTCACCATGTCAGTGCTGACTTCTGGTAAATCAAGTCAATTAGTGGTACTTCTCTGTATGCTTCCTCCTCTATATTTTCCAGTATTTATCCATGCCCATTTGAACATTACCACTGAATTTGCTTCCATCACCATTTCAGGCAATGCATTCCAGATCCCAACAAATCGGTGCAGAAAACCATTTTCCTTGTGTCACCTTTGGTTCTTTTGCCAATCAGTTTAAATCTATCTCCTCTGATTACCGAACCTTCTGCCAATGGAAACAATATTTCCTTCTTTACCCGATCAAAACTATTCATGATTTCGAAAACTTTTGTGAGTTCTGTTCTCATCTTTCTACGTTCCAAGAAGAACGACGACTGCTTTAGCAGTCTCTCCACATAACTGAAGTGCCGTAGCTCTGATACTGTTCTAGTAAATCACCTCTGTTCATAAATCATTGAATTTAAATATCTGTAAGGGAATATATGATCTGAAAAAAAGAGAGCCAAATAAAGGCTTAGCGAATGGATGTCAACGTTTTGAAGGTTAAATTTTAAAACATAGAGTCACAGAGTCGTACAGCATACAAACAGGGCCTTTGGCCCACTGCGTCCATGCCAACCATAATGCCTAGCTATGCTAATCCCACCTGCCTGCATTAATTCCATATCCCTCTATGCCTTGCTCATTCAAGTACCTGTCCAGATGCCTCTTAAATGTCGCTACTGTTCCTGCCTCCACCACCTCCTCAGGCAGCTCATTCCAGATATCCACTATTCATGCGTGAAAGATTTACCCCTTTGATCCCCTTTAAACCTCCTCCCTCTCACCTTAAATCTATGCCCTCTAGTTTTAGTCACCCCTACCATGGGAAACAGACGCTGGCTATCTACCCTATCTATGCCTCTCATAATTTTATATACCTCTATCATGTCCCCTCTTGGCGTCCTTCGCTCCAGGGAAAATAGACCCAGCCCATCCAATCTCTCTTTATAACTTAAGCCCTCCAAACCAGGCAACATCCTTGTGAATCTTTTCTTCACCCTCTCTAGCTTACTCACATATTTCCTATAGTGCAGCGACCAGAACTGCACACAGTATTCCAAATGCAGCCTAACCAACGTGATGCACAGCTGTAACATGATGTCACAACTCTTATTATTTATTTATTTTTTATTTAGAGATACAGCACTGAAATAGGCCCTTCGGCCCACCGAGTCTGTGCTGGCCATTAACCACCCATTTATACTAATCTTACACTAATCCCATATTCCTACCACATCCTCACCTGTCTCTATATTCCCCTACCACCTACCTATACTAGGGGCAATTTATAATGGCCAATTTACCTATCAACCTGCAAGTCTTTTGGCTGTGGGAGGAAACCGGAGCACCCGGAGAAAACCAACGCAGACACAGGGAGAACCTGTACTCAATGCCTCGGCCGATGAAGGCAAGCATGCCATATGCCTTCTTCACCACCCTGCCTACCTGTGTTGCCACTTTCAGGGAATTATGTACTTGTACCCCAAGGCCTCTCTGCTCAAGAACACTCCCCAGGGCCCTGCCATTCACTGCATATGTCCTGTCCTGGTTTAACTTCCCAAAATGCATCATTTCACACTTGCCTGCGTTAAATTCCATTTGCCACTCCCTTGCCCATTTTCCCAGTTGATCTCTATATCCTGTTGTAACCTCAGACAACGTTCTTCACTGTCCACTATACCACCAACTTTGGTGTCATCTGCAAACTTACTAATCATGCCCCTTACATTCACATCCAAGTCATTAATATATATGACAAGCAGCAGAAGGCCGAGCACGGATCCCTGCGGCACACGACTGGTCACCGGCCTCCAATGTGAAAAACAGCCCTCCACTATCACACTCTGCCTCCTATCACCAGGACAATTTTGTATACAATTTGCTAGCTCACCCTGTATCCTATGTGTTTGAACCTTCTGGACCAGCCTACCATGTGGGACCTTGTCAAAGGCCTTGCTAAAGTCCATGTAGACAACGTCCATCGCCCTGCCCTCGTCAATCCTCTTGGTCACCTCCTCGGAAAACTCAATCAAATTCGTGAGACATGATTTCCCATGCACAAAGTCATGCTGACTATTCCTAATCAGACCATGCCTTTCCAGTTGCATATAAATCCTGTCTCTCAGAATCCCTTCCAATAACTTTCCAACCACTGATGTAAGGCTCACAGGCCTGTAGCTCCCTGGTTTATTCCTGCTGCCCTTCTTAAATAAAGGCACAACATTAGCTATCCTCCAGTCTTCCACTACCTCACCCATGGCTAACGGTGATACAAAAATCTCTGCCATGGCCCCAGCAATCTCCTCCCTTGCTTCCCAGAGAATCCTATGATACAACTGCTGATTTATCCACCTTAATGCCCTTCAAGACCTCCAACATCTCCTCCTTTGTAATGTTGATATGCTTCAGGATATCTGTGTTTCCTCTTTTGAACTCACTCGCTTCCATGACCTTCTCCACGGTAAATATGGACGAGAAATATTTACTTAAGACCTTGCCCATTTCCCGTGGCTCCACACATAGATTGCCACACCGGTCCTTAAGGGGACCCACTCTCGCCCTAGCTACCCATATTACTTTCAATATACTTATAGAATATTTTCGGATTCTCCTTTATCTTATCTGCAGGGAAATCGCATGGCCCTTTTTAGCCCTCCTAATTTCCTTCTTAAGTGTAATCCTACATCCCCTATACTCTTCGAGGGACTCGCTCGATCCCAGCTGCTTACACCTGAAATATGCCTCCTTCTTTGTCCTGACCAGCCCCTCAATATCCCTCGTCAACCAAAGTTCCCTAAACCTGCCAGCCTTGCCCTTCCATCTAACAGGAACATGCCTGCCCTGAACTTTTTCTATCTCGCTTTTAAAGGCCTCCCACTTGCCAGACGTCCCTTTACCTGTAAACAGCCTCTCCCATTCAACCTTTGAGAATTCCTGTCTGATGCCACCAAAATTAACCTTCCCCCAATTTAGGACTTCAACCTGAGGGCCAGTCCTATCCTTTTCCATAACTATCTTCAAGCTAATAGAGTTATGGTCATTGGTCCCAAAGTGCTCCCCCAATGACATATCAACCACCTGCCCATCCTCATTTCCTAAGAGGAGGTCGAGTGTAGCCCCTTCTCCAGTAGGGTCATCCACATACTGCATCAGAAAACTATCCTGGACACACTTAACAAATTCTTCCCCATCTGATCCCTTCACACTAAGGCAGTCCCAGTCAATATTAGGGAAGTTAAAATGACCTACTATTACAACCCTATAATTCCTACACCAATCTGTGATTTCCCTACATATATGCTCCTCCACCTCCCTATGACTATTGGGAGGCATATAGTATGATCCCATCAAAGTGCTCACCCCTTTCTTGTTTCTACATTCTACCCATATGGCCTCTCTGGGCATTCCCCCCCGGGATATCCTCTCTACGTACTGCCGTGATATCCTCCCTAATCAATAGTCCAACTCCCCGTCCTCTCTTACTTCCACCTCTGTCACGCCAGAAGGATTAGCACCCCGCAACATTGAGCTGCCAGTCCTGCCCATCCCTCAACTACGCTTCTGTAATAGCTATAATATCACAATCCCATGTACCGACCCATGCTCTGAGTTCATCTGCCTTACCTGTAATGCTTATTGCATTAAAATAAATGCAGTTTAGCCTACCAGCTCTTCCACGCTCCCTGTCCTGCCCCTGCCCCTGCCCGTCCTGTCTACTGGACTTGCTTGCTTTAACCTCGACATCTATGTTCCATTATCGATGAACTAATAGGATATATGACACTGTGGTGACCGTACATGCCCTCTGCTGACGAATGTACATGCCACTCTTATTCTCAGGGTTGTTCGTTCCGGTCCCACGTTCGGTTGTTGTTTCTTCCAATTTTTCGGCTGAATTCTGAGATGATCTCCAGATCTAAATTCCTCGGCAATGCGTTCAAGGAGTATTTGGTATAAATGAGATTCAACAATAGCATCAGAAAGTTACTTCTTGATTCTGGCTCTTACCTCTCTCTGGCATCTTGCTGCTAAAGATTAAACTTGATTTCATATCACATGCTACTCAGGCCATTGCAGCTCATTGGGACTTCTGATCCATCTGCCTTCAAGTCCATCAGTTCCAAGAAAACAGAAGGGAATTTTGACAAATGTTGTATTAGGCAAATTTGCATAGATATTTCAAAGAATTTCACGCCGTGTCAAATACTGCGAGGTCTCCGCTGGTGTGTCAACTTTCTCTCATTCCAAACGTTTTATCAAGACATAATTTTACATCATCTGAGCACGGAGATCTGGTCGAGCCCCAGTCCCACGAATTGGGGAATAAGTGGACAGGGTCAAATCCAACAGGCTTATATTTTCTACCAAAATAATGATCTGGAAGCTCATTGTTTGTGAGACTGAAATGGTTGAAAACATTACTGGGTTCTGTTTCAATCCTTCCTTTCATCACGTCTTTTTTTTAAATCTGTCTCTTTCTCTAAGTGCAGCATTTACTTTCAAATTCTTTACTGGCACTGAAGAATAAGGTTGTAAAATAGCGACACGTCAATGATTGCAAAGTGATGGTAAACCTTAAAATTAAAAATGAAGCTTCTTAGGTTGTGCGCAGGGATCCAATATTGAATCATTGGTGTTATATGGGTCGCACTGAACTAATTGACTGCACAGACGGAGCTAGACGGATTTTAACCCCACGTAGGTGGGTTTGTGTTTTTCTTCTTACATTAGGAGACATTTTTTATTCGTTCATGGGATGTGTCCTTTGCTGGCCAGACCAGCATCTATTTCCCATCCCGAATTGCCCTTCAGAAGGAGGTGGTGAGCTGCCTTTTTGAATCACTGCAGTCCATGTGGGGTAGGTACATCCACAGTGTTGTTAGGAAGGAAGTTCCAAGATTTTGTCCAAGCAACAGCGAAGGCACGGCGAAAGAGTTCCAAGTCAGAATGGCGTGTGGCTTGGAGGGGAACGTGCAGTTGGTGGTGTTCCCATGCATCTGCTGCCATTGTCTTGCTAGGTGGTAGAGGTTGTGAGTTTAGAAGGTGCTGTCTAAGCTGCCTTGCTGCATTGTGCAGTACATCTTGTAGATGCTACACATTGCTGCCACTGTGCTGGAGGGAGTGAATGTTGTCTACGGGGTGCCAAACAAGAGGGCGATTGCACATACAATGGATACACCAGGGCCCTGAAAAAATGCTCGAATGTAATACTATGTGAAATAAAGGCTGAGCTTATAAATTGTAAATAACCCGAAAATAGAAATGTAAGGTCTGAAACTTAATTCTGAAAGTTATTGTTCAAGTAACCCAAACACAAAGCACAGCTCTGATAGAACCCACAAGAACTGAACCACTGTGGAAACTTTGCCAGGCTAATGTGATTTTAAAAAATAGCTTTCTGATACACTCTCAAAAGCGCTGGCTGGGTGTTCACCACGAGGGGGCTGAGCTAGGAGCTCCCCAAATGGGGCTAGACACTCTCCTGGAGGTGGTTGGACGTCTGCGAAAAGGGGGCTGGAGACCGCCACGCGTGGACTGGGCGAATGCAACCAGGGGGTAAGGCGTCCACCACAAGTGGGCGGGTCTTGTCGCCCGTCACTAGAGGTCAGGGCGACCATGATGATGTGGATGGGCATGGCACGAGCTTGCGATTCTAGCCACCCGCAACGAGAGTGGAATGTGTGATGGGCGCCCGCCACAAGATGGATTCCGGCAGGCCATCAGGGAGCAGGGTGTCCGCCATTAGTGGGCGTCGATGGGCGCTTGCCACCAGGGAGCTGGGATAGGCGCCCGCCACGAGAAGGATGGGCGCCCATGACCAGGGAATGGGGCTCGGCATCCAACATGGGGGTCGTGGCACAAGGTGCTCGCCACAATGGAGATTTGCTAGTCATCTGATATGAGAGGGCTGAGTAACGCGCCCGCCGAAAGGTCGCGGAGATAGGCGTCCAACATGCGGGTGGGGGGAGGGGGTGCGGGCTAGGTCATGGCGCCCGCCACAGGAGCATATTTGGTAGGCGCCCACCACCAAGGGTCTGTGCCACGCGCCCGCCACGTGGGTGCTGACCAATTGCAAGGTGATGGCTGGGCACTCGGCACAAGGGAACAGGTATGGGTGCATGCCACCAAGGGGCTGGGCGACAGCCGCCAAGGCACGTGGCTTGACTCCACCCTCATGGGTGCAGTGCAATATGCCCGCCACGAGCACGCAGTGCTAGGCCTCCATCACGATGCTGCTGGCCGACTGCCATAGGTTGGTCGGGTGCCAAACAACCAGGGCATTGGGGGACAGCCACAATGAGCAGAGGTCATTGCCCCGCACAAGGCAGCTAGGCGCCCACCATCACGTGGCTGGTTTCCCGTCACAATGGGGCTGGGCGCCCACCGCAAGGGGGAGGGGCTAGCTACCCGCCACAAGGGGTTCTGGGTGGCAGCCACAAGGGTTCTGGGTCGGTGCCCGCCACCAGGATGATGGTGGCACTCCACGAGTGGGCCTGGCGCTGGCAAAAGTGTGCCAAGGCGACCGTAACACCAACCCTTGCATTCCAATTCCAATTATATCCTGAGATGGGTTTGGGAAATGGCAAGAAAAGTTGCACAGGCATTAATGCAAGAGGTGAGCTGAATAAAACTAGCCGATACAAATGAAATTAAACACAAGAAATAACTACGTAAACATGAGAGGGGAGGCTTTTTCATTCCCTGCTGCCCAATGACTCTGATCCCGAACCTAAGCGACTCATCCCTACGAGACCCGGAACCCTAACCCTAAGCAACTGTCTGACCCTCGCCCCAGCTCCAAAACGTGACCACAAACGACAATGAGTACCCATACAATGTTACTTTTCCTGATATTTGTTTTGCTTTTTTGCACACTGCACGTGCAGATGGCCCGGCCTACTGACAGCATATTTTCAATTTTTTGCAGCAACTCTGCGAGATTTTCTCAAACCCACCCTGAGGTACTCTGACCCTAAAACGTGACCCTAATCCTAGAAGCTGAAACCTGGTAGGCTCTGGCTATCCTTAAAAGGCTAAACCTAAAAACAAAATCTGATCGCCCTAAATTCATCTAATACCTCGACTTTTTACTTTATTCAGCTACTCTAAAGATCATCCCAAATCTTCTTTGAAACCTTCACCTTAAATTCTATAATCCTTATCTTGGACATGGGCGCGACTCCTCTTTCAATTAGATATGTAACTGTTGACATATCTAACGCTAACCTTAACCTTTGTGAGAGCACTGCCGCCTTCGTCAATTTGATCAGGAGATAGGTGGGATTAAGGATATATAGTGACTGGTCCGATTTGACAAGTGATAGTTTCCTCGGAGCCTGGTACCAGAACTTGCTACTTTGAGTTGTGTGAAGGAATCAAGTGTGTATTCAAGTTTGCAGGAGTTGCAGGTGGGAGCAAGAAGTTACAAAAGATCTTAGAGATTAACTGGGTGAGAAAATCTATAGCAAATGCAGGTGAGCGAGGATGTGCACTTGTGACTGAAAATCAAATTTTAAGCATGGTAACAGTTGAAAATTACTACCAAAGAGATTGGAAAGTCAAGAAGCCCTAGCTTAAACCTGATTCCCTGTTCATTATTGCCAGATAACATTCACGTGGCCCAAGTGCCAGAAAATGGCCATCTCCGACATAAAGAATATGAAAAGGTTTGAGGAGGAATGTGCAGAGTTGAGAGGTTTTATCGCCTACATTTCTGTGCTGCAATATCCTAAGGTTCATTGAGAATATTTGGTGAGTGGTTACATTTGGTCTTTTCTTGGCAACAACTTAAAGCATCCTAAAATAATTCTCGTGGTGTCTTGACAGGTATATCCATGTTACAGTCATTTCAGAGAAACGTTATCTACCAATGAGACAACAATCAGAACAGGTAGCAGTTGAATATATTGTCACCTATTCTGTTTTAAGTTTCCTAAAGTTATTGGTAAAACAGGGTTCACACTTCATGTGCAGAGTATTTGAGTTGAACAATATTAACTGCCAGTGTCAGAGAATCTCCATGATTTCAGGCTCCTGGTTTTCTCTTGATGACTGGTTAAGATTGACTTTCATTTAATTTGCAATTTCGGGTTCACGCAGTCCAGTGGGATCACTATCCAATCTCTGCGTTCACAACCAATCAGTGCCGACAAAACAGCTCAGAGTTTTACGCACATGAAACTATATCTTTTATTAGCACGTTTTACGTCCCCCGTGGTGTGTTATCATTTTATGTTTATAAAGAGGGATATTTATTCTATTTTTTTCTTGCATCAGCAGACTGGGCTAGATGATTTAGAGTTTGGAGAACTTTCATCTAATTCAATCCAACTTGTCTCTTTTCTGAAAGAGGTTAGAACATAGAACATTACAGTGCAGTACAGGCCCTTCGGCCCTCGATGTTGCGCCGACCTGTGAAATCATCTGACCTACACTATTCCATTTTCAGCCATATGTCTATCCATTGACCACTTAAATGTCCTTAATACAAGATTAACACTAGCATGTGCATGAAAATCAGATAATATGCATAGTGAGACTACAGAAACACCCTAACTTCGTTGAAAGTTATCGATCATTATTCTAAGTAAGGCATGTGCCCACAATGACCGAGCAACAATGCTAATTGCCTATTTTCAATCCAAATAGCATTAAGGTTCCAACGGAATACATCTCTCAAAACGTCCGGCTGCAATTTTGATGATAATGCACGGAAACCTTTTCTTCTAACTTTAAAGTACCAATGGCTGTCGTGGAGTTAGATGACTGAAAGTTGCGATCAGGGATGAATGAAACTCGATAAGTTTGTTTTGATTTTCTGAAATGTATTTGTCGGATGATCACGGGTCACGGGTTTTGGTTAGGCACTTTATCGTCTTACCGACTCAACATCAAGATCAATAGTTTCAAGGTCATAACCACTCCTCCTGTTTTTTCGTATAGCAACTACAGGAAATTATTCTGCTAATGTCGTTAATAACTCCTCTTGGTACAGCTTTTGTTGCTTTAATAATTCTTATTCCAATAACACCATTTTGCATTACACCATCATCCCTTTTGTCATTTAACCATTCCCGTCTTCCACCCGATCACCAATTTCCCCTATTGTTCTTACCTCGCCTCAACTTTTCCTGCCTCTGTGCTTGCTGAAAACCTTTTCTTTCCAGTTCTGATGGAAGTTTATCGACCTGTAGCATAAACTTTGTTTCGCCGTCAGCAAATGCTGCCAGACCTGATGAACATTTCTCGCATTTTCTGTTCTTGTTTCACATATCCGGAATCCGCAGTATTTTGGCTGTTTAAGGCGAATTCCTTTTTGCCTTTACTTTCAAGACGTGATATAGCCAAAATACCATGTGATTGGAGTCGTTTTTAAATCAGTTAACGATCACATCAAAAAATATTGTCGTGTTAATTTGAAATCGCGGTTACAATTTGCTTAGGTGTAAAAGAAGTGAATTAAATATAAAAATGTCGAATATGCCAGCACTCGTGATGAGACAGTTTGGAACTTGCGATGAAATTGGTGCTGACGCCAAGCTGCAGTTCAGTAAACAATAAATATAAAAGATGATCTCATAAAATATCAGACGCGGTACAGCTCTGGTCAACTTAAAGCTCGTCTTTATATATTTATAGAGGAAGAAGAGACATGACCGCAACATAGGGGACAAAAAGATTTGAGGAATAGAAGAAAGACAGGACAAAATACTAGTAGCACCTACTTTCAATTTATTTTACTGTAAAATCCTGTCTTTGTACTGAAAGTGAACTGTTGCGAATCTGAAAATCAAGTATAAACTTCTTTTGCAATGGAATTCTAGATATGTAACTTACAACCATTCACATATAAACTTCTGTGGTGAAATCTTTCCGTCCAGTGAAATGCACACTGAGCATTTTGTGGCTCGAATCTATCCATAGATGAAGTATTGGATTTACTTTTTTCTTTTAGGATTCATTGTCACACAGTTCTATGCTTTCATTTGGTCCTTTGGCTATTGCAAAGCTTTTGTCAAACACTGGGGCCTACAGTTATACTGTAACTACTTTTGGCAAGAATTAATGAGGAGTGCCGGAGGGCATGCCAAGAGCATAATCAACGGAAAAGATCTAAGATCTTCAGTCCGGCCACATAAAGAGGCGTATGGTGGTGGAAAATCAAACAACTAACAGGAGGAAGAAGCTTCACAAATATGTCCGTCCTCAACGATGAGAGAGTGCAGCATTTCAGTGCAAAATATGAGGCTGAAGAACTCGAACCAGAAGTGCCAAGTGGTTGATCCATTTCGGCCTCATCCTGAGGTCCCCAGCATCACACATGGCGGTCTTCAGTTTATCTGATTCACTCCAGGTGATATCAAGAAACGGCTAAAGGCACTGGATACTGCAAAGGCTATGGGCCCTGATAACATGCTGGCAATTGTAGTGAAGACCTGTGATCTCGAACCAGCCATGCCCCTTGCCAAACTGTTCCATCTGCCCAGTTATGTTGAAAATTGCACAGGCATGTCAGGAATAATCCAACTCAATAAATGTCGCCCTTTGTGCCTGCTCTCGATCATCAGTATAGTAATGGAAGGTGTCGTTGGCAGCACTTGCTCAGCATTAATATGCTGACTGGGACTTATGTTGGTTTGCATCAGGGCCACTCAGATCCTGACCTCATTAAAGTCTTAGTTTAAACATGGACAAAAAAAATGAACCCCAGAGGTAAGGTGAGGGCAAGTGTCCTTGACATAAAGGCACCATATGACATAGTATGGAATCAAGAAGACCTAGCAAAACTGGAGTCAATGGGAATCGGGAGAAACTCTTCGCTTGTTGGAGTCATACTTAGCACAAAGAAAGATGGTTGTGGTTGTTGGAGGTCAATCATCTGAGTCCCAGGACATCACTACAGGAGTTCCTTAGGGTAACGTCCTAGGCCCAACCATCTTCAGCTTCTTCATCAATGACCTTCCCCCCATTATAAGGTCAGACGTGGGATCGCTTGATGATAATTGCACAATGTTCAGCACCATTCACGACAACTCAGATACTGAAGCAGCCAAATAAAATGTCCAGATGAAGCAAAACCTGGACAAATTGCGGGCTTGGCCTGATAAATGGTAAATAAAATTTGTGCCTTACAAGTGCCAGGCAATGGCCATCTCAAACAGGAGACAATCCAAACATTTCCACTGATGTTCAATGGCATTGCCATCACTGAATCCCCCACTATCAACAGCCTGTTGGCTACCATTGACCAGAAACTGAACTGGACCAACCACATAATTGCTGTAGGTACTAGCGCAGTTCAGAAACTGGGAGTTCTGCAGTGAATAACTCACCTCCTGTTGCCCGAATAACTGTCCACCATCTACAATGCACAAGTCAAGAGTGTGATGGAATACTCTCTATTTTCCTGGATGGGTGCAGCCCCAACAACACTCAAGAAGTTCAAAACCGTCCAGGGAAAAGCAACACGTTTGATTGCTACCCAATCCACCACCTTCAATATTCACTCCCTTCACTACCAGCGCACAGTGGCAGCATTGTGTACCATCTACAAGGTGCACAGCAGCAACTCCTTTGACAGCACCATCCAAAGCTGCGACCTCTACCACCTAGAAGGAAGAGGTCAGCAGATGCATGGGAAAACCATCACCGGCAAGTTCCCCTCCAATCAGCACAGCATCCTACCTTGGAAGTATATCGCTGTTCCTTCACTTTTGCGCGTCAAAATTCTCAATTCCTTACGGCACTGTTGGTGTACCTATGCTCCAAGAACTGTAGCAGATATAGACGGCATCTCATCACCACTTTCTCAAGGGCAATAAAGGATTGTCAATAAAAGCTGCCTTTGCCAGCGACGTCCACATCCTACGAATTAATAAAGAAAAAAATCCTGATATAGACTAGGATGCATTTATTGAAAAGGGCAGAGAGGGTCAAACGTCTCCAGTATGTGTTCAGGAGAATTGTCGGTGGCACAGAAAGTTGAAAAGTAGTTAATAAAGCCTACATGGTCTTTATAAGGTGTACAGAGTAGCAAAGCAAGGAAGTTATGATAAAGCTGTATAAACCTGTATAAAACCTCAACTGAAGTGTTGTGACCAGTTCTGGGCACCACACTTTAGGAAGGATGTGAAGGCATTAGATAGCGTGTAGAAAAGATTCACGAGAATGGTTCCAGGGATAAGGAACTTCAGTTATGTGGATAGTTTGGAGAAGCTAGGGCTGTTCACCTTGGAGATGAGACGATTAAGAAGACATTCGATAGAGGTGTTCAAAATCATGAGGGGTCTGTCCAGATTATACAAGGAGAAATTGTTCCTATGGGCAGAAGCATCGAAATCCATAGATTTCGTATTTAGATGGGCACTTGCAACGCCATAGCATACAAGGACAAGTGCTGGAGAATCGGATTAGAATATTTAGGTGCTTGATGGCCGGCACATACACGATGGGCCGAAGGGCCTGTTTCCATACAGTATAATTCTATGACTCATAGCAAGTGGTTAGTCTGTGGAATGCACTGCCTGAGAGTATATCGAACTGGAAGACCCATAATTGTGGCTATTGTACAGTTGGTGCTACGGCTGTAAAATTGTGGAATACTCTGCAATCCGTTAGCAGGGATATGAGAATATGATGCACCATAGTCTGGAGTTACCTGCCTGAACTCCTGAACCTCTGCCCCGTCACCACCTCCTTTAAGACCTTCCTTAAAACCGGAAGCTTTGTGTGGTCTTTTGGCCATTGGCCCTACTAGCTTCTTCTTTGGATGTTCTCCTCCAGAGGGCAGGAGCGTTTAATGCTCATGAAAACTGAAATCACCATTGAAAGCAATTTCCAAAATAAATTAAACGAACTAAAAACACGCAAAAATGTGTGCTGATACTCTTTGTATATACCTGCCTGGCTGTGCTAGCCCCTAGAATCCTTGTCCAGCTGTACTAATCCCTCGGTATCACTGTCCAGCTGTGCTAGTATTTGGATGTCCATGACCAGCTGTGATTGATTAAATCTTTCAGAAATACTTTTCTCTGTTGTACACAGATCACACGATTTTTGATTAAACAGTTTACACCTTCTGCAACTCGACATCGAGTTCAACAATTTCACATCATAACTACTGTTCCCATTTAATAGGAGCACAGGAACATAGGAAGATTGGAACAGGAGTAGGCCATTCAGCCCCTCGAGCCTGTCCCGCCATTCGATGAGATCATGGCTGACCTGCGGCCTAACTCCATATTCCTTAATATCATGCTTAACAAAAATCTATCTCACATTTAAAATTAACAAGTGTTCTAGCTTCAATTGCTGTTTGTGGGAGAGAGTTCCAAACCTCTACCCCCTTTGCGTGAAGAAATGCTTCCTAACAGCTCTCCTGAACGGTTTGGTCCTACTTTTTAGACTAAGTTTTAGACTATGTTCCCAGTTTAGGAATCTCCAACCAGTGGAAATAGTTTATCTTTATCTAGTCCGTCTTTTCCTGTTAATATTTTGAAGACTTCGATCAGATCAACCCTTAATCTTCTAAATTCTAGCTAAAACAGGCCTAATTTGTGCAATCTCTCTGTGTAACTTAACCCCTGTAGTCCAGGTATCATTATTGTAAACCTACATTGCACTCCCTCCAAGGACAATATATCCTTCCTAAGGTGTGGTGCCCAGAACTGCTCACAGTATTCCAAGTGGGGTCGAAGCAGGGCTTTGTACAGGATAGGGTGACTGAACACCTAGAGAAATTTTAGTTAATCAGGGACAGCCATGAGGGATTCATGATAAGAAGGTCATGCCTGACAAATCTCACTGAATTTTTTGAAGAGGTGGCTAAGGCAGTGGACAGGGAAATGTCTATGGATGTTATTTATATTGACTTCCAGATGGCATTTGTTAAAGTCTGTTCATGACTCTGCTGTTGTGAGTTACAGATCCGCTAAAGATATATCTTTATGTCTGGTAACTAATTGCAGTTTCCGTGCAGTTTCTGAACACCACACCTTAGAAATGATATATTCGCCCTGGAAAGGAGTGTGCTGAAGATTTATCAGAGTGGTAACTGAACTTCAAGAGATGAATTATTTCCATAAGTTCGTTTCATTTATTACAGAGATTACTTCCAGTGGTGATTTCAGTTTTAACCGTCCTGCCCTTTGGAGGAGACAACCCAATGTAGGGACAGAGGAACATATGAATATAGGAAGTGGAGTCGGCCATTTGACCGTGCGACCCTTTTCCGCCAATCAATGATACTGTGGCTGATTTGCGACCTAAGTCCATGTACCCACTTTTGCTCATTATCCCTTAATCCCGATGGCTAAAAAATATATCAATACAAGTTGTAAAATTAACAATTGATCCAGCATTTTTAGAAGCTAATTGCGGGTGTTGCCTAATTTCACTCCTGAAATGTGTGCCTCCAATTTTGTGACTAATTCTTGAATCTCCAACTATTTAAACTAATTTCTTCGTATCTTAATATCTTGAAAATTTCAATCACATCAGCCCTTACCCTTCAAAATTCCAAGGAATAGAGCTAGTTTGTGCAATCTCCCATTGTAATTTATCCCTTGGAGTTCAGTTGCCATTGTGATAAATCTACTTTGCACTCCATTCCAGGGCGAATATATCATTCCGAAGGTGTGGAGTTCAGAACTGCTCACACCTCTCCAAGTGTGGTCTAACCAGAATTTTGTTTACTGCTGAAACATGTCTTTTACCCACTTGTATTCCATTTCTCTAGGCCTAAATGCCAGCATTCCATTACAATATTTTCTGTGCCTGTTAATGGTATTTCATCGATCTGGTTACCTGCCACCCACCCCCACCAAGTTTTGTTTACTTCACTGTTTATAGATTTTCATCATTGGGGAGTGGAATAGAAATGATGGTGAAGGCCGAGTATTTATGATGTGGGCGAAGATACGGCTTCAGACTTCTCAATGTTTAACTAAAGGAAATTACAGCTCATCCAAAAATGGCAATAATCTTGACCACACAGAAGTAGTAGAGGTAGAGATGAAACAGAAATGGGTATATGTTCTCAGCGGGATTTGGAGCCAGTTGCATGTCAGCCCTGTTTACGAGAATTGGATAGCAACCAAGAATCTGGCAGTATTCTCTGGCTCCGGGGCCAGAGTTTTCTGGCCAATAATATATTTTGTTGAGACATGTTAATCCAGCATTAAAGGCTTTTAAAGCTGGTGTCTCCCTCGTGTACAAGGTTAACTCACACCAATTGTAACCACCTATCAAGCTTGTCATTTGTTTTTCGGAAAAATGTAATTGGGATCATAGTGAGGTCTCTGTGTATGTTTTTGGAGAGCCATATATGATGCAATGATAGATATTTCATCAAAACACAGCTCCAGTCTTGGATCACCTGCTCTAATTTGTTTACTTCAATTGCTATAATTAATATAAAAGACCAAAACGCCTAATTGACCCTCTGGAGGCTGACATCAAGTATAAATTAGTCAAGCATTGAATGTTGTGCAGAGCTTCCTATAGAAATGCACGGCACACCTAAAGGTCTGGTGTTTGCCCTTTATTATCCTATCATTGCTGCTATCGGTGTTCCAGGTAAAGTATTGTAGTTGGTTATTAGTTCTGGGTGCCATTGTTTAACTTCATCACTGCTCTTCTTTACTTGTATCGATTCTCCCGATTGATTGAGTATTTTTCTCCTTCAATATTATAATTCCTCCCCTTTAATACTATCAGTTCTCTTCTTCAATTCCAATTGTTTTCCTTTAATTGAATCGTTTAATCCTATTAAATAGCATAATTTCTTCATGCCAACAATAAAATGTATCTCCTTTAACCATAAAATTTTCTTCACACAGTATAATTTACTCCATATAATGGCATCATTTATCCCTTAACTTTAGTGTTTAATTTCTTATCATAAATGTAATGTATCATTCTCCCCTCCCAAATGTATCCGTTTTCTGTTTGCCACTACCTGTTGTGTTATTGGCACCGTTACTGTTTGTGAATGATTACCAACAATAATAACAGAACATCTTGTATTTTATTGCCTTTAACTTAGTAACATGAGTGAGTTACCAAATGAAAGTTGAGTCTTGACCACATGAGGAGACTGGTGACCAAAAGCTTGTTCAAGGCATTGGATTTTATGAAGTGGAATAAAGGACAGGAGAGGGGTGGAGAAGTAATGATGTGTCAGAGCATCCAGAGGTTCAGGCAGAGACAGCTGAAGTCAGGGCCGCCAATGATAGAGGGAGAAAATCAGAGATAAACAAGAGTCCAGAACTGGAGCATTGCAGGTATCTCAGAGGGTTGTAGAGCTGCTGGAGTTTGCTAACAAATGGAATTGTGAGGCAATGGAGAGATTTAAAAACAAGGACGATAATTCAAAAATTCAGGTGTTGCCGGACTGGGGGCCAATATAGGTCTCACGCATAGGGGTGATGGATAATCGGATCCTGGTGCGAATTAAGGTGGGGCAGGAGAAGTTTGGATGGATGGGTACAACGTTAGAAGCCAGTCGGGAAATCTTTGAAATATTTGACTTCATGGATAGCAACGGTATTTCTGAGGGTTTCAATAGCTGATGAGCTGATGTGGCGGTGGCCCAATATTATGGAGGTGGAAGTAGGCGGTCTTAGTATTGGAGCATACATAGGGTCAGAAATTCAGCCTATATAACAGTAGGACGCCAATGTTGGAAACAATTTGTTTCAGTCTCAGACAATGACCAAGGAGTTGGCTGGAGTTGAGTGTAGGGAACAAGGTTTGTGGCGGCGATGATGATAGTGTTTTCGGTTTTCTCAAATTGTCATGATATCCATTTAGTTCGATTATGTTACTGAGATTGGTACGACCGATGACATAGCACACTTCTACCATGGTGTGCATGTGATTCGTTGCCATTTTAACACTAATAATCTGGGTGAATCATTACGCTGTTATCCTGAAGTTCATCTGGGACTCTTGTGTTCTTGAAGCTGTTAATATGGGTGATTTATCACACTGTGAACACGCTGCACATGTAGTTGTAATAATACTGCTTCAGTGTGGAAACACTTTGTTATATCAGAGATAATATTCTCCTGTTGTTGCTATATCGAGTGGCATTAAAACATTATTATAAGATATACATGAAGGCTATTTTGTTGCCGGCTGTACACTGACTGGTGGTGGGATTCTGCCCTATAGGTAATCTCAGGCCATTGGTATTCTAGCCATTGTTTTACACTAATGGCAATTCCACTGTAATTTTGAGTTATCCCAAATGAGTAAGAAATTGCATCCGTTAGAACAGCCACATTACAGTGAAGTGATCTGCTCCTGATCCCAGCTTTCTATTGCAACAATGCAGGATGCATTCACTTCGATAGTTCAGATTGTTTGTTGGAATGAATTAAATCAAATAGTTGTGATGCTGTCTAGATTTATAAATTCCTGCGGCACCGTATAATTATGAATCTGCTAGCTGAATTTAGTCACTGGATCTATTCTGTACAGACTTGCTTTATGAACTTATTAATTTGTTTGTCTTCAGAATGATTGATATTTGCAGCACACTTAATATTACAACGGTTTTATCGATATTCATCGCGTAAAAATTCCCGACTGAATGTAATGACTGGCTTTATTGAAGACGCAATAGTAGACAGTGAATTGTTGACAAAAATATAAGTCGACAAAATCTAAAAGAAGAGGCCGTTTTAATGACGAATTTGCATTTCCCTATCAGTCACGCGGCACTGGGTTTTTGCTTTCCATCTCCAACCTCATCATGGAATCAGCCTAGCCTTGTTCTTCCATATACACTGTTGCTGATGGTTCTACATTGACTGCTGCTGAGGGTGCGTATTACTTCTGACCATTGTACCTGGCAGTGTCCTGGACTGTTTCTGTCTTCATTCTTTTCTCAAGGTTGAAGGCAGCCACATAACTGATGACATCTCTACATCTGTGTTACAAACATAAACGTTGAAAACCAATGATCGTATGAAGCCAATGAAGTAACATGATAGCCCAGTGCAGAACTGAGGAAGCGCTGCATTGTAAGATGGGCGTTTCTACAAATGAGACATGATTACCGTTCAGTCCCGGTAGGACAGGAGGACATTGAAGTTCTCAGGTGGCTATTAGCCGAACAATTGGCAGTTATAATTCCATCCTCGCCAAAATTCCCAGCAAATATTCAGAAAATAATGGTTTTACGTTCACCCCTACGCTGTTTGTGAATCTTTTGTGCAATTTACTGATGAAAGTATATAACTGGATTGTACTTTAGTGGATGAGAGTGATTGAGTCACCAGCAGAGTATAATTATTTTAAACAGGTTGTCTCTGCCCTTTACTGTTTGTTTTAAGCTTTAATGTAGGTTGGTTTCTTACTTGTTCTCTCAAATATCCCCTGCACCTTTATTTTCCCCTCACAATCTTCGCATTTATTATTAACTATTCTGCACTTGCTTTAACATTTGTTCCTTATCATGAAAATCTGAAATTCCCGGGTTGTTTTCAATGGGTTTCTTGTTTAAGTCATGTTTCCTCATATTAATTTACATTTCGATGCCTGTCTGATTTTAAATGCTCTGACTATTCGAACCAAAAAAGCAGTGGGGGGTTGATTTTGATCTCAGGATCAGTGCCAAATCTCCAAAGTTCACAAAAATACTTTCAAATAAATGATTTGCTGCGAGTCCGTTCAATAATGTTTCTGTTCTCTCTTTGTTTCTCTCTCATAAAAACATTTACACTGCCCCTCTCTTTCTCTATTACAGCTAACTTGGCAGTGATTGTGATTTTTTGTCGAGGAAGATGCGGTCTCTCTAGATGTATCACTTATTACCTTGTATCCATGGCAGTCACAGATCTCCTGGTCATTATCACGGCTGTAATATTAAACCGGATTGTTGGCATTTATTTTCCATTCAGTTTCCTCTCCATCACCCCTGTCTGTAGTCTCAGCTTTGTGTTAATTTATTGGATCAGAGACTGTTCTGTCTGGGTAACCGTTGTGTTCACCTTTGACCGGTTTGTAGCAATTTGTTGCTACAAGCTGAAGACTAAATATTGCACTGAGAAAACAGCGGCTGCAGTTATAGGAACAGTCTGTGGTGTGAGCTGCTTCAAAAATACATTCTGGTACTTTATATATGAACCTTTGTATACAATTATGAATATAACGTGGTTCTGCAAAATCAAGTTAATATTTTATACCTCACCTGCCTGGGCCGCATTTGACTGGATTCATCGCATTTCAACCCCTTGTCTCCCATTTATTCTGATTTTACTGCTCAATGCTCTGACAGTCAGTCACATTTCAATGGCCATTAGAACCCGCAGAAGACTTCAGATCTGCAGCAACGTTGGGAATCAGCGTGACCCAGAGGCGGAGAGCCGGAGAAAGTCCATTGTTTTGCTATTCTGTATCTCGGGCAGTCTCATCCTGTTATGGTTGTTGTTTCTTATAACGTTCCTCTATGTCCGCATTGCAAAAGTTAGTTATTTCTCAGGATCGAATTTCAGTGAATCGAATTTTATTCTGGAGGAAAGCGGATTTATGCTTCAGCTTTTGAGTTCCTGCATAAACCCATTTATTTATGCAGGGACCCAGAGAAAATTCAGAGATGAGTTAAGGAATGGATTGAAGTATCAACTGAATCTAATTGCTAATCCGTTTAAATATTGTAAATCGTAAAATCCAACCTGAATTGGACCTCAAGTTCCATCCTGCAATCTTCACGACTTTGTCACGGACTGCTTGCACTCTCTCATACACAATCGTTTAAGATCATAAAATCATAAGATCATAAGAAGTAGGAGCAGGAGTAGGCCGTCCGGCCCCTCGAGCCTGCTCCACCATTCAATAAGATCATGGCTGATCTTTTCATGGACTCAGATCCACTTACCCGTGTTCTCACCGTATCCCTTAATCCCTTTATTATTCAAAAAGATATCTACCTTAGCTTTAAAAACGTTTACTGAAGAAGCGTCAACTACTTCACTGGGCAAGGAATTCCATAGATTCACAACCCTCTGGGTGAAGAAGTTCCTTCTTAATTCAGTCCTAAATCTGCTCCCTCTAATCTTGAGGCTATGCCCTCTTGTCCTAGCTTCACCTGCCAGTGGAAACACACTCTCCACTTGTATCTTATCTATTCCCTTCATGATTTTATATGTTTCTATAAGATACCCCCTCATTCTTCTAAATTCCAATGAATATCATCCCAATCTACTGTGTCTCCTCATAAGCCAACCCCCTCAACTCCGGAATCAACCTAGTGAACCTCCTCTGCACCGTCTCCAGTGCCAGTATATCCTTTCTCAAGTAAGGAGACCAAAACTGCACACAGTACTCCAAGTGCGGCCTCACCAGTACCTTATACAGCTTCAACATAACCTCTCTGTTTTTAAACTCAATACCTTTAGCAATGAAGGACAAAATTCCATTTGCCTTCCTAATTACTTGCTGTACCTGCAGACCAACCTTCTGCGATTCATGCACAAGGACACCCAGGTCCCTCTGCATAGCAGCATGCTGCAACTTTTTACCATTCAAGTAATAATCCTTTTTACTGTTACTCCTACCGAAATGAATGACTTCACATTTATTAACATTGTATTCCATCTGCCAGTCCTTTGCCCACTCACTCAATGTATCTATGTTCCTCTGCAAAGTTTCACAGACATCTGCGCACTTTGCTCTGCACTCATCTTAGTGTCATCTGCAAACTTCGACACCCTACAAGTGGTCCCCAACTCCAAATCATCTATATAAATTATAAATTTATATAAATCCTCACCCATTGGCGATTTAAGAATTTGTGAGGCAAAACGCATCATCACAAAATTCATTATGGTAACTTGTTCTCAATTACTTTCCAGTTTTCGTGTTGGTTGTGACTCAAACCTGGTACCAGAGGTTATGAGAGGATATCTGCATTCACGTGGTTGCCAGAGTATTAGCTCTGATCTGTTGATGGCTTTCATTTTTAACTGTTTACTGAAGGGACTTCATATCCTTCCTGATAATGGTTCAGATCTTGACAGTCGAGAATTCTCTGAAATAGAATCTCTTGTTAGCTCCACCGATTGTTCTCCACTCATTGGGCATCGCTGAAGAACCTCACTGCTGTGTCCATAAACATACAAAAATAGTAATTGCTATACGGAAAATGCCCAAGATCCATCTTTTTCGTCATTTGTCATATTGATAGTCATATTATTCAATGACAATAGAGTTGTTGACTAATAATAGTATTCAATCTCCATCAATTAGTCCAAGACAAACCTAGAAATATTGTTAAAAACGAAACACCCAGTGATAGAGAGATTTGAGACATGTGAGCCTTACCCTTTGACATGACTCAAATTGCTTTTGCATTGTAATCTTTAAAAAAATGAAAGAAATCTATGGAATTTACATTTGATCGAGTGGATGCTAACTAGTTCATCATCTCCCGAGCGACCCTATTCCATGGATTAACCAAAATGACGTATTGTTTCCACAGGTAAGCTTTGAACTTGCCATCCTAAATCACAGGCTGTGTCTTCTGCTTCTACTGTTCCGTCCAAAGTGAAATAGCTTGGTGTAGTCGACATCTACATTATCTGGTCCTCTTAAAATCCTAAAACAGCAACCATTTCATCTCACTTTCTAATGAGAACAAACCCAATTTACATAATCGCTCCTTATTGGCCAATCCCTGCATGCCCTCAACCATTTCCAGTGGTCCCTTCTGCACCCTTTCCTTATCAGCCCGTTAGTCTTGTGGTCCAGCAATCAGAATTGTATGTATTCAGTTTCCTCTCCATCATCCCAGTCTGCAGTCTCAGCTTTGTGTTAATTTATTGGATCAGAGACTGTTCTGTCTGGGTAACTGTTGTGTTCACCTTTGAGCGGTTTATAGCCATTTTTTGCTACAAGCTGAAGACTGAATATTGCACCGAGAAAACAGCAGCTGTGGTTATAGGAACAGTCTGTGCTGTGAGCTGCTTCAAAAATATATTCTGGTACTTTATATATGAACCTTTGTATGCAATTAAGAATATAACGTAGTTCTGCAAAATCAGGTTAATATGTTATACCTTATCTGCCTGGGCAGCATTTGACTGGATTCATCGCATTTTAACTCCTTGCCTCTCATTTATTCTGATTTTACTGCTCAATGCTCTGACCATCAGTCACATTTCAACGGCCATTAGAACCCGCAGGAGACTGTAGGTAATCAGCGTGACCCAGAGACGGAGAGCCAGATAAAGTCCATTGCTTTGCTAATTTGCATCTCGGGCAGTCTCATCCTATTATGCTTGTTGTTTCTTATAACTTTCCTCGATGTCTGAATTGCGAAGTTAAGTTATTTCTCATTTTCCAATATCAGTTAATCAAATTTTATTCTGGAGGAAAGCGGATTTATGCTTCAGCTTTTGAGTTCCTCCATAAACCCATTTATTTATGCAGGGATCCAGAGTAAAGTCAGAGATGAGTTAAGGAATGGATTGAAGCGTTAACTGACTCTAATTGCTAATCTGTCTAAATATTGTAACTCGTAAAATCTATCACAAATTGGACCTTACGTTCCATCCTGTAATCTTCCCGAAATTGTCACGCACTGTTGGCACTCTCTGATACATTTACTCTAAGATCCTCACTCACTGGAATTTAAGAATTTGTGAGCCATAATGCATCCTCAAAAAATTGTGCAGCTTGACTAATAATATATACAGTAGCTGAATTAACTCACTATTTTGGATCGATAATTATATTTTATTCCAACTCAGCCTCTGATTATCTCTAAGCACTGTTCTCTAAGCCGAGATTTGTTGCAACAGATTAAATTTCTTGTCAATCATGGTCCCATTTTATTTTATTTCCATGCACAAGATTTTATTTCCAGTTAAGTACTGAGACTGCTAGGATTGTAGTTGGAATATCCTAACCCTAATACTGCCCCTTGACAACATCGTCCAAAATAATAACATCACATTCAATATGTTGGCAGAAGATATTCACCTCTAATTCACTAGTTTAATGCTAGTCTCATGATGGCCATGAATCCATTGTTGATTGTGGTAACAAAACAAAAAAACATCTGGTTCACTAATGTCCTTTAGAAAGGAAAATCTGCTGTCCTTACGTGGTCTGGCCTACATGCATCTCCAAACCCACAGCAATGTTTTTAACTCTTAACTGCCCTCTGAAATATCCCAGCAAGCCACGCAGTTGCATCCAACTGCTACAAAGTTGATACAGAATGAAACCAGATGGACTACCCAGCATAGACCAAGACACCAGAAACCAGAATGGCAAAACCAGCCCTGTGGACCCTGTAAGGTCCTCCGTACAAGCATCTGGGGGCTTGTGCCAAAGTTGGGAGCGCTGTCCCACAGACGTCAAGCAACAGCCTGACATCGTCATACTCACGGAATCATATCTTGTTGACAATGTTGCAGACACCACCATTCACATCCCTTGGTATGTCCTGTCCCATTTGCAGGATAGAGCCAGCAGAGGCGGCAACACAGCGGTACACAGCCAGGAGGGAGTTGCATGAGAGTTTTTAACATTGACTCTGGACACCTTGATGTCTCATGGCAACAGGCCAAATATGAGCAAGGAAACCTCCTGCTAATTACCGTTTACCACCCCTCTCCCCCCGCCACTCCCCCATCCCTTTCGGCTGATGAATCAGTACTCTTCCATGTTGAACAGCACTTGGAGAAAACACTGAGGGTGGGAAAGGTGTAGAATATACTCTGGGTGGGGGACTTCAATGTGCATCACCAGCAATGGCTAGGTGGCACCTGTACAGACAGAGCTTCAAAGACCTAAAGGACATAGCTACTACACTGGGTCAGCAGCAGGTGATTAGGGAACCAGCAAGAGAGAAAAAAATAATACTTGACTTCATCCTCACCAATCTGCCTGTCGCAGATGCATCTATCCATGACCATATTTGTCGGAGTGACCACCACACAGTTCTTGTGGAGACATGTGTGATGCAGTATAATGTGGGTAAATGTGAGGTTATCCGCTTTGGTAGCAAAAACAGGAAGGCAGATTAGTATCTGAACGGTTATGAACTGTGAGAGGGGAATATGCAATGAGACCTGGATGTTCTCGCACTCCAGTCACTGAAGGTAAGCATGCAGGTCCAACAGGTGGTAAAAAAGGGCAAATGGTATGTTGGCCTTCATAGCGAGGGGACTCGAGTACAGGAGCAGGGATGACTTGCTGCAATATACAGTGCCTTGGTGAGGCCACACCTGGAATATTGTGTGCAGTTTTGGTCTCCTTATCTGAGGAAGGCTGTTCTGGCTATAGACGGAGTGCAGTGAAGGTTTACTAGACTGATTCATGGGATGACGGGACTGATGTATGAGTAGAGATTGAGTCAGTTAATATTATATTCGCTGGAGTTCAGAAGAGTGAGGGGGCATCTCATAGAAACCTATAAAATTCTAACAGGACTTGACAGGGTAGATGCAGGAAGGATGTTCCCGAAAGTGGGGGAGTCCAGAACCAGGTGTCATAGTCTAAGGATACGGGATAAACCATTCAGGACTGAGATGAGGAGAAATTTCTTCACCCAGATAGTGGTGAGTCTGTGGAATTTGCTACCACATAAAGCAGTTGAGGCAAAAGAATTGTATGTTTTCAAGAAGGAGTTAGATATAGCTCTTGGGTTTAAGGGGATCAAAGGATATGTGGCAAAAGCGGGAACAGGTTACTGAGTTGGATGATCGTCCATAGTCATAATGAGTGGAGGAGTAGGCTCGAATGGCCGAATGGCCTACTCCTGCTCCTATTTTCTACGTTTCTATGTTAGTCTAAGTCCCGCCTTCACACTGAGGATACCCTCCAGTGTGTTGTGCGGCACTCTCAGCGTGCCAAATTGGATAGATTTCGAACAGTTGAATTAACACAGGACAATCACGAAGCGCTATGGGCCATTAGCAGACAGCAGCAGAATTGTACTTGACCACAATCTGTAACCTCACGGCCAGCATATCCCCCACTTTACAGTTACCAGCAAGCCGGGGATCAACCCTCACTCAATGAAGAATGCAGGATTGCATGCCAGGAGCAGCACCAGGTAGACCTCCAAATGAGGCATCAACCTGGTGAATCTGCAACCCAGAACTAATTGCATGCCAAACAGCATAAGCAGCATGCCATTCACAGAGTGAAGTGACCCCACAACAAATGGATCAGAGCTAAGCTCTGCAGTCTTGCCACATGTAGTCATGAATGGTGGTGGACAAATAAACAATTGACTGCAGGAGGTGGATGCACAAATATCCCAATCTTCAATGATGGGGGAGGCCAGCACATCAAAACAAAAGATAAAAGCAAAATACTGCAGATGCTGGAAATCTGAAATCAAAACAAGAAATGCTGGAAATACTCAACAGGTCTTGCAGCATCTGTGGAGAGAGAAGCTGAGTTACGGTTTCAGGTCAGTGACCCTTTATCAGAAATGGTGTAAAAGATAAGGTTGAAGCATTTGTAACAATCTTCAGCCAGAAGTGCTGAGTGGATAATCCATCTCGGCCTTCTTCTGAAGTCCCCAGCATCACATATACCAGTCTTCAGCCAATCTGACTCACTCAACGAGATATCAAGAAACGACTGAAGGCACTGTAAACTGCAAAGGCTTTGGGCCCTGACAACATTCTGGCAACAGTACAAAGAACAAAGAAAATTACAGCACAGGAACAGGCCCTTCAGCCCTCCAAGCCTGCGCCGATCCAGATCCTTTATCTAAACATGTCGCCTATTTTCTAAGGGTCTGTATCTCTTTGCTTCCTGCCCATTCATGTATCTGTCTAGATACATCTTAAAAGTCGCTATCGTGCCCGTGTCTACCACCTCCACTGGCAACGCGTTCCAGGCACCCACCACCCTCTGCGTAAAGAACTTTCCACGCATATCCCCCCTAAACTTTTCCCCTCTCACTTTGAACTCGTGACCCCTAGTAATTGAATCCCCCACTCTGGGAAAAAGCTTCTTGCTATCCACCCTGTCTATACCTCTCATGATTTTGTACACCTCAATCATGTCCCCCCTCAACCTCCGTCTTTCTAATGAAAATAATCCTAATCTACTCAACCTCTCTTCCTAGCTAGCGCCCTCTATGCCAGGCAACATCCTGGTGAACCTCCTCTGCACCCTCTCCAAAGCATCTACATCCTTTTGCAGTACTGCAGACCTGTTCTCCAGAACATGCCACGCCCACAGCCAAGCTGTTCCAGAATAGCTCCAACACTGGCATCTACCCACAAATGGGGAAAATTGCCCAGGTATGGCCTCTACACAAAAATAAGGACAAATCCAGCCCAGCCAATCACCATCCCATCCGTGTACTCTCGGTCATCAGTAAAGTGATGGAAGGTGTTGTCGACAGTGTTATCAAGCAGCACTTGATTCACAATAACCTGCTCAGTGATGCTCAGTTTGGGTTCCGCCAAGGCCACTCAGCTCATGGCCTCATTATAGTCTTAGTTCAAAAATGAACAAAAGAGCTGAACTCAAGAGGTAAGGTAAGAGTGATTGCCCTTGATAGCAAGGCAGCGTTTGACTGAGTATGGCATCAAAGAGCCAGAGCAAAACTGGAAGCAATGAGAATCAGGGAGAAAGCGCTCCACTAGTTGCAGTCATACCTAGTGCAGACGAAGTTGGTTTGGTTTCTGGAGATCAATCATCTCAGTTCCTGGACATCAGTGCAGGAGTTCCCGAGGGTCGCGTCCTAGGCTCAACCATCTTCAGCTGTTTCATCAATGGCCTTCCTTCAATCATATGGTCAGAAGTGGGGGATGTTAGCAGATGATTGCACAATGCTCAGCACCATTCGTGACTCTTCAGACACTGAAGCAGTCCGTGCAGTAATGCAGCAAGTCCTGAACTATGTCCAAGCATGGGCTGATAAGTGGCAAGTAACACTCGTGCTGCACAAGTGCCAGGCAATGACAATCTCAAACAAGAGAGAATCTAATCATCTCCCCTTGGCATTCAATGGCATTACGATCGCTGAAACCCCACTATTACCATCCTGGGGGTTAGCATTGACGAGAAACTGAACTGAATTAGCCGTATAACAACTATGGTTACAAGAGCAGATCCGAGGCTAGGAGTTCTGCAGCGAGTATCTCACCTCCTGACTCCCCAATGCCTGTCCAGCATATACAAGTGTGATGGAAAACTCTCCACTTGCTTGGATGGGTGCAGCTCCAGCAACACTCAAGAATCTCAACACCATCAGAACAAAGCAGCCCACTTGGTTGGCACCCCATATACAAACATTTACTCCCTCCACCACAGACGAGCAGTGGCAGTAGTGTGTACCATCTGCAAGATGCACTTTAGTACCACATCCATACTCCTTAGGCAGCACCTTCCAAACCAGAGACCTCTACCACCTCGAAGGACAAAGGCAGCAGATGCATGGGGTCAACACCACCTGCAAGATCCCATCTTAGCCACACGCCATTCTTATTTGGAACTATATTGCCGTTCCTTCACTGGAGCTGGGTCAAAATCCTGGAACTCCCTTTCTAATTGCACTGTGTGTGCACCTCCTGACACAGACTGCAGCAGTTCAAGAAGGTGTCTCACCACCACCTTCACAAGTGCAACTAGGAATGGGCAATACATGCTGGCCTAGCAAAGACGTCACATCCCATGAATGACTAAAACAAGTTTATGATTCAATCAAATAGTTGTTAGACTTTATGAGGTTGTTTTATTTGTACATACATATTTAAATTTAAATCGACCACAGATTTATAACGATTACCGAAGAAGATTGCAAATTTAACAGGTCGATAAAGAAAAGAAAATATAGCTAAAACAAAACTTAAAACGTTCAAACGGGTTGAGATTGAAGAAAAGGACAGCAAAAAAAAAATGCTTTGTTTCTCTACTCCCTGCAATTAAATGTTTTAACAGTATCTATTACCAGCTTTCTCAACTATGTTACTTACTTCCAGCAAATACATTCTTCAACAATATTTAACATTAGAAGGCTCGCATACGTTACTCTTAATTAATTATCGAATCACCCTGACGCACCCACCTCTTGTTGATTGTAGATTCCCCTTCTGACGCCTTGTCAGGATCCCTCCTATTGACAGCAGTTATGGTATCTGATGTTTTTAATCTTTCAGATCACTTTTTCAAGAGATGGACCTGGGTTGCTCTATGATTACAGAAGATTGTTAGGGTCACATATCCTTATAATGTGCTGAGCTCTTAGTTTAAGCCATAGGGTTTGAACCTGATTAGAATTTGTCTATTTTTCTTTAACTTTCTTTCACTAATGTCCCATCACGTGAAGCATCTTATCGTCAAACTTTCCAGAGAAGGCTGCTTGCAGAAGTGCTCAACAAAACACTAGGCCCAATCTGGTATATAGTGTACATTCTGCAAGGTTTGTTCCTCATAAACCCAAATGCCAACGTTTCTCTTCGCCTGCACTACCTTTGTTCTTTCCTGATAGCATAATTTCATTTCACAGTTCAGCAAGATAAGCAGGTTTATTTTTAAGCATGCAGATCGCCGCCATGTTGACAGTCTTGCAGTGCATGCTGGATAGGTTGGTCAAGCTGTGCATTAAATTCGGTTAAAATGTTAATACTGCCCCACAGCACCCAATTAATCATTTTAAAGTATTTGTAATATTTACTAAAACCAAGCATCTAGAAAAACTTTGCAATGGGAAATCGGTGCTCATGAAGATCTACTTGCAGATATTTCACAGCATGATTCTTGTTTTGGGGCTGTTGAGCCCGGCTGAAGATCGCGGTGTCAAATCCCCGACAAACTCTTGCGTTGCCAGTGACTTTTCTGCTGGCAGTTTAAAGATTTGCCGTTTCCCTGCGAATTGGTCAGGCAGAATTTTTGGATTGACTAACATCGCTAATGTCTCAAGCTGGTGACTTTTTATCAGAACTGACAGAATTTAGAGATGTAATAGTTTATAAGCAAATGCAGAACAAGGATAAAGAAAGCCCAGGAGGGGGAAAACAAAAAAGCCTTGGATAGGATGGAGGGCAGTACTGAATAAATCATAAATGGATGATGGTCCAATACAAAGGGAGATAGTAATGGGACAAGTGATGAGGCAAGTAAAGAAACAAAAGGAGGTATAAATGGGAGACGTAAAGCACACACTGCCCAGCGTGGGGCTCGAAACCATATCCGACTCCATCTGTGAGGCCATTTATTTCAGTTGGCAAGAGCACGGATTTGACGCTGTGAGCAGGATTAAAGTTTCATTATTAATATTATGAGATTTTTTAGCACTTAAAATCCAAACATTAGACGCAAAAAAGTTCACACAAAATGTCACGGGGAAATTATTTTCAATAAGATCCATTGCATGTTTATCACAGGGCGTGGATAACACAGCATTATTTTTAATTAGCTCACTGTTCTGATCAACATTTTAACTCAGGGTTCTTCCCGTTAATAATCACAAGCACCAACAAACAGACAGAGCGTGACTGACAACCCCGAGATGAGGAGAAAGACTTCAGTTTAGGGAAATTGCAGAAAATTAAATGCTCACAGCGCACCAGGAAAAAAATCAGAGTAAAGGACAGAAGTAGCTAAACACAGAATAGAGAAATATTTCTGATCCTTGATGTCTTTCTGTTTCAATCAAACGCTTCAGTGCCTGTAAATTAATTGCAGTGCAAATTATGTAGCTTGAGAATCGGAACCAAAGGGTAACCTTGTTTCATTGTTTTGCAAGAAAATGGAACACTGGCAGAATATCCCTCCCGCTTTTCCACGCTTAGTAGAAATATAGGTGCGGATTTTGTGGTCGCAATAGCAGTGAACACTGAGACGTTCGCCGCTTTTGAGGGTCACAGTGACACCATAACTTTCGGTATGCACACATGTGTACAATTGCGCCGAAGGCAGAAGTTGCGAATCGTGACAATGCGCTACAGATGAGCCTCCACTAATGGTCCCGCCGAGCTGCTTTGTAAAGCGGCAAGGACCTGTCGTTGGTGAATTTGGGCAAGTTGCCCTCAAATAATGCTGATTTTCACGTAGGCATTTTCGTACTTTTACAAAATGCATCTGATGTGTTTTTTAAACTCCTGCTTACATGCATATGGGTCTGTAAGATGGCATAAAAATACCAGAGACTATCTTTCTAACAGGTACTGCAATACATTAATGGTTAAGCCTGTGAGGGAGAAACATTTCTTTAACGCTCTGTGCTTTGAATGGTTTCTGTTACATGATTGCCCAATAGAGGGAGCAACAAGCACCAGTCCCGTCGGCTGATCGAGAGCAATATTACCCAATAACAGAGTGTATAGGGAGAGGATGTCATTCGAGATGATGTGGGAAGAGTTGTGTATGAAGTATTACATTTCAGTATGTAGGCAATCAGGTCGCCTCTGTGATATCTCACTGAAGGACCTCAAGCCACATTCTATAAACTGCACTGAATGGACAAGTGAAATCTGGAGCATGGCAAGCAGCAGTCTGAAGGTAACTGGGGGGATCCCTCTTGTAATGACCAGTCTGTTCAGGTGTGCAGTTCAAAAGGAAGTGGAACAGTGCAGGGAGAAATTTGACTGCGGACAAACAGAGGATCAGGTTTTGGGCATCAAGAGCACAACATGAACATTTGCTGCTGATACAAATGCAGGAGGTTTGGCAAATAATGAGACTGTAAATGAATTCAGCAAGACATTTGTGTATAAAAACCTCTAATTTAATTGCTTTGATCCTCTAGTTACCAACTCACTAACCAATGGAGATAGTTTTCCCCTCAGATACTTTATCAAAACACCCTTAAAATTTTGAACTCCACCACATGATCTTTTTAAACTTTTCTACACGTAAGAAGTTATGTGATAACTGTCATCCTTGGGATCATCTTAGTGGAGTTTTTCTGCAGCTCCCCGTGGCCTTGACAGTCTTACTAAGTAATGCAGGAAATCCTGTTCACTATATTCATACCAAGGCCGAACCAATAATTTGACTAGGTGTAACATTAACTCTGTGCCTTTGTACTCTACATCCTTATATTTAAATGCCAGGATCCCGGGGTGGGGGTGGGGTGGGGGGGAGGGGCGGGCACTTTTTAAAGCAGCTTTATTAACTTCTCCTCCCACGAATCATGGCTTGTGTACCTGAATCCCTTAAAATTTCTGTTCCTCTTTTCCCTTCACTGTTTCACAGTATAACATCTATTTCCCTCCTTTATTGTCACCCCACATTTCTCCAGCTGACATTTCCCTGCCCAATCTACTCTCCTATCTATCTCCTCCTGAACTTGATTGCAGTTCTCATCATGGTTCACGTGATTCATTATCTTTTTGACATCTGCAAATCCTGATATTGTGGCACCTGGAGCCAAGTTCAGATCTTTTAAATCCACATATAACGATAAAAGCAAAAGTACCAGAACTGACCACTCGGGATCAGCATTGTTCAAATCCTTCCAGTGTGAAAAACATCAGCTTCCCACAACTCTCAGTTTTCTTTTGTTTACCCATTGCTCGTCACTCTCTCTTTCTGAACACTCATATTCTATAACCCTCATTTCGCATAACAACAAGAACAAATTGCCTTTAATGTAATAAAATGTGCCAAGGCACTTCGCAAGCCCTGTCGTACAATTTGACACTGAACCAAGGAGGCATTAGGGCAGGAGACCAAAATTAGGTCAAATAAATGAGTTCTAAGGAGAATCTTAGAAGAGGAAAGGGGGTAGACACTTATATACTCTGGAAAGTCAGTCGTGACAGTTAAAAAAGGAGGCAATCTTTACACACCTTTATTCGTATTTGTTTACAGGGATACACATCATAAGCATATACATCCTAACCCAACAACAGCATTTGCAGTCTGTGTCCATTTACACCTCTTTTGGACCAACCCGGAAGTCTCACACCAATAATATACTGCAAAAAACACCCAAATAATTTAAAGTAAACTTAACTAATCAGACTTAGATGACATTTCCAGGAGTGATGATGCACTCCAGTTCCCCTGGTGTCCACTATTTGTGGAAAGCCTGACACCGCATGTTCCCTCATCAGCGTATGCAGATGTGAATGAAGTCACAGTACAGAGGCAGGCAGTCAGGCTGAAAAATCCCTTCGAATGCCCGCTGCCTACATTTGTGGATAGCCACCTTGGCCAGGCCCAAGCGAAGTCCCACGGTGAGGTCCTCTGATCTGCCCATTTCCCTTCACACTGGGTGGCAAAAGGTCAGGAGTGTGGGACTGAAGTGCAGCCAGAAATTAAGGAAAAACCAGCAAATAGTCGAAGGGGGCTTCAATCGCTTATATATATATATATATGTGTGTGTGTGTGTGTGTACATATGAAACACCGGCTGCAGAAATTTTGAGGCGGCCCGGGTGTTGTTGAATTCACTCAACATTCTATTGCACGGGACTACCACATACATGACCCTCAATGCCAAATCCTTGACGGACAAAGGGAAGACTTCTGAGTAGGGAGCCACCCACTGGGGTGCCCCACTTCCTCTGAATGGCAGGACCGAATGCCATAGCATTTCCTGATGGCTAACGACGGCGAGGAAGAGGAGGGTGTGCAAGAGCATGCAGAGTGGATGGACCGCAGGGGATTTCAGAGATACAGCTCATGTTGTGGGTCCGAGATTCCTGAGAGAGGCTTCAGGGCCTGGCACAGATGACAAATCCATCCCAGTGGGGGTCAGATGGGACGGCAGTGCTCACATATCTGAGCCATCTCGATACCTCAAGTGCAGTTGGGGCCGAGCACTATCGGTTTAAGATTCTCGACAGCTATGGCCACGAGCTTGATGCTTCCCAACAACAAATGCTGCACCAGGTCCTCCGGAGACATCCAACCCAGTCCTCCAACATGCAAAACGTCCCTGACTCTGGTGACCTTGGCAGGCAAAGCCCTTTCCTGCACCATCCACATGAAGCCAGACTGATGAAGGTTCTGATTCCTAAACAGTGGCTACCGGCAGGTAGCCTGATAGAGGCCCTGCTGCACCTCTCTTTTATATTGACTGCCATTCTATTCTCATATTTTCTGGTTGCCAGTCCTATTTTCCTTTTCACCTCCCCACTCAACATATTGAATTTGGCCTGGTTCTCACTTGAATAATTCACTTGACATACATCAAGCACCCTCTTTTTGTTTCATATTTTCCGGCTCCTTCATCATCCAAAGAGCCATGGTTTGGTTCAACTAACGTTTGCCATTGTTGGAATATACCTAGCCTAAAGCTGAAGCATCTCCTCCTTAAAAATAGCACAGTGTTCCATTATATTTTTTGCTTGTCTATATTTGATTCTTTTTTGCCCTGGCTAGATCCCTTCTCGTTGCATTGAAATTAAACCTCTTCCAAGCTAAACATTCTATCTTGTCTCATTCCTTGCTTTTGTGCATTACTACTCTAACTTTAATAAACTGTTATGCTCAAATGAAGTGCAGCGATAGAAAGTAGAAGATCCCAAACTGAAGAGTTCTAATAATTGACTGCTTCTTTAAAAGTGGAAAATGTGCTGCAAAATGGCCACTGAAAGTCAAATCTGTATATTCAAACTGCCTTACTGCCTGGTAAGGACAAAATGATACATTCCAATCTCAGAAACCTCAATTCGTGCACACATCAAGGTACATAAGATCATAAGAACTAGGAGCAGGAGTAGGCCGTCCAGCCCCTCGAGCCTGCTCCGCCATTCAACAAGATCATGGCTGATCTTTTCGTGGACTCAGATCCACTTACCCGTGCTCTCACCCTATCCCTTAATTCCTTTATTGTTCAAAAAGATATCTACCTTAGCTTTAAAGACGTTTACTGAAGAAGCGTCAACTACTTCACTGGGCAAGGAATTCCATAGATTAACAACCCTCTGGGTGAAGAAGCTCCTTCTTAATTCAGTCCTAAATCTACTCCCTCTAATCTTGAGGCTATGCCCTCTTGTTCTAGTTTCACCTGCCAGTGGAAACATACTCTCTACTTGTATCTTATCTATTCCCTTCATGATTTTATATGTTTCTATAAGATCCCCCCTCATTCTTCTGCACTCCAATGAATATAATCCCAATCTACTCAGTCTCTCCTCATAAACCAACCCCCTCAACTCCGGAATCAACCTAGTGAACCTCCTCTGCACCGTCTCCAGTGCCAGTATATCCTTTCTCAAGTAAGGAGACCAAAACTGCACACAGTACTCCAAGTGCGGCCTCACCAGTTCCTTATACAGCTGCAACATAACCTCTCTGCTTTTTAACTCAATCCCTTTAGCAATGAAGGACAAAATTCCATTTGCCTTCCTAATTACTTGCTGTACCTGCAGACCAACCTTCTGCGATTCATGCACAAGGACACCTAGGTCCCTCTGCATAGCAGCATGCTGCAACTTTTTACCATTCAAGTAATAATCCTTTTTCCTGTTACTCCTACCGAAATGAATGACTTCACATTTATTAACATTATATTCCATCAGCCAGACCTTTGCCCACTCACTCAATGCATCTATTTATTCTTTTTATTTCCATTGACTGGGTTCTTCAGAAACAAAGAAGGTGTGAAGTAGCGACATTCTGGGCCATTGTTGGTGACTACAGGGAGGGAGCTCGAGAGAGAGAGAGAATCAGGACAAACATCATGAAAGCCTAACAGCTGAGAGCTGGGAGAAATCCAGCAAAAAACCAAGAAGGCGCACTGCTGTGAATTCTACACTTCAACTTGTCCTGTATTGAACTGGAAGTGATTCCACACACCCCTCTCCCCCTCCCAATCCCACCTCCCCCGCAACCCCGGCTCTAAATTGAAGACTGGCCTACCAGAGAAATCTACAAAACCCAGGCCTGCAGCTTTAAATGAGAAATTGACCTCCGCAAAGATTCAACGGGTTTATCATGAACTCCACAAATCTACCTCACATAAAACCACTGACCCATTTCCTCTCTTTCTATCTCTTCTTGTGTGTGTGTATGTGTTTCAGCGAATGTATATGTGGATGCAGTTGTGACCATTTTGTGGATGAATATTCCTCAATAAATAGTTGATCTTCTGTTTTAAACCTATAAGAAAACCTGTCACTGTCTGTTTATTTGACAAGTAAAAAACAAAGGGGTGACAACTCTAGTTACAAAAAAACATTTGATGAGGTCAACTGGGAGTTGAACAGTGGGAACTACCCACACCACTTACCATGCAGCCATAATAATTTCATGATTGCTCTGACCCAAGTACTCCCCCATAGACACTTGGTCTACTTGGCCCAGTTAATTTCCCAGCACCAGATCCAGAAACGCCTCCTTTCTAGTTGGGCTGAGAGCATACTGATCAAGGAATTTCTCCTGAACGCATTTCAGAAATTCTTTCCCCTCTGTAACCTTTATTCTAACTTTATTCCAATTGATATTTGAGTAAGTAAGGACGCCAATATCACCACTCTATAGTTCCATCACATTTCTGTGATTTCCCAAAAGATTTGCCCTTCCCTCTCTCTCTCTCTCTCTCTCACACTAATTGGAGGCCTGTAAATTACTCCTTGTGCCCTGTGCTGCTTCGCAACACTAACCAAATGGATTCTGTTCTTGTCTCCTCAAGGACATTTCTTCTTTCCAACACAACAGTGACTTCCCTAATTTGTACTGTCAACCCATTTTCTATCTTTCCCAGACACTTTATATCTTTGTCTATTAAGAACCCAGTCCTTGCCATTTTTAGACACATTTCCGTTCTTTCCACTACATCATATTCCCATGTTGCGATTTTTGGTTGTAGCTCACTAAACCTATTTACCAAACTTAATGCATTTATGCAGATGCATTGTAATCCTGTCTTTGCATTCTCTGTAGTCCTTTTCAGTCCACTTCCTTCTAATACTATTCCCTTCTCTAGTACTGCCTACCTCTTTCACTCTGAGCCCATCTAATACTTTGCTATTTACCATTCTAGTGCTTTCTGTCTCCCTGAATTCTCTGTGCACCTTGGTGTTCCTTATATCTCCTGGTTCCCACACCCTTGCCAAGTTACTTTAAACCCTCCCAATAGCACTAGCAAATCGTCCCGCAATGGAGTTTGTCCCAGCTCTATTCAGGTGCAATCAGTCCGGCCTTTGCACGTCCCACCTTCTCCAGATGTAGTCGCAGTGCTCCAGGAAGCTGGAGCCCTCCCTCCTGCACCATATTTCTAGCCACGCATTCTTCTGCACTATCTTAGTATTTCTATATTTACATGTGTGTGGTACTGAGAGTAATCTGGAGATTATTACTTTTGAAGCCATGTTTGCTAATTTCTTACCTAGCTCATTAAAATCTTTCTGCAGGACCACATCCCTTTATCTGCCTATGTCGTTTCATTTGGCCATGGAAAGGGAAATGGAGCAATCTAGTGCAAATGTAATTTATTTGGTGAGGGCTAACTTCGTGAGGGTGAGAACGGATCTGGCCCAGATAAATTGGCATCAAAGGTTTGCAGGCAAAGCTGCAGCAGAAAAATGGGCTGCCTTGAAAGAGGAGATATTTCAGAGAAAATCAATGTACAAGCCCACGAGGAGAAAAGTACAGCTAACAAAACCAGAACATACTGCTTGAGAAAATAGATAGAGAACATAATGTAGCTGAAAAAAGGGTTTATATGGCAGCTGCCAGGTCTATAATACAATTGAGAACCAGAATAGAGAAGGTTAAGCGGGGAAGTGAAAAGAAACAAATAAGGTGAATTAAAGAAACCATGAGAAGAGACTGGCAGCTAACATAAAAAGGAGACTTCTCCAGGCATATAAGTAAGACAAGGTTGGTTAAATGAGGAGTGGGCCGATTTGGGACCTAAAAGAGAACTTAAAAATGGTGGCAGGGGACATCAATGAGGTGCTCAATGAATACATAGCATCCGTATTTATCAAGGAAAAAAATGCTGCCCAAGTCATAGTGCGAGAGGAGAGAGTTGAGACAGAATATGTGCTGAAAATTGATAAAAATGAGATTAGATAGGCTAGCTGTACTTAACGTTGGTAAGTTACAAGACATGAAGAGATGCATTCCAGGATACTGGGGTAAGAAAGGGCGAAAATTACAGAGGCACTGGCCTTAATCTTCCAATCCGCCTTACATACATGGGTGGTACCAGTGTGCACTGGAAAATTGCACACGTTGCGTGTTACCCTTGTTGAAAAAAGGGTGTAAAACTCAGCCCAGCAACTGTAGGCCGGTCAGTTTAATTTCAGTGGTGAGAAACATTTTAGAAATGATAATTCTGGATAAAATAAACAGACTCGTGGACAAATGTGGAGCAATTAAGGAAATCCAGCGTGGATTTGTGAAGGGCAAATCATGCTTAAATGATTTGTTTTCAAAAAGCAGGATGAGTCCAACCCAGCTAATACCATCCCACCAGTCTACTCTCAATAATAAGTAATAATGTGTTGGAAGGTGTCGTTGACAGTGGTACTTGCTTAGGAATAACCTTCTCAGTGATGCTCTGTTTGCGTTCCGCCACGGTCACGCAGCTCTTGACCTCATTATCGCCTTGGTTCAAACATGGACAAAAGAGATGAACTCAAGAGGTGAGGGGAGAGTGACTTCCCTTGACATCAAGGCAGCATTTGACCAAGTAAGGCATCAAGGAGCACTAGCAAAACTGGAGTCAATGGGAATCGGAGAAAAAAAACTCTTAGCTGGTTGGAGACATACCTAGTATAAAGGAAAATTGTTGTGGTTGTTGGAGGTCAATCATCTCAGCTCCAGCTCATCACTGCAACTGGTCCTGAGGGTGGTGTCCTAGGCCTAACCATTTCTGCTGCTTCATGAATTAGCTTCCTTTCGTCACAAGGTCGGAAATGGGGATGTTTGGTGCACTATTCATGACTCTTCAGATCATGAAGCAATCAGTGTAGAAATGCAACAAGACCTGGAAAATATCCAGGATTGGGTTAACATGTGGCCCGTAACATTCGTGCAACATAAGTGCCAGGCAATGACTACCTTCAACAAGAGAGAATTTAACCATCTCCCCTTGACATTCAATGGCATTACTATAGCTGAATCCCCCACTATCAACGTCCCGATGGTTACCATTGACCAGCAACTGAACTGATGTAGCCATATAAATACAATGGCAACAAGAACCGGTCAGAGGCTAGGAATTCTGCTGCGAGCAACTCGCCTCCTGACTCTCCAAAGCCTGCCCATCATCTACAAGGCACAAGTCAGAAATTTGATGTCATATACTCCACTTGCCTGGATGGGTGCAACTCCAGCAACATTCAAGAAGCTCAACACCATCCACAAGAAAACAGCTTACTTGATTGGCAACCGATCCACAAACATTCACTCCCTTCACCACTAATGCACAGTGGCAGCAGTGTGCACGATCTACCTGATGCACTGCAGAAACGCACCAAGGCTTCTTAGACAGCACTTTCCAAATCCGCGACTCTATCACTTAGAATGTCAAGGGCAGAAAATGCATGAGAACACCACCACCTGCAGGTTTCCCTCCATGTCACTTGGAATTATATCGCCATTCCTTCACAGTCACTGGGTCAAAATCCTGGAACTCCCTTGCTAAAAGCAAAGTGGATGCACCAACCCTACATTGACTGCAGAAGTTCAAGAATGCAGCTCAGCACCACCTTCTCAAGGACAGTGAAGGATGGGCAATCAATGCTGGTCTAGCTAGCGACGACCACATCTAATGAGTGAATAGCAAAATCTTTGATGAGGTAACGGAGTGTTGATGAGGGTAATGCAGTTGATGCACTGGACATGGACTTCCAAAAAGCATAAGAAAACTTCCAGCTAACAGGATTGTCAGCACAGCTAGAGCCATGGAAAAAATGGGACAATAGGAGCATACCAAATTGACTGAGTGACAGAAAACAGAGTAGTTCTTGCTTTTTTTTTCCAAACTCAAAGAATATATGTCGTGGGATTCCCCATGGAAAGCACCCCTGCTTTTCTAAATATATATTAATGATACAGACTTGGATGTATAGTGCACAATTTCAAAATTTGTGGTTGCCATAAAAGTTAGAAGTATTTGAACTGTGCGGAGAATAGTGACAAATATCAATAGGGCATACGCAGGCTGGTGGAATGTGTGGACAAGTGGCAGATGAAATGTAATGCAGAGAATTGTGACAGGATTCATTTTGGTACGAAAAAAGAGGAGTTAATATAAATTTAATGGCAGAATTCTAAAGGGGGTACAGAAGCTGAGGGACCTAAGGTTGCACGTGCACAGATTGTTGACAGTGGATGGGCAGGTTGAGAAAGTGGTTAATAAACCATATGGGATTCAGCTTTTTAAAATAGGGAGTTCACGTACAAAAGGAAGGAAGTTATGATAACCTTATGCAAAACATTGGTGCCGCCTCAACTGGAGTATTGTTTCCAGCTTTTTTATTCGTTCATGGGATGTGGGCGTCACTGGCTAGGCCAGCATTTATTGCTCATCCCTAATTGCCCTTGAACTGCCCTTGAATTTTAAGAGTCGATCATATTGCTGTGGATGGGGAGTCTCATGTAGGCCAGACCAGGTAACGACGGCAGATTTACTTCCCTAAAGGACATTAGTGAAGCATATGGGTTTTTACAGCAATCGACAATGGCTTCATGCTCACACGAGACCATTTTTAATTCCACATTGATTAATTGAATTCAAATTGCACTATTTGCCATGGTGAGATTCGAACCCAAGTCCTCAGAGCATTAGCCTGGGCCTCTAGGTTGCCAGCCCAGTGACATTACCACTACACCACTGCCTCCCCAGTTCTGGGGAAGCCACACTTTAGGAAGCATGTGATGGTAGTAGAGAGGGTGCAGAAAAGATTCATGAGAATTGATCCGCGGATGAAAAAATGTAGCTATATGAATAGATTCGAGAAGTTGGCTGTTCTCATTTGCGAATAGAAGATTAAGAGTAGATTTGATCGAGGTTTTAAAAATCATGAAGAGTCTGGACAGAGTAGATAGGAAGAACGTGTTCACATTAGCAAAAATATCGAGAACCAGAGGACACTGATTTAAGGTAAAAGAAGCAATGGAGGCATGAGGATTTTTTTTAATGCAGCAAATGGTGACGATCTGGAATGCAATGTCTGAGAGTGTCTTTCAAAATGGAATTGCTTCATTATCTGAAGCATACACATGTAGGGCTACAGGCAAAAGGCAGCAAATGGGCATAGGTTGGTTGCCCTTCTAAATCTCATCAGCTAGCAGAAATAATTCCCTCTAATTTTAGTATCTGGAAAACTTCGATCACATCACCACTTAACTTTCAAATTTCAAAGGAATACAACTAGTTTGTGTAACCGCTGCTTGTAATTGAACCCTTGGAGTTCAGTTAATATTCTGGCAAATTTACGCTGTATTCTTTCCAAGACATACATATCCTCACTCGGTGTGGTGCTCAGGCTAATCCAGGTTTTGTCTGACCAGAGCTTTGTATAACTGAAGCATGGTTTTTACTCACTTGTATTCTATTCCTCTAGATATGAAGGCCAACATTCTATGAACTTGTCTTGATTATTTTCTCTACCTGTTCTTAGCATTTTATAGATCTGGGTACCTGAACCTCCAAGCTTATTTATATCTCTGCTGTTTCTACCTTTTCATCATTTAGAAAGTACCTTGTTCTATCTTTTTTTACTATTATTTACAAAGCGGATGACCTCGCTTTTAGTTACATTGCCATAGTTTTGCCCAGTCAGTCAATTTATCAAGATCTCTTTTTATTTTTCATTGAATTTTTCCGGCCTTCCTCCTATCACAGACCTCCTATTCGTTCGTTGCCCCACCCTCTTTCCTGGTTAATACATGTTGTATCTCAAACTTTTTCAGTTCGGTTGAAAATACATTGATGAGAAGTGTTCAGGTTGTTCTTCTTTCCACAGGTCATGCCTAATCTGCTGAATATTCCAAGCATTTTCTGGCTTTACTTCAAAATTCCAGCATCTGCGGTATTTTGTTTTGTGCGGAAAATTATACTTTAAAGTTTGATTAATCACCTGAGAGGCCGAGTAATTTTTTGCTTTCAAGTGTTTTTTTTTGGATCATTTCACTGTGACTTCTAAAGATCACATTGTGCTAATTTAAATCCAAAGTTACAAATTGTTTAGATGTAAAATAAGTGAATTGGAAATAAGAATATACTCGTAATATAGTGCCCGCAGTGAGGCAAATTGTAACTTGTGATTCCTTTAGTGCTGGGAGGTAACAACTGTGTTAAGGCTGATGTAGAACAAAGGGTGAAAAACGACAAAATAAAAAGGATTAAGTCACCAATCTCAGACGCAATGCAGGCCTGGTCATTATCAAACCTCTCCTTTTTTATATAATAGAGGAAGAAATGACATGAACGGAGTCAGACAGTCAGAAAGCTCAATAAATTGAAGAAAGAATGGAAGAAATATAAGTAATACTCACTTTCAGATGTGTTCAATGGCGATGTCGCTGCAAAGAGAAATGCAGCCTTCTCACTGCAAACTTCGAACTTTGTGCCAGTCAACATACTGGTTTGGGTTCTGATGAAAGGTCATCGACCTGAAATGTTAATTCTGTATCTCCTTTCACATTTTTTGTTGTTTTTATTAATAGTTTTCATAGTGTGTAGTGCTTTTCCCAGGGAGGAAAGGGTGGTTGGTGAAGGCGTGGTAGTTTGCAAGGACGAAGGGGGTCAAGGGGCTTTCTTTTGACGAGAGGGGTGATGTCTGTGATAATAGAATCATCGAATGATACAGCACAGAAGGAGCGCATTCAACTTATTCTGTGTTTGCCAATTCTTTGATAGAACTAGCCAATTGATCATACTCCCCTGTCTAATGGAAATAATGCTATTTTTGTTGTTAATTTGGAGATGATAGCCAATGCACAGATAACTAATGGCACGACCCCCAGTAATGGAGCGAAGGAAGCCGGGTAAGTTGTGAGCAACAGAAAATTACAAAGGGGTACTGTCGAGCGAGAGGAAGTTTCACAGAATGTTAGGGCGGCGCCAATGCCTTGTAGGAACAGGAGACAAAGTAGCTGAGTGAGGAAAGGGGTGGTGCATGAACGGAACCTGAAACAGGATTGAATACATATCGCAGAGTTTGTTTGAATTAGAGTTTCCAGAAGGAAGTGGATGGCTGGTCCGTCGCAGAGCATTGAGACAGTTGTTTTGGAGCTTGAGGAAAGCATGGATGAGGGTTTATACAGCAATGGCTGAAGTAGGGTGGAAATGTAAGCAAGCGTTTTTTTAGGGAGACGATATAGGGTCATGAATCCAGTTGCAAGTTGAATATGACGCCAGGCATGGTGCGTAGAATCTGTTCCAATGCCATTGAACTGCTCGATACTGCTCTGGCATTCAATTAAATAATGTGTGGTCTGTACCTCAACTCCATTTATTTGCCTTATTTAATTTCCCTTGATACCCTTAGTTAATAAAATTTAACGATAACAGTTGTGGAAGCTCAAATTATTCCAGGATGTACTGTGTTTTGGGAAGTAAATTTAGAATTCTACGATCTTTCATGTAAAGCATGGCTTCGTAATTTCTCTCGTAAATGGCCTAACTCGAAGTGTTTCCCTCTTTCTTGATTCAACCATTAAAGGCAATCGGTTCTCCCTATTTGCCATATCGAATCCTCTTATCATTTGAAAATCTCAATTAGATCACAACTCCATCTTCCAAACTGAAGGGAATATATGCACATTTTATGAAACCTCACTTCATAAGATAACCATTTACTTACCAGTTTCTTCTGATGTATTTGTGATGTTTTATCTGTGAAATCAATTTAACATTCCTGAGGTGTGGTGTCTAAGCTATACGTATTGCTCCACATAGAGGCTGACCAGATCTTGATACATAACCTCTGAGAAAGAAATCGTAAATAGAATAGAGATGCTGGCAAGGGGCCAACGTTTTTGGTGTTGCCAAACATGATGGCTTTTGTCTTCTCAATGTGCAACTAAAGGAAATTGCATCTCATCCAATATTGGATGCCGGGCAAGCCGTCATACCACACAAGAATAGTGGAGGCAGAGAAAATGCACAATTGAGTGTATGTTCCCAGAAAGATTTGCATCTAGTTTCATGACAGCCCTATTTAGCCCGGCGAGACCTGGATAGCGACCAGATCTGGCTATCTGGTGACATTTCCCGACTGCAGGGCTGGAGTTTGCTGGTCAATTATAATTTTGTGCTGAGACTGTTAATTCACTGTTAAAGAATGTTAAACCTCAGTTCTTTCTCGTGTACAAGGCTAACTCACATCAATTGTAACCACCTAACAATCTTCTCATTACCTTTTTTTAGAAGAAATGTAATCTGAATCCTACTGTCGTCTCTGTGTATTTCAAGTTAGAGCTGTATAAGGTATAGTCGAAACTATTTTATCAACACACAGTATAAGCCTTTGATCTAGGGCTCTAATTTGCTTGTTCCAATTACCTGTAATTACTATAATAAGACCAAAACACCTAATTGTCCCCCCAGAGGATAACATCGGGTATAAATGTGTCAAGTGTTGAATGTCGTCCAAAGCTTCTTATAGACATGCACGGCACACCAACAGGCTTGCTGTTTGCCCTTTACTATCCGGTCCTTGCAGCTATTGGTGTTCCAGGTAATGTATTGGAGTTATTTATTTATCCTGGAACTCGTTGCTTAACTTCATCACTGCTTTTATTCACTATTATCGTTTCTCCTTTTTAATTGTGTAATTTCTCCCATTTAACCTTATCAATTTTCCTCATTAACTATAATTACTCCACTTAAACAGAATCATTTTTCCTGTTTAACGGCATAATTTCTCCACGTTAGCAGTATAATATATGTGTTTTAACTTGTTAATTATATTTCTTCACAACATACAATTTGACCTCTGTAATGGCATTATTTATCTCCTTTAAGGTATCATTTCTGTCCTTTAACGATATAATATCTCCAAGTTCAATGTGCAATTTATTAATGTTAATATATTGTATGATTACTTACCCCCCTCCCTCGCCCCCTTACCCCCCCCCCCCCCCCCCCCCCACCACACACACACACACCTGCCGGCTTAAATATGTATCTTCTCAGGTTATCGTCATCACTACCTGCTGCGTTATTGACACCATTACAGTTTCTGACTGATCACCAACAACAGTATCAGAATACTTTGCATTTTTATTGCTTTGACAGAGTAATGCAGGTGAGTTGTCAAAGAAATCTGACTCCTGAGCAAATAAAGAGACTGGTCACCAAAAGCTGTGAAAAAGAGTTCCGTTTTAAGGACGAGAGAGAGGTGGAGAGGCAGTGATATTCCAATGCTTCCAGAGGTTCATACCAAGGAAGCTGTAGGCAGAGTTGCCAGCAGCGGCTGGAAGAAAATTGGAGGAGTGCAAGGATATCAGAGAGTTGCAGGACTGGAGGAGTTTTCGAGCATTGAGAGGAATGAGGCCACAGACAGATTTGAAAACAAGGATGAGAATTCTAAAATGGAGGCGTTGCCAGATTGGGGACCAATGTAGGTCTGCAAGCATAGGGGTTATGGATAATCGGATCTTGGTATGACTTGTGCTAGGGCAATAGAAGTTTGGATGAGGTCAAATTGACAGAGGGTGCAATGTGAGAGGCCAGCCAGGAAAGTTTTGGAATATTTGAGTTTCAGTATATAAACTTTATTTTTGAGGATTTCAATAGCTGATGAGCAGAGGCAGGCTGGAGACGGGCAACATTTTGGAAGTGAAATTAAGCGATCCTGGTAACAGAGAGCATATAGGGCCAGCAATTTAGCTCAGATTCAAATATGAAGCCAATTTTTGGAACAAGTTCTTTCAGTCTCAGATACTGGCCAGGGAGTCGGTTGGAGTCGGTGGTGTGAAGAGAGATTGTGTCGGGGCTAGGGGTGGGCTGGAGGGGTGGAGTGCGATGGTAATGGCTTCGGTTTTGCTGATATTGATGTATTGTCATAATGTCCATGCAACTTTGTTACCATGGTGTACTTGTGGAACCGTTGTCTTATTGACACTATTTATCTGGTTGAATTATGACACAGTTATCCTAATATTCACCTGGGTCTCTTGTGTTGTTGGCACTGTTAATGCGTGTGAATTATCACACTGTGATCACGTGTAGTTCTAATGTGATAATGCTGCTTCAGTGTGGAAGGTAGCGACTTTTTTTATCAGAGTATATATTGTATTATTCTTATTGTATCGAGTGGCATTATGACATTATTCCAATGTATATATGAAAGTTACTGCCGGCAGCACACGATCCGATGTTGAGATTCGGTCCTAAAGGTAATCTCAGGCCACTGGAATTCTGGACATTCTTTCATACTATTTGCACATCCACTGTAAATTTGAGTTAGCTCGGATGATTCATTGGCGTTGTGCAGATCAGTAAGAAATTGAATCAGTTATAACTCCGGAAACAGGGTGCAAATGAACTGCTCCTGATCCTAGTTTTCTGTGACAACAATACATTCACTTTGATAGCTCTGACTGCATTACGACAACAAATTAAATCAAATATTTGCGATGCTGTCTAGATTTATAAATAACTAAAGTGTTTACTGCGGTACTGTATAATCACAAAGCTGCTGGTTGAGTTCAGTCACATATATTCTTTACTAACATAATTCATTGAATTATTAATTTGCATGCATTAGGTATGACTGCTATTTACAGCATTACTTAATATCATAAGCGTTTTATCGACTGATATCATTCAATGAGCAAAATATTAATGTAATGGCTGACTTGATTGAAGGGGCAGTATGTGACAGCGAATTATTGACACAAATATAAGAAATTTGCCAAAAGAAAATACAAATGGTCGTTTTATTAGTGAATTTGTATTTCACCATCACTTACACAACGCTGGGTTTTTGCTCTCAATCTCTCACCCCATTGTTGGTTCTGCCGAGGGCGAGTGTTGATTCTGATTTTTACATATTGCAATATGCTGGACTGTTCCCGACTTCATTCTTTTCTCAAGGTTGAGGATGCCGGAACAACTTGCAGCACCTTTCATTCCTGTTCAATATCCACGATCGGACGAAACCAATACCTTATACTGACTGCGCAGTGCAGTATTGAGGGTGCCCTGCATTGTGGAATGCACCTTTCCCCGAATGGGGTCTCATCATCTGTCAGCGTCAGTAGATTCCCCATGGTAGGCTATTGCAGAAAATACGGAGGTATGGGGTTGAAGGTGATTTAGAGCTTTGGATCAGAAATTGGCTAGCTGAAAGAAGACAAAGGGTGGTGGTTGATGGCAAATGTTCATCCTGGAGTTTAGTTACTAGTGTTGTACCGCAAGGATCTGTTTTCGGGCCACTGCTGTTTGTCATTTTTATAAATGACCTGAAAGAGGGTGTAGAAGGGTGGGTTAGTAAATTTGCGGATGACACGAAGGTCGGTGGAGTTCTGGATAGTGCCAAAGGATGTTGTATGGGACAGAGGGACATAGGGCGGCACAGTGGCACAGTGGTTAGCACCGCAGCCTCACAGCTCCAGGGACCCGGGTTCGATTCTGGGTACTGCCTGTGCGGAGTTTGCAAGTTTTCCCTGTGTCTGCGTGGGCTTTCGCCGGGTGCTCCGGTTTCCTCCCACAAGCCAAAAGACTTGCAGGTGGTAGGTAAATTGGCCATTGCAAATTGCCCCTGGTGTAGGTAGGTGATAGGGAATATGGGATTACTGTAGGGTTAGTATAAATGGGTGGTTGTTGGTCGGCACAGACTCGGTGGGCCGAAGGGCCTGTTTCAGTGCTGTATCACTAAAAAAAAAAATAAAAAGATAGGCTGGGCTGAGAGATGGCAAATGGAGTTTAATGCGGAAAAGTGTGAGGTGATTGACTTTGGAAGGAGTAACAGGAATGCAGAGTACTGGGCTAATGGGAAGATTCTTGGTAGTGTAGATGAACAAAGAGATCTTGGTGTCCAGGTACATAAATCCCTGAAAGTTGCTACCCAGATTAATAGGGCTGTTAAGAAGGCATATGGTGTGTTAGCTTTTATTAGTAGGGGGATCGAGTTTTGGAGCCACGAGGTCATGCTGCAGCTGTACAAAACTCTGGTGAGACCGCACCTGGAGTATTGCGTGCAGTTCTGTACATCGCATTATAGGAAGGATGTGGAAGCTTTGGAAAGGGTGCAGAGGAGATTTACTAGGATGTTGCCTGGAATGGAGGGAAGGTCTTACGAGGAAAGGCTGAGGGACTTGAGGTTGTTTTCGTTGGAGAGAAGGAGGAGGAGAGGTGACTTAATGGAGACATATAAGATAATCAGAGGGTTAGATAGGGTGGATAGTGAGAGTCTTTTTCCTCGGATGGTGATGGCAAACACGAGGGGACATAGCTTTAAGTTGAGGAGTGATAGATATAGGACAGATGTCAGAGGTAGTTTCTTTACTCAGAGAGTAGTAGTGGCGTGGAACGCCCTGCCTGCAACAGTAGTAGACTCTCCAACTTTAAGGGCATTTAAGTGGTCATTGGATAGACATATGGATGAAAATGGAATAGTGTAGGTCAGATGGTTTCACAGGTCGGCGCAACATCGAGGGCCGAAGGGCCTGTACTGTGCTGTAATGTTCTAAAAAAAAAACAAAAGATCAGCAGGACACTGGCGATCTCAGATGACTACTGGCAGATTAGCTTGGAGTTACCATGGCATCCTTGCCAACATTTCCAAAGGAAATTCAGAAAACAATAATTGCCCGTTCACTTCTACGCTGTTTGTGAATCTTGTGTACAATTGACTGACGACAGTATGTAATTGGGCAGTAATTTAATGGATGAGGGTGACTCAGTCCTCAACAGGATATAATGGGTTTGAACTGAGAATCTCTATCCTTAACTGCTTTTTTGAGCTTTAGTGTCTATTGTTTTAATATTTATTCCCTTAAATATCTCCTCTACTACCTTTATTGTCACATAATCCAGCATTTATTATCAACAATTTTACTTGTGCTTTCGGATATGTTCCTTTTCATAACAATCTGGCATTTGCACTTTGTTCTCAATGGGTTTCTTGCTTCTGTGAGGATGTGTTATATCACTTTACATTTCAATATTTTTGGTCTGTTCCATTTTCATTTTGATGACTATTTCCAAGAGAAACGGGTGTTGATAAGATGAAGGATCGGTTTTCATCTCAGGATCAGTGCCAAATCTGTAAAGCTCACGCAGAATCTTGCCAAATAAAAGATTTTTCTGCGAGTCTGGTCAATAATATTTGTGTTCTCTCTTTGTTTCACTCACACAAAAACATTCACAGTATTCCTCTGTTTCTCTATTACAGCTAACTTGGCAGTGGTTGTAATTTTGTCTCGAGGAAGATGCGGTCTCTCTAAATGTATCACTTATTACCTTGTGTCCATGGCAGTGACGGATCTCCTGGTTATTATCACGGCTGTAATATTAAACCGGATTGTTGGCATTTATTTCCCATTCAGTTTCCTCTCCATCACTCCGGTCTGTAGTCTCAGCTTTGTGTTAATTTATTGGATCAGAGACTGTTCTGTCTGGGTAACTGTCGTGTTCACCTTTGACCGGTTTGTAGCCATTTGTTGTTACAAACTGAAAACTAAATATTGCACCGAGAAAACAGCGGCTGTAGTTATTGGAACAGTTTCTGGCGTGAGTTGCTTCAAAAATACATTCTGGTACTTTATATATGAACCTTTATACACAATTAAGAATGTAACGTGGTTCTGCAAAATCAAGTTAATATTTTATATCTCACCTGCCTGGGCCGCATTTGACTGGATTCATCGCATCTCAACACCTTGTCTCCCATTCGTTCTGATTTTACTGCTCAATGCTTTGACAGTCAGGCACATTTTAACAGCCATTAGAACCCGCGGAAGACTGCAGGTCCATAGCAATGTTGAGAATCAGAGTGACCCAGAGATAGAAAGCCGGAGAAAATCCATTATTTTGCTATTCTGTGTCTCGGGCAGTCTCATTCTCTTATGGTTGCTGTTTTTTATAACTTTTCTCTATGTCCGAATTGCGGAATATAGTTACTTCTCAGGTTCCAATTTCAGTGAATCAAATTTTATTCTGGAGGAAAGTGGATTTATGCTTCAGCTTTTGAGTTCCTGCATAAACCCATTTATTTACGCAGGGACCCAGAGAAAATTCAGGGATGAATTAAGGAATGGAGTGAGATATCAGCTGGCTCCAATTGCTAATCTGTTTAAATATTGTAAATAGCAAAATCCACCCTGAATCCCATGCTGTAATCTTTTTGTCTGAGTGAATGATCCATCTCGGCCTCTTCCTTAAGTCTCCAGCATCACAGATGCCACTCTTCAACCAATTAAATTCATTCCAAGTGATATAAAGAAACATTTCAAGGCACTGGATACAGCAAAAGCGTTGGGCCCTGGCAACATTCCAATACTGAAGACCTGTTCTCCAGAACTTGCTGCACCCCTAGCCAAGCTGTTCCAGTACAGCTGCAAAACTGGCATCTTCCAGCAATTTGGAAAATTGCTCAGTATCTCTGGTACACAAAAGCAAAACAAATCCAACCAGGACTAATACCACCCCAGTGGTCTATTATCAATCATCAGTAAAGTGATGGAAGGTGCTGTCGACTGTGCTATCAAGCGGCACTTGCTGAGCAATAAAATGCTTACTGAAGCACAGTTTGGGTTTTGTCAGGGCCACTCAGCTCCTAACTTCATTACAGCCTTGGTTAAAACATGGACAATGGAGCTGAACTCAAATGGTGAGGTGAGAGTGACTGCCCTTGACATCAGGGCAGCATTTGACTGAGTATAGCATCAAGGAGCAAAAGTGAAGTCAATGGGAATCAGGGAGAAAACTCTCCATTGGTTGGATTCAAACCTAGCACAAAGGAAGATGGCTGTGCTTGTTGCAGGTCAATCATCTCAGCTCCAGGATATCACTGCAGGAGCTCCTCATGGTCATGTCCTCGGCCCAACCATCTTCAGCTGCTTCATCAAAGACCTCCTTCAATCATAAGGTTAGAGGTTGGGGTGTTCGCTGATGATTGTGCAATGTTCAACACCATTTCTGAATCCTCAGATACTGATGCAGTCCGTGCAAAAATTAAGCAAGACCTGGACAATATCCAGACTTGAGCTGATAAGTGGCAAATAACATTCACATCACACAAGTGCCAGGCAATGACTATTACAAACAAATGAGAATCTAACCATCTCCCCTTGACATTCAAAGGCATTGAAATCGCTGAATCCCCCCACTACCAACAGCCTGGGGGCTACCATTGACCAGAAACTGAACTGGACCAGCCATATAAATTGCTACAACAGCAGGTCAGAGGCTAGGAATTTCGCGACGAGTAACTCACCTCCTGACTCCCCAGTGCCTCTCCATAGTCTACAAGGCACACGTCAGAAGTGTGATGGAATATTCCCCACTTGCCTGGATGGGTGCAGCTCCAACAACACTCAAGACGCCCGATACCATCCAGGACAAAGCAGACCGCTTGATTTGCAACAATCCACAAACAATCACTCGCTCCACCACCAATGCACAGTGGCAGTAGTGTGTACCATCTAGAAGATGCACTGAAGCAACGCACCAAGGCTCCTTAGACAGCTCCTTCCAAAAAGGCGACCTCTACCAACTAGAAGGACAAGGCTAGTAGATGAATGTAATCACCATCACTTGTAAGTTCCCGTCCAAGCCACACCCACACACCATCCTGACTTGGAACTAAATCGCCCCCACTGGACTGCAGCAGTTCAAGAAGGCGGCTCACCACCAACTTCTCAAGGGCAATTAGATTGGCAGTAAATGTTGCCCTAGCCAGAGACCCACACATCCCCTGAATAAATCAATAAAACCTCACACTGCCTGCACTCTCAGACACACAAGTCTTTACTGTAACATCCTCACCCACTGGAAATTTAAGAATATTTGAGGCGAAATGCATCATCAGTCAATTGAGCATTGTAGCCTGTGCTCAGTTGCTTGCAAGTTTCTGTCTTGCTTTTATTGACTCTGTCATGTCACCTGATGGTCCTGGAGGATATCTGCATTCAAGTGGGGACAGATTCCGAACTATGATCTGTTGTTGGATATTATTTTTAACAGCTAACTGAAGGGACGTGTAAATCCCTCCTGGTAATGATTCAGATTTTGACAGCAGGGCATGCTCTGAAATGGGAGCACATACTATCTGCACTGATTGTTCTCCACTCATTGGGCACTGCTGAGAAAAATCACTCATTTGTCCATAAACATATAAAGATAGGAATTGATAGACGAAAAATGCCCAAATCCATCTTCTTACATCATTTTATTGATAGTCATATGATTCAATAATGATAGAGTTGTTGACTAATCATAAAAATCAACTTTGATCAATTAATCCATATCATACCTACATATAATTAAAGGAAAGAAACGCACTGCGATAGGAGCTTTGGGATATGCAAGCCCTACCATCTGACATGTCTCAACCACAAATTTATTGTCCTGAGAAAAAATACTGAAATAAATCTATCGAATTTACATTGAAGGGAATCAATACTGATTCCATCGTCTCCCTAGCGACCCTATTCCATAGATTGACCACGCTGCCCTGGAGTATTGTTTCCATAGGTAAGTTTTGAACATGTCACCCTTAAATCACAGGCTGTGTGCTCTGCTTCGACTGTTCTATCCAAGGTGAAATAGCTTGGTGTGGTCTACATATTCATTATCTAGTCCCTTTAAAATCCTAAAACAGTTATTATTTCAGCTCTGTTTCTAGTGAGAGAAAGACGAATTTACATAATCTTCTTTGCAATCCAATCCTTCCATCCCCTCAATCATTTTCATTGGTCCGTTCTATAGCCTTTTCATATCTGCCTGTGATCCTTTTGCGACAAGAACTGTAAATAGTATTCTAAGTACGGCCACACTAATAATATAGACAGTGGGAGGATTAGCATCACACAAGTGCTCACTGATCTTCATGGGTCCTCGGTCCAAGAAGACCTCAATATTAAAATTCTCATCCTTGTGTTGAAATCCACCCATGTCTTCCTTTCCTGTAAACTAATTCAGCTGTACAATACTCTAAAAAGATTATGTTTCTCCAGTTTTGGATTTTCATACGTCTCTAATTTATTTTGCCTGTCCATTGCCGGCGGTGCTTTCAACAGTCAAAGTCTTGAATTCTGTAATTCCATTCCTAAACCTATTCATCTCTCTCCTGTTCTCTCATTGTCAAGACTGTCTTGAAGCCTACCTTTTTTGAACAATCATGTTTATGGTAATTTTGTTGAATCCCTGTCCCTAATGCAATAATGCTTTTCTTGGGGTGCCTAGCATGTCGATTTCTTCACTGTAAATACTAATGCAAAGAAATTATTCAGCATGTCCGCCATTTGCATACCTTCACTGATCACATCACCATATCTGTATTCAAGGGGCCCACATTGATTCTGACTGGTCTCTTTTTTCTTAGTGCATTTGTAAACGTTTTTATATGTGCTTTTAATTTTGATATCCCTTACAAGTTGCTATCTGCGTTGTGACTCTCTGCCGCTCTTTTTATCTTTCCCATTCGCAGCAACTGTGCTTATTTTGCACATCTGTATTTTTCTCCTATTTTAGACGAGTTGCTTTAATCACCATTAATGAACAGATTACTTTCTGTTACAGATTGAGTTGCAAACTGAATTAGTTGGAAGGTGGCTGGGAGACAGCCAGAGCTCAGCGGCGAGAATATGGAGGGGAACAGTTTTTGTGGGACGAGCTTACATAAAAACATAAGAAATTGGAACAGGAGTAGGTCATTCAGCTTTTCTAGGCCACTCCACCATTCAATGAAATTATGGCTGATCTCATGCGTCAAGATCATGTTCTTGCACCATCCCTTCACTTGGTGTTTTAAACATGTAGAAATCTATCGATCTCAGTCTTGAACATACTCAACAACTGAGCCTCCAAAGCCCTCTGGGGCAGAGAATTCCAAACATTCACCAACTTCTCATTGAAAAAATTCCTCCTCATCTCAGTCCTAAATGGCTGCACCTTATTCTGAGACAGTGTCCCCTGGTTCCAGACACCCAGCCAGGGGAAACACCATCCTGCATCAACCTTTTCAAGCCCTGCAATAATTGTGTATGTTTCAACGAGATCACCTCTCATTCTTCTAAACTCCAGTGAATAAATGCCCAGTCTATTTAATCTATCCTTATAGGAAAATACCTACATCCCAGGAATTAGTTTGGTGAATCTTTGTTGCATTCACTCTAGAACAACGTCAGTATGCCAAAACTGCACACAATACTCCATGTGCAGACTCACCAAGGCTCTATATAATTGCAGTAAGGCATCTTTACTCCTATACTCGAATCCTCTTGTAATGAAAGACAAAATACCATTTGTCTTCTGTCATTAAGTTATTTTTCTCATTTGTTTAAAACAGTGTGCCTTTAAAACAGATATATATATATTATATATTATATATATATATGTATATTCTTTGAGAACAGTCAGTCTGTTCCCTAGGCAACAGCAGGAGATGTGCTTTAATGATTCAATTTGATTGTGTGCAGCGACTGGCTGAAACCAATCTGAATTAGACCCAATGAAGTGTGCTCACTAAAAAGCAGCTGTCAATATCTGAGCAGAAATATCTACATTGAGCTCAGACTGTGTTTGCCTAAGGAGAAAAAAAACCCTGGGAAGAACATATTCATTGTTGGAGGTACTAAATTCCGTTTCACATTGAAATTCTAAGAAGCCTTTGTTACAGAATTAACTCTCTCTATAGCCTGTTTGTGTTTGATGGAATTCTCAGTGAAGTTTCTGCCAAAGGACTGCCAATTTAAAAATCCAAATAGACCCAGTGTTGTGTCCCTTGTTGAAAGAATTGCGTGAGGCCTGCTGCAGCTGAAATACTTTGAATTTATATCTATTAGAGACTTTTCTGTGGAATTCGCATGGAGATTTCGAGTGACATCTGACTATTCTACCCTGGGACACCTCATCAACCGGGAACATAACCCATCAGGACTTACAGCCCAGCTACTCATTTTATTCCTAAGAAACACCACTTTTATAACCAGTTAACCGATAGTTTTTGAGTGTATGTGTTTGAGTGTGCATGGGCGGGGTGGGGGGGGGATAAATAAGAAGCTATAAGGTGTTTAGACATAAATTTATCTTAATAGTGCTACGATTTCCGTTGTTAATAAATATTTAATTTGCTGTTGTTTAAAAATACCTGGTTTGGTGTATTTTATCCTTGGGGTAATAAAGTTTTTAAGTTGGCTGTTGTCCAGTTTGATGGGAAAAATTTAAATAATGTGCTCCGACATGTAGAGTGATGGGATTGACTTGATAGTGCTTGCTCCCACTTGGTCGTAACACTTCTTAATTGTTTGCTGCATATGCATGTTAGTTTTCAGTGACTCATGAACAAAGACACCCAAGTTCAACACTTCCCAGCCTTCCATCATTTAGGAAATACTCTGTATTTCTGTTTCCCCTACCAAAGTGGATAACCTCACATTTCTCCACATTGTATTCCATCAGCCAAATTTCCGCCCACACTCATAGCCTCTCTAAATCTCTTTGAAACATCTTTGCATCCTCCTCACAACTCATATTTCCAACTAGTTTTGTGTCATCTGCAAACTTGGAAATATTACTTTTAATCCCCACATCCAAATCATTGATAGCGATTGGGAAGAGCTGGGGTCCAAGCAAATATGCTTGCCTTACCCCCCAAGTCACAGCCCACCAAGCTGAAAATGACTCCTTTATTCCTACTCTCTGTTTTCTGATCATTAACCAATTCTCCATCCGTGCCAGTATATGCCCCTCAATCCCATTGTACTCCAATTTTGTTTATGAACCTCTTGGTTGGGACCTTATCAAAAGCTTTCTGAAAATCTAACTATACAACATCCACCAGTTCCCCCTCAAAAAAATCCAACTGGTTTGTTAAACATGATTTCCCTTTCATAAATCCATGTTGACTCTGCCCAGTCCTACCATTATTTTCTCAGTGTCGTGTTATCACATCCTTTATTGCTGATTCTAGCATTTACCCTACGACTGATGTTAAGCTGTCAGGTCTGTAGCTCCTGTTTTCTCTCTCCCTCCTTTCTTAAAATTGGGGTTACAATTGCCACCTTCCAATCTTCAGAAAACATTCCACAGTCTATAGAATTTTGAAAGATGACCACCAATTCATCGACTATCTCTATATCAACACTCTGGGGTGTAGATTATCAGTTCCAGGGGACTTAATTACTTTAAGGCCCATTAATTGCTCGATTACTTTTTTAACTAATATTAATATCTTGCTGTTCCTCGTTTACATTGATCCCTTGATTCTCCATTATGTCTGGGAGGTGTTTAGTATTTTCTACATTGAAGACAGACACGTAGTATTTGTTTAGTTTCCCTGCCATTTTCTTTATGCACCATTATAAATTTCCTGACTTTGCTTGTAATGGACGCACACGTGCCTTTGCAAATATTTTCCATTTTATATACCGGGAGAAGATTTTGCAGTCCGTTTTAATGTTTCTTGCTAGTTTCCTCTCAAATTTTATTTTCCCTTTTTTAAATCTTTTTCTTGGGTCCTCCTTTGCAGAATTCTAAAATGTTCCCACTCCTCAGGCTTATCATTTTTTTGGGCAAATTTATACCTCTTCTCCTTTGTTCTAATACAATCCCTGATTTCTTTCGTTAGCCATGCTTGGAACACTTCCTTTGCTAGGTTTATGTGCATAAAAAGTAATGAGTTTTGTTGTACGCTATGTGTTAGTTCTTTAAATGTTAGTCGTTGTCTGTCTACCACCATAACTTTTCACTTAGGTTCTCGACCTACTCTCGCCAATTTGTCCCTCATACCATCATATTTTCCTTTCTTTTGATTTAGGATACTCGTTTCTTATTGAAGTACATCACTTTCAAACTTAATGTAAAATTCTATCATATTGTGGTCACTCTTTCCTAAACGACCCTTTACAACAAGATTATTAATTAGCCCTTTTTCATTGCACAATATTAGCTCTAAAGTAACCGATGTCCCAGTTGGTTCCTCAATGTGTTGCTTTAGAAAACCGTCTTGCATACATTCTAAGAATATATTTTCCACAACATTAGCACAAATTATGTCTACCCAATCTATATGAAGATTGAAAAAAACATGATTTCTGTATTAACCTTGTTGCATGCACAGCTAATTTCCTGATTTATACTCAAATTTCCATTACCACTGCTGTTTCGTGGCCTATAAACAACTACCAGCAATGTTTTCTGGCCCTTGCTGTTTCTTAGTTCCACCAAAAGTCATACTGCACCTTGATCTTTGAACGAACGTCCTGAATTTCACGACAATATCAATGCCCTCATTAATTAACGGAGCTAACCCGAATCATTTTCCAAGCTTACGTCCCGTCCTGAATGTCACATATCCTTGGATAGTCAGGTACAGCTTTAGGTTCGTTGTAGCCACGTCTCTGTAATGGCTATCATGTCATATGTATGAATTTCTATTTGCGCTAACAATTTATCTGTTTTACCATGAATGCTGCAGTTATTCAGATACTAAGCCCTCAATTCAGTTTTTTAAAACTGCTTTGATAAATTCTGGTCCTATCTGCTGGCGCAAACTTACGTTTTCAATCGCTGTCCCTTTCAACCATACTCTGATTAACATTACATTGATTGCTACCTTGATTATTGCTTTGTCGTTTCCCTTTAATTTACTCACTTCCTCTACATGATCCCTTCTCCCCTGTATTTAGTTAAAAGCCCTATCTACTTTCCTAGTTATATGACTCACTAGAACACTGGTCCCAGCACGGTTCAGGTGAAGTCCATCCCAATGGTACAGCCGCACTTTCCCCAGTACTGATGCCAGTGCCCTACGAACTGAAACCCACTTCACCCACACCAGTCCCTGAGCCTCTCATTCATTTCTCTAATCATATTTAGCCTTTGCCAAATTGCACGGGGCTCAGATGATAATCCAGAGATTAATGCTTTTGAGCTTCCGTTTTGTTTTTAAAATATAGTGCCTAGATCCTCACACGTCCTATGCAGAACCTGTTTCCTAGTCCTATGTATGTCGATGGTACCTAAGTAGGCCACGACCACGATATACTTCCCCTCCCACGGCAAGGTTCTCTCGAGCCTGAGCACATGTTTCAATCCCTGGCACTGGACAGGCAATGCAGCCTTCTGGATTCTCGCACTCAGCTTCAGAGAACAGCATTTATTCCCCTTACTACATTGTCCCAGACTACCACTACATTCCTTTTAACTCCACCACTTGAATGACTTCCTGTGCCATGGTGCCATGGACAGTTTGTGCATCCACAATACAGTCGTTGCTCTTGTCCATACAAGCTTCAAGACCTCGAACTTGTTGCTCAATCACAAGTGTTGACGCTCCTCCCCTCCCGCCTTCTCAATCCCCGGAGCAGCGTGACTCACAGTCACTCCATCCTGTCCATGACCACTGACCAAGTCAGACGATCCTATCCTAAGGTGTGTGGCTGCCTTGTCGAACAAAGTATCCAGGTAACCTTTCCCCTCCTTTATGCATCGCAATGTCTGCAACACAGCCTCCCACTCATCTACTCTGAACTGAAGCTCCTCAAGCCACATACATTTACCACAGACGTGGTTACCATGGATTGCAGCGGCATCGAGGAGCTCCAACATTCTTAAGCCATCTTTACTGTTCTGGTTAAATTAATGTTATTTTTGAAAATTAATTTATAATTCCCCTCTTCACCGAAATCCCTCACTCATCAAACTCCCGCCATACTCTGTGCAGTCAAGCAGCACTCAGAGAACCCTAAATTTATACCCTATGAACAACATTGTTGAGTTAGCACTGCTAGAGCTCAGAAACCTCTAGACCGTAAGACCAGGCACCTTAAAGAGCCATAAGTGATGACCACTGGAGGAAGTGATGGCATGTCACATATAACAAGTTGTGGATAGAGTCCGACAAAGCGAGGAGTGTTTAGATGTAGCTTGTGCAGTAAGTGTTGTATATATGCCGATATATGTTATAGTTAAAGTACAATAAAACCCATCTTGTGCTTACATATTACTCGTAGACCTGTGAGTCCGACAATAGATCACACACCTAAGGAACAAGTAATATTACAACAGGGTGCAGGTGTGGCATGCAATGGAAGAGAAGGAATCAGAGCTCTGAATGTGGGACAGGAATGATGCTGTTTAAGGTGAATTAACACATTCCCAATTAGCAAGTTTGGACGGGATACTTCCCCTCAGTATTTGATAACCTACCAGTGGTTTCATGCTCACATTAGCTTTACACAGTTCTGGAGGGGTGGGGGGTGGTGGGGGTGGGAGGCGAGGAATTCGTTAGACCTATTATGAACAAACAATCAGGGGAAGTTTATTCTCCTGTCACAATGGCTACACTGGCTACTTACTTATTCCTCATTCGTTATTGTAATTAATTAAAAGTAAGTTTATTTCCCTCAAGTGCCCATCCAATTTCCTTGAGAAATCATTCATCGTCTCCACTTCCACAACCTTCGTTGGAGCAGTGAGTCCAGGTCACAGAAGGAGAAAGCACAGAAGGAGCGCATTCGACCCGTCGTGTCCGTGCTGGGTCTGCAAAGGAGGAATTTACCGAGTGCCAGTCCTCTGCCTGCACACCGTAGCCCTGCCCATGCTTCCTTTTCAGATAATAATCTAATCCTGTCTTGAATACTTCGGTTGAACTTGCCTCCATCGCACTCTCAGGCAGAGCATTCCTGGTCCCAACCATTCGCTGTGTGAATATATTTTTCCTCATGTCGCCATTGCTTCTTCTGGCAATTACCTAATGTCCGTGCATGTTTGTTCTCGATCCAAGCACCAATGCACTGATTTTATTCCTATCTGCACTGTCCAGAAACCTCATGATTTTGAATACCTCAATCAAATAAATTCCCAACCTTCTCTTCTCTAAGGAAAATATCCCCAACTTCTCCAATCTATCTATGTAACTGAAGTTCCTCATTCCTGGAACCATTGTCGTGAATCTTTTCCGCTGTCCCTCTTTCTCTAATGCCTTCACATCGTTCCTAAAGTGTGCTACCTCGAACGAAATGCAGTACTCTAATTAAGGCAAAACCCGGCTTAGGCAAGCTATTGTTTAAAATGTTATAACAGGGCATTTAGAAAAAATCAAGGCAATCAGGCAAAGTCAGCATGGTTTTCTGAAAGGGAAATCATGCTTAATCAATTTATTGGAGTTCTTTGAGGGATTTACATGTGCTATGGATAAAGGGGAACCGGTGGATCTACTGAACTTAGATTTCCAGAAGGCATTTGATAACGGGCCACATCAAGGTTTATGGCAGAAAATAACAGCTCATGGTGTAGGGGGTAGCATATTGGCATGGATAGAAGATTGGTTAGCTAACAGGAAACAGAGAGTGGGCATAAATGGATCATTTTCTGGTTGGCAAGATGTAATGAGTGTTGTGCCACAGGGATCCATGCTGGGGCTTCAACATGTTACAATTTATATAAATGACTTAGAAGAAGGGACCAAAGGTTTGGTTGCTAAATATGCTGATGGCACAAAGATTGGTAGGAAAGTAACTTGAGAAGAGGACATAAGGAGGCTTCAAAGGAATGTAGATCAGTTAAGTGAGGCAAAGACCTGGCAAATGGAGTATAATGTGGGAATATGTGAAATTGACCATTTTGGCAGGAAGAATAAAAAGAAGCATATTATCTAAATGGGGAGAAATTGCAGAGCTTTGTGATGCAGAGGGATCTGGGTGTGCTAGTGCACGAATTGCAAAAGGTTAGTTTAGTGATACAGCACTGAAACAGACCCTTCGGCCCACCGACCATCAACCACCCATTTATACTAATCCTACACTCATTCTATATTCCTAACACATCCCCACCTGTTCTTATATTTCCCTGCCACCTACCTATACTAGGGGCAATTTATAATGGCCAATTTATCTATCAACCTGCAAGCCTTTAGAACGTGGGAGGAAACCGGAGCACCCAGAGGAAACCCACGCAGACACAGGGAGAACTTGTAAACTCCACACAGGCAGTACCCAAAATTGAACTCGGGTCCCTGGAGCTGTGGTGCTAACCACTGTGCCACTGTGCCGCCTTAGTATGCAGGTACAGCACGTAATTAGGAAAGCTAATAGAATGCTGTCATTTATTGTGAGGGGAATTAATTGCAAAAGTAGGGTGGTTATGCGTCAGCTATGCAGAGCATTGGTGAGACCACATTTAAAGTATTGTGTACAGTACTGGTCTGCTTATTTAAGGAGGGATGTTAATACGTTGGAGGCAATACACAGAAGGTTTACTGGACTAATACCTGGAATGGTTGGGCTGTCTTATGATGAAAGGTTGGACAGGCTAGGCATGCATCCACTGGAATTTAGAAGAGTCAGAGACGGCTTGATTGAAACATATAAGATCCTGAGGCGTCTTGGCAGGGTAGCTGTGGAAAGGATGTTTTCTCTTGTGGGAAAATCTGGAACTAGGAGTCACTGTTTAAAAATAAGGGGTCGCCCCTTTAAGGCAGAGATGAGGAGGTTTTTTTTACTCAGCGGGTCGTGAGTATTTGGAATTCACTTCCTCAAAAGGCAGTGGAAGCAGAGTTTTTGAATATTTTTAAGGCAGAAGTAGATAGATTCTTGTAAAGCAAGGGGTGGAAAGTTATCGAGGGTAGTTGGAAATGTTGAGTAATCAGTTCAGCCATGAACGTATTGAATAGTGGAGAAGGCTCTAGGGGTCGAGTGGCCTACCTCTGCTCCTAATTCGTTTGTTCGTATGTAACCAATGTGCTATACAAATTTAACATAACTTCCTTGCTTTTGTACTCGAGGGCCCTATTAATGAAGCCTAGGAAGCTGTATGCTTTATTAATTGCTCTCTCAAACTGTCCTTACACCGTCAATGATTTAAACACATATATACCCAGGTTCCTGTGCTCCTGGACCCGCTTGAGAATTGTACACTTTATATTAGGTCAGGTTTGTCCAAAATGCAGCCCCTTGTTCAGGATACAGTATGCCAAACGTTTCCATCCAGCCCGCGGGCAAAGAGAGAGGGAAACAGAGGGGGGGGGGGGCAGCAAGAGAGAGGGGCAGAGAGAGAGGGGGAAAGAAGAGGGCAGTGAGAGAGATAGGGTCAGAGAGAGAAAGTGGGGGAGAGAGAAAGGGAGGTCAGAGGGAAAGAGGGCAGAGAAATGGGGCAAAAAGGCAGAAGGGGAAAGAGAGTGTGGGAAGAGCGAGTGGGGACAGAGAGAAAGTGGGCAGAGAGGGAGCAGAGAGTGAGAGAGGGACAGAAAGAAATGGACAGCGAGAAAAAGAGTGTAGTGCGGGAGTGAGAGGATGTAGGGAGAGAGAGAGGGGACAGAGGGAGAGGGTGGACAGAAAGAGGGGAGAGACAGTGGGGAGCAGAGAGACAGAACGGAGACAGAGAGAGGATGCGAAAGAGAGACAGGGGCAGATCGAGTGAGAGGGGAGAAAGAGATAGAGGGGGACAGAGAGAGGGATCAGAGAAAGAGGGAGGGCAGAGTGAGAGGGGGAACAGGGAGAGACAGGGCATATAGAGGAGTGGTACAAAGCAGAAAGGTGTGTAACAACATAGAGAGGGGGGCACACCGCGAGAAAGGGATAAGAGAGGGATGAGACAGAGAGAGAGAGAGAGAGAGAGAGATCATTCCTCACAGATGGGCATCAAACTAAAATAATCCTAGTGTGTGCGCCAACATTGACTATTTGTGCAAGCAAAACAATTCCAGTTATCGCACTAATCAGTCTCCAATATAGATGTCAAAGACACTCGCTATGTGATTACAAATAATGAGCAATAGAAGCACTATTCTGCTACTGTGTATACATGCAGACTTACATATAGTGAGAAGCAGATAGAAGAGTATCGTTGAAACAGGCAGCAGAAATATTCATGTATCACAGAGCAGCTAATATAAATTAATGACTTCGACTTGGGGGTACAGGGCACAGTTTAGAATTTTGTAGATTGCAGGAAATTTGAAAGTGTAGTAAACAGTAAGGAAGATGGCAATTGCCTTCAAGAGGACACAGACAGGCAGGTAGAATGGGCAGAAATATGGCTGTTGAAATTCAATGCAGAAAATTGTGAGGTGATATAACTTGGTGGGAAGAATAAGGAACCAGAGTACAAACTATGTGATGCATTTTAAAATGTGTACAACAACAGAGAGGCTCTAAGAGTCTATGAAGGCAGCAGAGCAGTTTAACAAAGCACTAAGTAAAGCATACGGGATTCTGGGATTTACAAATTGAGGAATAGAGGACGACAGCTAAAAACAAAGTCATATTAAATGTGTAAAAAAGACACTAGTTGTGGCCCATCTGAAGTATTTTGACAAATTCCGGGTATCACACTTTACGCAGCACTTCAAGGCTTTGGAGAGGCTACAAAGAGATTTTATAGAATGTTTCTTGTGATGAGACATTCGAGTTACATGGATAGACTGCAGAAATTGGAGTTGTTCTCATTTGAACAGGGAAGGCTGATGAGATTTTGCCAATGTATTTAAAATCATGATGTTTTCAGGTAGGTAAAATAAAGAGAAACTTTCCTAATGGTTGAATCCACAATAAGCAGATGGCCCAAATTTATGATAATTGGCCAAAATACTGGAGACGATGTGGAAAAAAAATACACATTAAGTGGTTGGGATTTGAATTGCACCACGTAAAAGGATGGTCGAGATCAGTAATTTTCAGTCTCCTTCTCCTGCTCTACCTGGCAGATAATTTAAAGGCTATGATGGTTTCTGAAGGAACGTTCTGGCTCTCCACCGGCACCACCAGCTGGTGGGCATGATAGTGGTGGATCTACTGGTAGCAATTAATGTGATTATAATGTATCGGACCAATTATTATTATTTCCCGTGATTGTTTCTCGACATTACTCCTGCATATAGTGTTATTACTGAAACAATGGAAAAAGAAAATCCAGGAAATAATCAGCTTTCAAGGCAGCATTTGTGGGGAGAGAAACAGAGTTTAGGGTTCAAGTCAATGACCTTCCATCAGAACTGGTAGATACCCGATCAAACACGAGAAGGGAAATAGAAAGCAGGAAAGTTGATAACGGTAGAAAAGACAAACAGTAATTCCTGCAGACAGAAGAACAGATCTTCCTCAAGGCGGTCTTTCCTGGAAGAGACATTGCAGTGAACTAAAACCCTAATCGTAAGGTAAAATATAGTGAGTGCTGGAAGTCTGAAATAAACAGTAAATACTGGAAATGTGCATCAGGTCAAGCAGCATCTGTGGATAGAGAAATAGAGTTAGGTTTCAGGTCGATGATCATTCATCAGTTCTCATGCTGTGTGACATGCTGCATATTCAGTTCTGATGAAAGGTCACAGAACTGAAACGTTAACTCTGTTTCTCTCTCTATAGATGCTGCCATGTCTACTGAGTAGTTACAGCATTTCCTGTTTTCATTACTGCTGAACATTTCCATCATATTCTAGTGTTACTATTGTCCTAAATGATGAATCGACAGGCAGTTCAGGTTAGTTAACAGTCACTTTTACCTTTGATCAGGTTGTCTTCAACTTGCCGGAAGCTAAAAACAAAATGCTACACAGAAAAATCAGCCGCTGTGCTGTTAGCAACAACTTTCATTCTGCTCTGTTGAATAACGTTCCCTTAATGTTTACCTTGGAACCTGGTGTAGTAATTGGCAGTGTACAATGAGATTTCCTATGTGGTAAAATATGAGGCTATCCACTTTGGTAGGAGGAATGGATGTGCAAAGTATATCTTAAATGGTAAGAGATTAGAAAGTGTAGATGTACAAAGGAACTTGGCTATCCTTGTCAATAAGTCACTGAAAGCGAACACGCAGCAAGCAATTAGGAAGGCTAATGGTATGTTTGCCTTTTTCGAAAGAGGGTTTGAGTACAGGAGTAGTGAAGTCTTACTTCAATTGTACAGAATGTTGGTTCGACCGCACCTGGAGTATTGGGTGCAGTTTTGGTGCCCGTACCGTAAGAAGGATATTATTGCCATAGAAGGAGTGAAACAAAGAGTCACCAGACTTTTTTGCAGCATGGCGGGACTGTCCCATGAAGAGACATTGGGGAAACTGAGCCTGTATTATCTAGAGCAGGGTCACTGACTTGAAATGTTAACTCTGCTTCTCTCTCCACAGATGCTGCCAGACTTGCTGAGTATTTCCAGCATTTATTGTTTTTATTTCTGTATTATCAAGAGTTTCAAAGAATGAAAGGTGATCTCATTGAAACCTGCAAAATACTTAAAGGGTTAGGGTAAATGCAGGTACAATGTTTTCCCTGGTTCGAGAGTCTGGAACCATAGGACATAATTTCCAAATAAGGATGAAGCTACTAAGGAGAGAGATGAGGAGACATTTATTTACTGGGAGGTTTGTTATTTTTTGGAATTCTCTACCTCAGAGGGCTGTGGAAGCTCAATCATTGAGTATGTTTAAAGGAGCGGCTGACAAACTTCTTAATACAAATTACATAAAGGGATATGAGGATACCGTGAGGAAAAGGCATTGAAGTGGATGGTCAGCCATGATCATTTTAAATGGCAGGGAGCTTCGATGGGCTGAATGGCCTACACCTGTTTCTATCTTCCCATGTTTAACTTAAGACCGTTATATTAGTGAACCCATGTGTGTGGGATTTTTTTTTTGATTAGATTAGATTAGAGATACAGCACTGAAACAGGCCCTTCGGCCCACTGAGTCTGTGCCGAACATCAACCACCCATTTATACTAATCCTACACTTTGTTGTTTTGATTCAGTCTAGCCCTTACTTTCATGCGCTTAAATTTTGTTCTTCAACCCTCTGACAGTCAGACACATTTTATTGGCCAATCCAGTGCAGTAGGGACTGAGCAATCATAACAAGGGAAAGTGACACAATGACACAGAGATGGAGAGCAAAAGAAGCAATGAGGATATGAGGATTTTTTTTTTATGCACCGCTTGTTTAGTACCTGGAAGTCACTGCCTGCCATTGCGTTGCAAGCAGCTGCATCGTGGCTCCCAAAATAGAATTGGAAACTTATTTGAAGCGAAAAAAAAATGCAGGGATAAGGGGAAAGGCAGGGGACTGGGAGTAAGTGAGTTGCTCTACCAGAAAGCCGGCACGGACACGATGGTCAGTATGGCTTCCTTCTGTGCTGTAACCAGTCTATAGGCTGAATTAGTAGCGGCCTGCGAGCCGCCGATCCTAAGCGCGGCATCTTATTTAAGCAGCCAGGGCGGGCCACGCGCTATCATGTGCCGGCGGGCTGTCCGCCCAAGGCAATGGCGTTACTGTCTGTGCGCAGGCGCTGACGTCATTTATAAAGGGCTTTGAGTCCTATCGTTAAATTTAATTGGTTACAACTACAAAGAACAAAGAACAAAGAACAGTACAGCACAGGAACAGGCCATTCGGCCTTCCAAGCCTGCGCTGATCTTGATGCCTGCCTGAGCTAACACCTTCTGCATTTCCGGGGCCCATATCCCACTATTCCCTTCCGATTCATATATTTGTCAAGATGTCTCTTAAACGTCGCTATCTCCTTCCACCGCATCCCCCAGCCGCAAGTTCCAGGCACTCACCACCCTCTGTGTAAAAGTCTTGCCTCGCACATCCCCTCTAAACTTTGCCCCTCGCACCTTAAACCTATGTCCCCTGGTAACTGACTCTTACCCCCTGGGAAAAAGCTTCTGATTATCCACTCTGTCCATGCTGCTCATAACTTTGTAAACCTCCATCATGTCGCCCCTCCACCTCCGTCGTTCCAGTGAAAACAATCCGAGTTTTTCCAATCTCTCCTCATAGCTAATGCCCTCCAGACCAGGCAACATCCTGGTAAACCTCCTCTGTACCCTCTCCAAAGCCTCCACGTCCTTCTGGCAGTGTGGAGACCAGAATTGCATGCAATATTCTAAGCGTGGCCTAGCTAAGGTTCTGTACAGCTGCAACATGACTTGCAAATTTTTATACTCTATGCCCCGACCGATGAAGGCAAGCATGCCGTATGCCTTCTTGACTACCTTATCCACCTGCGTTGCCACTTTCAGTGACCTGTGGACCTGTACGCCCAGATCTCTCTGCCTGTCAATACTCCTAAGGGTGGTGCCATTTACTGTATACTTCCCACCTGCATTAGACCTTCCAAAATGCATTACCTCACATTTGTCCGGATTAAACTCCATCTATAATGGATAAAAAAATTAAATCGATTTATTTTGCCGCTTTCCCATCCCCCCAATAACCATAAAATTAATTACTTGCCCTCTCCCCCTCAAATCTCTTACCTTGTCCACGTCACCTTTCCCCCACCCTCCAAAGTGCATAAACCTTCCTATCATCTCCTTCCCAATGATGTTACTTTAATCCCGTTCCACAATCCCTCCCCCTCACCCTGCACTGAGAAACGTACTGCTGCCACCCTCTCCAGGGAGCTGAAGGCATGGGAATGCTAGCCAAGGGCAGGAAGATTGCAGTGGGATGGAAGAGGTGGCGTATGTATTAAGGCATTCATTTTAATTTATGTAAATGATGTTCCCGTTGCCAAGCGGCGGAGGTGGCCGCCATGAGGCATCGCTGCTGCCAACAATATTGTATCGGGCCCTCCCGGCGTCAGGGTGCGTGGTGGCCCTCTCCCGGAGGCATTTCCTGCCCCCACCGCCCCACCCCACCCCCCACCCCCGCCACCACCATGTACCCAGACCTTGTGTGGGTCTGTGAAATCAACTCCTATGATTTCAAATATGTTTGGAGACTAAAGGATTTGATTTAGACGCTTAGTTTTGATTTCACATAGATTAAAATTGGTACGATATGGAAGAGATGTGAGGTATCTATTGTTCATTCAATAACTCGGTCACAGTTTGTGAAGTCAACTACAAATCGCCCAGCATGGGGCTTACACCAACATCAGCTCCGTCTATGGGACCGCAGAGTTCAGTTGGTTAAAGTGTGGTATTAGTAGCACCAAGGTTGCGAATTTGAACCTGGCGACCACCGGTGGAATTTTTACTGTTAAGTTTACAGCTTTTTGCAACGCTTAAAACACTGCAGAAATAAACAAGTCCACATAAAGTGGTATGGGGCATTTATTTTAAATAACCTCCATTACATCTTTGCTACAAGGACAGAGTAATACAGAACGCTTTCTTTTTGCCTTGTGTTTGCTGACAGAAACAAAGAGGAGATTGGTGACCACTAGGCATATAAGGAACATCAGGGAGGTAGTCGAGGAGACCCTGGAGTGCATCTCATTCTCCAACGGGTAACTAGTTCTGAATACTGGTGAGAGTGATGGCTCTTCTGGGAATGCAGCCAGAACCACAAGTGGCTCAGCTGTACATGGAGGCAGGAGGAAGATTGGGAAAGCAATATTGATAAGGGAATCTTTCGTTAAGGGAACTGACAGATGTTCCTGCAGGAACAGATGAGAATTCAACATGATACGTTACCGCCCTGGTGACGGAGTCAAGGATGTCACTGACTGGCTGTGGCACACTCTGAGGGGGATGATGAACAACCAAAGGCAGTGGTGCACATCAGTACCAGGACAGAGGTAGAAAGACAGATGAGGTACTGAAGCCAGATACTAAGGAGTTTGGAAAGGAACTAGCTAGCAAGACATCAAAGGTAGTACACCCCGGAGTACTCGGGCTGTCAAGTGATAGTGATCATACAAATGGAAGGCTCCATTCGATGAATGTGTGGCTGGAGAGAAGGTGCAGGGGATGGGCATTCGTTTCAATGGGCATTGGGATTGGGTCTAGGGAAGACGGGAGATGAACAGAGTCAGAACAAATATACTGGTGAGTCAGTTTGCTCATACTGTTGGGGAGGGTTTAAACTAACTTGGTCAAGGGGGTAGGAACTATATGTAACAGCAGAGAGGAAAGGCGAGATGCACAAAGGTCGAGGAGAAATAGAAAGCGCGGGAACTAGGCATGTTAATGTATTAGGTTGCGTCAGAGTAAGGGGCAATGCAATAATTTCTAATTTAGGTTTACTGTACATGTGGACGCACAGAGTGTGGTAAATAAAGTTGGTGAGCTGAATGTGCAGATACGTACGCGAGAATATGATGTCATAGTGACCGCAGAGACCTGGCTCAAAGAAAGGCAGGACTGGGTAGTAAATATTCCTTGATAGAAGATTTCAGGAATATAGAGAAGGAAAGAAAGGTAGAGGAGAGTCAGCATTGATCAAGAACGGCATTACAGTGCTGGAGAGAGATGTCCTAGAGAGATCAAGGGGAAAAAATGTGTTTTCTAGAGCTAAGAATAAATAGAGGTACGGTTACATTACTGGGTGCATTCGACAGCCTACCATCTAGTGGGAAGTATATAGAGTAATAACATAACAAAGACCTTTATGAGAGGTTCAAAATATAGATTCATAATGGAGGACATTAGTTATCTTAATATGGACAGATTTAGCAATAATGCAAAGGGCAAAGAGGTGGAAGAGTTCCGAAGTGTGTTCAGGAGATTGTATCATGCCAGTATGTTTCTGGCTCATGAGGAAGGAGTGAATTGCTGTGCCTGTTTCTGGGTAAAGAGTTGGGACAAGTGGAACAAGTGTCAGTAGAGGAACATTTCAAGGGCCGTGATTATAATATCATCAGATTTAGGTTAACTTTGGAAAAGGGCAAGGAGAAATCCAGACTAAACATAATTAATTGAGAGAGGGTAAATTGGAATCAAAGATCAGCAAACAAATTGTAACAGAACAATGGACTGCCTTTAAACAGGAGCTTTCAGGTACAGTTGAGGTAAGTTTCCACGAGGTGAAAATGGAGAAACAGAAATCCAGGTCTCCCTGGATGACAGAAGAGATAGACTGTAAAATGAAGTAGAAAAAAAGAGCGTAATTCAGAGACAAAGTGAAAAAGCTAGTGTGAAAAGCAAAGGGAGAGTATGAGAAGAGAGTGAGAGCTAACATAAAACGGAACTCAAAAGAATTGCATAGGCATATAAAAACTACAAGGGTAGTAAAAAGTCTGGTGCGGCTGACCAGGATCAAAACAGGATTTATACATGGACAGAAATTACATGTCTGAGGTAATAAATGCATAAGTTGCATCTGTATTCAATGAGAATCAGGGAAAACCTCCACTGGTTGGAGTCATACCTGTCACAAAGGACGGTGGCTATAGTTGTTGGAGGTCAATCATCTCAGTCCCAGAACATCCCTCAGGAGTTCCTCTGGATAGTACTATAGGGCCAGCCATCTTCAGCTACATCATCAGTGACCATCCCTCCATCATAAGTTCAGAAGTAGAGATGTTCACTGGTGACTGCACAATGGTCAGCAGAATTTGCAACTCCTCAGATACTGAAGCAGTTTGTGTCTATACGCAGCAAGTCCTGGACACCTTTCAGGCTGGCACTGATAAATGGCAATTAACAATCACATCACCCAAGTTCCAAGCAATGACCATCCACAACTAAAGATAATCTAACCATCTCTCCTTGACATTCCAAGGCATTACCATCGCTCATTTCCACACCATCAAAATCCTGGGAGTTACCTTTGACCAGAAGCATAACTGAACCAGCCATATAAATACTGTGGCTACCAAGAGCAGGTCAGAGACTTCAAATTATTTGGCAAGTAACCCACTTCCTGATTCCGCAATTCCTGTCCATCATCTGCAAGGCACAAGCCAGGGGTGTACTAGAATACTCTCCACTTGCCTGGCACCATCGAGGAGAAAGCAAGCCCTTGATTGGCATTCCTTAAACATTCACTCCTTCCATCACCAGCGCACTGTACATTTATTCCTTCCAACATACCTTCCTTTCTTCCTTCCCTCCTTCCTTCTCTCCCTCCTTCCTTCCTTACTGCCTATCTTTCTTCCTTCCTCCCTTCCCTCCCTATCTCCTTCCCTATCTCCTTCCTTCCTTCATTCTTTCCTTCCTTCAATTCTTCCATCCTTCTTTCCTTCTTTCCAGTCTTTCTTCCTTCCTTCCTTCATTCCATCCTTCCATCCCTCCTCCCTTCCTTCCTTGCATCCTTGCATCCTTCCTTCCTTACTTCCCAATGTATGTATTACATACATATTCTGACCAGCAACATCAACTGGAATAGATGCTTTCCCTGGTTGGGGAGTCTGGAACCAGGGGACACAAATTTAATATAAGGAGGAATATTGTAAATCTTTGGAATTCTCGACCCCAGAGGCCTTGGAAGCTCAGTCATTGAGTCTGCTTAAACCAGAGATTGACAGATTTCTAAATACCAATAACAAAAGGGGATATGGGGATATTGTGGGATAAAGGCATTGAAGTGGATGATCAGCCATGATCACATTGAATAACGAGGCATGCTCGATGGTTGAATGGCCTACTCCTGCTCCTATGTTCCTATGCTTCTGTGAAGCAATTCATTTCATTCAACATGCATCCTAGAATAAATGACCAGGCTATATTTTAAAATTCTTCAAACAAAAGCAATATTGTGGATGCTGGAAATCTGAAATAGAAGCAGAAAATGCAGGAAAGAAGTGGCAATCCGGGCAGCATCTTTGGAAATTGCACTGCAGGCATGGAGGGACTGATACAAACTGGAAATGATATTATTTTTTAAATATCTTAAAATTCCTTTGTTTTGCTTTAGTTTCTAATAGAAGCAAATTTGTTCGTGTTTTTGTTTGATGAAAGTGGGCTAACCGAAAATGTCCTTATAGTTTTATTAAAAATATCTGTGGAAATTCTTCTTAGGATTGTGGTACTTGTATGAGTGTATGACAGTGCAACATTAACCTGGTCTTCAGGGCAAAATCTATTTAGAAATTCCACTGTTTTTATTAAAAATCTTGGAGTGAAAGCTGTTGACTTCATCTGCTTGTTCAGTGGCTGTAAGTAAGCCCAGGCAGCATGGGACCTAATTATCTGACCTAATGGATTTATTCTCTTATAAAGAATGAAGATCTTCTCAATGTGTCAATCGAAGAATTTCTTCCAGCATCAACGACAAACATTGAATCATCGATTCTTACCAAAAGGGAAAATAATGTCTCTTGGTTTTCTGATGAAACTTAAGATTCTTTGGGCACTTTATGATATAGAAAAGATTTACTACCCCATCTTGGCTGTGATTGGTGTCCCAGGTAAGTGACTACCTGGGGCTGGTATTCAGTAAGTGGAGTTCAACAGTATGTAGTATCTTAGTCCACACGTCCAGATCTTCATTGTATTACTGTCCATACATTACAACAGTGACTACACTTGAAAATTTTAGCAGTGAAAGGTAATTCACTGGCTGTAAAGTGCTTTGGATAACTGGAGTTTGTGTTAAGTATCTATAGACATGAGTAATTCCTTTCTTTCTTTCTTTCTTTCTTTCTTTCTTTCTTTCTTTCTTTCTTTATTACTTGCTTTCTTTCTTGCTTTCTTCCTTTGTTTCTGTCTCTACGTGTATATTTTGATGGTGAACTGTTTTTGATGCTTGTGAAATCTCATTCACTGATATCAACTCGATGATTATTCAATGCCAACATATCAACATACGAATTGGGAGCAGGAATAGGTCATTGAGCTCCCCGAGCCAGCTCTGCCATTCAATAAGGTCATGCCTGATCTGCATTGTAACCTCAACTCCACATTCCGCCGACCCTCAATAATCTTACACCTCCTTTCCTGTCAAGAATCTAGCTCCACCGTAAAAATATTCTATTACGCTGCTTCCACCGCCTTTTGACGAAGAGAGTTCTAAAGACCCATAACCCTCTCTCTTAGTTGGGCGACCCCTTCTTTTTAAACAAGCTTTGTTTCAGCCAAGTCTCCTCCTACTCATCTAAACTCCAGCCCATACAAGCCTAGCCTGTTCTCATATGACAAGCCTTCCATTCCAGGCAGTGGGGTGTAGTGCATATTTTCTGAACTTTTCCAACCCATTTTACAACCTTCCTTGAAACAGGAGACCAATACTGTACACCGTACTCCAGACTCGGTCTCACCAATGTCCTGCATAGCTCTGTATATTGTCGCGTTAATGGTCATTATTAGATCCGTTTCAGACAATGAGTAGTGGAATCTTGAAATATTAGCCCTAAAAAGCCATTTACACTCGGTGAATTCAAAGTTTAAAAACTGAGATTGATCGTTTTTCCTATAGACAAGGCTCTCCGGGAGCCAATGCGTGCATATGGAGTTCAAATACAGATCAGCCGGGATCGAATTGAATGGCGGAAAACGCCCAAGTGGCGGAAAGGATTATTTAATGTCTTGTGTTCATATGGAAGTAATGCTCCAAATTCCTGTTTTTTTTAATTTAATCTAAATACACTTTCTGTTTTAGCCTTGCTTCATTTGATCCCGTTATATGAATGAGTTTCCGATGTATTACTGATTACGCTGATTACAAAACCTATGTACAGGATGCTGTGTCACGGAAAGACGATTACATTCCATCAGTGGATGCAAAGCCAATCTGCACATTATTTAGTCAGTTTCAGTTTATTGTGAAGAAGGTTAATATGCATACTCCACATCTTATTCGGTTATTTCACGGAAAACATATCAAACATCTGCTATTGCGGTGTTTGCTGAATCATTTCTTATTCTCCTTTTGCTTACAGTTAACGTGGTGACGATTGTGATCCTATCACGGGGAAAATGTGGTCTCTCCAAATGTGTCACCAGCTATCTGATTGCCATGGCAGCAGCGGACCTATTGGTCATTATTCTCGATCTGATCCTAAGGCAGATTCCAATTGTTTATCGGGAACAATCTACTTTTCTATTGTACGTTAGAGTTTGTAACATCCACGCCATCCTGCTTTACGCCACCACAGACTGTTCAGTCTGGTTTACCGTCACTTTCTCCTTTGATCGATTTGTTGCCATTTGTTGTCAGAAGCTGAAAACAAAATATTGCACCGAAAAAACGGCTGCTGTGGCTCTCGGAACAGTTACTGTGCTCAGCTGTATGAAGAACATTTTCTGGTATTTTCTGTATACACGTCAATATACGCTTTCTAACAGTCCCTGGTTTTGCAGGGTGGCATTAGCTGTATATCGCTCGCTGGCCTGGGCCGTTGTTGAATTAATGCATTATATTATAACACCATTTATTCCATTTGCTTTGATTTTACTATTCAATGCACTGACGGTCAGAAACATAATAGTGGCCAACAGAGCTCGCAGGCGTCTCCGGGATTGCAGAAGTGGGGAGAGTCCCAGTGACCCAGAGATGGCGAACCGAAGAAAATCCATGATTTTACTGTTCGTTATTTCGGGGAATTTTATACTGTTGTGGGTGGTATTTATGGTTTGTTCCATTTTGAAACGATTGGAATACTTGAACGACAGATATACTGTTCCTCTGCCCACATTTGTACCGGAATTAGGCTTCATGCTCCAATTGTTGAGTTGCTGCACGAACACGTTTATTTATGCCGTGACACAGAGAAAATTCAGGCAGCAGTTGAGGAATGGAGCGACATATCCTTTCACGATGATGGTCAAATTAATCCGATGAAAATATTTCACTTTTTTGAGCATTTATCTGTATTTTTCTGCTGCATCCTGTAGAATTCGCCTCCAGATTTCTTGAATTCTCTATATTTTCTGAAACATTTCACAAATTGCTTTAATATTAAAGCTACATTGATGCCATAGTGCGGAAAATTGTAGCTTATTTTCGACGGCAGGCGTTATCTATAGTTGCGTTTTTAGCCAAGCATAGTTTACTACTTTGCACAGGCATATCTGAGCAAACAATCCAGCGGTACTTTGGGAATGAATAATCAGTGTGATATTCTTTATCCAAAATACACTATTAGTTCGCATTGAAATTGCAGTCGCGGGGTATTTAGTACCCCAGTGTTGACAAGTTTCTCTGACCTTTGCTTTAGAATGACGTAACACGATTTGAAAGGCAGGATACCATCAGAAAAAAAAATCAAAGCAGCAGTAAAGAAGGAACACTCTGAAGGGTAATGATTTCTGCACATCACTGGTATCGATAGAGATTAAAAATTAATATTTCTATCTTAAAATTCCAGTACTCCCGCCCCAATCCACCTCCACCACCCACCTTCACTGTTCCATCTCTGTGCACTAATCTAAATGTGCTCTTTAGTTTCCAGGCAGATTTTAAAATGGTTGCACCGAACATATTACTTCATACGTAGTGTTCTGTATCGTTCCGATGAAGGGTCGCTGACCAGAAACGTTAACTCTGCTTCTCTTTCCACAGATGCTGCCAGACCTGCTGAGTGGTTCCAGCATTTCTTGTTTTTATTTCTGTACCATTTACCTGTTACTGAATAAACCTGACTATGAAATGAGCTAAAACGTACTTTGCCCATTGATAACTTGCTTTATCCTTCGCAAATTTGTGGGAGGACGCAGAGAAATCTGGGACAGATCAGAATTGAATGTTGCTGCTATGTTCCTGATCCGAATGCTGCTCAATTCCTAGTGCTGAAACAACACACAGCATAGGTCCCAAGACCAGGTGCAGCGCACCCGCGGGTCTCAGAGCCACTCGTGCCCCAGTCCCAGTAGAGCATACTCCAGGGCCGTGGTACAGCGCATCCCCTAGTCCCTGGACAGCACACTCCTGGGACCCAGTACAGCATGTTCCATGTGCCGGTATGATACACACCCCCGGTCACGGTATAGCAAACAAATGGCTATCAATGCAATACAGTGCTGGATACCTGTGCAGCACATGCCCGGGTGCGAGTACGTGCTGTACCTCAACATAGGCATTCGTAGGTCTCATAATAGCGGACTCCCCTGTCCAGCTACGCAACCCAGTCCTTGTCCAGGTGCATCAGAGTACCAGTGCCTAGTACTGCACAACTGCAGGCCCCAATATCGTACACACCCCGGATACTGGCACAACACACTTTCCACTCCCGGTGCTGGCCATTTCCGGGTGATTGCGTTACTGGTTACTTCGTAATGCTTTCCGAACCCAGTACAGCACAGCCCCATGACCCAGTCAAGTAAAGTCGCAGAACCTGGTACAATATTTACCTGGGTCCCGGTACAGTAACCGAATTGGTATTTCAGAGAGCTGGTCCAATAATCCAGTGAGCTAATACATGTCGGCCTCGAATGTCCCGAGCTTAAACTACAATTCAGATGGTGCTTTTGTCTGTAATCGGCCACTCAGGTGATTCACCCTATGGCCACAATAGATAGAGTGAGAAACCGTTGGGAAATCTGATTCTTTTCTATCCTTTGCTAGGTTACACTTTTCCAGTAGAACAGCAATCATAAGCCCTGTTGATTTTTTTTCTGTACATTCGACGACTCTGTTTGTGCAGAGGACGATATTTGAAGCCAACCTTGTCCATAATGTTGCCGGCAGAGTTTGTTATTCAGTTGATGGCTCCAGAACGAAACCACGTTCATCAATTCCGTTAACTCGAAGTGTAATGTGATGGAATAAACAATATGAAAGAAACTGAAAATGAAATTTCATTTATCACTTTCAACATGAATACAGGACCCGTTCGCTCATGTTATCGTTCTTTCCAGCAGCGTGGGATAGCAAACGCACGCAAAAATGGTTCCCGTTGGCGCAATAGGTCAGTTGGAGGTGGATCGATGACAGTGTAGTTTCAGGAAACGCCGAGGTTGCGAGTTCAAGCCGCATCTGTACAGCGGATATATTTCTTGTGATCTTTATTTTCAGCTTAGGTGTTAACAGCCTCCCGCCCCCACCCCGTCACACCTGACTGGTGAACAGTTGAATTCCAATGCAACAGCGTTGCAATGTCTGTCGAGGAAATTGAGGAGGATGCACACCAGGATCAAATAGTACGGAAGGTGAACAAGGTGAACAAAGCATTCAGTTATTTTCCTTGTGGGAGAGGCTGGAAATTGTGGACACAATTCAAAAGTAAGGGGTCACTCATTTAAGACGGAGGTGAGGAGATTTGTTTTCTCTCAGAGGTTTGTGAATCTTTGGAACTTTCTTCCCCAGAGAGCGGTGGAGGAAGGATCATTGAATCTTTTTTTTTTATGGCAGAGGTAGATAAATCATGAATAACAAGGGAGTCAACGTGTATCGGGGTAGGCAGAAAGTGGAGTTGAGGCCACAATCAGATCAGCCATGATCTTATTTAATGGCGGAGCAAGCACAAAAGGGACCGAATAGCCTACTCCTGCTCTTAATTCATGTGTTAGTATGTTCATCTTTCAAAATTTTGGAAAAGTCCAAGCGAATTGGAAAACCGCAATGTAACGCATTCAAGAACAGAGGGAGTTAGTCAGTTAGCCTTTCATCTTTCACTGGGCAAATGCTGGAATCAGTGTTAAGAAATTAATAACAAGGCATGTAGAAAATCATAACGCAATCAGGAAGTGTCAACATGGTTTTATGGAAGGGAGATCATGTTTGAAAACGTTATTATAGTTCTTTGAGGATGTGACATGCAGGGTAGATAAAGGGAAAACAGTAGATATGATGTATTTGTATTTCCAAAAGGCATTTGATAAAGTGCCACATAAAATGTTACTACACAAGATTATAGATCATTATGTTGGGAGTAATATATTAACATGGACAGAAGATTGGCTAACCAAAAGGAAACATACAGTCGGGATAAATGGGGCATTTTTAAATTGGCAAACTAACTAGCGGGATGCCACAGAGATCACTGCTGGGGCCTCAAAAATTTATGATCGATATTAACAACTTGGATGAAACAATGGAGTGCATTGTAACTAGGTTTTCTGACAATGCAAAGTGAGGTTGGAAAACAAGTTGTGAGAAGGAGACATAGAACTTGCAAAGAGATATAGTTAGGTTAATTGAGTGGACAAAAAATTGGCAGATGGAGTATAATATACAAAACAGTGAGATTACCTACTTTGGTGGGAAGAATAGGAAAGCAGAATTGTATTTACATGAAGAGATACTGCAGAATGCTACAGTACAGAGGGCTATCGGTGTCCTTGTGCATGAAACACCAAAGGTTACCCTACAGGTACAAATAATTAGGATGGCAAATGGAATGTTGGCATTTATTGCAAGAGTGATGAAATATAAAAGTAAGGAAGTCTTTTTACAACTGTACAGGGCATTGATGAGACCACACCGAGAGTACTGCATACAGTTTTGTTCTCCATATTTAATGGAGGATATAATTCCATTGGAAGAAATTCAGGGGGCATAACGGGATAGATGCTTCATATATAGAATAGAGTATGACAGATAAGGAGTTGTGTTTAATGTGTAAAATATTATTAGTTTAAGCCCAGCTGAAGGACTTTGACAATTTCTAGGCATCGCACTTTTTGAAGGATTTGAAGGCTTTGAAGAGGATACAAAGAGATTTAATATCATGGTGACGGGGGCGATGTATTACAGTTATGTGGATCGACTGGAAAAACTGGGCTGGTTCTCATTACAGCAGAGAGGGATGAGGAGACTAGAATAATGCGTTTCAAATCATGATATTTCAGGTACGTTAAATAAAGAGAAACTTTGCTAATGACTGAAGTGTCAATAAGCAGATGACACAGCTTTATGGTAATTGGGAAAAGCACTAGAGCACAGATCTGGAAGAAATATACACATTGAATGGTTAAGATTTGGAATGCACCATCTGAAATGGTGGTGAAAATAAATTCAAGTGTAGACATCACAAGGGAAATAGATAAATACTTGAAGGAGAAATATTGCAAGGATAAGAGAGGGGGAGATGAAATAATTGGGTTGCTCTTCGAAAGAGCCAGCATAGAATCGAGAGACCGAATTTCCCATTTATGCCCTATTCTACTATTCTATAGATAGTGGGAGACTTCATTTACCCTAATATAAGTTGGATAACAGTACAGTAGTTATAGTAAGAGTATAAAGGTCAAAGACGACAATGAATTCCGGTAAGTGAACCAAACATCTTATATTATCAGCGCGATTGTCGGTCAACGAGGAAGGAAGCAGCGCCGGTTCTCGTTCTGGGCAATGATGCGTGGAAATGAAGCATGTTTCAGCGGAAGAACATTTGAGGAACATGATGTCACAAGCGTTCGATGAGTTATGGAAAGTAGCAGGTCAACTCAAGCATAACATTTCTTAGCTGAAGGAGGGATAGCTTCAGTGAGTTGAAAAGGGATCACTCCAAGGTGGAATGGAATCAATAATGGACTGGCAAAATAGTAATTGAACAATAGGAGGCCTTCAAAGAGGAGATACTCTGTATGCATCCAAAGTTACAGTTCTGTGGATAAATCTAGGTATACACGTTAAAATGAGACAGGAAAAAAGAGGGTTGTGCTCAGTGCCAAATGCATAATAAAGAAGACAGCAAAGCTGGATATGGAATGTACAGAGGTAAATCTGAAAAAGGAAATAACTGGTACAAAGAGAGCATAAGAGAATAGGTTAGCTGCTATCATAAAGATGAAAACAAAAGCAATTTTTCTGAACACACAACTAGTAAAAATTTAATCAAAGTTAAATTCATGAGTGTAAAATATCAAGTGGCTGAAAATTGTCAGTCTTCAGTGCCATTATATTTCATAATTCTATATGAACTTTAGTGAGTTACAGTTCTTGAATCATTAATTTTCATGGAATCTCATGGATATTAAATACTTTTTATACAGTGAAGTCTAGCAGAAAGTAATTATTCAACATAGTACAATTGATATGTTCCAAGGTCCGTCGACTTGTTCGTGCTGTCTTGTGGACACATGGATTCTGCAACGCCTCCGTGTTATTGGTTTCTAATACACTGAAGGTAAAACGAAAGGTAATGGTAGTGGGCTGTTTCCTGTTAATCTGAGTGTAAAGTGACAGATGTTGACAAAGTGCTATTTCGTATTTGAATGGGTGGAAAGTACCAAGAATTGTTACGGGTCCTTTTCCTTTTTGACTGCGAGAAAACTGAAGGACATTTGTTTTTTGGCTGTTTTCTATTGCACAACGTATAAGACGGGATGAATTTTCATGGGTTGTTCTATATTTCACCAAGTGTAATGTGATATGTATTGACACTGTGTTATTACCTGTTACAAACAGTGTAATGTGAAATCCATTGGTTTCTGGCTGCTTCTCATTACACCTCGTGTAATTCGACTGGGCTATTTTATGCCTAACTGAATGTAAAGTGACAAGTATTGGCACTGGGCTGCTTCCTGTTACACTGATTGTAAAGTGAAGGGATTTTGGTATTTAACTGTTATCGAATATAGCGAGAGCAATGTGAATACCATTGGCATCGATATATTATAGTGTGTGTAAAGTGACAGTAATTCTTAAATAAGAATGAAATACTGTGGATGCTGGAAATCTGAAATAAAAACAGAAAGATGTAAACATACTTAGCAGGTCTGACAGCATCTGTGGAGAGAGAAATACAGTCAATGTTTCAGGTCTGTGACCTTTCGTCAGAACTGGCAAAGGTTAGAAATGTAAGAGGTTTTTAGCAAGTGAAGGGAGGAGGGGGAAAGAAGAGCAAAACGGAAAATCTGTGATAGGGCAGAGGGCGGGAATGATAAAATCACAAAAATGTCATGGAACTAAGGCAGAGAGATTTGTGTAAGTTCATTCATGGGATGTCGGCGTCGCTGGCTAGGCCTGCATTTATTGCCCATCCTAAATAGCCCTTGAAAAGGTGGTGCTGAGCTGCCTTCTTGAACCGCTGCAGTCCAAGTGGGGTAGGTACATCCACAGTGCTGTTAGGAAGGCATTTCCAAGATTTTGACCCAGCGAAAGTGATGGAATGGCAATATAGTTCCAAGTCAGGATGGTGTGTGACTTGGATGGGAACTTGCAGGTGGTGATATTCCCATGCACCTGCTGCTCCTGTCCTTCAAGGTCGTAGCGGTCGCATGTGTGGAGGGTGCTGTCTCAGGGTGCGTTGCTGCAGTGCATCTTGTAGATAGTGCACACTGCTGCCACTGTACGTCAGTGGTGGAGGGGGTGAATGTTTGCAGACGTTGTGCCAATCAAGCAGGCTGCCTTGTCCTGGAAAGTGTCGAACATATTGAGTGTTGTTGGAGCTGCACCCATCCAGGCAAGTGGAGAGTATTCCAACACACTCCAGACTTGTGCCTTGTAGATGGTGGACAGGCTTTGGGGAGTCAGAAGGTGATTTACTCGCTGCAGGATTCCTAGCCTCTGACCTGGTCTTGTGGCCACGGTATTTATATGGCTATTCCAGTTCAGTTTCTGGTCAACGGTAGCCCCTAGGATGTTGATAGTGGGGGATTCAGCAATGGTAATGCCATTGAATGTCAAGGGGAGATAGTTGGATTCTCTCTTGCTGGAGATGGTCATTGACTGGCACTTGTGTGGCGCAAATGTTACTTGCCACTTATCAGCCCAAGTGGCACAGTGGCGCAGTGGTTAGCACCGCAGCCTCACAGCTCCAGCGACCCGGGTTCAATTCTGGGTACTGCCTGTGTGGAGTTTGCAAGTTCTCCCTGTGTCTGCGTGGGTTTCCTCCGGGTGCTCCGGTTTCCTCCCACATGCCAAAGACTTGCAGGTTGATAGGTAAATTGGTCATTATAAATTGTCCCTAGTATAGGTTATCGATAGGGAAGTATAGGGATAGGTGGGGATGTGGTAGGAATATGGGATTACTGTAGGATTAGTATAAATGGGTGGTCGATGGTCGGCACAGAGTCGGTGGGCCGAAGGGCCTGTTTCAGTGCTGTATCTCTAAATCTAAATCAACGCCTGAATATTGTCCAGCTCTACATGGGCTGCATTCAGTATCTGAGAAGTATTGAATGGTGCTGCAACTGTGCAATCATCAGCAAACACCCCCACTTCTGACCTTATGATTGAATGATGGTTATTGATGAAGCAGCTGAAGATGATCCTGGAGCTCCATTTATTGATCTCCAACAACCACAGCCATCTTTCTTTGCGCTAAGTATGGCTCGAACCAGCAGAGAGTTTTCCCCCTGATTCCTATTGACTCCAGTTTTGCTAGGGCTCCTTGATGCCATATTCGGTCAAATGCTGCCTTGATATCAAGGGCAGTCACTCTCACCTCACCTCTTGAGTTCAGCTCTTTTGTCCATGTTTGAACCAAGGCTGTAATGAGGTCAGGTGCTGAGTGGCCCTGTTGGAACCCAAACTGGGTATCTCTGAGCAGGTTATTGCTAAGCAAGTGCTGCTTGATGATAGTGTTGATCACACCTTCTATCACTTTGCTGATGATTAAGTGGAGGCTAATGGGGCGGTAATTGGCCGGGTTGTACTTGTCCTGTTTTTTGTGTACAGGACATACCTGGGCAATTTTCCACATTGCCAGGTAAATACCAGTATTGTAGCAATACTAGAACAGTTTGTCTAGGGGTGCGACAAGTTCTGGAGCACAGGATTTCAGTACTATTGCCGGAATATTACCAGGACCCATAGCCTTTGCAGTATCCAGTGCCTTCAGTCGTTTCTTGATATCACATGGAATGAATCGAATTGGCTGAAGACTGGCATCTGTGATGCTGGAGACTTCAGGAGGGGCCGAGATGGATCATCAACTCGGCACTTCTGGCTGAAAATTGTTCCAAATGCTTCAGCCTTATCTTTCACACTGATGTGCTGGGCTCCCCCATCACTGACGATGGGGATATTTGTCAAGCCACCTCCTCCAGTTAGTTGTTTAATTGTCCACCACCATTCACGGCTGGATTTGGCAGGACTGAGAGCTTAGATCTGATCCTTTGGTTATGGGATCGCTTAGCTCTGTCTATTGCATGCTGCTTATGCAGTTTGGCATTCAAGTAGTCCTGGGTTGTAGCTTCACCAGGTTGACACCTCATTTTGAGGTATGCCTGGCACTGCTCCTGCCATACCCTCCTGCACTCTTCATTGAACCAGGGTTGGTCACCTGGCTTGATGGTAATGGAAGAGTGGGGGATATGCCGGGCCATGAGGCTACAGATTGTGGTTTAGTACAATTCTGCTACTGCTGATGGCCCACAGCACCTCATGGATGCCCAGTTTTGCATTGCTAGATCTGTTCGAAATCTATCCCATTTAGCACGGTGATAGTGCCACACAGCACGATGGACGGTATTCTCAATGTGAAGGCGGGAATTCCTCTCCGCAAGGACTGTGTGGTGGTCACTCCTACCAATACAGTCATCAACAGAAGCATCTTCGGCAGGCAGATTGGTGAGGACAAGGTCAAGTATGTTTTTCCCTCGTGTTGGTTCCCCCACCACCTGCTGCATACCCAGTCTAGCATCTATGTCCTTCAGTACTTGGCCAGCTCGGTCAGTAGTGATGGTACCGAGCCTCTGTTGGTGATGGACATTGAAATCCCCCACCCAGAGTACATTTTGTGCCCTTGCCACCCTCAGTGCTTCCTCCAAGTGGTGTTCAACATAGAGGAGTACTGAGTGGTAATAGTTGTAGCAAAAGTCAAAGCATTTGTCCAGAGAGAGTGGTAATGGCAGAATAATGAACAGCTTTGTCCGAAACCAAGAACATGGTGTCAAATTGTTGAAATCAATGTTGGGTCCCGACGGCTCTAAAGTGCCTAATCGCAAGATGAGTTCCTGGATCTTGCGTTGAGAAGTTATTTGTACTGGACTGCTCCCATTGCACAGTGTGTAAAATGAGTGTTATTGGTGCTATAACGGGAAAATGAAGGAAGTGGTGAGCATATCATTGAAAGCTAATTGTACTGGGTCGTTTCCTCGTTCTCTGAGTGTGAAATGACAGGCATTGGTATTTAGGTGCTTCTTATTACCGTGCATATAGAATTAAAGCCATTTAGTCATTTCCTATTGCACTGATTTGAAGTTTGGAATTGTTACTGGGCTGTTCCCCATTCCACTGGGTGTACAGTGTCAGGTGTTGGTACTGGGCTGTTTCTTATTGCATTGTTAAGCGTACCATCTAAGACCCTCCCGCTTTAATATACCGAGGGCCTGGAAACTGTGTGAAATACTTCGGGCTGTATACACCAGAAAATGTTTGACATGGCTTTTAAATATACTTTGTAAATATTACCTGAAATTGCAAATTATAGTGAGACACCTCATGTACTGTACTGGAAAAAAAACCTGATCTGTATTGTACTCTGTGTAATGTCAACTTTGAACAGTTATGTAATGTACTTTTACAAATCTTGTAAAAAGTATATTTTTAGTAAAACAAAAGGTGCAAAGTAACAGTTGTTGTTAGACTGCTTCCGATTGCATTGGGTGTAATGTAAATTGTATTTGTATTGTTCTATTTGATATTACACTGCTTCACCATAAACAGGTGCGAGCTTGTTCCTTACTGATTGTAAAGAGCAGTGCACAACTGTTACCAATATAAAATATTCCCTACGCTCAGTTATTATCACTCTGTTGTCATGTTGTCTATTTCTCAGTCCGGGCACTTCCCTTGCTCCAGCTTCTGAAAAAAGCACACGAGTTGGGTATGATGGGCAAGACAGCAGTTGATCTTGCCTAGTGAGTCTCCTCTCCACGATCACCTGTTAATCCTTTGCGACGAATTCACTTCTTAGGTTGTCCCGCATTCGCCAGTGACGCTGGAAATCTCGCTGGGTGTTTCGTTGATCTTGCTATTGTATTGGGAGTCCACAAAACGCTATGCCGTTAGTTCTAATATCAAAGTTACAAACTGTGTTGTCATACAGACCAAAATACATTCTCCACCTTGAATGCAGCAACAAAGGAGGGTGTCAAAAAAGGTGCTATCAATAATGGAGACCGATTTTGCGGATGAGACATTGAGTCTCACCAGCCCCAAGGTGAAAAGGAAAATTCTTGGAAGATTAACTCTTTCTCCCTCAGCAATGATCCTGCTGCAATGTAGACGTTTGTGGACCCAGGCTAAGAACACTGGAATATCCCGATATGTAAATCCACTCTGCCTTGTCTCTGGTAGGAAGAATGGCCCATTCAGTTTGATCAGCAATTTTCTGTCTCCCTTTCCTGCTCTGCCTTGCAGTTAACTTAAAGGCAATTGTGATGCAGTTCCAAGGAACATTCGGGCTCACCATTTGCACCACTTGCTTCCCGGTGGCAATGGTAATGGCGGATCTACAGGTCGTAATTGACACAATCATATTGCATTGGTTCAATTTTTATTATTTCCCTGGATCTCTCTTCGATAGTTCTCCTGCGTCTAGTGTTATTATTTTAATTTTTAAAACAACGGGAAATGCAAGAAAAAGTCAACATGCAAGGCAGCATCTGTGGGGAGAGTTTACAGTTCAGGTTGACGACCTTTCGTCAGAACTGACAGATATCTGATTAAACACCAGATGGGAAATAGAAAGCAGTGAAGGTCGTTAAGTTGGTATCTTCTACTGGCCTTTAAATTTTAAGCACGAACTGAGAGATGGAGTGGGACATATGAGGGACAAAAAGGGTATGATATGCTTCGAGGCGTAGGGCAAGGAAAAAATACTTAATGAGTAACAAAAGCAAAATACGGCAGATGCTGTAAATCTGAAATAAAAGCAGGAAATGCTGAAAATACTCAATTAGTCTGGCAGCATCTGTGACGAGAGAAGCAGAGTTAACTTTTCAGGTCAGTGACCCAGTTCTAATAAAGGGTCACTGAACTGAAACGTTAACTCTGCTTCTCTCTCCACATATGCTGCCAGACCTGCTGAGTAATTCCAGCATTTCTTGTTTTTATTACTTAATGAGCACTTTGTACCACTGTTCACTAAGGAAGGGGAATCGGAAACAAAAATATTGGTAGATGCGGAGAGGGCAGAGGCAATGCAAAGGGTAAACGTTGAGAGGGGAAGGTACTGAAAAGTCTGGTTATGCTTAGGATAGATAAGACACCTGGTCGAGATGACTTGCATCCAAGGTAGTTAAAGGAAGTGAGGCTGGAGACAGTGGAATGGCTTGTCATAATCTTCCAATATTCCCTGGATATGGGGGAGATGCCAGAGGATTGGACAGTGGCAAGAAAGGATGTAAGTGCACTCGTTGCAACTGCAGGCCAGTTAGTTTACCATCAGTGGTGAGTAAGGTTTTAGAAACAATAAACAGGGACAATATCAACAGACACTTGGAGAGGTTTGAGTTAATTAAGGGAGCGAGTGCTGAATTGCAGAAGGCAAAATTTCTTCTTCTTCTTCTTTGGCACCCTTGTCTCGAGAAGCAATGGGTACGTGCGTGGAAGTGGTCAGTTGTTTGTGAAGCAGCACCTGTAGTGGCTATAAAGGCCAATTCTAGAGTGACAGACTCTTCCACAGGTGCTGCAGATGCAAATGGCTGTCGGGGCTGTTACACGGTTGGCTCTCCGCTTGCGCTTCTGCATTTTTTTCCTGCCAACTGCTAAGTCTCTTCGAATCACCACACTTTAGCCCCGCCTTTACGGCTGCCTGCCAGCTCTGGCGATCACTGGCAACTGACTCCCATGACTTGTGATCAATGTCACAGGACTTCATGTCGCATTTACAGATACCTTGAAATCGGAGACATGGACGGCCGGCGGGTCAGATATCAGTGACGAGCTCACTGTACAATGTGTCCTTGGGGATCCAGTCATCTTCCATGTGGCTCACATGGGCAAGCCATCTCAATCGCAGTTGGCCCTTTAGGGTATATATGCTGCAGATGTTGGCCGCCTCGAGGATTTCTGTGTTGGAGATATGGTCCTGCCACCAGATGCCAAGGATTCTCCGGAGGCAGCAAAGATGGAATGAATTGAGACGTCGCTCTTGGCTGACATACGTTCCCCAGGCCTCGCTGCCATAGAGCAAGGTACTGAGGACAAAGGCGTGATGAACTCGGACTTCTGTGTTCCGTGTCAGTGCGCCATTTTCCCACACTCTCTTGGCCAGTCTGGACATAGCAGTGGAATTCTTTCCCATGCGCTTGTTGATTTCTGCATCGAGAGACAGGTTACTGGTGATAGTTGAGCCTAGGTCGGTGAACTCTTGAATCACTTCCAGAGCGTGGTCACTGATATTGATGGATGGAGCATTTCTGACGTCCTGTCCCATGATGTTCACTTTCTTGAGGCTGATGGTTAGTCCAAGTTCATTGCAGGCAGCCGCAATTCTGTCGATGAGTCTCTGCAGACACTCTTCACTGTGAGATGTTAATGCAGCATCGTCAGCAAAGAGGAGTGCCCTGATGAGGACTTTCCATACTTTGCTCTTCGCTCGTAGATGGGCAAGGTGAATAACCTGCCACCTGATCGTGTGTGAAAGAAAATTCCTTCTTCTGAAGACTTGAATGCATGTGAGAGCAGTAGGGAGAAGAAGATCCCAAACAGTGTAGGTGCGAGAACACAGCCCTGTTTCATGCCACTCAGGATAGGAAAGGGGTCTGGTAAGGTGCCGGTATGCTGAATTGCATATTGTCATGGACTAAGGTGATGATACTTCATAGCTTTGGTGGACATCCGATCTTTTCTAGTAGTCTGAAGAGACTACATCTGCTGACGAGGTCAAAGGCTTTGGTGAGATCAATGAAAGCAACGTAGAGTGGCATCTGTTGTTCGTGGCATTTCTTCTGAGCTGGGAGCACAGCATGTCAATGGTGGATCTCTCTGCTCAAAAGCCACACTGTGCCTCAGGGTAGACACATTCAACCAGCTTCTGGAGCCTGTTTAAAATGACTCGAGCGAAGACTTTCCCTACTATGCTGAGCAGGGAGATTCCACGGTAGTTGTTGCAGTCACCACGGTCACCCTGGTTCTTATAGAGGGTGATGATATTGGCATCGCACATGTCCTGTGGCACTGCTCCCTCGTCCCAGCACAGGCAAAGCAGCTCATAGAGTGCTGAATGTATAGCAGGCTTGGCACTCTTGATTATTTCAGGGGTGATGCCTTCCTTCCCAGGGGCTTTTCTGCTGGCTAGAGAATCAATGGCATTACTGACTTCCGATTTTGTTGGCTGTATGTCCAGCTGATCCATGACTGGTAGAGGCTGGGCTGCATTGAGGGCGGTCTCAGTGACAACATATTCCCTGGAGTGCAGTTCTAGGTAGTGCTCCACCCAGCGGTCCATTTGCTTGCAGTGGTCAGTGATTGTTTCCCCGATTTAGATTTGAGGGGGGACGATCTTCTTGATGGTTGGCCCAAAAGCTCTCTTAATGCCATCATACATTCCTCTGCTGTTTCCGGTGTTGGAGGCCAGCTGAATATGACAGCATAGGTGTTGCCAGTAGTCATTTGTGCAGCACCTGGCGGTTCTTTGTGCAGCGCTTCTCGCAGCTTTAAGTGCTACGGATGCTAACTCGCTTGGGGCTTTCTTGTAGTTTGGCAGTGCAATGCGCTTCGCAGCTATGATAGGTTCCAGCTCTTCAAAGTGAGATTGCAACCAGTCTGCATTCTGCTTCACATGTTTGCCATGGGTGGTCATTGCTGAGTCATAGATGGCGTTTCTAATGTGGGACCACTTGATCTCTGCATCCCCTTTACGAGTGTTTTGAAGGGCTTTTTCAAGTGAATTTAGAAACTTATGTAACAGCTGTGGATAAAAAATTCTGCTAGCATTGATGTGCAGGCGGCCCCTCTGCTTGGAGTGATGCAGCTTCTTTGGTTTGAGTCTAATCTTGCTGCACACCAGGGAGTGGTCAGTGTTGCAGTCCGCACTGTGGAAGCTGCGTGTGATTTGAACGATGTTTAATGAGGCTCACCTTCTGACGATGAGGGAAATAATAAAGGGAAATAATAAAAATATTAAAAGGGAAATGATGCTTGAGTTATCTAAGTGAATGTTTTGATGAACTGACAGCGAAGGTTAATGAAGGGAATGCATTGGATGTTGTCTATTTGGCTTTTTAGAAAAAAGTTGATAAAGTACTACATTAATGGCTTGTTAACAAAATTGAAGCTCATGGGATAGGAGGGTTATTGTCTGATTGAATATTTTTTTAATGGTTTAAGAGCAGAAAAAAGCGCGTTGTGGTAAATGGTTAACTGGAGGATGTTAGACAGTGATGTTCCTCAAGGGGCAGTGCTTGGATCATTATGTCCTTATTTTTTTCTTTTTTTGTTTTGTTTTGTATTGTTACATGGATCTAGGAATACAGAGTAGAATTTCAAAATTTGCTGATGATACCAAACTTGGAGGACTGGTGAACAGTGAGGATGATACAAATAAATTTCACAGGACATAGATAGAGGAACAGAATGGGCATCCAGGTGACAGATAGAATGCAATAATTATAAGTGTGAGTTGATGCATTTTGTCAGAAGGAGCAGGCTGAGGCTTAATATGCATTTAAATATATACTTAATGGCGCAGTTCCAGAGTGTGCAGGAACAGAGGGACCTAGGGGAGCGTGCGCATCCATCTTTGAAGGTGGTAGGACATATTGCGGGAATGATTAGTAAAGTATATGATATCTTGGACTTCATAAGTAGCAGTATTGTGTACAAACGCAACAAAGATATGCTGAACCTTTATAAAGCTCTAGTTAGACCCCCCAAATGGAGTACTGAATTTAGTTCAGGTCACCATAATTTGGAAGGATGTGAGGTTCTTTGAGAGGATGCAGAGAAGATTTACAAGTACGGTTCCAGGGATGGGGGATTTTAGTTAACAAGTTTAGATTGGTGAAGCTGGGGTTATTCTCCTTAGAGCAAAGGAGTTTGAGAGGAGAGTTGATCGACGTGCTCAAGATTCTGACAGGCATAGATAAGTTATACAATGGAAAATTGTTTCTAACAAATGATGCTACAAGTACGAGGTGACACAGATTGTAGGATTTGGGCAAGGGGGATTGTGAGGAAGAACTTGTTTGTGCAGTGGCTGGTAATGACCTGGAACTCGCTACCCACAAGGGTGGTGGAAGCAGAGACAATTATTTCAAAATTTAATTGGATGACTACTTGAAGGAAATAATCTCGCAGGGCCAGGGGCCTCTGGTGGGGGAGTGGGACTAACTGGATTGCTCCATGGAGAGCAGGCATAGAGTCGATGGGCCGATTGGCCTTCTTCTGCATCATAAATGGCTCGAAGGTAAAAGAGGTAAATGGGAATTCCGTGGCACAGAACAACAGAACGTCTACAAGGTGGGCAGTCCTGGAAGAAACGTTGCAATGAACTAAACACTAATACAAAAAGCAAAATATTTTTGGTGCTGGAAATGTGAAATAAAAGCAGAAAATACTGGAAATGGTCAAGCAGCATCTGTGGACAGAGACATAGAGTTAAAGGGCTGAACTGTATCAAGTGTGCCGCGGAAGTGCCGCCGCCAAGCCCCCGCGATGTTCTGGGCTGGTGCTCATGTAAATGCAGGGAGCGGAGCGGTCACCCTGATACGTAGAAGAGACGGCGGCCGCACCGCCAGCAATGTCATTTGGCGTCACCATGCAGGCGGCGGCACCATTTTTTTTAAAGGCCTTCAATGAAAATTTTAATTATGATTTGTCCACACCTGCAACGCCCTCGCCAAACACGCCCCACCAGCCAATGCACAAACAGTTTTTCTGGCTTATTCCTCCCAAAAAATTAGTCATCAGTAACGACCTTTCCCCCACGAAAGCAACATCCCATAAACAAAAGATTTTATGGCGCAACTTGAAATCTGCCACATGTATCCTATTGTTCTAATAGTAACAGTAACATTGCAATGAATATAACTGTAAAGACATAATAGAAGAATTCTCTAACATTGACAGCCACAAAATTGTGAAAATGTTAGAAACAGAGAAGATCAAATCAATGATTCAATATTTAAATATGATTAAATTACATTAAGGGCCTGCAAGAAAGGTCCCAAAATGTTGCAAATGTAGAATTTATTCCCCGATGTTAAGGGGGAAGGTGCAGGTGAGCGTGGGAAAATCCATGATCTACTTGCCAATCTGGGACCTGGGAAAGGGCTGGTCAGCTCCAGCTATTGCCATTCAGGAAATTATCACCAATCGTTTGCAGCTTGCTTTCTTTGTCTCGTTAAATATCTTATGCATCAATAATCAATCACACTTCAGCATATGAGCATAAGAAATGGGAGCAGGAGCAGGATTGTTTTCACTGGAACGACAGAGGTGGAGGGCCAACATGATAGAGGTTTACAAAGTTATGAGCGGAATGGAAAGACTGGATAGTCAGAAGCTTTTTCCCAGGGTGGAAGAGTCAGTTACTAGGGGACATAGGTTTAAGATGCGAGGGGCAATGTTTAGAGGGGATGTGCGAGGCAAGCTTTTTTACACAGAGGGTGGTGAGTGCCTGGAAGTTGCTGCCAGAGGAGTAGATGGAAGCAGATGCGATAGTGACGTTTAAGAGACATCTTGCCAAATATATCAATAGGAAGGGAATAGAGGGATATGGGCCCCGGAAGTGCAGAAGGTGTTAGTTTCGGCAGGCATCAAGATCAGCGCAGGCTTGGAGGGCTGAATGGCCTGTTCCTGTGCTGTAGAGTTCTTTGTTCTTTGTTCTTTTTTTTATTTGTTGCTGATGCTGGAAGAAATACTCTGATTGACACTTTGAGAGGATCCCCGTTCTTTATAGAGAGAAAAAATCCATTAGATCAGATAATTGGGTCCCTTGCTGCCTGGGTTTACTTACAGTCACTGAACAAACGGTCAGAAACATTACAGTGGCCAGCAGAGCCCGCAATCACATGAGTCACCGATTATAGACAAAAGTAGCATCTGAATTGTCGCTTAAACTTGGGACTCACCAGCCCGACAAATATTAGCTAACTGGATTATTGAATCAGTTCTCTGAGTTACTAATTCAGTTGCAGGAGCAGGAAAACACGGAGAACATAAAGTGTCTGCAAAGAGCTATAGATAGGTTAACTGAGTGGGCATAAAATTAGACTGATGAAACAGCAACATGGAAATATTAGAGGTTGCCCACTTTGGTGGGAAGAATTGGAAAGCAGAATTATATTAACATGGAGAAGAGCTGCAGAGTGCAGCGGTACAGAGGAATCTGGTTGCCTTTGTACAAGCATTATTCACAAAAATTTTGAATGCAAGTACAACAAATAATTTCGACTGCATTTGCTGCAAGAGGGATAGAGGATAAAAGTAGGGGAGTCTTGGCACAACTTTACAGGCCATTGGCAAGACCACACCGAGTGTACTATGTACAGTTTTGGCCTCCTTACTCAATGAGGGTTTATCTTGCACTGGGAGCCGTTCAGAGGAGGTTCACTTGGCTGATTCCTGGCGTGAATGGGCTTTCTTATGCAGGAAGGTTGAGTAGGTTGGGCCTGTGCTTATTAGAATTTAGAATAATGAGACTGATCTCATTGAAACATATACGATTCTCAGGCGGCTTGATATGGTAGATGCTGAGACAATGATTTCCCTGTGGGGGAAACAAGAACGAAGGGCAGAGTTTCAAAATGAGGAGTGTCCACTTTAAGATGGAGGTGAGGAGGAATTTCATCTCTCAGAGTGTCGTTAACCCTTGGAATATTCTTCACTAGATAGAATGGATGCTGGGTCATTGAATATATTCAAGGTGGAGCTAGACAGAGTTTTGATTGGCAACTGACTCAGAGGTTGTTGGGTGGGTGGTGGGGGGGGGGGGGGAGAGAAAAGTGGAGGTAGTGCCACAATCAAATAAGCCAGGATATTATGAAATGGTGGGCAGAATCAAGGTCCAATGGTTTACTCCTGCTTTCATTTTCTACGTTCTTAGACAAAGAACAAAGAACAATGAACAGTACAGCACAGGAACAGGCCATTCGCCCTCCAAGCCTGCGCCGATCTTGATGCCTGCCCAAACTAACACCTTCTGCACTTCCGGGGCCCATATCCCTCTATTCCCTTCCTATTCATATATTTGTCAAGATGTCTCTTAAATGTCACTATCGTACCTGCTTCCACCACCTCCACTGGCAGCAATTTCCAGGCACTCACCAACCTCTGTGTAAAAAACTTGCCTCGCACATCCCCTCTAAACTTGGCCCCGCGAACAGTAAACCTATGCCCCCTAGTAACTGACTCTTCCACCCTGGGAAAAAGCTTCTGACTATCCACTCTGTCCATGCCACTCATAACTTTGTAAATCTCTATCATGTCGCCCCTCTACCTTCGTCGTTCCAGTGAAAACAATCCGAGTTTTTCCAACCTCTCCTCATAGCTAATGCCCTCCAGACCAGGAAACATCCTGGTAAACCTCCTCTGTACCCTCTCCAAAGCCTCCATGTCCTTCTGGTAGTGTGGCGACCAGAATTGCATGCAATACTCGAAGTGTGGCCTGACGAAGGTTCTGTACAGCTGCAACATGACTTGCCTATTTTTATACTCTATGCCGCTACCGATGAAGGCAAGCATGCCGAATGCCTTCTTGACTACCTTATCCACCTGCGTTGCCACTTTCAGTGACCTGTGGACCTGTACGCCCAGATCTCTCTGCCTGTCAATACTCCTAAGGGTTCTGCCATTTACTGTATACCTCCCACCTGCATTGGACCTTCCAAAATGCGTTACCTCACATTTGTCCAGATTAAACTCCATCTGTCATTTCTCCGTCCAAGTCTCCAACCGATCTATATCCTGCTGTATCCTCTGACAATCCTCATCATTATCCGCAACTCCACCAACCTTTGTGTCGTCCGCAAACATACTAATCAGACCAGCTACATTTTCCTCCAAATCATTTATATATACTACAAACAGCAAAGGTCCCAGCACTGATACCTGTGGAACACCACTAGTCACATCCCTCCATTCAGAAAAACACCCATCCACTGTTACCCTCTGTCTTCTGTGCCTGAGCCTGTTCTGTATTCATCTTGCCAGTTCACCTCTGATCCCATGTGACTTCACCTTTTGCACCAGTCTGTCATGCGGGACCTTGTCAAAGGCTTTACTAAAGTCCATACAGTCAATATCCACGCCTTTCCCTCATCCATCATCTTCGTCACTTCCTCAAAAAACTCAATCAAATTAGTAAGACACAACCTCCCCATTCACAAAACCATGCTGACAAGTCGCACTAATGCATTAAATAGTTCAGAATAGGAGGAATCAGACAGGGACCAAATGCCAGGCAGTCTAAGACACGTTAAATACCGTTTGTGAGCTGCACATGGGGCTATGACAGAGTGGCAATATCAGAATTATAATTAACTGGGGCATTGGGAGCAATATTCCTAGCTTCAAGGTATTGAGGAAAGATAGTGAAGGAGAAAAGGGCAGAATTTATCAAATAAACTATTATAAAACTGCTGAGAGATGATATAATTGCGAAGTCAAAGGCCCTCTCTATTTCTTTACAATTAAGGAACAATAGAAGCACTATTGTGCTACTGCATAGTCATTCAGACTTTCAAATAGAAAGAAGTAGACAGAAGAGTTTCTTTGAAGCAGGTTGTAGAAATATCCAAGTATTACAGAATAGCCATTATAAATTAATGACTTGGACTTTGAGGTACAGGACACAATTTCAGAATTTGTCGATTGATGAAACTTGGAAGGGTAGTAAATAGTGAGGAAGATGGCAATTGTCTTCAAGAGGACACGGGCAGGCTGATAGAATTGGCAGAAACATGGCAGTTGAAACTTAACAGAGAAAATTGTGTGGTGATATATCTTGGTGGAAACAGAATACAAGTTGTGTGGTGAAATGTTAAAATGAGTGCAAGAGCAGAGAGGCCCAAGGCTCTATGAAGGCAGCAAAACAGTTTAATGAAGCAATAAATTGTTGAAAATAGAAAAATTTTGTCGAAACTTTTCGCCTTGTTCTCATCTTGCCAAATCGCAAGAATACCAATTTAAGGGAAAACAACACATTTTTACTGCATGAGAAGATTGGTTGGCAAGAGGACTCTGATTGGTCGAGGCGTTGCCATGGAGAATGCACCAGGTAATGGTGGCTGACAGGTAACTGCCAATCCTTGGTTGAAATGTAAACCCGACAGCTTGACTCTGATTCGTCAAAGCATTTCCCCGAGGAATAAACCAGCGAATGGTTGTGACTTGTTTTGTTTATCTGAAATATGCATAATGTGTGTACATTTTTTTTTGCATTTATTTCATTTCATCTTAGTTTGTACAATTTGCTTATACACTGTTTTTTTTCAGTTATGCACTTGCTGCTGTTCAATATTCAGTGTATTAACACCTAATCTGTTCTAATGCTTTGTCTTTCAACACACCATTAACATATTGTTTGCCTTTGCTCCGTGACCTTTTGGTCAGCTAAGTGGCCTGGTCCAATCTAGACCTCCTTTGTTATCTCTTGCCCCACCTCCACCTCACTTGCTTATAACCTGTGACTTTTCTAATATTTGTCAGTTCCAAAGAAGGGTCAGGATTGTGTGTAGTTTGGAGGGGAATTTGCAGGTGGTCGTGTTCCCATACATCTGCTGCATTTGTCCTTCTTGATGATAGATGTCGTTGGCTTGGAAGGTGCGGTCTAAGGTTCCTTGTTGCGTTGCTGAAGTGCATCTTATAGAAGGTACACACTGATGCCACTGTGCATCCAATATTAACTGGGGCAGTCTTAGTGGAAAAGGCTTAAAGGGGGCAGAATTCTTGAACCTTTTTTGAGCCAGCACATAAAAAGTCCGGCAAGTGACAGGGCAGTACTGGACCTGATCCGAGGGAATGAAGCTGGACAAGTGGTAGAAGTGTCAGTAGGGGAGCATTTCAGGGATAGTGACCATATCTCTGTAAGATTTAAGGTAGCTATGGAAAAGGACAAAGATGGACTGGAAATAAAGGTACTGAATTGGGGGAAGGCCGATTTCAATACCATATAACGGGGTCTGGTCCAAGTGAACTGGGAAAAGCTACTTGTAGGAAAGTTTACATCAGATCAATGGGAGTCATTCAAAAAGGAAAAAGTGAGAGTTCAGGGACAACATGTTCCCAGAGAGGTGAAGGGTAGGACCAACGAGTCCAGGGATATAGAGGATTGGAAAAGGAACAAAAAAAGAGGCTCATGGCTGATTCAGGGGGCTGAAATCAGCGGAGGCCCGAGAGCGGTATAGAACGTGTACGGGGGTACTTTAAAAAGTAATTAGGGCAGCGAAAAGGAGCATGAAAGAAACTTGGCGGGCAAGATAAAGGAAAATGCCAAGGCATTTTATAAATATATTAAGGATAGGAAGATAACAAGGGAAAGCATATGGTCCATTAGGGGCCAAAGTGGCAATCTGTGTGTGGAGTCAGAGGACGCAGCTGAGGTTTTAAATTATTACTTTTCATCTGTGTTCACTATGGAGAAGGATGATGTCGGTGTAGAGCTCAGGGAGGGGGATTGTGGTCGACCTGAACAAATTAGCATTGAAAGGGAGGAGATATTAGTGTATGAATGGGCTGAAAGGTGGATCAAACCCAAGGCCCAGATGATACGTATCCCAGGCTGTTATGTGAGGCAAGAGAGGAGATAGCAGGAGTTCTGTCACAAATTTTCCAATCCTCTCTGGCCACAGGAGAGATGCCAGAGGACTGGAGGACAGCGACTGTGGTACCATTAGTCAAGAAAGGTAGCAGAGATAAACCAGGTATTTACAGGCCGATGCGTCTATCATCAGTGGTAGGGAAGCTATTGGAGAAAATTCTGAGGGACATGATTAATCTCCACTTTGAGAGGCAGGGATTAATTAAGAATAGTCAGCATGGCTTTGTCAGGGGGAGATCATTTCCATCAGATTTGATTGAATTTTTGGATGATGTGACAGATGTGTTGATGAGGGTAAAGCAGTTGATGTCATCTACATGGACTTCAGTAAGGCTTTTGATAAGGTCACGCATGGGAGCTGGATTAAGAAGGTAATAGCCCATGGGATCGAGGGCAATTTGGAAAATTGGATCCAAAATTGTCTCAGTGGCAGGAGGTAGAGGGTGATGGTTGAGTGTTGTTTTTGCGAATGGAAGCCTGTGACCAGTGGTGTACCACAGGGATCTGTGCTGGGACCCTTGCTGCTTGTAGTGTACATAAGGATTTAGACCTGAATATAGGAGGTATGATAATTAAGTTCACATATGACACGAAAATTTGTGGTGTCATGAATAGTGAGGAGGAAAACCTTAGGTTACAGGACGATATAGATGGACTGGTAAGATGGATGGAGCAGTGGCATATGGAATTTAATCCTGCGAAGTGTGAGGCGATGCATCTTGAGAGGATGAACATTGCAAGGGAATATACACTCGATATTTGGATCCTTGGAAATACAGAGGGTCAACTGGATCTTGGTGTACCTGTCCATAGATCACTGAGTGCAGCAGCACAGGTAGATATGGTGGTTACGAAAGCATATGGGATACTTGCCTTTATTACCGGAGGCATTGAATATAACAGCAGGGTAAAACACTAGTTAGGCTACAGCTCGAGTACTGTGTACAGTTCTAGGCACCACACTATAGGAAGGATGTGATTACACTGGAGAGGGTGCAGAGGATATTCACCAGGATGTTGGCTGGGCTGGAGCATTTCAGCTTTGAAGAGAGACTGGATAGGTTATTGTTGTTTTCCTTAGAGCAGAGAAGGCTGAGGGGGGACCTGATTGAGGTATACAAAATTATGAGGGGCATGGGTAGTGTAGATAGGAAGAAACTTTTTTCTCTCAGTAGAGTGGTCAATAACCAGGGGGCATAGAGTTAAGGTAAGGGGAAGGAGGTTTACAGGGGATTTGAGGAAACATCTTTTCACCCAGAGGATTGTTGGAATCTGAAACACATTGCCTGAAGAGCTGGTGAGGCAGGAACCTTCAATACATTGAAGAAGTATCTAGACGAGCCCTTGAAACGACATAGCATACAACGCTACGGGCCAAGTGCTGGAAAATTGGATTAGAATAGATAGGTGCTTAATGGCCAGCATGGGCACGATGGCCTGGGGCTTGTTTCTGTCTTGCATAACGCTATGACTCTAACATTTAAGAAGTATTTAGATGAGCACTTGGAACGCATTGCATACAAGGCTACGGGCCAAGTGCTGGAAAATGGGACTAGAATAGATAGGCTTGATGATGGCGCAAATGTGGTGGGCCGAAGGGCCTGTTCCTGTGCTATATAACTCTATGACTATGACCCATAGCATTTGCAGTATATATTGCCTTCAGTCGTTTCTTAATATCACGCAGAGTGAATCATTTGCTATATTTGTATCTGCAGCTGCATGTAATAATTTCCCTACATGTCATAATGGCCTCAATCCTGGGCTCACATTCACCTTTGAAATGGATCAGTCAAATGAGTTCCCTTTCTTTTATATACTAGTTGAGAAATCTGCTGGGGGGTTTTCTACCACGATCTGCCACAAGCCTACCTTCGCTGGTTAATAGACACGTTGGAATTCTTACAGTTCCATGCACTATAAGACTAGCCATATAGCAACCTTGTAAATAGCTGAAATAGGGTGAATCAAAGACATCCTGCGTGACAATGGCTGACCTGATCAGATCATTTCTCGTTCTATATCGGGTAAACTTATCAACAGACCGTTATTTTTGGCCTTGAAAAGTGTCCAGTCTGCCTCAGATAACCCTGGAAGGGTACGATATCTCAAACATTTGAGCAACAGGTGAAGCTAGCTGTTTCACGCTGCTACTATGCAGTAGCAACACGTGTGGTGTTCATCATTAACAGGGTGCTGCCGTCAAACCAATAACCCATTCTGCCTTTCACAGAAATGAGTAATGTGGTACATGAATTTCAATGCCAGAGTGATTCTAGTTATATAGGCTGTACATCCCAAAGACTGACAGATCATATCAAACAGCATGTCCCTTCCGCTGTTTGCAACGGGCCCAACCAGTCTGTGCTTGCAAAATGCAAAACATAATGTCCAACATGAGATGTGATTCTGTGTTTGGACAACATTTGCTAAATAATCCTCAGAGTGCTAAGAATTATGCTGACAACCAATTTAAAATTGTCAGTTGGGCTGGCAGTGTGGTGCATTTGCACATACTGGAAGCTGCATATATTAATACACATGGCCCTGTTCTTTGCAGACAGAAAGAACATGTATACACATTGTGCCTGTTGCTGCTAAGCAATCATTCGTTGGTTCATTGACAAATCAGAGTCAGGCTGTCTGATTTAAATTTTAATGAAAGCATGGCAGCTAACTGTCAGTCAGCAAGATGTGGCGCATTCTCCATGGCAAGGTCAATACAATCAGCGTCTACTTGCCATCCAATCAACAGTCTCCTCTCCTACAGTATAAATATGTTGCATTCCCTTACATTGGTATTCTTGTGATTTGTCCTGATGAGTGCAAGACGAAAAGCTTTGAGAAAACGTCTCTGTTTTCAGCAATACTCAAGTTCTGTACTACCAAACGCCTAAAAGCAATACATACAGAATACGGGATTCTGAGTTTCATAAATAGAGGAATAGAGGGTTAGAGATAAAACGTTATGTTAAATGTGTAATAAAAAACATTATTTCTGGCCCAACTGAAGTATTTTGACCAAAAAATACCACACTTGACGCAGAACTTGAAGGCCTTGGAGAGGATACAGAGACATTTAGTAAAATGATTCCAGAGATGAGCGATTAGAGTTGCATGAAGAGACTGGAAAAACCGGGGTTATTCTCATTCGAGCAGAGAAGGCTGAAGAGACTTTACTAATGTGTTTAAAATCATGATGGTAGGTTAAATAAAGAGGGACTATCCTAATGGCTGCAGTGTCAATAAGCAGATGGCACAGAATTATGATAATTGGCCTAAGTGCTAGAGACGATATGAAAAAATAAATTATACGCGTTGATTACATAGAATTTGGATTACACCACGTAAAAGGATGGTGGAGATCAGTAATTTGCAGTCTTCTTTTCCTGCTCTGCCTAGCAGTTAATTTAAAGGCTGTGATGCAGTTCCAAGGAATGTCCGGGCACTCATCCTGCACCATTCGCTAGCCGGTGGCCATAGCAATGGTGGATCGACTGGTTGTAATTAATGTAATTATAATGTATCAGACAAATTATTATTATTCCCCGTGATCTTTTCTCGATATTACTCCTGCATTTATTGTTATTATTGAAACAGTAAAAAGCAGGAAATGCTGGAAATAATCAGTATGCAAGGAAGCATTTGTGGGGAACGAAACTGAGGTTATGATTCAGGTCGATGACCTTCCATCAGAACTGGTGGATACCTGATCAAACATGAGAAGCGAACAGAAAGCAGGAAAGTTGAAAACCGTGGAAGAGACAAACGGAAATTCGATCGGACAGATGAAAGAATCTTCCTCAAGTTGGGCATTCCCGGAAGGGAAGTGAATTAAACATGAATAGAAAGGCAAAGAATATTGTGGGTTCTGGAAATCTGAAATAAAACAGAAAATAGTGGAAATGTGCAGTAGATCAGGCAGCATCTGCGGACAGAGAACTAGTTTCAGGTTAATGACCAATTCATCAGTTCTCATACTGCCTGACCTGCTGCATATTCATTTCTGATGAAAGGTCACAGACCTGAAACATTAACGCTGTTACTCTCACCACAGATGCTGCCAGACCTGCTGGGTAGTTCCAGCCTTTGTTCTCAATCCTCTGACTGTCAGACACATTTCAGTGGCCAGTCGAGTGCAGAAGGGACTGAGGAGTAATAAATAGGGGGAGAATCGCAATGACTCTGAGACGGAGAGCAAATGAAACAATGCCGATATAAGGATTATTTATTGTTATTTATGCACCACTTATTTAGCATCTGGAAGACACTATCTGAGAGTTTGGTGCTGGCAGCACCCATCATGGCTTTCAAAATAGAATTGGAAAGTTATTTGAAGCGGAAATGAATGGCAGAGCCATGGGGAAAAGGCCGGGGAGTGAGACGAGGTGAGTTGCTGTTGCAGAGAGTGGGCACGAACACGACGGGTCAAATGGCTTCTTTCCGTGCTGTAACCATTCTATGGTTCTAATTATGTTTGGTAGACTAATGTTCCATTTTATGGGTTCATTCGATTTAGACGCTTAGTTTTTTAATTTCACACAGATATAATTCGGTATATCATTTCAGGGTTGTGGGGTATCCATTGTTCATGCAATACTTCTGACCCAGTGTGTGCAGTCAAATACAAACAGCCCTGCATGGCGCTGAAACCAACAGCAGCTCTGTCTATGTGGCTGCAGAGTTTAGATTGTTAGAGCGCGGTGTTAGCAACACATTTGTCTTCACTAATTTTTTTTTTCTCTTCAGATGCCTATAGAAACGTTTAAAGTCAGTTTTTATGTTCCCCGCAAGCTTACTCTCATACTCTATTTTCCCCTTCTTAATCAATCCCTTGGTCCTCCTTTGCTGAATTCTAAACTGCTCCCAATCCTCAGGTCTGTTGTTTTTCCTGGCAAATTTGCATACCTCTTCCTTGTATCTAATGCTATCTCTAATTTCCCTATTAAGCCATGGTTTGGCTACCTTTCCCATTTCACTTTTGCACCAGACAGGAATAAACAATTGTTGCAGTTCATCCATGCACTCTTTGAATGTTTGCCTTTGCCTAGCCACCGTCATCCCTTTAGCTGACTCGTGTCTCAAACCTTCATTGTTTCCTTTATTAATATTCAGGACAATTGTCTCAGAATCAGCTACGTCACTCTCCATCTTGATGAAGAATTATATCATATAAAGTTCGCTCATCCCCAAGGGATCTCGCACAACTAGATTGTCAATTATTCCTCTCTCATTACACAAAACCCAGTCTCGGCTGGCCTGTTCTCTAGTTGGTTCCTCAACTTATTGGTCCAGAAAACCATCCCGTATACACTCCATGAATTCCTCCTCTACGGTTTTGTGACAAATTTTATTTCCCCAATCTATATGCACATTGAAGTCACCCATAATTACAGATGTTCCTTTATCGCAGGTGTCTCTAATTTCCTTCTAATGCCATTCCCAACATCACCACCAAAGTTTGGGGGTCGAAATACAACCTTCAGTAACTTTTTTGCCCTTTAGTGTTTCTCAGCTCTACCTATACACATTCCACATCGTCAGAGTTACTATCCTTCCTCACTATTGCGTTAAATTTCCTCTTTAACCAGCAATTCAACTCCACTACCTTTTACTTTTTGTCTGTCCTTCCTAAATACTGAATACTCCTGTATTTTTATTTCCCATCGTGGTCACCCTGCAGCCATGACTTCGTAATCCCGACTATATCATACCCGTTTACATCTGTTTGTGCAATTAATTCATCCACTTTATTGTAAAAGCTCCGCACGTTAAGGCACGAAGCTTTAAAGCTTGTCTTTTTAACAGTACTTGTCCCCTTCCCACTATTTTGCACTGTGGCCCTGTTTGATTCTAGCCCTTGATTTCTATGCCTAACACTTTTCTAATTCCCCTTACTGTCTTTTGTTCTTGTCTTTGACCCCCCTTCCTCTGACTCCTTGCAAAGGTTCCCACCCCCCTGCCATTTTAGTTTAAACCCGCCCCAACCACTCTAGCAATATTCCCCCTACTACATCAGTCCCGGTCCTGCCCAGGTGTAATGCATCCAGCTTGCACTGTTCCCACCTCCCCAGAACTGGTCCCAATGTCCCAGGAATCTAAAACCCTCCCCTTCACACCATCTCTTCAGCCGTATATTCATCCACTATATCTTGCTATTTCTACTGTGACTAGCACGTGACACTGGTAGTAATCCTGAGATCACTAACTTTGAGGTCCTACTTTTCAACTCACTTCCTAACTCCCAATATTCTGCTTTTAGGGCCTGATTCTTTTTTGTACCTCTGTCGTTTGTACCAATGTGTACCACGACCACTGGCTGTTCACCCTCCCCCTTCAGAATGTCCTGTAACAGCTCTGAGACATCCTTGACCCTAGAACCAGGGAGGGAATATACCATCCTGGAGTCTCATTTGCGTCCACAGAAATGCCTATCTTTTACCCTTACAATTGAATCCCCTATAACTATTGCATTACTACACTTTTTACTCAACCCCGCCCACCACCCCACCCCCCCCCCCCCCCCCCCCGCCCCCGTACAGCAGAGCCAACCGTGGTGCAACGAATTGGGCTGTTGTGCTTTCTCCTGAGAGCACATTTCCCCAACAGTATCCAAAGCAGTATATCTGTTTTGCCGGGTAATAACCACAGGAGATTCCTGCACTGCCTGCCTAGTTCCTCTTGCTCTGCCTGGTCACTCATTCCCTTGCTGCCTGTGGAGTCTGAGACTCAGAGCAAGCTAGAGGGGCCGAATTGTCTCTGTCTGCTCCTAATTTGTATGTTATGTGCAAAAATGAGTGTTCTTTTAAGATAATAAACAGGTAAACCACGGCACAAAGAAGACAAAGAAAGCGTGAGTATCCAAAACCTGTAGCTAGACAATTTCATCAGTTTGGTATTCTGTAAACATTAGCCACCCTTATTGAGATAATCAACGTCCAATATTAATAAAGCCCTGAAATCTGGCAGTGTGATGGCGACCTGCAAACACTTGATGATCGGATTTCAAATCTGTCTCCCTGTAAGTTAAACAAGCATATTATCCTTTTAATTAAACTGCAGAATAACCATTCATCAACGACATTTAGGACTCTGCACTAAATTGTGGGCAGCGATTGTAACAATATTGTCCGCATTAAAGCAGTGATTTTCCTTCCATCCTTCCTTCCATCCTGCTTCCTGCCTTTCTTCCATATGGACTGTATAACATATACATTCTGACCAATATCAACAGGATAGATGCTTCCTTGAAGCAACTCATTTTACTCAACATGCAGCCGAAAATAAAGGACCAGGTTTTATTTTAAAATTCTTCAAACAAAAGCAATATTGTGGCTGCTGGAAATCCGAAATATAAGCAAATAACGCTGGAAACAATCAACAAAACAGGCAGTATATTTAAAAATTGCACCGCAGGTACAGAGGACCTGATGGAAATTGGAAATAATGTTATTTTTAGAATCTAAAAAGTCCTTTGTTTTGTTTTTTTCCTTAAGTTCGTTATTAGTCATTCCTCTCTAAAATGAGCACATTTGTTCGGGTTTATGTTTGGTGACACTGGGCTAACCGAGCATCACTTTATAGTTTTATTCAGAAAATAAATCTCTGAAAATTCTTCTTAGGATTGTGCGACCTGTATGCATGTATGAAGTGCACCATTAACCTGGACTTCAGTGAAAGTCTATTTGGAATTGCCGCTATGATTGTTGAAAATCTTGTCGCGAAAGCCTTCATCTGTTTGTTCAGTGACTGTAAGTAATCTCAGGCAGCATGGGTCCCAATTATCTGAGCGAATGATATTGTGTTCTCCTATAAAGAATGGAGATCCTCTCAAGGTGTCAGTCGGATAATTTCTTCCAGCATCAACAACAACATTGAGTCATCGATTCTTATCAAAAGGGAAAATAATGTCTCTTGGTTTTCTGATGAAGCTTAAGATTCTTTGGGCACTTTATGATATTGAAAAGATTTACTACCCGATCTTGGCTGCGATTGGTATCCCAGGTAAGTTATTACCTCGGGTTGCTACTTCAGTAACTGGAGTTCAACAGAATGTGGTATCTTGGCCTGCACATCCAGATTTTTATTGCATTACCTTCCTTGCATGACAGCAGTGCCTACACTTCAAAATTACAGCAGTGAATACATGTCAAAAGTACTTCACTGGCTGCAAAATGCTTTTGGATGACTGGAGTTGGTGGGAAGTATCGATAGATATGAGTCCATCCTTTCTTTCTTGTTTTCTTTCTTTCTCTATTTCTGTGTTTTTTTTGTTTTTGTCATTCGTTCTATCTTTCTCTATGTGTATACTTGATGGTGACCTGTTTTTGATGGATATGTAAATGTTGATTCACTGATATGAACTCAATGATTATTACATACGATCATATGAATTAGGAGCAGTAGTAGGCCACTTGGCCCCTCGAGCCTGCTCCAACATTCAATAAAATTATTGCTGATCAGATTATAACCTCAACCCCACATTTCCGCCTACCACCAATAGTAAGGCTATTAAGGAACGAGGCATGTAAATGGGTTCAGAAAGAGATCAGTCGGGGTCGAGTGGAATGGCGGACCACGCCTAAGTGTCTGAATGGATTATTCAAGTTCTTATGTTTATATGGAACCGTAGCTCCCAATTCCTGATTGTTCCCTTTTTCTTTTAATCTAAATATACTTTATTTTTTAACCTTGCTTCATTTGATCCCGTTATATCACGTATCTGCCGATTCATTACTGATTACTCTGATTATAAAAGCTATGTACAGGACGTTCTGTCTTTTACTGGATCTAAACCCAATCTGCACATTATGTGGTGAGTTTCAGATTGTTGTGAAGAACTTTAATATGCATATTGCAAATCCTCATCTGTTATTTCACGGAAAACACAACAAACCTTTGTTATTGTGCGTTTGTTGAATCATTTCTTATTCTTCTTTTGCTTACAGTTAACGTGCTGGCGATTGTGATCCTGTTTCGGGGAAAATGTGGTCTCTCCAAATGTGTCACCAGCTACCTGGTAGCCATGGCAGCAGCGGACCTATTGGTCATTATCCTCGATCTGATCCTAAGGCAGATTCCTATTGTTTATCGGATACAATTTACTTTTCTGTTTTACGTTAGAGTTTGTAATATCCACGCCATTCTACTTTATGCCGCCACAGACTGTTCTGTCTGGTTCACCGTCACTTTCTCCTTTGATCGATTTGTAGCCATTTGTTGTCAGAAGCTAAAAGTAAAATATTGCACCAAGAAAACAGCTGTGGTGGTTGTCGGAACAGTGACTGTACTGAGCTGTTTGAAGAACTGTTTCTGGTATTTTCTGTATACCCGTCAATATACGCGTTCCAACAGTCCCTGGTTTTGCTTCGTGGCAATAGCTGCATATCGATCGCTGGCCTGGGCCATCGTTGAATTAATGCATTATATTTTAACACCATTCATTCCATTTGTTTTGATTCTACTATTCAATGCAGTGACGGTCAGAAATATTATAGTGGCCAGCAGAACCCGCAGGCGGCTCCGGGATCGTAGCAGTGGGGCGAGTCACAGTGACCCAGAGATGGTGAACCGAAGAAAGTCCATGATTTTACTGTTCGTTATATCGGCGAATTTTATACTGTTATGGGTGGTGTTCATGGTCTGTTCCATTTTGAAACGATTGGATTACTTGTCGTATATGTATAGTGTTCCTCTGCCCACATTTCTTCCGGAAATAGGCTTCATTCTCCAGCTGTTGAGTTGCTGCACGAACACGTTTATTTATGCAGTGACCCAAAGGAAATTTAGGCAGGAGTTGACCAATGGAGTGAAATATCCTCTCACAAGGATGGTCAAGTTAATCCGATGAAAATATTCACACATTCAACATGTGCATGAATATTTGTGTTGTATCCTGTAGAATTCAGTTAATGTTGTTTAATTCAGATTATTTTAAGAGACATCTAACAAATTAGTTCAATCTTAAAGATAAGTTGATGTCATAGGTCGGAAACTTGTACTGTATTTTCCACATCACGACCCAAGCATACATTATCAACAGATGTGTTTACAGCCAAACGAATGTTTTATTGCTTTACACGCCGTATCTGAGGACATAATCCAGGGATATTCTGGGAATGAATATTTGGTGTGAATGTTTTCTACAAAATCCATTATTAGCTCGCATTGCCATGTTTAGTATCTCAGTGTTGACATTGTTAGCCGATGGCGCATAATATGTAGAATTGCGAAGTTGTTCACTTTGGTGGGAAAAATAGGAAAGAGGAATTGTATTTACATGGAGGGAAACTGCCGAGAGCTGCATTCAGAGGGGTATGGTTGTCCTTGTATGAATCATAAAACGTAATTTGAATGGCAATTGGAATCGTGGCATTTTTTGATAATGTGATTGAGTGTAAAAGTGGGAAGTCTTATTACGTTTGTACAGGGCATTGGTGAGACCACACCTAGAGTACCGTGTACAATTGTTTGTCTTCTTACTTTGATTAGAAGTAGTTCTAATAAATAGAGACATAGCAGAGCACCTCAGTCATATCGAATGCATTAGGCGTGTCACTGCTGCCCAGAAAATATAAGATTAGCATAAGCTTTTCCACCCTGTTCATGGAAGATTCAAGATGCGGTCAGATGCTTGGTCATGGAACACATTCACCACAGTCGAAGAAAAAAAATGACCGCAAAACGCAGGTCAAATCCAATCTGGCCATTTAACACCTCAACAGTCTTCACTCGAACATGAGCAAATCAATGGTAGTGGTTGACAACAGTGTAATCAGGTGGCACTTAGAGAGCAATATCCTGCTCACCGATGCTCCGTTGTGGTTCTGCCAGGGCCACTCAGCTCCGGACCTCATTACAGCATGAACAAAAGATCCGTATTCCAGAGGTGGTGAGAATGGCTGCCCTTGGCATCAAGGCAGCCTTTGCCTAAGTTTGGCATAACGGATCCTTAACAAAATTGAAATAAATGGGAATAAGGGAGGGCCGGGGAGGTTGGGAATCTCTCCACTGGTTGGAATCATACCTATCATAAAGGAAGATGGTTATGCTTGTTGGAGACCAGTCATCTTAGCCACAGGGCATCGCTGCAAAGGTTCTTCAGGGTAATGCCCTCTGCCCAAACGTCTTCAGCCGCTTCACCAAATACCTTTCCTCTATCAAAATGTCAAAAGTGATGATTTTCGCTGATGATTGCAGTGTTCAGTGCCATTGATGACTGCTCAGATAGTGAGCAGCACGTGTCCACATGCAGAAAGACCTCGACAACATTCAGGCTTGGCTGATGAGTGGAAATTACCATTCACACTATACAAGTTCCAGGCAATGACCATGTCCAACCAGAGACAATCTAACCATCTGCTCTTGACATTCAACGACATTACCTTCGCTCAATCCCCACCATTAAAATCCTTGGTGATACCATTGAACAGAAACTTACCTGGACCTGCCATATAAATAAAGTGGCCAGAAGAGCAGGTCAAAGGCTACGAACTCTGTGGCAAGTAACTCGCCTCCTGACTTCCCTAAACCTGTCACCAGCTGCAAGGTGCAAGTCAGAAGTATGTCTGGATGATCCGACAACGTTCAAGAAGGGCAAGCAGCTTGTTTGATTGCATAAGGAATTGTTTGCATATACCTTAAACACTCACACACTCATCAATGAGCGCACAGTCGCAGCAGTGTGTACGATCTCCAAGATGCACTACAGCATGGCAATGCCTCCTTTGACAGCAACATCCAAACCTGCGAGCTCTCCCACCTAGGAGAACATGGGCAGCAGACACATCAGAACATTGTCACGGACTTCGGAGGTGCCATGATAAAATATTGGCGCAGCATTTGATTGCTGTCCATTTTTATTCTCTACCTTGTTCCCATGCCCACATTTCTGTCATTGGTCTGCTGCAATTTTCCAATGACCATCGACGCAAGCTCGAGGAACAGCACATCATTTTTCAATTAGGCACTTTACACCTTTCAGGACTCAATATTGAGTTTAATAATTTTGGACCATGAGCCACATTTTATGTGTATTATCTTTATTTTAATGTATGTTATGGTGTTTTACACACACATAATTATTTATATATATATATATATATAATATTACATACATATATATCCAATCTTTTCTAGTAGTCTGAGGAGACCATGCCTGCTGACGAGGTCAAAGGCTTTGGTGAGATCAATGAAAGCAATGTTGAGGGGCATCTGTTGTTCACGGCATTTCTCCTGTATCTGACAAAGGGAGAACAGCATGTCAACAGTCGATCTCTCTGCACAAAAGCCACACTGTGCCTCAGGGTAGACGTGCTCGTCCAGCTTCGAGAGCCTGTTTAGAGCGACTCGAGCAAAGACTTTCCCCACTATGCTGAGCAGGGAAATGCCACGGTAGTTGTTACAGTCACCGCGGTCACCTTTGTTTTATAGAGGGTGATGATATTGGCATTGTGCATGTCCTGATGTACTGCTCCCTCGTCCCAGCAGAGGGATAGCAGTTCATGTAGTGCTGAGGGTATAACAGGCTTGGCACTCTTGATTATTTCAGGGGTAATGCTGTCCTTCCCAAGGGCTTTTCCGCTGGCTAGAGAATCAATGGCATCACTGAGTTCCGATTTTGTTGGCTGTATGTCCAGCTGATCCATGACTGGTAGAGGCTGGGCTGCATTGAGGGCAGTCTCAGTGACTACATTCTCCCTGGAGTACAGTTCTAGGTAGTGCTCAACCCAGCAGTCCATTTGTTTGCGTTGGTCAGTGATTATGTCCCCTGATTTAGATTTGAGGGGGGCGATCTTCTTGATGGTTGGCCCAAGAGCTCTCTTAATGCCATCATACATTCCTCTGATGTTTCCGGTATCTGAGGCCAGTTGAAAATGACTGCATAGGTGTTGCCAGTAGTCGTTTGCGCAGCGCCTGGCTGTTCTTTGTGCAGTGCTTCTGGCTGCTTTAAGTGCTACAGATGTTAACTCGTTGGGGGCTTTCTTGTAGTTCAACAGTGCAATGTGCTTAGTGGCTATGACAGGTTCCAGCTCTTCATTCTGAGATTGAAACCAGTCTGTATTTCTCTTCGCAGTTTTGCCGTAGGTGGTCAAAGCTGACTCATAGATGGCATCTCTGATCTGGGCCCACTTTGTCTCAGCATCCCCTGTGGGAGTGTTTTGAAGGGCTGTTACAAGTGAATTTTGAAATTTTTGTAACAGCTGTGGGTGAGAAATTCTGCTCGTGTTGATGCGTGAGTGGCCCTTCTGCTTGGAATGATGCAACTTCTTTGGTCTGAGTCAAACCATGCTGCACACCAGGGAGTGGTCGGTGTCACAGTCCGCACTGTGGAAGCTGCGTGTGATTTGAACACTGTTTAAGGCGGCTCGCCTTGTGACAATGAAGTCTAGCTAGTGCCAACGATGCGATCTTGGGTGCCTCCATGAAACCTGGTGACAGGGTTCAGTGCGAAAGTACGAGTTGGTGATGCAGAGGTTATGATAGGTACACAACTCAAGCGTTCTCTGCCCGTTCTCATTCATCCTTCCAACGCCAGAGCGCCCAAGGCAAGAGGGCCATGAGTCATGGTCGGCCCCAACCCTGGCATTAAAGTCCCCCAGCAGGAATAGGTGATCGGTGTTAGGGATGCTGCTAATGATGTTATGGAGTTCCTCGTAGAACTGATCTTTAACTTCAGGTGGGGAGCATAGATGCTGAGAATGTGTACTGGATCGGAGGTGGTGAGCAGTCGGATGGACAGTATGCATTCCGAGCCATTTGAGGGAGGCTGTATCATGCTGAGCAAGTGTTTCTGATGGCAAAGCCCACTCCATGCTGTCTTGGTTCTTCAGGATCCCTGCCCTGCCAGAAGAAGGTGTAGTCTTGCTCTGCTAGAGATCCACTCGCGGGGAGGCGTGTCTCCTGAAGTGCTGCAATGTCTACATTGAGTCTACTGAGCTCGTTGTTAATGATGGCGGTCTTCCGAGAATCGTTGATTTGTGTAAGGTCTTCCGACAGGCCAGGACACATAGTTCTGACGTTCCAGCTTGCAAAGCAAAGGGCTGGTACCTTCTTTCCTTTTTTCGTGCTGATTGGTGTGGTGTTTCAGTCCACCTTTCGGGCAATGACCCTGAGCTCCAAGCACCCATTGAAGCGGGACAGAACCTTATTGACCGGGGGCTGCCCGGTTTGAGGCGGGCGGTAGCTGTCCAGTGAGGTGCGATGACCTCTCCCAACGACAAAGGCAACCCGTGGCGCCCAGTTTCTACGCCAGTTTATCTGGAGTTATAACCCATAACTGCTGCCTTCCGTGTTGTTTCAGTCACTGTGAGGCAACTATGGAGTGACCTTTCCATGGCGCATTTCTGGTCGAATTTATGGAAGTTGAGAGTTGCCCAGTCGTCAAAACCCCCCTCTCTGCCTTTCTGGTGGGGTCCAAAGGAGTGCAGAGCACGACGTTTGGCACCAGTATGGCTGCAGGAACTGCAGGAACTGCAGGAAACATTTGGGGAGGCAGTGACGCAGGGGTATTACCGCTGGACAAGTAACCCAGAGACCCAGGGTATTGATCTGGTGAATGGGTTCGAATCCCACCACAGCAGAAGGTGTAATTTGAATTTAATGGCAGCACAGTGGCGCAGTGGTTAGCACCGCAGCCTCACAGCTCCAGGGAGACCCGGGTTCGATTCTGGGTACTGCCTGTGTGGAGTTTGCAAGTTCTCCCTGTGTCTGCGTGGGTTTTCTCCGGGTGCTCCGGTTTCCTCCCACAAGCCAAAAGACTTGCAGGTTGATAGGTAAATTGGCCATTATAAATTGTCACTCGTATAGGTAGGTGGTAGGGAAATATAGGGACAGGTGGGGATGTTTGTTGGGAATATGGGATTAGTGTAGGATTAGTATCAAATGGGTGGTTGATGTTCGGCACAGACTCGGTGGGCCGAAGGGCCTGTTTCAGTGCTGTATCTCTAATCTAATCTAATCATGGCAAAGGTGACACATGACCTCGTACGGGGTTCCGCTCTGGATTTTCTGTTAGGGTTTACTCCCTTAGCCTTGGTCTCTGCCGAGACACCCACAAGGCAGTGGGGTTGTTCGGGCCCCTACACAGGTGTAGGATGATGCCGGTGGGAGGAGGGGGTGCGAGCGGGAGGGGTGGAGGGAAGTGGGTGCGTGGGGGAGCTGGGAGAGGGTTGTGAGGGGGTGAGCTGAGAGAATGGAGCAGGGGAGTGGGGGGGGGGTGGAAAGCGGGTGCATGTAATAAGCCATTTCCTCAGTTCCCACCATCGACATCTGGAAAGCTCATTCGCATCCTTCGGGAGGTGCAGCATCTTTTGGCAGACTTACAAAGGTGATTATATTCACTCAGGGTTTTTTGATGTGGTTTATATAAAGGCATACAGCATTGCCGACAGTGTACTGCAGATGCTCTCCAAGCCATCGCCCGCGGGCGCCTTGAAGTTGCGGCCGAGGAGCCGTTCGTAAATTTTTGGGTGTTCGGGGCACCTTTTTGCAAGGTTTCCCAAGGGTCCCGCTGCTCCTTCTTCTCTTCAATGGACAGACCGCACTTCGTGGGCATGGACACTCTGGACGGTGAAGATAGCAAGTGGATAGTAGTCGTGCTCGAGCTGTACAATACACGTGGAGGGCAGCGAACAGTTCTGGGAGCTTTACCTTAGAAAGAATATAGTGTCAATGGAAGGAGTGTAGCATGGATTGACCAGAATTAAACGTAGAATCCAAGGGTTAAACTTTGGGCAATTAAACAAGCTCGTGGTGTATTCCCTGAAATTAACTGGAATATAGAATGTTGAGAGGTGATTTGATCGAATTTTTAAGTTATCAAGGGGAAAAGATGAGGTAGATTTGGAGAATCTATATCTGTTAGTTGGGAAGTCTAGGACTAAGGGGTATAGTCAAAAAATTACGACCAGACCTTTCAGGAGTGAAATTTAGAAACAATTCTTCACGCAAAAGATGGTAGTAGTTTGCAGGTCACTTAGGCACACATTTTAAAACTGAAATTGATCGAATTTTACTTCTGCTAGCCATAGGTATTATGAGATATGGGTGTGTTAATGGAGTTGGGTCGCAGATTAGCCGTGGTCTCATTGATTGATGCAAAGGACTTTAGGAGCTAAATGATCTACCCCTGTCAGTCACATCTCACTGGCCATACCACCGTTTTGTTCAATTGATTAGAGCACGCTGTTAGTAAAAGAAAGTTTGACCTTCTCCCTGTGCACACTGTCAGAAGTTTCATTGTTAAATTTACGATTTTTTAATAACACGTAAAATGCAATCTGTTGAAGCAAACAAGTCCACTCAAAATGTCACAGGGAACGTATTTTGAATGACATCAATTGTTTCTTTGTCGTTGGGTTGGATTAACACAACATTATTTTTTGATTATCGAGCATTTACTGATCAATGTTGAACTTATAGCCTGTTGCCATAAATGGTAACAAGAAGTAACAAACAAACAGAGCATGTTTGACAGCCATGAGATGTGAAGAATGTTTTAGTTTCGAACAGATACAGCAAGTCAAATGTTCATTTAGCACCAAGAAAATCACAACCCAGAGAAAATGGCAGAAATAGCAAATAAGCTAAATACAGACGATCTAAATATTTCCCATCCTTCACTTATCTGTTCAAATTCAAACCTGCAGTGTCGGATAAATTGTGCAGCTCAAAATCGGACCCAAGGAAAGAGGCATGAAATAAATGAGAAATCAGACCCAAATAAAGATACATGAAACAAATGAGAACTGGCAAAACTCAAGACCTTTAAATCTGCATTCTAATCCTCTCCCAATTAAACTATTCGACCTCACAGCAAACTAAATTTGAGTCGTTTCTTTGGAATAGAACATAAGCCTTGTGGAATTGACCCTCCTTCTCATTCCACACATTGTGAGAATGGCACCGAACGGGTCACCGAGCTTAGATTGTGTTAATATTCTGTTGAAGTGTTTGTAAACAAATGAAGCCTAAACGCAAGGGAAAACTTCACAGTGCTTACCATGGTGGGAAAAACTTTCAAGCGTTTAGCAAAGATTATAGAATACAACATTTGTGCAATATTCAGCAATGTTTTCTTGGCACTGCTTGATTGTGAAAGGAGAGACGGCCAAGAAGTACCACGGAGCAACACTGACACCGATGTACAGATGAAATGAAATAAAATTCAAACTCTAACAGCGAAATTCTAGACATAGGTACGAGTCCTAAATCAGAAAGAGACTTCCTGATACTGTTATTGAATCTGATTTATATCAGACACTCCTTGAATTCTCTATTCAGGCAGGTATCTCTGCAACCCACAATTGTTGCTGAGGCCGTTCAGTTTCGGGAAACTGCAAGATCTTCATTCAATTGACAGGAAGAATCTATTCGTTTCACAGCCAATCATGACCCTCTTGCTGGTGTGCTCTCAGCTTTGTTTTGTCGGCAAAAGCAGCAGGAAATTAAATTCCTGAAGGGATCACAGATTATTATTATTTCATTCCACCTGCCTTCTTTGCCTTGGCTCTCTACTTGCTGATACAGCGTTAAATGTCTAACTTAATCTGTTCTAATGTAAGGTCATCGAGCTGAAACGGTAACGCTGTTCCCTCTCTACTGCTGTGGCCCTCGACTGCCGGAAGTTTTCCAGAAGTTTGTCCTTTTATTTAAGATTTCCAGCATCTGTAGTAATTTGCTTAAATTTAATTACTGGTTTAACTTTAATTTTCTTTGTTCACTTTTCATCCTTTCCCTGTCTGACTGCCCACAACACGGTCATTGCTGCAGAAAAGGGGTGCAGAGGGCATCACCTCTTAAACTGGATTCATAATACTCAGGGGACTGAAAGCCACATCCGGAGACTTGAAATATTTCGTGAAAACAGTCAGTCCGTCAACTACTTACTGACAGAATATCTGTCTGTGGCTTTCTATGCATCTCTATATCTCCCTCTCTCTCACTCTGTTTCTCGCTGTCTAAGTGTTTCTGTCTGTTTATCTGACCCTTGCTCTGCCTCACACTCTCTATCTCTCTCGGATGTAATTCCTCTCTCTCATTCGGCCATAACCGCTCTCTCAGCTTGTCTCTATACCCGTTTATCGCTCTCAAATTGAGCTTGCTGTGTGTAAATTAGTTGCCGCCTTTGTTGGATCACAGAGGTGACCATACTTCATTGGCCAGAAAGTGCTTTGGAATGGAAGATAGCGAAAGGTGGAATAGAAATGCAAGTCTTTCTTGCGCTGTAGCGGACACTTTATTTCCACCTCTTCACATTAGAAGACAGGTAGAACATATTGGAAATTGTATAAAACCAAGGATTTTGTGAGTATGAAGAAATTAGCACAATTAATATTCGTAAAGCAAACGTGTTAGATAAGTTCACGGGACTAAAAGCTGACAAATCCTTCACATTTGATAGTCTACTGGTGGCTGCAGGGATCTGGAAGCATTGGTTTTAGTCTTCCACAATTCACTATGTTATAGAAATGTCCCCGTGGATTCGAACCTAGACAACGTAATACCATTATCCTGTAGAAGATGTAAAGAGAAAGTATGGAACTATGGGCTAGTTAGCTTCACATCGTTTAAAAAGTACCTGGATGAGCACTTGGCACGTCATAACATTCAAGACTGTGGGCCAAGTGCTGGCAAATGGGATTAGGTAGACAGGTCAGGTGTCTTTAGTGCATCGGTGCAGATTCGATGGGCCGAAGAGCCTCTTCTGCACTGTATTATTCTGTGATTCTGTGATTCAGAAAAATGCTATAATATAATATTAAGTACGTGAAAGAATAAAAACAATGTTTGGCAAATCTGTTAGCGTTTTTAATGGGTGCACTTAGCTCTGTAGATGAGGGATAATCAGTGGCTGCAGGATGCTTGAGTTTCTCGACCGCATTCGATAAGATGCTATTCAAGTGGCACTTTCACAAGGTTCGGGCTCATGAAATTGGGAGTAAGATACTTGCTTGAATTGGGGATTAAGTAGCGTACAGAACAGGCAGAAGACAGAGAATAGGAATAAACATTTTCGAAATGGCAGAGTGTAACTAGAGGAATGCCACAAGAATCAATGCTCGGACTTCAGCTATTTTCGATCTATGTTAATAACTGAGACGAGGGGACTGAGTGTATTATATCGAAGGTCGTTGACTAAACAAGGTAAGCTGAGAAAATAAGTTGTGTGGAGGAAGTAACGAATCTGCAATGCGTAAGCACAGGTTAATTGATTGGGCAAGAAGTTGGCAGATGCCATCACCTTAAAGTTTTCCTCCAAGCCTCAAACCATCCTGACTTGGAACTATATTGGTGATGCTTCAATGTCGCTGAACCAAAATCAGAAACTGACTCCATAACAGCACTGTGGGCGTACTTACATCAGATGGAGTGCCACTGTTCAAGAAGGAGGCTCACACCACCGTCACAAGGGCAGTTAGGGATGGAAAACAAATGCTGGCCTGGCCAGTGACACTCACAACCCATGAGGAATAAAAACATTCACAAAATGAGTGTAGTTGGCCAGTGTTGCTAGTTTAAGATAATAAGCAGGTAAAACACGGCACAATTTGCGAGAAATGGGAGACAGCCAAAAGATTCGGAATCGGCAGCTAGACAATTCCACCAGTTAGGAATTCGCTCAACGCCAGTCACCCTTGTTGAGCAGATCACCGTCCAATATTGATAAAGCCCTGAAATTTGGCTGTGCATTGATGACGTGCGATCACTTAATGTGGCAGTTTCAAATCTGTTTCCTTATTACTTAAACAGGAATAATAAAATTGTAATTCAAATGCTGAAGAATCACGTATCAATGATCTCCAAGGCTCTGCACTTAACAGTGGCCGGAGATTGTTATAATGTTGTCCACATTTTAAAAAGTGGATAGATTCCTGCCTTCCTTCCTTCCTTCCTTCATTCCTGTATAACATACATATTTTGACCGGTATCATCAGCTGGTAGCAATTCATTTTATACAAGCATCCTAGAATGCGAGCTGCATGGAAGATGGTAGGATCCCCAAGGACACATTGTACAGCGAGCTCGTCACTGGTATCAGACCCACCGGCGGTCCATGTCTCCACTTTAAAGAAGTCTGCAAACGCATCCTGAGATCCACACTCAGTGCTATGCGCCGCCATATGCACACACTGGACCTCTCTCTCCTGTAGCACCGTCTCACCTTATCTCAAATCTGTTCTACTCCGCAGTTTCATCTCATCTTACGTCTCATCCAACGCATTAACAAAAAACTTTTTTTCTTCCTTTCAGGTGTTAAGGAATGCAAGCTCCAGCAGCTGATGGGGACTAATGCCCCTCCAGATCCTCCTTCCACTTCACTTCCCTCTGACCCCACCCCTTCTGATCTGACCCCTTGCCGTGTATTCACTATACTCTCTGACCTCCCCCTCTCTGATGCTGAGCGTTCTGTACTCAGCAAAGGTCTCAGTTTTATCCCCTTACGCCCCCACCTCAATGAATTTCGTGCTCGGCATGACATTGAGCTCTTCTTCCGTCGCCTCCGCCTCCGGGCTCACTTCTTCGACCAGGAGTCCTCCCCCCGACCAGCAGACCCATTCACCCGCCTCCAGCATTCTCCCTCTACCTGGACCCCTCACCCTGACCTCTTACCCGCTCTTGATCTCTTCATTGAAAACTGTCGGCGAGACATTGGTCGTCTCAATTTCTCTGCCCCCCACACTCACTCTAACCTGTCCCCCTCTGAAATTGAGGCACTCCGTTCTCTCAGGTCTAACCCCGACATGGTCATCAAACCTGCAGACAAGGGTGGTGCTGTTGTTGTATGGCGTACCGACCTCTACCTTGCAGAAGCTCAATACCAACTCACAGACACCTCTTCCTACCTCCCTCTGGACCATGACCCAACCACCGAACATCAAGCCACCGTCCAAAGGACTGTCACTGACCTCATCTCCTCTGGAGATCTTCCCTCTACAGCTTCCAACCTCATAGTCCCGCAACCCCGGACAGCCCGCTTCTACCTCCTTCCCAAAATCCACAAACGCGACTGTCCCTGCAGACCCATTGTGTCAGCCTGCTCCTGCCCAACTGAACTTATTTCTTCCTATCTAGACTCTATCTTTTCTCCGCTGGTCCAGTCTCTTCCCACCTACATCCGTGACTCTTCTGACGCCCTACGTCATTTTGACAATTTCCAGTTTCCTGGTCCCAACCGCCTCCTCTTCACTATGGAGGTCCAATCGCTCTACACCTCCATCCCCCACCAGGATGGTTTGAGGGCTCTCCACTTCTTCCTGGAACAGAGGCCTAACCAGTCCCCATCCACCAACACCCTCCTCCGCCTGGCTGAACTTGTTCTCACATTGAACAACTTCTCCTTCAACTCCATGCATTTCCTTCAAGTAAAAGGTGTCGCTATGGGTACCCGCATGGGTCCTAGTTATGCCTGTCTTTTTGTGGGATATGTCGAGCATTCTTTGTTCCAGTCCTACTCAGGCCCCCTCCCCCAACTCTTTTTCCGGTACATTGATGACTGTATCGGTGCCGTTTCCTGCTCCCGCCCCGAACTAGAAAACTTTATCAACTTTGCTTCCAATTTCCACCCTTCTCTCACCTTTACATGGTCCATCTCTGACACTTCCCTTCCCTTCCTCGACTTCTCTGTCTCCATCTCTGGGGATAGGTTGTCTACCAATATCCATTATAAGCCCACTGACTCCCACAGCTACCTCGACTACACTTCTTCACACCCTACCTCCTGTAAGGACTCCATTCCATTCTCCCAGTTTCTCCGTCTCCGACGCATATGCTCTGATCATGCTACCTTCCATGATGGTGCTTCTGATATGACATCCTTTTTCCTCAACCGAGGATTTCCCCCCACTGTGGTTGACAGGGCCCTCAACCGTGTCCGACCCATTCCCCGCACCTCTACCCTCACCCCTTCCCCTCCCTCCCAGAACGGTGACAGGGTTCCCCTTGTCCTCACTTTTCATCCCACCAGCCTCCATATCCAAAGGATCATCCTCCGCCATTTTCGCCACCTCCAGCGTGATGCCACTACCAGTCGCATCTTCCCCTCCCTTCCCCTGTCAGCATTCCGAAGGGATCGTTCCCTCCGCGACACCCTGGTCCACTCCTCCATTACCCCCACCACCTCGTCCCCGTCCCAGGGCACCTTCCCTTGCAATCGCAGGAGGTGTAATACCTGCCCATTTACCTCCTCTCTCCTCACTATCCCAGGCCCCAAACACTCCTTTCAGGTGAAGCAGCGATTTACTTGTACTTCTTTCAATGTAGTATACTGTATTCGCTGCTCACAGTGTGGTCTCCTCTACATTGGGGAGACCAAGCGCAGACTGGGTGACCGCTTTGCGGAACATCTCCGCTCAGTCCGCAAGCAGGACCCTGAGCTTCCGGTTGCTTGCCATTTCAACACTCCCCCCTGCTCTCATGCTCACATCTCTGTCCTGGGATTGCTGCAGTGTTCCAGTGAACATCAATGCAAGCTCGAGGAACAGCATCTCATCTACCGATTAGGCACACTACAGCCTGCCGGACTGAACATTGAGTTCAATAATTTCAGAGCATGACAGCCCCCCATTTTACTTTCATTTTTAGTCATTTTTAGTCATTTTTTCTTCCTTTTTTTTGCATTCCTTTTTACATTTTTTACAATCTTTTTTTGCATTTATTTCATTTCATCTTAGTTTGTTCAGTTTGCTCACCCACTGTTTTTTTCAGGTTGTTTTTCTTCAAGTTTGCACTTGCTGATGTTCAATATTCAGTATATTCACACCTAATCTGTACTAATGCTTTGTCTTTCAACACACCATTAACATATTGTTTGCCTTTGCTCCGTGACCTTTTGGTCAGCTATGTGGCCTGGTCCAATCTGCACCTTCTCCTTTGTTATCTCTTGCCCAACCCCCACCTCACTTGTTTATAATCTGTGACTTTTCTAATATTTGTCAGTTCCGAAGAAGGGTCACTGACCCGAAACGTTAACTCTGCTTCTCTTTCCACAAATGCTGCCAGACCTGCTGAGTGAATCCAGCATTTCTTGTTTTTGTTATAAATAAAAGGAAATGACAGAGGAATGTCTTGCTGGATATGGAGGGAAGGCTTCAGATTCCTTGGGAAATTGAGACCCGCTCTGGGGGAGATGGGACCTTAGAGGCCAGACAGGCTTCTTCTGAACAGAGATGGGACTGACTTCCTTGAGGGACGTTTGCTAGTGCTGCTTGGGAGGGTTTAAACGAGTTTGGCAGGGCATGTGGACGAGAGGGGAGACTCAGATGGGACAAAATCAGAAATAAAAATGGAAGGCGGAAAATTAGTGGATGAGTCTGGAAGACGGGGGAAATGAGGGTTCGAAAAAAACGAGTTTGGCATTGCTCAAGTGTATCTATTTCAAAGCAAGGACTATAGCAAATAAAGCAGATGAGCTGAGGGCACAGTTAGAAACGTGGCAGTATGTTGTCATAGCTATTACAGAAACATGTGTTAAAGAGGGACAGAAATTGCTGCTCATTGCAGTTCCTGGTTACAGGAATTTCAGACTCGTAAGGGAGGTGGATAAGAAAGGAAGGGTAGGTGGCAGTTTTAGTCAAGGAAACTATTAAAGCTGTGAGGAGGGATGATATGTTGGAAAGTTCATCACATGAGGCCATATGGATTGAGCTAATGAACAAAAAAGGGGCAATCACACTGCTGGACGTGTAATATAGACCCCCAAACAGTTCGAGGGAGATAGGAGAGCAGAGGTATAGGCAAATCTCTGAGAACAATAGGGTAGTGATAGTAGGGGATTTTACTTACCCCAATATTAACTGGGATAGTTTTAGTGTGAACGGAATTGAGGGAGCAGAATTCTTGAGCTTCATTCAGGGGAATGTTTTTGCCCAGTATGTAGCAAGTCCAATAAGTGGGGTCGCAGTTTTAGAATTTGTATTAGCATATGAAGATGGACAGTTGGAAGGAGTGGCAGTGAGACAGCATTTTGGTGGTAGTGATCATAATTCAGCCAGTTTTAACAAATTATGGAAAAGGACTGAGAAAGAACAGGAGTTTGAGTTCTCAATTGGGGCAAGGCCGATTTTACTAAACTGAGGAGTGATTTTGCGAAAATGGACAGGAAACGGCTTCTTGAAGGTAAATCAGTGTCAGAACAGTGGGAGACATTCAAAGGGGAGATTCAAGGGGTTCGGGGTAAACGTGTTTCCACAAAGAAAAAGGATGAGGCGGCTAAATGGCAACCCATGGATGTCAAGGAGCCTACAGGGTAAGATAAGGCAGAAAAGGAAAGCTTATATCCGACACTGAGAATCCAATACCACAGAAAGCCGAGAGGAGTATAGAAAGTGGAGGGGTTAAGTCAACATTAGGAAAGCAAAGAGAGGGCATTAAATAATATTGACAAGCAAAATCAAGGTGAACCAAAGATGTTTAGTCAATACATTAAGAGTAAGAGAATAACTAAGGAGAGAGTAGGGCACATAAAAGACCAATCCGGTACCTATGATTATGAGTGGAAAATATTGGTATGGTTCTTAATGAATACTTTGTGTCTGTCATCACAAAAGTGGGGGACGATGCAGATATTGTAGGTAAAGAGGAAGATCGTGAAGTATTGAATGTGATTACAATAGGAGAGAGGAAGTATTAATGGGATTAGCGTTCTTGAAAGCTGATAAATCACCAGAGCCAGATGAAATGTATCCTAGGATGTTAAAATCAGCAAGAGAGGAAATAGCAGAAGGTCTGACTATCATTTTTCAGTCCTCACTGGATACAGATGTGGTGCCAGAGGATTAGAGAATTGCTAACATTGTACCTCTATTTAAAAGGGAGAAAAGGATAGACCAAATGATTACAGACCAATCAGTCTAACCTCAGTAGAGAGAAAATTATTGAAATCTATTCTGAGAGACAGGATAAACTGTCACTTCGAAAGGCACAGGTAAAAAAGGATAGACAGCATGGATTTGTTAAGGGAAGATTTTGTTTGACCAACTTGATCGAATTGTTTGAAGAAGTAACAAGGGAGATAGATGAGTGCAGTGCAGTTGATGTGGTCTACATGGATTTTAACAAGACTTTTGACAAGGTCCCACATGGCAGAATGGTTAAAAAAAATAAAAATCCATGGGATCCAGGGAAATGCAGCAAGATGGATACAAAATTGGCTCAGTGACAGGAAACAAAGGGTAATTGTTGACGGCTGTTTTAGCGACTGGAGGGCTGTTTCCAGTGCAGGGAGGTTATGCCAGAACTGTACAACTCATTGGTTAGGCCACAACTTGAGTACTGTGTGCAGTTCTGGTCACCTCATTGCAGAGCGGATGTATTTGCAGTCGAGAGTGTACAGACGAGATTTTCGAGGATGTTGCCAGGACTGGAAAAAGGCAGGAAACGTTAGATAGGCTGGGGTAGGTTTTCTTGGAATAGAAAAGGCTAAGGGGAGATCTGATTGAAATGTACAAAATTTTGAAGGGCATGGATAGAGCGGAGATCTAATCACCTTAGCAAAGAGGTCAGTGACGAGGGGGCATAGAATTAAAGTGATTGGTAGTAGAATTAGAGAGGAACATAGGGAAAACTCTTTCACCTAGAGGGTGGTGATGGTCTGGAACTCACTGTCTGAAAGACTGGTTAAGGCAGAGTACCTCAATTCATTCAAAAGGAGTATGGATATGCACCTCAAGTGCCGTGAGCTGAAGGGCTACGGACCAAATGCTGGAAGGTGGATCGTTTTTTGGCCAGCACAGACACGTTGCCTCTTTCTGTGCATTAAACTTTCTATGATTCTATGATTCTATTATTGCGCTGTTTGATGAATACTATCCTCATGACTTCTTGATTACAGTTAACGTGGTGACGATTGCGATCCTGTTTCGAGGAAAGTGCGGTCTCTCCAAATGTGTCATCAGCTATCTAGTAGCGGCAGCGGCCATTATTCACGATCTGATCCTAAGGCAGAATCCTATTGTTTATCGGGACCAGTCTGCTTTTTATTTTATGATTGAGTTTGTAATATCCACGCCGTCCTGCTTTATGCTGCCACAGACTGTTCTGCCCGGCTTACGGTCACTTTCTCCATTGATCGATTTGTAGCCAGTTGTTGTTAGAAGCTGAAAACAAAACATTGCACCTAGGAAACAGCAGCTGTGGTAATCGGAACAGTGACTGTGCTGGGCTGTTGAAGAACATTTTCTGCTATTTTCTGTATGTATCTAAATATACGCCTTTAGCCGTACCTGGTTTTGCTTCGTGGCATCAGCTGTATCTCTTTCACTGGTATGGGCTGTTACAGAATTAATGCATTATATGTTAACACCTCTTATTCCATTTTATTTCTATTCTACTATTCAATGCTCTGGCGGTCAGAAACATTAATGCGGCCAGTAGAGCCCATAGGCGGCTCTGGGGTCGGAGCAGTGGGGAGAGTCCCAGTGACCCAGAGATTGCAAACCGAAGAAAATCCGTGATTTTACTGTTCTTTATATCGGGGAATGTCATACTGTTATGAGTGGTGTTTATGGTTTGTTCCATTTTGAAACAATTGGATTATTTTTGGTGCATGTATAATGTTCCTCTGCCCACATTTGTTCAGGAAATAGGCTTAATGCTCCAGCTCCTGAGCTGCTGCAAGAACACGCTTATTTATGCAGTGACCCAAATAAATTGCGCGCAGGAATTGAGAAATGGAGTGAAATATCCTCTCACAGGTGCTCAGGTTAATCCGTTAAAAAGATATCACAGGATCTACAGGTGGATTTTCAGCCAAAGCCTGCTTTACATAATCGCACCTGAGTACACAATCCAGGGATACTTTGGAAATGAACAATTGGTATGAGATTTTTCTCCAAAATACACCATTAGCTCATATTGCCAAGCAAGTCGCGAAGTCTTTAGTACCTAAGTGTTCACACGTTTCTCTGACCTTTGCTTTATTCTGAAGGAACACGATTTGATAGACAGGACAGCATCAGAAAAAAAATGTAAAGGTAGCAGGAAAAAAGGACTGCGAAAGTTATTGATATCTCCAGCATCTCTGCGATCGATAGAGAAGTAAATTATTTTTTTTCTACATTTAATTATCAGTTGTTGACCACATCGACCTCCACCTTTGCCCTCTCGTACCCACTCTCCGTGTGCAATTCTGAACGTGTTCTTTAATTTCCAGGCAGATGTTGAAATGATTACACGGAACATATCACATCATACTCAGTGTTCTGTGCCATTTTCCATGTACTGAATTAAGCAGATGTCGAACTGTGCTAAAAGATACTTTACCCATTGATAACTTGCTCCATCGTTCGAAAAATTGCAGGAGGCCACATAGAAATCTAGATCAAATCGGAAGTGAAAGCTACTGCTATGTTCCTGGTCTGAATATCGCTCACTCCGCGATCCTGGAAAGGCACACAATATAAGTCAGAAATCAGGGTACAACGCACTCGCGAGTCCCAGAGCCACAAATTCCGTGCTCCCAGTTGAGCATACTCCAGGGCCAAGGTGCAGCACATGCCCGGGAGTCCAGACAGCACACTCCTTGGACCCAGTACAGCACACTTTTGTGTACCAGTATAGCATATACATGTGCCAGTATGTTACACACCACCGGTCTGGTGTAGCAAACTAACGGGTACCAATATATCACAGCCCTGGACAACTGTGCAGCACAAGCTCGGGTAGCACGACATCTAACTCCAGTATTGCGATACAGCACATTCGAAGGTCCCATGGCAGTGCACTCCCCTGTCCAGCGACGGCATGAACCCGGATCCTGACACAACGCAGTCCCTACCCAGGTACACCACACTCCCAGGACCCAGTACATTGCAACTATGGGTACCAGTATCGTACCTGGGGTAATGGTACAGCAGACATCTGGGTACTGCCCGGTGATTCTACTACTGGATTACAAATACTTACCGAACCCGAATTCCGGGGTCAGAGTAATGTAAATTTCCAGAGCCTGGTACAATACATAGCCGCGCCTCAACTGTAACTAAATTAGCAATTCAGAGAGCTAGTCCAATAATCGAGTTAGCTAACATTTAACAAGCTGAAGAGTCCCAAGTTTAGCTACAGTTCAGAAGATGATTTTTTTTTCTGCAATTGGCGAATTATGCGATTGACGCTAGGACCCCAATAGATAGAGCGGAAATCGGTGATAATCAGTTTCATTTCTATCCTTTTGTAGGTTCCATGTTTCCTGCACACCAACGACCATAAGCTTGTTGATTCCTTCTTTCTCTACATTCGATTATTGCGCTTAGGCAGAGGCTGATATTTGAAGCCAACCCTTCCCATTATGTTACTGGCAGAGTTCGTTATTCAGTGGCAGGCTCCAGAAAAAACACCACGTGCAGTGAGATGGAGTAAACAATATAATATCAACTGAAAATGGCAGTTCATTTATTAATTTCTTCAAGGTACAGAAAACTTTTTCCAGCGGTAAAAAACTCTCAAGTTGTGCTTCTTTTCAGCAGAGTGAGAAAGTGCCGTGGTTCAATCGGGCAAATGATTCACTTATAACCTCCCCAACTTCCCTACTTTCTGGAAAGGTGTCAGTGGATTGGAAAAAACACAAATGAAATACCTCTAGTCAAGAAAGTAGTCAGACAGAAATCAGGGAACTATGGCTCAGTTAGCCTAACATCTGCCATTGGGAAATGCTGGCATTGGTTATTAAGAAATTAGTAGCAAGACATTTAGAAAATCATAACGTAATCAGCCTGAGTCAACGAAAGTTTTACGAAAGGGAAATTATCCTTGACAGTGTTATCAGATTGCTTTGAGGATGCAGCATGCAGGCTAGGTAAAGGGGAACCCAACTACGGGTACCAGTATCATACCCAGGGAATACATTAGATATAATTAGCAATCTCCTCCCTTGCTTCCCACAGCATCCTTGGATACATCTGGTCAGGCACTGGGATTTTATCTACCTTCATGCGCTTCAAAACCTCCAACACCTCCTCCTTTTTAATGTTGATATGCTCCAGGATATCGGTGTTCCCTCCCTTGAACTCACTAGCTTCCATGACCTTCTCCACGGTAAATACAGAGGAGAAGTATTAATTTAAGACCTCGCCCATTTCCCGTGGATCAACACATAGATTACCACTCTGATCCTTAAGGGGACCTACTCTCTCCCTAGCTACCCTTTTACTCTTAATATACTTAGAGAATCTTTTAAGATTCTCCTTTATCCGATCTGCCAGCTAAATTTCTTGGCCCCTTTGCCCGCTCCTAATTTCCTTCTTAAGTGTAGTCCAACATCCCCTATACTCCTCGAGGGACTCGCTTGATCCCAACTGCCTATACCTGACATATGCCTCCTTCCTTGTCCTGACCAGACCCTCAATATCCCTCGTCAACCAATGTTCCTTAAACTTACCAGCCTTGCCCTTCCATCTAATATTTACATGCCGGCTCTGAACTCTTCCTATCTCACTTTTAAAAGCCTCCCACTTGCCAGACGTCCCTTTACCTGTAAACAGACTCTCCCATTCAACTTTTGAGAGTTCCTGTCTGATGCCATCGAAATTAGCCTTCCCCCAATTTAGGACTTCAACCCGAGGACCGTCCTTACCTTTTCCATAAATATCTCGAAGCTAATAGAGTTATGGTCACTGGCCCCAAAGTGCTCCTCCACTGACACATCAACCACCTGCCCATCCTCATTTCCTAAGAGGAGGTCGAGTGTAGCCCCTTCTCTAGTAGAGCCATCCACATACTACTTCAAAAACTTCAGAACACACTTAACAAGTTCTTGCCCAGCTGATCCCTTAGCAGTAAGGCAGTCCCAGTCAATATCAGGGAAGTTAAAATCACCTATCGTTGCAACCCTATAATTCCTACACCTATCTGTGATTTCCCTACAAATATGCTCCTCCACTTCCCTCTGACTATTGGAGGGCCTATAGTATAATCCCATCAAAGTGATCACCCCTTTCTTTCTTCTAAGTTCTAACGAGGCTATATGGCCTCACTGGACATTCCCCCCGGATATCCTCTCTAAGTACGGCCGTGATGTCCTCCCTAATTAATTGTGCAACACCCCCTCCTCTCTTACCTCCATCTCTGTCACACCGGTAGCATTGGTACGCTGGAACATTGAGCTGCCAGCCCTGCCCATCCCTCAAACACGTTTCTGTAATAGCTATAACATTACAATTCCATGTACCGATCCATGCTCTGAGTTCACCTGCCTTACCTGTAAGGTTTTTTGCATTGAAGTAGTTGCAGTTTAGCCTACCAGACATCCCACACTCCCTGTCCTGCCCCTGCCCGGCCTGCCTACTGGACTTGCGTGCTTTAACCTCTACATTGGCCTTAGCTATCTCATCGGAGCGACTACTACTTTGGGTACCACCGCCCTGCAATACTAGTTTAAACCCTTCCAAGTAGTACTAGCAAACCTCCCTGCTAGGATATTGGTCCCCTTCCAATTCAGATGCAACCCGTCCTTTTTGTACAGGTCACCTCTGAACCAGAAGAGATCCCAATAATTCAAGTAACTGAAGCCCTGCCGCCTACTCCAGCTCTTCAGCCACGCATTAATTTGCCTTATCCTCCTATTCCTACCCTCACTAGCACGTGGCACAGGGAGTAATGCTGACATTACAACCCTAGAGGTCCTGCTTTTCAGCTTTCTACCCAACTCCCTATATTCACTTTCCTGGACCTCTTCTCTCATCCTGCCTATGTCGTTAGTACCAATATGGACCATGACCTCTGGCTGTTCACCCTTCCCTTTCAGAATGTCCTGCAGCCGCTCCGAGAAATCCTTGACCCTAGCACCAGGGAGGCAATATACAATCCTGGAGTCTCGTTTGCGGCCATAGAAACGCCTATCTGCACCCCTTATGATAGAATCCCCGATCATGATAGCTCTTCCACCCCTTTTCCTCCCCTGCTGTGCAGCTGCGCCCTCTATGGTGACTCAAACTTGGCCATTGCTGGGAGGTCATCCCCTCCAACAGTATCCAAAGTGGTATACCTGTTTGAGAGTGGGATGGCTACAGGGGACTCCTGTACTACCTGCCTGTGCCTACTACTCCGTCTGGCGGTCACCCATCTCTTTTCTGTCTGTGCAGCCATTACCTGCAGTGTGACCACCTCACTAAACTTGCTATCCACGATGTCCTCAGCATCATGGATGCTCCACAGTGAATCCACCCGCAGCTCCAGCTCCGTAATGCGGTTAGCCAATAGCTGCAGATGGATACACTTCCTGCACACATGGTCATCAGGGATACTGAAAGCATCCCTGATTTCCCACATAGCATAGGAGGAGCACATCAGGGGGTTGAGCTCTCCTGCCATGACTTTCCCTTGTGTTAGTTCATTACTCCCTTAATTAAAAATAATAATTACACTAGGGGCCTTGTTCTGCCCTCTCCAATCTAAAGTCCTTAAAAAAACACTTTCGTAGTACTCACCTTATCACCAAAGGTCTTACAAAAAGAACTTTCCCCTTTGTTTAAGATATTTAAATACAGTAACAGCTGCCACTCACCAACAAATCTCCTCACAGCTCTCCTCTGACGTCACAGTATTTTTTTCAAACCTCCGGCACGCTGGAAAAGATCTGACTGCTCTCCGCTCCTGGAAGGTAAGAGACCGACCTAGATCCTCGGGCTGGAATTATAGGCTACGCTCTGGGCGTTCTCCCCACAGGTCCGCTGCGCTCTTCTCCACTCCACTCCCGGAAGGTAGGATCATGGCTGATCGTCCTAACTCAGTCCCCTGTTCCAGCTTTATCCCCAAATCCCTTGATTCCTTTAGCCCTAAGAACTATATATAACGCTTTCTTGAATATATTTAATGATTTAGCCTCAACTGCTTTCCGTGGTAAAGAATTCCACAGGTTCACCACTTCCTGGGTGAAAAAATTTCTCCTCATCTCAGTCCTAAATGGCTTACCCCTTAACCTTAGATTGTGAGCCCTGGCTCTGGACTCCCACATCATTGGAAACATCGAGTCTGTACAGTCCTATTATAATTTTGTAGGTTTCTATGAGATCCCCTCGCATTCTTCTAAACTCTAGCGAACACAAGCCTAATCGACCCAATCTCTTTTCATACGTCAGTCCTGGCATACCAGGAATTAATCTGGTGAATCTTCGCTGCACTCCCTCCATAGCAAGAACATCCTTCGTCAGATAAGAAGACCAAAACTGCACACACTACTCCGGATGTGGTCTCACCAAGGCCTTGTATGATTGCAGCAAGACATCTCTGCTCCTGTCAGTGGTGGAGGAAGTGAATTATGAAGGTTCTGTATGAGGTGCCGATCAAGCAGGCTGCCTTATTCTGGATAATGTCGAGGTTCTTGATTGTTGCTGGAGCTGCACCGATCCAGGCAACTGGAGAGTATTGGATCACAGTCCTGACTTGCGTTTTGTAGACGGTAGACAGGCTTTGCGAGTCAGGAGGTGAGTTACTCGCTGCAGGATTTCTAACATCTGACCTGCTCTTGTAGCCATGGTATTTATATGGATAAACCAGTTCAGTTTTTGGTTAATGGTAACCCCAGGATGCTGATAGTGGGGGATTAAGTGATTATAATGCCACTGAATGTCAAGGGGAGATGGATAGATTCTCTTTTGTTGGAGATAGTCATTGTCTGTCACTTGTGTGGCTTGAATGTTACTTCCCACTTATCAGCCCAAGCCTGAATATTGTGCAGGTCTTGTTGCATTTCTACACAGACAGTTTAAGTATCTGAGGAGTCGTTAATGGGGCTGAACATTGTGCAATCATGAGCTAACTGGCGACGACTGGCCTTATTATGGATGGGCGGTCATTGATGAAGCAGCTGATGATGGTTGGGCTGTTGCACAACCCTGAGGAATTCCTGCAGTAATGTCCTGGAGCTGAGATGATTAACCTGCTACAATCACAACCATCTTCCTTTGCACGAGGTATGTCTTTAACCAGGACAAAGTATTCCCTCTGATTCCCATTGGCTCCAGTTTTGGCAGGGCTCCCTAATGTTCAGATTATGTTAATGGTCTGCTGATGATAGAAGTAAATTGTCTTATGTTTGGATCAATTTTAATCAGGTTCATGGCCACATTATTCCATCATACCTTGTTCAGCATTGCCTCTCTCTCTCTCTCTCTCTCTATCTCTCATTTGTTCGTCATTCGTCACAGACCGAAAAAGGTTAGGGATATATTGATTTCTGCCATCATCACTCACCCCAAAACTCTCAGCCCACAAAAGCCTGTCTGTTGCCCTGCATGATCCAAGAGAACACTAAATTTCACTTTTTATGGACACATGCAGCTGTCTCTCAGTTTTGGACACGGAGTACAATACACAGAAGAGTTTATAAAACGTTCATCTCACCAGGTGTGCCAGTGGGCTCCGCAGAGATGGTTGGACATAGCCTCCGGATGCTTATGGATTGGATGGTTGAGCCGAATCTGATCCATTTCCCAGTCCACAGGAGAAATTGTCTAATTCCTAGGCATGTGATCAGTGATGCTTAGTTTGTGTTCTGCCAGGCTCACTCAGCTTCTGACCTCATTACAGACTTGGTTCAAACATGGACAAAAGAGTTGAATTCAAGAGGTGAGGTGAGAGTGACTGCCCTTGCCATCATGGCAGCAGTTTACTGAGTATGGCATCAAAGAGCCCGAGCAAAACCGAAGTCAATGGAAATCAGTGGGAAAATCTCCGCTGGTAGAAGTCATACCTAGCTCAAAGGAATATGGTTGTTGTTGTTGGAGGGCAATCATCTGAGCTCCAGGACATCACTGCAGGAGTTCAAAGAACAAAGAACAGTACAGCACAGCAACAGGCCGTTCGGCCCTCCAAGGCTGCGCCGATCTTGATGCCTGCCTAAACTAAAACCTTCTGCACTTCCAGGGACCGTATCCCACTACTCCCATCCTATTCATGTATTTGTCAAGATGCCTCTTAAACATCGCTATTATACCTGCTTCCACCACCTCCCCCGGCAGCAAGTTTCAGGCACTCAACACCCTCTGTGTAAAGAACTTGCCTCGCACATCCCCTCTAAACTTTTGCCCCTGTCACATTAAATCTATGTCCCCTAGTAAATGACTCTTCCAACCTGGAAAAAAGCTTCCGACTATCCACTCTGTCCATGCTGCTCAGAACTTTGTAAACCTCTATCTTGTCGCCTCTCCACCTCCGTCGCTCCAGTGAAAATAATCTGAGTTTTTCTAACCTCTCCTCATAGCTAATGCCCTCCAGACCTGGCAACATCCTGGTAAACCACTTCTGTACCCTCTCCAAAACCTCCACGTCCTTCTGGTAGTGTGGCGACCAGAATTGCATGCAATATTCCAAGTCTGGCCTAACTAAAGTTCTGTACAGCGGCAGCATGACTTGCCAATTTTTATACTCTAAGCCCCGACCGATGAAGGCAAGCATGCCGTATGCCTTCTTGACTACCTTATCCACCTGCGTTGCCACTTTCAGTGACCTGTGGACCTGTACGCCCAGATATGTTGCCTGTCAATACTCCTGAGGATTCTGCCATTTACTGCATACTTCGCACCTGCATTAGACCTTCCAAAATGCATTAGCCTCACATTTATCCGGATTAAACTCCATCTGCCATTTCTCCTCCCAAATCTCCAACCGATCTATATCCTGCTGCATCTTCTGAAAATCCTATCACTATCCGCAACTCCACCAACCTTTGTGTCATCTGCAAACTTACTAATCAGACCAGCTACATTTTCCTCCAAATCATTTATATATACTACAAAGAGCAAAGTTGCCAGCATTTATCCCTGCGGAACACCACTAGTCACATCCCTCCATTCAGAAAAGCATCCTTCCACTGCTACCCTCTGTCTTCTAAGACTGAGTCAGTTCTGTATTATTCTTGCCAGCTCACCTCTGATCCCATGTGACTTCACATTTTGTACCAGTCTGCCATGAGGGACCTTGTCAAAGGCTTTACTGAAGTCCAAATAGATAACATCCACTGCCCTTCCTTCATCAATCATCACTGTCACTTCTTCAAACAACTCTATCAAATTAGTGAGAGACGACCTCCTCTTCACAAAACTATGCTGCCTCTCGCTAATAAATTAGTTTGCTTCCAAATGGGAGTAAATCCTGCCCCGAAGAATCCTCTCTAATAATTTCCCTACCACTGACGTAAGGCACATCGGCCTATAATTTCCTGGATTATCCTTGCTACCCTTCTTAAAGAAAGGAACAACATTGGCTATTCTCCAGTCCTCTGGGACCTCACCTGTTGCCAATGAGGATGCAAAGATTTCTGTCAAGGCCCAAGCAATTTCTTCCTCTGCCTCCCTTAGTATTCTGGGATAGATCCCATCAGGCCCTGGGGACTTATCTACCTTAATACTTTGCAAGACACCCAACACCTCCCCCTTTTAGATAATGAGATGAATGAGACTATCTACACACCCTTCCCTAGGCTCATCATCCACCAAGTCCTTCTCCTTGGTGAATACTGATGCAAAGTACTCATTTAGTACCTCGCCCATTTCATCTGGCTCCACACATAGATTCCCTTCTCTGCCCTTGAGTGGGCCAACACTTTCTCTGGTTACCTTCTTGCTCGTTATAATACGTATAAAAAGCCTTGGGATTTTCCTTAATCCTGTTTGCCATTGACTTCTCATAACCACTTTTAGCCCTCCTGACTCCTTGCTTAAGTTTCTTCCTACTTTCTTTATATTTCTTAAGGGATTCGTCTGTTCCTCGCCTTCCAGCCCTTATGAATGCTTCCTTTTTCTTTTTGACGAGGCTCACAATATCCCGCGTTATCCAAGGTTCCAAGAAACTTGCCAAACTTATCCTTCTTCCTCACAGGAACATGCTGGTCCTGGATGCTAATCAACTGACATTTGAAAGACTCCCACATGTCAGATGTTGATTTACCCTCAAACAGCCGTCCCCAATCTAAATTCTTCAGTTCCTGCCTAATATTGTTATAATTAGCCTTCCCCCAATTTAGCACCTTCACCCGAGGACTACTCTTATCCTTATCCACAAGTACCTTAAAACTTATGGAATTATGGTCACTGTTCCCGAAATGCTCCCCTACTGAAACTTCGACCACCTGGCTGGGCTCATTCCCCAGTACCAGGTCCATCCCTATTTGGAGTACCTGCGTATTGTTTCACGAAGCCCTCCTGGATGCTCCTCACAAATTCTGCCCCATGCAAGCCCCTAGCACAATGTAAGTCCCAGTCAATTTACGGGAAGTAAAAATCACCCACCACCACAACCCTGTTACCTTTACATCTTTCCAAAATCTGTCTGCATATCTGCTCCTCTACCTCCCGCTGGCTGTTGGGAGGCCTGTAGTAAACCCCCAACATCGTGACTGCACCCTTCCTATTCCTGAGCACCACCCATATTGCCTCACTGCACGTCCCCTCCAATGTGTCCTCCCGCAGTACAGCTGTGATATTCTCCTTAACCGGTAATGCAACTCCGCCACTCCTTTTACATCCCCCTCTATCCCGCCTGAAGCTTCTAAAGCCTGGAACATTTAGCTGCCAATCCTGTCCTCCCCTCAACCAATTCTCTGTAATAGCAACAACATCATAGTTCCATGTATTAATCCAAGCTCTAAGTGTATCTGCCTTACCTGTTATACTTCTTGCATTGAAACAAATTCACTTCATACCACCAGTCCCGCTGTGCTCAGCAACATCTCCCTGCCTGCTCTTCCTCTTAGTCTTACTTGCCTTTTTCCTCATTCCCCTTCATTTATTTCACATACTGTCCTACTGCTCTGGATCCCACCCTCCTCCCACACTAGTTTAAACCCTCCCGAGTGACGCTAGCAAACTTCGCAGCCAGTATATGTGTGCCCCTCCAGTTTAGATGCAACCCGTCCTTCTAGTACAGGTCCCATCTGTATTTGAAGAGATCCCAATGGTCCAGATATCTGAAACCCTCCCTTCTACACCACCTGTTCAGCTATGTGTTTAGCTGCACTATCTTCCAATTTCTAGCCTCACTAGTACGTGGCACAGGGAGTAATCCAGAGACTACATCCCTCGTGGTCCCGTTTTATAACTTTCTACCTAACTCCCTCAACTCCCCTTGCAGGACCTCATCGCTCTTCCTGCCTATGACGTTGGTACCGATGTGTACCAGAACCTCTGGCTGTTCACCCTCCTCCTTCAGAATGCCCCCTGTCCGTTCAGAGACATCCTTGACCCTGGCACCAGGGAGGCAACATACCTTCCTGGAGTCTCTTTCACGTCCGCAGAAGCGCCTCTCTGTGCCCCTGACTATAGAGTCCCCTATAACTCTTGCTCTTCTGCGCTTTTTCCCACCCTGCTGAACAACAGTGCCAGCTGTGGTGCCACTGCTCTGGCTGCTGCTGTTTTACCCTGATAGGCCATCCCCCCAACAATATCCAAAACGGTATACTTGAGTAGCTGAACACTTTGCTGCAGACTTTGGCCAGACCATTGAGTGGGGTGCATGTTCTGAACGGGTTCAGTGTACCAACAGTGTACAGAGCAAAGGGCACCCAGGTGAGGTAGACAACGAGGAGCCACAGAAACAGATCATATCCAACTGAAACAATGCACCTGCGACCTGTGGGAATGCAGCATCTGACCGAGTGTAGCATCAAGGTTTCCCAGCAAAACTGGAGTCAATGGGAATCGTGGAAAAACTCTCCACTGCCTGGAGTTATAGCTAACACAAAGGAAGTTGGTTGTGGCTGTTGGAGGTCAATCATCTCAGTTCAAGGACATCCCTTCAGAGGTTCATCAGGATGGTGTCCTTGTCCAACCATCTTTAGCTGCTTCATCAATGACCTTCCCTCCATCTTAAGGTTTGGGGATATTCGCTGATGACCGCACAAAGTTCTGCACCATTCACAACTCCTCAGATACTGAAGCAGTATGCAACAAGACCTGGACAATATTCAGGCTTAGGCTGATAAGTGGCAATTAACAATCACATCACACAAGTTTCACGCAATGACCATCCCCAACTAAAGAGAATCTAACCATCTCCCCTTGGCATTCAAAGGCATCATCGCTGAATTCCCCACCATCAACATCCTGCAGAGTCACCTTAGACTAGAAACATAACTGAACCAGCTATATAAATACTGTGGCTACAACAGCGCGTCAGAGGATCCTCGCTATGTGGCAAGTAACTCACCCCCTGACTCTCCAAAGCCTGTCCATCATCTGCAAAGCACAAGTTAATGGTTTCCTGGAATACTCTCCACTTGCCTGACACCATCCAGAACAAAGCAGCCCGCTTTCTTGGCATCCCTTAAATATTGACTCCCTCCACCACCAGAGCACTGTGGTACTATTGTGTACCATATCCAGGATGCACTGCAGGAACTCATCAAGCCTCCTTCAACAGCGCCTTCCAAGCCCACGCCATCTATGAGCTAGAAAGGCAAGATGGATGGGAATACCGCCGCCTTAAAGTTTTCGTCCAAGCCACACACTTTCCTGACTGGGAACTGTATTGGTGTTCTTTCACTGTCGCTGGGCAAAAAACAGAAACTCACATAATAACAGGGTGTAACTACAGCAGATGGACTGCAGTATTTCAGCAGTTGGCTCACCAGCATCTTCCCAAAGGCAGTCCGTGATGGATAACAAATGCTAGTCTTCCTGGCGACGCTCACAAACCACGCAGGAATAAAACCAATGCAAAACATGAGAGGAGGCGGCTAGTGTTGCTAGTTTAAGATAATAAGCAGGTAAAACATGGCACAATCAGTAAGAAGACAGAAAGAGCGAGAGGCCACGAAATCTGTCGCTGGATAATTTCGCCAGTTCGGAATTATCTAAGGGTTAGTTACCATTGTTGAGATAATCACCGTCCAATATTGATAAAGCTCTGAGATTTAGGGTGTAGTGACGACGTGATGTTATGGTTTCAAATCTGACTCATTGTTAGTTAATCAGGAATGGTAACCTTTTAATTAAAATACAGAATCAATCATCAACCATCTCCCGGACTCTGCACAAAATAGTGGCCAGCGATTGTCACAATATTGCTTCATTAAAGCAGTGACGAGATTCCTTCCCTCCCTCCCTCCCTTCCTTCCTCCCTCCCTCCCTCCCTCCCTCCCTGACCGGTCGACCGACCTCCTTCCTTCCTTTCCTTTCCCTGCCTTTCCCTTTCTTCCTATCCCTTCCCGTCCCTTCTTTTCCCTTCCTTTCCCTTCACTTCCTTTCCCTTCCTTTCCCTTCTCTTTCATTCTCTTCCTTTCTGACTTTGTAACGTAAATATTCTGACCAGTATCTTCAACTGGAATAGATGCTTGCGTGAAGCAATTTATTTTATTCAACATACAGCCAAATGAAAATTACAAGGCTGTATTTTTAAAATCTTCAAACAGAAGCAATATTGTGGATGCTAGAAATCCGAAATATAAGCAAAAATGCTGTAAACAATCAGCAAACTAGGCAGCATCTTGGAACTTGCACCGCAGGTATGAAGAGCCTTATGGAAACTGGACATAATATTGTTTTTTTAAGATCTTGAAATTACCTTGGTTTGCTTTTTTGCTTCGGTTCTTTATTATTTGCTCCTCTCTAACAGGAGCACATTTGTTCGGGCTTTTGTTTGATGACACTGGGCTAACCTAGTGTCTCATCGTTTTCTTTTAAGAAAAGAAATTCGTGAAAATACTTCGTAAGATTGTGAGACACACATGAGTATATGAAGCGGCAGGGCAATATCTATTCAGAAATTTAGCTGCGATTGTGAAAACTCTTGGAGTGAAAGCTGTTAACTTCATCTGTTTGTTCAGTGACTGTAAGCAAGTCCAGGCAGCATGGGACCCAATCATCTGACCTAATGGATTTTATTTCTCCTATAAAGAATGGGGATCCTCTCAATGTGTCATTCGGAAAAAAAATTTCCCAGCATCAACAGCACACTTTGAATCATCGATTCATAGCAAAAGGGAAAATAATGTCTCTTGGTTTTCTGATGAAGCTTAAAATTCTTTGGGTGCTTTATGATGTAGAAAAGATTTACTACCCCACCTTGGCAGTGATTGGTGTCCCAGGTAAGCTACTACCCGGGGCTGGTACTTCAGTAACTGGAGATTATCAGTATGTGGTATCTTAGTTCGCAGGTCTAGATCTTTACTGTAATAGCTGCCCTACATTGCAACACTGACTAGACTTCAAAATTATAGCAGTGCATACATGTGAAAGGTACTGCACTGGTTGTACAGGTATTGTGGATGCCTGGCGTTTGTGGTAAGCATCTATAGGTTCCCTCCTTCCTTCCTTCCTTCCTTCTGTCTTTGTCTTTGTTAATGCCATTTTTTGTAACTTTTCTCCATGTATATTTGATAGTGACCTGTTTTTGATGGATGTGAAATCTCTTTCACTGATATCAGCTCAATTATTATGACATACATATATTCGAACATACGAATTAGGAGCGGGAATAGGCCACTCGGCCCCTAAAGCCAGCTGGGCCATTCAATAAGATCCAGGCTGATCTGATTGCTACCTCAACTCCACATTCCCGCCTACCCTCAATAACCATTCGACCCATTGCTTATCAAGAATCTATCTACCACTGCCTTAAAAACATTCAGAGATTCTTCTTCCACTGACTTTCGAGAAGACAGTTCCAAGACTCACGACCCTCTGAGAGAGCAGAATTCTTCTCATCTCTGCCGTGAATGGGTGACCCCTTATTTTTAATCCAGTTATGTTTCAATCAAGTCACCTCTTACTATTCTAATCTCCAGCGGCTACAAGCCTAGCCTATCCAATCTTTCCTCAGAACACAACCCGCCCATTCCAGGTATTAGTCTGGTAAACCTCTGATCTGCTTTCAACGCAATTACATGCTTCCTTAATTAAGGAGACAAATATTGTACACAGTACTCTGCATGTCGTCTCCTTCATGATCATTAATGGATCCGTTTCAGACAGTGAAAAATGGAAATTTGGAAATTCTTCCCCGAAGAAACCATTTAGAATAGATGAATTGAGAGTTTCAAAACTGATATTGGTTGTGTTTCCATAGCCAAGGCTGTTAAGTAACCAAGGCGTTTAAATGGATTTCAAATACAGATCCGCCAGGATCGAAATGAATGGCGAAACAGGTCCAAGTTGCTGAAAGGATTATTCCAGTTCTTACGTTCATATGGAAGTCTAGCTCCAAATTCCTGACGTTTTTTCCCCTTTTTCATTCAATCTAAGTAACACTTTCTGTTTTAAGCTTAATTCATTTGATCCCATTATATCCTTTACCTGCCGATTCATTACTCATTACTCTGATTACAAAAGCTATGTACAGGACACACTGTCATGGTAAGACAATTAGATTCCAATACTGGATGTAAAGCCAATCTGCAGGTTACTTGGTGATATCCAGTTTATTGTGAAGAATGTTAGTCAGCATATTCTGCATCTTATTCTGTTATTTCACGGAAAGCGCCAGAAACATCTGTCATTACGATGTTTGTGGAACTATTTCCTATTCTCATTTTGCTTACAGTTAACCTGGTGACGATTGTGATCCTGTCTCGGGGAAAATGTGGTCTCTCCAAATGTGTCACCAGCTATCTGGTAGCCATGGCAGCGGCCGACCTATTGGTCATTATTCTCGATCTGATCCTAAGGCAGATTCCTATTGTTTATCGGGAACAATCTACTTTTCTGTTTTACGTTCGAGTTTGTAATATCCACGCCGTCCTGCTTTATGCCGCCACAGACTGTTCTGTCTGGTTCACCGTCACTTTCTCATTTGATCGATTTGTAGCCATTTGTTGTCTGAAGCTGAAAACAAAATATTGCACCGAGAAAACAACCGCCGTAGTTCTCGGAACAGTGACTGTCCTGAGCTGTTTGAAGAACATTTTCTGGTATTTTCTGTATACACATCAATATTCGCTTTCTAACAATCCCTGGTTTTGTAACGTGGCGATAGCTGCATATCGATCACTGGCCTGGGCCGTCGTTGAATTAACGCATTATATTTTAACACCATTTATTCCATTTGTTTTGATTCTACTATTCAATGCACTGACGGTCAGAAACATTATAGTGGCCAGTAGAGCCCGCAGGCGTCTCCGGGATTGCAGCAGTGGGGAGAATCCCAGTGACCCAGAGATGGCAAACCGAAGAAAATCCATAATTTTACTGTTCGTTATATCGGGGAATTTCGTAATGTTATGGGTGGTGTTTATGGTCTGTTGCATTTTGAAAAGGTTGGATTACTTTTGGTACATGTATACTGTTCCTCTCCCCACATTTGTCCCAGAAGTCGGCTTCATGCTCCAGCTCTTGAGTTGCTGCACGAACACATTTATTTATGCAGTGACCCAGAGGAAATTCAGGCAGGAGTTGAGCAATGGAATTAAATATCCTCTCACAGTGGCCAAATTAATCCGATGAAAAGATCTCTCACTTCCAAACATGTATATGTATGTTTGTGTTGTATCCTGTGAAATTCACTGCCGGGTTCGTTTAATTGATTATATTTTCAGAAACATCGCACAAATTGTTTCAATCTTAAAGGTGTGTTGATGCCATAGGTCATTTTATTTATTTACAGATGCAGCACTGAAACTGGCCCTTCAGCCCACCGAGCCTGTGCCGACCAACAACCTCCCATTTATACTAACCCTACAGTAATCCCATATTCCCTACCACTTACCTACACTAGGAGCAATTTAGAACGGTCAATTTACCTATCACCTGCAAGTCTTTGGCTGTGGGAGGAAACTGGAGCACCCGACGAAAACCCACGCGGTCACAGGGAGAACTTGCAAACTCTTCACAGGCAGTACCCAGAATTGAATCCGGGCCCACTGGAGCTGTGAGGCTGCGTTGCTAACCACTGTGCCGCCCCTAAATGTCAATGTCAGTACCCAGGAATGTGTGATCTATAGATGCATTTCCTGCTTTACAAAGCCATATCAGAGCACACAATCCAGAGATACTAGGGAATGAACAATTGGTGTGAATTACTCTCCAAAATACACCATTAGCTCGCATTGCCATGGTGTTTAGTGCCTCAGTGTTGACAGGTTTTTCTGACCTTTGTTTTCTTATGAATTAATACGATTTGAAAGAAAGGAAGGTATCAGGAAAAATGTCTGAGCAACAGGAAAGATAGAAGACCACGAAGGTTATTGATTCCTCCACTGTCACTGCTATCGATAGAGAAAAAAATGTTTATATTAAATTACCAGTACCCCAGCCACATCCACCTCCATCACCACCTCTCCTACCCCATCTCCATGCGCTAAACTAAATGATTCTTTAGTTTTCAGGCAGATGTTAAATGATTCCACCGAACGTATCACATCATACTCAGTGTTTTGCACCATTTACCTGGTATTGAATAAAGCAGATTGCGAACTGCGCCAAAAGATACTTTGCCCAGTGATAACTTGCTTCATCATTTGAAAAATTGTTGGAGGACACATGGAATTCTGTGTCAGATCGGAAGTGAATGGTGCTGCTATGTTCCTGATCCGAATACCGCTCATTCCCCGGGCCTGCACAGCACACAACATAGGTCCTGAATCCTAGTACAGCAGGTACTATATATTTGTCGGTCCCAGTAGATCAGAATCCAGCACCGCAATACAGCGTATGCCCAGGTGTTCAGAGAGCACATTCCTGGGACCCAGTCCAGTACACTTTATGGTATCAGTACAGCATACTCCGTATGCAGGAATGATAAACACCCCCGATCATAGTACAGTAAACTAAAGGGTACCAATACAACACAGTCCTGGATACCACTGTATCGAAATCTTGTGTCTCAATAGAGGACATTTGCATGTCCCGTGTTAGCGTTTCACCCTGTCCAGATACGGCACGTACCCGGGTATTGATACAACCCAGTCACTGTCCAGGTCAACCATAATGCCAGGACCCAGTATAGCACGAAGAAGAGTGACAGTATCGTCCACACCAGGTGTACTACACAACACACTTCCGGGTACTAGTGCTGTTCCCTCCCAGGTGATTCCATTACTGGATTAGTAATACTTACCAAACACACAGTACAGAACATCCTTGGGTCCCAGTGAAGTAAAATTCCAGAGCCGGTGCAACACTTAACCAGGTCCCCGTATTGTAAATGAATTAGTAATTCAGACAGCCGGTCCAAAAATCCAGTTGGCCAATATTTATCAGACTCGAGAATCCCGAATTTAATCTACAATTCAGATGGTGATTTGTCTGCAATCAGCCACTCAGGTGATTCACACTGTGGCCACAATAGATCGAGTGAGAAACCGTCAGAAAACCGGTTTTAGTTTAGTTTAGAGATCTAGCACTGAAACAAGCCCTTCAGCCCACCGAGTCTGTGCCAACCATTAACCACCCATTTATACTAATCCAACACTAATCCCATATTCCTACCGCATCCCCACCTGTCCATATATTTCCCTGCCACCTACCTATACTGGGGGCAATTTATAATGGCCAATTTATCTATCAACCTGCTAGTCTTTTGGCTTGTGGGAGGAAACCGGAGCACCCGGAGGAAACCCACGCAGACACAGGGAGAACTTGCAAACTCCACACAGGCAGTACCCAAAATTGAACCCGGGTCCCTGGAGCTGTGAGGCTGCGGTGCTAACCACTGCACCACTGTGCCGCCCTCACCTTTTGCATTTTTCCAGCTTGCCAGCCTGTTGATTCCTCTTTTCTAGGCATTAGATTATTGTGTTTGTGCAGAGAACGATATTTGAAGCCAGCCCTTCTCATTATATTACTGGCAGAATTTGTTAATCAGTGGCAGGTGACAGACACCATGTGCCCATCATTTCTGGAAACTCCGATTGCACTGAGATGGAGTAAACAATATAAAAGAAACTGAAAATAAAAGTTCATTTATTAATTTCATCAAGGCTGCAGAACCATTTCCCACAGGTAAGAAACTCGCACTTTATGGTTCTTTCCAGCAAAGTGAGACAGCAGACGCACGCAAACTGTTCTCGTGGCAATTGGTCAGTTTGAGGGGATTTCGTGAAATGCCAAGGTTGTGAGCTGGAGCCACATCATCACAGCTGATCTATTTCTTGTGACTATTAGGTTCAGCTTAGGTGCTGATACCCTCCCACCACGTGTTGCTTGTGAACAGTATAAATTTCCAGTGCAACAGCGGTGCAATTTATGTTCAAGAAATTGAGGACGATCGTTTTATGCAGGAGATGCAAACTAGGATCACATAGTAGAGGCAAAGCAAGGTGAGCAATGGATTCGGTTATAATCTCCCAAAATTCCCTAGATTCTGGAAAGGTTCTAGTAGATTGGAAAACCGCTCATAAAATAGCTCTTCAGAAAGCAGCGAGACATAAAGCAGAAAAATATAGGCCAGTTAGCCTTTCATCTGTCATTGCGAAAATGCTGGAATCCGTTATCAAGAAATTTGTAGCAAAACATTTAGAAAATCATAACGTAATCAGGCAGAGTCAACATGGTTTTACCAAAGGGAAATCGTGTTTGCAAAGTTATTAGAGATCTGTGAGGGTGTAAATTGCTTGGTCTATTAAGGGGAGCAGGCAGATTTAGTGTTTTTGGATTTGCAAAAGGCGAGAAGGTGCCACATAAACATTTACTACACAAGAGGATTGATTAACCACAGGAAACTGAGAGTTGGGATAAATTGGGGTATTTTCAGGTTGGCAAACTGTAACTAATGGGATGGCATAGGGATCAGTGTTAACTGATTGACTTGCGATGAATGTTAATAACTTGGATGAAGTGACTAAGGGTGCTATAGCTAAATCTGCTGACTATGCAAAGAGAAGTATTGGAAAGCAGGCTGTGAGGAGGACACAGCGTGTGTGCAAAGAGATATAGATACGTTAACTGAGTGGGAAAATATGGCTGATGGAGTATAATATGGAAAAATGTGAGGTTGCCAATTTTTGGGGGGATAATTGGAAAGCAGAATTTTATTTACATGGAGGGAAACTGCCTAGTGCTGCAGTTCAGAGGGGTCGGAGTGTCCTTGTATGAATCACAAAACGTTACAATGCAGGTACAACAAATAATTTTGAAGACAAATGGAATCTTGCCAGTTTTTGCAAGGGGGATTGAGTGTAAAAGTAGGCAAGTACTATTACATTTGTACAGGGCACTGGTGAGATCACACCTAGAGTATCGTGTACACATTTGTTCTCCTTACTTAATGAGGGATAAACTTTCATTGGAAGTGGTAATAGAAACACAGCAGAGCATCTCAGTCCCATCGAATGCATTCGGCGAGTCATTGCTGCCCAGAAAAATATAAGGTATGGTGAAGAGCTTTCGCCCTGTTCATGGAAGGGTTTAAGGTGTTGTCATATGCTTGGTCAAGGAAGTCATTCTCCACATTCGAATTAACAAATATCCGCAAAACGTAGGTCAAATCCAATCTGGCCATTTAACACCTCAGCAGTATTCACTCGATCATGAGCAAAGCAACGACAACGGTTGTCAACAGTGTTATCACGCAGCACTGACAGAGCAATAACCTGCTCACTGATGCTCAGTTTGTGTTCTGCCAAGTCCGCTCAGCTCCTGACCTCATCAGTCCATAAACAAAGAGTCGTATTCCAGAGGTGAGGTGAGAATCGCTACCCTTGACATCAAGACAAAATTTGATCAAGTGTGACATCACGGATCCCTACCTAAATTAAAGTCAATGGGAATCAGGGAGGGTCAGGGACGTTGGGAATCTCGCCACTAGTTGGAATCATACCTGGCACAAAGGATGGTTGTGGTTTTTGGAGACCAATCATCATAGCCACAGCACTTCACTGCAGATGTGCCTCGGGGTGGTGTCCTTGGCCCAAACCTCTTTTCCTCCATCAAAATGTCAAAAGTGTGGATGTTCGCTGATGATTGCACATTGTTCAGTGCCATTAGTAATTGCTCAGATACTGGAGCAGCCCATGTCCATGAAAGACTTGGACAACATTTGACTGGGCGGCACAGTGGCGCAGTGGTTAGCACCGCAGCCTCACAGCTCCAGCGACCCGGGTTCAATTTTGGGTACTGCCTGTGTGGAGTTTGCAGGTTCTCCCTGTGTCTGCGTGGGTTTCCTCCGGGTGCTCCGGTTTCCTCCCACATGCCAAAGACCTGCTGGTTGATAAGTTAATTGGCCATTATAAATTACCCCTAGTACAGGTAGGTGGTAGGGAAATATAGGGACAAGTGGGGATGTGGTAGGAATATGGAATTAGTGTAGGATTAGTATAAATGGGTGGTTGATGGTCATCACAGACTCGGTGGGCCGAAGGGCCTGTTTCAGTGCTGTATCTCTAAACTAAACATTCAGACTTGGCTGATAAGTGGCAATTACCATTCACACCATACAAGTTTCAGGCAATGACCATGTTCAACTAGACGGAATCTAACCGTCTCTCCTTGGCATTCAACGGCAATACCATTGCTGAATCCCCCACCATCAAGATCCTGAAGGATGCCATTGAACATAAAGTTATCTGGACGAGCCATATAAATAATGTGGCTACAAAGGCAGGTCAGAGGCTAAGAACTCTTTGGCAAGTAACTCGCCTCCTGACTGCCCTAAACCTGTCATCATCTGCAAGGCACCAGTCATAAATATGTCTGGATGAATTCAGATCCAACAATATTCAAGAAGGACAGCATAAACCAGGACGAAACAGCCTGCTCGATTGGCATTCGCTTGCTCATCAAACAGCGCACAGTGGCAGCAGTGTGTGCCATTTAAAAGCAGCACTGCAGCAACTCACGAAGCCTCCTTTGACAGATCATTCCAAACTGTCGAGCGCTCCCACATCGGAGGACAAGGGAAGCCGATGCATGTGCACATGAGAGTTATAGACCTATACAGCACAGAAACAGGTCCTTTGGCCCATCGTGTCTGTGCCGGCCATCAAGCACCTAACTGTTCTAGTCCCACTTTCCCGCACTTGGCCCGTAGCCTTGTATGCCATGGCGTTTCAAGTGCTCCTCTAAATACATCTAAATATATTGGCACAGAGATCGGCAGCGCAATGATAAAACATGCCTGGAGCTTCCAGTTGCTTGTCATTTTTATTGTCCACCTTTTTGCCATGCCGACATTTCTATCCTCCGACTGCTACAGGCTTACAATGAACATCAACGCATGATTGAGGAACAGCACTACATTTCCCGATTAGGCACTTCACACCCTTCTGGACTCAGTATTGATTTCAATAATTTCGATCATGAGCCATTATTTTCTATGTATGGTTGTTATGTTATTTTAGTTATGTATATACATATATTCTTCTTTTTTAAATTTTATTTATTTATGTTTTAAACATGTGCTGGTCTTAATCTTATTATTCATATTTTTGTTTTCATACATATTTCTTTATTATTCTGCCATTAGCACCATCTCTGGTCTCATGCATTCTCATTTGTTACAACCATTTAGCACTGCATTTGCATTCTATTCCATGGCATCTGTCATTTAACCTCCCCACCCCCGCCACCCTATCATACTCTTTCCTTCATGTTCTACTTCCCACCTCACCCCTCTCACTGGCTTGAAGACTGTTACATTTCTGATTTTTGCCAGTTCTGAGGGAGGGTCGCAGACCTGAAACGTTAACTCTGTTTCTTTCTCCACAGGGCAGCACAGTGGTTAGCACCGTAGCCTCACAGCTCCAGCGACCCGGGTTCAATTCTGGGTACAGCCTGTGTGGAGTTTGCAAGTTCTCCCTGTGTCTGCGTGGGTTTCCTCTGTGTGCTCCGGTTTCCTCTCACATGCCAAAGACTTGCTGGTTGATAGGTTAATTGACCATTATAAATTTCCGCTAGTATAGGTAAGTGTTAGGGAAATATAGGGACAGGTAGGAATATGGAATTAGTGTAGGATTAGTATAAATGGGTGGTTGATGGTCGGCACAGACTCAGTGGGCCGAAGGGCCTGTTTCAATGCTGTATCTCTAAACTAAGATGCTGCCAGACCTTAACAGTGTTTCCAGCACTCTCTGTTCTCATTTCAGAGTTCAAGCATCTGCAGTATGTTGCCATTATCCTTGCCCGACAGTTTGGTAGCATTTGTTGGGGAGGGTAGAAACCAACTTGGTAAGTGGATCGGAACTAGCATGCAATATTAGAGAGGAAAGGCAAGGTGCACAAATGTTTAAGGGAGATAGTAAGTGCGGGAATAAAGAATATCGATGTAATGGGTGGCGTCAGAGTAAGAGGGGGTGCAATAATGTTTAATTTAGGGTTACTGTGCATGTGGACGGACAGAGTGCGATAAATGAAGTTGGTGAGCTGAATGCGCAGACACCCACGGGAGAATATGATGCCATTGCGATAACAGAGACCTGGCTCAGAGAAGTGCTTGACTGGGCACTAAATCTTCCTTGATACAAGAGTTCAGAAAAATAACGAAAAAAATAAAGGAAGAGAAGTGGAAGTATTGATTAAGAAGGATATTACAGTGCTGGACAGAGAGTATGTCCGAGAGCAGTGAAGGAAGAAAGGAAAAAGCTATTTTTCAGAGCCAACAATAAATAGAGGCACGGTTACATTACCAGTGTATTCTATAAGCCACCACCGAGTGGGAGCTAAATAGAGTGACATAATAGCAAATGCATTTAATGAGAGGTGCAACAATACAGATTGATAATGGGGAACTTCAATTAACTTAACACAGACGGAGGTAGCAATAATGTAAAGGGCAGAGAGGTGGAAGAGTTCTGAAGACTGTTCAGTAGATTTTTACCAATTCTGTATATTTCTGGCTCATCGAGGAAAGGGGCATTGCTGTACCTGCTTCTAGGGAATGAGTTGGGGCAATTGGATCAAGTGTCAGTCGGGGACAGTGATTATACTATCATCAGATTTAACTTAACTATTGAAAAGGACACAGAGAAATCCAGAATAAAAATAATTAATTGAGAGAGGGTAAATTGGAATCAAAGATTGGCAGCCAAATTGTAACAGAACAATGGGCTTTCTTTAAAACGGGGAGCTTTCAGGTACAATTGAGGTACATTCCCACGAGTGGAAAAGGTGGAAAAACAAAGCCAGAACTCCCTGAATGACAAAAGAGATAAAGAGTGAGATGAAGCAGAAAATGGGAGCGTAATTTCAGAGGGAAAGTTAAAAAAAATCGAAGAAGAAAAGCAAAGGGAGATTATAAGAGACTGAGAGCTAACATAAAAGGGAACTCAAAAGTCCTATTTAGGCATATAAAAAGTACAAGGGTAGTAAAAGGAGTGTTGCGGCTGACCAGGATCAAAGGATATAGGCATGGAAAGAAAGGTAATAATTGAATACGTTGCATCTTTCTTTATCAAGGAAAAATTCCGTCAAAGTCATAGTGAATGAGAATGCGGTTGACACACTGAATAGGCTAAAATATTATAAGCAGGAGGCATTAGAACTTTCGGCTGTACTTAAAGTTGATACATCATCAGGAGTGGAAGAGATGCATCCGAGCATGCTGAGGCAATTCAGGGTGGATATTACAGAAAGGCATGCGACAATCTGCCAAACCTCCATGAATGTAAGGGCGGTGCCAAAGGATTGGAGAACTCCATATGTTGCACCATTGCATAAAAAGGGTGTAAGGATTAGCCAAGTGGCTACAGAAAAGTCCATTTAACTTAGATGGTGGGAAATATTTTAGAAATGATAACCTGGGATAAAATTAAGAGTCACTTAGCCAAATGTGGATTAATTAAGTAAAACCAACAAGGAATCATTAAACGCAAATTCTGTTTATAACTTGCTTGAGTTTTCTGATGATAAACTTTACAGAGAGGATTGATGAGGATAATGTAGTTGATATGGTGGACATGGGCATCTAAAAGGCGTTTGTTAAAATGCCTCGTAACAGGGTTTTCATCAAAGTTAAATCCAATGGGATTAAATTGGCAGTTCAAGCATGGATATGAAATTTCCTGTGTGGCAGGAAACGGGGAGGAGTTGCGAACGGTTGTTTCAAAGACTGGAGGAAGGGATTTAGTGGGGTTCCCCAGCGGTGGGTGCTAGGACCTCTGCTTTTATTGTTCTATTATGATGACCTAGACTTGAGTGTGCAGGGCACAATTTCAAAATTCTCAGGCGACACATAACTATGAGGTATTGTGAGGAGGACTGTGATAGACATCAACAAGACACAGACAGGATGGTGGAATGGGTTTTTGTGTGGGAGAAGAAACTTAATGCAGAGAAGTGTAACGTGAAAGAAAAGGTAATATAAAAAAAAGGATACAATCTTTAAATACTTGCAGGAGCAAAGCAACCTGGGGAGGCACATGTGCACAATTCTTTGAAGATGGCAGAGCAGGTTGAGAAAGTGGTTAAAAAGGCATACAGGAGCCTGGGCTTTGCAACAGATCTGTAGAGTACTAAAGCAAGGAAGATTTAGTGAAGATTTTTAAAATGTATGTTTGGCTTCAACGAGAGTAGTATGCCCATTTTTGGGCACCATCCTCGTTTGGAAGGATGTTAGGATGTTAGAGAGGATGCAGAAAAGATTTACCAGAATAGTTCCAGTGATTTGGGGCTTCAGTTACCTATATCAATTGGAAAAGATCTGGGGTTATTCTCCTGAGAGAAGGGAAGGCTGAGATGAGATTTGATTGAGATGTGCAAAATCATGACAGTTCGGGATAAAATAGATAGAGAGAAACTATCCCGTTGGTGGAATGGTGGAGAACCAGAGGTCACTGATCGAAAGGAACTGATAACAGAAGCAGAGGAAAACCTTTTAATTTAACGCAGTGTGTAGTTAGAATCTGCAATGTACAGCCCCAGTCTGTAGTAAAAGCAGATTCAATCATAACTTGCAAAAGGAAACTGGATGATTAATTGAAGAGAAAAAAAATCAGGACTACGTGGAATGTGAGGGAAGTGGGATTAGCTGAGTTGCTTTTGCAGAGAGCTGGCACCAACAGGAAGGGCCGAACTACCTTCTTCTGAGTTGTAGGCTCTAAGATTATATGATTCTATGATTCCATGATTCATGATTCAGCACGGTTTTGTGACGGGTAGGTCGTGCCTCACAAACCTTATTGAGTTTTTCAAGAAGGTGACCAAACAGGTGGATGAGGGTAAAGCAGTGGATGTGGTGTAGATGGATTTCAGTAAGGCGTTTGATAAGGTTCCCCACGGTAGGCTATTGCAGAAAATACGGAAGTATGGGGTTGAAGGTGATTTAGAGCTTTGGATCAGAAATTGGCGAGCTGAAAGAAGACAGAGGGTGGTGGTTGATGGCAAATGTTCATCCTGGAGTTTAGTTACTAGTGGTGTACCGCAAGGATCTGTTTTGGGGCCACTGCTGTTTGTCATTTTTATAAATGACCTTTTCATTGCAGCAGCTTTCTCGGGAGCAGAGAGTGCGAGCGAGTGAGCAGCTGGGAAGGTCAGTTTAAAGTAAACTTAATTTCCTTTTGTTTTCGGCGGAGACCAGGGGGCTGCTGGGTAAGTAAAACCCTATATATTTGGGCCGTTTCTGAACCCGAGACACTAATCCTGTAGTTTCACCCACCCGCCCTCCTCCTCTAACCAAAAAAAGAGGACTCGGTGGTGTGTAGATAAGGTAAGGCTTTTTCTATTTCTCTTTTTTGTTTTATCCTGTGATTGGTGAAAAACTTTTCATTCCTTTTTCATTTCACTAAGTTTAAGCTTAAGATTAAAAATGGCAGGAGATCTCAGACCCGTGACATGCTCCTCTTGCTCAATGTGGGAGCTCTGGGACATGGCTGATGTCCCTGACTCCTTCACGTGCAGGAAGTGTGTCCAGCTGCAGCTCTTGTTAGACCACATGACGGCTCTGGAGCGGCGGATGGACTCACTTTGGAGCATCCTCGATGCTGAGGAGGTCGTGGATAGCACGTTTAGCGAATTGGTCACACCGCAGATTAGGATTGCTGAGGGAGAAAGGGAATGGGTGACCAAGAGGCAGAGAAAGAGCAGGAAGGCAGCGCAGGTGTCCCCTGTGGTAATCTCCCTCCACAGCAGGTATACCGTTTTGGACACTGTTGAGGGAGATGGCTCACCAGGGGAAGGCAGCAGTAGCCAGGTTCATGGCACCGTGGCTGGCTCTGCTGTTCAGAAGGGCGGGAAAAAGAGTGGAAGGGCTATAGTCATAGGGGATTGTAAGGGGAGTAGATAGGCGGTTCTGTGGTCGAAAACGAGACTCCCGAATGGTATGTTGCCTCCCAGGTGTACGGGTCAGGGATGTCTCAGATCGGCTGCAGAACATTCTGAAGGGGTCGGGTGAACAGCCAGTTGTCGTTGTGCACATAGGCACCAATGATATCGATAAAAAACGGGATGAGGTCCTACAAGCAGAATTTAGGGAGTTAGGAGCCAAGTTAAAAAGTAGGACCTCAGAGGTAGTAATCTCAGGATTGCTACCAGTGCCACGTGATAGTCAGAGTAGAAATGAAAGAATAGTCAGGATGAATGCGTGGCTTGAGAGATGGTGCAGGAGGGAGGGGTTCAGATTTTTGGGACATTGGGACCAGTTCTGGGGGAGGTGGGACTATTACAAATTGGCTGGTCTTCACCTGGGCCGGACTGGAACCAATGTCCTTGGGGGTGCTTTTGCTAACGCTGTTGGGGAGGGTTTAAACTTATGTGGCAGGGGGATGGGAACCAAATGAGGTCAGTGGAGAGTAAGGATGTAGTAACTAAAGCCTGTCAGGAAATAGATAATGAAGTCAGCGTGACTAAGGGAAAGAGTAGGCAGGGAACAGATGATGAAAGCAAAGGGACTGGTGGTCTGAGGCCTATTTGTTTTAATGCAAGAAGTGTAATAGGTAAGGCAGATGAACATAAGGCTTGGATTAGTACCTGGGAGTATGATGCATTGCTATTACTGAGACTTGGTTAAGGGAAGGGCATGATTGGCAACTAAATATCCCAGGATACCGATGCTTCAGGCGGGATAGAGAGGGAGGTAAAAGGGGTGGAGGAGTTGCATTACTGGTCAAAGAGGATATCACAGCTGTGCTGAAGGAAGGCACTATGGAGGACTCGAGCTGTGAGGCAATATGGGCAGAACTCAGAAATAGGAAGGGTGCGGTAACAATGCTGGGGCTGAACTACAGGCCTCCCAACAGCGAGCGTGAGATAGAGGTACAAATATGTAACCAGATTACGGAAAGCTCTAGGAGCAACAGGGTGGTGATGATAGGAGATTTTAATTTTCCCAACATTGATTGGGATTCACTTAGTGTTAGAGGTCTAGATGGAGCAGAATTTGTAGGGAGCATCCAGGAGGGTTTTCTGGAGCAGTATGTAAATAGTCCAAATCGGGAAGGGGCCATACTGGACCTGGTGTTGGGGAATGAGCCCGGTCAGGTGGTTGACGTTTCAGTAGGGGACTACTTTGGGAATAGTGATCACAATTCCATAAGTTTTAGAATACTCATGGACAAAGACGAGAGTGGTCCTGAAGGAAGAGTGCTAAATTGGGGGAAGGCCAACTATACCAAAATTCGGCAGGAGCTGAGGAATGTAGATTGGGAGCAGCTGTTTGAAGGTAAATCCACATTTAATATGTGGGAGGCTTTTAAAGAGAGGTTGATTAGCGTGCAGGAGAGACATGTTCCTGTGAAAATGAGTGGTAGAAATGGCAAGATTAGGGAACCATGGATGACAGGTGAAATTGTGAGACTAGCTAAGAGGAAAAAGGAAGCACACATAAGGTCGAGGCGGCTGAAGAAAGACGAAGCTTTGAAAGAATATCGGGATTGTAGGCGCAATCTGAAACGAGGAATTAAGAGGGCTAAAAGGGGTCATGAAATATCTTTAGCAAACAGTGTTAAGGAAAATCCCAAAGCCTTTTATTCATATATAAGGAGCAAGAGGGAAACTAGAGAAAGGATTGGCCCACTCAAGGACAAAGGAGGAAAGTTATGCGTGGAGTCAGAGAAAATGGGTGAGATTCTAAACGAGTACTTTGCATCAGTATTCACTGAGGAGAGGGACATGATGGATGTTGAGGTTAGGGACAGATGTTTGATTACTCTAGGTCAAGTCGGCATAAGGAGGGAGGAAGTGTTGGGTATTCTAAAAGGCATTAAGGTGGACAAGTCCCCAGGTCCGGATGGGAACTATCCCAGGTTAGTGTGGGAAGCGAGAGAGGAAATAGTTGGGGCCTTAACAGATATCTTTGCAACTTCCTTAAACACGGGTGAGGTCCCGGAGGACTGGAGAATTGCTAATGTTGTCCCCTTGTTTAAGAAGGGTAGCAGGGATAATCCAGGTAATTATAGACCGGTGAGCCTGACGTCAGTGGTAGGGAAGCTTCTGGAGAAGATACTGAGGGATAGGATCTATTCCCATCTGGAAGAAAATGGGCTTATCAGTGATAGGCAACATGGTTTTGTGCAGGGAAGGTCATGTCTTACCAACTTAATAGAGTTCTTTGAGGAAGTGACAAAGTTGGTTGATGAGGGAAGGGCTGTCGATTTCGTATACATGGACTTCAGTAAGGCGTTTGATAAGGTTCCCCATGGTAGGCTGAAGGAGAAAGTGAAGGTGCATGGGGTCCAAGGTGTACTAGCTAGATGGATAAAGAACTGGCTGGGCAACAGGAGACAGAGAGTAGCAGTGGAAGGGAGTTTCTCAAAATGGAGACGTGTGACCAGTGGTGTTCCACAGGGATCCGTGCTGGGACCACTGTTGTTTGTGATATACATAAATGATTTGGAGGAAAGTATAGGTGGTCTGATTAGCAAGTTTGCAGACGACACTAAGATTGGTGGAGTAGCAAATAGTGAAGGGGACTGTCAGAGAATACAGCAGAATATGGATAGATTGGAGAGTTGGGCAGAGAAATGGCAGATGGAGTTCAATCAGGGCAAATGCGTGTTGATGCATTTTGGAAGATCTAATTCAAGAGTGAACTATACAGTAAATGGAAAAGTCCTGGGGAAAATTGATGTACAGAGAAATTTGGGTGTTCAGGTCCATTGTTCCCTGAAGGTGGCAACGCAGGTCAATAGAGTGGTCAAGAAGGCATACGGCATGCTTTCCTTCATCGGACGAGGTATTGAGTACAGGAGTTGGCAGGTCATGTTGCAGTTGTATAAGACTTTGTTTCGGCCACATTTGGAATACCGCGTGCAGTTCTGGGCGCCACATTACCAAAAGGATGTGGATGCTTTGCAGAGGGTGCAGAGGAGGTTCACCAGGATGTTGCCTGGTATGGAGGGCGCTAGCTATGAAGAGAAGTTGAGTAGATTAGGATTATTTTCATTAGAAAGACGGAGGTTGAGTGGGGACCTGATTGAGGTGTACAAAATCATGAGAGGTATCGACAGGGTGGATAGCAAGAAGCTTTTTCCCAGAGTGGGGGATTCAATTACTAGGGGACACGAGTTCAAAGTGAAAGGGGAAAAGTTTAGGGTGGATATGCGTGGAAAGTTCTTTACACAGAGGGTGGTGGGTGCCTGGAATGCGTTGCCAGCGGAGGTGGTAGACGCGGGCACGATAGCGTCTTTTAAGATGTATCTAGACAGATATATGAATGGGCAGGAAGTAAAGAGATACAGACCCTTAAAAAATAGGCGACAGGTTTAGATAGAGGATTTGGATTGGCGTAGGCTTGGAGGGCCGAAGGGCCTGTTCCTGTGCTGTGATTTTCTTTGTTCTTTGTTCCTTGTTCTGGAAGAGTGTTTAGAAGGGTGGGTTAGTAAATTTGCGGATGACACTCAGGTCGGTGGAGTTGTGGATAGTGCCAAAGGATGTTGTAGTGTACAGAGGGACATAAGTCGGCTGCAGAGCTGGGCTGAGAGATGGCAAATGGAGTTTAATGCAGAAAAGTGCGAGGTGATTCACTTTGGAAGGAATAACAGGAATGCATAGTACTGGGCTAATGGGAAGATTCTTGGCAGTGTAGATGAACAGAGAGATCTTGGTGTCCAGGTACATAAATCCCTGAAGGTTGCTATCCAGGTTAATAGGGCTGTTAAGAAGGCATATGGTGTGTTAGCTTTTGTTAATAGGGGGATCGAGTTTCGGAGCCACGAGGTCATGCTGCAGCTGTACAAAACTCTGGTGCGGCCGCACCTGGAGTATTGCGTGCAGTTCTGGTCACTGCATTATAGGAAGGATGTGGAAGCTTTCGAAAGGGTGCAGAGGAGATTTACTAGGATGTTGCCTGGTATGGAGGGAAGGTCTTACGAGGAAAGGCTGAAGGACTTGAGGTTGTTTTCGTTGGAGAGAAGGAGGAGGAGAGGTGACTTAATAGAGACATATAAGATAATCAAAGGGTTAGATAGGGTGGATAGTGAGAGTCTTTTTCCTCGAATGGTGATGGCAACACGAGGGGACATAGCTTTAAGTTGAGGGGTGATAGATATAGGACAGATGTCAGAGGTAGTTTCTTTACTCAGAGAGTAGTAAGGGCGTAGAACGCCCTGCCTGCAGCAGTAGTAGAATCGCCAACTTTAAGGGCATTTAAGTGGTCATTGGATAGACATATGGATGAAAATGGAATAGTGTAGGTCAGATGGTTTCACAGGTCGGTGCAGCATCGAGGGCCGAAGGGCCTGTTCTGCGCTGTAATGTTCTAAAAAAAAACAGACAGAGCAAGTGTGACCACATCGAAATATCGAAAAGGATTCTATTTATTTCCATGCAGCAAGTCAAATGTTCACCTGACACCGAGAAAGGCAAAATACAGAAAAAATATTAAACGAGATAGAGGAAAAACGAAATACAGAGATATAAATATTCCCATTCTTGCCGTCTCTCTATTCACATGCAAAACTTCAATACCGGGTCTATGATTTCAATGTAAATTGTGCAGCTCAAGAATCGGAACCAAAATATATAAGAGTTCCTAAAACCCAAAAGTGACGCAGGGACCTTTCTACTTTCCCTCTAATGCTCTTCTAACTGAGCTATTTCAGCATCACAGTGAAGTAAATTTTATGCCATTATTTTGCAAGAAGCTGTAATCGAAGGTGCCTTCCCCTCCTGCTCATTCCTCACTTCGTGGGAATGGGACACAACCAGATCTCCAAGTTCATGTTACGTTAATGTTCTGCTGAAGGTTTTGCAAACGTAGAAATCTGGCATATCATGCACATGGCGTGAGATACGTTCAAGTATTTATAAGGAGGTACAGAACGAAACATGTTTGTAAATTTCACTGCTGTTTTCTCAGCACTGATCGGTCTTTTTTTCCCGAATGGAAGGCACTGACTAGTGGTGTGCAGCAGGGATCAGTGCTAGGACCCCAACTATTCACAATATATATATTAATGATTTAGATCAGGGAACTAAATATAATATCTCCAAATTTGCAGATGACACAAAATTGAGTGGGAGGGTGAGTTGTAAGGAGGATGCAGAGAGATTTCGGGGTGATATGGACAAGTTGAGTGATTAGGCAAATGCATGGCAGATGCAGTATAATGTGGACAAATGTGAGGTTAACCACTTTGGTAGCAAAAACAGGAAGGCAGATTATTATCTTAACGGCTATAAACTGAGAGAGGGGAATATGCAAAGAGACCTGTTCTCATACGCCAGTCGCTGCAGGTAAGCATGCAGGTGCAACAGGTGGTAAAAAGGGCAAATGGTATGCTAGCCTTCATAGCGACAGGATTCTAGTACAGGAGCAGGGATGTCTTGCTGCAATTATACAGGGCATTGGTGAGGCCACACCTGGAATATTATGTGCAGTTTTTGTCTCCTTATCTGACGAAGGATGTACTTGCTATGGAGGGAGTGAAGCGAAGGTTTACCAGACTGATTCCTGGGATGGCGGGACAAGAAGTATGAAGAGAGATTGAGTCGGTTAGGATTATATCCGCTGGAGTTCAGAAGAGTTGGGGGAGGGTGAGGGGGTGAATCTTATAGAAACCTATAAAATTCTAACAGGACTTGACAGGGTAGATGCAGGAAGGATGTTCTCGATGGTGGGGGAGTCCAGAACAAGGGGTCATAGTTTACGGATACAGGGTAAACCTTTCAGGACTGAGGTGAGGAGAAATGTCTTCACCCAGAGAGTGGTCAGCTTGTGGGATTCGCTACCACTGAAAGCAGTTGAGGCCAAAACATTGTATGTTTTTCAAGAAGGAGTTAGATGTAGCTCTTGGAGCGAACGGGATCAAAGGATATGGGTGGAAAACGGGAACAGGTTACTGAGTTGGATGATCAGCCATGATCATAATTATTAGTGGAGCATGCTCAAAGGGCCGAATGACCTACCCCTGCTCCAATTTCTATGTTTCTATGTAAGTTACTTAATTACAGGTTACTGAGTTGGATGGCGGAGTCGGCTCGAAGGACCGAATGGCCCATTCCTGCTCCTATTTTCTATGTTTCCACGTTTCTATGATTGCGAATGGAGAGTTGGGCGAAAAATATCACGGAGCTGCATTGCACCAGAGCTGCAGTTGAAATGAAAGATGTTCAATCTTCAGCCGTGAGATGCTAGAAGGAGGTAAGAATCCCGAATCAGAAAGAGACTTAATGATATGGTCGTTGCATCTCATTAATATCAAACACTCCTTAAACTCTCTAACGAGCAATTCATACCTGGGGATCACCTACGAAGCTGCCTACAAACTGAAAATCCCAACCATCCAACGTGGGAATCGAATCCGTAAGCCTGAAATTAAATTTCCCGTTCCAGATGACTAAGCTAGCAAGGGTTGATATACTGCTCAACCGCGGTCTGTTACTACAAGGAGCCAACTGTGGTTTTCGCTCCAGCAGCGGTGTTTGTTCTGCAATCCATAAAACTAGCCGCCTTTCAATGCCCTGGTTTATACGTGAAACGATCTACAATGGTCAAAAAGTGTGATTATCCCTCTCTCCCATCGATATTAAAGCTTTGATCTTTTACTCCTTTTGGCTTCCAAATATTGACATCCTTTTTCCTCAGAATCTATTTCTCTCTCCTTTCTTATTTTTTTTTGTTGCATTTCCTGCGAAACGTGCCATTTCACTAACAAAGAAGATTGACAAGAATGGTATCAGGGCTGTGAAACGTCAGTTACGTGGCGATAGTGTGGAAGCTGGGGTTGTACACCTTGGAGCGGAGAAGGTTAAGAGAAGCATTGGCATAGAAGTTCAAAACAATGATCGGTTTTGAGAGAGCAAATAAATAGGAAGTGTTTCCAGTGGCAGAAGGATCGGTAAGCAAAGGACACAGATCTAAGTTGATTAGCAAAATGGCCAGAGGTGACAGAAGGAGATATTTTTTTACACATTGAGTTGTTGTGATCTAAAATGCAATGTGTAAACGTGTGCTGGAAGCAGATTCAATATCAAATTTTAAAAGGGACCTGGATAAATGCAGAAAGGGAAACCGGTGCAAGGTTGTGAGAGAAGTAGGGCTAATTGGATTGCCCTCTGAAAGGCCAGCATTAACATTATGAACCAAATGGCCTTCTTCATTGAATCGTTTAGTGAACAAAGTTTATAATTTCCTCTGATATGGGAAGGTGGCAAAACAACATATCGAGTAATATAAGTATCACGCACCCACCAAGTTGAACAGGTTTCGTGTGATAGCAATGTATAGAGTAAAGGGAAGCCAGATGAGGTAGGAACGAGGCGGCACAGGAATGGATAGTATCCAACTGATACAATGCACTTGCTACCTATTGCAGTGCAGCATTTGACTGACTGCGATATCAAGGACCGCTAGCAAAACTGGAGTCAATGGGAATCAAGGGAAATACTCTCCACTGGTTGGAGTCATACCAGTACAAAGGAAGGTGGTTGTGGTTGTGGGAGATGTTCATCTCAGTCCCTAGACATCCTTGCTGGAGTTCCTCAGGATAACGTCCTAGCAGCAACCATCTTCAGCTGCTTCATCAACGACCTTCTCTCCATCATAAGGAAAGAAATGGGGATGTTCCCTGATGACTGCACAATATTCAGCACTATTTGCAACTCCTCGGATACAGAAACAGTCCGGTTCCCTATGCAGCAGGACCTGCACAACAGTCAGGCTTGTGCTGATAAGTGGCAATTACAATCACATGACAGAAGTTCCAGACAATGGCCATGCCCAACAAAAGAGATTTTAACCATCTCCCCTTGACATTCAATGGCATTACCATCGCTGAATTCCCAACGATTAACATCCTGGGGTTACCTTTAACAAGAAACGGATCTGAACCTACCATAATTTAAAAACAAAATTTAAAATCTAATTAAATAAAATAGAAATGCAGGGCCGGGCGATGTATTGTACCTGCATGATGTGGGAGCTGTTGGACCCCGTTTTGGTTCCTAGTGACCACAACTGTAGCAAGTGTTGGCTGCTCGAGGAACTCTGGCTCAGAGTTAATGAGCTCCAATCTGAGCTTCGGATACTGCGACACATCAGGGAAGGGTGGCGGTACCTGGATGCTGTGTTTCAGAAGACAGTCACATCCCTTAGATTAACTAACTTGAATTCGGCCAGTGGTCAGGGACAGAAGGGTGTGACTATGAGTGAGACAGGTAGAGAGATTCAGGACGTAGTGCTGCAGGAGCCTCAGCCCTTGTCCTTATCCAACTGGTTCGAGATTCTTGCTCCCTGTGTGGACGAGAGCATGGACTTTATGGAGGATGAGCAAACTGACCATAACATTGTCGTACAGGGGGCGTTCAAGTGAGGGGAGGAGAGAAATGTAGTCGTAATCGGGGATAGTATAGTTTGGGGCATAGACACCATTCTCCATGGCCAGAATCGCCAATCCCAAAGGCTGTGTTATCTACCTGGTGCCAGGGTTCAGGATATCTCATCTGGGCTGCAGAAGAACTTGGAGTGGCAGGGGAATGATCCAGTTGTCGTAGTCCACACATGTACCAACAATATAGGCAGAACGAGGATTCAGATTCTGTTGAGGCAATATGAGAAGTTAGGTGCTAACTTATAAAGCAGAGCCAAAAAGGTAATAATCTCTGGATTACTACCTGATCCACGAGCTAATTCGCACAGAGTCATTAAGATTAAAGAGGTAAATGCTCAAAGATTGGTGTGGGAGGAATGGGTTCGAATTCATGAGACATTGGCACCAGTACTGGGGAAGGAGGGAACTGTTCCGATGGGATGGGCTGCACCTGAATCATGCTGGGCCAAGAGTCCTGGCGAATCACATAACTAAGGCTGTAGATAGGGCTTTAAACTAAATAGTGCGGAGAGGGGTCAGCTGCATGGAAAATTAGAAAGTCGCAGTTAAAGGAGAAGGTAGGAGTGCAGGCTAGTGATGAGGGTGATTGTTACCAGAAAATAAAAGGTGAGACAGAGCATGTGGCCGCCATATTGCACCAAGGAATAGTACAAAAGTAGGGAAATTTGATGATAGAACAAACTGAAAGGCTTTGGATCTGAATGTACGAAGCATTCAGAATATAATTAATGAGTTAACAGCAGAAATAGAGACGAATGAGTCTGATTTAGCAGCGATTACTGAGACGTAGTTGCATGGAAACCAGATTTGGGAACTGAATATCCTAGGGTATTCAGTATTTCGGAATGATAGGCAGGAAGGAAAAGGAGATGGTGTAGCTTTGTTAGTAAAGGAAGAGATCAGTGCTGTAGTGAGAAATGATATACGCACTGGAGATCAAGACGTAGAATCAGTCTGAGTAGTAATAAGAAATAGCAAGGGAAAAAAGACCCCGGTGAAAGTAATCTATAGGTCCCCAAACAGCAATTCCACAGTGGCGCACAGTATAAACCAGGAAATTCTCAGGGGCTTGTAAGAAAGATACGGCAATAATCATGGGTGATTCTAATCTGCATATAGACTGGATTAATCATATTGGCAAGGGTAGCCTCAAGGGCGAGTTCATTGAATATATTAGAGATTGTTTTTTGGAGAAATATGCTTTGGAGCCAACAAGAGAGCAGGTTATTCTAGATTTGGTATCGTTTAATGAGGTGGGATTAATTAATGATCTCACATTTAAGGATCCTCTAAGGAATAGTGATCATAGCATGCTAGAATTTCAAATTTAGTTTGAGGGCGATAAACTAGAGTCCCACACTAGTGTTCTGAAGTTAAACAAAGGTAATTACATCGGCATGAGGACAGATTTGGCCCTAGTGGAATGGGCAAAAGACTAAAAGGTAGGACAGTTGAAGAGCAGTGGCAGATGTTTAAGGATTTATTCAATTCCACCAGCTAAAATATATTCCAGAGAGGAAGAAAGATTGTAAGAGGGGGAAAAACATCCATGACTAAGCAAGAAAGTTAAGGATAACATAAAGTCCAAACTAAGGCAAACCATATGGGAAAGGCCAGTGGCACGCTGGAAGATTGGGAAACTTTTAAAGATCAACAAAGGATTACTAAAATAGTAATAAAAAAGCAAAAGTAAAATATGAAAGAAAACTAGCGCAAAATATAAAAACCGATAGCAAAAGCTTCTATAAGTATATAAAAGGTAAGAGATTAGCTAAAGTGAATGTTTGTCCCTTGGAAGATGAGACTGGGGAGTTAATTATGGGGGACACAGAAATGGTGGGGACACAAAATCAGTATTTTGCCTCAGTTTTCATGGTGGAGGACACTACTACCATTCCAATAGTAACAAGCAATGCAGAGCTTATAGAAACGAAGTAACTTAGAACAATGATCATCATTAGGGAAAAAGTAGTGAGCAAACTATTGGGATTGGAGGCAGACAAGTCCCCAGGGATTGATGGTCTACATCCTAGGGTCTTAAAGTAAGTGGCAGTGGAGATAGTGGATCCATTGGTTATAATGTTCCAAAATTCCCCGGATGCGGGCAAGGTTCCAGTGGATTGGAAAAATGATAATATAACGCCCTTATTCAAAAATGGAGGGAGGTAGAAAGTAGAAAACTATAGACCAGTTAGGTGACATCTGTCATTGGGAAATTGTTAGAATCCATTATTAAGGAAGCAATAACAGGGCATTTAGAAAGTCACAACGCAATCCATCAGAATCATCGTGGTTTTATGAAGGGTAAATCGTGTTTGATTAATTTGCTCGAATTCTTCGAAGGTGTAACAAGTGAAGTGCATAATGGGTACCTGTAGATGTAGTATATCTGAACTTCCAGAAGGCATTTGATAAGGTTCTGCACAAAACGTTAATACATAGGGTAAGATTACATGTGGTTAGGGGCACTTAATTAGTTTGGATAGAGGATTGGCGAACCAATAGAAAACAGAGAGTTGGGATAAAAGGGTCCTTTTCTAATTGGCAAGATGTAACTATCCGGGTGCCACAGGGTTTGCTCCTCGGGCGCTAAATATTTACAATCGAGATAAATGACTTGGATGCAGGGATAGAAGGCATTATTGCCAAATTTGCAGATGGCACAAAAATAGGAGTGATAGTAAGTTGCAATAAAGAAATAAGAAATTTACAAATGGATATGGATAGGTTAGGTGAATGGTCTGAAATTTGGCAGATGGAGTTTAACGTGGATAAGTGTGAGATTATCCATTTTGGTCAGAAGAATAGAAAGTCAAATTATTATCTCAATGAGAAAAGCTTCAGAGTGCTTCGGTGCAAATGAATTTGGGTGCCCTCGTGCATGAATCGCAGAAAACTAGTATGCAGGTGCAGCAGGTAATAAGGAAGGCAAATGGAATTTTGACATTTATTGCTTCAGAAATACAGTATGAAAGTAGGGAAGTGTTGCTGCAACTGCACAAGGCATTAGCGAGATCGCACCTGGAGTATTGCGTACAGTTTTGGTCCTCTTACTTGAGGAGGGATGTAGTTACATGGGAGGCAGTTCATAGGAGATTCACTAGATTGATTCCAGACATGAGGTTTGTCTTATGAAGAGAGATTGAGCAGTTTATGCCTTTACTCTCTCGAGTTTAGAAGAATGAGAAGGGATCTAGTTGAGGTATATAAGACGATTACGGGATTGACAAAGTAGACGTAGAGAGGATGTTTCCTCTTGTGGGACAGTCTAGAACAAAAGGTCATAGTTTTAAGATAAGGGGTAGCAGATTTAAAACAGAGATGAGGAGAAATTACTTCTCTCAAAGGGTCGTGAGTCTGTAGAATTCACTACCCCAGAGTGCAGTGGATGCCGGACATTGAGTAAATTTAAGGAGATGGACAGATTTTAATTAGTAATGGCTTGAAGGGTTATGGAGAACAGGCAGGAAAGTGGAGTTGGGATCAAGAAGATATCAGACATGGTCGTATTGAATGGTGGAGCAGGGTCGAGGGGCTGAATTGCCTACTTCTGCTGCTAGTTCTTATGTTATTAAAAATCTGGAATTAAAAAGCTAGTCACGTGTGACCATGAAGCCATTGTCGATTGTTGTAAAAACGCATCTGGTTCACTAATGTCGTTTAGGGAAGGAAATCTACCTTATTCTATACCTGGTCTGGCCGACATGTGATTCCACATCCACAGCAATGTGGATGACTCTTAAAATGCCCTCTGAAATGGCCACTCAGTTCAAGGGCAATTAGGGATGGGCAATAAATGCTGGCCTACCCAGCACCGCCCACATACCATGAACGAATAAAAAAAATATGTATATAAATACTGTGACTACAAGAGCAGGTCAGAGGCTCTGAATTATGTGGCACGGAACTCACCTCCTGACTCGCCAAAGCTTGTCCTTCACCTGCAAGGCACAAGTCAGGGGTGTGATGGAATACTCCCACTTGTCTACCAGCATCTAGGACAAAGCAGCCTTCTTGAGTGACACCTGTTAAACTTTCACTCCCTCCACCACCAGTGCACTGTGGTAGCATTATGTACCATATGCAGGATGCACAGCAGCAACTCGTCAACCCTCCTTTGACAGCACCTTACAAACACAGGAGATCGACTACCTAGAACGATAAGGGCAACAGATGGATGCAAGCACCATCACCTTAAAATTTTCCTCCAAGTTGCACACCCTCCTGACAGGGAACTATATCGGTGTTCTTTCACAGTCGCTGGGCAAAAGCTATTAATTCACACGCTAACAGCACTCTGAGTGTACCTACACCAGATAGACTGCAGTGATTCAAGAAGGTGGCTCATCACCATCCTATCAAGGGCAATTAGGGTTAGAAAACAAATGCTGGCCTTCCTAACTCACAACCCATTGAGGAAGTAAAACATACACAAAGATGACTAGAAGACAAAACTCATGGCTCTGTATCTGAATGCACGTTGCATTCACAACAAAGTAGACAAACTGATAGCGCACATTGAAGTAAATAAATATGATATGATAGCCATTACGGAGACGTGGCTGCAGGATGCCAAATATTGTGTCCTGAATATTGACGGGTAAATGGCGTTCAAGAAGAATATGAAACTAGGTAAAGGTGGAGAGGTAGCACTGTTAATCAAGGATGCCATTGCTGCAATAGTTAGAGACGACTCTGTTCAGGAGATCAGGATGGAGATGAGGAATAGTAGGGGAAATAATTCACTAGCGGAAGTAGTTTACAGGCCCCCAAACAGTAACCACAATGTAGGACAAAGTATACAGGAAGAAATATTGGGTGCTTGTGATGACCAGACTGCAATAATCATTGGTGATTTTACTTTACATATAAACTGGAAAAATCAGGTTGACAATAGTAATCTGGATGAGGAGGTCGTAGAACACTTTCGAGATAGTTTCTTAGAGCAGCACGTTTTGGAACCAATCAGAAGTGTGTGCATATTAGACTTGGTATTGTCTAAGGTGATTAATTAATCACCTTAGTGTAAAGGGACCTCTGTCCAGCAGCGACCACAATATAATTGAATTTTACATCTAGGCAGAAAGACAGAAGAGTGAGTCTAAGATTAGTATTATAAAGTTAAATAAGGACAACTATGTGGGCATGAAAGCCAATCTAGCTGAAGAGTACTGGGTTACTTGGCGAGGGGATAGATCAATAGAGAAGGAGTGGCAAACATTCAAGGGGATAATTCAGAATACTCAGGATGGCTATATACCGACTATAAATAAAAATTCTAAAGGGAGGAATCACCATCCGTGGTTAACTAAAGTAAAAGAAAAGCATTACATTTAACGAAAAGACATATAATTGCACAAAGATGAATGGCAAGCCAGATGATTGGCCAGAATATAAAAAAAGGTGAAGACTTGTTAAATATTCATCCAAATAAATAAATTAGAGTATGAGAGGAAGCTAGCTAGGAATATAAAAACAGCTAGAGTTTCGACATGTATTTAACAAGGAAGAGAGCATGTAAAGTGAGCGTTGGTCCTCCAGAAAGTGAGCATGGGAGTTAATAGAAGATAATAAGGAAAAGGAAATGAAATAAGCATATTTGCTGCCTCTGTCTTCACTCTAGAGGATACAGAAACACATGTCAGCAAGAAATAGTTGTTTGGTAGTACAGAACTTGAATATTGCTGAAAATAGAGCCATGTCGTGAAGCTTTTCATCTTGCATTCATCTGGACAACCCGCAAGAATACCAATGTAAGGCAAAGCAACCACTTTATACTGCATGAGAAGGCAGTGCTAATTGGTTGGCAATTGAACTGATTGGTAGAGGCGTTGCCATGAAGAATGCAGCAGTTATGGTCACTGACAGTTAACTAACAAGCTTTGAATGAAATTTAAAACAAGCAGCTTGACTCTGATTGATCAAAGCATTGCACTCAAGAATGAACCAGCAAATGGTTGCCTCTTATTTTGTTTAACTGAAACAAGCACAACGTGTGTGCATGTTTTGTCTGTCTGCAAATAACCATGCTCTGTGTACTAATATAGGAGGCTACCAGTACGCGTAAATGTGCCACACACCGAGCCCTTCTGGCAATTTTTATTGGTTGTCAGCATAACTCCTAGCACACTGATAATTATTTAACAAATGTAGTCCAATCACAGAATCACATCGAATTTTGGACATTGGGTTTTGTGCTTTGCAAGCACGGGCTGGTTGTGAATGGCCTGTACCTTGTCCATTGCGAAAAGTGGAATGGTCATGTTGTTTGATACGATGCGCCAGTCCTTGGGATGAATAGCCTATATTATCACTGTATATCGCGCAAACTTATGAACGAGCGTAAGGCCGCCATTTTTGGCCATGCAAAGTGCCCAGTTGACATCAAATTGAAGGGCAATGTATCCCAGAAATTTAAGCATCAGGTGCAGCTTGCTTTTGTACACAGCTGCTATGCAGGAGCAACACATGTGATGTTCACCACTAACAGGATGCTGCCGTCAAACCAAAAAAGACCTGCCTATTGCACAAATGAGTAATGTTTAGATTAGTTTAGAGATACAGCACTGAAACAGGCCCTTCGGCCCACCGAGTCTGTGCCGACCATCAACCACCCATTTATACTAATCCTACACTAATCCCATATTCCTACCACATCCCCACCTGTCCCTATATTTCCCTACCACCTACCTACACTAGGGGCAATTTATAATGGCCAATTAACCTATCAACCTGCAAGTCTTCAGCATGTGGGAGGAAACTGGAGCACCCGGAGAAAACGCACGCAGACACAGGGAGAACTTGCAAACTCCACACAGGCAGTATCCAGAATCGAACCCGGGTTCCTGGAGCTGTGAGGCTGGGGTGCTAACCACTGCACCACTGTACCGATATATGAATTTCAATGCCACTGTGATGCTAGGTATTTAGGCCGTATATCATAAAACTGACAGATTGAATCAAACAACATTTCCCTTCTGCTTTCGCAATGGTCAAGATACAGCCTGCACTCAGCCAGTCCATGCTTGCAAGGCTCAAAAAACAATGTCCAACATTAGATGTGATTCCATAATTGGACAACATTTTCTAAATAATCCTCAGTGTGCTAAGAATTACGCTCTCAACCAATCTAATAGCGTCAGGTGACCTTGCAATGTGGCACATTTATGCGTACTGGAAGCTACATATATTAATACACATTGCCCTGTTCTTTGCAGACAGAAAGAACATGTAAACATGTTGCGCCTGTTTCAGCTAAACAAAATAAGTGACAATCATTCGCTGGTTCATTCCTCAGGTCAATGCATTGACCAATCAGAGTCAAGCTGCCTGTTTTAAATTTCAAAATAAGCTTGGCAGTTAACATGTCAGTCACCATAAACTGTTGCGTTCTCCATCGTAACGCCTCTATCAACCGGTTTGCTTGTGTTCCCTTCTCATACAGTATAAAGTGGTTGCTTTCTCTTGCATTTTTTGGATTGTCTTTATGTGTGCAAGTTTGAAAAGCTTCCACAACATGTCTCTATTTACAGCAATATTCCAGTAATAGCTGTAAATCAGGAGGTGGATGCCAGAGAGGAACTTGGTGTAATTACAATTATCAGTCAATCAGTATTGCGAAAACCGATGGAGCTGTGAGCTGACAAGTCTGCGGGTCGTGGTGGGCTTCATCCCATATTCTTAAAAGAGATGGCTAATGATGTAGTAGATGCGTTGGTGTTTATTTTTCCAAATTCACTAGATTCTGGAAAGTTTCCATCAGACTACAAAGTAGCAAATATAACCAAGAAGGCGGGGGGTGGGGGGAGTGGGGGAGGCAGAAAACAGTTATCTATAGGCCAGTTAGCTTGACGTCTGTTATGGGGAAGGTGTTAGAATTGATCATTAAGGAGGCTATAGCTGGGAGTGATATGTGCTGTGGATAAAGGGGAGCCCGGATACGTAATGTACTTGGATTTCCAGAAGGTATTTGACAAAGTGCCACAGCAAAGGTTCGGCACAGTGGCGCAGTGGTTAGCACTGCAGCCTCACAGCTCCAGTGACCCGGGTTCGATTCTGGGTACTGCCTGTGTGGAGTTTGCAAGTTTTCCCTGTGTCTGCGTGGGTTTCCTCCCACATGCCAAAAGACTTGCGCGTTGATAGGGTAATTGGCCAATATAAATTGCCCCTAGTATTGGTAGGTGGTAGGGAAATATATAGGGACAGGTGGGGATGTAGTAGGAATATGGAATTAGTGTAAAGATGGGTGGTTGATGGTCGGCACAGACTCGGTGGGCCAAAGGGCCTGTTTCAGTGCTGTATCTCTAAACTAAACTAAGCTAAAACTAAAGTAAGAGCTCATGGTGTAGGTGTAACGTATTACCATGGATAGGCGGTTAGCTGTCTCGTAGAAAGCAGAGAGTATGCATAAATGCGTCCTTTTCTGATTGCCAGGATGTTATCGGTGGAGTCCTGCTGGGGTCTGTGCTGGTGTTTCAAGTTTTTACAATTTATATCAATGACTTCAATGAGGGGTGCGATAGCATGGTAGCTAAATTTGCAGATGACACAAAGTTAGGTAGGAAAATATGTTGTGAAGAAAACATAAGGACTTTGCAGACCGAGATAGATAGGTTGAGTGAGTGGGCAAAAATCTGGCAGATGGAGTATAATGTTAGAAAATGTGAAGTTGTTCAGTTTGGCAGGAAGAATAAAATAAAGCTGAGTATTACTTCAACGAAGAAAGATTGCAGAATTCCGAGGTGCAGAGGGCTCTAACTGCTACAGTGTATGAGCTACAAAAGTTTAGTATGGAGGTACAGCAAGTAATAAAGAAGGCTAATGGAATGCTACCTTCATTACGAAAGGAATTGAAAATAAAAGTAAGGATGTTATGCTTCAGTTATACAGGGCATTGGTGAGATCACATCTCGAACACCAGGTGCAATTTTCGTCTCCTTATTTAAGGAACGATATAAATGCGTTGGAGGCGGTTCAGAGGAGGGTTACTAGATCGATGCCTGGAATGAGCGGGTTGTCTTATGAGGAAAGGTTCAACAGACTGTGCTTGTTTTCACTGGAGTTTAGAAGAGTGAGGGGAGACTTGAAAGAAGTGTATAAAATTCCAAACGGTTTTCACAAGGTGGATTTGGAAAGGATCTTTTCTCTTGTGGGTGAGTCCAGAACTAGGCAGCAATGTTTTAAAATTAGGGGACGCCCATTTAGGACAGATATGATGAGATTTTTTTCCGAGTGTTGTACGACTTTGAGACTCTCTGCCTCAGAAGGTGGTGGAGGCGTGGTCATTGATAATTTTTAAGGCAGAGGTACAATTATTCTTTATAGGCAAGGGAATCAAAAGTGATGGGGCAGGTGGGACTGTGGAATTCGAGGCACAAACAGATCAACCAGAACCTTTATTGAGTTGTGCAGCAAGCTAGAGGGGCCGAATGCTGTACTTCTGCTCCTAATTTGTAAGGTCGTATGTACAAAATGCGTGGAGTAGGCTGGTATTGCTCGTTTAAGAAAATAAACAGGTACACCATGGCACAATCAGTAAGAAGACGGCGAGAACTAGAGGATCTTAAATCTGTAGCTAGACAATTTCACCAGTTTGGAATTCTCTAAACATTAGTCACCCGTGTTGACTTAATTACTGTCCAATATTGATAAAGCCCTGAAGTTTGGAAGTGAGATGACGACGTGCAAACACCTGATAATCGTATTTCAAATCAGTCTCCCTGTACATTGAGCAGACATATTAAACTGTTAATGAAAATGCGGAATAACGACTTATCAACGATCTCCAGGACTCTGCTATAAATTGTGGCCAGCAATTGTTACAATATTGCATGCATTAAAACAGTGACTGGATTTCTTCCTTCCTTCTTTCCTTCTTTCCTTCTTTCCTTCCTTCTTCCCTGCCTTCTTTCCTCCCTTCTTTCCTTCCTTCTTTCCTCCCTGTCTTCTTTCCTGCCTTCTTCTCTGCCTTCCTGCCTTCCATATGGACTATACAACAAGCATATTCTGACCAGGATGGATGCTTCCGTGAATCAATTCATTTTATTCAAAATAGAGACGAAAAGAAATGACCAGGTTTTATTTTGAAAGTCTTCAAACAAAAGCAGCATTGTGGATGCAGAAAATAGAAAATTTAAGCAAATAATGCTGAAAACAATCAGAAAACCAGGCAGCAACTTTGGAAATTGTACCTTAGGCACCGAGGGCCAGATGGAAATTGGAAATAATGTTATTTTTTAAGATCTTAAAAGACCTTTGTTTATGCTTTTTTCTGAAGTTTGTTTTATTAGTCGCTCCTCTCTAATAGGCACACATTTGTTCGGGTTTTTGTTTGATGACACTAGGCTAAGCGAGCGCCTCCTTATAGTTTTATTCAGAAAAAAATATCTGTGAAAATCCTTCTTAGGATGGTGCGACTTGTATGACGGTATGAAGCTGCATCATTAACCTGGTCTTCAGGACAAAATCTATTTGGAAATTACGCTGTTATTGATAAAAAAAATCTTGGAGTGAAAGCTGTTGAATTCATCAGTTTGTTCAGTGACTGTAAGTAAGCCCAGGCAACATGGGACCCAATTATGAGACCTAATGCATTTTTCTCTGCTATAAAGAATGGGGATCCTCTCAATGTGTCAATTGGAGAATTTCTTCCAGCATCAACAACTAATATTGAGTCATCGATTCTTACCAAAAGGGAAAATAATGTCTCTTGGATTTCTGATGAAGCTTAAGATTCTTTGGGCATTTTATGATATAGAAAATATTTACTATCCCACCTTGGCTGTGATTGGTGTCCCAGGTAAGTTACTAACTGAGGCCGATACTTCAGTAACTGGAGTTCGACAGTATGTGGTATCTTAGTCTGCACATCCAGATCTTTATTGTACTACTTTCCCTACATTGCAACAGTGACTACACTTCAAAATTGCACAGTGAATACATGTGAAAAGTAATTCACTGGCTGTAACGTCCTTTTTGGATGACTGAAGTTTGTTGTAAGTATCTATAGATATGAGTCTTTTCTTTCTTTCTTTCCTTCTTTCTTTCCTTCTTTCCTTCCTTCTTTCTTTCCTTCTTTCTTTCCTTATTTCCATCTTTCTTTTTTTACCATCCATCATTTTCTCTTTCTTTCTGTCTTTTTTGTTTTTGTCATTCTTTCTATCTTTCTCTACATGTATATTTGAAGGTAACTTCTTTTTAATTGATATAAAATCTACTGATATCTACTCGAAGATTATCACATACGAACATATGACTTAGGAGCAGTAGTAGGCCATTCGGCCCCTCGAGCCTGTTCCACCATTCAATATCATTATGACTGATCTAATTGTAACCTGCACTCCACATGCCCACCTACGCTCGAGACCCTTTTCTCCATTGCTTATTAAAAATCTGTCAACCTCCACCTTAAAAATATTCAAAGACTCTGTTTCCATCGCCTTTTGAGGAAGACAGTTCCAAAGACTCTCGGCCCACAGAGAAAAAAAGTCTCTACATCTCACCTATTCCAGGTATCAGTCTAGTAAACATTCTCTGAACTCATCCTACTCATTTCCATACTTGCTGAAATAAGGGCACCTATCTGTACACAATAGTGTAAGATGTGGTCTCACCAATGCCCTCTACAGCTCTGTATATTGTCGCCTTACTTGCCATTATTAGATCCGTTTCAGACATTAAGTAGTGGAAGTCTGGAATGTTCTCCCTAAAAAGTCATTTAAACCAGGTGAGTTGAAAGTTTCAAAACCGAGATTGGTAACCTTTCCATAGGCAAGGCCACTATGGAACGGCGGAGTGTAGATGGAGTTCAGAAACAGATCAGCTAGTATCGAATTAAATGGCGGAACACGTCCAAGTGTCTGAATGGATTATTCCAGTCCGTGTGTTTCATAAAAAAGTGTAACTCTCAATTACTGTGTCTTTTCCCTATTTCATTTAATCTAAACTTTCTGTTTTAACCTTGCTTCTTTTAATCCAGTTATATCACTTATCTGCTTGTTATTTACTGATTACTCTAATTACAAAAAGTTTGTATGGACGTTCTGTCACGGAAGACAATTCGTTTCCATCAATGGATATAAAGAACGTTACTTGGTGATATGCAATTTATTATGAAGACTGTTAATACGCATATTACACATCATATTCAGTTATTTCACGGAAAACACAACAAACCGCTGTTGTTGTGTGTTCTTTGAATAATTTATTTTTCCCCTTTTGCTTACAGTTAACGTGGTGACGATTGTGATCCTGTCTCGGGGAAAATGTGGACTCTCCAAATGTGTCACCAGCTATCTGGCTGCTATGGCAGCGGCCGATCTATTGGTCATTGTTCTCGATCTGATCCTAAGGCAGATACCAATTGTTTATCGGGTACAATTTACTTTTCTGTTTTACGTCAGAGTTTGTAATATCCACGCAGTCCTGCTTTATGCCGCCACTGACTGTTCTGTCTGGTTTACCGTCTTTTTCTCCTTTGATCGATTTGTAGCCATTTGTTGCCAGAAGCTGAAAACAAGATATTGCACCGAGAAAACAGCCGCTGTGGTTCTTGGAACAGTGACTGTGCTGAGCTGTTTGAAGAACATTTTCTGGTATTTTCTATATGCAACTAATTATACGCTTTCCAACAGTCCCTGGTTTTGTGACGTGGTATCAGCTGTATCTCAATCATTGGCCTGGGCTGTCGTTGAATTCATGCATTATATTTTCACACCTCTTATTCCATTTTTTTTAATTCTACTATTCAATGCCTTGACGGTCAGAAACATTATCGTGACCAGTAGATCCCGCAGGCGACTCCGGGGTGGGAGCAATGGGGAGAGTCCCTGTGACCCAGAGATGGCGAACCGAAGAAAATCCATGATCATACTGTTCGTTATATCGGCGAATTTCATACTGTTATGGATAGTATTTATGGTTTGTTCGATTTTGAAACGATTGGAATACTTTTCCTATATATTTACTATTTCTCTGCCCTCATTTGTTCAAGAAATAGGCTTCATGCTCCAGCTCTTGAGTTGCTGCACGAACACGTTCATTTATGCAGTGACCCAAAGGAAATTTAGGCGGGAGTTGAGGAATGGAGTGAAATATCCTCTCACAATGATGGTCAAAGTAATCGGATGAAATTATCTCAGTTTCTACAGATGCATTTTCAGCCAAAGCCTGCTTTCCACAATCGTACCTGAGTAAAAATCTAGAGTACTTCGGAACTGAACACTTGCTGTGAATTATTCTCCATAATACACCATTATCTCCCATTGCCATATTTTTAGTACCTCAATGTTGACAAGTTTTTCTGACCTTTGCTTTATTATGAAGTAATACAATTTCAAAGAAAGTGAGGGATCAGGAAAAATGACAAGGCAGCAGGAAAGATGGCTGACCACCAAGGTTATTGATTTCTCCACCGTACAGGGATCTATAGAGAGAAAATAATATTTATGTATTAAATTACCAGTACCCCGGCCACATCTACGTCCACCAAACCCCTCCCCTACCTGGTATCCGTGCGATCATCTACATGTGTTCCTTTGTTTCCAGGCAGGTGTTGAAATGATTATACCGAACATAATGCATCATACTCAATGTTCCGACCCATTTTCCTGTCATTGCATAAAACAGATTGTGAACTTTGCTAAAAGATACTTTTCCCATTGATAACTTGCCTCATCGTTCGGAAAATTGTAGGAGGACACATAGAAATCGGGATCAGATCAGAAGTAAATGCTACTGCTATGTTCCTGATCCGAATACTGCGCACTCTCCAGTCCTGCATTCCCTCTATGGCAATAATATCCTTCCTCAGGCAAGGGGACCAAAACTGCACACAGTACTCCAAGTGCGGTCTAACCAAGGTTCTATACAATTGAAGTAAGATGTCATTTCTCCTGTACTAAAATCCTCTTGTGATAAAGGCTAACATGCCATTAGCCTTCATAATGGCTTGCTGCACCTGAATGTTAGGTTTCAGTGACTTATTGACAAGGACATCCAGGTTCCTTTGTACATCTACACTTTCTAATTTCTTACCATTTAAGAAATACTCTACAAATCTATTCCTCCAACTGAAGTGGATAACCTCACATTTTTTCACTTTATATTCCATCTGCCACATTCTTGCCCAATCACTAAGTCTATCCAAATCCCCTTGAAACCGCTTTACATCTTCCTGACAACATACCTTCCCACCCAGTTTTGTGTCATTTGAGAACATGGAAAGACTACATTTGGTCCCCACATCCAAATCATTGATCTCTATTGTGAACAGCTGGGGTCCAAGAATTGATCCCTCAGGTAACCCACTAGGCACAGCCTGCCAAGGAGAGAATGACCCATTTATTCCTACTGTTTACTTTCTAACTGTTAACCAATCCTTAATCCATGCCTGTACATTACCTCCTATCCCATTCCTGGAAGAGAAGCAGCAGTGAACAAAACGCTAATAGGGAAAATATTGCGAGTGCTGTAAATCTGAACTAAAACAGAAAATACTGGAAATGCACAGCTGGTCAAGCAACATCTGTGGATAGAGAAATAGAGTTAAGTTTCACGTTGATGGCCATTCATCAGTTCTCGTGTTACTTGACCTGCTGGATATTCAGTTCTGATGAAGGGTCACAGACCTGAAACACTATGTCTGTTTCTCTCTCCACAGATACTCCCGTAACCTGCTGAGTATTTACAGCTATTTCAGTTTTTATTTTATTAGTGCTGAACATTTCCGTCATGTTCCAGTGTTACTCTTGTCCTGAGTCATGTATCGACAGGCACTTCAGGTTAGTTAACAGTCACTTTGACCTTTGATCTGTTTTTCTCCATCTGTTCCATAAGCTGAAAACAAAATGTTGCACTAAGAAATCTGTAGTTGTGGTAATTGCAACAATGTCCGTTGAGCTCTGCTGAAAAATGCTCCTTTGTCAGGGGAGGCGGTGGCGTAGTGTATTATCAGTAAATTAATAAATCCAAGACGCACCATTTATGCTTTGTAGACATGGGTTCGAATCCCACCACGATGAAACGTAGAATTTGAATTCAGTTAACAAATCGGGATGCAAAAACTAGTTCAATGTTGGCGATGAAACCATTGCCGATTGTTGTAAAAAAAAAGCTATCTGGTACACTCATGACCTTTCGGGAATGAAATCTGCTGTCCTTAGATGGTTTGGCTTGCATGTGACTCCAGACCCATAGCAATGTGGTTATCTCTTGAAATGGCCTACCGCCAATGAAGAAAAAAAACCGGATAGATCAACCAAGGCACCAAAAATAACAATGGCAAATTCAGCCCTGTCGATCCTGCCAAGTCCTCCTTGCTAAGATCTGGGGGCTTGTGCCAAATTTGAGAGAGCTGTCCCAGAGGCGAGTCAAGCAACAGCCTGACATAAGTCATACTCACGGAATCATACCTTATAGACAATGTACCAGCCGACCATCACCATCCCCGGGTATGTTCTGTCCCACGAGCAGGACTGACACAGCAGAGGTGGTGGTGGCACAGTGGTATGCGAGAAGGAGTAGACCTTTGAATACTCAAAGTCGAGTCCAGATTCCAGGAAGTTTCATGGCATCTGGTCAAACATGGGCAAGGAAACTGCCTACTGATTACCACCTACCTCTTGCCCATGAACCGATGTATCAGTACTCCGCCATGTTGAAAAACACTGAGGGTGGCAAGGGCGCAGATGTATTCTGAATGGGAGACTTCAATGTTCATTGCCAAGAGTGGTTCTATAGCACCACTGCTGGCCCAGTCCTAAAGGAAATAGCTACTAGACTGGCTCTATGGCAGGTGGTGAAGGAACCAATCAGAGTGGAAAAATTCTTGACCTCGTCTTCATCAATCAGCCTGCCACAGATGCATCTGTGCATGACAGCATTGGTAGCAGTGACCACGGCACAGTCCTTGTGGAGCAGAAGTCCCGTCTTCACATTGAGGATACCCTCCATGGTCCTGTTGTGGCACTTCCACCATGCTAAATGGGATATATTTCGAACAATTCTGGCCATCCATGAGGCAATGTGGGCTATCAGCGGCAGAAGAATTGTACTTAACCAAAATATGTAAGCTCACGGCATGGCATATCCCCCCACTCTACCATTACCATCACACCTGGGGACCAAACCTGGTCCAATGAATAGTGCAGGCATGCATGCCAGGAGTAACAGCAGGCATACCTCAAAATGAGGTGACAGCCTGGTGAAGCTACAACACAAGACTACTACGCCAAACAGCGTAAGCAGCATGTGAGAGACAGAACTAAGCAATCTAATAACCAATGGATTAGATCTAAGCTCTACAGTCCTGCCACATCCATTAGTGAATGGTGGTGGACAATTAAACAACTAACTGTAGGAGATCGTTCCACAAATATCACCGTCCTCAATGATGGGGGAGCCCTGCAAATCAGTGCAAAAGATAAGACTGAAGGATTTGCAATAACGTTCAGCCAGAACTGCTGAGTGGAGGATCCATCTCGATCTCCTCCTGAAGTCCCCAGCATCACATATATCAGTGTTCAGCCAATTCAATTCACTCTGCATGATATCAAGAAACGACTGAAGGTTCAGGCCCTGACAATATTCGGGCAGTAGTACTGAAGACCTGTGCTCTAGGACCTGCCGTTCCCCTAGCCAAGCTGTTCTGGTACAGTGACAACACTGGCATCTACCCGGCCATATGGAAAATTGCCCAGGTCTGTCCTGTATACAAAAAGCAGGACAAGTCAAATCCAGTCAATTACCCCCCCACCCCATCAGTCTACTCTCAATCATCTGTAAAGTGATGGAATGATATCAAGCAGCACTTGCTTTACCATTAACCTGCCCAGTGACGCTCAATTTGGGTTCCACCAAGGTCACTCAGCTCCTCACCTCATTACAGCCATAGTTCAAAAATGGATGAAATAGCTGAACTCAGCATGTGACCTGAGAGCGACCTGGCATCAAGGCAACATTTGCCCGAGTATGGCAACAAGGAGCCCGAGAAAAACTGGAGTCAATGGGAATCAGGGGGGAAATCTCCGTGAACTGGAGCCGTATGTAGCACAAAGGAAGATGGTTGTGGTTGTTGGAGGTCAATCATCTGAGCTCCAGGACATCACTGCAGGAGTTCCTATGGTTAATGTCCTAGGCCAAATATCTTCAGCTGCTTCAATCATAAGGTCAGCAGTGGGGATGTTCGCTGATGATGGCACAATGTTCAGCGCTTCAGATACTGAAGCATTCCATGTAAAAATGCAGCAATATGCAAGTGCCAGGCAATGACCATCTCCAACAAAACAGAATCTAACCATCGCCCACTGGCATTTAATGGCATTACCATCGCTGAATCTCCGACTATCAACATCCTGGCGGTTACCATTGACCAGAAACTGAACTGGAGTAGCCAAATAAATACCATGGCTACAAGAGCAGGTCAGAGGCTAGGAATACTGCGGCGAGTAATTAACCTCCTGACTCCCCAAAGTCTGTCCACAATCTTCAAGACACAAGTCAGGAGTGTGATGGAATACTCTCCGCTTGCCTGGAGGGGTGCTGCTCCAACAACACTCAAGAAGCTCGACACGATCCATGACAAGGCAGCCAGCTTGTTTGGCAACCAATCACCGAACATTCACTCCCTCCTCCACCGATGCACAGTGGCAGCAGTGTGTAACATCTACAAGATGCACAGCTGCAACGCACCAAGGCTCCTTAGACAGCACCTTCCAAACCCACGGCCTCTACCAACTAGAAGAACAAGAGCAGCAAATGCATGCAAAGACACCACCTGCAAGTTCCCCTCCAAGTCACACGCCATCCTGACTTGGGACCATTCCTTCATTGTCTCTGGGTCAAAATCCTGGAACTCCCTTCCGAACAGCACAGTGGCTGTCCTTACCTTACAGGAACTGCAGCGGTTCAAGAAGGCAGCTCACCACCGCCTTCTCAAGGACAGTTAGGATGGGAAATAAATGCTGGCCTAGCCAACGAAGCCACATCCCATGACTGAAAAAAATTAATCTCTGTTGTTGTGTGTGAAGTCAAACACAAACCACCCTGCATGGGGCTGAAATCCACAACAGCTCCATCTATGCGGCCGCAGAGTTCAGTCAGTTAGTGCACGGTGCTAGTAGCTCCAAGGTTGCAAATTTGTTCTTGGTGACCACCGTCAGTACTTTCAATGTTTATTTCACAGCTTTTTGCAATGCTTAAAGCAGTTCTGAGTATAAAAAGTCCACCTAAAGCATGGGGAAATTTAGAGTCATAGTGTTATACAGCATAGCAACAGGCCCTTCAACCCATTGTGTCCATGCTGGCCATCAAGCACCTATCTATTCTAATCCCATTTTCTAGCACTTGGCCCGTAGCCTTGTATGCTATGGCGCCTCAAGTGCTCATCTTAATACTTCTTAAATGTTCTGAGGGTTCCTGCCTCTACCACCCTTTCAGGCAGTGTGTTCAAGATTCCAACCACAATCTGGGTGAAAACATTTTTCCTCAAAGCCTCTCTACATCTCCTGCCCTTTATCTTAAATCTATTTCATATAACTTCCAATACATATTTGCCACGTGGGGCAGACTAACGCAGAATGCTTTTTATTTGTCTTAAATTTGCTGATAAAAACAGGGAGGGAATAAGTGAGCGACAGGCAGACAACTTCAGACAGGATACAGATGTGGTGCCGGAGGATTGGGGAATTTCTAATGTTGTACCTCTGTTTGAAATGGTAGCAAAGGATAGACCAAATAATTACAGGCCAGTCAGTAGTGGTCAAATTATTGAAATATATTCTGAGAGACAGGATAAACTGTCACTTAGAAAGGCACAGGTTAATCAAGGATAGTCAGCATGGATTTGTTAAGGGAATATCTTGCTTGACCAACTTGATCGATTTGTTGAAGATGTAACAAGGAAGATAGATGAGGTTCGTGCAGTTAATGTGGTCTAAATGGATTTTAGCAAGGCTTTTGACAAGGTCCCACATGGCAGACAGGTTAAAAAAGCAATCTCATGTCATCCAGGAAAATGCAGCAAGGTGGATACAAAATTGGCTCAGCGGCAGGAAACAAAGGGTAATTTTTGATGGCTGTTGTAGCAACTGGAGGGTTGTTTCCAGTGGCGTTCCACAAGCTTTTTCTGGGGTATATTTACGATTTGGACGTAAAATGTAGAGGGCGTGATCAAGAAGTTTGCGGACGACACAAAGAGGAGGATACCTGTAGGTGCAGGAAGATAATGATGATTCACTCAAATGGGCAGAAAAGTGGAAAATGGGATTTAACCTGGAGAAGTATGGGGTGATGCATTTGGGGACGTCAAATGCAGTGTCAAACAAGGCAAAGGAATACATGATTAATGGGAGAATACTGAGATGTGTCGAGGAAGTAAGGGACCTTGGAGTGAATGTCCATACATCCCTGAAGGAAGCATAACAGAACGATAAGGTGGTTGAGAAGACATATGGCATCCGTTTGTTCTTTAGCCGAGGTATAGAATGCAAGTGCAAGAAGGTTATGCTGGAACTGTATAACACATTGGTCAGGCCATAACCTGAGTACTTTGTGCAGTTCTGGTCGCCTCAATACGGAAACGGTGTCATTGCAGTGAAGAGAATACAGAAGAGATGGACGAGAATGTTGCTAGGATGGAAAAATACAGCTATTAGGAATAGCTGGATAGTCTGGGGCTGTTCACCTTGGAACAGAGAAGGCGAGGGGAGATCTGATTGATATTTGTAAAATTTTGAGAGGTCTGGATAGAGCGGAGGTCAAGGGTCTACATTTTACGTCCAAATCGTTAATATACACAAGGAAAAGCAGGAGACCCCGTACTGAGACCTGTGGAACGTCACTCCAGACGCTAAAACTGCCCTTAATTCACCTTAGCAAAGAGGTCAGTGACGAAGGGGCATATATTTCAAGTGATTGTTAGAACAACGAGCTAGGAGATGAGGAAAAATCTTTTCACCCAACGGGTAGTGATGGTCTGGAACTCATTGCCTGAAAGGATAGCTGAGGCAGAGACCCTCAACTCATTCAAAAGGAGTCTGGATATGCACCTCAAGTGATGTAAGCTGCAGGGCTACAGACTAAATGTTGGAAGGTGGAATTAGAAGAGGTGGATCATTTTTCGGCAGGCACAGGCACAATGGGCTAAGTGGCCTCCTTCTGTATGTTAAACGTGCTATGATTCTATGATTCTAGTCCAGGAGTGCATCTCAGTCTCCAACGTAACCATTTCTGAATACTGCTGAGAGTTATGGCTCTTGTGCAAATGCTGGCAGAGCCAAGTCCACGGCATCACGATTGGCTCAGCTGTACAGCGAGGCAGGAGGAAGATCTGGCAGCAATGCTTTTGTTAGGGGAACTGACACCCGCAGATGCGAATCCAGGGTAATGCATATCAGTTTCAATGACAGACGTGACAGAGGGATGATGTCCTGCATACAGAAGTTAGGGAGCGAGGAAAGAAATTAGCAAGTCCTCAAATGTAGTTCCCTTCAGAGTGCTCCTGCTGCCAAGTGATCGTGATTATACAAATAGAAGGACACAGCGGCTGGAGAGATGGTGCAGTGGGGAAGGCTTTAAATTCCATGGGTATTGATACCATTTCAAGTGGAGCTAGGGAATGAACAGAGCCAGAACAAACGCACGACAGAAAGTGCCAGAAATACTCTGCATCTGTGGAGAGAGAAACAAGGTCAACGTTTCAGGTATGCAACCCTTCATCAGAAATGGCAAAAGTTAGAAATGTAACAATCTTTGAGCAAGTGAGAGCGGGCAAGATAAAGGAAAATCCTAAGGCATTTTATAAGTATATTCAGGGCAAGAGGATAACCCGGGAAAGCGTAGGGATCAATAAGGACCAAAGTGGCAATCTGTGTGTGGAGCTGAAGGACATAATTGAGGTTTTAAATGATTTCTTTTCATCTGTGTTCACTATGGAGAGGGACGATATAGGTGTAGACATCAGAGACGGGATTGTGATATACTCGAACATATTAGCACTGAAAGGGGGGAAATATTTGCTGTTTTAGCGGGCTTAAAAGTGGATAAATCCCCAGACCCAGATTAGATATATCCCAAGCTGTTATGTGAGGCAAGAGAGGAGATTGCAGGGCTTCTAACACAAATTTTCAGATCCTCTCCGGCCACAGGAGAGATGCCAGAGGATTGGAGGACAGCGAATGTGGTACCATTATTTAAGAATGGTAGCAGGGATAAAGCAGGTAATTACAGGCCGGTGAGTCTAACATCAGTGGCAGGGAAAATGTTGGAAAAATTCTGAAGGACAGGATTAATCTCCATTTTGAGTGGCAGGGATTAATTAGGAATAGTTAGCATGGCTTTGCCCGGGGGAGATTGTGTCTGACTAACTTGATTTAATTTTTGAGGTGATGACGAAATGTGCAGATGAGGGTAAAGCAGTTGATGTAGTCTACATGGACTTCAGTAAGGCTTTTGATAAGGTCCTGCATGGGAGATGGGTTAATAAGGTAAGAGCCCATGGCGTCCAGGGCAATTTGGCAAACTGGATCCAAAATTGGCTAAGTGGCAGGAGGCAAAGGGTGATGATCGAGGGTTGCTTTTGCGAATGGAAGCCTGTGACAAGTGGTGTACAGCAGGGATCGGTGCTGGGACCCTTGCTGTTTGTAGTGTATATTAATGATTTAGATGTGAATATAGGAGGTATGATCAGTAAGTTCGCAGATGACACGAAAATCGGAAGTGTCATAAATATTGAGGAGGAAAGCCTTATTTTGCAGGATGATATAGGTGCACTGATAAGATGGGCGGAGCAGTGGCAAATGGAATTTAATCCTGAGATTAAATTGTGTGAGGTGATGCATTTTGGGAGGACTAACCAGGCATGGGAATATACAATGGATGGTAGGACCCTAGGAAGTCAGCCGGACCTTGGTGTATGTGTCCATAGATCACTGAAGGCAGCACACTGGTTGATAGGTGGTTAGGAAAGCATATGGCATACTTGCCTTTATTAGCTGAGGCACAGAATATAAGAGCAGGGAGCTGTATAAAACGCTAGTTAACCCACAGCTGGAGTACTGTGTACAGTTCTGGGCACCACACTATAGGAAGGATGTGATTGCACTGAAGAAGGTGCAGAGGAGATTCATCAGGATGTTGCCTGGGCTGGAGCACTTCAGCTATGAAGAGAGACTGAAAAGGCTAGGGTTGTTTTCCTTAGAGCAGAGAAGGCTGAGGGGAGATATGATTGAGGTATAAAACATTATGAGTAGAATTAATAGGTTAGATAGGAAGAAACATTTTCCCTTAGTGGAGGGACCATTAACCAGCGGGCATACATTTAACATAAGGGGCAGGAGGTTTAGAGGGAATTGGAGGAAAAGAAATTTCAGCCAGAGGGTGGTTGGAATCTGGAACGCACTGCCTGATGAGATAGTAGAGGCAGGAACCCTCACAACATTTAAGAAGTATTTAGATGAGCCCTTGAAACGCTGTTGCATACAAGGTTACGGGCCAAGTGTTGGAAAAATAGATTAGAATAGTTAGGTGCTTGATGGGCAGCACATACACGATGGGCCGAAGGTCCTGCTTCTGTGCTGTATAGCTCTATGACTGTATGAGAAGGAACGGGGTAAGTACAACAAGAAGGAAAGATAGGACGGGAGCAGGGTAGGTTAAATGATCGACGTCATCGAACAGGATGCAAATGGAGTGCTAAATAGTTGTAACGCTGGATAAAGCATGAGACCAGAGAGAATGCTAATGACAGAATAATAAACAGGTCTGTATGAAATCAAAAACATAAAAACATATTCTTAAGACTAGCACGTGTTTAAAACAATAATAAAATTTTTTAAGAATATATATATAATAAATAAAAATAATGAACTAAAAATGGGGCTCGTTGTCTGAAATGATTGAACTCAATATTAAGTAGACAAGGGCATAACGTCCTAATCGGAAAAAGGTGCTGTTCTTCGAACTTGAGGTGGTGTTCACTGGAACACTGCAGCAGACTGAGGACAGAAATTAAAATGGCAATCATGGTCCCGCGATTCCAATTCCTTGCCATTTTAAGTCTCTGCCTTGTTCCCATGCCCACATTTCTGCTCTCAGCCTGCTGCAGTTTTCCAGTGATCATCAACACAAGCTCGAGGAACATTACCTTATTTTCCAATTAGGCATTTTACGCCCTTCTGGATTCAATATTTTCAGTAATTTCAGACCATGAGCTCCATTATTTTTGTGTATTATTTTTATTTTATTTTAATTATGTTTTATATATGTTCTTATTTTAAAATTTTATTTATTTATGTTTAAGCATCTGCTGGTCTTAACTTATTTTTCATGTTTTTGTTTTCGTACAGACTTGTTCGTTATTCTTCCATTAACACTGGACTCATGCTTTCTCTTTCACGACAACTCTTTAGCACTCCGTTTGCTTTCTTTTCCATGATGTCTGTCATTAACCTCTCCCTCCTCTGTCGTTTCACAGTCTTTCCTTCTTGTTGTACTTTTCCCACCCCCTCTCAATTGCTCAAAGACTGTTAGATTTCTAACGTTTGCCAGTCCCGATGGAGGGTCGCAGACCTGAAACGTTAACTCTGTTCCTCTCTGCACAAATGCTGCCAGACCTGAACAGTATTTCCTGCACTTTCTGTTCTCATTTCAGAGTTCCAGCATCCGCAGTATTTTGCTCCTACCTTTCCACGTGACAGTTTGCTAGTGTTGTTGGTAAGGAATAAACTAACTGGGTAGAAGGATGGGAACTAGTAAATAATGTAAGAGAGGAACGGCAAGGTGTGCAAAAGTTTAGGAGAGATAGAAAGCGCGGGAATAAGGAACAGTAATGCATCAGGTGACATCAGAGTAAGAGGGAATGCAATAAGGTATAAATTAGGTTTATTGTGCATGTGACCGCATAGAGTGTGGTAAATAAAGCTACTGAGATCAATGCGCAGACACCCACGTGCGAATATGATGTCATTGCAATAAAACAGACCTGGTTCAAAGAAGGGCCTGACTGGGTACTAAATATTCCTTGATACAAGAGTTAAGGGAAATAGTGAAGAAGTAAAACAAGAGAACTGGATGTATTGATCAGGAAGAATATTGCAGAAGGTGAGAGAGGATGTCCTAGTGGGGTTAAGGAAAAAAGCTAAATATTTTCAGAGCTAAGAATAAACAGAGGCACGGTTACATTACTGGGTGTATTCTGTAAGCCACCACCTAGTGGGAAATATTACATAGAACATTGGTTCAACCGTACCTGGACTACTGTATGCAGTTTTGGTCCCCTTACCTAAGGAAGGATCTTATTGTCATAGAGACAATACAATGAAGGTTCACCTGACTTGATCCCAGGATGGCGGGACTATCCTACGAAGCGAGATTGGGGAAGCTTGGCCTGCATTCACGAGAGTTTCAAAGAATGAGAGGTGATCTGTTTGAAACCTACAAAATACTTAAAGGTATGAACAGGAAAGATGCAGATAAGATGTTTCCCCTGGTTGGCGATTTTAGAACCAGGGGACACAATTTCATAACAAGGTGGAAGCCACTCAGGACACAGATTAGGAGAAATTTCGTTACTCAGAGGGTTGTGAATCTCTGGAATTCTCGACTTCAGAGGGCTGTGGAAGCTCAGCCATTTAGTGTATTCAAAGCAGAGATTAACAGATTTCTAAATAAATAAATAAAATAAATAAATAAATACAAGTGACATAAGGAGATGTGAGGATAACATGGGAAAAAAGCACTGAAGTGGAAGTTTAGCCATGATCATATAGAATGGCATGGCAGGCTCGATGGGCCTAATGGCCTACTCAGGCTCCCATGTTCCTATCTTTCTCAACAGATGTTCTACTGAGCCCCATGGAGATGGACACGCACAGACTCCGGCAATGCCGGTAAGTTTATGCACTTACTAGGTGACCCGAATCTAAGCCAGTTCCCCAGTCCACAAAAGAAATTGCCTAATGCAAGGGCACTTTGTAGCATGCAGCAGTTTGCAGAAAAGCTCTGATTTATTTGAGTTATGTGTCTGAGAACTATTGATGCATCAACACTATGTAAAACAGATCTCCAACTATCCGTTTAAATATAGCACTGTTCTGATAGAGCGGTGGTCAGATGGGGGTTGATTTACATATTAATTCAATGAATTGAAATGACTTTTAAAGAAGCGAATCTGCCAGGAGTGTGATTCCTCACACTATGTGTGAGCTGTATCTGGTTTGCTCCCGGCCAACAAAATGACAACAGTGACCAGCTCGCACACACCGCTCTGACAGCTCTCAGCCAGCAGCGGCTGGATTAGAGAGTGGGTATCCTAAGTTCAGGCAATCTGGCTATGCTGTTTTCACCTCTCACAAGCCGAGATCCTGGGAGGCAGCAGTACCGATCTCGCTCCTCTGCATCAGCCTCCTCTTAAGTTTGATAGATTGAAGCCCACTTCTGGTTACTTTTGAAATAGACGCTCAGTTTTTATGTCATACCATTTTATATCAGAACAATGTTTGCGGGATGTGTCCATTGTTTGTGCAATAGCTCTGTCACCCAGTTTGAGAAGTAAAACAATAGTGATAAGCAATGTGGGACATGGGATGATGGAAGAAACTAGCATTTGCTACGCTCAGAGTGGCCGAGGAAAATTTTCTGCCTTAACAGAGTGCTAACGTTGGGAATTTGGTGCGAGTGACAATTCCCTGATATTTTGTCGCAAACTGAAATTGAGTCAAACATTTAGAATTTACTTTGCCTCGTTAAAAGAAATATAATATGAAGCTACAAGCTAGTTAAACTACCCAGTTAATGGAAACTGCATGTCAGTGTCAGTTAACTGCCAATCAACTGTAAACTGTAGCTGAGCAGGAAGATGAATTAGAAGTTTCAATTTAGGTGCGACTCAACGTGTTTAGTATGACCAACAGTGCTCAGAGTTAAAGGGAACACAGGTGAGATAGGGACCCAGGAGCCAAAGAAACTGATCATATCTAACAGATACAATGCACTTGTTACCTGTGGGAATACAGCATTTGACTGAGTGTGGCATAAAGGAGCCCTTGCAAAACTACAGTCAATGGGAATCAGAGGGGAAATCTCCAGTGGTTGAAGTCATACCTAACAGAAAGGAAGGTGGTTGTGGTTGTGGTTGTTGAAGGTCAATCATCTCAGTCCCAGGACATTCCTACACGAGTTCCTTAGCCCAACCATCTTCAGCTGCTCTTTGATGACCTTCCCTCTACCATAAGTTCAGAAGTGGTGACGGTCGCTGATGATTGTACAATATTCAGCACCATGAGCAACTCCTCAGATACTGAATCAATCTGTGTCCATATGAAGCAAGACCTAGACAACATTCAGGCTTGGGCTGATATGTGGCAAGTTACATTTGTGCCACACAATTACCAGTCAATGATCACCTCGAACAAGTGGGAAGCTAACCATCTCCCCTCGACATTCAATGGCTGAATCCCTCAATATCAACGTCCTGGGGGTTACCATTGACTAGAAACTGAACAGGATTGGCCATATAAATACTGTGGCTACAAGAGCAGCTCAGAGGCTAGGAATTCTGAGGTGAATGCCTAACCTCCTGACTCCCCAAAGAATTTCCACCACCTACAAGGCACAAGTCAGGAGTCTGAGGGAGTACTCTCCTATTGCTTGAATGGTGCAGCTCCAACAACACCCAAGACGCTTGACAACATCCATAAAAAAAACAGCCCGCTTGATTGGCACCCCATCCAACTTTCAACATTCACTCTCTCCACCACTGATGCTCAGTGGCAGCAGTGTGTACCATCTAAAAGATGCACTGCAGAAATTCACCAAGGCTCCTTCGACAGCATCTTCCATACCCGCGACCTCTACCACCTAGAAGGACAAGGGCAACAAATGCATGGGAACACACCACCTACAAGCTCCCTGACAAACTGCACACCATACTGACTTAGAACTATATTTCTTTTCCTTTACTGTTGCTGGGTTAAAATCCTGGAACTCCCTTCCTTTCAGCACTATGGATGTCCTAACACTACATGGACTGCAGCGGTTCAAGAAAGCGGCTCATCACCACCTTCTCAAGGGCAATTATGGATGGGCAATAACTTCTAGCCTAGCCAATGGCGCCCAGATCCCATTAGAGAATAAATAAAAAATAATAATCTCTGTAGAGCAGCTAGAATATGGACTAATGAAGCTGGGAGCATAAGGCTGCTAAAGTGCGGAGGAGGAGAAACAGGAGGGGAAAGCAAATGTGGCAGCTGTAGCGAATTCACTAATTACAAGAAAAGATAAAATCCTTGGTAAGCAGGATGAGGAGTTGGCTTGTTGCCTACCTGTTTCCAAGGAAAATGGCATTCTGAGATGGTTTGAAAGAATTTTGGACTGGTACCATGTTGAGATTGAAAGCATAGGCAAAAGGTATTGTCTTTGGAGAGTATCAGGATATAAGAGCTAAATTAAAGGACCGGACCTCAAGGGTTATAATCTCTGCATAATTACACGAGTCACATGCACATTAGTGTAGAGATAAACAGATTAGGTAGGTGAACCCGTGGCTGAAGGGGTCATGTGGGAAAGTTGGGTACTATTCCATGGAACCCTGGCATCAGTACTGGAACAGGAAGTAACAGGCTCCATCGCAACTGGACTGGGACCAAGGACCCTGCGGCAAAGATAAATTGGTGCTCACATCGAATTTAAACTTATTGGCAGGTGGTAGGGGTGGGATGGGTTCAGGCTGAGCTGGGGAAGTATTATGGATAATGGTTTTCAAGCCAACAAAAGGGAATAGAGACGAATTGCAGTCAGCATCTGTCCCTTAGGCTCGACAAGAGCAATCTAAATGATAAGAAATAATTAAACAAGGAAAGACTGGAAAAGTGTGGTTAAGACATTAGATCGGAATGACTGGTTAAAGTATATGGGGCAAAGTAAGTGTTCTTTACACAAATGCATAAAATAGAATGAAAGAATTGAATGAATTGCAGGCACAAATTCAACTTGGAGGGTATGACATGGTACCTATTATGCAAACATGGCTGCAAGTCGGTCAGAACTGGAAACTAAATAAACCAGGTTTCAAGAACTATAGGAAAGATACGGAGAATTGCAGAAGTTCACCAGTAGCCTTAATGATTCATGATCAAATCACTTCACTGATAAGGGAGGATATAACGAGAGGTAAGCAGGCAGTGGATGACTTGTAGGTAAAACTATGAAATAGGAAATGATTTCCGACTGCAATAGGAGTTGTGTGCAAGCGCCTTAGTAAAATCTGTGAAGTGTATCTTATATAAATACAGGGACTAGACAAGCATGTAGCAAAGAGAGAATGATTTTAATGGGGGGTTTTACCTTTCATATCGATTGGGATAAAACAGGAGAGCACTTTTTTTTATTGTTTATGGAATATGAGCAGGACCGGCCAGGCCAGAATTTATTGTTCATCCCTAATTTCCCTGGATAAGATGTCAGAAAGGTAGTGAACCTCTGAGGGTGTCTGGAATGGTTTACTGAGGTAATATGTCCTACAAGCAACACAGGGTCGGGCTATATTAGATTTAGTAAAGAGTAATGATCCAGATTCATTTAATAGCCGAACGATATTTAAACATTTATTGGAAAATGATGATAATATGATTGAGTTCAGCACAGTGCTTGAAAGGGAGAAACGTGAAACAGCTACAAAAAGTCTAGATGTTGGTAAGTTTAACTTTAACTGGTTGAGACAGAGAATGTTGACAGTACCATAAGAAAAATTGTTTCTTGCAAAACGACAGATCTGTTGGACATATTCAAGAACTAATTTAAGGTGCCAAAGAAGCGGCGCTATACCCGTAAATAGTAAGAGATCCCCTTTCCAAAAAAGGCAGCCAAGGGCAACTGAGAGGTAGGAGACAATAAAATAAAGGAAAGTGCATTCAACATTGCACAATAAAACCCCACAGATCCTGCTGAAATGGAAAGATGAAAAGAGCAGAAAAGACAGAACAAATAGTAAGAGCTACAAAAAGGGGGCATGCAAAGGATAAGCTCGGAAGGGGTATCAAAATGATCAGCAAAAACATTCCTGATTACGTTAGGAAACTGAGGGTCGTCAGAAGCAAGGTGTGCCTCTTGGGAATAACAGTGTTATTTTAAATAGCGGACATGATGAATAATTACTTTGCATTATTATTGATAGTACAGGAAGACATCAGCATGTCAGCTGTCCTGCAGAAGCAAATATGGGATCAGGGACTCACCAATATTGACACATCCAAATTGCAATAATGAAAAGTTAATGGCACTAATGTGTGATAAATCCCGAGGCCCAGATAATTTTCATTCCAGGCTTTTTAAAGAAATAGGTGAGCACAACCAAGATGTCCGAACTCAAATCTTGCAAAATCGTCTTGATCCGGGAACAGTTCCTTTAGATTGGCAAAGTGTGCAGCGTAGATGGAAAAGTAAAATTACAAAGTAATATTGGTAGATTAAGTGAATGACCAAAATAGTGACAAGTGGATTTCAAAGTAGGCAAATGTGAGATCATCCAATATGGACAGAAAAAGGATAACGCAGGGTATTTGAATTAGAATTAGAATATTACAGCGCAGTGCAGGCCCTTCAGCCCTCGATGTTGCGCCGACCTGTGAAACCATCTGACCTACACTATTCCATTTTCATCCATATGTCTATCCAATGACCACTTAAATGCCCTTAAAGTTGGCGAGTCTACTACTGTTGCAGGCAGGGCGTTCCACGCCCCTACTACTCTCTGTGTAAAGAAACTACCTCTGACATCTGTCCTATATCTATCACCCCTCAACTTAAAGCTATGTCCCCTCGTGTTTGCCATCACCAGCCGGGGAAAAAGACTCTCACTATCCACCCTATCTAACCCTCTGATTATCTTATATATCTCTATTAAGTCACCTCTCCTCCTCATTCTCTCCAACGAAAACAACCTCAAGTCCCTCAGCCTTTCCTCGTAAGACCTTCCCTCCATACCAGGCAACATCCTAGTAAATCTCCTCTGCACCCTTTCCAAAGCTTCCACATCCTTCCTATAATGCGGTGACCAGAACTGCATGCAATACTCCAGGTGCGGTCTCACCAGAGTTTTGTACAGCTGCAGCATGATCTCGTGGCTCCGAAACTCGATCCCCCTACTAACAAAAGCTAACACACCATATGCCTTCTTAACAGCTCTATTAACCAGGGTAGCAACCTTCAGGGATTTATGCACCTGGACACCAAGATCTCTCTGTTCATCTACACTACCAAGAATCTTCCCATTAGCCCAGTACTCTGCATTCCTGTTATTCCTTCCAAAGTGAATCACTTCGCACTTTTCCGCATTAAACTCCATTTGCCATCTCGCAGCCCAGCTCTGCAGCCTATCTATGTCCCTCTGTACCCAACAACATCATTTGGCACTATCCACAACTCCACCTACCTTAGTGTCATCCGCAAATTTACTAACCCACCCTTCTACACCCTCTTCCAGGTCATTTATAAAAATGACAAACAGCAGTGGCCCCAAAACAGATCCTTGCGGTACACCACTAGTAACTAAACTCCAGGATGAGCATTTACCGTCAACCACCACCCTCTGTCTTCTTTCAGCTCGCCAATTTCTGATCCAAAGCTCTAAATCACCTTCAACCCCATACTTCCGTATTTTCTGCAATAGCCTACCGTGGGGAACCTTATCAAACGCCTTACTGAAATCCATATACACCACATCCACGGCTTTACCCTCATCCACCTGTTTGGTCACCTTCTCGAAAAATTCAATAAGGTTTGTGAGGCACGACCTACCCTTCACAAAACCGTGCTGACTATCTCTAATGAACTTATTCTTTTCAAGATGATTATAAATCCTGTCTCTTATAACCTTTTCCAACATTTTACCCACAACTGAAGTAAGGCTCACAGGTCTATAATTACCAGGGCTGTCTCTACTCCCCTTCTTGAACAAGGGGACAACATTTGCTATCCTCCAGTCTTCCGGCACTATTCCTGTCGACAATTACGACATAAAGATCAAGGACAAAGGCTCTGCAATCTCCTCCCTAGCTTCCCAGAGAATCCTAGGATAAATCCCATCTGGCCCAGGGGACTTATCTACATTCACACTTTCCAAAATTGATAACACCTCCTCCTTGTGAACCTCAATCCCATCTAGCCTAGTAGCCTGAATCTCAGTATTCTCCTCAACAACATTTTCTTTTGCTACTGTAAATACTGACGCAAAATATTCATTTAACACTTCCCCTACCTCCTCTGATTCCACACACAACTTCCCACTACTATCCTTGATTGGCCCTAATCTAACTCTAGTCATTCTTTTATTCCTGATATACCTATAGAAAGCCTTAGGGTTTTCCCTGATCCTATCCGCCAAAGACTTCTCGTGTCCTCTCCTTGCTCTTCTTAGCTCTCCCTTTAGATCCTTCCTGGCTAGCATGTAACTCTCAAGCGCCCTTACTGAGCCTTCACGTCTCATCCTAACATAAGCCTTCTTCTTCCTCTTGACAAGTGCTTCAACTTCTTTAGTAAACCACGGCTCCCTCGCTCGACAACTTCCTCCCTGCCTCACAGGAACATACGTATCAAGGACACGCAGTCGCTGCTCCTTGAATAAGCTCCACATTTCGATTGTTCCCATCCCCTGCAGTTTCCTTCCCCATCCTACACATCCTAAATCTTGCCTAATCGCATCATAATTTCCTTTCCCCCCAGCTATAATTCTTGCCCTGCGGTATATACCTGTCCCTGCCCATCGCTAAGGTAAACCTAACCGAATTGTGGTCACTATCACCAAAGTGCTCACCTACATCTAAATCTAACGCCTGGCCGGGTTCATTATCCAGTACCAAATCCAATGTGGCATCGCCCCTGGTTGGCCTGTCTACATACTGTGTCAGAAAACCCTCCAGCACACACTGGACAAAGACTGACCCATCTAAAGTACTCGAACTATAGTATTTCCAGTCGATATTTGGAAAGTTAAAGTCCCCCATAACAACTACCCTGTTACTCTCGCCCCTGTCGAGAATCATCTTTTCTATCCTTTCCTCTACATCTCTGGAACTATTTGGAGGTCTATAAAAGACTCCCACCAGGGTGACCTCACCTCTCCTGTTTCTAACCTCTGCCCATACTACCTCAGTACACGAGTCCTCAAATGTCCTTTCTGTCGCTGTAATACTCTCCTTGATTAACAATGCCACACCCCCCCCCCCTCTTTTACCATCTTCTCTGTTCTTACTGAAACATCTAAATCCCGGAACCTGCAACATCCATTCCTGCCCCTGCTCTACCCATGTCTCCGAAATGGCCACAACATCGAGATCTCAGGTACCAACCCATGCTGCAAGCTCACCCACCTTATTCCGGATGCTCCTGGCGTTGAAGTAGACACACTTTAAACCAGGCTCTTGCTTGCCAGTGCCCTCTTGCGTCCTTGTAACCTTATCCCTGACCTCACTACTCTCAACATCCTATACACTGGCACTACAATTTAGGTTCCCATTCCCCTGCTGAATAAGTTTATACCCCCCCCCCCCAAAGAGCACTAGCAAATCTCCCCCCCAGGATATTGGTACCCCTCTGGTTCAGGTGAAGACCATCCTGTTTGTAGAGGTCCCACCTACCCCAGAAAGAGCCCCAATTATCCAGGAAACCAAAACCCTCCCTCCTGCACCATCCCTGCAGCCACGTGTTCAACTCCTCTCTCTCCCTATTCCTTGCTTCGCTATCACGTGGCACGGGCAACAACCCAGAGATAACAACTCTGTTTGTTCTCGCTCTAAGCTTCCACCCTAGCTCCCTGTATTTCTGTCTTAAATCCCCATCTCTCTTCCTACCTATGTCGTTGGTGCCTATGTGGACCACGACTTGGGGCTGCTCCCCATCCCTCTTAAGGATCCCAAAAACACGATCCGAGACTTCTCGAACCCTGGCACCTGGGAGGCAACATACCAACCGTGAATCTCTCTCGTTCCCACAGAACCTCCTATCTGTTCCCCTAACTATGGAGTCCCCAATGACTATTGCTCTGCTCCTCTTCCCCCTTCCCTTCTGAGCAACAGGGACAGACTCTGTGCCAGATGTACCCCATTGCTTACCCCTGGTAAGTCGTCCCCCGCAACAGTATCCAAAACGGCATACCTGTTGTTGATGGAAACGGCCACAGGGGATCCCTGCACTGCCTGCTGGTTCCCACTCCTTCCCCTGACGGTAACCCATCTACCTACTTCTTTTACCTGAGGTGTGACTACCTCCCCATAACTCCTCTCAATAACCTCCTCCGCCTCCCGAATGATCCGAAGTTCATCCAGCTCCAGCTCCAGTTCCCTAACGCGGTTCTCGAGGAGCTGGAGTTGGGTGCACTTCCCGCAGATGCAGTCAGCAGGGACAACAGGGTACTTTCTAACTGGTGAAAATCTAGAAACAGTAGCTGTCGAAAGCAATGCTCCTCCAATTTATATTTTACTATGCGAGCTAAAACTTCTCTGAACATTACTTTCTTGTCTATGGGCAGATTAGCTTTACATTTTACTGAACTTTCACAAAGCCATGAGTGGCCTGCACGAGTATCTAAGAGGAAACATTGCCCCTCCCCCCACCCCCCGCCCGCACACAATGTCATATTCCCCCCTCCTCTCACACGTCCTATTTCCCCTCGCCAAACAAACGTCCCATTCTCAGTGTCCACACACTGTTGAACTTTAAGGAAGGGAGTTCCAGGATTTTGACCCAGTGACAGTGAAGGAACAGCGATATAGTGCCAAGTCCGTATGGTGTGTCGCTTGGAGGGAAACTTGCAGGTGGTGCTGTTCCCATACATTTGCTGCTATTGTCCTTTCAGGTGATAGAGGCCGCAGGTTTGGAAGGTGCTGTCCAAGGAGCCTTAGTGCGTTGCTCCAGTGTATCTTGTAGATAGTACACACTGCTGCCACTGTGCGTCAGTAGTGGAGGAAGTGAATCTTGAAGGTTGTGGATGGTGTGCCAATCAAATGGGCTGCTTTGTCCTGCATGGTGTCGATCTTCTTGTGCGTTGTTGGAGCGGCACCCGTCCAGGCAATATTCCATCACACTCCTGACTTGTGCCTTGTCGATGGTTGCCAGGCTTTGGGGAGCCAGGAGGTGAGCTGGTCGCTGCAGGATTCCTAGCCTCTGTTGCCATGGCATTTAGAGGCTACTCCAGTTCAGTTTCTGGTCAATGGTAACCCCCATGATGTTGATAGTGGAGGATTCAGCGATCTTAATGCCATTGAATGCCAAGAGGTGATGGTTAGATTCTCTCTTGTTTGAGATAGTCATTGCGTGGCCCTTGTGTGGTGCAAAAGTTACTTGTCATTTATCAGCCCAAGCCTGGATGTTGTCCAGGTCTTGCTGCATTTCTACACGGAATTGTTCAGTATCTGAGGAGTCGCAAATGGTGCTGAGCATTGTGCAAGCATCAGCAAACATCCCTACTTCTGGCCTTATGACTGAAGGAGGGTCATTGATAAGCAGCTGAAGGTGGTTGGGCCGGTGACACTACCCTGAAGAATTCCTGCAGTGCCGTCCTGGAGCTGAGATGATCGCCTTCCAACAACCAGAATCACCGTCCTTTGCGCTCGGTACGACTCCAACCAGTGAAGTGTTTGCCCCCAGATTTCCATAAACGCTAGTTTTGGCAGGGATCCTTGATGCTCAGATTATGTTAATGGATGTTGATAATATATGTGTATTGTCATATGCTTGCATCAATTTAAATCAGGGCTATGGCCACATTCTTCCATAATGCCTTAGTCGACGTTGCTTCTCTCTCTCTCTCTGTCACTCGTTCGTTCCTCATTCCTTACAGTCTGGAAAATGTTAAGGAAATACTCCTTTTTTGATCATCCCTCATCCCACATACCCATGTCTGTTGCCCCGCTTGATCCAAGAGACCACTCATAAATTACACTCTTAATGAACACATAAAGCTGCCTCTCAGTTTTGCACACGCAGTAAAATACACTGAAGTGTTTATAAAACGTTCCTCTCACCAGGTGTGCTATTGAGCTCCATAGAGATGGATGGACATAGCCTCCATCAATGACAATACGTTTCTGGATTCGATGGTTGAGCCGAATCTCAGGCAGTTCCCCAGTCAACAGGAGAAATCGCCAAATTCCTGGGTACTTTGTAGCATGCAGCAGCTAGCTGCAAAATCTCTGAATTATCTGAGATATGGATCTCAGAACTACTTAAACAGCCAAAACCATGTAAAACAGAACTCTAAGCATCCGTTTAAATATACTACTAAACTAATAGAGTGGAGGTCAGATGAGGATTGAATTAAATGGTAATTCGATGAATGTAAACAACGTTTAAAGAAGTGAATCTGCCAGGAGTGAGATTCCTCACACTGTGTGTGAGCTCTACCTGATGTGTTCCTGTATAACAAAATGAGAAGGACACAGCGCTTAGTCTGCTCTAAGCTGGCAGTGGCTGCATTAGAGAGTGGGGATCCTGAGCTGTTGTTGAGGCAGCGTGGCTACTGCTCTTTCCACCTGTCACCCTCCGAGATCCTGGAGGGTCCACCTCCAGCTGTTTATTATCGAGCCTGTGGTGTAAAGGTCACGCGCCTGACTCCAGATTAGTACATTGTGTGTTCCAATCACAGGGGTGGGGTTCCTGGGTTTTAATCAGGAGAATCCTTGATTACAGGAGATGCTTGTATTTGAGCAATATTATCGTGTACAATTAAATTTGATAGATTACAATCCTCTTCCAGTTACTTTCCAATTACACGCTCAGTTTTTCTTTCACACAGTTTTATATCAGAACAATATTTCAATGATGTATCCATTGTTTCTGAAATAGTTCTGTCACCAGTGTGAGAAGTAAAGCAATTGTGAGAAGCAGTGTGGGAGAATGGATGATCGAAGTAAACAACATAAGCTCCTGACAGAGTGATCGTGCAAAGAGTTCAGCCTGAACTGAGAGCTCAAGGAGGGAATTTAGTGCTCGTGACATTCTTGGGTAGGTTTTTCTCCAACTGAAATTAACTTTGACATTCACAATTTGACTTGAAGATTTAAAAACGTCACAAGAAACTGCCAGATAGTTCAACTACCCAGTTAACAGAAACTTTGTCAGTGGCAATTAACTGTCAATCAACTGTAAGCTGTGGCTTAGCAGGAAACTGGATTTGAAAAAGCTGCGACTTGGTGCGACTCATTCAGGTCTATACAAGGAAAGAATATTTGTTACACACAGAATGCTTCGCACAATATGGTCGTGAAACGAGGGCAGTGTTAACAGTGCTCAAGTTGGGAACTTGGTGCAAGTGACAATTAGGTGCAGAGCGGAAAGCAGCTTCAGCTTTTGTAACCTCCAATACTAGTTGCGGGAATTTGAGATGGTAAGTATTTCATGTTTTTGTCCACAATTTGGTGCAAAAGAGTCCGTACAGTTGAAGAAACTCTAACAAATAAGACTAGAGCAAGAGTATCTGGACACTTTGCTGCAGACTAGGACCAGAACTTTGAGTGAGGTATAGGTTCTGAACGGGAGTCGTATGACTAGCAGTGTACAGAGTAAATGGAACACAGGTGAGATAGAGAAAGCGGAGCCACAGAAACTGATCATATCCAACGGATACAATGCACTTGCTACCAATGGGAATGCGGCATTTGACTGAGTGTGGCATGAAGGATCCCTTGAAAACTGGAGTCAATAGGAATCATGAGACAAACTCTCTACTGGTTGGAGTCACACCTGTCACAAAGGAAGGTCGTTGTGGTTGTTGGAGGTCAATCATTTCAGTCCCAGGAAATCACTGCAGACGTTCCGCAGGATCGTGTCCTACTCCAAACATCTTCAGCTGCTTCATCAATGACGATCCCGTCATCATCAGGTCAGAAGTGCACCAAGTTCAGCACCATTCACTGCTCCTCAGATACTGAAACAGTACGCAGCAAGAACTGGAAAACATTCAGGCTTAACAATCACATCACGCAAGTTCCAGGCAATGTCCATCCCCAACTAAGGAGAATCTAACCATCTCTCCTTGACATTCTTTGCCCTTGCCATCGCTTAATTTCACACCATCAACCTCCTGCAGGGTTACCTTTGTCCAGAAGCATAACCGAAACAGCCATATAAATACCGTGGCTACAAGAACAGATTGGAGGCTGCGGATTCTGTGGCAAGTAACTCACATCCTGACTGCGCAAATTCTGTCCATCATCTGTCCATCATCTGCAAGGCACAAGTCAGGGGTGTGATGGAATACTCTCCACTTACCTGACACTATCCAGGACAAAGCAGCCCCTTTGATTGACACCCCTGAAGCATTCACTCCCTCCACGACCAGAGCACGGTTGTACTATTGTGGATGCTACAGGATGAACTTCACGAACTGGCCAAACCTCCTTCAACAACATCTATTCCAAAACCACGACATCTACTAGCCAGCAGGACAAGGCCAGGAGATGGATGGAAATACCCCACCTTAAAGATCTTTGCAAGCCACACGCCTTCCTGACTGGGAACTATATCAGCGTTCTTTCACTGTCGCGAGGCAAAAACCAGGAACTCACACACTAACAGAACTCTGGGTGTACCTACACCAGCTGCACCGCAGTGGTTCAAGAAGGTGGCTCAACGCCATCTTCCCAAAGGCAATTTGGGATGGACAACAAATGTTGGTTTTCCTAGCGACGCTCACAACTGACGCAGGAATAAAAACAAAGCACATAATGAATAGGGTAGGGGAGTGTTGGTCGGGCAAGATAATCAACAGGTAATCCACGGCACAAGCAGTAAGAAGACAGAACGAGCGAGAGGATTCGAAATCTGTAGCTAGAAAATTTCACCAGTTACGAACTCTCTAAACGTTTTCACCCTTGTTTGAAATAATCACCATCCAATATTGATAAATCCCTGAAATTTGGCAGTGCAGTGACGAAGTGCAAACACTTGTCGCTATGTTTTCAAATCTGTCTCCCTGTTAGTTAAGCAGGAATGATAGCCTTTTAATTAAAATAAAGAAGAATCACTCATCAACAGTCTACAGGACTCTGCACTGAACTGTGGCCAGCATTAAAACAGTGACGAGACTTCTTCCTGCCTTCCTTCCTTCCTATATAACATACATATTCTGACCAGTATCATCAACTGTATAGATGCTGGCGTGAAGCAATTCATTTCCTTCAACATGTAGCCAAAAATAAATTCCAAGGCTGCATTTTAAAATTCTTCAAACAAAAGCAATATTGTGGATTCTGGAGATCTGAAGTATGCACAAAAGAATGCTGGAAGCAACCAGCAAACCAGGCAGCATCTTTGGAAATTGCATCGAAGGTACGGAGGGTCTGATGAAAACTGGAAATATTGGGTTTTTTTAAAGATTTTGGAATTCCCTTGGTTTGCTTTTTTGCTTCAGTTCTTTATTAGTCATTCCTCTGTAACAGGAGCACATTTATTCGAGCTTTTGTTTGATTATACGGGGCTAAACCAGTGCCTCATAGTTCTTTTTTTTAAAGAAATCTGTGAAAACACCTCTTAGGTTTGTGGGACGTGCATGAAGGTGCAGCATTAACCTACTCTTCACGGTTGTGCCTGTTTGGAAATTTAGCTGTCATTGTTAAAAATTTTGATGTGAAAGCTGCTGATTTCATCTGTTTGTTCAGTGACTGCAAGTAAACTCAGGCAGCATGGGACCCAATTGTCTAACTTAATGGATCCCCCCCTTCCTATATAGAATGGAGATATTCACAGTGTGTCAATCGGAGAATTTCTTGCAGCATCAACAGCAAACATTGAATCATCGAATCATACCAAAAGGAAAAATAATGTATCTTGGTTTTCTGATGAAGTTTAAATTCTTTGGGCGCTTAATAATACAGTAATGATTCACTACCCCACCATGGCTGTAATTGGTGTCCCTGGATAGTTGCTACTTGGGGCTGGTACGTCATTTTAACAGTATACACTATCTTAGTCCACACATCCAGATCTTTACTGTAATACTTTCCCTATATTGCAACAGTGAAGACACTTCAAAATTATAGCAGTGAATACATGTGAAAGGTACTTTACTGCCTGTAAAGTTCTTCTGGATGATGGGCGTTTGTGGTAAGTATCTATAGATATGTGTTCTTTCTTTCTTTCTTTCTTTCTTTCTGTGTTTCTTTGTTCTGTGTTTCTTTCCCTCTTTCTGTCTTTTTTTCTGTTAATGTCATTCTATCTTTCTCTACTTTAAATTTGATAGTGGCTTGTTTTTGATGGATGTGAAATCTCTTTCACTGATATCATCTCAATGAGTATTAGATACCTACATTGGAACATACGAATTAGGAGCAGAACTAGGCCACTCGGCACATAAGGCTGCTCCACCATTCAATAAGATTATGGCTGATCTGATTGCAACCTCAACTCCACATTCTTGCCTACCCACCAATAACCGTTCACCCCCTATCTTATCAATAATCCAGCTAACTCGGCCTTAAAAATATTCAAATACTCTGCTTCCACTGCCTGTTGAGAAGACTGTTCCAAAGTCTCACTACTCTCTGAGAGAAAAGGAAAATTCACCTAACCTCTGTATTAAATAGACGACCCCTTATTTTTAATCAAGTTATGTTTCAATCAAGTCCCCTCTTGCTATTCAAACTCCAGCGGATATAAACCTAGCCTATCCAAACTTTCCTCAGAAGACAACCCACTGATTGCAGGTATTAGTCTCGTAAACCTCTGATCTGCTTCTAATGCATTTACATGCTCCCTTAAATATAGAGACCAATATTGTACAGAGTACTACACATGTGGTCTCACCAATGCCCTTTATAGCTCCGTATATTGTCTCCTTCATGGCCATTATTAGATCGTTTCAATGAGAAGTGAAAATCTGGAAATTTTATCCCGAATTAGTCATTTCGACTAGGTGAATTGCAAGGTTCAGACCTGAGTTCGGTTGTTTTTTTTTATAGGCAAGGCTATTAAGAAACCAGAGCGTTTAAATTGAGTTCAGATACAGATCAGCCGGAATCGAATTGAATGGCGAAACACGTCCAAGTACCTGAATAGATTATTCCAATTCTTGTATTCATATGGAACTACAACTCCCAATTCCTGAGTTTCTATCCTTTTTCATTTAATCTAAATAAACGTTCTGGTTTAACCTTGTTTCATTTGTCTCCTGATCACCCTCTCCCTCCCTCCTTGACCTGTGCAACCGTTGAAACAGTCGAGCAAGGCCTTCTGTTACGGGGGGGATGGGGGGGAGTGCAATGGGAGGAAGCGGGGTCGAGTGGGGAGGGGGGAAGCACAGAGCGGGTGGGGGGGGAAGTGGGGAGTGACTGGGGAAGCAGAAGCGGAAGCGTGGAGCGAGTGGCAAGGGTGGGGGTGTGGGCGGGGGCGGGCGGGGGTGGTGTGTGAGCCCTGTGTACTCTACTTGTTGGGACCCTGCTCAGGGATATGAGCTAACAACGCCACTGCCTAGTGGGCGTCTCGGGGGAGACAAAGGCTAAGGAAGTAAACCCTAGCAGAAAATCCAGAGCGGAACCCTCATGTGTCAACTTGGGCGTGTTTCCAGCAGCTCCTGCAGCCAAACTGGTGCCAAATGTCGTGCTCTGCATTCCTTTGGACCCCACTAGGAAGGCTGAGAGAGGGATTTTTATATTTGGACAACTCACACCTCCATACATTCCTCCCCGACATGCTCCATGGAGCGGTCAGTCTTTAGTCACCTCAACGCTACAAAAACAACATGGAAGGCAGACATTACGGGTTTTAAGTCTACCTGAAGCGGCATAGAGATTTGGCACCATGGGTTGCCTTTGGCAGTGGGAGAGGTCATCACATCTCATTGGACAGCTACCACCGCCTAAAACCGGGCAGCGCCCAGTCAGAAAGGTTCTGTCCCGCCACCTGCTTTAATGGGTGCTTGGAGCTTAGCATCATTGCCTGACAACTGGGCTGTAATACCACACCAAAAGCACAACAAAAAAGGAAAGAAATGTACCAGATCTTTGTTTTGCAAGCTAGAACGTCAGAACTCTGTGTCCTAGCATGTCAGAAGATCTTATACAAATCGATGACTCTCAGAAGACCTCCATCATTAACAACGAGCTCAGTAGACCCAATGTGGACATTGCAACACTTCAGGAGACACGCCTCCTTGAGAGCAGATAACTAAAGGGGCAAGACTGCACCTTCTACTGGCAGGGTAGGAATCCAGAAGAACCAAGACAGCATGGAGTGGGCTTTACCATCAGAAACTCTTTGCTCAGCATGATAGAGCCACCTACAAATGGCTCAGAACACATACTGTCCATCCGACTGCTCCCTGCCGCATGTTCCAGTGCACCTACTCAGCATCCATGCTCCAACACTATGCTCCCCTCCTGAAGTCAAAGATAAGTTCTACTAGGAACTCCATAATATCATTAGTAGCATTCCTAATACCGAACATTTGTTCCTGCTGGGGGACATTAATGCCAACGTTGGGGCCGACCATGATGCATGGCCCTCCTGCCTCGGGCGCTATGCCATTGAAAGGATAAAGAGAATGGACAGAGACTGCTGGAGCTGTGTACCTATCACAGCCTCTACATCACCAACTCGTTCTTTCAATCTAAACCCTGTCACCTGGTTTCATGGAGACACCCAAGATCATGTCGTTGGTACCAGCTGGACCTCATTGTCGCAAAGCGAGCCTTCATAAACAGTGTTCTAATCGCACACAGCTTTCTCAGTGCGAACTGTGACACCAACCACTCCCTGGTGTGTAGTAAAGTTAGACAGAAACTAAAGAAGTTACATCACTCCAAGCGGAATGGCCACTCTGGCATCAGCACTACCAGAATTTCTTACCCACAGCAGACACAAAAGTTTCTCAATTCACTTGAAAAACCCCTTCAAAACATTCAGAAGGAGGTGCAGAGACCATGTGGACCTCCATCAGAGACTCCATCTGTGACTCAGCAATGAGCACCTTTGGCAAACGCGAGAAGTAGAATGTAGACTGGTTTCAATCTCACTTTGAGGAGGTGTAACCAGTCATAGCCGCCAAGTGCACTGCACTGCTGAATTACAAGGAAGCCCCCAGAGAGTTAACATCCTTAGCACTTAAAGCCGCTAGAAGCAGCGCACAAAGAACAGCCAGGAGCTATGTAAACGACTACTGGCAACACCTATGCAGTTGTATTCAGCTGGCCTCCGACACTGGAAACATCAGAGGAACGTATGACTGCATTAAGAGCTTCTGAGCCAACCATCAAGAAGATCGCCCCCCTCAAGTCTAAATCAGGGAAACAATCACTGGCCTAAGCAAGCAAATTAACTGTTGGGTGCAGCATTACCTAGAACAGTAGTCCAGGGAAAATAATGTCACTGATACCGTCCTCAATGCTGCCCAGTCTCTGCCAGTCATGGGCGAGCTAGACGATCAGCCAACAAAAGCGGAGCTCAGTAACGCCATCAATTATCTAGCCAGAAGAAAAATCCCTGGAAAGGACAGCATTACCCCTGAAATAATCAAGTGTGCCAAGCCTACTGTACTGTCAACACTCCATGAACTGCTTTGCCTGTTTTAGGATGAGGGAGCAGTACCACAGGACATGTGCGATGCCAATATCATCACCCTCTATAAGGATAAGGGTGAACATGGTGGCTGAAACAACTACCGTGGAATCTCTCTGTTAAGCACAGTAGGGACAGTCTTCACTCGACTCGTTTTAAACAGACTCCAGAAGCTGGCTGTGCATGTCTATCCGCTGGCTCAGTAGGGCATACATGCTGAATACAGTGCAGCTTTTGAGCAGAGAGATCCACTGTTGATATGCTGTTCTCCCTTTGCCAGCTATAGGAGAAATTCCATGAATAATGAATGCCCCTCTGCATTGCCTTGATAGATCTCACCAAAGCCTCTGACCTCGTCAGCAGACGTGGCTTCTTCAGACTACTAGCAAAGATCGATGTTCATCAAAGCCACGAAGCGTCATCACCTCATTCCATGATAATATGAAAGGCACAATTCAGCATAACAGTGACTCATCAGACTCCTTTCCTATCCTGAGTATCCTGAGTGTGAAACAGGACTGTGTTCTCGCACCAACACTGTTTGGGATCGTCTTCTCACTGCTGCTCTCTCATGTGCTTAAGTCTTCAGAAGAAGAACTGTTCTTCCGCACAAGATCAGATGGCAGGTTATTCAACCTTGCCCGTCTTAGAGCGAAGACCAAAGTATGGAAAGTCCACATCAGGGAATTCCTCTTTGCTGACGATGCTGCATTAACATTCCACACAGAAGACTGTCTGCAGAGACTCATCAACAGGCTTGCGGCTGCCTGCAACGAATTTGGCCTAGCCATCAGTTTCAAGAAAACAAACATCATGGGACAGGGTGTCAGAAATGCTCCATCCCTCAATATCGGCGACCACACTCTGGAAGTGCTTCAAGAGTTCACCTACCTGGGCTCAAACATCACCAGTAACCTATCTCTCGATGTAAAAATCAACAAACACATGGGAAAGGCGTCTGCTGCTATGTCCAGATTGGCCAAGAGGGTGTGGAAAACTGGCACACTGATATGGACACAAAAGTCCGAGTGTTTCAAACCTGTGTCCTCAATACCTTGCTCTACGGCAACGAGACCTGGACAACATATGTCAGCCAAGAGCGATGTCTCAACACATGGAGAATCCTTGGCATCAGGTGGCAGGAATGTATCTCCACCGCATAAGTCCTTGAGGCAGCCAAGACATTCAGCATGTATGCCCTACTGAGCCAGCGGCACTTGAGATGGCATGGCCAGGTGAGCCACGTGGAAGATGGCAGGAACCCCAAGGATGTATTGGACAGCGAGCTTGTCACTAGTATCAGACGCACTGGTCGCCTATATCTTTGCTTTAAAGACGTCTACAAACATGACATGAAGTTTTGCGACATTGACCATAAGTTGTGGGAGACAGTTGTCAGTGATCGCCAGAGCTGGCAGACAGCTATAAAGGTGGGGCTGAAGAGAGGAGAGTCAAAGAGACTCAGCATTTGGCAGGAAAAGAGACGAAGTGTAAGGAGAGAGCCAACTGTGTAACAGCCCCAACAGCCAAATTTAGCTGCAGCACCTGTGGAAGAGTCTCTCACTCTAGAATTGGGCTTTATAGCCACTCCAGGCGCTGCTCCACAAACCACTGCCCACCTCTAGATGCTTACCCATTGTCTCTCGAGTCAAGGAGGCCAAAAGTAATTTGATCCCGTTATATCCTTTACCTGCAAATTCATTACTGATATTGTGATTACATAACCTATGCATAGGAAGTACTGTCACGGTAAGACAATTAGATTCCATCACTGGATGTAAAGCCAATCTGCCCATTATTGTGTGAGTTTCAGTTTATTGTGAAGAACGTCAATATGCACATTTCGCATCCGATTCAGTTATTTCACGGAAAACGCACCAAACTTCTGTCATTGAGGTGTTTGTTCAATCACTTCCTATTCTCCTTTTGCTTACAGTTAACATGTGACGATTGTGATCCTGTCTCGGGAAAAATGTGGTCTCTCCAAATGTGTCACCAGCTATCTTGTAACTATGGCAATGGCAGACAGCTATAAAGGTGGGGCTGAAGAGAGGAGAGTCAAAGAGACTCAGCATTTGGCAGGAAAAGAGACGAAGTGTAAGGAGAGAGCCAACTGTGTAACAGCCCCAACAGTCAAATTTAGCTGCAGCACCTGTGGAAGAGTGGAATGGCAACTATTGGTCATTATTCTCGATCTGATCCTAAGACAGTTTCCTATTGTTTATCGGAAAAAAAATCTATTTTTCTGTTTTACGTCAGAGTTGTAATATCCACGCTGTACTGCTTTATGTTGCCACAGACTGTTGTGTCTGGTTTACCGTCAAATTCTCCTTTGATCGATTTGTTGCCATTTGTTATCAGAAGCTGAAAACAAATTATTGCACCGAGAAAACAGCCACTGTGGTTCTCGGAACAGTGATTGTGCTGGGCTGTTTGAAATACATTTTCTGTATGCACGTCAATATTCACTTTCGAACAGTCTCGAGTTTTGTGACGTGGCAATAGTTGGATATAGATTGCTGGCCTGGGCCTTTGTTGAATTAATGCATTGTATTTTAACCATTTATTCCATTTGTTTTGATTCTACTATTCAATCCACTGACGGTCAGAAACATTATAGAGGCCAGTAGAGCCCGCAGGCGGCTCTGGGATAGCAGCACTGGGGAGAGTCCCAGTGATTCAGAGATGGCAAACCGAAGAAAATCCATGCTTTTATGGTTCGTTATATCGGGGAATCTCATACTGTTGTGGGTGTTATTTATGGTTTGTTATATTTTGAAACGATTGAATTGCTTTAGCAACACGTATACTGTTCCTCTGCCCACATCTGTATCGGATATAAGTTTCATGCTCCAGCTCTTGAGTGGCTGCATGAACACGTTTATTTATGCAGTGACTCAGAGAGAATTCAGGTAGGAGTTGAGGAATGGCATGAAATACTGTCTCACAATGATGGTCAAATTATTCTGATGAAAAAATCTTATACTTTCTAAAGATGTTTTTTCAGCCAAAGGGTGGTTTACTGCTTTACACAACCGTACCCAAGTACGCAATCCAGGGGTACTTTGGGAATAAACACTTGGTATGATTCTTTCTCTCCAAAATGCACCATCAGCTCACATTGCCCTGACAGTCGGGGAGTCTTTAGTGCGTCAGTGATGACAAGTTTCTCTGATTTTGCTATATTGTGAAATAATACGATTTGAAAGGCTCAGGAAAAATTAAAAAGGCAGCAGGAAAAAATTAAGTCTACGAAGGTTGCTGATTTCTCCACCGTCATCGAGATCGATAGAAAATAAAACTGATATATTTCTATTAAATTACCAGTAAACCGGCTACATCCACCTCCACCACCACCCTCTCCTACACAGCCTCCGTACTAAATGTGTTCTTTAGTTTCCAGGCAGATGTTTAATTGATTAAATCGAACATCTTACATCATACTCATTGTTCTGTACCATTTGCCTGTTATGAATAAAGCAGATTGTGAACTGTGTTATAAGATATTTCGCCCATAGATAACTTGCTTCATCGTTCGAAAAATTTTAGGAGGACTCATAGTAATCTGTGTCAGATCAGGCGTCAATGCTACCGCTATGATCCTGATCGCAATACCCCTCACTCCCGTCCTAGAACAGCACACAACAGAGATCCCGAATCCCGGTACAGCACACCCACAAGCCCTGGAGCCACACATTATCCAATCCCAGTACAGCATATTCCAGGACTGCAGAACAACACATACCCGGGTCCCCGGATAGCACACTCCTGAGATCCAGTACAGCATACTTTGTGGTGCATGTACAGCATATTACATGCGCCGGAATGAAACTAACGGATGCCAATACTACACAACCCTGCATAAATGTGCAGCACATGTTCTTTTAGCACTACATCGACGTCCTGTAAATCAATACAGCACATTCGATCGTCCTATGTTAGCGTACTCCCCTGCCCAGCTGCGGCACACACCCAGGTCCTGATACAATGCAGACCCTGCCAAGGTACACCACACTCCCAGGATCACTACAGCACAACTGCGGGTACCAGTATCATACACAACCGGGGTGCTGTCACAACACACTTCCGGGTACCAGAGCTATTCACTCCCAGGTGATTATGTTACTGGATTTGTAATACTTAGCAACATACTCCGGCGTCCCAGTGAAGTAAAATTGCAGAACACAGTACAACATTTGCCCACGTCCCGGGACTGTAACTGAATTAGTAATACGGAGAGCTGGTCTAATAATCCAGTTAGCTAATATTTTTCGGGCTCGAGAGGCCCGAGTTCAAGCTACAGTTCACATGGTGCGTTTGTCTGTAATTGGTGATAGCGAGCGTGAAACCGGTGGGAAATTTATTTCATTTCTATCTTTTTTCAGGTTACTTGTTTCCTGTAGCCCAACAATCATAAGCCTGTTAGTTTCTCTTTTCTGTTGATTTCTCTTTTCGATTATTGCGTTATGCAGAGGACGATATTTGAAGCCAGCCTTTCCCATTATGTTAAAAGCAAAATATTGCGGATGCTGGAAATCTGAAATAAAAACAAAAAGTGCTGGAACCACTCAGCAGTTCTGGCAGCATCTGTGGAAAGAGAAGCAGAGTTAACATTTCGGGTCAGTGACCCTTCCTCGGAACTGACAAATATTAGAAGTGTAAAAGATTATAAGCAAGTAAAGTGGGGGTGGGGCAAGAAATAACAAAGGAGAAGGTGTAGATTGGACAAGGCCACATAGCTGACTAAAAGGTCATGGAGCACCTTTACTGGAAAACGTTGGCCCCAAACTCTCACTATTTCCTTTTTAAATGACTCCCACTAGTCTGATGTAGACTTTCCTACAATTAGCTGTTTTCAGTCCACTTTGACCACATCCTGTTTTATCATATTGAAATCGATCTTCCGCTAATTCAGTACCTTTATTTCTGACCCTCTTTGTCCTTTTCCATAACTACCTTAAATCTTATAGTGTTATGGTCACTATCCACGAAAAGCTCCCCCACTGACACTTCTACCACTTGACCGACTTCATTCCCTAGGATTAGGTCCAGTAGCGGCCCTTCTCTTGTTGGAATTTCTAAATGCTGGCTCAAAAAGCTCTCCTGTATGCACTTTAAGAATTCTGGTCCCTTTAAGCCTTTTGCACTGAGACTATCCCTGTTAATATTGGGGAAGTTGAAATACCCTACTATTCTTACCCTATTATTTTTACACCTATCTGAGCTTTGCCTAAATATCTTCTCCTCTATCTCTCCCTGACTATTTGCAGGTCTGTAGTAAACTTCCAGCCAAGTGATTGTCCTCTTTTATTTTAAGTTCTATCCATATGGCCTAATTTGAGGAACCATCTAAAATATCATCCCTGCTCACTGCAGTCATTGACCCCTTGATCAATAGTGCAATGCCACCTCCTCCTTTGCACCTACTCCCCCACCGCCTCCCACCCCGTAATGCATGAAGATTTTAGATCCTGGACAATTGAGCTGCCAGCCCTGCCCTTCTCTCAACCATGATATGATAGCAATAATATCATATTCCCATGTGTTAACCAATGCCCTCAATTCATCTGCCTTACTTGTAAGACTCCTTGCGTTAAAATGGATGTAATCCAGCCTTGCATTATTTGCTTGTACCTTAATAGTTCTTTATTTGCTCCACCTTCCAGAGTGACTTTATTTCTCTTCTGTATTTGGCTGTGCATCACCCCCTACTGAACCTCCACTCTGTAGCCCATCCCCCTGCCAAATTAGTTTAAGCACCCCCACACCACCAACCCCACGCCCCCCCCCCCGCCACACCCCCCGGCCCCAACAGCACTAGTAAATCTCCCAGCAAGGATGTTGGTCCGGTTCTGGTTCAAGTGCAACCTCTCCAACTTGTACAGGCCCCACCTTCGCCAGAAACAGACCCAGTGATCCAGGAAACTAAAGCCCTCCCTCCTTCACCATGTCTTCAGCCACGAATTCATCTGTTCTATTCTCCTATTTCTATACTCACTGGCACGTGGCACTGGGAGTAATCCAGAGATTACAAACTTTGAGGCCCTGCTTTTTAATCTGCTATCTAGCTCCCGAAATTCTGGTTGCAGGACCACATCCCTCATTCGACCTATGTCGTTGGTACTAATCTGTACCACGACCTCTGACAGTTCACCCTCCCCCTTCAGAATGTCTGCAGCTGCTCCATGACATCCATGACCATACACAAGGGAGGCAAAATACCATCCTGAAGTCACGCTTGCGGCCACATAAACGTCTACCTGTATTCCTTATGACAGAATCCCTTATCACTATAGCTCTCCCATTCTTTTTCTTCCCTCCCTATGCAGCTGAGACACCCCTGGTGCCACTTACTTGGCTCTTACTGCAATCCCCTGATAAGCTATCTCCTCCAAAGGTACTCAAAGTGGAATAGCTGTTAGATAGGCAGATGGACCCAGGAGGCTCCTGAACTACCTGCCTAGTTCTTCTACTCTTCATAGTTCTTCACCCATTCACTTTCTGCATGAGCAGTCTTTACCTGTGGTGTGACCACATCCCTATACATGCTATCCACCTAGATCTCAGCCTTGCGGATGCTCCACAGTGTCACGAGCTGTGGCTGCAGATCTGAAATGCAGATTTCGTGTAACTGCAACTGGACACAGTTCCTGCACATGTGTTCTTCCTGGACTCAGGAAGTGTCCCTAACTTCCCACATTGCACAGGAGGCACACGCCACATTGCCGAGGTGCCCTGCCATGACTTACCCTTAATTTACTAAAAAAGTAAATTGAGAGTATTTGCACTCAGGGGACTTGATTCCTTAAAAAACACTAATTACTATAGAAAAAAGTATTAATAACTACTAGTAACTATTAATAAATTACACTAATTCAAAACAAAAAACACAATTTAGTAGTACTAACCCGATCACTTACAAGGTAATTTTTGAGTTTTTTTTAAAGAACTCTCCCCTGATTTTTAAAGCTATGTACAACAGCTGTTACTTACCCAACGAATCAGCTTGCAGATTTATCGTGATGTCACTGTAAGCGTCCACTCACCAACCCTACCACCCCCTCCCCCTCCTTTGAAACTCACCGTGCGCCGGAACAAAGAGAGAGCCTGCCGACTGTCGCCGCTGCTCCAAGAGTCATAGACTCATACAGCATGGAAACAGGCCTTTTGGCCCACCGTGTCCATGCCGACCATAATGCCTATCTATACTAATCCCACCTGCCTGCATTAATTCCACATCCCGCTAAGCCTTGCTCATTCAAGTATTTATCCAGATGCCTCTTAAATGTTGCTACTGTTCCTACCTCCACCACCTTCTCTGGCAGCTCATTCCAGATACCCACTATTCTTTGTGTGAAACATTTATCCTTCTGATCCCCTACAAACCTCTGCCCTCTCACCTTCAATCCTTGCCCTCTCGGTTTAGTCACCCCTACCATGGGAAACAGACTCTGGCGATATACCCTATCTATGCCTCTCATAATTTTACATACCTCTATCATGTCCCCTCTCAGCTTCCTTCTCTCCAGGGAAAACAGATTCAGTCATCCAATCTCTTTTTATAACCAGTGGTGCAGTGCTTAGCATCACAGCCTCGTAGCTCCAGGGACCCGGGTTCGATTCTGGGTACTGCCTGTGCGGAGTTTGCAAGTTATCCCTGTGACCGCATGGGTATTCGCCGGGTGCTTCTGTTTTCTCCTACAGCCAAAGACTTGCAGGTTGATAGGTAAATTGGCAATTGTAAATTGCCCCTAGTGTAGATAGGTGGTAGGAAATATGGGATTACGGTAGGGTTCGTATAAATGAGTGGTTGCTGGTTGGCACAGACTCGGTGGGCCGAAGGGCCTGTTTCAGTGCTGTATCTCTAAATAAATAAATAAATAAAACCCTCCAAACCAGGCAACTTCCTTGTGAATCTTTTCTGCACCCTCTCTAGCTCAGTCACATCTTTCCTGTAGTGTGGTGACCAGAACTGCACACAGTACTCCAAGTGCAGCCTAATCAATGTTATGTACAACTGTAACAGGACATCCCAACTCTTGTACTCAATGCCTCGGCTGATGAAGGCAAGCAAGCCATATGCCTTCTTCAACAGCCTGTCTACCTATATTGCCACTTTCAGGGAACTATGTACTTGCACCCCAAGGTCTCTCTGCTCAACAACACTCCCCAGGGCCCTGCCATTTACTATATATTTCCTGCCCTGGTTTAACTTCCCAAAGTGCATCACTTCGTACTTGTCTGTGTTAAATTCCATTTGACAAATCCCTTGCTCACTTTTCCAGTTGATCTATATCCAGTTGTAGCCTTAGACAACCTTCTTCACTGTCCACTATACCACCAATTTTGGTGTCATCTGCAAACTTACTAATCATGACCCCTACATTCACATCGAAGTCTTTAATATATATGACAAGCAACAGAGGACCCAGCAGCGATCCCTGCGGCACACCACTGGTCACCAGCCTCCAATCTGAAAAACAACCCTCCACTACCACCCTCTGCCTCCTACCAGCAAGCCAATTTTGTATCCAATTGGCTAGTTCACCCTGGATCCCATGTGTTCGAACCTTCTGGACCAGCCTACCATTCGAGACTTTGTCAAAGGCCTTGCTAAAGTCCATTTACACAACGTCCTGCCCTCGTCAATCCTCTTGGTCACCTGCTCGAAAAACTCAATCAAATTCGTGAGACATGATTTTCCACGCACAGAGCCATGCTGACTATCCCTAATCAGACCATGCCTTTCCAAATGCATATAAATCCTGTCTCTCATAATCCCTTCCAATGAAATTCCCACCATTGATGTAAGGCTCACTGGCCTGTACTTCCCAGGCCTATCCCTGCTGCCCTTCTTAAATAAAGGGGCAACATTAGCTATTCTCCAGTATTCCAGTGCCTCACCCATGGCTAAGGATGATCCAAAAATATCTGCCAGGGCCCCAGCAATCTCCTCCCTTGCTTCCAATAGCATCCTAGGATACACCTGGTCAGGCCCTGGGTATTTATCCACCTTCATGCGCTTTAAAATCTCCAACACCTCATCCTTTGTAATGTTGATATGCTCCAGAATATTGGTGTTCCCTCCCTTGAACTCACTAGCTTCCATGACCTTCTACACGCTAAGTACAGACGAGAAGTATTCATTTAAGACCTGTTAAATTAAGGTAAGTGAATGCCTGGAGCCTGGCTCTTAATTTCACAGGTCCCGCTCCGGATCTGCCTCCACCCAGGTCCACCTGCCGACTGCTGCTGCCGCTCCAGATATAACATGCAGGGTGGATAAATGAACCTGTAGATGTAGCGTATTTGGATTTCAAAAAGGCTTTCCATAAGGTGCCACATAAAATGCTACTACACAAGATAATGTCTCATAGTGTTGTGGATAATATTTTAGAATATGGGTGGAGGACATAAAGTGTCTGCAAAGAGTCATAGATAGGTTAAGCGAGTAGACAAAAATTTGGCTGATGGCGTATAACATGGAAAAGTGTGAGGTTGCCCACTTTGGTAGGAAGAATAGGAAATCCGAATGCTATTTACATGGGGAAAAAACTGCAGAGTGTGCAGTTCAGACGGATCTGGGTGTTCTTGTACAAATATGAATCACTAAATGTTAGAATGCAATTACAACACGTAATTTTGAAAGGAAAAGTAGATAGTAGACATATCTGTAGCCGCAAGAGCGTATTTTTCTTCCCCTAACCACAGAATCTACTATCACTATTGCTTTCCCAATCTTCCCCTGTCTTCCTCTACAGATGAGCCACCATGGTGCAGCATACGTGTTTTTGGCTGCATTCCCAGAGGAGCCATCAGTCTCACCAGTGTTCAAAACGAATTACCATTTGGAGAGTGAGGTGCACTCCAGGGACTCATGCACTACTTGCCTGATCCTCTTTGAGTGCCCAATCGTTACCCATTCCCCCTCTGCCTTTATTAGCAAAATAAAGACAAATAAAAAGCATTCTGTGTTATTCCGTCCCAGTGACAAAGATGGAAAGGATATTATTTAAAATAAGTTCTCCGTGACATTTTCTGTGGATCTGTTTACTTATGAAGTGTTTAAGCATTGCAAAATCTGGAAAAATGACAGTGTAAGTTCTGACAGTGTTCAGCGGGATCAAAACTGCAACCGTTGTGGTATTAACACTGTGCTCTAACCAACTGAATTAAGCAGCCGCACAGAATGACCGGATGTCGGTTTCAGCCCCATGCTAGTCGATTTGTATTTTATTGCACACACTGAGTGACAGAGGAATTGTATAAACAATGGACAAATTACATCCCTGAAATATCGTTCCGACTTTAAACTGCATGAAATGAAAAGTGAGTGTCTGAAGCGAATATAACCATAAAAGAAATCATTAATCTACCAAACTTAACTGGAATCACAGAATAGTTCCGGCACAGAAAGAGGCCATTCGACCCGTCCTGGCCATGGCAGTTCTCTGGACGACAAACTCACCTTGTCCCAATCTTTCGTCTTCTGGTCGCCGGCTTTGGATGGACATAGCCTCCGGCATTGCCAATAAGTTCATGGATTGCATAGCTGAACTGAATCTGAGCCAATTTCCCAGTCCACAGGAGAAATTGCATAATTACTGGGCACTTTATAGCATGCAGCAGTTGGCAGCAAAACTTCTGGTTTCTCTGAATTATGAGTCTGAGAACTGCTTAAACAGGCAACACCACGTAAAACAGAACTCCAAGGACCCTTTTAAATAGAGGGCTGAACTGACAGAGCGGATGCCAGATGAGGATTGAATTTAATGTTAACTCAATGAATGTAAACAATGTTTAAAGAAGTGAATCTCCCAGGAGTGCGATTCCTCGCACTGTGTGTGGGCTGCGCCTGGTTTGTTCCCGTCCCATAAATTGAGACCGGCAGCCAGTTCTCACGCACCAGCTCAGGCAGCTCTCAGTTGACAGCAGCTGCATGACAGAGCGGGAATCCTGAGCTGTTGTTAAGGCAGGCTGCTGACTGCTATTTCCAACTCTTACACTCGAGATCCCGGGAGGCATCAATAAAGATATCGCTCCTTGGGATCCGCCTCCAGCTGTTTGTTCTACTGATTGTGAAGCAACGGTAGCGCATCTGACTCCAGGTTAAAGAATTGTATGTTCCAATCACAGGGTTTTAAATCAGGAAGATTGTTTATTGCAGGGAATATTTGTATTCGTGCAATATTAACTTTTATAATTATGTTTGGTGAAGTCCTCTTCCGGTTACTTTCGAATTACACCTTCAGTTTTTATTTCGCACATTTTTATATCAGAACAATGTTTCAGGGGTGTGTCCATTATTTGTGCAGTCGTGCTGTCACCCAATGTGAAAAGTAAAAGAATACCGAGAAGCAATGTTGGAGAGGGGATGATCGAAGAAAACAACATATTGTCCTAACAGAATGGTCGTTGGAAGTTTCAGCCTCAACAGAGTGCTAAAGTAGGGACACAAACAAGAAATGCTGGAAATACTCAGCAGGTCTGGAGGCATCTGTGGAAAGAGAAGCAGAGGTAACGTTTCAGGTCAGTGACCCTTCATCAGAACTGGCAGAGATTAGAAATGTAAAAGTATTTAAGCAAGTAAAACGGGGGCGTGGCAAGAGGTAACAAAAGAGAAGGTGTTGTTAGCACAAGGTCACAGAGAATAACTGCCCAGCAGGTCATGGAGCAAAGGCAAGTGGTATGAAATACAAGCATTAGTAATGAGAGGGTGTAAATGGACAGAAAACTGAGCACAAACGTGAAAAAAACAGTGTGGAGGCACAGTAGAAATAAACTGAAAAAACTAAAATAAAATAAACACAAAGAAAGGAAACGTAGCTAAAAATAAAAATAAAAAGGAGGGGCCAGTCATGCTCTGAAATTATTGAACTCAATGCTCAGTCTGGCAGGCTTTAGCATGCCTAATCGGTAAGTGAGGTGCAGTTCCTCGAGATTGCAGTGATGTTCACTGGAACACTGCAGAAATCTCATGACATGGATGTGAGCATGAGAGAGGGGTGGGGGGTGGGGGATGGGGGTAGGTGTCTTGAAATGGCCAGCATCCTGAAGCTCGGGGTCATGCTTTCGGACTAAGTGCATTTGTCCCGCAAAGTGGCCTCCCAATCTGCCTTTGCTCTCCCCAGTGTAGAGGAGACGACATTGTGAGCAGCGAGTACGGTATACTAAATTGAAAGAAGCACAAGTAAATCGCTGTTTCACATGAAAGGAGTTTTTGGGTCCTTGGATAGTGAGGAGAGAGGAGTTAAATGGACAGGTACTACACCTTCTGCAATTGCAGGTGAAAATGCCATGGGAAGGGGACGAGGTGGGGGTAATGGAGGAGTGTACCAGGGTGTCACGGAGGAAACGATTCCATTGGCATGCTGAGAGGGGAAGGGAGGGGAACATGCGTTTGGTAGTGGCATTACGCTGGAGGAGGTGGAAATGGCGACGGATGATCCTTTAGATGTGGAGGCTGATGGGATGGAAAGTGAGGACTAGGGGAACCACCACATGTACACACTGGACTTCTCTCTCTGGAAGTACCACCTCACTTTATATCAAAGCTGTATTAATCCGCAGTTTCAATTCATCCTTCATCTTATCGTATTAACAGAAAACATTTTTTCTTCATTTCAGGTGTTAAGGAACACAAACTCCAGCAGCTGATGAGTGCTAATACCCTCCAGATCCTTTTTCCCCTTCACTTACCTCTGACCCCACCACTTCTGATATGACCCGCTGCCGTGTATTCACTATACCCTCTGGCATTCCCCTCTCTGCCGCTGAACATTCTGTACTCAGCAAAGGACTCAGTTTTATCCCTTACACCCCCATCTCAATGAATTTCGCGCTTGGTATGATGTTGAGCTCTTCTTCCATCGCTCCCAACTCCGGGCTCACTTCCTCCAACAGGAATCCTCCCCACGATCAGTACACCAATTCATCTGCCTCCAGCATTCTCCCTCTACCTGGACCCCTCCCTCTGGCCTCTTGCTCGCTCTTGAACTTTTCATTGAAAACTGTCGGCGAAACATCAGCCATCTCAATTTCTCTGCCCCCTCACTCTAACCTGTCCTGCTTTGAACTTGAGGCACTGCGTTCTCTCAGGTATATTGTCATCATCCCGATATTGTCATCAAGCCTGCAGACAAGGGTGGTGCTGTTGTTCTTTGGCGTACCGACGTCTACATTGCAGAGTCTCAGCGCCAACTCTCAGACACTTCTTCTTACTTCCCCCTGGAGCATGACCCCGCCACTGAACATCCACAGGACTGTCACTGACCTCATCTCCTCTGGAGATCTTCCCTCAACAGCTTCCAACCTCTTAGTCCCACAACCCAGGCCAGCCCACTTCTACCTCTTTTCCAAAATCCACAAAGAGGACTGGCCCAGCAGACCCATTGTTTCAGTGTCTACCTGCCCCACTGAACTTATTTTTTCCTGTCTTGACTCTATCTTTTCACCCCTGGTCCAGTCTCTTCCCACCTACATCCGTGACTCTTCTTTTGACAATTTTCAGTTCCCTGGCCACAACCGCCTCCTTTCACTAGGACATCCAATCTCTCTGCACCTCCATCCGCCACCAGGATGGTTTGAGGGCTCTCCACTTCTTCCTTGAACAGAGGCCCAACCAGTCCCCATCCACCACCACCCTCCTTCGCCTGGCTGAACCTGCTCTCACATTGAACAACTTCTCCATCAACTCTACTCACTTATTTTAAAGTATAATGTGTTGCTAAGGGTACCCACATGGGTCATAGTTATGCCTGTCTTTTTGTGGGATATGTCGAACATATTTTGTTGCAGTCCTACTCAGGTCCCCTCCCCCAACTCTTTTTCAGGTACATTGATGACTGTATCGGTGGTGTTTCCTGCTCCCACCCTGAACTGGAAAACTTTATCAACTTTGCTTCTAATTTCCACGCTTCTCTTTCTCACCTTTACATGGTCCATCTCCGACACTTCCCTTCCTTTCCTCAACTTTTCCGTCTCCATCGTTGGGGATAGACTGTCTACTAATATTCATTATAAGCCCACCGACTCCCACAGCTACCTCGACTACACTTCTTCACACCCTGCCTCCTGTAAGGACTCCATTCCATTCTCCCAGTTTCTCCATCTTCGACACATCTGCTCTGATGATGCAACCTTCCATGACAGCGGTTCTGATACGTCTTCCTTTTTCCTCAACCAAGAATTCCCCACCCCCCACTGTGGTTGACAGGGCCCTCAAGCATGTCCGGTCCATTTACCACACCACGACCCTCACCCCTTCCCCTCCCTCCCAGAATCACGGCAGGCTTCTCCTTGTCCTACCTTCCACCTCATCAGCCTCCACATCCAAAGGATCAGCCTCCCCCATTTCCGCCAACTCCAGCATGATGCCACTACCAAACACCTCTTCCCCTTCCTTCCCCTGTCAGCATTCTGAAGGGATCATTCTCTCTGCGACACACTCGTCCACTCCTCCATTACCCACACCAACCCGTCCTCTTCCCATGGCACCTTCCCCTGTAATCACGGGAGGTGTAATCCCTGCCCATTTACCTCCTCTCTCATCACTATCCAAGGCCCCAAATACCCCTTTCAGGTGAAGCAGTGAGCTACTTGTACTTATATCAATTTATTATGCTGTATTCGCTGCTCACAATGTGGTCTCCTCTACATTGGGAGAACCAGATGCAGACTAGATGACCACTTTGTGGAACACCTCCACTCAGTCCGAAAGCATGACCCCGAGCTTCCAGTTGCTGGCAATGTCAACACACACCCCTGCTCCCATGCTCACATATCCGTCCGGGGATTGCTGCAGTGTTCCAGTGAACATCAACGCAAGCTCGAGGAACAGCACCTCATTTACCAAATGGGCACACTGCAGCCTACTGGACTGAACCTTGAGTTCAATAATTTCAGAGACGGGCCCCCCTTTTTATTTTTATTTTTAGTTACTTTTTATTTTTTTTCTTTGTTGTGCATATTTTAATTTAGTTTGTTTAGTTTCTTTCTACTGTGCCTCCCCACTGTTTTTTTCACGTTGTGCTTGGAGCCAGGCTGCTTAGTTTTCTGTCCATTAGCACCCTCTATGTACTAATACTTTGTCTTTCAGCAGATCATTAACATACCGTTTGCCTTTGCTCCATGACTGAAGGAATGATGTAGGAATGTTGTGTCCGATTTCATGGAACCTTGGCACCAGTACTGGGACAAGATGGAACTGGCTCTACCTTAACTGGACTGGGACCAAGGTCCTTGCGGCAATGATGAATTGGGTGCTCACATGGACTGTAAACTTATAGGCATACGGTGGGGGTGGGATGAGCTAATGCTCAGCTGGAAAAGTATGATGGATAATAGTTGTCAAACCAACAAAAGGGAATAGAGTAGAATTTCAGTCAGCAGTTGTACCTTAGGCACTACAAGAGCAATCTAAATGATGTAAAATAATTAAACAAGGCAAAATTGGAAACGTGTGGATTAATCATAAGATCAGAATGACAGGTTAGATTTTGTGGGCCAAAACAAGTGTTCTTCATACAAATTCAAGAAATATAAGGGAAGAATTGAATGAAAAGTAGGCACAAATTCAACTCTGAGGGTATGACATAGTACCTATTATGGAAACATGGCTGCAATTCGGTCAGAACTGAAACTAAATACAGCAGATTACAAGATCTATAGGAAAGATAGGGAGACTAGTAAAAGGGCAGGAGTAGCCTGAATGATAAAGGACAAAATCGCTTCATTGCTAAGAGACAATATAACGAGAGATAATCAGGCAGTGGATGCTTTGTGGGTAAAATTATGAGACAGGAAATGATTTAAGACTGTAGTGGGAGTTGTGCATAGGCGCCTTGGTAAAATTTGTGAAGTGTACCTTATATAAATACAGGGATTAGACAAGCATGTAGCAAAGACGGAATGGTTTTAATGGGGGGAATTTTAACTTTCATATCGATTGGGATAAACAAGAGAGCACTTTTTAAAGTTGTTTATGGAATATGAGCATCACTGGCCAGGCCAGAATTCATTGCCCATCTCTAATTTCCATGGAGAAGGTGCCAGAAATGTAATGAACCAATTATTGTGTCTGGAATGTTTTACTGAGACAGTATGTCCTACCAGCAACAAGAGGTCAGGCCATATTAGATTTAGTAAAGAGTAATGAGCTAGATTTATTTAACAGCCTAACGATATTTGAGCATTTATTTAAAAGCGAAAATGATATGATTGGGTTCAGCATATTGTTTGAAAGGGAGAAACGTGAAGCAGCTACGAAGGGTTTTGCTTTTATTATACGAAGAGTCTAGATGCAGGTTAGGTTAACTTTGTTTAGTTGAGACAGAGACTGTTCACAGTACCATAAGAAAAATGTTTATTTGCAAATAGAGAAATCAGTGGGACATATTCATAAACTAATTTAAGGCGATAAAGAAGCAGCCCTATGCCTTTCAATGGCAAGCGCTCTCCTTTCCAAAAAAAGGCAGGCAAGGCTAGCGAAAGAGGTAAGAGGTGGCATAACATAAAAGAAAGTGTATTCAAAATTGTTTTTTTAAACCCACAGATCCTGCTGAATTGGAAATATGCAAAGAGCAACAAGAGTGCAAAACAGATAGTAATAGCTACAAAAAGGGAACATGCCAAAAAAAAAAGAACTTGGAAGTAGTACCAAAATCATAACCAAAACATTTCTGATTGCATTGCGTCTGATGATCCTCGGTTTACCAATGTAGGACCCTTGGGAACCAATAACGGAGTTGTTTTCAGTAACAGTAAGGAAATGGCAGACTGATAAATAATTATTTGCATTATTATTGACAGTAGAGGAAGAAATCAGCATGCCACACATACTACAGAAGCTAATATTAGATCAGGGTCAGGGACTCACCAATTTTGACACAAGCAAATGACAGTAATGAATAAGTTAATGGCACTTAAGATTGATAAATCCCGAGGACCAGATGTTTTTCATCCCAAGCTTTTTAAAGAAATAAGTGAGAACATTCCAGATGCCCTAACTACAATCTTGCAAATCCTCTTGATTCTGGAAACGTTCCTTTAAATGTTAAAGCTGTTAAGCCAGTCTGCTATTTTAGTAATGTGGCAGTGGGAAACCAAGGAATTAGAGGTCAGTGTGCTGAACATCTGTTATCGTGAAATTGTTAGACTTATTAGTTAAGTATAGGGTAACTGAACCGAGAACATTTTCAGCTGCTCAGAGAGAACCAGCATGGATTTGTAAAGGGTAGGTCATCCCTGATGAATCTGATTGAATTTTTGAATAGGTGACTAAAGTAGTGGATTGTCTATCGATGTTATTTATATGGACTTTCAAAAAAGCACTTGATAAAGTCCTTCGTAAGGGACTGTTAGAATACGGTCTTAAAATTGAAGGAAAACTGTTGACCTGGTTGGGAAATTGGCTGAGTGGAAGGAGATAGAGAATAGGCAAAATGAACAGCTACTCTAATTGGCCGAATCTGACTAGGAATGTCGCTCAACGGTCTGTCTTGGGGCCTCAAATATTCATTGTATTCATCAACGACTTAGAGGAATGGATAGAAAGCTACATATCCAAATTCGCCAACGACACAAAGATATGTAGCATTATATGCAAGGTTGATGGAAGAGTAAAATTGCGAAGTAATATTGGTAGATTAAGTGAATGACCAAAACAGCGACAAATGAATTTCAATGTAGGCAATTGTGAAATCATCCAATTTGAACATAAAAAGGATAAATAAGGGAACTTTCTAAATGCTGAAATTCTAGAAGCAGTGGCTGTCGAAAGTAAGGTTCCCCCATTGATTTTGTACTAAGCGAGCTTAAAACATCTCTGAGAACTGCTTTCTTAACCATAAGCTCGTTAAATTTACATTTCACTGAACTTTCACAAGAGTGGCCATCATGATTACCTAAGAGAGTACATTGCTGCCCCACCACACCCGCCTCTTCATCCATGCGCAATGTCCTATATCCCCTCTCCAAAATCACGCTCCTTCTCAATGTCCTCACACACGTTCCATTCTCCTTGTCCTTTTATACACCTGTTCCCCCTCTCCTCCCACACGTCCCCTTCTCACTGTCCACACACAGGTCCTATTCCCACTGTCCTCACACATGTCTGATTCTCCCTCTCCACTTGCAAGTCCAATTCTTACCCTTCTTGCACACATCCCATTCCCCATCACTTCTCGCATGCCTCATTCTGCCTCTTCTCTCATTGACCACATTCGTGCTCTCATCTCACACGTCCAATTCTCCCTTTTTTCACACACATGGCATTCAACCTCTCCTCTCACTTGTCCCATTGTCCCTAACTTCACACACGTCCCATTCTCCGTCTACTGTCTCACGTCCCATTCTACCTCAGCTTTCACACATTCAATTCTCCTTCGCTGCTTTCACACTCCTTTCTCCCTCTCCTTCCACTTTCCCCATTCTCCCTCTTCTCATGCATGTCTCATTGTGCCTCTGCTCACACCTTCCAATCAACTCACTTCTCGCACATCCCATTCTACCTCTCCTATCACACATATTCTCCCATTCCTCTCACACCGCATTTTCCCTCTCCTCACAGAGTCTAACTTTGCTTCTCTCACATGCCAAGCTACAATTTCTTACACGTCCAATTCTATCTTTACTCACGTGTCCCATTCTGCCTCTCCTCATATATCCCACATTTGGACTGATGATTCCTCTTTCCGAACCCAAAAGATCACTTTCAGAAGAGCAGATGAAATGCAAAAGGAGCCACAAAGATGCAGAGAGCGTGAAAGTCAGTGCTTAGACATTAAATAAACTTGAAAATCCATTCATTTCGCAAAACTGTGAAATGCAATACACATAGTATAGCCTCTTATCCATTATCCATTAAACAGGACATATTCATTTCAGCTGCGGTTTCCATGTGTGGATCAGCCAATGCAAAAGGTTCCTTGGCCATGCTTTATATATTTGATCACTAACTCAATCTGCATCATTATCCTGCTGGTAAGAAAGAGGTAGCTGGTAATTGAGACGAAATCCATTCATCAACTTCATCCCAGAATCTGTGTGTTTATCTGGCAATGATGGTATATGCCCACTGCATTTGTGCCTTCAAATTGCTGAGGGCCTTCCTAGGCTATTTCAGGTTGAATCTTGGGCCATTGTGAGAGGCTGAATGAAGACCATTCTTGAGACTCACTTGCATCCAGGGCTGGCAGCCAGACACTATCGTGTCCCCATATCTTTCATCCAGCTCAGTCCCTCCATTCACAGACCGACTGGCTGCAGGGGAATTGTCCCAAGTCTCTCCACCTCCCACAACCACTAACCAATAAATTCAAAGTGTTTTAGACTTCTGAAGTTCATTCCCTCCCTGGACTCTGAAGCCTTGTCCAATTCCTTGATTCCTGCACATCCTGACGTGGGATGTCCACTTGCAGCCACAACTCCATACTTCAAAATATTTGCTCCTCTCATCACAAATCCCTCAATCCCTCTCCCACTGTGCCTCCAATCAGATACCCTCTCTCCCCCATTCACTACTCCTCAAATCACAAATTTCCTCTCTGCAGTGCTTGCTGCTCCTCTGAACACAAAATCCCTGTTTCCCACACTTGTTGCTCCTCCAATTATGACTGCGCCTTTTCATGCTCTCTCTCACCCACATATGTTTTTGCCATTGGGGCTTGTTACTCGTCCTTGACACCATCGCACCCATCCCGTCTTCCCCTCGAACTCGCTGTTGTGAGCGGCCTGGTTATTTCAATGCATGGTATCTTCCAGATTGTTGCTGTGCATACGTGAACCATAGAGATAAAATTGCTGCAAAGAGACTTTGGGGTCGATATATACAGATAATTAAAATGTCATCAACAGGCACAGAAAATAATCAAAGGGGCAAATGTAATGCTGGCCTTTTTATATAGAGCATTGGAATGCAAGTAGATAGCAGTCATGCTTCAGCGCTGTACAATACACATGGACTGCAGCGAACAGTTCTGGGCACCTCACCTTAGAAAGAAAGCATTGACCTTGGAGGGAGTTTAGCGTGGATTTACCCGAATGATACCAAGAATCCAAGGGTAAATTCACGGGGCAAGCAAACAAACAAGTGATGCATTCTCTGAAATTAACAAGAATGTAGAAGGTTGAGAGGTGATTGATTTTTTTAAAGTTATTAAGGGGAAAAGATGAGGCAGATTGGGAGAAATCATATCCGTTAGTTGGGGAGTCTAGGACGAGGGTGCATATTCAAAACATTATGGCCAGACCTTTCAGGAGTGAAATTAAGAAACATTTCTTCACACAAAGGAGGGTGTAAGTTTTCAAATCACTTCGGCAAAAAGCAATTGATGTTCGATAAATTGTTCAATATAAAACTGAAATTGATGTATTTATTTTTGTTAGCCAAAGGGATTAATGCATATGTTCACAGGTGGGTATATGGAGTTGGGTCGCAGGTTATCCATGGATTGGTGGAAAGGACTCCAGGAGCAAAATGATCTACTTCTATGACTCACACCCCACTCTATCCATACTGCCGTTTTGTGCAGTTGCTCAGAGCACGGTGTTAATAAAACCAAGTTTGACTTTCTCCCCGTGTGCACTGTCAGAAGTTTCATTGTTAAATTTACATTTTTTCTTCTAACACGAAAAATGCAATCTGTTACAGCAAACAAATGCAAACAAAATGTCACAGGGAATGTATTTTGAATGACAGCAATTGTTTATTTGTTGTTGGACTGGATTAACACAGCATTATTTTTAATTATCTAGCATTTGCTGATCAATGTTGAACTCATGTTGCCGTAAATGGTAACAAGAAGTAAGAAACAAACAGAGCAATTTTGACAAGCAAGATATGTGATGAATGTTTTAGTTTCGGACAAACGCAGCAAGTCAAATGTTCATCCAACACCGAGAAAGACATAAACCAGAGAAACTGGCAGAAATAGAGAACAAGCTAAATACAGGCGATCTAACTATTTCCCATCCTTCACGTCTCTGTTGAAATTCAAACCTGTCGGATAAATTGTGCAGCGCAAAATCTGACCCAGGGAAAGAGGCATGAAATAAATGAGAACTGCCTAAATCCAAGGCAATTAAATCTTCATTCGAATCCCTTCCCAATTGCGCTATTTCGACCTCACAGCAAACTAACCTTTGTTTCATTGCTTTGGAATAAAATATTAGCCTGGTGGAATTGTCCTTCCTACTTATTCCAGACATCGTGTGAATGGCACCGACCAGATCTCCAAGCTCCGATTATGTTAATATTCTGCTGAAGTGTTTGTAAGTAAATAAAACTTCACAGTGCTGGCCATGGTGGGAAAAACAGTCAAGTGTTTAGGAAAAGTTACAGAATACAACATGTGTGTAATATTGTTTTCTCGACACTGATAGATTGTGAAAGGAGCGACGGCATGAAGTCCCACGGAGCTTCACTGACACCGATCTACAGAAGAAATGAAATAAAATTCTATCTGTAACAAGTGAAATGCTAGACAGAGGTAAGCGTCCTAAATCAGAAAGAGACTCCCTGATACTTTTATTGAATCTGATTTACATCAGGCACCCCTTGAACTCTCTACTAAGGCAGGAATCTCCACAACCCACAATTGTTGCTGAGGCCGTTCCCGTTCCCGGAAGCTACAAAGATAAAACAAAGAACAAAGAACAAAGATAATTACAGCACAGGAACAGGCCCTTCGGCTCTCCAAGCCTGCGCCGATCCAGATCCTCTCTCTAAACATGTCGCCTATTTTCTAAGGTTCTGTATCTCTTTTCTTCCTGCCCATTCATGTATCTGTCTAGATACATCTTAAAAGACTCCATCGTGCCCGCATCTACCACCTCCGCTGGCAATGCGTTCCAGGTGCCCACCACCCTCTGCGTAAAGAACTTTCCACGCATAACCCCCCTAAACTTTTCCCCTTTCACTTTGAACTCGTGTCCTCTAGTAATTGAAACCCCCACTCTGGGAAAAAGCCTCTTGCTATCCACCCTGTCTATACCTCTCATGATTTTGTACACCTCAAATCAGGTCCCCCCTCAACCTCCGTCTTTCTAATGAAAATAATCCTAATCTGCTCAACCTCTCTTCATAGCTAGCGCCCTCCATACCAGGCAACATCCTGGTGAACCTCCTCTGCACCCTCTCCAAAGCATCCACATCCTTTTGATAATGTGGCGACCAGAACTGTACGCAGTATTCCAAATGTGGCCGAACCAAAGTCCTATACAACTGTAACATGACCTGCCAACTCTTGTACTCAATGCCCCGTCCGATGAAGGAAAGCATGCCGTATGCCTTCTTGACCACTCTATTTACCTGCGTTGCCACCTTCAGGGAACAGTGGACCTGAACACCCAAATCTCTCAGGACATCAATTTTCCCCAGGACTTTTCCATTTACTGTATAGTTCACTCTTGAATTGGATCTTCCAAAATGCATCACCTCGCATTTGCCCTGATTGAACTCCATCTGCCATTTCTCTGCCCAACTCTCCAATCTATCTATATTCTGCTGTATTCTCTGACAGTCCCCTTCACTATCTGCTACTCCACCAATCTTAGTGTCGTCTGCAAATTTGCTAATCAGTCCACCTATACTTTCCTCCAAATCATTAATGTATATCACAAACAACAGTGGTCCCAGCACGGATCCCTGTGGAACACCACTGGTCACACGTCTCCATTTTGAGAAACTCCCTTCTACTGCTACTCTCTGTCTCCTGTTGCCCAGCCAGTTCTTTATCCATCTAGCTAGTACACCTTGGACCCCAAGCGCCTTCACTTTCTCCATCAGCCTGCCATGGGGAACCTTATCAAACGCCTTACTGAAGTCCATGTATATGACATCGACAGCCCTTCCCTCATCAATCAACTTTGTCACTTCCTCAAAGAATTCTATTAAGTTGGTAAGACATGACCTTCCCTGCACAAAACCATGTTGCCTATCACTGATGAGCCCATTTTCTTCCAAATGGGAATAGATCCTATCCCTCAGTATCTTCTCCAGCAGCTTCCCTACCACTGACGTCAGGCTCACCGGTCTATAATTACCTGGATTATCCCTGCTACCCTTCTTAAACAAGGGGACAACATTAGCAATTCTCCAGTCCTCCGGGACCTCACCCGTGTTTAAGGATGCTGCAAAGATATCTGTTAAGGCCCCAGCTATTTCCTCTCTCGCTTCCCTCAGTAACCTGGGATAGATCCCATCCGGACCTGGGGACTTGTCCACCTTAATGCCCTTTAGAATACCCAACACTTCCTCCCTCCTTATGCCGACTTGACCTAGAGTAATCAAACATCTGTTCCTAACCTCAACATCCGTCATGTCCCTCTCCTCGGTGAATACAAGATCCTCATTCAATTGACAGAAGGGATTTATTTATTTCGCAGCCAATATGTCCCTCTCGGTGATTTGCGCTCAGCTTTGTAATGTCAGAAAAAGCAGCAGAAAATTAAAATCCTGAAGGGATCGCAGATTCACATTATTTAATTTCTCCTGCCTTCTTTTCCTTGGCTCTGTATTGGCTTACACACCGTTAAATCCCGAACTTAATCCGGTTCTGATGTAAGGTCGTTGAGCTGAAACGATAACGTTGTTTCCCTCTCTACTGCTGCTACCCTAGAGTGCTGGAAGTTTTCCAGAATGTTCTACTTTTATTTAAGATTTCCAGCATCTGTAGTAATTTGCTTTAATTTAATTACCGGTTTAACTTTAAGGTTCCTTATTCATTTTGCATCCTGTCCTTGTCTGACTGTCTGCAACATGATCACTGCTGTGGTAAAGGCCATGCAGCGGGCATCACCTCTTAAACTGGTTCCGTAACACTCAGGGGACCGAAAGCCCCTAGAAACATTTAAAGGAAACGGTCAGTCAGTCAACGACTTACAGACAGAATATCTATCTGTGTCTTTTTCGGCATCTTTATCTCCCTCTCTCCCTCTCTCCCTCTCTCTCTCACCCTGTGCACTTCTTTCTCTACCTTACTATCTCTCTTTGAATCTTTGTCTTTCTCGTTCCCTCTTTCGCTTTCTCTCTTTCCAGTTCTGAGGTCTGTTTTTCTCCCTATCTCTGACACGCTGTCTTTCGGTCATTCTTTCTATCTTTGTCTCTATATATCTCGTTCCCTCTCTCTCACTCTGTTTCTTGCTGTCTAAGTGTTTCTCTCCGTATATCTCACTCCGGCACTGTCTCTCTCTCAGATGTAATCCTGCTCTCTCATTCGGCCACAAACTCTCTCTCGGCTTGACTCTATATCTATATGCTGTTTAAGGGAGCTTACTGTGTGCAATTTGGTTGCCGCCTGTGTTGCTTCACAGAGGTGACCATACTTCATTGACTATGAAAGTGCTTTGGAATGGAAGGTGGAGATAAACGAGATAGAAATGCAAGTCTTTCTTTTCTCCATCTGTAGCGGACGCTTTATTTCCACCTCTTTCACAATGATCAACCCGTTTGGCCTAAGAATCAATGATTTAATAATCGTTTGATTTCTATCTGTTTCTTTCTCTTCTAGCTCTTCAACCAAGGCCCCATCTTCCCTCTTCGGTGGAATACAAGATGCTACTGATGCTCTACGGAGAATGGGGGCAAATTAAGATTTTTTAAAAAATTAATGCAAATATGCAATGGAAAACGTTTCGAGAAATATATCATACCAGTGCATAAATGGGCAAGTTAAGAATAACCACAGAGACGTTTCACAAATATTTTGTATCTGTCTTCATATTTCAAGACAGATAGAACATGTTGAAAATTGTAGAAAACCAAGAATCTAGTGAGAATGAGAAAATTAACAAAATTAATGTTCGTAAAGCAAAAGTGTTAGTTATGTTCATGGGAGTAAAATCCGACCAATCCTTCGCATTTGATAGTCTACTGGTGGCTGCAGAGATACTGGATGCATTGGTTTCAGTCTTCCACTGTTCCTATGTTCTAGAAAGGTCCTGTGGATTCGAAAGGAGTAAATGTAATACCGGTATCCTGGCCAGGATCTAGAGAGTCAATGCTTGGACTTCAGTTATTTTCAATCTATGTTAACTGAGTTGAGACGTCTCAGTGTATTATATCCAAGGTTGCTGATTATACAAGGTTAGCTGAGAATGAAAGCTGTGTGGGGAAGGTTAAGAGTCTACAATGCGTTAATCATAGGTAAAGTGGCTGGGCAAGAAGTTGGCAGATACCAACACCTGAAAGCTTTATTCCAAACCGCGCACCATTCTGACTTGGAATTATATCGGTGATGTTTAAATATCGTTGCGTCAAAATCAGAAACTCACTTCATAACAGCTCTGTGGATGTATGTACATCAGCTGGACTGCAACTATACAAGGAGGAGGCTCACCACCGCTTTTGCAAGGGCAGTTAGTGATGGAAAAGAAATGGTGGCCTCACCAGCGACACTTGCAACCCATGAAGGAATAAGAAAATGCACAAAATGAGTGGAGTTGGCCAGTGTTGCTCGTTTAAGATAATAAGCAGGTAAAACACGGTGCAATCTGTGAGAAGAGGAAGAGAGCCACAAGATTCGGAATCCGTAGCTAGACAATTCCATCAGTTGCAAATCCACTAAACGTCAGTCACCCTTTTTGAGATAGTCACCGTCCAATATTGATAAAGCCTTAAACTTTGGCGGTGCAACGATGTCGTACAAACACTTGACATGATAGTTTCAAATCTGTTTCCCTGTTACTTAAGTTGGAATATTAACCTTTAATCCAACTGCAGAAGAATCACGCATCAACAAGATCTCCAAGACTCTACATTTAACTGTGGATAGTGATTGTTACAATATATCCCACAATAAAAAAGTGACTAGATTCCTTCCGCAGAATATGCAGTAAACCAGGCAGCATTTTTGGAAGCTGCAACAGAGCTTCAGAGGGCCTGATGGAAACTGTCAGTCATGTTATTATTTCAGATCTTAAAATTGCTATGTTTTGCTTAAGTTATGTATTAGTTGTTCTTCTCAATAGACGCACACTTGTTCGGGCTTTTGCTTGATGACCCATTGTCTCGTACTTTTTTTTAAAGAAGACAGCTGTGGAAATGATTCTTAGGATTGTGGGACTTGTATGAGTGCATGGAGCTACAGCATTAACCTGTCTTCAGAAAAATATCCATTTCGAATCCCGCTGGTATTTTTAAAAAATTCTTGTTGTGAAAGCTGTTAACTTCATCTGTTTGTTCAGTGACTGTAAGTAAGCCAAGGCAGCATGGGACCCATTTATCCAATAGATTTTTGTTTTGTTCCTATAAAGAATGGAGATCATCTCAATGTGTCAATTGGAGAATTTCTTCCAGAATTAACTACAATCATTGAATCATCGACTCTTACCAAAAAAGGAAAATAATGTCTCTTAATTTCCTGACAAAACTCAGAATTCTTTGGGTGCTTATCGATATAGAAAAGATTTATTACCCCATCTTGGCTGCGATTGGTGTGCCGAGTAAGTTACTACCTGGAGCTGGTACCGCAGTAACAGGAGTTTAACAGCATGTGATATCTCAGTCCGCACGTCCAGATCTGTATTGTATTAAATTCTCTGTATTGCAATCGTGACTGCAGTTCAAAATTACACCAGTGAATGCATGGGAAAGCTATTTCACGGGCTGTAAAGTGCTTTTGCAGGACCGGGGTTTCTGTTTAGTGTGTATAGATGTGAGTTCTTCTTTCTCTCTTTCTTTCTTTCTTTCTTTCTTTCTTTCTTTCTTTCGTTCTTCCTTTCTTTCTTTCTTTCTTTCTTTCTTTCTTTCTTTCTTTCATTCTTTCTTTCCATCCTTCCTTCCTTCCATTCTTCCTTCCTGCCTTCCTTCCTTCTTTGCGTCAAAGTTCTTTATTCTTTATCTCTCTTTTTCTTTCTGTTTTTTATCAGTTTATATCATTCTTTCTATTTTTCTCAACGTGTATATTTGATGGTGACATGTGTTCCATGCCTGTGAACTCTCATTTGCTGACATCAACCAAATGATTATTTTGCACTTAATAGTCATTATTTCGATCCGATTCCGTCAATGCATAGTGGAAATCTGGAAAATTTCCCCTGACAATGCCATTCAGACGAGGTGAATTGAATGTTTCAAAACTGAGATTGGTAGTTTTTCAGTAGGATTAAGAATCCGAGGCGTGTAGATGGAGTTCAGATACAGAAGAGCTGCGACCTAATTGAATGGGAGAACACGCCTATCTAGCTGAACAGCTTAATCACATTCCTGTGCTCATATGGAAGTGTAGCTCTCGATTTTTTTCCTCTTTTTATTTATTCTAAATAGACTAACTTTTTAGCTTTGTTTCATCTGGTCCCGTTGCATTATTTAACTGCTGATTCATTACAGATTACTCTGATTACAACATCTAGATACTGGATGTTCTGTCTCAGATAAGATAATGGATTCCATCATATTTCTTTCCGAATTTCAGTTTATTATAAAGAACGTGAAAGGACATATTCCACATCCTATTTAGTTACTTCACGCAAAACACAGCAAACTTCTATTATTGTGATGTTTGATGAATAACGTCTTGTTCACTTCTTGCTTACAGTTAATGTGGTGACGATTGTGATCCTGTCTCGGGGAAAGTGTGGTCTCTCGAAATGTGTCACCAGCTATCTGATAGCTATGGCAGCGGCAGACCTATTGGTTGTTATTCTCGATCTGATCCTAAGGCAGATTCCAATTGTTTATCGTGAACAAACTGCTTTTCTGTATTACGTTAGAGTTTGTGATATCCATGCTGTCTTGCTTTATGCCGCCACAGACTGTTCTGTCTGGTTTACCGTCACTTTCTCCTTTGATCGATTTGTAGCCATTTGCTGTCAGAAGCTGCAAACAAAATATTGCACCAAGAAAACAGCCGCTGTGGTACTCGGAACCGTGACCATGCTGAGCTGTTGGAAGAACATTTTCTGGTATTTTCTGTATGGATCCAGCTATATGCGTACTAACAGTCCTTGGTTTTGCTTCGTGGCATCAGCTGTATCTCACTCACTGGCCTGGGCTGTTACGGAATTAATGCATTATATTTTAACACCTTTTATTCCATTTATTTTGATTCTACTATTCAATGCACTGACGGTCAGAAACATTATAGTGGCCAACAGAGCCCGCAGGCGGCTCCGGGGTGGAAACAGAGGGGAGAGGCTCAGTGACCCACAGATGTCGAACCGAAGAAAATCCATGGTTTTACTCTTCGTTATATCAGCAAATTTCATACTGTTATGGGTGGTATTTATGGTTTGTTCCATTTTAAAACGATTGGAATACTTTCTTTGGTACATCGTTACTGTTTCTCTGCCCACATTTGTTCAGGAAATCGGTTTCATGCTCCAGCTCTTGAGTTGCTGCACGAACACATTTATTTATGCAGTGACCCAAAGAAAATTCAGGCAGGAGTTGAGAAATGGAGTGAAATATCCTCTCAAAAAGATGGTTGAATTAATCCGATGAGAAGATATCACAGTATCTGCAGTTGCATATTCATCCAAAGCCTGCTGTCCACGCTCGTACCTGAGTACACAATCCAGGGTTACTTTGAAAATGAACTTGGTGTTGTTTGTTCTCCAAAATACACCATCAAATCACATTGCCATGACAGCCGCGGAGTCTTTAGTTCCACGGTGTTGACAAGTTTCTCTCTCCTTTGCTTTATTCTGAATTGGCATGATTTGAAAGACAGGACAGGATTACGAAAAATGCAAACGCAGCAGGATAAAAAGGAAGACTGCGGAGGTTATTGATTTTTCTACCGTCACTGAGATCGATAGAGATGAAAATTATTTTTCTATATTAAATTACCAGCATCCTGGCCACATCAACGTCCACCAACCACACCCTCCCCCCTTGCCCAGCCGCCCCACCCCTCTCCCACCCCCAAACCCTCCACACCCAGTCTCCGTGTGCTATTCTAATGGTGTTCTTTACTTTCCAGGAAGATTGAAATGATTGCATCGAACTTATTATATCATGCTCAGTGTTCTCTACCATTTGCCTGTTCAGGAATAAAGCAGATTTTGAACTGTGCTAAAAAAAATACTTTGCCATTGATAACTTGCTTCATCGTTCGAAAAATGTGGAAGGACACATCAAAGCCTGGGTCAGATCAGAAGAGAATGCCACTGCTAAGTTCCTCATCCGAATATTGCTCACACTCCGGTCCTGGAACAGCACACAATAAAGGTCAGGAGTCATGGTGCAGTGCAGCCGCGTGTCCCGAAGCCATACATTCCTTGGTCCCAGCAGATCATGCTCCAGGACCGAGGCACAGTGCATGCCCGGGACCCTGGACAGCACACTGCCGGAATCCAGTACAGCACACTTTCTGGTATGAGTACAGCATTTACCTTGTGTAGGTATGGTGCACACCACCGGTCCAGTGGTGATTCACGCTGTGGAGCGTGAAACCAGTGGAAATCAGTTTCATTTCTATCCTTTCTTACGTTACCTGTTTCCTGTACTATACATTCTATTATTGGGTTTGTGCAGAGGACGACATTTGAAGCCTGCCCTTCCCGTTATGTGGCTGGCAGAGGTTGTTATTCGGTAACATGCTCCAGAAAGATTCCACCTGTCCATAATTTTCGTAAACTCCAAGTGCAGTGAGATGTCGTAAGCAATATGGTAAAGTGAAAATGCCAATTCATTTATTAATTTCATCAAGGGTTCAGAATCCCTTTCCAGAGGTAAGAAACTCTCACTTTATGATTCTTTCCAGCAGAGCAGAGCAAATGCACGCAAACGGTTCTCGTGGCGCAATCGGCCAAATGATTCGATTATTTTCTCCCAAAATTCCCTACATTCTGGAAAGGTCCGAGTATATTGGAACACTGTAAATTAAATACCTCTATTCAAGAAAGGAAGCAGACAGAAGGCAGGCAACTATTGCCCAGTTAGCCGAGCATCTGTCATTGTGACAAAACTGGAATTAATTTTTAAGAAATTATCAGCAAGACATTTAGAAATCATAACAGAATCAGCCAGTCATCAAGTTTGTACGAAAGGGAAAACGTTTTTAGCAATGCCATTTGACTTCTTTGAGGATGTAACATGTAGAGTGGATAAAGGGGAACCAGATTTCCAAAAGGCATTCGGTAAGGTGCCACATAAATGGTGACTCCACTAAATAATAGCTCGTGGTGCTGGAGATAATATATGAGACTAGATAAAGGATTGGATAACCAACAGGAAGCAGGGATTCAGAATAAATGGGGCATTTTCCGGTTGGCAAATTGTAACTGGTGGAGTGCAACATGGATCAATGCTCGGGCCACAACACTTAACGATCTATTGTAATAGAAGGGCCAGGTGTCTTTTAGCTACATTTGATGACGATACAAAGATAGGTAGGAAAGCAAAGTGAGGAAGACATAAGGTGTCTGGAAAAATATATAGATAGGTTAAGTAATTTGTCTAATGGAATATAACATAAAAAAATGTGAGGTTGTCCACTTTCGTGGGAAGAATGGGAAAGCAGAATTTTATTTACATGCTATTTTATTCGAGGGAGCAGAATTCTTGAGGTGCATTCAGGAGAAATTTTTGGCTGTATGTAGGACGTCCAACAAGAGATGACGAAGGTGTAGACTTAGTTTTAGGAAATGAAGTTGGGCAGGTGGAAGGAGTGGCAGTGGGAAAGCAGTTTTGTGGTAGTGATCATAATTCAGTCAGTTGTAACGTAATTTTGGAAAGGACAGCCATGGAACAGGAGTTAGAGTTCTCAATTGTGGCGAGGCAATATGTAATAAACTGAGGAGTGACTTAGCGAAAGTGTACTGGGAATAGCTACTTGAAAGTAAATCACTGTCAGAGCAGTGGGAGGCATTCAAAGTGGAGACTCATGGAGTTCAGAAAAAAGGTGATACGGGCCAAATATAAGGTCCCATGAATGTCAAGGAGCTTCCAGAATAAGACAAGCCAGAAAATCAAAGCTTATATCCAACATCGAGAACTCAATACTAGAGAAAGGTAAGGGGAGTTTAGAAAGTGGAGGGTGAAATCAAAAAGGAAATTAGGAAGGCAAAGAGAGGGCATGAAAGAATATTGGCAAGCAAAATCAAGATGAACCCAAAGATGTTTTATCAGTATGTTCAGAGTAAGGGGATAACTAAGGAGAGTGTAGGGTACAGAAAAGACCAAAAAGATAACCTATGGGGACGGTTGGAACATATTGGTATGGTTCTGAATGAATGCTTTGCATCTATCTTCACAAAAGAGGGGGATGTAGCAGATATTGTAGTTACGGAGTGGAGTATTGAATATGATAAACATAGAGAGAGGGGAAGCATTAATGGGATTAGCATTCTTGAAAGTTGATAAACCACCAGGGCCGGATGAAATGTACCCTCGGCTGCTAAAAAAACATTATAACATTACAGCGCAGTACAGGCCCTTCGGCCCTCGATGTTGCGCCGACCTGTGAAACCATCTGACCTACACTATTCCATTTTCAACCATATGTCTATCCAATGACCACTTAAATGCCCTTAAAGTTGGCGAATCTACTACTGCTGCAGGCAGGGCGTTCCACGCCCCTACTACTCTCTGAGTAAAGAAACTACCTCTCACATCTGTCCTATATCTATCACCCCTCAACTTGAAGCTATGTCCCCTCGTGTTTGCCATCACCATCTGAGGAAAAAGACGCTCACTATCCACCCTATCTAACCCACTGATTATCTTATATGTCTCTATTAAGTCACCTCTCCTCCTCCTTCTCTCCAACGAAAACAACCTCAAGTCCCTCAGCCTTTCCTCGTAAGACCTTCCCTCCATACCAGGCAACATCCTAGTAAATCTCCTCTGCACCCTTTCCATAGCTTCCACATCCTTCCTATAATGCAGTGACCAGAACTGCACGGAATACTCCAGGTGCGGTCTCACCAGAGTTTTGTACAGCTGCAGCATGAAAGAAGCAAGAGAGAAAACAGCAGAAGGTCTGACTATCATTTCCCACTCCTCACTGGATACATGTGTGGTGCCACAGATTTGGAGAACTGCTAACGTTAAACCTCCGTTTAAAAAGGGAGTGAGGAATGGAATGACTAATTACACGCCAGTCAGTCTAACCTCAGTAGTGGTCAAATTATAAGAATTTATTCTGAAAGACAGGATAAACTGTCACTTAGAAAGGCATAGGTTAATCAAGTTTAGTCAGCATGGATTTGTTAAGGGAAGATCTTGTCTGACCACCTTGATCGAATTTTTGGAAGAAGTAACAAGGAAGATAGATGGGGATTGTGCTGTTGATGAGGTACATGGATTTTAGCAAGGTTTTTCACAAGGTCCCACATGGCATACCTTTTTAAACAAATCAAATCCCGTGGAATCTTGGGAAATGCAGCAAGGTGGATACAAAATTGGCTCAGTGGCAGGAAACAAAGGATAATTGCTGATGGCTGTTTGAGCAACTGGAAAGCTGTTTCCAGTGGCATGCCGCAGGGCACAGTACTGTGTACCCTGCTGTTTGTGGTATATATTATCGATTTGGACGTAAATGTAGGGGGCATGTTGAAGAAGATTGCAGATGAAACAAAAATTGGCTGTGTGGCAAATAGCGAGGAGGATAGCTGTCGGCTGCAGGAAGATATTGATAGTCTGGTCAGATGGACAGAAAAGTGGCAAATGGAATTCAACCTGGAGAAATATGAGGGGATGCGTTTGGAGAGGTCAAACAAGGCAAAGACATACATGATTAATGGGAAAATACTGAGAAGTGTAAAAGAAATGAGGGACCTTGTAGTGATTGTCCACAGATCCCTGAAGATAGCAGGACAGGTCGATAAGGTGGTTAAGAAGGCATATGGAATCCTTTCCTTTATTAGCCGAGATACAGAAAATAAGGGCAGAGAAGTTATGCTAGAACCGTATAACTCATTGTTTAGGCCACAACTTCAGTTCTGTGTGCTGGTCACCTCATTACAGAAAGAATGCAATTGCATGAAAGAGGGTACAGAGGAGATTTATGAGGATATTGCCAGGACTTGAAAATGGAACTATGAGGAACAATTTGATAGGCTGGTGTTGTTCTCCTTGGAACAAAGAAGACTAAGGGAAGATCTGATTGAAATGTACAAAATTTTGAGCGGCCTGGATAGAGTTGGTGTGTAGGGCCGATTCACCTTAGTAGAATGGTCAGTGACTCGAGGGCATAGATTTCAAGTTATTGGTAGAAGAAGTAAAGGGTAGATGCAGAAAACCTTTTTTACCCAGAGGGTGGTGGGGGTCCAGAACTCCCTGCCTAAAAGGGTAGTTGAGGCAGAAACCCTCAACTCACTCAAAACGAGTCCTGATATACACCTCAAGTGCAGGGATATGGACCAAATGCTGGAAAGTGGGATTAGAATAGGTAGCTCATTTGTCTGCCGGCACAGACACGATGGGCCAAGTGACCTTTTTCTGTGCCATAAACGTTCTATGATTCTATAGAGAGAAAGTGCAGAGTGCTGTAGTTCAGAGGGATCTGGATGTCTGTGTGCAAACATGAATCGCTAAAAGTTAGGATGCAAGTACAACAAATAATTTGGACAGCTAATTGAATGGTGGCATTTATTGCAAAAGGGATAGGGTATAGAAGTAGGGAATAAAAGCAGAAAATGCTGGCAATGCTCAGGAGGTCTGGCAGCATCTGCGGAGTGAGAAGCAGATTTAACATTTCAGGTCAGTGACCTTCCATCAGTTCTCATGGTGCCTGAGGTGCTGAATATGCAGTTCTGATGAAAGGCCACAGACCTGAAACGTTAACTCTGCTTCTCTCGCCACAGATGCTGCCAGACTGCTGAGTATTTCCATCACTTTCTGTTTTTAATTCAGATTTACAGCATTCGCAATATTTTGCTTTTATAGAAGTAGGGAAGTCTTGCAACAACTTCAGAGGGCATTGGTGATACAACACCAAGAGAGCCATGTACAATAATGGTCTGCATGTACAATAATGAGAGATATACGTGCATTGGAAGCAGTGCAGAGAAGGGTCACTAGGCAGATTCCTGGGATGAAGGAGTTGTATTATGAGAGAAGATTGAGCAGGTTGAGCCGAGACTCGTTGGAGTTTAGAAGAATGAGAGTTGATCCTATTGAAACATATACGATTCTTCGGGGCTTGACAGGTTAGATGATAAAAAAAATGCTTTCCTTCGTGGGGGAATCCAGAAAGAAAGGGCACAGTTTCAAAATAAGACTGGGGTCCCCTTCAATACGGAGCTGATGAGGAATTTATTCTCTCAGAGTGCCGTTAATCTTTGGAATTCTCTTCCCCAGAGAGCAGTGAATGCTGGGTCACTGAATATTTTCAAGACTGTGTTGGACAGAATTTAATCTTCAGGGGATGCAAGGGTTATTGGGGGCTTGGGTATAGGAAAGTGGAGATAAGGCCACAATTAGATCAGCCATGATCTTATTAAATGTGGAGCAGGCCCGAGGAATCGAATTGTTTACTCCTGCTCCTATTCCTAAGACAAGTAGCATTAGTGTGTAAAATAGTTCAGAATAAGAGGGATCAGACAGGGACCAAATGGCAGGCAGTCTAAGGCAAGTTAAATAACGTTTGTGAGTTGCAGGCACAAGTCTCTACATAGGCCTATGAGAGAGTGGCAATAACAGAATTTTAAATAACTGGAGCATTGGGAACAATATTCCCAATGTCAAAGTATTTATGAAGGACCTTGAAGGAAAAAAAGGGCAGGATTTATCAAATAAATTGTGAGAAAACCTATGAGAGATGATGTAGTTGCGAATTCGAAGACACTCTCTATTTCTTCACAATTAAGGAACAATAGAAGTGCTATTGTGCTACTGCATATACAATAAAGCTTCCAAATAGCGAGAAGGAGATAGAAGAGGTTTGAAGAAATTTGAAGCAGTTTGAAGAAATATTCATGTATTACAGAGTAGCTAATATACGTTAATGATTGGACTTGGGAGTACAGGGCACAATTTCAGTATTTTTAGATTGCAGGAAACTTGGAAGTGTCGTAAATAGTGAGGAAGATGGAAATTGACGTCAAGAGTGCACGGACAGGCTGGTAAAATGGGCAGAAACATGACCGTTGAAATTCAACGCAGAAAATTGTGAGGTGATTTATCATGGTGGGAAGAATGAGGAGACAGAATACAACTTATCTTTTGCAATTTTAAAACGAGTTCAAGAACAAAGAGTCTCTCAGGGTGTATGAAGGCAGCACAGCAGTTGAACAAAGCAATAAATTGTTGCAAACAGAGACATTTTGTCGAACCTTTTCATCTTGCACTCATCAGGACAAATTGCAAGAACACTTATTTAAGGGACAGCAACACATTTATACTGCATGAGAAGATAGGCTGGCAAGTGGACTCTGATTGGTAGAGGCATTGCCATGAAGAATGCACCAGTTTATGGTGACTGATAGCTCACCACCAAGCTTTGGTTGAAATTTAAACCAGACAGCTTGACTCTGATTGGTCAAGGCGTTGCCTTGAGGAATGAATCAACAAATGGTTGTCACTCATTTTGTTTATCTGAAAGAAGCACAATGTGTGCACATGTTCTTTATGTCTGCAAAGGGCAGGGTCTTGTGTGTTAGTGTATATAGCTTCCAATACGACACACTGTGAGCCCGACCGACAATCTTAAATTGTCTGTCAGTGTAATTCTTAGCACACTGAGGGTATGTCGATGATATGCTTGCTATATTTGAATCTGCAGCTGCATGCAATAATTTCCTTAGCCGTGTTTATGAGCGGCACAGTGGTTAGCACCGCAGCCTCACAGCTCCAGCGATCCAGTTTCGATTCTGGGTACTGCGTGTGTGGAGTTTGAAAGTTCTCCCTGTGACTGCATGGGTTTCCGCCGGGTGCTCTGGTTTCCTCCCACAGCCAAAGACTTGCAGGTTGATAGGTAAATTGGCCATTGTAAATTGCCCCTAATTTAGGTAGATGGTGCGGGAATTGAGGGAAGGTGGGGATGTGGTAGGAATATGGGATTAATGTAGGATTAGTATAAATGGGTGGTTGATGATCAGCACAGAAATGGTGGGCTGAAGGGCCTGTTTCAGTGCTGTATCTCTAAATAAATAAGCTCCATCCTGTGCTCAGATTCACCTTTGAAATGGAGCAGTCAAAGTAGCTCCCTTTCCTTGAGAAATCTGCTAGGGGAATTTCTACCATGGTCTACCACAAGCCGACCTTCACTGACCAATACACACGTTGGTATTCTTACAGTTCCATGCCCTAAAACATTGGCCTTATCAGCAACCTCATAAATAGGCCCAAGCCATTTGCTCGCCATGAAAACTTCATGCAGATATAGGGAGAATCAAATGCATCCCGCGTGATAATGGCTAACCTGATCAGAACATTTCTTGTTATATATTGTACAAACTTATGAACGGGCCTAACCCATCGTTTTTGGCCCTGAAAATTGCCCAGTCTCCCTTAGATTACCCTGGAAGGGTAAGGTATCGCAAACATTTGAGAAACAGGTAAGGATAGCTGTTTCACGCTGACAGTTTGCAGTAGCAAAGCATGTGGTGTTTGCCACTAACAAGATTCTGCCGCCAACCCAGAAACATATTCTGAAACAAAAACAAGAAATACTGGAATCACTCAGCAGGTCTGGCAGCATCTGTGGAAAGAGAAGCAGAGTTAATGTTTCGGGTCAGTGACCCTTCTTCGGAAATGACAAATATTAGAAAAGTCACAGATTATAAACAAGTGAGGTGGGGGTGGGGCAAGAGATAAAAAAGGAGAAGGTGCAGATTGGACCGGGCCAAATAGCTGACCAAAAGGTCACGGAGAAAAGGCAAACAATATGTTAATGGTGTGTTGAAAGACAAAGCATTAGTACAGATTAGGTGTAAATACACTGAATATTGAACAGCAGCAAGTGCAAACATGAAGAAAAACAACCTGAAAAAAACAGTGGGTAAGCAAACTGAACAAACTAAGATGAAATGAAATAAATGCAAAAAAAGAATGTAAAAAATGTAAAAAGGAATGAAACAAAAGAAAGAAAAAATAACTAAAAATGAAAGTAAAATGTGGGGCTGTCATGCTCTGAAATTGTTGAACTCAATGTTCAGTCCGGCAGGCTGTAGTGTGCCTAATCGGTAGATGAGATGCTGTTCCTCGAGCTTGCGTTGATGTTCACTGGAACACTGCAGCAATCCCAGGACAGAGATGTGAGCATGAGAGCAGGGGGGAGTGTTGAAATGGCAAGCAACCGGAAGCTCAGGGTCCTGCTTGCGGACTGAGTGGAGATGTTCCGCAAAGCGGTCACCCAGTCTGCGCTTGGTCTCCCCAATGTAGAGGAGACCACACTGTTAGCAGCGAATACAGTATACTACATTGAAAGAAGTACAAGTAAATCGCTGCTTCACCTGAAAGGAGTGTTTGGGGCCTGGGATAGTGAGGAGAGAGGAGGTAAATGGGCAGGTATTACACCTCCTGCGATTGCAGGGGAAGGTGCCCTGGGATGGGGACGAGGTGGTGGGGGTAATGGAGGAGTGGACCAGGGTGTCGCGGAGGGAACGATCCCTTCAGAATGCTGACAGGGGAAGGGAGGCGAAGATGCGACTGGTAGTGGCATCACGCTGGAATTGGCGAAAATGGTGGAGGATGATCCTTTGGATATGGAGGCTGGTGGGATGAAAAGTGAGGACAAGGGGAACCCTGTCATGGTTCTGGGAGGGAGGGGAAGGGGTGAGGGTAGAGGTGCGGGGAATGGATCGGACACGGTTGAGGGCCCTGTCAACCACAGTGGGGGGAAATCCTCGGTTGAGGAAAAAGGAGGTCATATCAGAAGCACCGTCATGGAATGTAGCATCATCAGAGCAGATGCGTCGGAGACGGAGAAACTGGGAGAATGGAATGGAGTCCTTACAGGAGGTAGGGTGTGAAGAAGTGTAGTCGAGGTAGCTGTGGGAGTCAGTGGGCTTATAATGGATATTGGTAGACAACCTATCCCCAGAGATGGAGACAGAGAAGTCGAGGAAGGGAAGGGAAGTGTCAGAGATGGACCATGTAAAGGTGAGAGAAGGTTGGAAATTGGAAGCAAAGTTGGTAAAGTTTTCCAGTTCGGGGCGGGAGCAGGAAACGGCACCGATACAGTCATCAATGTACCGGAAAAAGAGTTGGGGGAGGGGGCCTGAGTAGGACTGGAACAAAGAATGCTCGACATATCCCACAAAAAGGCAGGCATAACTAGGACCCATCGCGACACCTTTTACTTGAAGGAAGTGCATGGAGTTGAAGGAGAAGTTGTTCAATGTGAGAACAAGTTCAGCCAGGCGGAGGAGGGTGGTGGTGGATGGGGACTGGTTGGGCCTCTGTTCCAGGAAGAAGCGGAGAGCCCTCAAACCATCCTGGTGGGGGATGGAGCTGTAGAGCGATTGGATGTCCATAGTGAAGAGGAGGCGGTTGGGACCAGGAAACTGGAAATTGTCAAAATGACGTAGGGCGTCAGAAGAGTCATGGATGTAGGTGGGAAGAGACTGGACAAGCGGAGAAAAGGCAGAGTCTAGATAGGAAGGAATAAGTTCAGTGGGGCAGGAGCAGGCTGACACAATGGGTCTGCCGGGACAGTCCCGTTTGTGGATTTTGGGAAGGAGGTAGAAGCGGGCTGTCCGGGGTTGTGGGACAATGAGGTTGGAAGCCGTAGAGGGAAGATCTCCAGAGGAGATGAGGTCAGTGACAGTCCTTTGGACGGTGGCTTGATGTTCGGTGGTGGGGTCATCTTCCAGAGGGAGGGAGGAAGAAGTGTCCGTGAGTTGGTGTTGAGCTTCTGCAAGGTAGAGGTCGGTACGCCATACAACAACAGCACCACCCTTGTCTGCAGGTTTGATGACCATGTCGGGGTTAGACCTGAGAGAACGGAGTGCCTCAAGTTCAGAGGGGGACAGGTTAGAGTGAGTGAGGGGGGCAGAGAAATTGAGATGACAAATGTCTCACCGACAGTTTTCAATGAAGAGATCAAGAGTGGGTAAGAGGCCAGGGGGAGGGGTCCAGGTAGAGGGAGAATGCTGGAGGCGGGTGAATGGGTCTGCTGGTCGGGGGGAGGACTCCTGGTCAAAGAAGTGAGCCCGGAGGTGGAGGCAACGGAAGAAGAGCTCAACGTCATGCCGAGCACGAAATTCATTGAGGTGGGGGCGTAAGGGGATAAAACTGAGAACTTTGCTGAGTACAGAACGCTCAGCATCAGAGAGGGGGAGGTCAGAGGGTATAGTGATTACACGGAAAGCGGTCAGATCAGAAGGGGTGGGGTCAGAGGGAAGTGAAGCGGAAGGAGAATCTGGAGGGGCATTAGTCCTGATCAGCTGCTGGAGCTTGCGTTCCTTAACAGCTGAAAGGAAGAAAAAAAGTTTTTTGTTAATGCGTCGGATGAGACGTAAGATGACATGAAACTGCATAGTGGAACAGCTTTGAGATAAGGTGAGACGGTGCTGCTGGAGAGAGAGGTCCAGTGTGTGCATGTGGCGGTGCATAGCACTGAGTGTGGATCTCAGGATGCGGCGAGAGTAGCAGTCCGAGGAACGTTGTATTTCTCAGAGATACCTGTGATCCTGGGTGGTTTCAAAGCATGATGGGTGAAACTGCAGTTGGAATCCACGTGGAATAAGTCGGAGCCGGAGACAGTCACTGAGGAAGGAGATGTGGCTGTGAAAACGAGTTTTGGTAGATACCTTATCAAACACCAGGAGGGAAATAGAAAGCAATGAAGGTGAACAAGGTAAAAAAGACAAACGAAAATCCCGTCGGAGAGAAGAGCAGAACCTCTTCAAGGTAGGCATTCCTGGAAGAGAAGTGGCAGTGAATTAAACACTAAAATAAAAGCCAAAATACTGCGGATGCTGGAAATCTGAAACAAAAACAAGAAATATAGTCCGCCTGTCACACAAATTAGTAGTGTGGTATATGAATTTCAATGTCAGTGTGATGATAGGTATGTAGGCTGTACATCCCAAAGACATACAGATCGTATCAAACAGCATATCCCTTCCAATGTTGGCAATGTGCAAGGGACAGACTACCCTAACCAGTTTGTGCTTGAAAAATGCAAAACATGGTGTCCAACATGAGATAAACCTTCCAGTCAGCCAGACTGCGTGCCCAAATGACAATCTTAAATTCCGTGATTGGACAACATTTGCTAAATAATTCTCATTGATCTAAGAATTACGCTGACAGCCAATTTATGATTTTCACTCGAGCTCGCAGTGTGGCACATTTGCACGTACTGGAAGCTACATATATTAATACACTGGACCCTGTTCTTTGCAGAAAGAAACAACATGTACACACATTGTGCTTATTTCAGCTAAACAAACTAAGTGACAACCAATCGTTGATTCATTCCTCAGGGCCTTGACCAGTCAGAGTCAACCTGCCTAGTTTAAATTTCAATCAAAGCTTGGCAGTTAACTGTCAGTCAACATAAACTGGTGTATTTTCCATGCCAACGCCTCTACCAATCAGAGACACTTGCCAACCGATCAGCACTCTCTTCTCCTGCAGTTTAAATGTGTTGTTTTCCGTTATATTAGTATTCTTTCAAATTGTCCTGACGAGTGCAAGACGAAAAGTTTCGACAAAATGTCTCTGTTTTCAGCAGTGCTCAGGTTCTGTACTACGAAACGATTGAAAGCAATATTAAAGCATAAGAGATTCTGAGATTTGTAAATAGAGGTATAGAGGATGACAGGTGTGTTAAATGTGTAAAAAAAACTCGTTCTGGCCCAGCTGAAGTGTTTTTTTACAAATTCTGGACATCACACATTATGCAGGATTGAAGTCTTTGGAGAGGATACAGAGAGATTTGTTAAAATGGTTCCAGAAATGAGAGTTTACAGTTGCATGGAAAAACTGGGGTTGTTTTCATTTGAGCAGAGAAGGCTGAAGAGATTTTACTAATGTGTTTAAAATCATGATGTTTTCAGGTTGGTGAAATAAAGAGCAACTTTCCTAATGGCTGAAGTGTCAATAAGCAGATGTCACAGATTTACGGTAATTGGTCAAAATACTAGTGACAACAAGAGAAAAAATATATACACATTGAGTGGTTAGGATTTGGATCACCCTATGTAAAAGGACGGTGAAGATCAGTAATTTTCTGCCTCCTTTTCCTGCACTTCCTGGCAGTGAATTTAAAGGCTGTGATGCCGTCCCAAGAATGTTCAGGCTCTCCACTTTCACTAGCCGGTGGCCATGGCAATGGCAGATCCACAGGTAGTAATTAATGTGATCATACTGTATCACACCAATTATTATTATTTTCCGTGAACTTTTCTGTATATTACTCCTGCTTGTTGCATTATTACTGAAATAATTTTAACAACAGGAAATGCTGGAAATAGTCAGCGTGCAAGGCAGCGTATGTGGGTAGAGACAGAAGAATTATGGTGCAGGTCGATGACCTTCCATCAGAGCTTGTAGATACCTGATCAAACACGAGAAGGGAAAAGAAAGCAGGAAAGTTGAAAGAGGTAGAAGAGAAAAACGGAATTTGAATTCAATTAAAAAATCTGGAATTAAAAGCGAGTCTATTGATGGCCATGAAACCATAGTCGATGTTGTAAACACCCATCTGGTTCATTAATGTCCTTTAGGGAGGGAAATCTGCTGTCCCTGGCTGATCTAGCCTACATGTGACCCTCTGGAGTCACAGCAATGTGATTAACTCTGAAAATACCCTCTTAAACGGCTGAGCAAGGCACGACAGTGTTGATAGGAGTGACCACTGCACAGTCCTTGTGGAGACAAAGTCCCATCTTCACATTGAGGATACCCTCCATCGTGTTGTGTGGCACTTCCACCGAGCTAAAAGGGATACATTTTGAACAGATCTAGCAATGCAAAATTGGGCATCCACGAGACGCTGTGGGCCATCAGCAGCAGCAGAACTGCACTCAACCACAATCCCTAACAGCATAGTCCGGCATATCGCCCACTCTAACATTACCATCAAGCCGGGGGAAACAACACTAGTTCAATGAAGAGTGCAGGAGGGAATGCCAAAAGCAGAACCGGGTATACATCAAAATGAAGTATCAGCCCAGTGCAGCTACAACACAGGACTACTTGCATGCGAAACCGCAGAAGGAGCATGTGATACACAGAGCTCAGCAATCTCACAACCAAAGGATCAGATAAAACATCTGCCACATCCAGCCGTGAATTGTGGTGGACAATTAAGCAACTAACCGGACTCCAGAGAGAGTGCTAATGGCAGAATAATGCGCAAGTCTGTACGAAGGAAAAAATATGAAACATAATTTTTAAGACAAGCACATGGTAGAAAAAAATAAAATTTATTTGGAAGAATATGTACAAAAATAAATGTATAAATAACAGGAAAATAGCAAGCAAAAAAATAATAGGGCTCATGGTCTGAAAGTATTGAACTCAATATTGAGTCCAGAAGGGTGTAAGTGCCCAATCGGAAAATGAGGTCATGTTCCTCGAGTTGGCGTTGATGTTCACTGGAAAACTGCAGCAAGCCGATGACAGAAATGTGGGTATGGGAACAAAGTGGAGAATTAAAATGGCAAGCATGATCCCGAGCTACCAGTTACTTCCCATTTTTATTCTCCATCTTATTCCCATTCAGTTCGGAAGAAGGGTCACTGAGCTGAAACGTTAACTTTGTTCTCTCTCCACAGATGCTGCTGAGAATTTCAAGTACTTTAACATCGGAGATTGACTAGAATGGTACCAGGATTGTGGAACTTCAGTTATGAAGAAAGACTGTAGAAGGTGGGGTTGTACACCTTAGAGTGGAGAAAGTAAAGAGGAACATTCGCAGAGGTGTTCAAAACCATGAACGTTTTGATAGAGTAAACAAGTAGGAAGTGTTTCTGGTGGCAGAACTCCAGGTAAGCAAAGGACACAGATTTAAGGTGTTTGACAAAATGGCCAGTAGTTGCAGAAGGAGACATTGTTAATGCATTCAGTTTCTGCGATCTGAAATGCACTGTTCAAACGTGTGCTGGAAGCAGATTCAATATTATCTTTCAAAAGGGACATGGATAAATACAGGAAGGGGAACCTGCACAGGGCTGTAGAAAAAGGAAGAGAAGTGGGACTAATTGGATTGCTCTAACAAATGCCAGCACTGACATTATAAACCAAAAGCCCATCTTCATTGAATCGTTAAGTGAACATAAAATACAATTTTCTTTAATCTGGGAAGGGAACGAAACAAGATATCGAGTATGATAAGCTTTACACGACAACCAAGTGAAAAGAAAAACCTCCTGTCCACACTCTTCTTTTCACAGTGGCTGCTCCATGCTTTGTAGGTGTTTCCAAAAGGCTCTGCTCTACTATGCCTCAATCCTTCCATTTTATCGACGGTGACCGACTCGTTGCCCCCACACTCCCACCGGGTCTCTGCTCCCTTCCCCTTGCCCCCTTTCGAACCTATTGGCTGAACTGCACCTCACATTTTCTCCTCTGCTCCATTAAAATAACAGGAAAGCATTCTCAAACAGACATAGCTAGGCAATAAAAGTTATTAACAAAAGTTTAAGAGCAGATTAATTCACTCTAAACATGGGGAGATCAGGCTAAATTCAGGTGTCAATTCCCTGCCATGAGTCTGAAAGGCGGGCTCAGAAGCAAAAAATCTCCCCTCTGATTCTCTTCCCTTAACATGAAGGAGACACCGACTTAAACGTGCAGAAAATAGAGATTGAATACTGGTGCTGCAATCTATCTCTCCTAACTGAGCTTTTGTTAGCCTCACACGAGCTAATGATCTTGGAGAAGTATAACTCCAGCAGGATTGCCACGTACACTATTTCTTCACTTTGCGGGAATGGGACACATACAGATTTTTTTAATACATAATTTAGTAAGGATTTAATCAGTATTTATCTATTTTATATCAATTAACTCATTAGTGATAGAAATGTCAGTCAGAGGGGTGAAGTGCTTCACCTGTGAGATGTGGGAAGTCCATGACGCTTACAGCATTCCGGTCGACTACATCTGCAGGAAGTGGTCCCAGTTCCAGCTACTCACAGACCGCATGGATCGGTTGGAGTGTCAACTGGATGCACTTAGGAGCATGCAGGTGGCGGAAAGCGTCATAGACAGGAGTTTTAGAGAAGTGATTACACCCAAGGTGCAGGCAGATAGATGGGTGACCGCTAGAAGAGGCAAGCAGTCAGTGCAGGAATCCCCTGTGGCTATCCCCCTCTCTAACAAGTATACCGTTCTGGATACTGTTGGGGGAGATGGTCTATCAGGGGAAAACAGCAGCAGCCAGCGCAGTGGCACCACGGCTGGCACTGTTGTTCAGCAGGGAGGGACAAAGCGCAGAAGAGCAATAGTTATCGGGGACTCTATAGTCAGGGGCAGAGATAGGCGCTTCTGTGGACGTGAAAGAGACTCCAGGAAAGTATGTTGCCTCCCTGGTGCCAGGGACAAGGATGTCTCTGAACGGACAGAGGGAATTCAGAAGGGGGAGGGTGAACAGCCAGATGTTGTGGTACACATCGGTGCCAATGACATAGGCAGGAAGAGTGACGAGGTCCTGCAGGTGGAGTTTAGGAAGTTAGCTAGTAAGTTAAAAAACAGGACCTCGAGGGTTGTAATCTCTGGAGTACTCCCTGTGCCATGTGCCAGTGAGGCTAGAAATAGGAAGATAGTGCAGCTAAACACTTGGCTGAGCAGCTGGTGTAGAAGGGAGGGTTTCAGATATCTGGACCATTCGGCTCTCTTCAGGGACAGATGGGACCAGTACAAGAAGGATGGGTTGCATCTAAACTGGAAGGGCACTAATATCCTGGCTGCAAGGTTTGCTAGCGTCACTCAGGAGGGTTTAAACTAGTGTGGCAGGGGGGTGGGAACCAGAGCAGTAGGACAGCTGGCGAAGTAAATGAGGAGGACATAGTAAATAAGGCCAGTAGGACTAAGAGGAAGAGCAGGCAGGGAGCAGTTGCTGAGCACAGCGGGACTGGTGGTCTGAAGTGCATTTGTTTCAATGCGAGAAGAAAAACAGGAAAGGCAGATGAACTTGGAGCTTGGATTAGCACTTGGAAATATGATGTTGTTGCTATTACAGAGACTTGGTTGAGGGAAGGGTAGGATTGGCACCTAAATGTTCCAGGCTTTAGAAGCTTCAGGCGGGATAGAGGGGGATGTAAAAGGGGTGGGGGAGTTGCATTACTGGTTAAGGAGAGTATCACAGCTGTACTGCGGGAGGACACCTCAGAGAGTTCATGCAGCGAGGCAATATGGGTGGAGCTCAGGAATAGGAAGGGTGCAGTCACGATGTTGGAGTTTTACTACAGGCCTCCCAACAGCCCGCGGGAGGTAGAGGAGCTAATATGTAGACAGATTTTGGAAAGATGTAAAGGCAACAGTGTTGTAGTGGTGGGTGATTTTAACTTCCCTGATATTGACTGGGACTCACTTCGTGCTAGGGGCTTGGATGGGGCAGAATTTGTGAGGAGCATCCAGGAGGGCTTCTTGAAATAGTATGCAGATTGTCCAACTCGGTATGGGGACATTCTGAACCTGTTATTGGGGAATGAGCCCGGCCAGGTGGTCGAGGTTTCAGTGGGGGAGCATTTTGGGAGCAGTGACCATAATTCCATAAGTTTTAAGGTACTTGTGGATAAGGATAGGAGTAGTCCTCGGGTGAAGGTGCTAAATTGGGGGAAGGCTAATTATAACAATATCAGGCAGGAACTGAAGAATGTAGATTGGGGGCGGCTGTTTGAGGGTAAATTAACATCTGACATGTGGGAGTCTTTCAAACGTCAGCTGATTAGAATCCAGGACCAGCATGTTCCTGTGAGGAAGAAAGACAAGTTTGGCAAGTTTCGGGAAGCTTGGATAACACTCGATATTGTGAGCCTCGTCAAAAAGTAAAAGGAAGCATTTGCAAGGGCTGGAAGGCTAGGAACAGATGAAGCACTTGAGGAATATGAGGACAGTAGGGAGTAACATAAGCAAGGAGTTAGGAGGGCTGGAAGGGTTCATGAAAAGTCATTGGCAAACAGGATTAAGGAAAATTACAAGGCTTTTTATACATATATAAAGAGCAAGAGGGTCACCAGGGAAAGGGTTGGCCCACTCAAGGACAGAGAAGGGAATCTAGGCGTGGAGCCAGAGGAAATGGGTGAGGTGCTAAATGAGGACTTTGCATCCGTATTCACCAAGGAGAAGAACTTGGTGGATGATGAGCCTAGGGAAGGGAGTGCAGATCGTCTCAGTCATCTCATTATCAAAAAAGGAGGAGGTGTTGGGTGTCTGGCAAAGATTAAGGTAGATAAGTCCCCAAGGCCAGATGGGATCTACCCTAGACTACTGAGGGAGGCAAGGGAAGAAATTGCTGGGGCCTTGACAGAAATCTTTGCATCCTCATTGGCTACAGGTGAGGTCCGAGAGGACTGTAGAATAGCCAATGTTGTTCCTTTGTTTCCAAAGGGTGGTAAGTATAATCCAGGAAATTATAGGCCGGTGAGCCTTACGTCAATGGTAGGGAAACTATTAGAGAGGATTCTTCGTGACAGGATTTACTCCCATTTGGAAGCAAACGAACTTATTAGCAAGAGACAGCATGGTTTTGTGAAGGGGAGGTTCGTGTCTTACTAATTTGATTGAGTTTTTTGAGGAAGTGACGAAGATGATTGATGAGGGGAGGGCGGTGGATGTTGTCTATATGGACTTTAGTAAAGCCTTTGACAAGTTCCCGCATGGCAGGCTGGTACAAAAGGTGAAGTCACTCGGGATCAGAGGTGAGCTGGCAAGATGGATGCAGAACAGGCTCAGTCACAGAAGACAGAGGGTAACAGTGGATGGGTGTTTTTCTGAATGGAGGGATGTGACTAGTGGTGTTCCGCAGGGATCTGAGCTGGGACCTTTGCTGTTTGTAGCATATATAAGTGATTTGGAGGAAATTGTAGCTGGTCTGATTAGTAAGTTTGCGGACAAGACAAAGCACAAAGATTGGTGGAGTTGTGGATAATGATGAGGATTGTCAGAGGATACAGCAGGATATAGATCGGTTGGAGACTTGGGTGGAGAAATGGCAGATGGAGTTTCATCCGGACAAATGTGAGGTAATGCAATTTGGAAGGTCCAATGCAGGTGGGAGGTATACAGTAAATGGCAGAACCCTTAGGAGTATTGACAGGCAGAGAGATCTGGGCGTACAAGTCCACAGGTCACTGAAAGTGGCAACGCAGGTGGATAAGGTAGTCAAGAAGGCATACGGCATGCTTGCCTTCATCGGTCGGGACACAGAGTATAAAAATTGGCAAGTCATGTTGCAGCTGTACAGAACCTTAGTTAGGCCACACTTAGAATATTGTGTGCAATTCTGGTTGCCACACTACCAGAAGGACGTGGAGGCTTTGGAGAGGGTACAGAGGAGTTTTACCAGGATGTTGCCTGGTCTGGAGGGCACTAGCTATGAGGAGAGGTTGGAAAAACTCGGATTGTTTTCACTGGAACAACGGAGGTGGAGGGGCGACATGATAGAGGTTTACAAAGTTATGAGTGGCATGGACAGAGTGGATAGTCAGAAGCTTTTTCCCAGGGTGGAAGAGTCAGTTACTAGGGGACTTAGGTTTAAGGTGCGAGGGGCAAAGATTAGAGGGGATGTGCGAGGCAGGTTTTTTACACAGAGGGTGGTGAGTGCCTGGAACTTGCTGCCAGGGGCGCTGGTGGACGCAGATATGATAGCGACGTTTAAGAGACATCTTGACAAATATATGTATAGGAAGGGAATTGAGGGATATGGTCCCCAAAAGTGCAGAAAGTGTTAGTTTAGGCAGGCATCAAGATCGGTGCAGGCTTTGAGGGCTGAATGGACTGTACCCGTGCTGTACTGTTCTTTGTTTTTTCATTCAGGGGATTTGGGTATAACTGGCTAGGACAACATTTATTGCCCATTTACAATTGCCCTTGAGTATGTGATGGTAAGCCACCTTCTTGAACCGCTGTAGTCTGTGGAGTAGGTACTAGGAAGGGATTTCCAGGATTTTAACCCAGCGGCATACTTCCGAGTCAGGATGGTTTGTGGCATGGAGGGGAACTTGTAGGTTGTGGTGTTCGCGTGCACCTTCTTCTCTTGTTCTTTTAGATGGTAGAAGTGGCTTTGGAAGGATCTGTCTAACGACATGATGCATTGCTGCAGTGCATCTTGCAGATGATACACACTGCTGCAACTGTGTGTCACTGGTGCAGGGAGTGAATCTTGAAGGTGGTGGATGCGGTGCCATCAAGCAGGCTGCTTTGTCCTGGATGGTGTCGAGCTTCTAGAGTGTTGTTGGAGCTGCAAGTGCAGAGTATTCTATTACACTCCTGACTTGTACTTTGTAGATGGTGGACAGCCTTTGCGGAGTGAGGGGGTGAGTTACTCGCCGCAGGATTCCTAGCCTCTGACCTGCTCTTGTAGATATGGTTTTTATATGGCTACTCCAGTTCAATTTCTGGTCACTGGTAAACCTCCCCCCCCCCACCCCCACCCTCCCCAGGATGTAGATCGTGGCTGATTCATCGATCTTAATGCCATTGAATGTCAAGGGGAGTTACTTAGATTTTCTCTTGTTTCAGATTGTGATTGCCAGGCCCTTGTGTGTTGCAACTGTCACTTGTCACCCCAAATTTGTCTATTGTCCAGGTCTTGTTGCATTTCTACATGGATTGCTTCACTCTCGGAGAAGTCGTGAATGGTACTGAACATTTTGCAATCATCAGCAAACAGCCCTATTTCTGACCTTATTATTGAAGGAAGGTCATTGATGAAGCAGCTGAAGATGGTAGGGTCTAAGACACTACCATGAGGAATTCTTGCACTAATGTCCTGGATGATTGACCTCCAACAACAACAACTATCTTCCTTTGCACTAGGTATGACTCCAACCAGCGGAGATGTTTCCCCCACATTATCATTGATTCCAGTTTTGGCAGTGCTTCTTAATACTCTGATTTTTTATTTATTTTTATTTCGAGATACAGCACTGAAACAGGCCACTCGGCCCACTGAGTCTGTGCCGACCAACATCACCCATTTATAGTAATCCTGTAGTAATCCCATATTCCCTATCAGATACCTACACTAGGGGCAATTTACAATGGCCAATTTACCTATCAACCTGCAAGTCTTTGGCTGTGGGAGGAAGCGGGAGCACTCAGTGAAAACCCACGTGATACAGGGAGAGCTTGCAAACTCCGCACAGGCAGGACCCAGAATTGAACCTGGGTCCCTGCGCTATGAAGCTGCACTGCGCCACTGTGCTGCCCCATTATGTTAATAGTCTGTTAATACAACTTGTATATTATCTTATGTTTGGTTCAATTTTAATCAGAATCATGGCCACATTCTTCCATAATGGCTTGGTCAGCATTGCTTCTTTCGCTCTCTCTCTTTCCCTCTCTCCCTCTCTCATTCATTCTGCATTCCTTACAGTCCGTAAAATGTTAACGAATGACTGCTTTCTTCCACCATGCCTCACCCCAAAATCCACTGCCCACAAACTCTTGTCTTTTGCCCTGCTTGATCTAAGAGACCACTCACTCAACTATACTCTTTATTAACACATAAAGCTGTCTCTCAGCTTTGGACACAGAGTAAGATACACTGAAGTATTTATAAGTGTTTATATCTCACCAATTGTGCTACTGAGCTCCACATTGGGCGGCACAGTGGCGCAGTGGTTAGCACCGCAGCCTCACAGCTCCAGGGACCCGGGTTCGATTCCGGGTACAGCCTGTGTGGAGTTTGCAAGTTCTCCCTGTGTCTGCGTGGGTTTTCTCCGGGTGCTCCGGTTTCCTCCCACAAGCCAAAATACTTGCAGGTTGATAGGTAAATTGGCCATTATAAATTGTCACTAGTATAGGTAGGTGGTAGGGAAATATAGGAATAGGTGGGGATGTTTGGTAGGAATAGGTGGGGATGTTTGGTAGGAATATGGGATTAGTGTAGGATTAGTATAAATGGGTGGTTGATGTTCGGCACAGACTCGGTGGGCCGAAGGGCCTGTTTCAGTGCTGTATCTCTAATCTAATCTAATCTAAAAAGGTTGATAGATATAGCCTCCAGCAATGCCAAAATGTTTCTGGATTTGATACCTGAGCCGAATCTCTGCCAGTTCCCAGTCCACAGGTGAAATTGTTTAATTCCTGTACACTTTGTAGCATAGAGCAGCTAGCAGCTAAACATCTGATTTATCTGAGATATGGATCTGAGAACTGCCTAAATAGCCAAGACTCTGTACATCAAAACTCCAAGTATCCATTTAAATATTCTACGAAACTGATTGAGCGGAGGTCAGATGAGGATTGAATTCAATGTTAATTCAATGAAAGTAAACAGCGTTAAAGAAGTGAATCTGCCCGGATTGAGATTCCTCACACTGTGTGTGAGCTCTACCTGGTTTGTTCCCCGACAATAAAATGAGAACGACAGCCAGCTCCCAAACAGCGCTCAGACAGCTCTCAGCCTGCAGCGGCTGCATGAGAGAACGGGGTTCCTGAGCTGTTATTCAGGCAGGCTGGCTGCTGCTGTTTCCACCTCTCACACTCCGAGATCCAGGGAGGCGTCTGTAAAGATCTTACTCCTCAGCATCCGCCGGCAGCTGTTTATTATCGACCTGGTGGTGTAACTGTAACTGGTATAACGCATGACTCCAGATTAGTAAATTGTGTGTTCCAATGACAGGGGATGAGGTTTCTGTGTTTTCATCAGGAGAGTCCTTGATTGCAGGGAATATTTGTATTCGTGCAATATTAACGTTTATAGTTAGGTTTGATAGATTAAATTCCTCTTCGGGCTACTTTAGAATTACATGCTCAGTTGTTATTTCACACAGTTTTATATCAGAAACAGTGTTTCAGGGATGCGTCTATTGTTTGTGTCACGGTTCTGTCACCCAGTGTGGGAAGTAAAGCAATTGTGAGAAGCAATGTGGGAGAAGGGATAATCGAAGAAAACAACTCTTGACAGAGTGGTCGTGGAAAGTTTTTATCGTGACCAGAGTGCTGAATTAGGGAAATTTATGCAAGTGACAGTTCCTGGGTAAGTTTTTCTCAAACTGATATTGAGTTTTGACATTGAGAATTTGATTTGCAGCTTTAAAACTTGTCACAAGAATCTGCAAGCTTGATGAGCTACACAGTTAATAGAAACTTTCTGTCAGTGACAGTTAACTGAAAACAAAGTACAGCTTTAGCTGAGCAGGAAGCAGGATTCGAAGCATTTGCACCTTCGGTGGGACTCATAAAGGTCTATAAAGAAAAGAACATTTGTAACACACAGAATGGTTTACACAATGTGTTTATGAAACGAGTGCAGCGTTAAGAGAGCTAAAATTGGACATTTGGTGCATGTGAGAATTAGGTGCAGAGGGGCAAACAGCTGCAGCTATGTTAATCTTCAATCATTGCAGTGGAAACATGAGGTGGTAGGTGATTAATGTTTTCTCCACCGTTTCGTGCAACAAAGTCTGTACAGTTGAAGACATTGGAGCACATATGGCAGGGGCAAAAGTAGATGGACACTTTGCTGCAGAATTCGGCGAGACTTTTAAGTGGGGTCCAGGTTCTGAATGGGTGTAGTGTGACCAGCAGTGTACAGAGTAAAAAGCAGTCCAAGTGAATTGGAGAACGCGGAGCCACAGAAATTGATTATATCCAACAGATACAATGCACTTTATACCATTGGGAATGCAGCATTTGACTGAGTGTGGCATGAAGGATCCATTGCAAAACTGGAATCAATGGGATTCATGGTGTCATACCTAATGCAAAGAAAGGTTGTTGTGGTTGTTGGAGGTCAATCATCTCAATCGCAGGACATCACTGCAGACGTTCCTTAGGATAGTATGCTTGTCCAAGCATCTTCACCTGCTTCATCAATGACCTTACTTCCATAATAAGATCAGAAGTGTGGATGTCTGCACAATGTTCAGCACCATTCCCAACTCCTCAGATATTGAAGCAGTGTGCAGTAAGACCTGGACAACTTTCAGGCTTGGGCTGATAAGTTGCAATTAACAATCACATCATACAAGTTCCAGGCAATGACCATCCCCAACTAAAGGGAATCTAACCATCTCCACTTGACATTCAATGGCTTTCCCACCGCTGAATTCCCCACCATGAACATCCTGAAGAGTTACCTCTGACTAGAAACGTAACTGAACCAGTCATATAAATGCTGTGGCTACAACAGCATGTCAAAGGATCCTAATAATGTGGCAAGTAACTCACCTCCTGACACCGCAATGCCTGTCTATCATCTGCAAGACACAAGCAAGGAGTGTAGTGGAATAGTCTCCCATGCCTGACACCATCCAGGACAAAGGAGCCCCTTTGAGTGGCACACCTTAAACATTCACACCATCCACCACCAGAGCACGGTCGTACTATTGTGTACAATATACATGATTCAGGAGCTCGACAAACGTCTCTCAACAGCACATTCCAAACCTACGACATCCAGTAGCTAGAAGGACCAGACCAGCAGATGTATGGAGAAGCCACCACCTTAAAGTTTTCCTGCAAGACGCACACATTCCTGACTGGGAACTATATTGGTGTTCATTCACTGTCACTGGGCAAAAACCATGAACTCACACCCTAACAGATCTCTGGGTGTACTTATACCAGCAAGAATGCAGTAGTTCAAGAAGGTGGCTCACCGCGATCTTCACAAAGGCATTTAGGGTTGGACGACAAATTCTGGCTCTCTTAGTGACACTTACCACCCACACAGGAATAAAAATAATGCACAGAATGAATGGAGTAGGCTATAGTGTTGGTCGCTTAAGATAATAAACAGACAAAGAATGGCACAATCAGTACGAAGACAGAGTCAGCGACAGAATTCAACATCTGTTACTAGACAATTTCACCAGTTAGAAATTCTCTAAACGTTAGTTTATTTTTTTCCCATTCATGGGATGCGATCGTTGCTGGCCAGGTCAGCATTTATTACCCATATCTAATTGTCCTTAAGAAGGTGGTGGTGAGATGCCTTCTTGAACTGCTGGAGCCCATGTGGGTTAGGTACATCCACAGTGTTGTTAGGAAGGGAGTTCCAGGATTTTGACCCAGTGACAGTGAAGGAATGGCTATATAGTTCCAAGTCAGTATGGTGTGTGACTTGGAGGGAAACTTGCAGGTGGTGTTGTTCCCATGCATTTGCTGCTCTTGTCCTTCTAGTTGGTAGAGGTCGCAGGTTTGGAAGATGCTATCTAAGGAGCCTTGGTGCATTGCTACATTGCATCTTGGAGATGGTACACATTACTGCGATTGTGCAGTGGTGGTGGAGGGAGTGAATGTTTGTAGATGGGGTGCCAATCAAGCGGGCTGCTTTGTCCTGGATGTTGTCGAGCTTCTTGAGTATTGTTGGAGCTCCACCCATCCAGGCAAGTGGAGAGTATTCCATCATACTCCTGACTTGTGCCTTGTAGATGGTGAACAGATTTTGGGGAGTCAGGAGGTGAGTTACTCGCCGCGGGATTCCTAGCCTCTGACCTGCTCTTGTAGCCACAGTATTTACGTGGCTACTCCAGTTCACTTTCTGGTCAATAGTAGCCCCTAAGATGTTGATAGTGGGGGATTCAGGGATGGTAATGCCATTGACTGTCAAGGGGAGATGGTTAGATTCTCTCTTATTGGAGATGGTCATTGCCAGGCACTTCTGTGGCGCGAATGTTACTTGCCACTTATCATCCCAAGCCTGGATATTGTCCAGATCTTGCTGCATTTCTACACAGATTGCTTCAGTATCTGAGGAGTCAGCGAACATCCCCACATCTGACCTTATGGTTGAAGGAAGGTCATTGATGAAGCAGCTGAAGATGGTTGGGCCTAGGAACACTACCCTGAGGAACTCCTGCAGTGATATCCTCGAGCTCAGATGATTGACCTCCAACAACCAAAAACATCTTCCTTTGCACTAGGTATGACTCCAGCCAGTGGAGGGTTTTCCCCCTGATTCCCATTGACCTCAGTTTTGCTAGGGTTCCTTGATGCCATATTCGGTCAAATACTGCATTGATGCCAAAGGCAGTCACTCTCATCTCACCTCTTGAGTTCAGCTCTTTTGTCCATGTTTGAACCAAGGCTGAAATGAGTTCAGGAGCTGCGTGGCCCTGGCGGAACCCAAACTGAGTGTCACTGAGCAGGTTATGGTAAAGCAAGTGCCATCTTATTGCACTGTTGATGACACCTTCCATCACTTTAGTGATGAGTGAGAGTAGTCTGATGGGGCGGTAATTGGCTGGGTTGGACTTGTCCTGCTTTTTGTGCACAGGAAATTCCAGAGCAATCTTCCACATTGCAGGGTAGATGCCAGTGTCATACCTATACTGGAACAGCTTGGCTCGGGGCATGGGTAGTTCTGGAGCACAGCTCTTCAGTACTATGGCCGGAATATTGTCAGGGCCCATAGCCTTTGTAGTATCCAGTGCCTTCAGTCATTTCTTGATATCACGTGGATTGAATCGAATTGGCTGAAGTCTGGCATCTGTGAAGCTGGGGAGATGGATCATCAATGCGGCACTTCTGGCTGAAGATTGTTGCAAATGCTTCAGCCTGATCTTTCGCACTGATGTGCTGGGCTCCCCCATCATTGAGGATGGGGATATTTGTGGAACCACCTCCTCCAGTTAGGTGTTTAATTGTCCACCACCATTCACGGCTGGATATGGCAGGATTGCAGAGCTTAGATCTGATCAGTTGGTTATGGGATCGATTAGCTCTGTCTATCGCATGCTGCTTACGCAGGGTTGGCATGCAGATAGTCCTGCTCTGTAGTTTCACCAGGTTGACACCTCATTTTTGAGGTCTGCCTGGTGCTACTCCTGGCTTGCCCTCGTGCACTCTTCATTGAACCAAGATTGGTCTCCTGGCTTGTTGGTAATGACAGTGTGGGGGATATGCTGGGCCATGAGTTTGCAGATTGTGATCGAATAGAATTTTGCTGCTGCTGATGGCACACAGCACCTCATGGATACCCAGTTTTGCATTGCTAGATCTGTTCGAAATCTATCTCATTTAGCACGGTGGTAGTACCACACAACACGAAGGAGCGTGTCCTCAATGTGAAGCCAGGACTTCATCTCCACAAGGACTGTGCGGTGGTCACTTCTACCAATACTGTCATGGACAGATGCATCTGCGGCAGGCAGATTGGTGAGGACGAGGTCAAATATGTTTTCCCCTCTTTATGGTTCCCTCACCACCTGTCGCATACCCATTCTAGCAGATTTGACGTTTAGGACTCGGCCAGCTCGGACAGTAGTGGTGCGACCGAGCCACTTTTGGTGATGGACATTGAAGTCCCCCACCCAGAGTAAATTCTGTGCCTTTGCCACCCTCAGTGCTTCCTCCAAGTGCTGTTCAACATGGAGGAGTACGGACTCATCAGCTGAGGGAGGGTGGTAGGTGGTAATCAGCAGGAGGTTTCCATGTCCATGTTTGATCGGATGCCATGAAACCGCATGGGGTCCAGAGTCGATGTTGAGGACTCCCAGGGCAACTCCCTCCCGACTGTATATCATCGTGCTGCCATCTCTGCTGGGTCTGTCCTGTCGGTGGGACAGGACATATTTGAAGATGGTGATGGCAGTCTCTGGGACATTGTCTTTCAAGTATGATTCGTGAGTATTACTATTTCAGGTTGTTGCTTGACTAGTCTGTGGGACAGCTCTCCCATCTATGGCAGAGGCCCCCAGATGTGAGTAAGGAGCACGTTGTAGGGTCGACAGGGTTCGGTTTGCCGTTGTCAGTTCTGGTGCCTACAAAGAACAGTACAGCACAGGAACAGGCCATTCGGCCCTCCAAGCCTGCGCCAATCATGATGCCTGTCTAAACTAAATCCTTCCGCACTTCCGGGGTCCGTATCCCTCCATTACCATCCTATTCATGTGTTTGTCAAGATCCCTCTTAAACGTACCTGCTTCCACAACCTCTCCCAGCAGCAAGTTCCAGGCACTCACCACCCTCTGTGCAAACATCTTGACTCGCACATCTCCGCTAAACTTTGCGCCTCGCACCTTAAACATATGTTCCCTTATAAATGACTCTTTCACCCTGGGAAAAAGCTTCTGACTATCCACTCTGTCCATGCCACACATAAATATGTAAACCTCTATCACGTCGCCCCTCCATCTCCGTCGTTCCAGTGAAAACAATCCGAGTTTATCCAACCTCTCCTCATAGCTAATACCCTCCAGACCAAGAAACATCCTGGTAAACCTCCTCTGTGCCTTCTCCGAAGCCTCCACATCTTTCTGCTAGTGTGGCAATCAGAATTGTATGCAATATCCCAAGTGTGGCCTAAATAACGTTCTGTACAGCTGCAGCATGACTTGCCAATTTTTTATACTCTATGCCCCGACCGATGAAGACAAGCATGCCGTGTGCCTTCTTGACCAACTTATCCACCTGCGTTGCCACTTTCAGTGGTCTGTGGACCTGTACGCCCAGATCTCTCTCCCTGTCAATACTCCTAAGGGTTCGCCATTTACTGTATACTTCCCACCTGTATTAGACCTTCCAAAATACATTACCTCACATTTGTCCGGATTATGCTTCATCTGCCATTTCTCTGCGCAAGTTTACAACCGATCTGTATGCTGCTGTATCCTCTGACAATCCTCATCACTATCCGCAATTCCACCAATCATTGTGTCGTCCGCAAACTTACTAATCAGACCAGCTACATTTTCCTCCAAATCATTTATATATAATACAAACGGCAAAGGTCCCTGCACTGATCCCTGTGCAACACCACTAATCACAGCTCTCCATTCAAAAACGCACCATTCCACTGCTACTCTTTGTCTTCTATGACCGAGCCAGTTCTGTATCCATCTTGCCAGCTCACTTCTGACCCCGTGTGACTTCACCTTTTATACCAGTCTGCCATGAGGGACCATGTCAAAGGCTTTAAGAAGTCCATGTAGGCAACATTAATTGCCCTTGCTTCATCAATCATCTTCGTCACTTCCTCAAAAAACTCAATCAAGCTGGTGAGACACGACCTCCCCTTCACAAAAACATGCTGCCTCTCGCTCAAAAGTCCATTTGTTTCCAAATGGGAGTAAATCCTGTCCCTAAGAATCCTCTCCAATAATTTCCCTACCTCTGACGTAAGGCTCGTCGGCCTGTAATTTCCTGGATTATCCTTGTTATCCTTCCTAAACAAAGGAACAACATTGGTTATTCTCCAGACCTCTGGGACCTCACCTGTAGCCAATGAGGATACAAAGATTTCTGTCATGGCCCCAGCAATTGCCTCCTTTTCCTTCCTCAATATTCTGGAGCATTTGCCATCAGGTTCTGAGGACTTATCTGCCATAATGCTTTGCAAGACGCCCAACACCTCCTCCTTTTTGATAACGACATGACCCAGACTAGCTACACTCCCTTCCCTAGACTCATCATTCACAAAGTCCTTCTCTTTGGTGAATAGTGATGCAAAGGACTCATTTAGTACCTCGTCCATTTCCTCTGGCTCCACGCATAGATTCCCTCCTCTGCTCTTGAGTGGGCCAACCTTTTTCCTGACTACACTTTTGCTCTTTATATACGTATAAAAAGCTTTGGGATTCTCCTGAATCCAGTTTGCCAATGACTTTTCATAACCCCTTTTAGGCCTCCTGACTCTTTGCTTAAGTTGCTTCCTACTATCTTTATATTCCTCAAGGGCATCATCTGATCCCAGCCTTCTGGCCCTTACGAATGCTTCCTTTTTCTTTTTGACTAGGCTCACAATATCCCTCGTTATCCAAGCTTCCAAGAAACTTGCCAAACTTATCCTTCATCTTCACAGGAACATGCTGGTCCTGGATTCTAATCAACTGACGTTTGAAAGACTCCCACATGTCAGATGTTGATTTACCGTCAAACAGCCGCCCCCAATTTAAATTCTTCAGTTCCTGCCTATATTGTTATAATTAGCCTTCTCCCAATTTAGCACCTTCACCCGAGGACTACTCTTATCCTTATCCACAAGTACCTTAAAACTTACGAAATTATGGTCACTGTTCCCGAAATGCACCCCTACTGAAACTTCGACCACCTGGCCGGGCTCATTCCCCAATGCCAGGTCCAGTACGGCCCCATCCCTAGTTGGACTATCTACATATTGTTTCAAGAAGCCCTCCTGAATGCTCTTTACAAATTCTGCCCCATTCAAGCCCCTCGCACGAAGTGAGTCCCAGTCAATATAGGGGACTTTAAAATCACCCACCACAACAACCCTGTTGGTTTTACAGCTTTCCAAAATCTGTCTGCTCCTCTATCTCCCGCCGGCTGTTGGGAGGCCTGTAGTAACAACCCCCTTCCTATTCCTGAGCTCAACCCATATTGCCTTGCTGCATGAGCCCTCCGAGGTGTCCTCCTGCAGTCCAGCTGCGATATTCTCCTTAACCAGTAACGCAACTCCCCACCCCTTTTACATCCCCCTCTCTCCCGCCTGAAGCTTCCAAATCCTGGAAGGTTTAGATGTAAATCCTGTCCTTCCATCAACCAAGTGTCGGTAATAGCAACAATATCATAGTTCCAAGTACTACTCCAAGCTATAAGTTCATCTGCCTTACCTGTTATACTTCTCGCATTGAAACAAATGCACTTCAGACCACCAGTCCCGCTGTGCTCTGCAACATCTCTCTGCCTGCTATTTCTGTCAGTCTTACTAGCCTTATTCACTAGTTCCCCCTCAGTTATTTCACCTGCTGACCTACCACTCTGGTTCCCATCCTCCTGCCATACTAGTTTAAACCCTCCCGAGTTACACTGGCAAACCTCGCAGCCAGGATATTTGTGCCCCTCCAGTTTCGATGCAACCCGTCCTTCTTGTATAGGTCCCACCTATCCCGGAATAGATCCCAATGATCCAGATATCTGAAACCCTCCCTCCTACACCAGCTGTTTAACCACGTGTTTAGATGCACTATCTTCCTATTTCTAGCCTCACTGGCACGTGGCATAGGGAGCAATCCCGAGATTACATCCCTAGAGGTCCTGTTGTTTTTAACTTACTACCTAATTCCCTGAACTCCACCTGCAGGACCTCGTCACTCTTTCTGCCTATGTCATTGGTACTAATATGTACTGTTCGCACTCCCCCTTCAGAATGCCCCCTGCCCATTCAGAGACATCCTTGACCCAGCCGCCAGGGAGGCACCATACCATCCTGGAGTCTCTTTCACTCTGAAGCGCCCTTCTGCGACCCTGACTTTAGAGCCCCCTATAACTATTGCTCTTCTGTGCTTTGTCCCTCCCTGTTGAACAACAGAGCCAGCCGTGGTGCCACTGCTCTGGCTGCTGCTGTTGTTTTCCCCTGATAGGCCGTCCTGCCAAGCAGTATCCAAAATTGCATACTTGGCAGAGAGGGGGACAGCCACAGGGGATTCCTGCACTGAATGCCTGCCCCTGCTAGGTCGACACCGGGTGTTCCAACCAGTTTCATTCCTTTTTATTGACTTTGTTGTGGTTCGATACAACTGAGTGGCTTGCTCGGCCACTTCAGAGGGCATGTAAGAGTCAACCACATTGCTGTGGGTCTGGACTCACATGTAGGCCAGACCAGCTAAGGACAGCAGATTTTCTTCCCTAAAGGACTTTAGTGAGCCAGGTGGGTTTTTACAACAATTGACAATGGTTTCATGGCCATCATTAGACTAGATTTTTTAATTCCAGAGCTATTAATTGAATTCAAATTCCACCTTTTGCTGTGTTGGGATTTGAACACATATCCCCAGAGCAATACCCTGGGTCTCTGGGTTACTAGTCCAATGACAGTATCACTACACCACCGCCTCTCCAATTAAACCCTTGTTGAGATAATCACCATGATAAAACTTTAAAATTTGGCAGTGTGGTGATAACGTGCAAACATTTGATGTTATGGTTTCAAATCTGTCTTCCTGTTAGTTAAGCAGGAATGTTAACCTTTTGATTAAAATACAGAAGAATCACTCATCAACCGTCTCCAGGACTTTGCTCTAAATTTTGACTATCGATTATTACAATATTGCCCGCATTAAAACAGTGATGAGATTCCCTCCCTTCCTTCCTTCCTTCATTCCTTCATTCCTTCCTTCCTTCCTTCCTTCCTCCTTTCCTCCCTCCCTTCCTTCCTTCCCGACTGTATAACGTACATACTCTGACGAGTATCATCAACTGGAATTCGTTTTATTCACCATGGAGCCAAAAATTAATGTTAAGGCTGTATTTTAAAATTATTCAAACAAAAGCAATATTGTGGATGCTGCAAGATGAAATATAAGCACAAAATGCTGGAAACAATCAGCAAACCAGGCAGCACCTTTGCCAATTGCACCGCAAGTACAGAGGGCTTGATAGAAACTGGAAATAATGTTTTTTAACATCTTAAAATTCCCTTCTATAGCTTCTTTGCTTCAGTTTTTTATTGGTCTTCCTCTCGAATAGGAGCACGTTTGTTCGGCCTTTTTTTGATGAAACTGGGCTAACCCAATGTCACTTACTTTGTTTTTGAAAAAAATAAATCTGTGAAAATACTTCTTAGGATTGTGGGACGTGCAAGAGTGTATGAAGGTGTAGCTTTAACCTGGTCTTCAGGGCAATATGTATTTGGAAATGTTGCTGTTTTTGTTAAAAAATCTTGGAGTGAATGCTGTTGATTTCATCTGTTTGTTCAATGACTGTAAGTAAGCCCAGGCAGCATGGGACCCAATTATCTTAACTAATTGATTTTGTTTACTCCTATAAAGAATGGGGATCCTCTCAATGTATCAATCAGAGAATTTCTTCCCAGCATCAACAACAACAATCATCGATTCATACCAAAAGGGAAAATAGTGTCTCTTGGTTTTCTGATGAAGCTTAAGATTCTTTGGGCGCTTTATGATATCGAAAGGATTTACTGCCCCATCTTGGCTGTGATTGGTGTCCCTGGTAAGTTACTACCGGGGGCTGGTACTGGAGTTTAACAGTATGCGAAATCTTAGTCCTTACTTCCAGATATTTACTGTAATACCTTCCTACATTTCAACAGTGACTACAATTCAAAATCATAGCAGTGAATACATGTGAAAGGAACTTCACTCGCTGTAAAGTTCTTTTGGATGATTGCAGTTTGTGGTTAGTATCTATAGATATGAATCCTTCCTTTCTTTTATTCATTTTGTCTTTATTTATTTATTACTTTTTTCTTTCTTTCTTTCTGTGTTTCTTTCAGTGTTTCTTTTTCTCTTTTCCTGTTAACATCATTCTATCTTTTTCTACGTGTATATTCGATGATGGCTTGTTTTCGATGGATGTGAAAACACTTTCCTTCATATCAACTCAATGATTATTGCGTGCATACATTCGAACATACAAATTGGAGCAGGAGTAAGCCACTTGGCTCCTCACACCTGCTCAACCATTTAATGGATAGAAGCATAGAAACATAGAAACATAGAAAAATAGAAAAATAGAAGCAGGAGTAGGCCATTTGGCCCTTCGAGTCTGCTCCACCACTCAATACAATCATGGCTGATCATCCAAACTCAGTACACCTTTCCCACTTTAGTCCCGTATCGCTTGATCCCTTTAACCCTAGGAACTATATCAACTCTTTCTTGAAAATATTTAACGATTTAGCCTCAACTGCTTTCCGTGGTGGAGAATTCCACCGGTTCACCAGTCTCTGGGTGAAGAAATCTCTCCTCATCTCAACCCTAAATGGTTTACCTTTTATCCAGACTGTGATCCCTGGTCCTGGACTCCCTCGCCATTCGGAACATCCTTCCTGCATCCGTCCAGTCCTGTTAGAATGTTGTAGGTTTTTATGAGATCCTATCTCATTCCTCTAAACTCTAGCGAATACAAGCCTAATCGACCCAATCTCTCTTCATACATCAGTCCTGCGATCCCAGGAATCGGTCTGGTGAACCTTCGCTGCACTCCCTCCATAGCAAGAGAATCCTTCGTCAGATAAGGAGACCAAAACTACGCACAATACTCAAGGTGTGGTCTCCACAGGGCCTTGTATAACTGCAGCAAGACATCCCTGCTTCTATACTTGAACCCTCTCGCTATAAATGCCAACATACCATTTGCCTTCTTAACTGCCTGATGCACCTGCATGCTTACTTACAGCAACTGGTGTACAAGGACACCCAGGTCTCGCTGCACCTCCCCCTTTCCCAATCTATCACCGTTCAGATAATAATCCAGTTTTTGCCTCCAAAGTGGATAACCTCACATTTATCCACATTGTACTGCATCTGACATGGTTTGGCCACTCACTCAACCTGTCCAAATCACAGTGGAGCTTCTCTGCATCCTCCTGACATTTCACTCTCCCACCCCTATTTGTGTCATCAGAAAACTTGGATATATTACATTTAATTCCCTCTTCTACATCATTAATATATATTGTGACTAGCTGGATTCCTAGCTCTGATCCCTGCGGTATCACACTAGTCACTACCTGCCACTTGGAAAAAGACACGTTTACCCCTACTCTTTGTTTCCTGTCACCCAGCCAGTTCTCTATCCATGTCAGTACTTTACCCCCAACCCCCATGTGCTTTAATTTTGCACTTTTATCTCTCATGTGTCACGTTATCGAAAACCTTCTGAAAGTCCAAATAAACCACATCCACTCCCTTATCTATTAAACTAGTTATATCCTCAAAAATTCCAGTATATTTGTCAAGCATGATTTCCCTTTTGTAAATCCATGTTGATTTTGTCACTGTTTTCCAAGTACTTTGGCATTACATCTTTTATAATGGACTCCAGCATTTTTCCTATTATTGATATCAGGGTAACCGGTCTATAACTTCTTGTTTTCTCTCCACCTCCTTTTTAAATAGTAGTGTTATATTAGCTACTCTCCAATCAGTTGGAACTCTCCATAGTCCATAGAATTTTGAAAAATGACCGTCAATGCATCTACTACTTCTTGGGCCACTTCAGAAATTACTCTGGGATGTAGATTATCAGGCCCTGGGGATTTACTGGCCTTTAATCCTGTCAATTTCCCAAACACCATTTCCTTACTAATATTGATTTCATACAGTTCCTCCTTCTCACTACAGCCCATGTTCCCCAACATTTCTGGGAGGTAATTTGTGTCCTACTTTGTGAAGATGGAACCAAATTATGTGTTTAATTGGTCTACCATTTCTTTGTTTCCCATTATAAATTCCCCCGTTTCTGACTGTCTTTTGTCTTAACTAATCTTTTTCTCTTCACATATCTGGAGAAGCTTTTTACAGTCAGTTTTTATGTTCTCTGCAAGCTTACTCTCATACTCTATTTTCCCCTTCTTAATCAATCCCTTTGTCCTCCTTTGCTGAATTCCAAACTGCTCCCAATCCTCAGGTTTGCTGCTTGTTCTGACAATTTTATATTTCTCCTCATGTCTAATCTGATTACAACCTCAACTCCATATTCCCGCATGCCCCCAATAACCATTCGCCACCTTGCTTATCACGAATCTATCTACCTCTGCCCTTAAAATATTCAAATACTATGCGTCTACTGCCTTTGGATAAAAGAGTTACAAAGACGCATGACCGTCTGAGAGAAAATAAATCTTCTCATATTTTTAAATTGGCAACCCCATATTTTTAATCATGTTATGTTTCAATCAAGTCGCCTCCTACTATTCTAAACTCCAGCGGATACAAGTCTAGCCTATCCAAACTTTCCTCGGAAGACAACTGCCCATTCTGGGTATTGGTCTGGTCAACCACTGATCTGTTACCAACGCATTAAATGCTTCATTAAATAAGGAGACCAATATTGTACACAGTACTCCTCATGTGGTCTAACCAATGCCCTGTAAAGCTCTCTATATTGTCTGCTTTTGGGTCATTATTAGATCTGTTTCAGACAATGAGAAGTGTAAATCTGGAAATTTTCCCCCTAAAAACCCAGTTAGACAAGGTGAATCGAAAATTTCAAAACTGAGATTGGTTGTTTCTCCATAGGCAATGAATGGAATGAAGGCGTGTAAATGGAAATTCAGGCAGGAGTTGAGGAGTGGAGGGAAATATCCTCTCAGAAAGGTGGCCAAGTTAATACGATGAAACGATCTCACACTTTCTGCAGATGTGTTTTCAGCCAAAGTGTGGTTTACCACTTTACAGAACCCTGCCCGAGTATACAATTCAGGGGTACGTTGGGAATGAACACTTGGTGTGATATTTCTCTCCAACATGGACCATTAGCTCTCATTGCCATGTCAGTCACGGAGTCTTTAATATCTCAGTGATGACAAGTTTTTTTGACCTTTGCTTTAATATTTGGAGCAACATGATTTGAAAGACAGGACAGGATCAGGAAAAACGTAAAGGCAGCAGGAAAAAGAGAGATTGCGAAGGTCATTGATTTCTCCACCGTCATTGGGATCAATAGAGAAGAAACCTGACATTTTCCGATTAAATTGCAAGTACCCCTGGCACATCTAGGTCCACCACCACCCTCCTCTACTCAGTCGTCGTCCTAAATGTGTTATTTAGTTTTCAAGCAGATGTTTACATAATTACACGGTACATATTACATCATATCGTTGCTCTGTACCATTTGCCTGTTATAGCCAAGCAGATTGTGAACTGTGCCATAGGTACTTTGGCTTTTGATAATTTGTTTCATCTTTCGGAAGAGGACACATCGTAGGAGGACACATAGAAATCTGGGTCAGATCACAAGTGAATGCTGCTGCTATGTTCTTGATCCGAATACCGCTCACTCCCCGGTCCGGGAACAGCACACAATATCTGTCCTGAATCCCGGTACAGCGCACCCATGAGCCCCGGAGCTATACATTCCCCAGTTGTAGTGGAGCAAATTCCAGGGCCGCGGAACGTCGCATGCACGTGTCTCCGGATCGCATGCTCCTGGGACCCAGGACAGCACACTTTCTGGTACCTGTACAGCATATTACATGTGCCGGTATGATACACACCACAAGTCCGGTACAGCAAATGAACAGGTACAACGCAGGCGGCACAGTGGCGCAGTGGTTAGCACCGCAGCCTCACAGTTCAATTCTGGGTACTGACTGTGTGGAGTTTGCAAGTTCTCCCTGTGTCTGCGTGGGTTTTCACCGGGTACTCCGGTTTCCTCCCACCACTTGTAGGTACATTCTTTTGGGCCTCCTTATCTCGAGAGACAATGGATACGCGCCTGGAGGTGGTCAGTGGTTTGTGAAGCAGCGCCTGGAGTGGCTATAAAGGCCAATTCTGGAGTGACAGGCTCTTCCACAGGTGCTGCAGAGAAATTTGTTTGTTGGGGCTGTTGCACAGTTGGCTCTCCCCTTGCGCCTCTGTCTTTTTTCCTGCCAACTACTAAGTCTCTTCGACTCGCCACAATTTAGCCCTGTCTTTATGGCTGCCCGCCAGCTCTGGCGAATGCTGGCAACTGACTCCCACGACTTGTGATCAATGTCACACGATTTCATGTCGCGTTTGCAGACGTCTTTATAACGGAGACATGGACGGCCGGTGGGTCTGATACCAGTGGCGAGCTCGCTGTACAATGTGTCTTTGGGGATCCTGCCATCTTCCATGCGGCTCACATGGCCAAGCCATCTCAAGCGCCGCTGACTCAGTAGTGTGTATAAGCTGGGGATGTTGGCCGCTTCAAGGACTTCTGTGTTGGAGATATAGTCCTGCCACCTGATGCCAAGTATTCTCCGAAGGCAGCGAAGATGGAATGAATTGAGACGTCGCTCTTGGCTGGCATACGTTGTCCAGGCCTCGCTGCCGTAGAGCAAGGTACTGAGGACACAGGCCTGATACACTCGGACTTTTGTGTTCCGTGTCAGTGCGCCATTTTCCCACACTCTCTTGGCCAGTCTGAACATAGCAGTGGAAGCCTTACCCATGCGCTTGTTGATTTCTGCATCTAGAGACAGGTTACTGGTGATAGTTGAGCCTAGGTAGGTGAACTTTTGAACCACTTCCAGAGCGTGGTCGCCAATATTGATGGATGGAGCATTTCTGACATCCTGCCCCATGATGTTCGTTTTCTTGAGGCTGATGGTTAGGCCAAATTCATTGCAGGCAGACGCAAACCTGTCGATGAGACTCTGCAGGCATTCTTCAGTGTGAGATGTTAAAGCAGCATCGTCAGCAAAGAGGAGTTCTCTGATGAGGACTTTCCGTACTTTGGACTTCGCTCTTAGACGGGCAAGGTTGAACAACCTGCCCCCTGATCTTGTGTGGAGGAAAATTCCTTCTTCAGAGGATTTGAACGCATGTGAAAGCAGCAGGGAGAAGAAAATCCCAAAAAGTGTGGGTGCGAGAACACAGCCCTGTTTCACACCACTCAGGATAGGGAAGGGCTCTGATGAGGAGCCACCATGTTGAATTGTGCCTTTCATATTGTCATGGAATGAGGTGATGATACTTAGTAGCTTTGGTGGACATCCGATCTTTTCTAGTAGTCTGAAGAGACCACGTCTGCTGACGAGGTCAAAGGCTTTGGTGAGATCAATGAAAGCAATGTAGAGGGGCATCTGTTGTTCACGGCATTTCTCCTGTATCTGACGAAGGGAGAACAGCATGTCAATAGTCGATCTCTCTGCACGAAAGCCACACTGTGCCTCAGGGTAGACGCGCTCGGCCAGCTTCTGGAGCCTGTTCAGAGCGACTCGAGCAAAGACTTTCCCCACAATGCTGTACATTGGCCATTATAAATTGCCCCCTAGTATAGGTAGGTGGTAGGGGAATGTTGGGATGTGGTGGGATTAGTGCAGGATTAGTATAAATGGGTGGTTGATGGTCAGCACAGATGCGGTGGGCCGAAGGGCCTGTTTCAGTGCTGTATCTCTAAATAAAAAAATAAAAACACAGCCCTGGTTTACTGTGCAGCACATGCTCGGTTAGAACTACATCGAAATCCTGTAACCGAATAACGCACATTCGAAGGTCCTATGTGAGCACACTGCCCTGTCCAGCTGTGGCATACACCCGGGTCTTCATATAATGCAGTCGCTGCCGAGGTACACCACACTCCCAGGATCAGTACAGCATAACTGCGGGTACAAGTATCGTACACTCCCGAGGTCCTGTCACAACAGTCTTCTGGGTACCAGTGATGTTCACTCCCGGGTGGTTCGGCTACTGGATTCATCATACTTACGAAATCCAGTACAGCAGAGTCACGCGGCCCAGTAAAGTAAAATTGTGGAGCCCGGTACAACACTTACAAAGGTCCTGGAACTGTCTCTAAATTAGAAATTCAGAAAGCTGGCCCAATAATCCAGTTAGCTTCTATTTGTCGGGCTCGAAAGTCCCGAGTTTAAGCTACAGTTTGGATGGTGCTTTTTTTCTGTAATCGTTGACTCATTTGAGTCACACTGCGGCCACAATAGATAGAGCGTGAAACCACAAGAAAATCTGTTTCATTTCTATCCTTTCTTATATTGTAGACCAATAATCATAAGCCTGTTGAATCCTCTTTTCTATGCATTCGATTATTGTGCTTGTGCAAATGACGATATGTTCTGTTGCTGGCAGAGTTTGTTATTCAGTGGCAGGCTCCAGAAAGACACCACGTGTCCATTATTTTCATAAATTCCGAGTGTCGTGAGATGTAGTAAACAATATAAACGAAACTGAAAATGAAAGTTCATTTGATAATTTCCTCAAGCGCATTGGACCCGTTTCCACAGGCAAGAAACTCTCACGTTAAGGTTTTTTTCTTCCGCATACTGGGACAGCAAACACACACAAACGGTTATCATGGTGCAATTTGTCAGTCTGATGCCGCATTGTGACGGTAGTTTCGGGAAATGCCGAGGTTGTGAGTTGGAGCCGCATCTGCACAGCTGATCTATTTATTGTGATCATGATGTTCATCTTAGGTGCTAATGCCCTCCCACCACTCCATGCTGCTGAACATTATAAACTTCCAGTGCAACGTTTGTTCAGGAAATTGAGTATCTTTGTTACATGCAGAGGGATGCACACCTGGATCAAATAGTCAAGAGGAGAAAGAGGGTGAATAAAGGATTCGGTTATAATCTCCTAAAATTCCCTAGATCCTGGAAAGGTCCCAGAGATTGGAAATCCGCAAATGAAATACATCTATTCAAGAAAGGAGGCAGACAGAAATAAGGAAACTATAGCCCAGTTATTTAACATAGGTTAATGCGAAAATTTTGGAATCTGTTATTAATAAATTGAAAGCAAGACATTTAGAAAATCGTAACGTAATCAGCCAGAGGCGACATGGTTTCACGAAAGGGAAATCGTGCTTGAAAATATTATTAAGAGTTCTTAAAGGATGTAACATGCAGGGTGGATAAAGGGCAACCAGTAGATATAGTGCATTTGGATTGCCAAAAGGCATCCGATAAGGTGCTACATAAAAGGCTGCTACACAAGACAATGTCTCATGATGTTGCGGATAATATTTTAGAATGGATAAACGATTGGCTAACAAACAGGAAACAGGGTGTTGGGATAAATTGGGCATTTTCAGGGTGGCAAACTGTAAATAGTGGTGTGCCACAGGGCTCAGTGCAGGGGCTTCAACAATTAACGATCTATATTCTTGGATTGGATTAAGGGACCTAGTGTATTGTACCTAAATTTGCAGACGATACAAAGACAAGTGGGAAAGCAATTTTTGAGAAGGACATAAAGTGTCTGCAAAGACATATACACAGATTAAGTGAGTGGGCAAAAATTTGACTGACGGAGTATAACATGAAAAAATGTGAGGTTCCCGACTTTGGTCGGAAGAATAGGAAAGCCGAATTTTATTTACATGGAGAGAAACTTCAGAGTCTGCACTTCAGACGGATTTGGGTGTCCTTGTACAAATATGAACCACTAAACGTTAAAATGCAAGTACAACAAGTAATGTGGACAAAGAAGCAGATAGAAGCCACATCAGTGGCCGCAAGAGCGTCTGTCTCTTCCTCTAACGACAGAATCTCCTATGACTATTGCTTTCTCAATCTTACCCCGCCTCCATGGTGCAGTGGGCTTGGCTCCGGCTGCATTCCCAGAAGAGCCATCAGTCTCACCAGTATTCAAAATTGATTACGAATTGGAGAGTGAGATGTGCTCCAGGGAATACTGCGTTACTTGCCTGATGTTCCTTGATGGCCCAGTCATTACCCATTCCCTCTCTGCCTTCATTAGCGAAATAAAGACAAATAAAAAGCATTCGGTGTTATTCCGTCCCAGTGACAAAGATGGAATAGACGTTATTTAAAATAAGTCCCCAGTGACATTTTGTGTGGATGTGTTTACTTATGAAGTGTTGAAGAATTGGGAAATCTGTAAAATCAACAGTGAAACTGACGCTGTTCAACGGGATCAAATCTGCAACCGTTGTGTTATTAACACTGCAATCTAACCAACGGAATTAAGCCGCCGCACAGATGGAGCGGATGTGGGTTTCAGCCCCATGCTAGACGATTTGTATTTTACTTCACTGGGTGACAGAGGTATTACATAAACAATGGACACATGACATCCCTGAAATATCGTTCTGACTTTAAATTGCATTAAATGAAAAATGAGCGTCCTGAAGCGAACATAACCAAAAAAGAGATATTTAATCTACCAAACTTAACCGGAATCACAGAATGGTTGCAGCACAGAAAGGGTCCATTCGATCCGTCCTGGCCATGGCGGTTCTCTAGACCACCAACGCACCTTGTCCTACTCTTTTGTCTTTTGTACGACGTCTTTGGATGGACATAACCTCCAGCAAGGCCAGTAAATTCATGGATTGAATGGTTGAGACGAAAGGCCAGTTCCCCAGTCCACAGGAGAAATTGCCTAATTCCTGGGCACTTTGTAGCATGCAGCAGTTAGCAGCAAAACCTCTGATTTCTCTGACTTATGAGCCTGAGAACTATTTAAACAGGCAACACCACGTAAAAGAGAATTCCAAGGACCCATTTAAGTTGAATGCTGAATTAATAGAGCGGAGGTCAGATGAGGATTGAATTCAATATTAATTCAATGAATGCAAACAATGTTTAAAGAAGTGAATCTTCCAGGAGTGAGATTCCTCACACTGCGTGTGAGCTGCACCTCGTACCATAAAATGAGACTGGCAGCTCTCAGTTGGCAGCGGCTGCATGACAGAGTGGGAATCCTGAGCTGTTGTTAAGGCAGGCTGCTGACTGCTATTTGCAACTCTTACACTCCGTGATCTTGGGAGGCGTCAGTGCAGGTATCACTCCTCGGTATCAGCCTCCAGCTATTTTTTACAGAGTTCGTGATGCAAAGGTAGCACGTTTGACTCCAGAGGATTGAGTGTTCCAATCACAGGGGCTGAGGTTCCTGCGTTTTAATCAGGAGGGTTCTTGATTTCAAGAAATGTTTGTGTTCGTGCAATATTAACTTTTACAATTAAGTTTGATAAAGTCCTCTTTCGGTTATTTTCGAATTACACGCTCAGTTTTTATATCACACATGTTTATATCAGAACAATATTTCAGGGATGTGTCCATTGTTTGTGCAGTCGCTCTGTCACCCAGTGTGAGAAGTAAAACACTATGAGAAGCAATGTTGGAGAAGGGATGATCGAAGGAAATAACATAATGTCCTGATGAAGTGATCGATGAAAGTTTTCAGCATTAACAGTGCGAAAGTAGGGAATTTGGTGCCAGTGACTGTTCCCGGTAAGGTTTTCTCAAACTGAAATTGTGTTTGACATTTAGAATTTGATTTGCAGCTTTAAAAAATGTCACAAGAAACTGCAAGCTGGTTTAACTAACCAGTTCGTAGAATCATTCTGTCAGTGGCAGTTAACTGTCAATCAATGTAAACTGTAGCTGAGCGGAAAGCTGAATTAGAAGAAGTTGCACTGTGGGTGCGACTCCTAAAGATCTGTATTAGTACAGTATTTGTTCACACAGAATGGTGCTCACAATGTGGTCTTGAAAAGACTGCAGCATTAAGAGTGTTAAAGATGGGAATTTGTTGCAAGTGAGAATTTGGTGCAAATGAGATAGCAGCTGCCGCTTTTTTAACCTCCAATACTTGCAGTGGAAGCTTGAGGTGGTATTTAATGTTTTTGTCCACAGCCTGGTGAAATTTATTCTGTACACAAAGAAGAAACTAACAAAAAACTAAAAACTATATATAAATAAATTAAATCATTTCGACTAAGATATGACAGAGTAGGTTTTTTGTTTGGCCTGTAGTAGGTGGGAGTTTGTAGCCAGCTGGACTGTCTCATCTGTGGCAGATGTCTTCATCTGGAATCCCTTTGGCTTCGAATCATTGAGCGGGAGTGTGAGCTGAAGGCACTCTGATACATAAGAGTATCTGCACCCTTTGCTGCAGATTTCGGCCAAAGCTTTGAGTGGGGTATAGGTTCTGAACGCGTTTAGTTTGAACAACAATTTACAGAGTAAAGGGAACACAGGTGAGACAGAGAACGAGGAGCCACAGAAACTAATAGTATCCAACAGATACAATGCACTTGCTACCTGTGGGAATGTCACTTTTGAGTGAGCATGGCATGAAGGCGCCCTACAAAATTGAAGTCAATGGGAATCGGGGGGAACCTCTCCATTGGTTGGAGTCATACTTAGCGCAAAGGAAGCTGGTTATGGTTGTTGGAGGTCAATTTTCTCAGTCCCAGGACATCCCTGCAGGAGTTCTTCAGGTTAGTGTCCTAAGCCCAACCATCTTCAGCTGCTCAACAATGACCTTTCCTCCATAATAAGGTCAGAAGTGGGGATTTTCGTTCATAATTGCACAATGTTCAGCGCCATTTGCAACTCCTCAGATAGAGAATCAATCCCTGTCGATCTGCAGCAAGACCCAGATGACATTCAGACTTGGGCTGATGTGTGGAAAGTTACATTCGCGCCACTCAAGTAGCAGACAACGATCATTTCAAAGAAGTGAGAATCTAACCATTTCCCCCTGACGTTAAATGGCATTCCTATTGCTGAATCCCCGAGTATCAATATCCTCGGGGTTGCCATTGACCAGAAACTGAACTGGACAGACCAAATCAATACTGTGTCTACAGGAGCAGGTCAGAGGATAGGAATTCTAAGGCGAATACTTGACCTCTTGACTTCCCTAAGCCTGTCCACCACCTACAAGGCACAAGTCAGGAGTATGATGGAATACAAGAAAAATACTGCGGATGCTGGAATTCTGAAATAAAAACAAGAAATGCTGGAACCACTCAGCAGGTCTGGCAGCATCTATGGAAAGAGAAGCAGAGTTAACGTTTCGGGTCAGTGACCCTTCTTCCGAACTAGCAAATATTATAAATGTCAAAGGTTATAAGCAAGTGAGGCAGGGGTGGGGAAAGAGGTAACAAATGAGAAGGTGTAGATTGGATAAGGCCACATAGCTGACAAAAATGTCATGGAGCAAAGGCAAACAATATGTTAATGGTGTGTTGAAAGACGAAGCATTGATACAGATAGGGTGTTAACGGACTGAGATTGAACAGCAGCAAGTACAAACATGAAAAAAACAGTGGGTAAGCAAACTTAACAAACAAAGATGAAATGAAATAAACATAAAAAATTGTAAAAAATGTAAAAAGGGAAAAAAGGAGAAATAACTAAAAATGAAAGTAAAATGGGAGGACTGTCATGCTCTGAAATTATTGAACTCAATGTTCAGTCTGGCAGGCTTTAGTGTGCCTAATCAGTAAATGGGATGCTGTTCCTCGAGCTTGCGTTGATGTTCACTGGAACACTGCAGCAAGCCCAGGATAGAGATGTGAGCATGAGAGCAGGGGGGAGTGCTGAAATGGCAAGCAACCGGAAGCTCAGGGTCCTGCTTGCAGACTGAGCGGAGGTGTTCCTCAAAGCGGTCACCCAGTCTGCGTTTGGTCACCCCAGTGGAGAGGAGACCACTTTGTGAGCAGCGAATACAGTATACTACATTGAAAGAAGTACAAGTAAATCGCTGCTTCACCTGAAAGGTGTGTTTGGGGCCTGGGATAGTGAGGAGAGAGGAGGTAAATGGACAGGTATTACACCTCCTGCGATTGCAGGGGAAGGTGCCATGGGACGGGGACAAGGTGGTGGGGGTAATGGAGGAGTGGACCAGGGTGTCACGGAGGGAATGCTCCCTTCAGAATGCGGACAGGGGAAGGGAGGGGAAGATGCATTTGGTAGTGGAATCACGCTGGATGTGGCGGAAATGGTGGAGGATGATCCTTTGTATATGGAGGCTGATGGGGTGGAAAGTGAGGACAAGGGGAACCCTGTCACGGTTCTTGGAGGGAGGGGAAGGGGTGCGGGTAGAGGTGCGGGAAATGGGCCAGACACGGTTGAGGGCCCTGTCTACAACAGTGGGAGGGAATCCTCGGTTGAGGAAAAAGGAGGTCATATCAGAAGCACCGTCATGGAAGGTAGTATCATCAGAGCAGATGCATCGGAGATGGAGAAACTGGGAGAATGGAATGGAGCCCTTACAGGAGGTAGGGGGTGAAGAAGTGTAGTCCAGGCAGCTCTGGGAGTCGGTGGGCTTATAATGGATATTAGTAGACAACCGATCCCCAGAGATGGAGACAGAGAAGTCGAGGAAGGGAAGGGAAGTGTTGGAGATGGACCATGTAAAGGTTAGAGAAGGGTGGAAATTGGAAGCAAAGTTGATAAAGTTTTCCAGTTCCTGGCGGGAGCAGGAAATGGCACCGATACAGTCATCAATGTACTGGAAAAAGAGTTGGGGGAGGGGGCCTGAGTAGGACTGGAACAAAGAATGCTCGACATATCCCACAACATGACAGGCATAACTAGGACCCATGCGAGTACCCATAGCAACACCTTTTACTTGAACGAAGTGAGTGGAGTTGAAGGAGAGGTTGTTCAATGTGAGAACAAGTTCAGCCAGGCAGAGGAGGGTGGTGGCGGATGGGGACTGGTTGGGCCTCTGTTCAGGGAAGAAGCGGAGAGTCCATAAACCATCCTGGTGGGGGATGGAGGTGTAGAGCGATTGGACGTCCATAGTAAAGAGGAGGCAGTAAGGACCAGGAAACACCACCCTTGCCTGCAGATTTGATGACCATGACGGGGTTAGACCTGAGAGAACGGAGTGCCTCAGGTTCAGAGGGGGACAGGTTGGAGTGAGTGAGGGGGCAGAGAACTTGAGATGACCAATGTCTCACCGATAGTTTTCAATGAAGAGATCAAGAGCGGGTAAGAGGCCAGGGGGAGTGGTCAAGGTAGAGGGAGAATGCTGGAGGTGGGTGAATGGTTCCACTGCTTGCGGGGAGGACTCCTGGTCAAAGAAGTGATCCCGGAGGTGGAGGCGACGGAAGAAGAGCTCAAAGTAATGCTGTGGGCGAAATTCATTGAGCTGGATACAAGTGAGACCTTTGCTGAGTACAGAACTTTCAGCATCAGAGAGGGGGCGATCAGAGGGTATAGTGAACACATGGCAAGGGGTCAGATCAGAAGGGGTGGGCTCAGAGGGAAGTGAAGCGGAAGGAGGATCCGGAGGAGCATTCGTCCCCATCAGCTACTGGAGCTTGTGTTCCTTGACATCTGAAAGGAAGAAAAAAAGCTTTTTGTTAATGCGTCGGATGAGACAAAAGATGAAATGAAACTGCGGAGTAGAACAGCTTTGAGATAAGGTGAGGCGGTGCTGCTAGAGACAGTGGTTCAGTGTGTGCATGTTGCGGCGCTCAGCACTGAGTGTGGATCTCAGGATGTGGCGAGAGTAGCAGTCCGAGGAACGTTGTATTTCTCAGAGAATCTGTATTCCTGGGTGGATTCAAAACATGATGGATGAAAATGCAGTTGGAATCCAAGTGGAATAGGTCGGAGCCAGAGGCAGTCACTGAGGAAGGAGATGTGCCTGTGAAAACGAGTTTTGGTAAACACTTTATCAAACACAAGGAGGGAACTAGAAAGCAATGAAGGTAAACAAGGTAAAGGGACAAACGAAAATCCCATTGGAGAGAAGAGCAGAACTTCTTCAAGGTAGGCATTCCTGGAAGAGAAGTGATATGATGGAATACCCTCACTTGCCTGGACAGGTGCAGCTCCAAGATCACCAAGGAGCTTGACAACGTCCAGGAAAAAAGCAACCCGCTTGATTGTCAACCCATCGACCACTTTTAACATTCACTCCCTCAACTACTGATGCCCAGAGGTAGTATTGTGTACCATGCACAAGAAGTACTGCAGAAATTCACCAGGGTTCCTTCGACAGCATCTTACAATCCCGTTACCTCTGTACCTAGAAGGCCAAGGGCACCAGATGCATGGGAGGACCGCCACCTGCAAGCTCCCCTCCAAGCTGCACACTATCCTGACTAGGAACTATATTGCTTTTCCTTCATTGTTGCTGGGTCAAAATCCTGGAATTCCTTTCCTAATAGCACGATGATTGTACTAACACCATATGGACTTCAGCGGTTCAAGAAGATGGATCATCACCATCTTCTCGAGGGCAATTAGGGTTGGACAATAACTGTTGGCCTAGCCAGCGGCGCCCATATACCGTTAAAGAATAAATTATAGAAAATAATCTCGGAAAGACAGCCAGCATACGGACCAAGTCGCCTTGGAGCAGAAGGCTGATAAAGTGGTGAGCAGGAGAAAGAGCAATGGAGGCAGAATGTGGTAGCTGTAGCGGATTCACGAATTATGAGAACAGATGGCATCCTTCGTAAAAAATATTGAGAAACCCCATAGCTTGTTGCCAACCTGGTTCCAGAGTGAATGGCATTCTGAACTGACTTGAAAGAATATTGGAGTGGGACCATGTTGGGAGCAATAACATAGGAAAGCAAGGGAAAAGGGCTTATTTTGGAGTGTACCAGAATCTAGGATTAAATTAAATCAGCGGACCTCAAAGGTTATAATGTCTTGATTATTACACGAATCAAATGCAAATTAGTGTACGGATAAGCAGATTAGGGAGGTGAACGCGTGGCTGAAGGCGTGATGTGGGAAGGTTGAGTCCAATTTCATGGATCCCTGGCAGCAGCACTGGGATAAATATATCCAAAAAGGAGATAGATAGATTCCGTAATGCCAAAGGGATCAAGGATTATGGGGAGAAAGCGGGAACAGAGTACTGAATTAGATGATCAGCCATGACCTTTTTTGAATAGCGGAGCAGGCCCGAAGGGCCGAATGGCCTACTCCTGCCTCTGTTTTCTATGTTTCTGTGAACAGGCTCCACCTCAACTGCACTAGGACCGATGATCCTGCGACAAAGATAAATTGGGTGCTTACATGGACTTTAAACATAGGCAGGCGAAAGGGATGTATGGGCTAAGTATCTGCTCCAACAATATGATGGATAATAATTTTCAAACAAACAAAGGGAATAAAGTAGAATTGCAGTCAGCAGCTGTGCCTTAGCCACTATAAGAACTATCTAAATGATATAAAATAATTAAACAGGTTAAAATTGGAAAAGTGTGGACTAAACATTAGATCGGAATGACTGGTTAAGTTGTGTAGGCCAAAATAAGTGTTCCTGATACAAATGCACGTAATATAAGGGAATAATTGAATGAACTGCAGGCACAAATTCAACTTTGAGGGTAAGATATGATACCTATTCTGGAAACATGGTTGCAAGTCGGCCAGAACTGAAACTAATTGCACGAGGTTTCAAGACCTATAGTATAGATATGGAGAATTGTAGAAGGGCAGGATCAGCCTTAATGAATAAGGGTAAATTCACCTCATTGCTAAGTGAGAATATAACGAGAGGTAATCAGGCAATGAATGCTTTGTGGGTAAAATCATGAAATAGGAAATTATTTAAGACTGTAGTGGCAGTTGAGTATAGATGCCTTGGAAAAATCTGTGAAGTGTACCTTATATAAACACAAGGATTAAACAAAAATGTAGTGAAGACGGAATATGTTTAATGGGGGTTTTAACTTGCATATGGGTTGAGATAAACAGGAGAGTATTTTTTTTTAATTGTTAATGGAATGTGAGCATCAGTGGCCAGGCCAGAATTTATTGCCCATCCCTAATTTCCCTGGAGAAGATGCCAGAAAGACAGTGAACCTCTCAATGTATCTGGAATGCTTTACTGAGACAGTTGGTCCTACAGCCAGAAAGCGGTCAGGCCATATTATATTTAGTAAAGAGTAATCGGCCATATTTAGTTAACAGCCTAACGATATTTGAACATTTATCGAAAAGCAAAAACAGAATAATTGAGTTCAGCACAGTGTTTGAAAGGGAAAAACGTGTAACAGATACCAAGAGTCTTGATGTAGGTTAGGTTCACTTTACTTGGATGAGCCAGAGACTGTTCACAGTACAATAAGAAAAATGTTGATTGGCAAATAGAGAGATCAGTGGGATATATTCAAAAACGAATTTAAGGCAATAAAGAAGCAGCCCTATGCCCTTTAATAGCAAGAGCTCTCCTTTCCAAGAAATACAGCCTAGGCCAGCGAAAGACGTAAGAAGCAATATAACATGAAAGAAAATGCATTCAAACTTGCATTTTTAAATCCACAGATCCTGCTGAATTGGAAGTATGCAAAGAGCAACAAAGAGTGGCAAAAAAGACAGTAATAGCTACAAAAAGGGAGCATGCAAAAAAAGACACGGAAGGCGTATCAAAATCATTACCAATACATTTCTGATTACATTGCTTCTGACGATCTTCGGGTTAACAATGGGACCCTTGAGAACCAATAACGGTGTTGTTTTCAATAAGAGCAAGGAAATAGCGGACATGGTAAATAATTACTTTCTATTATTATTGACAGTAGAGGAAGAAATCAGCATGCCTGACATCCTACAGAAACTAACATTGCATCAGGGTCAGGGACTCACCAATTTTGACAGAAGCAAATGACAGTAACGGAAAAGTCAATGGCACTAAAGAGTGATGAATCCCGAGGACCAGATGCTTTTCATCCCAGGCTTTCATAAAGATGTAGTTGAAAACACTCCAGATGCCCTAACAATAATCTTTCAAAATCATCTTGAATCGGGAACCGTCCCTTCAGATTGGAAAACTGTTCAAGTCACTCTGCTATTTCAGTAATGTGGCAGTTGGAAACCAAGGAATTGGAGTCCTGTGTGCCTAACATCTGTTAACTGGAAATTGTTAAAATTTTTATCTATATGAACTTCAGTAAAGCCTTTGACAAAGATCCGCATGGCAGACTGGTACAAAAGGTGAAGTCACACGGGATCAGAGGTGAGCTGGCAAGATGGATACAGAACTGGCTCAGTCATAGAAGACAGAGGGTATCAGTAGAAGGGTGTTTTACTGAATGGAGGGATGTGACTAGTGGTGTTCCGCAGGGATCAATGCAGGGACCTTTGTTGTTTGCAGTAGATATAAATGATTTGGAGGAAAATGTAGCTGGTCTGATTAGTAAGTTTGCGGACGACACAACGGTTGGTGGAGTTGCGGATAATGATGAGGATTGTCAGAGGATACAGCAGGATATAGATCGGTGGAGACGTGGGTGGAGAAATGGCAGATGGAGTTTAATCCGGACAAATGTGAGGTAATGCATTTTGGAAGGATTAATGCAGGTGGGAGGCATACAGTAAATGGCAGAAACCTTAGGAGTATTGAGGGGCAGAGAGATCTGGGCTTACAGGTCCACAGGTCACTGAAAGTGGCAACACAGGTGGATAAGGTAGTCAAGAAGGCATACGGCATGCTTGCCTTCATTGGTAGGGGCATAGAGTATAAAAATTGGCAAGTCATGTTGCAGCTGTACAGAACCTTAGTTAGGTCACACTACCAGAAGGACGTGGAGGCTGTGGAGAGGGTACAGAGGAGGTTTACCAGGATTTTGCCTGGTCTGGAGGGCATTAGCTATGAGGAGAGGTTGGAAAAACTCGGATTGTTTACACTGGAACGACGGAGGTGGAGGGGCGACATGATAGAGGTTTACAAAGTTATGAGCGGCATGGACAGAGTGGATAGTCAGAAGCTTTTTCCCAGGGTGGAAGAGTCAGTTACTAGGGGACATAGGTTTAAGGTGCGAGGGGAAAAGTTTAGAGGGGATGTGCGAGTTAAGTTTTTTACACAGAGGGAGTTGAGTGCCTGGAACTTGCTGCCAAGGGAGGTGTTGGAAGCAAATACGATAGCGACGTTTAAGAGACATCTTGACAAATATATGTATTGGAAGGGAATTGAGGGATATGGCCCCCAAAAGTGCAGAAGGTGTTAGTTTAGGCAGGCATCAAGATCGGCGCAGGCTTTGAGGGCTGAATGGCATGTTCCTGTGCTGTTTTTTTTTTCATTCAGTGGATTTGGGTTTAGCTGGCTAGGACAACATTTATTGCCCATTTATAATTGCCCTTGAGTATGTGATGGTAAGCCACCTTCTTGAACCGCTGTAGTCTGTGGAGTAGGTACTAGGAAGGGATTTCCAGGATTTTGACCCAGCGACATACGTCCGAGTCAGGATGTTTTGTGGCATGGAAGGGAACTTGTAGGTTGTGGTGTTTGCATGCACCTTCTTCTCTTGTCCTTTAAGATGGTAGAAGTGGCGGCTTTGGAAGGATCTGTCTAACGACATGATGCGTTGCTGTAGTGCATCTTGCAAATGATACACACTGCTGCAACTGTGTGTCACTGGTGCAGGGAGTGAATCTTGAAGGTCGTGGATGCGGTGCCATCAAACAGGTTGCTTTGTCCTGGATGGTGTCGAGCTTGTTGAGTGTTATTGGAGCTTCAAGTGCAGAGTATTCTATTACACTCCTGACTTGTACTTTGTAGCTGGTGGACAGCCTTTGGGGAGTGAGGAGGTGAGTTACTCGCCGCAGGATTCCTAGCCACTGATCTGCTCTTGTAGATATGGTTTTTATACGGCTACTCCAGTTCAATTTCTGAATAGCGACGTTTAAGAGTTATCTTGACAAATACATGAATAGGAAGGGAATAGAGGGATATGGGCAGGGGAAGTGCAGAATGTTTTAGTTTAGGAAGGCATCAAGATCGGCACAGGTTCTTTGTCCTTTGTTCTTCGTTGATAGGGCAACTAAACAACTAGAAATTCTTCAGCTAATCAGGGAGCCAGCGTGGATTTATAAAGGCTAGGTCATCCTAGACGAAGCTGATTGGATTTTTTGAAGAGGTGACAAAAGTAGTGGGATGTCTATGGATGTCATTTATATGGACTTTCAAAAAAGCATTGATAAAGTCCCTTCATCGGGACTTTTTATTCATTCGTGGGACGTGGGCTTCGTTGGCTAGGCCAGCATATATTGCCCGTCCCTACTTTCCGTTGAGGAGGAGGTAGTGAGCTGCCTTCTTGAACCTTTGCAGTCCATGTGAGGTCGGTACACCCACAATGCTGTTAGGAAGGGAGTTCCAGGATTTTGACCCAGTGACAGTGAAGGAATGGCGATATAGTTCCAAGTCAGGATGGTGAGTGACGTGAAGTGGAAATTGCAAGTGGTGGTGTTCCCATGCATATGCTGCCTTTGTCCTTCCAGTTGATAGAGGTCGCATGTTTGGAAGGGACTGTCTAAGGAGCCTTGTTGCATTGCTGCAGTGCATCCTGTAGATGGTACACACTGCTACCACCGTGCATCAGTGGTGGATGGAGTAAATAATTGTAGTTGGTGTGTAAATCCAGCGAGCTTCTGGAGTGTTGTTGGAGCAGCATCCATCCAGGCAAGTGGACAGTATTCCATCACACTCCTGACTTACGCCTTGTAGATGGTGGACAGGCTTTGGGGAGTCAGGAGGTGAGTTACTTGCCGCAGGATTCCTAGCCTCTGACCTGCTCTTGTAGATATGGTTTTTATATGGCTACTCCAGTTCAATTTCTGCCTCTGACCTTCCCTGTAGCTACGGTATTTATAGGGCTACTCCAGTTCAGTTTCTGGTCAATGGTAGCCCCTAGGATGTTGATAATGGGCGATTCAGGAATAGTAATGCCATTGAATTTC